>NC_054743.1:26824599-28177933 GCF_018143015.1 Lytechinus variegatus | reverse complement strand
GATGATAGGTCTGGCACTTACTATTATTTGTCACTTGCCTATCGATATAATCTGAGTTCAAAATGACTCTCACATATCGATCCCTGTGTTTTTTTTGTCAGGTAGATCAAATCTAGACCACTCATTCTATGAACAAGGTTATGATATAACCTTGTTCTCTGTTAGTGTTACTGCCCCCTGTGTGGTGAAATAAGGTTGGCAATGTTTGGCCTATTTTCTCCTTTTCTTTGGGACTAATGTTTAATTTTTTGACAATGTTAGGTTCCATTACAGCTATTTATCACATACATGTAACTTGTCTCTTAATTAAATTTGATTCTTTAAATTAATTTTTCTTAATTAAAAATAGAGATTGAAAAACTACAATTGTCTTGCCTTTATTTTTCCACTAATAGAGGGCGTACACAAAAATATGCCCAAAATTTAAGTTTTCAAGTGCTCTGGTGAATACGAAAATTACCCCCAAGCTACTAATGAAAAATGAATTGCAACTGTACAGAAATTAGTATTATGGTCACAAAAGTGATATTTTAATGATTTTTTAAATTGTGTGCTGTGTACAGCATTGGCATTCCATATAGTCCTAGATTCCCCACAGGCAGGCATGTAATGAACCCTTGGGTGAGTCTGGACTACATGCATTTCCTTCTCACAGAAAAATGTAGAGGTGTACTGTAGGACCTATTCCTGGTCTACTGAGTTGTTTTTAATTTGATAAGTGCCCCTTTCCCAACAATAATTAAGATGAATATTTTTATTAGATAATGTTGAGATGTGAGCCCCCATCTTGAATGGATGTGGTGTTTGTTTTTATTAACTTGGAAATGCAGTCACTATCTGAAGCATATGTCACATTTATCCCATCAAAATAACATTAAGAATATTTCCAATTCATTTTTTTTCTTTTTTGCACATTTTATTTGTTTTTTATAATTTTATTATTTTTTTACAGGGCTACTGGAAGAAGTCACTACGCAACAGATTCAGGAATTGCAGGAAATGTCATGAACGTGATAATCCATTAGGACAAATGGAAGCAAAGAAAGGGGACTACACCCAAACCAGACAAAGCTGCAGGCAAACACATGTATGGCATAAAGAAAGTACCTTCCTGCATCCCCAGAAAGTGAGGATGAAGAAACGATCAATGCTCACATCAAGATGCTTCAGAATGAATCCAGAAAAACAAGACAGGACAGCTTGATGATAGACAATCTACTAACTTATGCCCATAGGCGCAAGGGTATCATCAACAGCAACTGGACTGAATCCTACTTGAAGGATATGTACCCTTACCTTTTCCATGAAGATGAGGTAAGTTCAAATCAGCGTTAATACAGATCAAGATACTTCAAGAATCTATCATTAGATTTACGTGTAACAAGGGTCTATTCTTGCAATAAGCAAGTCCATGCTTAACCCTAAACAGGCCGGGGGTTGAATCAACCCCCCCCCCCCCGGCCACAGAACAGCCAAAAAAAAACCCGGCCTAGTTAGGGTTAACTAGAATTGGAGCTATAAGTTTTATAGAAATGGGTATGTTCACATTTCTAGGATCATGCAATCACATTCTGTATTTTAACCTAGTTTATTAGTATCCATCTTTGAAATAATCAATAAATTGTGTGAAAACATATTTAGAAAGTTTGAAATTTTAATCTTTATCTGATCTCAATCATATCATGTCTGTTGATCGAGAAGAATCTAAAGGTCCTACCATTTCACACTCAATGCAGTAAGTAGCGTGTACAGGCTTAAAATTATGATAGTTAAAGGAGATCAAAATTTGCAAAGTAATAAAATTTACAAGAGCAAAATATTTACTCTTCGTTCTTAATTAATAGAATTTTTGTTCTTGCTGACAAGTAAGGGACAATTTCACTGAGCATCTCATATGCAAAAACTTATCTTTGTGAATGGGTTAAGTGATAGGCCCATTTCAAGAACTGTATGTAATTGTTCACCAATAAATTTCCATATGAATTCAATACATTGATTATTGTATATATAGAATGAAAGTGAGTCCAACTCGTGGAGACAAAGAAAGACTGGAGTCAGTTGGGTCATTTTATCAAGAGTGTAGAGATTTGCACATAGTCTTCAAAATTATTCTTGATTGAGCCATTTTTTACACACCTATTCTTTTTCTTTTTTTTCACGCAGAGAAACATAAGACTGCCTTGTTTAAATTCCCTCTTTATTCTTTTCATTTGATGTTGAAAGAGTTTGAGAGACTGTCAGAGGACCCAACTAAGCAGAAGTTGGAAGCAGGACATTTGAATATGCTGATCCATTACTAGAGATATGCAAGACTCCCAAGCAAGGTTTGGAGCTCAAAAACCTGATCTTGGCTGCAGCAGCAGAAAATGAAGACACCAGGAAAAGTATGTTATTGAGATGTTTGATAAGGAGTGGGTTTGCAATAATTTTATTCTTGGGAGGAAAACTTTGAAAATGGTTAAAGAGTTACTGTACTTGCCCCCCCCCCCCCCGAGTTTTACCAGCCCCAAATCCATATACCCCATTTTAATTTCAAGAGAGAGAAAGACAATAATTACATGGCTCCAAAGTGTACTCTTCTATTTATACCTGATGTGCAATTCAAATGGTTAAAGAAGGATGACCCAGGCCAGTTGGTCAAAATGTATATTGTATACTGTATATTTTTAATATTTCTGAATGGACAACCACAAAAATACTGATATTCTGGAGTTCGAGTTACATTGCTTGAGTTTAGTCTTCATTTTTTTTTCTTTGCAGTGATCAAATCATGTGGAGCACTTCTGTTGATTCCTACTATTTTTGGAGAGAAGGCATTGCTTTGTCAGCATAGCCAGGTAAGTTTGATGCTTAAAATTCATTTAAGGTTTATACAAATATCAGCAGAATTTTGAGTGAGTGAGTGAAGCTGTCGCAGGCATGTCCATTTAGATAGCTCAACTGACAGGCCATATGAGACCTGGCACCACAAAACTCTTAAAAAGTCAGAAGAAATAGATATTGGATTTAATCTCTCTTTTAACACAGGAAATTCTAATAAGTTTTGAAATGATGTATTACTATCACAGTGAGATCCTAACCTTCGAAAGATTAAGAAAAGAACATTGCCTACCATAGAATTCTACTTATGAGAATAAGGGATTAGATTTTGCCCATTTGATTAAGTATTTTGATTGCTAACTTTTGTTTAGCATCAATGTAAAGAAGATTACACATCAGTATAATTTTCGTGATAATTGATTTATTGAATCTCAAATTATCTCCAGAGTTGATTCATAAATTGAGAACATCCTCCTGAAGCCTATAAACCAATATCACACCAGGGTTTAATTCATAGGGGTTTAAAGTGAAGAGTAGGTCCTATATCTTAATTTTCACCCCCCCCCAAAAAAAAAAAAATATTAATTCATTGCTAATATTATTCTAATTGAAAGTTGCAATAATAGTACTTCAGATTTAAAAGGCACTTAGAAATTTTTGAAGTGGCTTAAGAAAAGTATAGGTGAATTCGACTTCACCTCACTGTAACTTGTGGCAGCCATAACTGGGGGGCTTCCAAAAAACAACAAAAGCACTTTCAATGGAGTATGTCATGAGCCAGGTGTGTTGCCATGTCAGTGTTTTTGTTGGGGTGGACTTGTCCTTTAATGAACTTTGACCATCAAAGTCAGCACTGCTGCTATATTGAACTGAGTAATGCAGGCGAGACTGCCAGAGGCGTTCCACTTGTATATAAATGATTTGATGGCTATACAAACTGTTCAACTTGATGTTTTGGTGTTTCCAAGAAAGTAGTACATTTCTCAACTCTGAGTCCAATTTATTATTCATTTCCATCCATGTAATTTGATAGAGCTTGGATGATAATTCATAGTGAACACTTACTCAACCATGGCTAAGAAATTCTTTATTACAGTTACAATTTTGTAAGTCTTGCGGTTCTTTAGGCTACAATTTGTAAAGTATCAAAGTAAATACTATGGTGTTTCATTTAATATCATACTAGTACATCTTGGACTACAGTACAGTTAGCAGTATATGTATTAGCATAACCTTGAAATTATCATTTTCACTAGGATCAACCAATTTGCCTTGTGTACATTACCAGAAATAAACTAATCAGCATTTCTCACTTATGTTTCCCTTTTTTAGGATAAAAAACGGACCAATCGCCAAAATCATCTACGAAAGTAAGCCCGACAGTGCAGGTCTGACTCTGAGCAGTGATCATGAAAAATTCACGGAAATTCTGCAATCATCCTATATTACAGCAGAGAATGAAGTCATCTGCGAGAAAACCACCTACCTCATGTCAGCAGTCTCTCTGCTTATGTCGGCCCATTATGTATTCAACTGATCATACACCCCCAAGATGGGTAACACCCTCACATTCATTCAGAAGATTCTGATGAACATAGATTCCACATCTCAACCCTCATCCAAGGTCGTAAGAAGCCTGTATGACTTAAATGCTGTCCGAAATGCTGATGCCAGTAGTTCTTCAGTTTAATAGAAATTAATTACTTGGGTGATGCTACTGCAACTCAGCTGATCACACTTTCTCTACGTGCAATCACCTTAGGTGTTGTATCTGTCTTTTATGTGCAAAATAGATTGAAATAGATACGACAGGTTGACCGTGAATTTAGACATCAAGTATGTGCATTATTTCGCTTTGCTTCAGTACAATTTCAGTGGCCCTTGAATTGGAAATCTTTTCATATCCCAAGAATTACGTATAAATGCTTAATGAAATTTTTGTCACAGATAAAATAGGATTTTGCACACACAAAAAAGAAAAGATATTTGGACCCAAAATTTTTACAGATCAGATGGTCAACAATTTTTTTTTTTTTTTTGGGGGGGGGAATTGAAGACTAAGCTATTAATATTCTACTTTTTGATTTTTGTACACATTTTGTTACTGTACATGTAAATAAGTTTAACACCACAAATTTGAAGAATTACAACATTTTAAAGGTTCTCTATGGAATTTTAGTTAGTTTGTAAGTTTCAAGCAACTTAGTATTTAATTCCAAGAATTATACAAAGGCACTTTTCAAGATTATGGCTTCCAACATCAGTACATGATGGAAACAATTCTCAATGTTTACATTTATTGAGATGGTAAGCACATGCAACTGATTTGAAACTAATTTTATAAATTTGACAAAGCACTGCCATTAATTTTAAGCCAATCTGCACACTTCCAAGCATGTCAAAGGTATTGCTTAATAGCCCAATCACCACAATTATCATTGCCTTTAAAAAAAATTGCACAAATATATTTAAATAGAAAAGGTCAGTATCTGCTTGAAGATACAGCTGCTATAGGAGGCAGATTTTGCGGAAAATACCAGGGCTTCACAGTGAGAGAAATGGTATTAAGAATGGGGGATTCTGCGAAGTGCTTTAAAAATTAATTGAGAATCCAAATTGCACATTTTGAAATTGTCTTTTGTACTATTAGTAGTAAAATATTTTTGTGGGTTTTCCTACAGCAAAAATTGACATTTGGGGAATTCCCGTGTCATGCATGGGGATTCTTAAATTTAAATTGTGTTTGTACGTATGCTTAAGTTTGAAAAATTGACGTTTTGTGACAGCTTTATCTTTGTTTAGTCGGTTAAACCATGTTGCCAATCAGTTATAAATCTATCACTCTCTCTTGATAGTTTTATTTTTTATTTGATGAGAGGTAGCAGTGCACTTATTTACATGTTTGGTGACTGGATTCTATGCTTGAGAATAGATTTTATTATAGAAAGAAATGCACAGCAACCATAATTATTTTTCAAGTAAACTCTTAAACATTTATCCCATGAAACACATTTCTGTCTGTTGTGGTTACATCACGGATGCATAATGGTCACTTTTGTTTTGGTAATATTGATGGTGACTCCGGAGATTTATTGTTGAGAGGAAATAAATCAGATGGCATGTACAATGCATTTATACATTCTAGTTCTTTTGCTTTAACTGATTGTGATGTGTCTGTTAAGTTAGCATTAGGCTATTGATCTGTTGGTTGTAGGTCCATCATAATCGGCACATCTAAAGCATGCAATGAGACTTCCTGATCCATTCAATTTTGCTGATGATCATGTTTACTTGGAAAATGTTATTAATCATTTTTGGAAAAGCCCCTATGATGACAACAGACCATTTATTTTATTTGGCATCATTTTACACCCTTTTCTTTTGGTTTAATTATCACATATGTATTTGACTCATTTTCAGTTGAGTCGCCTTGACTCACTTCTTCATACATGAAGTGAGTCAAGAGGCTTGATCTACGAACAGAAGTAATGACTCATTTAAGTAAAACCATCTGAGTCATGTGACTCACCTAGGCAAAAAGTGAGTCACCCTGACTCATCATTGATGAGTCACTGGTTTGTCCGTATAACGACACACTAGAAGGATCACATGAGTCACCGTGACTCATTCCAAACGAGTCTGAGTCTTACTGACTCACTTCAAACGAGTCAATGTGACTCATTTAAAGTGAGTCTTGCGATTATATGAGTCACCACGACTCATTAAAAATGAGTCTGCGTCTTAATGACTCACTTTAAATGAGTCAGGTGACTCATTTGAAGTGAGTCTTTAGATTATGTGAGTCACCATGACTCATTACAAATGAGTCTGCAAGGCAAAGATGAGTCACTATGATGCATTAAAAATGAGTCTTCTATGATCAGACTCATCTTTAATGAGTCATGGTGACTCACATATTCGTAAAAGTGTTTCGCTATACGGACAAACTGGTGACTCGCCAAAGTGAGTCAAGGTGACTCACTTTTTTTTGTGGGTGTAGTGGTCACTAGGAGAAGAAACAACCAGCTGCCCCCAGGTCCAACGATTGTATAATTTTCAGACATATTGCCTCTATTCGTTTCTTTATGATTATCAATTTGTCATGATAATAGCAGCAATTTCGGGGCAATTTTACTTTGAAAAAAATAGAGAGGGCAAGTAAACTTTCATCAAAAAGTAAAACAAATGGTATTACGTGACTTCCTGTTTTTGTCGCCCCTTTTGCCAGATAATGTCAAATGGGAAGTTTTGATTAGTGAGGGGCGATACAATTTTTGATTTGATATCAACGAAATCTCATGGTATCATATAGTTTTAGTGGGTTCATGTCAACCGGCCCTTTTGAAATTTCGGCCCCGCCGAATATTAGGTGCCGAATTGTCCAATGGCATGCATGGGAATGATGAATCCATGGTGGAACGATCGAAGATAGTTATCTGTTTTGTTAACAAAATGTTTGTACTGATTGCAAATTAATTACAAAGCTTTCCACTATGATTGAAATTGATTTGTTGCCGTTTTCTTACTTGATTTGTTGCCAAGACACCCAATTTAATTTCGGTGGGGCCGAGTTTGTCTGAAGTACCGAGTTAGCTTCCATCCGTTTAAACATTCTTGCCTCATACCATCGGGGATACCGGTTTCTCTTTAAAAGTTTAG
Organism: Lytechinus variegatus; assembly: GCF_018143015.1. Lineage (NCBI taxonomy): Eukaryota > Metazoa > Echinodermata > Echinoidea > Temnopleuroida > Toxopneustidae > Lytechinus > Lytechinus variegatus. The sequence goes on along the minus strand of NC_054743.1, from coordinate 28,170,454 downwards.
ACGTTTTCATGCTGCTGTAGACAGGTCATGATGGATATCACCATGGCGCCATTTTAAGGAGGAGTATAAGGAGTGTTATCCTATCTTCATCACTTTTCGAAAGTTTAATCCCTCTATAAATCATTCTCCGATGGATTTACGAGGTGTATTGTCATTACGACCGATGGGAGAAATCATTGCCCCTAAATTGAAATTAATGTACAACACTATTTTATGAGCCCCCTAGCGTGTTTGAACAATAGCGGATTCTCCATCCCCAATAGTATACTTAGCTTATTTAATGTTCTTAGATAAAATAACAAGCAATCTTGCCTCGATTGTCTGGGATGGACTTCCAACACATAATACTCAGGCGACAAGCCGCCACTTGGCGGCAACCATGACTACTTTTATCTTCATTACCTTTTTATGCTCTTAAGTCATAACTTAAGTTCTGACGTAATAGAAGCATTTCTTCGGTATAAAAAAATACAATCATTAGATGGCTTTGCAGAGAAACATTATTCTGCTGAATTGATATGATCTTTCTTTTTTGGGGGGAGGGGGTGGTGGCAGAGGGTAACTATAAATTGTTTCTTTTGAACTATTTAAATACAGCTATCGCCATAATCTAGATGTTTATAAACCACATTGGGGAAGCATTTTCATGTTTTGAATGAATATTTGAAGAAATTCCATTTCATTTTATTTCATTTAAAATCATTTAATTTCATTTCGTATCGAATCATTTCCTTTCAAATCGTTTCATTATCATTTAATTTCTTGACCAAATCTATTGACCATGTTCTCTCACCATATACAAATAATATTTGTTAATATTTAATTCTGTGGCAATCAATATTTTTTTGGTAAATAAAATGACCATTGTCAACATGTACACTTTTAATATCAAGAGGTAGGTCTTCTTTGGGTCCACATTTTGGCACTTCATACTCTTGTCATTCGTATCATGCTCATAGAGATGTATACTAATTATTAATAATAACGTTATTAGTATATATCTCTATGGTCATGCTCAACTGCCACAACTGTACAATATTGTCATTTAAGTCATGGGGAGAACACCATAAAACGGGAAAGAAGTGTGTCATTTTGTTCCACCTATTCAATAAGATTGACGAATATTGTCTACTCTATGACTCCCGATGTGACACATTGATTTGCTATACAACAACCATAAATTACATGACATGATAGTGGATGATTAGATTCAACGATTGATGGTTTCTCGTAAAAGGTTATGCCTTAATAAAATGGGAGGTGATAATTACTTCCAACTTGGGGGAGTGGGTGTTAGCTGCCCATATTTAGACATAGCGTCGGGCTATTTGGTCATGATGGGCAACATTTCGGTAATTAAAAAAATATCTTTCTCTAAAGGAGCCCCCAAATGAAGGCGAGGTGGGTCGGCATCAATTACGACACTCAGAAGGCCCCAAAATTTTGTTCACATTTTTTTTTACGATGAGTCATCGTTTCTATAATGATTTTACCCATTTTCTTTCCTTTTTTTGTGCAATATCGTCTTGGTCGAGTTTACCAAATCTACTAAGATTTTGCACTATCTCGCTTTAATCACTCGCAAAATGAAATTTCATGGATATTTCAGGCACGGATCTAGAGTAGGCTGTGGTGCGAAATTGGCACGACTACGCAGCTGATTTTTAAGTGCTATTTTTCAAAAAATTGTTTATTTTTTTTTAATCATATCCAAGCCCGGCACCGTCACTTTTTTTTTTATTAAGGACGGTTAACAACACTTTTTAGCGACGAATTACACAATCTCGTATACAATTCACCTACTCATTTGCTCTTAGCCAATCGAATGCAATGATTTTCGGTAGCTTATCACATAATGGCCGTGAAAATTCACTGACAAAATCATGACACTCCCCCAGGATTTAGAACGATTAGCGCAGATTAAAGTGAACTATTACAAGGCATCAACCCCTGCGAAATGATCGATGGGGTTATTAACCCGGTTAAACTCTCTCCATTTTCGTTTTAATGAACAGATAAATCAACGTTGTCTTTAATATCGCAAAAGATGCATTCCTATCTCTGTCGATATATATTAATAAACTAATCTGATCAAATCGGAGTATCTGGCAATGCGATGCAATCATCCGTACAATGCAAACTCCCAAGATATTCGAAGAGCGTTGAAATTTCTGACGTAGATGTACGACTCTGCTAATTGGAAATAGTGGCAAAGCAAAACATCCTAGATCATTCTGATCATCACCGAAGAAATTTATTTTCTAAGTTTTCCAAGGGTACTCATATTACGAGTATGGGATGTAAAAGAGGGTGCTGCTTGGAATCGTTTTATTCTTAATTGTGAGGATGGTAATGGAAAATTTGAGCGCCGGAGGAGAACGCCATCATGATGGTAAAGAGAGAAGAATTTTGCGATGCAGGGGTGATGGGTGCAGGGGGGGGGGTAGAGTAAGGACAGGGGAACGTAGAAAACGAGGGGATAGGGTAGAAACCGAAGTGGAATATTAACTGAATGAAACGATGACCATATTAACCGTCAATGTTCCCCCATAAACATTTTGTGTCGCGTATTCGAAGAAAATAATTCTGATATGAAAAAACAATATAAATAGAAGAATACTACCCCTACTGACAAATATTGGGATCCCATTAGCTTTTCCTCTTAGATTTGTGGGAATTCTTTATCGGATTTCATACAATTTGACGAGATGTTTATACATAAACTTGCATGTATTTTTAGCATATAAATCTGACTTTTATTAACTTGGAGATTTTTACAAATCACACAAATCTAAATCGCCAGTCATGTGCCTAATCTACACTGTTTCCTGCAAATGACGACTTGGGACAACGGAACTCATTGACTTTACAAGTGAAAGAGAAAGTATGACATGACGAAAGTAATACTCGGACCGGTTTCAAATTGAGAAAGTTCTAGAAATGTTATATTGACTGGATACGCATACGTGTTATGTCATTCGACGGAAATCATGTGCCTTTCATGCGATGATGACCTAGGCGATTACTGTTTCGAAAATACAAACGAAAAGTTCTCCATGAAGTCAATACTTGTGTAATGTGCCCATTTTTCACTGGAGGTGGGGAAAGCGCCCCTGGCTCCCTGTGTCTCCACGGTCAGCCTTAAAAGCTTCCAGGGGTATGAGATTTATAACATTAGGCTCCCACGCGTGGAATACGGAGAGCTTATTCAATACATTAGTGGATTTTATTTGTGGTCTCCTGACCAAGACATAGCTACTGCTGGAGGAGAGTGCCCCGATTCCATGGATAAACAACAACAACATCAACATCAACAACATCAACAACAACATAAATAAATAAATAAATATATATATAAATGAATAAATATATAAATGAATAAAAAAGTATTTATTTATCATCCGAATTCGCAATTGTTTTATTTTTATTTTCATAGAAACAATGCATAAAACATAACACGAATAAACATACAAAAAAACCGGACTACACAAACTAAAAGAAAGAAAAAAATAATTTCGCCATGTATTTCTTCGCGAAATACAACTTTAGTCTGTGAAGAATAAAAAAAGTTGCAGTTACAAGATACGCAGTTCTTCGAGTTTTGATAATGTACATTACTGCAATTTCAACTTTTCCTGTAAAATATCACCCACATCGTGCAAACGTCACTGCCGACAATCTCAATCGGCTTTATTATACCAATCTAGGCTGTATATCGATAAATAATTGCAAATTTTCTCGAATGTGGCACTTTACTGGAAAAGAAACCACTTTTAGCAGACTTCACCTGTTTTAAGAGAGCGCCGCCTTATCGTCATATAAAAATTATGGTCCGGATTTATTTTCAAAAGAAAGATATTCCGGAATGAAATGACTGATAAAAGAGCATCACCCAAGAGTAATTAGTCCTCTACGTGATGAATTACTATGCCGAAAGTGAGACGGGTATATTTATGATATACGAGAATATGAAAAGTTAGAAATAAAGAGAGGGCATCGTTTCGGGGTGGAAAAAATAGTGGGAGAGAGGGAGAGAGAAAGAAGGGGGGGGGGTGGTCGTCTTTAGAGATGCATTACTTCTGAGACACGGTGGATGTTTGTTCCTTATAACATTTCTTGTGCGTTTTTGTATTATACAAGTATGCTTCTATTCATATTTTCCTCCATAGACATCATTTCCATTTCCTTCATTTGAATTTTCGCTATTTCTTTGCTGCAATGATGTCCACGATTTATACGGTACAAATTCATTCAATATAATAATCTCTTCCAATATTTTTTCGCTAGATTACCACGCATGATTGGAATATAAAACATACAACAAACTTTAAGCAAAGTTTAGCAAACTTCGAGCAAAGTTGCGCAAGATGATCGGTAAACAAGACGTCACGTCTTGGACACGTCTTGAACAGGTGCGTTAAATACTCCCTCAGAGACAACAGCTATTTGCTATAACTTTTTCCATTCACATGTCTTTTCTACCATTTATCTTTGCAGAATTGACTCAAAGGACTTCGCTATTATAACTCCATACATAATCAAAGGTGTGTTTGTCCTTCGACGTTTCATCGGTTTGGCTTCATCTTCAAGTATTGGCTACTTCAGACCGTCATTTTCGCCAAAAGTCACACTCGACAAGACAAAGGTGGTGTATTTACAAGTCATCCGTATTTGCTGGAATGAATTACCTGAAGTTTGACAACTTGGATAGCAAATAGACAACGCCTGGACTTTGGAGCAGGCAGACACCGTAGAAAGTTTCCGAGCTTATACCTGCAATCAAAAGTGGTCATTCGAAAAAAGGATGTAAAACGTTGATCAGTATAGCCCACGTTTGGCGCCCGAACAACTTCCGATCTGTCCACAGTTTGAAAGTCAAAGTTCATTTCAGCATGGAGAGGATTTGAAATTGCGAGGAAAGCGGAAGCCAGTAGTTTTGTCATTGACGGATTAATAGTGATTTAATCAGGGTTAGAAACTTACCGTTTTGTCACGATCAAAATATAGGCCTTCTTTTGTGCAATATTAGTTTTCCCGCGTAAACAGCAAAGGACCTTGTCATCGTTGCTGCACAACTTTGACAGGAGAATGAGGAGCGATATGAGGATTTGGATTTTGTGAAGACTTGTTAAAAGGAGCATAATTATCTAAGCAAGGAGTTGCTTTAAATTGTTAATAGTTAACAACCCATCACCGATCAGCAGATTTGCGTCTTCATTCACGCATTCAAACCCACCTGGAACAACCATGCTCCCATCAACAGTTGCATTAGGTCTAGGACTTATTTTGGACCTGGTCCTGGTTCTACCGACGGTCTTGGCCCAGTCGGCTTGTTCCTTCGCTCAAGATGGCACGACCCCTACAGGAAGCGGGGCATGTAACTGTTTCGAATCCCAGGAGCCGAAGGGTTGGATCGTAGACTGTTCTGGTCTATCGCTGACGAGTGTACCGTCCGGCCTGCCAGCAGAAACCGCATATTTGTAAGTTGCATATCCATTTCCACCAGTGTATTTTGTTTACTGGATATGGCTTCATGAAGATGTTTTTAACATTACATAAAAAAGGGCATAAACCTCTATTTGAAATCAGTCACAGAAAGGAAGCAAATTAACCACACACAGATCCGTTTAGTTGCATGACTGAACGTTGACTCTTTTTTTAGCAACGGAAATACCGTCGAAATGTATTCGAAGATTTTTTTTTTTAATTCACCCGTTTTATTGTGAACACCAATAATTAACCACAACATTTGTATATATAAAGAATGTGTGTGTGTATATATATTATATAAATAGTGTACAATCTATTGTACAATATACTGGATTATATGTACGACAAATATAAAATTATCCCGAGTGCAGGTTTATTTCACCGAGGCTGAAGGCCGAGGTGAAATAGGCTTGCACGAGGGATAATTTTATATTTGGAGTTCATATAGTCCAGTAATATTGTATGATAGAACGTTCACTATTTATTATAGTAAATAGATCCCTTAATCTAAGCCCCCCATCATGGATTTTGCCATCCAAAAATCGAAAGTTATATTGTACATATGTACAATATAACTTTTTGAAGGGAGGTCACGTGGTACAAATCCAGCCAATCACAGCTCGTATTTTACTACCACTATTTACTATATATATATATATATATATGTATATATATATATATATATTATATAAATAGTGTACAATCTATTGTACAATATACCGGATTATATGTACGACAAATATAAAATTATCCCGAGTGCAGGTTTATTTCACCGAGGCCGAAGGCCGAGGTGAAATAGGCTTGCACGAGGGATAATTTTATAATTGGAGTTCATATAGTCCAGTAATATTGTATGATAGAACGTTCACTATTTATTATAGTAAATAGATCCCTCAATCTAAGCCCCCCATCATGGATTTTGCCATCCAAAAATCGAAAGTTATATTGTACATATGTACAATATAACTTTTTGAAGGGAGGTCACGTGGTACAAATCCAGCCAATCACAGCTCGTATTTTACTACCACTATTTACTATATATATATATATATATATATATATATATGTATATATATATATATATATAACCATCGGATTATATACATATATATATATATATATGTTATATACATACATATATATTTTTGGCATCACCAATTTTTCCAAAGGGTAGATAGCTCGAGGGAATCTTGATTTAAGCTACGCCGACCATTATTCTCTTCATTCATTTCTTTAACATGTTTAATAACATGTTTAAATACAAGAGTTGTCAAAGCTGTTGTACATGTATTTTCTCACATGTATATATTTACAATACATGCACATACATTCGAATTGATGTACATCTAGTAACTTGATGGGCATGTGTTTACAATTAACAGTACCATTGAAAAAGCGGAAAATCAATAAATAGGTTTTTTTTTAATCATATTTCTTTCAGATATCTCCGTGGAAACTCAATTACAGAGTTGCCATCATCTTCGTTTGAAGGAATATCTTCACTAGAAACTTTGTGAGTATTACAATATAAACATGTTCATCATTGGATCATTATCGCTTGCGTGCTTTTCAGTGGCGTAACTACGGGGGGCATGGGGGGCACTCGTGCCCCCCCCCCCGATCGGCTGGCCAAAAAAAAAACCGGGGAAAAGGAGAAAAAGAGGGAAAAAGGAAGAGAAACGTATAAGTGGGGAAAGAAGAAATTGTTGTTTATCATAGTGTTATATTATGTTATATAACATAAGAAGCATTTTTTCACAACTTTATTTGCTTAATTGTGTCTTCATTGTTCGTGGTGCTCACATAGACTTTTTAACGAGATATATAAAACTGCTGTACTAAAGCCTCAGGTTTTCAAATCAATATACAACAAAATAATATGTTTCCTCGCAATTAGAGTTATCATTGTTTTAAGTACTGATATATTCTTCTTTTTCATGACTTCTGAAAGTTATTGCCCTATTTTAAGGTCTTGATATAAAACATTTCCTGTCCGTGCTAACGTTCGCATTACTAGTGGATTGGTGAGATTTCTGTTCTTCATGAACTCCTGAAATCAGTCCTTAAAATGTCAATTTTTCTGATCTGAATATCAAAAATTTTAGCTCGTGCTTCGCGCTCGCAGTGTTTCATTAGTGAGATGCGTATGATAATCATGATTACAATGACTTCAAAAAGTGCTCCATGTGTTTAGATGTAATTCTAACGAAATCAGCCGCACTTGGCACTCGCATTAGATTACTATGATGAGATATGTATACTCTGACTTAATGAATTCGTAACTATAGTCCTTAAAATATCCATGTTTGGTGTCAATATATCCAAAAATTTCAGCTCGCGCTTCGCGCTCGCATCATTTGGTTAGTCAAATACGTAGGGCTTAGAGAATTCCTACAAACAACCCTTACAATGCCCCTCTTCAGGTCTACATTTCCTAAATTTTCAGCTCGCGCTTTCGCGCTTGCAGTATTTGATTAGTAAGATACGTATGATAATCATGATTACATGACTACAAAAGGTGCTTCATGACTGTGTTTAGATGTAATTCTAACAAAATCAGCAAAGGATGGCACTAGCATTAGATGACTATGGTGAGATATTTATACTCTTAATGGATTCTAAAATATAATCCTTAAAATATAATATAATATAATCCTTGTTTAGGGTCAGTATATACAAAAATTTTAGCTCGCGCTTCGCGCTCGCATTGTTTGTTTAACGAGACAGTTAATTATCATGATCACAAAACAATTTGCTTATAATGTCAATTTTTAGCCCTCAATATCAAAAATTTTCAGCTCGCGCTTCGCGCTCGCATTATTTAATCAGTGAGATACATATTCGTTTGATGGCACTGCATGTCCTTAAAATATCTCTATTAGGTCAGTATACCTGACAACTGAGCGCGCTTCGCGCGCTCCCTAAGTGACCCGAATTTTTTGCTGGTGCCCCCCCAATGCCGTGACCCACAGTACGCCACTGGTGCTTTTACTAATATTTCTAGCTATACTGTTTTTAATTCATGATAATATTACAGCTATAGGATTAGGAAGATTATACATCGACAAAGAAATGTACACCACTTTCGATTCCAAGAGGACAGTTTCATACTTCTCTTAATTGAAGGTTTAATTAATGCTTCTGCATGAAGTGCTGCTTAATATATAGAAGTTTTTATGATATGAACGAATTTATATAAGGCATAAAAACTGTACCAAATGTAATTCCTACTAACTAGTGGGCATTAAAGTGTTAATGGTGCAGTTTTGGCTCAGTTTATCGCAAGGCTCGGTTTATTTGTTCTGTAGTATTTTCCTGCGCGTCTTTCAAAGTATACAATATTATATCAAATGGGGCCGGATATCGACTGTGTTGAACAAAAAAAAACGCAGTTGTCATGAGATCAAAACACGACTGTAAATAAAGTAAAAAAATAACTGGTTTAATAATTTAATTTAACTTTTTATCTTACAAATTTGATTTGAATTTTTAATTACTTTATAATTCTTTGTGTGATTCCACTGCCTGAACAACTGCACTGAAAAAATATTGGGCAAAATTTTAACCAGCACGAGGGTAATTATGTGTCCAACCAATAATTAAGTATTTTACCTAATGCGGGAAGCATATTGTAAATATACGTTAGCTTATTTCGTTAAGATGTTTTAAAGTAAACATTCAAGTATATATTGTTTTCTCTTTGGGGACCTTGCGTTCACAAGCCCAGCTTCTTTAAGGTCTCCTCCTTTCTTTCATGACTTCAATATTAGTAACAGGTTATGAACTGTACTTTGTAACACTTAATTTGTTAATGACAAGATGTTTCATCTATACTGACTTATTTTGTTTCTTTAATAATTATGCTATTTTGTTATTATTTCCTTTGTTAAAATTTACCATGTTACTCACTTAATGTCCTGTTTGTACCAATGTATATATGTGAAGATAGGAAATCAATAAACTTGAACTTGAACTTGAAATAACCAGCAATTATTTTGGGCGAAATTTTAATCACACTGGATAGATAAAAATGCCCAAAAGAAATGCCTAATGTTAGTTAGACACATAATTAACCTCAGAGCATTTTTTACAGAGCGTCGTTTTTGTATTTAGATTTTTGTTTTACTTATTTCACTTTGTTATGATTTGTTATTCTTTGTATTTGTTTATATATTGCACGGCCTCTCTGAAAACCAGCCATTGGCTGATCAATGGCTTTTTACCGTGTTTAAATAAAATAAATCAAATCAAAATCAAAATGCTAATCTCTGACAACTTGTACGAATGTTATGTAATAGAATTTGTATTTTGTTTGGTTTCTTCTTCTTTATTCGACAGACATATACAGAATAATGGATTGAGGAGTGATTTAATAGAAGATGGCACATTTTCTAATCTCACGAATCTCAAGTCACTGTAAGTATATGATTTGATTCACTTCAATTTGATTTCATTCACAATCCTGAAACATAATTCATGACGTGGTTAGCTAGAACTTTACAGTTTGAAATGAAACTGAGCTTGAGAAGTACATGAAATATCATGAATATAGTCCATCATGATGGAATACGCTTCGCTTTTATTTACTTAATCTTTTATTTTTACGACTTTCCTTAAAAAGCTTTACAAACATGGCAAAGGTTGTATAACATCGATGATACAAGGACGATTAAGATGTTTCATCCATAATCATTGATAATCTTGATATCTTCCTGACGTAATGTTCGTTATCTATACATTTTGCTAAAAAAAATTATCATCTAATTTCAATTCAGTAACTCTTCGAATTATCGTTTTGATAAATTTTGAATCCCGTGACGCACTATGGACCAATCACGCTTGGCTATCTACATTGGTCAAGTGATTATTGTTAATCTCCATGTCCATTTGAACAGGGGTTTTTAAAATCAGAAAAAAAATCTTTCCGTGTTAAATGTCACTGTCACACCCATTCCTGCTCCACACCAATGGCTTCTGAATGAAAATAGTCCTTCATTTTGCTCTGGAACGGGCACCATTGGCTTTTTTCAGTGCCGGGGGGGGGGGAGTCTGTTTGGAGCTCCTTGAAAGGAGGAGGCGTTGAAGAATGGAAGATATTGGTAACATTGTCCATGTTATTGAAACATTTTTGGTTTTAGAGACAGCTGTCGGCACAATTCAAATCGTTGTAAACCAATTCTATCACGATTCGAGGTTTGTTCCATCTTGGAGTAGGTCCACGGTTCCATCGTGTTCTCTATGGGGAGAGAGGGCTGTCCTACTTTCGCTTTCCTACTAAACATTACAATACTGTCACCGTGAATGTGGATTAGGATCGAAGGGGGAAGAAAGGAACAGAAAGTGTAAAATATAGTATTACAAGTGGGAGATATATGGAGAGAGGGGGAAAGAGAGAGGAGAGAAAGATAAGGGAGAGGGGGAGAAAGGAAGAGGGGGCGGATGAGAAAGAAATTGTGGGGAGATTTAATATACGCCATTTTTGGCTCATACGCCACTGTATGGGAGGAAGGGAGAGAGATGCAGCTAGAAGACCCCAAAAGGACAGAGCTACATGGCAATAATACGGGATCGGAATTGGAATGAAAGTGATATTTTTGAGTCTGTCGTCGGTAGTAATCCTGGACGAGATTGCCTTGATCGAGGTCGTGAACCTCACACACCTAATGATGCGGTAAATGCCCCGTCGGAAAGGCGGAGGGGTACACCTGGAGAAGGGCGTAGTCGGGGTTATCTCCTATCGGGAGCGGGAGAGGGGGGGGGGGGGGTGGAGAAGGTTGTATACTGTAGGCAGTTATCTCGTAAGGAGGGGGGCGGGGTCAGAAATATATAAAATGAAAGTCAAGCACCTCGGCGAAGTTCACCGAGAAAAAAAGACCCAAATATTTCAACATATTCCCCAGAAGTGGAGGTTAGACAAACTTGGGTTTCCAGGAATATTTCACGAATGGCTAATGGCAGTGGCGTAACTACGGGGGGGGGGCATTGGGGGCACGTGCCCCCCCCAATCGGCTGGCCCCCCAAAAAAAAAAAGCGGGGAAAGGGAGAAAAAGCGGGAGAAAGGAAGAGAAACGTAGTGGGGAAAGAAGAAATTATGTTCATTATAAATGTTATAATATATATCATAATTTTGTTATATTACATGAAAGAGCATTTTTTCATAACTTTATGAAACATTATTTGCTCACAGGGCCTATGACTTTATTGTTCCTGGTGCTCGCATAGACCGTTTAAAGAGATAAATAATCCTGATGTACTAAAACCTGTTTTCAAATCAATACTGTACACCAAATACATTACCTCGCAATTCGAGTCATAATTTTTTCATGTAGTGACATTTGCCCGTTTTTATGACTGCTTAAATTGATTGCCCTATTTAAGGTCTAATATAAAACATTTCCTGTCCGTTCGCATTAGTTGATTGGTGAGATGTCTACTCTTCAATGAATTCCTAAAATCAGTCCTTAAGATGTCTATTTTTCTGATCTCAATATCAAAAAATGTTTCTATTTGGTCAGTATACCTTAAAACTGAGCGCGCTTCGCGCGCTCCCTAAGTGACTCGAATTTTTTGCTGACGGTGCCCCCCCAATGCCGTTGCCCACGGTACGCCACTGGCTAATGGCCTAATAATCATGGCAATAGCACAAAGGCGTAGTTGAAGAACAGGTGGCCATGATAAGATTGTACTAATCTATATCAGAAAAAATCGTTCAAAACCGTGGACCTGTTACATTAAAGTTATGATTATCATGTTGCCATCCAATTTTAACTATCAGGATTAAAGGGCGAATCAGCCAATCAAAATCAAGGATTCCAGGAATACCATCGGATGACAACGTTACCATGGTAGTAACTTTTTCGCAACTTGCCTAAGGAGTAAACTTACCAATTTCACATGTTAGTTGTGCTAGACTAGTTATCATACGAGAACCATACTAGGAAACTGCCATGACAGATTTTCAAAATTAATAGCTACACTCAATTTGCTATTTGCTTCCAGCAACATATTTTGGGGTGTTCTTTGGGGGTTTGAGGGCCGCAATACTTCGACCCTAATCATATTCAGGAACAAAACTATGTTTTGGTTGTCTTTGGGGGTTTAAAACAGAAAATCCTCCCGTTTCCCCCTATGAATACGAAATATTTTATCAATAATCTAAAAGCCTGGGGCACGTCGCTTGCTTGTTATTAATCAACCTGTTAACTTTTCAAGAAGTTTAACCTCTCGTTCACACGGTAAAAATCGTAATTTGAATGATAATTCCCTGAAAAATAAGCCTAAAAAGTGACGAATTTTTAGTACATGTGAAACCAAACTAGAATATGATTTGAATCAGGAACGCTTATCATGATCACAATCACAATCATTATTACAATGATAATTCAAGATTCACGTGTGAAAAGGGCCATGGAAATTAGAAGGAAGAATCAAGAAGCCATGCTTTAAAAACACTTATCATCGGGGGGGGGGGTAGCACCAAGACATTTCGATAGGGGGGAGGGGCAACATGACCTAAAGGCGAAGTCCTATTTTTCTCAGTTGAATATACGAATAGAGAGTTTAACAGGAATCAGAACTTTCCAATTTATACTCTTTTTTTCTTTTCTCTTCATTTCTCTCCCTCTTTTCACTTCCTCTACTTCTTTTTTTCTTCACTACTTGCGTTCGGGTGGGGGGGGGGTCACCCATTCCCCCTATGGTGTCGCCCCTGCTTTAATAATGTCGAGTATCAATTGGACCCGATGGGCGGATAGGCGGCTTTTCTGTTACATAAACAGATAAATTAACCTGTATTTCCTAATTTAAGTGTTCAGAAGATGAACAAATGAATTATTTGCGCAGTTTTGTTAGTCTGATACAACGAGGCAATTCTGACAATTGAAGAAATTTAAAAATTAAAGAAATTAAAAGGTTATCACTACAAAACGTTTATAATTTCCCCACCTGTCAAATGTACTGTATTTTCGTCCCATTTTGTAAGGCTCAGTATATTATACATTGACATTGTATAGGCCCTTTATATCCCCAATTTCTTATGTGACACACCCGTAATTGAGGTACGATGATATCATTTAATTTCTAAAAATCTTTTTACAACAATATGTTTCAGTTCTTTATACCGATTTCCCAGCTTTTATCCTCAGTTATTTATTCACTTCAAATGTAAAAAAAACCCGTGTATGTATGAATTATTCAACTTATCATAAATAGGCTATTGTTTATTATAAGTTGAAAGACTGATGTATATAGCTTTCATAATTTGATACCATTTTTTTCTCGTCACATTCACCTATAAAGTCCTTAAAAAATTATGAATTTCGTTTCGAATTTTTCCATCACGTACACCATAGAATGTTTATTTCAGAATACAAAAAATGTTACCAACACCACGAACACGTCGAGATTAAACTCGAATAAACGAATCAGGGACGCGGGAAATAGGGATAAATAATTGGTATCTAACAAAGAACAGATTGATTAGATAACGTGCTTGAACATGGGCTATGTATTTCCATAGTTTCAAATTTTCTGTCCTTGCCAGGGAATTGGTGAGGTTATCGTTGTACGATGAAAGAAGAGAAAATGTTATTAAATGTTGGCAGAGATGGAGCATATTGTCAAACATGATTACATGATCGAAAACACGTATCAGATCATGCGAATGGAAAGTATGTGAAGTTTATTGAAAGGTGTCGTTTTCATATTCGTTTTCTGACATGATTTTGAAAGGGGATATAAATTGAGAATTGGAAATGGAATTTGCTGACACGATATTTGAAACTTAGTTGTGTTTCAGAACACAAACTATGCGCGAATGATACAATTAATTTCAATTAGTTGCAATTAATAAAAAACGCATATATGTTTATCACTGGCTTTCTTTAATTACTTTTTTTCGAATAACACAAGAAATTTTGGAGAAATAAAAGATGTGACGATGAAATGCTGGAAAAGAGGAAAGATATAACACATTTTGTAATCACGAGCTACACTATTGATTATACCTCGTTCCCGCTGTCGTGTGATCCTTTACGAAGACCACGATTGGCCTTCCGTTGCTCGTACGATCGTTTGCGATCATTTATAGGTCACAATATATGTTGCACAGAATCGCAACTGTTGTAAGCAGTCGCACCACCAATATTTTATTGTAAAGGGGCCTAACTGATCGAGAAAATTGTTGAACCATTCAAATTTTTAAAACCATTTTAAAATCAATACGATTACCACGACTGATCCGATAAGATCCCTACGATTACTCCACGATTAAGACCGCCATTTGAATCGTGACACGGAGTGGGAACTACGTATAAAAATGTAATTGCTACAGATTGTGAAGGGTTTTTTTTTCTCATTCTCTCTCTCGAAAATTGAATCGTGTCAGTAAAGAAATTCATTTTTAGTATTACTTTTATTGGAATTGTTTGGCAATATGCTATATATGTCATAAGATTATTTTGTTTATTGTTTCCCCAGAGATTTATCAGGCAACAGAATAGTTCTCTCTGCAAACATGATACAGCATCTTCTACCACTCACGAGGCTTCAAACACTGTAAGTACCAGTCATTCCACTGATTGTTGTCATTTTTCAAATCCCTGTGAAGAGCGAACAGTTTTACTACTAGTTTGGATTAGGAAGTGATGACTTACATATTTATGGGGTTATTTCTGCAGCGCCAAGTTCTTCCCACGTAAAAATACCAGAACTCAAGATTTAATCAAACTGCGCGCTTCCTAAATCATCAGCCACACCGACCCCCCCCCCCCCGAATTTGATCTGTCCCCGATTCTTTGTGATTAGCTGTAGCCCCATCACACGGGGAGAGGGGGTATGATCACCTCTTTGACTTTACAAATGTTACAGCAAAGAATAAATGAAATACCATCCACCTACTTTTCCAAATGCCATAATACACTTTTGTACGATCTTATGAATTCGGGTATCATTCAATATAACACTTTATATTACATTAAAGGTACAACCTTGTAGGCCTATGGACTTGTTTTGCATTTCGTTTATTTATTTTTTTTTTTGGAAATGGCATAAAAATCTTAAATCTTATATTCACTTACCATACTCACCGCCGAATTTCCTCAAGAACCCTATAGCTATTGCATTTCGGAGAGGGTAGGAGATAGATATGAGATTGGCGGAAAAGAACGGATCTGCTTAATTACCCGCTGAGAACAAAATTTAAGTATGAAGGATTAAGCACATTATAATAACATTAAATGCATGAGCATACGAAGCGCCCACCCGGAAATATAAAATCCATCCTTTAATGCAAATTTGTACTAATTTCTCCAAAGTGTGCGCCAAATACTTGTTTTCAATTTTAAGATAAAAAAATGCACTAATGGCCTGAATTGGCTCATTCACTTAGCACATCCCTTTCCCTTTTTAAATTGGATAATTTTTCTTACATTCGTCCTACCCTTCCTGGAAGAAATTTATGATGGTATGTTCCACTCGATTCTTCGCGTCGTTTTTTTTTCTTCCTCAGGGGAGCGGGGGGGGGGGTGGGTTTCAACGGTAGAAATCGTTTTATTTTTTTTATTTCATTTTCTGCAAGCACTTTCGTGCTCAGTCATGTATTACAGCCATTACAAAGTGCTTCGACAGACAGGTCCCTTTACAATGTAATTTCATGAGCAGAACTAATCCCCTTCTTTAGCGCCGACGAAGAAACATTAAAAGAGATCGAATTACAGCCGGGGTTGAATTGGTGCGCCATTTCAAAGGGCACACTTTTTAGGCGTTTCGCCCCGACTTTACGACGGGCCGGATTGACGATATTTCTCCATCGCATTTTACGAGATGGAATCTCGGAGTTTATTTCTTCGTTACGGGGCTGTTACCTAAAATGTCAAAACAACCATACATCACTTCTATTAGCCCGTTGCTATGGACACGATGGAGGCACGAGCTCAAGTTGACGACTCCAGGGCGTGAAGGGTGGCGAGATGAAAACGAGGGGCGGGCACCGATGAACAACCCAAAAATGTTTCGGAAAATAGAAGTTGGAAGGGACCCTGTGTAACACATTTCTTTAAAGGAGAATGAAACCTGTAGAGCAAGATAGCTTGTGTGAAAACAGAAAAAACAAAGAAACAGATCAACGAAAGTTTGAGAATAATTGGACAAATAATGATAAGGTTATGGGCATTTGAATATTGCGATCCCTAATGCTATGGAGATCCTCAATTTGGCAATGCGACAAAGTTGTGTGATGTCACTTGTGAACAACTCTCTATATATTTCACTTAAATTGCCTCTTATCACAAGAGACATTTTTTTGTATCTTACAGTCCATCAAAGAAAGTTGTTCACATGTGACATCACACATCATTGTCGCATTGCCAATGGAAGGATGTCCATAGCATTAGTGATTGTAATATTATAATGCTCATAACTTTCTAATTGTCCGACTTTTCTCAAACTTTCGTTCTGTTTCTTTGATTTTTCTGTTTCGACACAACCCTACTTATTCCAAAGTTTGTATTCCCCTTTAACAATCCCTCTCAATTCATACTCATTTGTTTACCCATAGAAGAACAATATATATAAGTGATTTTTGTTTTTCATTTTCCTGTATTTCAGAACTCTAACCAACAACAACATTAACACGATCGACAGTTCAGCAGTAGAAATATTCGATCGACTTGAGACATTGTAAGTATTAAAGTAAACATCATTTTTCCCCCGAGGAAATTTGATTTTACATTGCTTTCACACATAAAATCTATATTCTAATAAAAAATTCGACCCATATTAAGGTCTAAAATAAGTCATTAGGTATCACCTACTCACATATGCCATAGAGTACAATGAGGTGAATACTTTTGACTTATAAAACATGTAAAATGTTTTAAGAGTTATGCCGATATACGACAATTTACTCCTTTCATGATCATCTGTAAAAAAAATTTTCTGTTAATCTTACTTTCGACTGTGTCTTGCTCCTCTAATTACTGCATCCCGACAGAGTCCGAAACCAGCTAATCACGTCAATCTCATATCAAATACAAAGAAATTTTGCGTCTTCGAAAGTATATAATTATGAAATTAATACGTTGAATGGTTGAACGCCAGGCTGTGAGAATCAAGTTTCCAATTATTAACCGGATGAAATGAAAATTTTCCCATCAAGATATAATTACACAATTCAGGGCATGGGGTCGAGTTTGTTTCACTGCTCGCGAGAAAAAAAAAACTTGATTAAAAACGATGTGTTTTTATTTGTTTCGTCGTATTTCAAGTATCATGATGTTTCCCTAAATTTTATGATTACAAAATATTCGTTACATAGTATGTGAAGACATCTCTGTTAGACACAAAATCCTTTCAAGTCGTATTAATGTTCTGGCATTTTGATAAGTGAATTATAAAGTATATGTTCATAAGTCGCAATTGAGTGAAAATTGAAAAGGAGTGTAGTGTTAGAACGGAAATGATCAATACAAAATTGACCTGTATAGCTCTCTTTTCGGATGACTATTACGCAATAATTCTTATCATTATTATGGCTTTAGCTGTCGATTCCAGTGCTCGATCTAGCACTGATGGAACGTGGAACACATTCTAATTTCACCTTCACATTTGAGCATTTCAACACACCTTCACTCCATACACATATTGGACAGAACAGAGTCCCACAGTGTGTCTCACACTTTGTTCACAGTGTGGAACATTATGTGAAATCACCTTCACACTGTTAAATTTGAGCATTTCATCACACCTTCACTCCATACACATATTGGACAGAACACAGAGTCCCACAGTGTGTGTCACAATTTGTTCACAGTGTGGAACATTATGTGAAATCTCCTTCACACTGTTAAATTTGAGCATTTCATCACACCTTCACTCCATACACATATTGGACAGAACACAAAGTCTCACAGTGTGTCCAAAGTAAGTTCACAGTGTGGAACACAATGTGAAATCACCTTCACACTGTTAAATTTGAGCATTTCAACACACCTTCACTCCATACACATATCCCTACTGGACAGAACACGATGTCCAACAGTGTGTCCACAGTGTGCTCACAGTATGGAACACAATGTGAGATCACCTTCACATTGTTAGATTTGAGCATTCCAACAGTGCGAATCACATATTCACGTATAGCCGACCATGTGTACACGCTGTGAACAGTCACACTGTCGAGGTGTCCACAGTGTGAAAATATCTTCACACCGTTGAATTTGATCATTTTAACAGTGTGTGAACACACTGTGTGACAATATGTTTTTTTTCAGCTGGATCAGTGCACTGATGGGAATAATCATGCCAGGCACTTACCCAGAATGTGAGCGCTGCAATTGAATAAAACCTTATATTTCTAGCTTGCTGATGTGGTTTACGGTACACCATGTGGAGTGTTATAGAAACAGTGGATAGAAGAAGAGAAGAAGTGGATAGGCGAGAAAGTGGAGATTTGAGAGTAGAGTATTCTTTCTTGAAAATAGTCCTGAAAAGGACTGTAAACCAGAAGGAATGTTGAGTGAGAACAGCTTGAGTAGTAGAGCTGATGAGGAGATGCTGGCTTGAGTCGGCGAGTAGAGATGATGAGTAGTAGAGAGACTCGACGTTTCGGACAGGTTGACTGTCCGTCTTCAGGAGTGAGTGTTCGCTCGGCGTGCGGTGGTACTTATATTTCTAGGCGTTTAGTGATTCGGAATTGTAGATGGATGAAAACTGCTGCCAATATGTAATTTAATTTCGTTTTTTTCTATTTCCCTTTCAGAGACCTCACATCAAATGCGTTTGTCTGTGACTGTGAGTTGTCTTGGTTCAGGAATTGGTTACTCAACACTGTTCATATTAACCATCAGATCAATGGAGCGACATGCTCATCACCACCGCGGTATCAGAGAGAGGATATAGACAGGGCCGAATTCTGTCCATCAAGTAAGACTGATTAAAAGAGTAAAATGTGTAGAGATAATTGGCGGTTTAAACATGTTTTCAAGCTCTTACAACCCATTTTTTGGCCCCATTATTTAGGTCTACAATAATAGTGTGCACGAAAGATGATCGTATCCTCCGAATCGTACAATCTCCTTAGGGTAGTGTACGGTGTGCGTACAATTTTCGTACGGATTCGCAATCACCGTGGCGTCTTACTTTTACTTTAGAGCGAATTTCTGCGAAATATTCATACTGAATAAATGGGGGCGTTTTCATCTCATAAAACAGAAGCCTACAGTATTCTATCAACTTCATACAGTACCTCCGTAGCTTGTTTCTTCCGGTAAGACTCGGATATTAAAACGATCGAGTTAGGTCATTATTACTTATTCAGACATATTTTACCATGTTCATATTCTCTCTTCATATTTACACAACTGATCCAGTCAATCAGTGGCGTACTGTGTCTTATCTAATTGAGGGTGTACAACACGGCGTAAGGGGCAAACTTTATTGAAAATCAGGAGCGATAGAAATTGTGTACCCTTTAAGATGAAAATTTGTTGTAAAAACTTTGGGGCGTTCATTCAGCATAAAATGCATTACTTCATTTTATTGTCGACTTTTATTTTATTTCAGGCGTCTGTGTCTCGTGCAATGGTGGGAGCAATGTGGAGTGTAACAGCCAGTCCAATTTCATACAAACTTGTAGTTCATCACAGGTAAGCAACGAAGACATTTTTTATCCAGTCTCATACTGTTATACAAGTGGTTCAAAATGATCATATCGGCCAATAATACATAAGAATGTAATTTTTCTGGCAATTTATTTGTAGATTTTGTTGGAAATGTTTAAAAACTTATATTTTCACCCCAAATTACCAGCAATATAAAGTGAGTTAAAGCCAAAAACATAATTGAAAAATCACATTCAGGGCGAAATTCTTTAGCTTTTCTGCATAATTAATCAATAAAAAAAAACAGAATTTTTTTTTTTGAAAATTTTTATTATACGTTCTTAAACTTTACATCCGGCTCTACGCGCGTGCAATTTTTTGGCGGCGATCGCGCAGTCAGTGGCCGAGATCTAAAGGGGTCAAATTTACCCCCAGTATATCTTTGTCGGAAATAGCTCAGTTAAATACAAAATAGTGCAGTTTCATATTGTCCTTTCAATTTCGAGGGAGCTTGTTTCAACGAGATCCGTGTATCCAACGGTGTGTACAACATTCAGAAAAGTTGCAAGCAACTCCGAGCGTGTCTCAACCAAGTCAGTTCAAACGTCAGAGAGTGCAACGAGGGAACTACGAATTCTGTTTGTAGGACGTGTTGCCTTGGTGATCTTTGTAATAGTCCAGCTTCAGGAGTAATAGGTAAGGACATCAATTTAAAAAAAAATAGAGAGTTATCCTATGTTATTGCCACACGCAATGTGACGATACGAAGGTCTTCACTTTCAAGAGGGGGGGGGGGGCACACTTCGGTTTTAACGGAATTTTTACACTACATATTTTAATTGTGTCTCTCAGGGGGGGGGGCACGGGCCGGCTGTGCCCCCCCCCCCCCGATCCGCCAGTTGTGTTTTGTTATGAAATTATTCACACTGACTGTTTTTGCTGTTTTATATTTTCATAGGATTTCGGAAATAGACGCTAACGAATAAACTTACGAAATCAAAGAAGGTAGAAATATCCCTATGTAAATTGGTTTCCGAACGTTCCTTCATCGTGCTAATTCTCATTATATATTGTTCCTCAGCTGGTTATACTCTCCCCGGTTTCCCACGTGATCCGAGTCTGGTAGTTGAGACTACGACTCCAGCTCCAGTGAAGAGTACTGCGGCAGAGACTACTGCAGTTTCCACCACACCCACCGAGAGTACAAGTAAGATTCATCATTACTTTCTTAAAGGGATGGTCCGGGCTGAAAATATTTATATCTGAATAAATATAGTAAAATTCACAGAGCAAAATGCTGAAATTTCTTCAAAATCGGATAACAAATAACGAAGTAATTGAATTTTTAAGTTTATCAATTATAGTTTGTGAAAACAGTTATATGCACATCATAATAAATATTCATTACGTGGGCTGATGATGACACATCCCCTTTCCCTTTTCTTGTTATTAAATGATATCATAAATGTTTCATTATTACATGTGTAAATGGCGTGTCTCCATTATGATGAAATAAGCCTAGAACTGTTTCACCCGAATAATGCAAATCTTTAAATTCAATAACTTCATGATTTGTTATCCGATTTTGATCAAATTTTCAACAATTTGTTTTGTGAATTTTACTATATTTATTGAGATATAAATATCTCCAGCCTGGACCATCCCTTTAATAATTTGTAATGACCTATCAAATCTTCTAATCGCACTCTCCCCCCTTTTTTTTGGGGGGGGGGGTGGATCGGTAAAATAATTCAAGGTATTCTTCTCATTGATGTTGGGTATATGTCCATGATGTTCACTGACTGGATTCTTTTAATTGTTTACTGTTTAAACACAGAGTTAAATTTTAGTCGATTTTGAATAAAACAAATGTAGAAGATTCAGTTGCGTAGAATATGAAACGAGTTTCGGGGGGGGGGGGTATGTGAAGGGAGATAGGGTACGTGGCACCTTTTCCTGATGGATGAATTAGTAGAGGTCTTGTCCATCTCACTTTGCTCCGCACATGTTATCCGTATTTTACAAACTTTCTTGGATTAGTTAGAAAATGTTTTTAATGCCACTTGTGATATCAAAAATGTTATGATCGTTTTATGATTATCGTTATATTCGTTCGATGTAAATTAGATCCCCAAAATTGTCCGTAGGTTTATATGTTGTATAATAACCGATTAACTAATCATGTGCATTGGTTTTATCACAACTTTCATTATTATCGTCGTCATCATCATCATCGTGATCATAAAATAATTTACCCTCATCATCCCATCATCATCATCATCGTAATCATCATCATAATTACCGTCATCATCTTCATCATCATCATCATTTTTAATGTGATTATCATCACCATCATCATTACTATCACAAGTATAATTATTGTTAATATCATTCATGTTTTTATCACTATTAGAATCATTGTTGCTACTACACTACTACTACTGTGCTGCTGCTATTTCTAATCTTACTTTTGTTTTCATCATCGTCATCACCATCCTCATCATCACCATTCTCGTCATTATCATGATTACCATCTTTATCATCTTTTTTATATGACATCAAAACAATATTTTTGATGATTATCATAATAATAATAATGATGACAATAATAGGGGTATTTCAGTTGTAAAATCTGTAGTATTGTCCTTCTTGTAGTATCATTTATGTATTTAAAAACCACATGTTTATTGTTCTGCACCTTATATTCTCCCTGTATACGACTTCACCCTAAACATATTTTTTTACTGTTATACTTATTATCTTTTCATTATTATTTTGGGGAGTTTAATTAACATGAAAGTTGTATGACATGTATGACTTATCTTTTTTAACTTTCCTATTTGCATGCTATTATGATTTACTCATGCATGTTTTCCTTTCTTTCACTTTCCTTTGCCACCCATTTCCGCACCCCACTCTATCGGTGTCACCCTATAATCATTATAATGTGCATGCACTCAACTAATATAGACAACTACACTAGTATCACCGACCATAGTGATAAGACCACATCAGCATCTCCAACAACCACCTCATTACCAGAAACAACATCGAATATTGCCTCGAAAACCCATATTGTTGGAACAACAACGCATGCCACGACTACAAAAAGTAGTCCACCCGTTGTAACAACGGAATCCCCACCTGATTCAACTGTTTCACAGAAACAAACACCATCTGGGAAAACTACACCGACATCGCAAACAACAGCAACGATTTCGGAATCACACACACAAGTGGTAACTAGTTTTTTCCCGGCAACTGGGGACTTTGTGATAACTACACTGGAGCAAACACAAACGCCATTGGTTAGCAAGACACCGGTGGCGCAAACAACACCTTTTCAGAAAACACCTACTTCCAATACACTGACACCGTTGGTAACACGCCTGTCCTCATCCAGTGTTGATTCTCAACAAACAACACCTGAGCAAACAGAAACACCGTTAATTAGCAGGACTCCGGTCATGCAATCAACATCTTTTCAGAAGACATCTACTTCAAATACACTGACACCACGCATATCGTCAGTCAGTATCTCTACTGAAGAAACAACATCTAAGCAAGCACAAACACAGGCGAAAACAACACTCTTTCCAAGAACACAAATTTCAAGTACGCCAAAACCATTGATAACGCGAGAGTACCCGACAACTTTGGATTCTGTAAGATCAACACTGGAACAAACCCCGTATGTTAGCACTGCACCATCGCCATCCGTTGGAACAACAAATGTTGCTTCCTCACAGAAAACAGATTCCTCGACATTAGTTACAGTAACAACAATCCCTCAAACAACCACAGATACGTCAACAAAAACGTCAACAGATCACATTCCAAACACCGAGTCAATATCGACAATTTCGTTTCCATCATCTCAATCAACATCTTTTACAACATCATTAGCAACTGATACAATAGCACCAGCCATTACAACATCAGAATCGTCCACAACATCGATATCAACACATCTCACATCATCTAATAAAGCTACAACTATACCTACAATGGAATCACCAACAACAGCTTCATCCCCAATAACAACTGATACAGATGCATTTAAAAGCACAACTTTAGTATCACTTCATTCGAGTTCCTCTGCAAGAGCAACTACGCTGCCGTCCGAAACAACATCAACAACAGGTGCAATAACCAAATCATCAAGTACATCATCTTTAGTAGTGGACACATCACTCCCGACATCATTATCAACAACAAATCAATCAGATATCACAAACTTTCCCTTGGGAACGAAAATGACATCTCCGGATTCAACTCAAGAATCGGACACACCACAATCAACACTTGACATTACAGCAACAACAGGTACAACCCAAGCTATTCATCCGGATTCAACTTTGACAACACTATCCGAGCGGAGCACACAAACACCAATATCATCAACATTAGCTATAACAACAGAGAAAGGTACCACAACAGGTGCAGCACAAACATCAACAGATTCCACAGCAACATTCAATAGCTCACCATGGACTTTAGCCACAACTCAAACATCACAATCTACCAAAGGAATTTCGGATACAACTATCCAAACAGCATCGCTGTACGCTCAATCAACAACATCGCCTTCATTAACATCTGAAACATCGGAACTGTCATCTTTGGGAAAAACATATACAACATTATATTCTGACTCAACTTCAACATCCCTCAGAACCCAAATGTCATCCCCATCTACCATGTCTAACGATGCTCATACATTAGTATCAACACTACCCTCAAACCCTACATCAAATTCTATAACCCATACAATTATAACGGGCAGCTCTTCAGGTAGCCCTGAAAGAACTGCCTCTAAGAACACTACTTCAACATCTGCTCCGACATATAGCTCTACTTTTATGAACACAGGAACACCCCTTTCACCAAGGACAACGCTTGTACCTAATTCGACAAGACCTACGACACCGAAAGGTGTGCCAACGACGCCCTCAACGTCCGTGGGATCGACCTCGTCGGATCCGACATCCGAATCATCAATAGCGACTACAAATGCGGTAACAAGTTCTACAAGTAACCCACATGCGGCATCGACGGCCTCCGTGTCAGTGGATCAAGATTCAAGTTCTGCCTCCGTTACGACGCCATCAACTGCAGGCTCATACTCCACGAGCTTCACGACATCCACTGGACGACCAACGTCCACCGCTGTATTGGTGCCGCATTGTCCTGAAGAGACGGTCTCAGGAGAGTTTGGTACGATCACATGGCAACGGACACCAGGGTCAGCGACGGCTGGGGTGATCTGTCCATACGGTGGGAACAACCCAAGGTTCTCCGCTGCTACCCGATTTTGGTGAGTATTGTCACGCTGGTCTGAACTTCATTTTTAATTGCTGAGAAACACAGATGTCTGAATGACAGAGAAAAAAAATCTGGAGGATCATTTTGTTCATGAACGCACTTCTGTGTTTCTCGATTATTCCAAAGATAGATTCCAAGATTCCAAGACCAGTGATTCTCCTGAAATTTCGCTCATTGGTATGAATAGTGGTCTTTTTGTCAGTTCTGGAGCTTATAGACGTAGCTTTGATTCTTAAAACAAATGTTAAATCCTCTAAAGAACCAGTAAGGATGGTATATTCGTTTCAAAACCGAATTATTTGGCTTGAAAATTTTGGTGTTATCACTATATTTTACAAAAGAGCATCATATTTGTGGATGGTCACTTATAATAAATTTGATCTCTGATCAATATTAGGCGAAAAGTTTTCGTCCATTCTCGTTGCTCAAGAGAGTCCAGTAGAGTGAATGAGAGGCTTACAAATAAAAATTGACACTGTAGACTCTAAGTAATTGATTTCGTTATTTCATTTTGATTTTTTTTTTCAGCCGTTTGACCCGTGCCGGTGCCAGATGGGACGACCCAAATATCACGTCTTGCGCAACATCCGGCCAGGTTTTACGTAGATTGTCACAAATGAACATCACAGCAGGTAAGTTACATTAGCAACTGTCAAAATCTTTGTACACATTAAAAGCTTCTTTGTAAGCATTACAAACTTATACTACTACTACTACTACTACTACTACTACTACTACTACTACTACTACTACTACTACTACTACTACTACTACTACTACTACTACTATTACTACTACTAGGCCTACTACTACTACTACTACTACTACTACTACTACTACTATTACTACTACTACCACTGCTATTTTTACTATTACTACTACTACTACTACTACTACTATTTCTACTTCTACTACTACTACTTCTACTACTAATCATTTATTTTTTTCAATGTTTACAAGTAGTTTCATTGGAACTTTCTTTATCCCTCTTCTAGACAATGCTCAATCCGTATCCGAGGATTTGAAAACTGTCACGAGTGCCTCTACAAATTTAAGCGCATCGGACGTCAACTTCGCAGTGGACGTGCTAGAAAACCTTGCCCGATCTATCAATGAGTATAACAATACGGAAGTGATAGAGAATGCTTTCATCGTAATCAACAACTTAGCAGGAGCACCGATGGGTTCACTCGTTGCCGGGCAACAAGATTCGGACAGTGTAACCAGGTAGAAGAATGTGATTTATTTCAAATTTGTTGAATAGGTTACCGTATTATCATATCCAATTGAGAATGTGGTTAATGGATGCATATTTGTACATGTCGTGCATGGTATAATATCGTGTGAGAAGATGGGCGTCAATATGTTTAGTGCAGGCAAAAAGAAATAGATGTTTTGTATTCTGGTAAGAAATAATCATTTATTTTGTTATGATACAAATCAAATTTGACGGTAGTTCAGCAATGTACGCCAGAACATAGACTTATACCATTTCCTGATGATCGCTGTTCTGAAATTTTTGAACTGTTTTTTCTTAAAACAATAGAATTATTCATTTGGTCGACGAGTTCGCTCTGCACGTCGAGTTCATTGGCGACACATTCGAAGTAGTTACGGAAAGGCTAGACGTGGTCGTCATCAAGATCAACCCCGAGGTGAACAATGGATTGACTTTCAGAAGCGTGGTCGATGAAAATGGCAATTCAATGGTAAATAAATATATACTGCATCTTTCATAAGTAATTTATTATAGATTCCAGATTCATATGAAAAACAAAACCCGAGGTAAATAAAAAAGGACTCGATTTATCGAAGAAGCAAATTGTTTCTAGAGTCACAGCAGAAGCTATACCACATATGTTGATACGTTTGATGCTGCATCTTTTCATATACATGTACAATCGAAATAAATCAATTTGTTTGATTTATTCATTGGAATTTTATTGATTTTTTTTTGTTAAGTACTAGGCTAATTCGATTTAACTTTAAACAATTATTCATATATCAAATCTGTCAGCTTCAAGCCTTTCACTTTAGATTATTCTAATGAACAGTATTAAATGTTACACAATAGTAAATATTTTCCATGGTTTATTCGTAAGAATTAATCACAATACAACTTTGATAAAATCCTTTTCTCACAGGCCCAGCTCTCGTACAACACCACCAGTCCAGATTCTACCGCCGAAGATCCGGCTTCACTAGAGCTCCCAGGCTCGCTCTTTGAAGCTCATCGTGGGGAAACCGATAGAGCCCAGTTTGTGCTCTATAAAGACGTCGTTTTCTTTGAGGTATAAGCTGCTTATTGGTTTATCATACATTATGGGTAATTGGATTAGTCATTCATTTGAATTTTGTCTGTTCCTATTTGGTGGTATACATCAGTATTCATATGGAGTATAAAGCTTTTTCAGAGAAAGAGAATTCAAAAATAAAACTTATAATTCTTATTCAAGAATTAGTGATGTAGTGATAGACATTACCCTTTTCGTCATCTTTTTGCAATAGACTTCCATCCGGTAAAAACTCTTAGATGGGTTTGATGAAAATTGAATAATTTGGTTCTCTGAAAAAAGATCGGCATATTACTACACATTGCTATGTCCAAACTTTTTTTTTTCGCCAGAGAGTAAACACACCAATACCATTGATATCATTAATATCAAGTCAAACAGCATTAATATCAACTCAAACAGTAATGCCTATCAATTGGTCTTGAACCAATGGTGTAGATTCCTAGTACATTGAAATACTATAAAACTTTTTATTACATGGTATTGAGAACAGCTCAAAGATTTTTAAAGATATGTTTTATGTAAACTTGGTCTATACAATTTTTTTTTGTTTATATTAGTTCATCAGGATTCAAGCCTTCGTAGAGAACCTTCTTCCGCTGTCATAAGACTACTTTAAAAAATGAGATAATCATAAACTTGTTATTTCGATCAAATTAAGGTGATAACGGAAGCCTCAGAAAATATGACTGCCCCTACCACTCAATCCACTTCTACTGATGATGACATCATAGCCAGGGATGCTCTCAACAGTTTAGTGATATCGGCTAGTCTTGGCGATCTCAAGATCACGGGATTAAGGGACCCTGTCAAAACTTCGTTCGTCCACCAGAGACCCGAGGTTAGTACCAGAACTCCATGACAATCATTATGAAGTCATAGGCCCCGTCTTACAAAGAGTTACGATTGATCCAATCAATCGTAACTCTGTGGAAATCCATCAATGTAATCATTTTTTTTTCTACAGGATATTTGCAAAATTTCCTTTTAAACATAGGAGAATACACCAAATTGTCAAGAAATCAATGAATATACATTCATATCTAGAAATTTTTCAACAAACATATATTTTATATGTTGACTTTGCTAACTTTCCATAGTTGCGATTAATCGGATCAATCACAACTCTTTGTAAGACGGGCCCCTGATGCATATGACCTCTAAATCTCATAGTGCCCTCCCTCAGCGGATCACCAGCGCATGCAAAGTATTTGCCACATACAAAGATGGCAGCGCGATCTTGTGTTTCATCCTAATAACGTACGCAGTATTGTGATTTTATGATACTGATGCTCTCATTTTGAATTAAGAACACACTTATTTCCAAATGTTTAATTAACATTAATCTTTCCGAGCATATCTATGATGTTTGTCATGTGTATTTTATTTCCATGCAACATTTAACTCCGCCCGGTAACTGGTTAAGCAGAAACACCTCACGGTGCTAAACGTTCAGTAAGAGTTCTGATTTATTATTACGTGGCATTTTCAAAACGTTTTTTGTATCTAAACACAGAGAGCTGAAAATCCATCTTGTGTTTTCTGGGATTTCACAGCAGCTGGTAAGTTTTATTGAAACGACAGCTTTTAAAAAAATATATATTTCAAACTCTTCAGTAGAACTGCTTACAGAGAAATACAAAATACTAAAATATTCAATATTGTTCGCGTCATTCGTGGTTTTCAGTCTGCATACATTAATCGATGACTATTTATCAATGTCCCGTGCAATAAGTGCATTATTCTGTCCACCTCTCCAATTTCTCGCTGCTTCGTTCCCGAGCAACTGGAAGGGGTAATCAAACTCGCACATATTTCACACAATTATGTTCGTCGATCCTAGAGTTAGGAAGTGGGTGGGGATATATGGCGCTAAAAATTTCAGGTGCGGGGATGACCTGTATCCCCCCCCCAAAAAAGAGATAGATCAAGTATGATCGCAGTGGTAAGGGAAAGATTAGAATAAAATTATGATGATAGCAGTGATGATTATCGTATATGCACATGTTGACCTCTATTTTTTTCTCTCTTAAGTTTATTATGTTTATTGTAATTGAATGAAGCATTCCTTTCGGAAAACTGTTAGAAACAGATGGGTGGAGAAAGAAAAAGAAATACTTGGAAGAAAAAGAATGAAATCTTCATATTCATTTATATATATATATAAATATATATATGTGACATAATATTTTTAATGTGATTTTATTTTTCATAGGAGGAAAGGGATCATGGTCAACCGAAGGTTGCATTGCTTCTCAAACATCAGAGGATAGAACGCAATGTGAATGCGATCATCTAACAAATTTTGCTATCTTAATGGTAAGCAAACTTTCGGCTGAGAAAACTGTTGATTCAACATGAACAGTGACTTGAACACGTTAAATAATTGTAATGCATGGTTAAACTATGCACAAATAGTTCGAGATGTAATTATCGAACATTATAGAAAACAGGATAGAAAATGGTCAGATTAATAACAAGGATGTGTGTACCGACCCCATCTCCAGATCAAGATCTATCTTAATTCCAATGGGTTCACATCTAACGGAGATGGATGCATTTAAAGAATAACTTGATTTATTCCAGGGGGTGTGGATCATTTTTTAAAAATAGGTGAGGGACACACACTTAACATTCAAGAAATCACAGTGAGATACACCAAGATAAAGATTTTAACATTTTGTATACGTTTACTGAAAAGGGGTGAGGCTGACGTCGCCTACCATCAACTCCCCACCTTCATCCCCATCCACAGGGGCCGAGGAAGCGGGGGGCCTTCAGCTCCCACTTTTTTTTTTACAATACCGTGTACAAAAACGTAAATATGACATATGATTGTGATTTTTCGCATGGTCAGCCCCCTCACTTCTGGCTCAGCCCCCCTCCCCCACTTTGAAAACCGTTCCGCGGCCCCTGATCCATCTGTCCCCCTTAAAACGCAATCTCTTGATTTATTTTCCTTAGGACATCTATGGAACTACAACTACCTACGACGGAGATCACTTGCTGGCGCTCTCCATTATAACCTTCGCAGGTTGCACGCTATCCATCCTCGGTCTCATAATAACTTTCTTCTCTTACATCATGATCAGGTATATATCACATTCTCAAAAGCAATCGCTGATAAATAAAGTAAATTTGTTCCGGGGGGTCTATTGCATATTGTCCATTTAGTTATAATTTTGCATTTATTTTAATCATTGGCTTCTATAGACGGGTTACATCTCTCGTTTTTTTAGAGACGCATATTCCAATTTTGATTGAAAAAGTTATTTTTTCTTCCCATTTTTGAGGGAGATAACGGTGCATGTATGCATTTATTTATCTCCTTGATTCTCATAAAAGAATGTGTCAGGGAACGTATTCTGACTTAAATCAACCAAAGCCTGAAATGGTTTATCCAATAAGTTGGTCAATCTTAAGTATATACGTTCGTTATTTTCGTCAGTATGTTTAAGGATTTACTCAAGGATAATGAAATCATGTGAACAAATATTAATATGGATTGTATAATTAAGATATGGGAATGGGTATATCCCATCTATCTCTATCTACCACTTTCTCTCCCCTCGTCTATTTTGCTATTTTACTCAATCATTTAGGTCCGAACACGCAAAATCTTTATTTAATTCTTTAACCATCCACTGCACTACTCAAGCAGACTGATATATAAATTAAGAATAAATTTGATTCTTTGTCTCAGGATATTTAAGAAAGCCGTTAACAGAAAGAGGTAACAAAAATATCCAGTGCATGATGCATGTTGTGTGATATCCAATAGAAGTCTTCGTCATATTTTGTGTCCTACCTTTGCCTGACCTAACGTTTATTAGTCAACATAATTATATGTAGTTTTCTAATTTTCCCTATCTTCATTTTTGTTTACAAAATTGAAAATATCATACTGTGTAAAATTTGCTATGAGGTTTCTTATAGAGTACATGTTTGATAATAGCAGCTTCAATTGAAAATATATATTTCGAACAGAATTTCTATTACTTCTGAGCGCCTCTTTATTTTTATCATTCCGCCCATACTGCGTGTACATAACACATAAGCTAGAAAAGGATCTTTTTCAATATTTTGATTGATTATGATCGGTAACTTAACTTGGGACAGTCCGCAGAATGGATCTGATGCCAGAAATGGATCGTGGTTTTTGTCTCACCTGCGAAGCAAAGTGAGACTATAGGCGCTTTTCCGACGGCGGCGGCGGCGGCGGCGTCAACATCAAATCTTAACCTGAGGTTAAGTTTTTGAAATGACATCATAACTTAGAAAGTATATAGACCTAGTTGATAAAACTTGGCCATAAGGTTAATCAAGTATTACTGAACATCCTATTAGAGTTTCATGTCACATGACCAAGGTCAAAGGTCATTTAGGGTCAATGAACTTAGACCATGTTGGAGGAATCAACATCGAAATCTTAACCTGAGGTTAAGTTTTTGAAATGTCATCATAACTTAAAAAATATATGGACCTAGTTCATGAAACTTGGACATAAGGTTAATCAAGTATCACTGAACATCCTGCATGAGTTTCACGTCACATGACCAAGGTCAAATGTCAAAGGTCATTTAGGGTCAATGAACTTTGGCCGAATTTATGGATATCTGTTGAATTCCCATCATAACTTTGAAAGTTTTTGGATCTGATTTATGAAACTTATGGAGCGTTGTGGCCCAGTGGATTAGTCTTCGGACTTTGAAACAGAGGGTCGTGGGTTCGAATCCCAGCCATGGCGTAATTTCCTTCAGCAAGAAATTTATCCACACTGTGCTGCACTCAACCCAGGTGAGATGAATGGGTACCCGGTAGGAAGAAATTCCTTGAATGCTTTGAGCGCCTAGGCAGCCCAGCTAAAGCCGGGGTAATAATAATAGCAGGGCCCGCTGGGAGAACAGTTTTCGGAACTGAAGCGGCTTCCCTGGGTAAATATACCTATATTATTATTATTATTATTATTAAACTTGGACATGATAGTAATCAAGCATCACTGAACATTTTGTGCAAGTTTCAGGTCTCATGATTAAGGTCAAAGATCATTTAGGGTCAATGAACTTTGGCCGAATCGGGGGTATCTGTTGAATTACCATCATAACTTTGAAAGTTTATTGGTCTATTTCATTAAACTTGGACATTAGAGTAATCAAGTATCACTGAACATCCTGTGCGCGTTTCAGGTCACATGACCAAGGTCAAAGGTCAATGAACTTTGGCCAGATTGGGTGTATCTGTTGAATTACCATCATAACTTTGAAAGTTTATGGATCTGATTCATGAAACTTGTACATAAGAGTAATCAAGTATCACTGAACATCCTGTTCGAGTTTCAGGTCACATGATCAAGGTCAAAGGTCATGTGTAAGGTCAATGAACTTTGGCCATGTTGGGTTTTTTTGTTGAATAACCATCATATCTCTGTAAGTTTATTGGTCTAGTTCATAAAAAGTAGACATAAGAGTAACCATGTATCACTGAACATCTTGTGCGAGTTAGAGTAGTATTCAAAGTCAGCACTGCTGCTATATTGAACCGCGTGATGCAGGTGAGACGGCCAGAGGCATTCCACTTGTATGCCACTAGGGCCTACTTAAATTCTGGTTGTCTGTATTCAAAGTGTATCTTAAGACGGTTAGACCTGTGTGTATTCTCAGTATTTCCCCTAATCATAATAATTTCCAATATTTAAATCCCTTACATAAATGTCGCCTCAAGCATGTCAAGTAAACTCCCTGCATGCCTCATTACAATGTTTATTCTATTAGAATTGTTATTTTTTGTCATTTTGTTCAAGTGTTTATAACAAGAAAAATATTATTTCCTGACCTTCCGTTTTTTCATGGATGCTTTGCTTACCTCCTTGCCTTTATGGCAGAAAAGGAGGACGTTGAAAAATATCTCTAAATCAATTGCTTATTTCTATAAGATCACAAGATTTATCCAATATTGCCGAGGGGGAGGGGGGAATGGGAATCTGGTAGGAATCTCCAACTCGGAGCGCAAATTGCTCTGCTAAATGTCGGGAACTGTGCTGAATTATTGCACTCTTATATAGTACAGTTTTTTTAAAGTGTGTTAAAAAGAGCTACAAGTATATGTCAATCCGTCATGAACCATATTTTTCAAATCAACTTTCTTTGTGTTTTCATAATAACCGAATTGTAGTATGTGTTTATAACATAACCCTCACTTGTGTGTTTCCCCTATACTAACATAATGATATTTTGTCTAATATTCCCCCTAGGTTCCAGAATATATTTACAAGTAGATTTTGTAGTTTGATAACACATTGCAAATGACCTCCTCATTATTATACGATTTGTATTAATGTATAGTTTAGTTCAGTTAGTACAACCATACAAATAACGATAATTAGCATAAACTTTCCACTTATACGTCACTTTTCTTTCGTTGACCTCTCTGTCGATTAAATAAAGACAGTGCCATTATTAAAGCTACCACAGTTATAGCGCCTGTAAACCTAAAATTTAAACAATTTTTAGCTGTAAATTCCTGTTTCCCAACACCAAACACAAAATCTAGATCGTTTAACATGTGTGAATGATACAAACACCTGTAAAAACGATAATGAGATAATGAACCTTTGCAATACACAACAAATAAGCTTGGAATCAATCTTTCCAAGCAAGCAATTACAGTCAATTCCTGGTAATTATCGCTTTATATTTTATAAAAGTGAGAGCTGCGCAATACGAACTCGATTAAAAAAAATCGTACTTAATGCCCTCATTCAAAATACATTGGCATATATATCTATTGTCTTTTATTAAAATTCCATTGACTTGAATAATGTATAATAAACTGATACGTACTTCACACCTTTACGCAGGCAACTTCGGAGCGATCGCCGCACCCGCGTGCTCCTGAATCTGGTCGCTGCTCTCACCTTCATGAACATCTTCTTCCTCACTGACGCCGTCATCACCGAATTCGGCAACCCTGGCGAAGTCGCCTGCAAGCTATTGGGGGCCCTGCTCCACTACGGCCTCCTGACGTCGATCGCGTGGATGGCCCTGGAGGCGTGGCACATGTACCTGGCGCTCGTCAAGGTCTTCGACAGCTACACTTCGCATCTGATGAAGAAGATGTGCCTGGTCGGCTGGGGTCTGCCCGCCGTCATCGTCGGCGTCGTTCTCGGAGTCGATCTGGACCATTATGACTTCTACAATGAGTTGTGAGTAGTTTTGATTTGTCAAAAATCTTCGATATTTTATGTTCGTATTTGTAAGGATGGTAAATTAAAGTTACAAATATGATATAGGTCTTTCTAAAATGACACATCACAAAAGTGGTCAGGGACTCCGAATCCTGGGTCTGAGAACGCAAAACTTAATGATTGATTCCTTTTCTACGATAATTCGCTAAGCATTTTATTATCATCGTTACAGAGCACTGAGTATAAAACAATTATAAACGAGTAAGCTTTGCTTTGGATGTTAGTAAACCTTGTAATCACCGTTATATGTTATGTTAGTAATTTCCATACGTTGATTTGTATTGGATTTATATTAATAGTATTTGTATAATGTTTGTAGATGATTTATTAATAAAAACATACAAAAATAAAGTCTTGAATATCTTTGAAAAAAGAGAACAATTGAAGTGTTTTTCATGTGTCCAGTTAAATTGCAAGCGCTGCTGAACACGAAGCATTATATGCTAATTAATATATAAAAACTGGGCATATACAGATATAGCTCATTTGAACTAAAATGTGAAAATTTCTCAGATCGTTATCTGACATAGCAACAGTCAAATCAGGCAAACTGATATTAAAATACATCAATCATACAAAAAATCGGGTGAATTGAAAACTCTTGTCTCTCGGTGCTCTATAGCCGATAGTTGCATGCATGAATTTGGAATGCCTACAAATCAGTCTATATTTAACTCAAAGCGCATTCCTTGATTTCGAGGGGAAGGTATTGTTAAAATGGAATTTAAAGGCTATTAATGAGGCACTTACGTTAGTGTGAGTTCCTGATCAAAATGCCGACAAACTCATCCATGATTTAAAATATCTGTGGATATTTGAGGTCATTTGGGCGTGGGCTGACTTCGAAATGGTGTTGGCTATTGTTATTTCCACCCCTTATTTCCATGTTATTGTCCCGACAGTCAGGCACGGATCAAGCCAGATTATACACAATACCATTTTAAATAGAAGTCATAGTGTTTTTGCACAATAGTCGAATTCGGCTTGATCCGCGCCTGCCAAAAAGGAATGGCGAAGAAATGACAACGTCAAGTTCACGTACTAGACTGGGATTGATATGGCACATCGACGATACCTTTGGAAAAACCGTAACTAATCATACAGACAGAAACCTTTTAAATAACCATTTATACCCCTTGATGAAAGTTTACCTGTAAAGATAAAGGCGGTTCTAACATACCTGCTGGGGGGGGGCAACCTTCTGTCCACTCATAACTTCCTCACGTCGTATTTCTGGATGTCCTGCGATCACTGGATCAACGAAGGATGACCATCGTAAATATCCGAAATCCCCAACTAAATATCTTCTTATCCATAACAACTTTTCTTAGCCAAAAATTGCTTCTTAAGTCAATTATAAGGGCACTGTGTTGAGGGCGTGCTTAATTAAAACTAATTCGAGTCGTTCACCAAATCTGAGGGCCATTTCTGTTTTTCTGCAATAGCTCATTGAAATTTACCTCAGCATAATTTCACACGGATATTTCCACTTCAAATATCTCTGTTTTCCATTTTGCAGCTGCTGGCTGAGAGTTGGCGGAATCCCATTTTACGCCGCCTTCATCGCTCCATCCCTGGCCGTCATCCTCTTCAATTTCATCATCTTCTTTCTCGTCACCCACCAACTCTGCTCCCTCCGACGGCGATCGGTTTCTGCCTCCTCCGAGCAATTCGACGTGTCCGCGCAGCTGCGCGCGTCCCTATCCATCACCGTGCTTCTCGGGCTCACCTGGGGACTTGGCATTTTCATGATAGGAGGGGCTAGCTTGGTGTTCAGCTATCTTTTCGCCATTTTCAACTCGTTTCAAGGGTTTTGTATTTTCGTGTTCCACTGTCTGCTAAAGGAGGAGGTGCGACTCGGGTGGAGGAAGGTGTTCTGTCCCCAGTGTTTGACACTGGAAGAAATGACGAAGTCGAGCTCCGGTAATTTCATTTTTTCCATAAATAATAATAATAGTAATATAGGTATATTTACCCAGGGAAGCCGCTTCAGTTCCGAAAACTGTTCTCCCAGCGGGCCCTGCTATTAAAGGTTGGAATATACCCTTATATTAACTTGAGAGAATCAATCCTATTTTGAAGCAGGGTGAAAAGAAGTATTAGATACGTGTGCATATATAAACCTACCACTGAGCTAGAAATGGGGGCACATTATTAATAAGGTCGATGAGATTTTGACTCCTTGAGAATTCCCCAAAATATCTTCTTCGAACTTGTCGACTAATCCAGAATTTGATACTGATCGTTGGTGGGGGGTGTCTTTGTTTACTAAGAAAAAAAAATGGGAATCTAAGGTATTGATTTATTGACATATTAAAAACATAAATAATCTGGGGTGGGTGATTCGATATCTTCTCGATTCATTGTTGAGATCCTTTGATGATATTTAAATTCATGTACAAATTTTACTGTGTAATCATTAATAAAATTATTTAAAAAATGATATTTCAGATTACAATTTGGATGTTAAATCGATATACACTAACTTTGCAGTTATTGAATAGAGAGTATCAGGTTCTTAGAATCATATTGGAGGAAGATTATTTTGTCCAATACTTCAAAGAAAAAATAATCTGAAGTTTTTACTTCGTCTGATCTCTTCACTTTAACTATAAGCCCACGACTTGTGCCTAATCCATTTTCTTTCTGTGGAACTTAACAGGACAGAATTTCAGCAGTAGCAACAAGCAGGCTCAACTTCAGAAACGGATAACATTGGAATATCAAGTAGAATCGAACGGAAGACACCACCAATCAAATACCACTCCTTTTCACCCAGAACACGGTAAGATTATAAATGTTATACACAAAGGGGCGAGGGGCGACCCCAGAATATTTTGACGGGTCGCGGGGGAGGGCAAGATGAGTGAATGGTGGTCACATTTTTTGTCAATTGAATGATGCGGATAATATCTCTCTCTTTACATTTTTTTCATCCCTTTTCTTAATTTCCTCCCATTTGGGATGTATACTTTTCATTACTTAAAAAAAATCATGGGGAGGGGGCGGTCCATATCATCATTTATTTCATTATCATTATAATAATTTCTGTATTGTTTACCTGTTTATTTATTTTTATTCTTTTCTTTGCAGAAGTCCCAAGATTTAATCCTTTTGCATCCAACTCTGAGTTCTACCAAGATTCAAGAATCTGAGACGAGAGTTACATAATATTAAAATACTATGCCATATTGCCATTAAAATGAGTAGAGAATATTAATGTTTGTCAGTACTTTTGCAATATAAGTGTCCGATTATGACAAAAGGACCTTACTCCATCGACAAGGATGACTTTTGTGACAACCCTTAGCCTTTCCATATGTACTTGTACTACCTAATGGCTTACACTAAGCATGCTAAGAGTAATGATTGTTATTAGTAGTAACGCTACTACTCATTGGCGGCGGAAGCCAAAAATTTTAGGAGGGGACAACCAAAAAAATTTTGACAAGCAAAAAAAAAAGAAAAGGTTCTCAACCCAAATATTGTAGGGGGGACGTACGAAAATAATTTGACAAGCAAAAAAAAAAAAAAAAAAGGTCATCAACAACAAATTTAGGGGGGGACCGTCCCCCTTCCTCAAATTTAGGGGGGACACGTCCCCCGCTTCCGCTGCCTATGCTACTACTAGTAGTAGTACGACTACATCAACAAATACTACTACTACAACAACTGCTAATACTACTGCTGCTGCTACCACGACTCCTCCTCCCCCTCCTACTACTACTACTACTGCTACGTTATGACTACTAAAAGTGAACTACTAAATATCTTCTACTATGACGGCTACTACTACTGATGGTGCTACTACTACCACTAAACTTCTTCTACTACTGCTAATACTATTGCAACAAGTACTGCTGCTACTACTACTACCTCTACGTAACGACTGCTACTACTACTTTCACTACTTCTACTACTTCTACTATTACTACTATCAGTAGCGGACCGTGACCGGAAGGAGACAAAGCATTGGGGGGCACTGCATTGTATGTGAACAATGCTGTGCCCCCATGCTTTGTCTCCTCCTGGTCACGGTCCGCCACTGACTACTATTACTACTACTGCTACTACTTCCACTACTACTACTACTACTACTGCTACTGCTACTACTACTACTTCTATTATACTACTGCTGGCCGGTACTACAGTTTCTACTGCTACGATACTAGTACTATTTACTTTATTCTTTACTACTACAACCAATACTACTGTTTCTACTGCTACAACTACTAGTACTATATTTTAATTTTTTTTTTACCAATACAACCATTGCTATTGTGACTTCTGCTACTTCTACTTTACCTCTATTTCCGCTGCTTCTCCTACTTTACTAAGTTACTCTTATCAAATATGACTAAATATCTTAACTGATTAATGTTACAACCAAAGCCTTTTTTCTAATTGGTATAACTTTTCATGAAAATTATAAAAGTGAATAATGAAATGTTGTAAAATTATACTGATATTGTAAAATTATACTGATAAAGGAGTCAGCTCATTTTCCCATCCACTTTGTATGTAAATTTTGGTTGAGATGTCTTGAGTAAATTGTAATCCATGGCATGGAAAGGTGTAAATCTTATATGAAGCGTGGATCGTGTATGAAGTACGAGACTTCATGCCTTTTTCAGAACAATGTATCGACACCCCACCTTAAAAAACACGTTACATAGTCTGACACTTGAATGCAAATGATAATTGAATCCAACAAAACTGGATAGAAAATGGAATCATTTTGCTCTTGTTTGATGTTATTTTGGTGTCCGTTGTTTCCGAATATTTGTTTTACGGAGTGTTTTGCAGCTCATGTATCGAATATTGTGACTTGTACAAAGTTTTTTTTACAAGTTACAAGTGCAGTGTAAAGATATGCTTTTTATGTTTCTCGAGACAATGAAGGCTGAAGAATATGTGTGTAGCATCTTCCTAATAGGAAGATGCTACACACATATTATATACCCTACCATACGTTTCCACATAGTATGTGGAAACGTATGGTAGGGTATATATGGGCAAACATTAAGCCCGTAAATAAAAGAAATGCGTAATATCTTTGAAATGCACTTGTAATTTATAGCATAAGATGCCTGTTAGTTTTATACAAATAATCTTACAACTTGAATTGTATATACGATTTTTCACTTTTGACTGTTTAAAGTATTATTTTATCGAAGTCGCTAACGTGTGCAATATTTCCATAATTGAAATGCGTTTCACAAAGTCATTCAGAGCTTGAATGACGAATAAAAATGCATGTTTCACTTGAAGTAAAAAGGAAGAAACAAATTGGAAACCATACTTTATTTGTTAATGTAATTGACGTTTCAGTACTCAACTAAATCATTTGTGCATGACTTTATGTTCTTGTATCGTTTTTGACAAAATTGTCATTGCAATTAGTCGCGAACATTAATTCATATCGATGCATCGATTACTATAGGAACTTAGGGGTGGGGGGGGGGTCGGGTCCATGGATTTTTTCACTCATTTTTACTTAGGAACAATGAGAAAAAATGACGTCATTTCAATCCCCATGCCTCCCCATTGATTCTTTGCCGAGGTACATTTGCTTGCATACTTTGCAAAATATCTGCATATCGAGGTCAAACAATTTAAAGAATATTCCTGTTGTTGTTTTTATTTTGCATTTGAATTTGACGTATAATCTGGGCATTTATTTGGACATGTACATGTATATAGCAACTTTTTCGCTTGGTTTCCAAAGTGAGTTATTAAATTATTTACGATGTAATAATTTACTATAGTGTCATTTGTGTTTTCTGTAATCTGAACTCAATTCTATGCAAATCATATAAAATAAATTCTTACATAATAGTGAACAAATATGAATAAAAATATTACACACATTTCAATTATGTTTTTGTATAAAATCTTTATTTCCTCAATGCATGAAACAGTTTTAAAAATTATAAAAGGATATTAAGGGTCCCGCAACACAAAGGATAGCGATTAATCGTAAGCTTGATTTTCACGATTGATTGTTCATGATTGCAGTCTATTCAATCAATCGTAGAAAAATTTCTGTGATCATTGTTAAGTTTTGTGTTACAGGCCCAAGATCTCAACATTAAAATAAGTTTGATTCGGCACCTTTTTTAAGACTTAAAGTCAACTAATCTAATTGCATGGCGAAACCTTAAAATTTGTTATGAGAAGATGGAAAATTAATCCTTAATACATTTACTTCCGAGTATCTTTTTGGACAGAAGTCAAGATATTCATGAGACAAGTATTTTCCACGAAAGATGCAAACATACAAAAACGATTTCTATCTATCAGGTCTCTAGAGATTATATAAACAACGAAAAATAAAAAACATCCATATTGCAGAGGAAAATAAGCATTTAATAAACAAACTTCATTACTCACAAGGCGAGGATAATTTGCATAATTAGTACATATATTTCCTAAATTAAAGTTATTAAAAAAAATGTTAAAAACATATATACCAACACACACATAATCTTTGGAAGAAAAGGCAATTTTGATAGTCTTACTTTAACAAATATTGCTAATGGCCGTTTGTTATTTACAAGAGATTATGAAGGAAATGAGCAGCAGGGGAATAAATTAAAGGTTACGCTATCGTCAAGGTAATATTTTGCTTCAAATATATATATCTAAAAGCCTGGACCAAATTAAGCCCATGGGTGGAACAAAATATAATATTGATTAGTCTTCAATATATTACTATTGGTATCGAGAGTGAATTTCAAACTGATATTTTTCTTACTGTCAACCAACTAATGAATAGGTGTACAGCTAGTTTTGGGAATGTTCAATAATTCGCCACAAAATTGTCGACAGTAATTACAACGTATTACCCACAATAGAAGGGTTTGTCTAATTTCAATAATTAGTTGAAAGAAATACAACTGTAATTTCCATAATGCATGAATCAATTACATGCATATTGCTGTCCATGCATCATTCTATTATTTTGTCAACATACGAGCAACATTTACGACACTATGTCTGCATTTGTCACGTGTTTCTTCGTGAAGGGAACTATCATCCATTAACGTAAAACCAGAGTATTCTGGCAAGCTGTTTATCATAAAATCCTTCATATGAATCCGATTTTATATCACTGCAACTCATGGCGGCCATCATGATCCGCTCGCGCTTTCTATTCATTTAAGGGTGATGGCGCTTTGTATTATTACGTATTATATCCCCCCAGATGAACAGAACTGTCTGCGGATCGACACCATTGGCGGCCATAATGTACTTGAAGCCCCCAGTAAGAAATTACCTGAGAAAACAGGTAACTAAGCTGAATTGGTCTATACTTGCGTATGAAGAACCAGGAATCGCCACTTCTTAAAATTCCGTGATTTTATGATGAAAAAATAATGAATTGTTGATATATCAAGAAATCGGGATTAAATAATAACCGGCTTGCCCTACGGGCGACGTTATAATGAAATCAATAAATAACATTCTATTTTGACAAGAAATGCGCTACAATCAAACAAATTGAAATCAAGATAGAAGTGGTTGCCATAGAGATGGATGACGCGCCTCCGATGTATTCCCAGTCGTATTTCTGGAATCTGGTCTTGGTAAGCATCCATTCACGAGCATTGCCTGATAGTTTTCCTTCTAACTGTTCACGAATCTGTTTGTTGTAGTTGTTATACCACTCCAACTGTGGAAGGGGGAAATGAGAAAGATATATTTAAGAGAGAAAAAAGTTTCCAGCATATTAAGCTGGTGTCAACATAGCGTTATCATTGACCTACAAAATAAAAATTTGTTACTATATTTTTTTTCAAAAGCCAAAAGAATTATGTTCCCCTCAGGAAGGAAGGACCTAATTCCAGAAAGTCAAGATAGCATCCCTTCAAAAGAAATGTCGACAATTTTATCATTATTTCTCATATTGATATATGTTCTAACCAAATAAATTTTAGCTGGACAAATGGAGAAAATATGTTTTGTTTCCCAGTAGTAATCGAAATTATTATCAATTACGGTTTTGTTTCTGGATCTAACTTTGGGCGTTAACCAAGTTAAGTAATGCCATGATTCCTTACCTGTTTTCTCGTAAACATTTCGAAGTTAATCAAACGGGGTTCAAAAGGCACAAAAGATATAACCTCGAATTCAAAATACTCCTCGCCGTCCTGTCCGTACTGCATGGGACAGAAAACATTTTATCGCGGGTGTAATCTCAATCTTTGTCACTTTGTTTTTCCTTTGTTTTACATTAAGAAGATTAAAGACATTACAAAACAATAGCAAACTAATATATTCAATACAATGCTTGCCATCTGTGATTTAACATTATATTTTGGAAAACGTTTTCTACTAAAAATGTCTGATAGTCTCAGATACAGAAAATGGAGATAAGTAAAGCATTAACATGTTATTCATTGACATAGTATTTTGCAGAAAATGGAAAGCAGTCAGTGCAAGGGATTGGTTTATTCATGTTTTTATGGTGTATCTAAATTACATATCTCAAAATGATAGATAAATACATAAATAATGGATAAGATTATTATACTGTACATGATTCGCCTCCTCCGTTGTTGTAGTTTGCCTGTACAATGACTGCCTTTTTATTGATTTATTACGGTAACTATGAA
Organism: Lytechinus variegatus; assembly: GCF_018143015.1. Taxonomy (NCBI): domain Eukaryota; kingdom Metazoa; phylum Echinodermata; class Echinoidea; order Temnopleuroida; family Toxopneustidae; genus Lytechinus; species Lytechinus variegatus. The sequence continues at coordinate 28,126,887 of NC_054743.1, read as the reverse complement.
TTTGACAATAAACAGTGCCCAAAACTCAACAACAAAGTGCATTCCCTTCGTTGTAATTGTTTTAAAAATGGTGGTTATCATCTTTCAAAATCTAACTATACGACTGAAAAAGTCCCAAGGGCTGACCACCAAATATTTTGGTTTTAGGTGAGAAATCATTCTGAACAATACAGCCATTCAGCTTAAAGAGGTATTATTAATCCTTATGATAGACTTTAGTAGAACTCTTCCTTTTCAGACACATGCTTTGTTTTAGACAAATATACATGCATATTTCGTTATAATTCACCACAACGTATTATTGTTATTGTATTATGTAAAAAAAAACGTATACATATAAATGATAAAATTTGTAATAATAGCTTGATTTATGTAGCGTCTATTTCTCAAGAGAAAGCAACGCACAACTGTCATCATCCCGGCTTTTGATTTATCTTGCATTTGATTGCTTCATTGTAAAGGAAATGAGATAAAAGTCTTAAATTAAAAAAAAAAATACATCTAGAGAATTACCGGTGTCTCCGACGGAACCACCCGCAAGGCGTTTGTTATCCGAACCCCGAAATCTTTGTCAGTTGTACTCTCTGGATCTATGTTGTAATAACCAGGTCCTGTATGGGTGATTTATGGGAATACAAACTTTTTAAAACAGAACGGACTAATTTCATCTGTTTATGTAATATCTCATGTGTGTGGTCAGCCATGTTTTTTTTAAAGATATTTAATTGACAAGATCTTCGTGTTAACAAACTCAACCACAGCTGTAAGAGACGATAAAGAAACAGAATTTTTACCAAAGTTGAATCTTGTGAAATAACTTTCTACCGTAGATGTATAGGCGTTAATATTTCAGGAATGATCAAACAGATTTCCAAAGGAGATCATAATCAGCATGAAAGCTGTTGAAATTTCCGTTTTATTTTGGCACCAGTGGGGGAATAGATGACGCAAAAACACTTGAAAACTAATACTGGGTTCAAATGAAACTCTCCAGACCTCGTTAATTGGAAATTGATAAAGGAAGGAAAGATATTAGAATTACATCATGGCATAATAGTGGGGTACACAAACATATACTGGATCCTGTCAAAAGTTTGACGATCCAAAACTTAAATACACTGCAACTGTGACTATTGGTGAAGAAAATCAAATACTGAAACTCGTGAATTGATTATTGGTGACCAAACAAATACTAAAACTCGGTAACCGACTACTGTTTAAGAAACAATAACTCAAAATGCTGAAACTTGTCGATCGATGATTGGTGACCTAAAAAAAAGGACTGAAACTCGCAATTTGAATACTGATGAAGAAAAAAATATGCTGAAACTCGTCAACCGACTTCTGATGAAAACACTGAGCTGGAACTCGTCAATCAAATTTGTTTGAGAAAAACACAATTCCGAAACACGTCAACCGACTATTGAAGACAACACTATGCTTGAATTCGTCAACCGAATTTTGGTGAAGAAATGCACAATGCTGAAACTCGTCAACCGACTTTTGTTGAAGAAATGCACAATGCTGAATCTCGTCACCGTCTAATGAAGAAAACAGTATGCTTGAACTCGTCAACCGAATTTTGTTGAAGAAATGCACAATGTTGAAACTTGATAACCGAATTAGGTAATACAATGCTGAAACTCGTCAATCGACTACTGACGAAAACACTATGCTGGAACTCGTAAACTGAATTTTGTTGACGAAAAATACAATTCTGAAACTCGTCAACCAACTATTGAAGAAAACACTATGCTGGAACTCGTCAACCACTTTTTTTTTAAGAAATGCACAATGCTGAAACTCGACAACCGAAAATTATTGAAGAAGTGCATAATGTTGAAACTCGTCATACGACTTATGTTGAAGAAATGCATAATGCTGAAACTCGTCAACAGACAATTATTGAAGAAGTGCACAATGTTGAAACTCGTCAACCGGCTTATGTTGAAGAAATACATAATGCTGAAACTCGTCAACCGACTTTTGTTGAAAAAATGCACTCGTCAACAGACAATTATTGAAGAAGTGCACAATGTTGAAACTCGTCAACCGGCTTATGTTGCAGAAATACATAATGCTGAAACTCGTCAACCGACTTTTGTTGAAAAATGCATAATGCTGAAACTCGTCAACAGACAATTATTGAAGGAGTGCACAATGTTGAAACTCGTCAACCGGCTTATGTTGAATAAATGCATAGTACTGAAACTCGACAATCAAATAAACCCAGCAATACTGAAACTAGTCAACAGACTATTTTTGAAGAAATGCAAAATACTGAAATTGGGTCAACCGACTTGTGTTCAAGAAACGCACAATGCTGAAACTCGTCACCCGATTTTTGTTGAAGAGATACTCAATACTAAAACTCGTCAGTCAATTTTTGTTCAGGAAATGCACAATGTTGAAACTTGTCAACCGACTATTGGTGGTGAATTACAAATACTTAAAGTCGTCAACCGACAAATGAACAATTTTTTAAACTTGACAACCGACTACTGATCAAATGTTGAAACCTCTCAACCGTTTATTGAACAAATACTAAAACTCGTCGATCAACCCTAAAAAATTCTCAGTCGCGTCAACTTACTATTAATTTTCACAAATTTTGTTTGAAATATTTGTCTGTGATGTAATGAAAATAAAAAAGGTTTGTACCATGCTGCAGCTGATTAAGGCCAACAAAACTTACCATTCGAAATTATCATGTTTGCATGAAACGTTTCATCTAGTGTGTAATCTCCAATATTGACGGGTTCTGAAAATGAAAAGAAATTAGAATGGAATGAACAAAAGTTAAACATATTGACAGGAACCTGTAAAGACAAATTAAATTGCCTCCATGATCACCAAAACACAATTTGTTATCATGGTATAGAGTTAGCACTCTTGTATTAAGAAACTAAGAAAAACCTCTTAAGATTACAAAGATGGCAAAATAAATATACCCGCCTCGTCTTCAACGCTGATTATTATACCCCCATTGTTCAATTACTTAAGTTTAAAATGGCAATCCATACACACTAGATTTAATTATCAATATTGCGTTTTAGTTTATAAAGTATTAAATGGATTATCCCCTCCATATCTCAGGAGACTAATTACTTACCGTCATAACATCTACCCTACTCGACATGTACGTACCAATCAGTTATACCTTCCTAAGCCCAAAACAGATAACAAAAAACGTTCCTTTCTCATATATTGCAACCAAACTTTTCAACTCCCTACCAATTCATATTCAAACATCCCCTTCCCTCCAAATCTTCAATAGACGCCTTAGGAAACACCAGACCCATTGACCAAATTTCTATGTAACCATAATAACCACTGTCTTATATTTTTTTTCGTTACTTGTAATGATTTTTGCCCATCATGCTCTGTTTTTGTGTTTATATATTATTTTCCTTGTTTTATACTCATTTCATTATTTTTTTTTTGGAAAACCGTTGTCTTTATGTATTTTCATTCACTGTTTTTATTTCTATATTTGTTATGTTTATTATGATGTTCATTTTGATAGGGCTCCCTTGTAAAGCAGGCCATTTGGCTTGAATGGGACAACCGTGTCTTTTAAAGAAATCGTGAATAAATAAATATTAATATTTTTTCTTTCCGAGCCATCTTCATAATACCTTAGGGGTGTTAACTTTACAAAAGAAAGAAAATTTACATATGAATTTATTTAAAGTTTTCGGTGTTTATTTTACACGCTATATTCTTTTCTAACTGGAATTCATATAACATTAGTCTTTTTTACTGAAATATGTTCGATATGTCATGGGTCCCGTTTTATAAATATTTGCAGTAAAATCTTAAGCAACTGAAATTCTAATAGGCTGAAAGTAAATTTGTCATAGAAATTGTGAATCTGAACCCTAATGATATTACTTGTAGTCAGTGGGGCGCGCTAGCTTTCACAGGGAGTAGATTATTTTTTGCTGACCCCAGAATTTGGTAAAAGCTCTTGGAAATACATATGTCTATAGGGGTAAGCAAACTCGGTATACCAGTGCTTAGCCTCGGGGAAACTATCACGGTAGGGGAAACTATCAGGGCAGGGAAAGTGAGATAGTGACCTTACCATAATAAGGCAATTTCCAGTAACGACTGCTGGCCATAAACCTCGTTCATCCCTGGTTGACTGACATCCGAATAGTGTCAAATTATCCATGAAAGTACACAATAATTTCCTTTAAATGAGACTTAGGTACTATTTAATTTGATTTAGGTTACTTTTCGGGAGCTTTACCGGATGATTCTGTGGTTTTAAGACCCCACCCTTTCCTCCTCTTATACAAAGTTACAACAATAATAACCAAAAATGGAGAATGTATTACTTTTTTTATACGCACCTTCATGCACAGTAAGAAATTGTCCTAGTCCGTAGCCAGTGGGGTGAATATAATCTAATCCCACTTTCCATAGATGCTGACGTGCCACAGCATCGAGGTCACGACCTATACCGATATTGATGGAATCAAATAAATTGATATATCCGAATACATAAGATAGAAGTAACATAACAACATATCCATGACAGAGATTTAAATGGTTAATGGTGATAAATTACAAGAATTTCAACAAAACCATTATGAAAATTAGAAGACATATGTGTTTTACCAATACTCTCACCGTATTGGCCACTTGCTGTAATTATTATCATTATCAATTTTGCATTCTATTTATAAGCACATGTGTAATTAGATATAAATAATGTGACATGTGTGTCTAAATGTCTTTCAAGGGCATGAATTGACGGAATGCGCAATCGGTTTTGAAAGCGAGCCATAGCACAGTTCCATCGAATGTGTCTCACCCGAGGGGAAAAGCATACTAGATTAGACAGTTTGTTCCAGAATATATATTTGCTGTATGTCTTTCTATACAATTTCATGATATCGATATAAAACAAAATGGTACATAGCTTACCATACACATTTGCTCGAAATGAGGCATTACACAAGTCTATATGACCAAGGAGAACTCGTGTATAGATTTCCTGTAAGATATGGTGTTCGAAACAGAGAGAGAGAGAGAGAGAGAAAGAGAGAGATGACGGGGAGGGGGCATGAAGAATAGAGAAAACGAAATAGAGTTTATGTGATTGTTAGAGAAAAGAAGAAGAAATGGGAAAAGAGGAAGAGGAAGAATAATAAGAAGTAACATAAAAAAGGGGGAAGAAACATGACAAGGAGAATGATACAATGACGTCAACGATGGAGAATGAGATGATGATGAACAAGGAGAAGAGAAAATTTCTTAAATAATGTTCACTTTTGTTCGATATCGTTTCGTAATTGATTTTTGTTTATGTCTGTTAAGAATAATTATGTATCCACGAGGCAATGTGAAGTTTCGCAGATAGCAAAATTGTTGTAGAATGTCAATGCTTACAAATATTTCTGAAATACCGAATCGAGTCCTGTTGTGAATAAATACAAATAAAATCAATATAAAAGGGCAAAGTTACCTTCTCTAGCATTGTTGGTTCCTCTACTTCATAATAACGGGACAGATCAACTTCCTTGGCAAAAAAGAACGCCCGTGAAAGGGAGGTGGTCCCTTCTCTATAAAAAAAAGAAATAAGCGATTAGAACAATTCAAAGTTAAGAACACTGAATATGAACCTCAATCGTAGAAGTGTCGTAGTGTAGCGGTTATGACTCTCGAATCGTAAGGAATTACGGTCATGTATTTGAATCTCATCGCGGAGTAGCATCCTTTTGGCAAGGCGTCAATCAACTTTTTGCCACTCCCCACCCAGGTGTTAAATGTGTAGGATGCGAAAGCCTATACGCAGTACGCCTCGCAATCAAGTCGTATAACTCTTGTTGGAATGCTCCCAAGGGAGTGGAGGAAGTGTATTATATTGTGTGTAGGCATGCTAGGATCCGATGACCCGGGAAATAGTACATACGTAAAGTGCTTAGAGAGGTCGTTCTGACGTATTAAGCAGAAAAATATTATTCATAGCTTCGTTATCATCGTCAACCGACTCGTGTTGAGGAATTGCATATTGGGATAAGGGACAATTTGTTGGATTTTGCTTGCGATACTAGAAATTCATTACTTTATTTCACACTAAAATCATAACAAAGGAATACATAAATGAGAAGATAAAGGCCCATGACTTCTCTGAATAAACAGAACACGCAGGACATACATAAATAACATACATTGCATCAAGGTCTGAGACGATAAGGCAATTGGATGAAAATTGAAATATATAAAGTGAATATTTCAAAACATCCTGGCGTGGGACTCATGTATTCAAACTTAAAACCATGCACTCAATCTGTTTAGAGCATGACATGAATAAAGGAAATATTTACCTGTACTGAGCACCGATGTCGTAGAGGAAGATCTGTCCGGTTGTAATGGGAACACGATCATTCTCCTCAGGACTGAATGAAAATGATACATGGCAATGATGAAATCATTATGGTGCAATTTTATGTTTTTATTTGTATGATTTGGATATAAAACAACGTACGCATTTAGCATTTTCTATTTTGATTTGTTTCGTTTATTTTATTTGTGAGGCCTTACAAATAATGTCCTACCTCCTTTATGCTGTAATTTGTATGAAAAGAAAAATATATCATATAAAAACGAAATTAGGTTAAACTCTTTGTGCTTATTCAGATGTAAATCACTGCACGGTGTACACAAATCGACTTCAAGTAAAGCATCTTGTTATGTATGTATCGCTTCGATTTCTTGTCAAGCAACTTATTCATTTTTAACTATCCATTTTTTATTTCTTATCCATCAATTTTTCCTTGTTTTCTTGTCAATTTCCAAAGCTGCTTCCTTTTTCAAGAACTCAAATCATTTTCTCTAATCGTAATGCAGTGTAACAATGTCGACTTTATAATGTGTCGTATATAATGTTTTCATTTGATTGTTGTATATTGGGCCTGGTTGACAACAGTGTCTAAACCACTGAACAGGCTACCTTGGGTAAAGAAGACTAATATGATAAAATAAATCTTTAAAAAAAATTGTTGAGAAGCATGGTGTGTATTTAATAAAGGATCACTTACCGGTAATAATAGTCGGCACTGTTTGGTCCAAATGCCGATATAGTTTCATAGCTAGGATACATGTACGACTGCTGGTAGCTTCAAGGTAAAAGGAAATCATTATTTTATTTTGAGAATAGCACGACACTTCTCAGTAAGTCAGTTAATTAGGGACTGTGTTTGCATTACGTATACCCCTTATAGGGTTTTTAATTTATCATAAACATGTTCACATTGTTTTCGTGTTGATTACCAATGAGCCACCATCATATTTTGGTAAGACATAAATAATCATCTGCCACTCTTCACCCAGGATCAGCCTATTGGTTCGGTGTGAAAAACTGTCTCCAGTCGTACTACCACCCAGGGAGTGGAACGTGTGCTCTTTAATATGCAGGTTGGCTAAGGTTCCTGATCAATTATTCGTGATTGATGACTTCAGCAATTAGAAATGATAGGTGCTATAAAAGTGATACTGTTTTTAAAAACCATTATTAATTCCTTTATTTTTGTGGTCAGTTACACCAGTAACAATAATTATAATATTACCAACATGCTTATAGCGCATATCACTGCCAAACGCGTCCTTATGCGTCTAATTGGATATTAATTAGACAGATACACCAAAAGTGTATCAAATGAAATTCATTGATGTGTTGCTTATGACAAATAAGGAGTAAAAAAGAATAAATATTTTAAAACATGTTTAAAAAATTCAACTTACTTTCGTATAGTCTGCAATCTTTCTGCGGTCATGTATTCCGTCAAAACTTCCGCATTCCCCTCCTTGGGGTTCTATTGGAAACAAGAACAGACAGGACAAAGTATTTTTCCCGAAAATTAAAAGAAATTTACTTCACGTATTGTCCAAAATCCATTAAGAAACGTTTTACTATAGAAAAATCACAAAAGCTCGTTGATGTATTAAATAAATCTTATGAGTAACACGAAGGGATATTTTCTTCGATATATAATTAGAAATTCCCGCTATCATTTGAAAACATGCATGGCCTATCACATAAAAACTATATTAAAGTAGATTTCTGTGTATAATATGGCCTTTAGATGACGTCATGCATCCTCAATAAAATGGCTCATTACACGATATAGTTCTACCACACAACACTTCCTTTTAAATACTTCTACTCTCTCCTCATTCTTTCTCAGTTGCTTCCATTTCTCCTCCTTTTCTTCGTTCGATCGCTTGATAATAAAGATCAAGCAATTATTTATTTATTCATGCATGTTCACACTGTACAATGTAAAAGAATACACAGATAATATATGAATGTATATATGAAACACAAGTAAATAATGAACATACAAAGGTGTTGCAACATATCATCAAAAGATCGTTTCTGAAATAGTGTCTATGAAATTGCTTTTACCTTGTCAATGTAAAGTATAGCATGGAATGGTTACAGACAACAACTATATCTATCGAATATTCTATTAGCCTAAACGCAATCTAACTCCTCTTTTATTGAATTCCTCGAGGAATCTTTGAAACGGTGTAATTAGCAATTTCATTCAAATCATCTGAATTTCTTACTTACATTCATATCTTCTAATAAGCCCTGCATCCATGTTACCATCTCTATCATTGTTGACGATTCGATAAGCTAAAAAAAAGAACATTGATCCCCTAAATTATTGATCAAACATTAAGTCATTCGATTATAAAATAAGAAAAGACAAGCCAAATGTATATAACGCACAGTTGTTCTACCGTGCTTCGATACTCCTAGTGCTTATGCTATAGAAAATAAAACAACACTGAAATGCTTCCATGCGCGCATGTGTCTTCTATAACGATAAGATAGTTTTTGCAACTACTACGCAGATGCTTTCTGGAACGTTGAGCCCATCATGGCAAAGCAGTCTTTGTCGAAAATCAGTGTATCAAAACAGCATAGACGTCTAGGGCCCCGTCTTACAAAGATTTTTTTATCCAATCAATCGTAACTTTATGGTTTTCCATCAGTGTCATAATTTTTTCTACAGGAAATTTGCAAAATGTCCTTTGTAAACAAAGGAGAACACACCAAATTGTCAAGAAATCAATAAATCTATGGATATACATTCATATCTAGAATTTTTTTTTGAACAAACATGCATTTTATATGTTGACTTTGCTGACTTTCATAGTTGCGATTGATCAGATCAATTGCAAGTCTTTGTAAGACGGGCCCCTGGACTCGCGTCTTAGACAAACGACATTATTGGAACTTTTTGTCAACTCCGAATCTTATATAGGACGATATGCTGCACCGGTTCACTTAATCTTCGACAAAAACCTTTAAGCTGTTCATTGTGATTTGACGGGCACTTCCAATAGATTAACTATGTTGTAGAATTTGTCCCAGTTGTGATTGCGAAAACTCGCTATTCAAAACGCCTGAACAAACGCGACCATACTTCTTGAAATGGGAAGTTTGTTCTATAGCATATAATTTGAATGCACCGCCCGAACGAGTCTCCTTTGTTTGAGTGAAAGGTATTTTCAAAAGGAATCTATATGATTGGAACTTCGCAGGTTATGTGATGCCTCCTGTATTTCACGGAAGCCAAGTCTAAAAGAAAATTAGGGGCTTGGCCATTCAAGTTTTTATCATGTTTACAGACCAGTAAGAGTATCTTGAATATAATTCTACAATAAACAACTTACCAATGCAAATCTTTCAGAATTTGGGTGATATTATGTGAAAATTTTGATACTGTATCCCTACCTCCCAAAATCATTCAAAGAAGAAATGTGTATTGTTTCAAAGAAAAAATATTGTCGCAGACAAACCCTGAACATGTCATACATTTTAATCTACCAAAGCAAATAAAAGATATTTTCGTATCTGATTTGTAAATCTTTTTTGGTATGTTCTTTATATATCAATCACGTGATCTTCATATTCAAATATTTCTCTTACCATTGCTTCTTTCATGCTTTCCACTTCTTGTTCATTTTTGATAGCTTTCATTAAAAGAATGGGAGATGGTTCCATGATGTATTTCCTCTGCAATGGAATTAATAGGGATAGATGAAAAAGAGGCAATGTGGGCATTGTATGGATTCGAATTGGAATTCTTCTCCTTTTTCTTCTTCCCTCCCCTTTTTCGTTTTCTTCTACGTCTTCTTTTTCTCCATCTTATGAATTTCCCTCTTCTTCTTTTTCCTTTATATCTCTTCTTCCTCTTCTTCTTCTTTTCCTTGTTCTTTTTCTTCATTTTCTTCTTTTATTTATAGTCCATAGAGTAGTAGCCTCCTTCTAAACTATACCACCAAAATTATGTTAAAGCATTTATCAAGAATAGTTGAGCATCAAACCCTCTTTTCTTACAATTCGTTGCATTCATTCTCATCTATCAATATACCTTATATTGGCATTACTTCTTCAAGGTGCAAGGTGAGGAGGGATAGGAAACAAACACCAAAAAGTATATGTATATTAATCTATAAATGTGCTTACGTCATCATTGTTGACCTTGTTCATGATAGCATCGTAGACAAAATAGCTTGATGAATTACTGAACCAGATTTTCTGGGAGAAAACCAGATTGTTCGGTTCAGTCAGGTCGTAATAGAAGGAAGACAGTCCCTTTGCTACGATACAAGTTGAGCGACTTGAGCCTGTCAATTTAAAATCATTTTTATTATCTCTATGCTTGATATGGAATAAAAAACGAATATGAAATCAAAGATTGTTTGCAAAGTTTAATATTCCCTCTTATCATTAACCAATCAAAAGATACATGAAAATTCATCGGATATCATTTTGTATAGATCAGATATCCATGTGTATAACAGATTATTTATCAGAATTTATATTGTGTGAACGATCATTGAAGTTGACCGGATATTATTCGCAAGAAAACTGACAATGAAGTACATGAAGAGTAATGAACCTCGAATCAATTACCATATAAAAGCATTCCAATTTTGTAAATCCAGAACCAAAAAATGCTCGTATTCATTCAAATTCCGATGGAGTCGATTGGGCACTAAAATAAGTCCTATACAGATTCGCCCATTACATGTTATAAACTTATCTATATTATTAATATATTCATGAAATGAAGTACATTGATTTGTTTCATATTAATATGGTGATAGTATAACTGGTAATAGTAAATAGTGGTAGTAAAATACGAGCTGTGATTGGCTGGATTTGTACCACGTGACCTCCCTTCAAAAAGTTATATTGTACATATGTACAATATAACTTTCGATTTTTGGATGGCAAAATCCATTATGGGGGGCTTAGATTGAGGGATCTATTTACTATAATAAATAGTGAACGTTCTATCATACAATATTACTGGACTATATGAACTCCAAATATAAAATTATCCCTCGTGCAAGCCTATTTCACCTCGGCCTTCGGCCTCGGTGAAATAAACCTGCACTCGGGATAATTTTATATTTGTCGTACATATAATCCAGTATATTGTACAACAGATTGTACACTATTTATATAATATATGACATGATGGTACGGATGACACATGTACGCTCTTACACCCGAAAGACATAGCAGATCATCACAATCTTGAACCCATAACTTACCGCCACACTGTTGGGAGTCCAGGTCCAAGTGTTGACGAATTTCGGGATACCGTTCTTTATCTAATCTCACTCCCGAATCGTACAAGTATAAGCTATAGCGACGGAAGATGGAGGGATATAGAAAGGAAGGATAAAGAAGAAAAGAAATATGATGAGAAAGACATGAGAAATGAACGAAAGAAAAATTTATTAAAGTTTATATACAGATTCACTTCTGTGTTTAAAAGTCTGTAAAAGTATCCGCTATTCAGGTGTTCGGTGTATGGCTTTGAACTAATAAATTTCATTAATAGGTAGGTAGCTTGAGAACAATTCATGGAACATGATTATAAAGACCCCCGTATACATGCATGTTTTCGCTTTGTATAAATCCCGACACTGTTGAACAGTGCTTTCGTCATTGAAAACTTACTAAATATAGCTGAATCCAACCACTGCATATGATATGAAGAGAGGGTTATAAGGAACGTCTTCACCACGGAGGTTAAAGAGCCCTGAAGCAAGAAGGATCGGAAAGGGAAAGTTTTGATTAATTCATCATGAAATGATTCAATTTCACACTACATTTGAAACAATATCTGTATCAACGTGATCACTTCAGTATTTTACTTTGATAAGTAATCTTGGACCCTTCATAGTATTAAATATCAAATCAACATCATTGTAATCATCATCTTCATCTTTTTATTATCATCATCATGATTATGGTCGTCATCATCATTATCATCATCGTCATCATTATCATCATCTTCATCTCCACCACCATAATCATCATCATCATCATCATCACCACCATCATCATAATCATCAACAACACCGTCATCATTACCATCAATTCTTCCATATAATATAATTTTGTTTCATTCATTTTACGGTAAAACTTAAACTAAAAATGCGTTAAAAAACTGTATAAGACCTACGCAAGGATCATCACCAAAAACGATGATTGGAAGTATGAGGTCTAGTACCATGAGACATCAACCGTCATTTTTCACATCGTCATCTTCGCCATCCCCCTCATTGTCATTATCTCCTTTGCCGTCGTCATCACCGCAATCACCATCTCCGTCATCAACACCATGACCCCAATATCACCACCGCCATCACTACCAGCAGGCAGCTGCACTATCACCACCACCATCGCCATCATCAGCAAACTATCATCACAACGAGTAGCAGTATCACCACCTCCATCACCACCAACATCACCTTAACAACCACTACCATCACCAACAACACCGTCATCCTCAGCAAAACCATCACCGCTACCACCACCGCCACCGCCACCACCATCACCACCACCACTACCATAACCGAATCCCACTAAAATCGGACGGTGGTATATTGTTGGATAATAATACTGTGGAATATGAATGCTTACATGCAATCTCGTCAAGTCCTGTGATAACGAGTAGATCGCAGTCTCTCTCGGCCATTATCTGTCGAACATTCTTAAAGTTCGGTTGATCAGGCATCTCTTGGAATATCTTCTGTCTCCAAGTATATCCTAATGAAACAACATGGAAACATCAAAACTACGGACTGGATGATAGAAAATAATCAATAATTTCATCAAGAAACTGCTGCCGATATGTAGGATTAAAATTCTATGAAATAAAAAGCTCTATGATAATGAATATCTGTTTTAAAAAAAGGTATCAACAATGCACATGGTGTTGTAAATGTGGGACCAGTCTGCCTACGACAAACAACAGTAAAGTTATTATTTACAAGAAACTGCATACAAGGTTTGCCATATATTTTCAAAAATTAATTCCATCTCTCATGTAGGTTACAGAACCGGATTCATTGTAAATACAAGAACATAAAGACCCAAATGTATTTCAACCTTTTTGTTTGGTTTGGATATTTTTCTTTTCGTGTTGCTTACTTTTTTTTAGATGTTCAGGCCATCTCAGTCACCTTTAATGATTTAATTTGTTTTGATTTTGTTTCAGTATCTTTTATCATATAAGAGAGTGAAGGAAATAGATGGAATCGCAACCCATTTAAAGCTTCGGCCTTTGTCAAATCGAGCATTCGGCTGATTACCGACCTGCAATGTAATCGCCCTGAACCTCAAGCTTCTCGCCCGGGTAAGGGTCTTTCTCACTCTCAAGATCTTCCCATATGATGTCCACCAGGTTGTGTTCGTCGTCGTGGGTTCGAAATTGCATCGACCGAGTCTCGCGACGGTTTGTGTCCGTCAGATCGTACCAGTCCCCTAAAGAGGATGGAATGGAAAGACGGGAGAGGGGGTGGGGGTGTGAGATGAAAAGAATAAATGGAAGAGAGAAAAGTCGAGGAAGAAGGGGGGTATATCAAAAAGATGGAGTATGTTAATTCAAAACACATCTATATTGACAAATTAAAAACTACATTCACATTTAATTCTAAATAATATAAAAATGAATCATTATAGCATAGAGTTCGACTGGGGTCGACTTTCACTAATTACATCCATAATCTATCAGATCAATCCCTGTTGGTCTAATTCAGAGACCATTTATGGACCTATTAGTCTTTCCGATGAAAAAAAAAATCAATACTACATTCTAAATATGAATATTTAATAATATAAGTATGTATAGGTATTCATTTATTGTCCTTTCCGATATATATTTTTTTAAAGAAAGCTCACCCTTAATTTCGCAACTTACTGTAAGGCATGAGGCGGGGATCAAAACCGACTTGGGATCCGGCTGGCATACCGGCTCCGGGTATGAAATTGATGTCATCCGGATCGGTTGTCCGATCATCTCGGATCAGCCATTCCCATGGAGTTAAGAAATCATCGTCACCTGGAGGAGTAGAATATAACACACGCTTCTTAAAATTATAAATCATGCCAATAGTCATCAATCGAGCTGGTTTATTTTCATTTGATCTAAAGCAGATGGCAGAGATCCACTTTCTAGATAGCCCATAAATTCGGTCTAATTACAGTTTGGTCTACACTGGACTTAATTTAATATCGCCTTAGTCTAATGTCCAGTTGTTCTAGTTTTTTCTTTGTAGACTTACAGGGAATTAGTTTTTTTATATATATTTATATACTTTTTACTATACTTGTAAAAAAACGTGTTGTTTTATTTTGCCAAGTGAAAATTTGCCTCACTAATACTTCATTTAACCATATATTCTAAGTCGTGTGTGGCCAAGTAGTATAGCCGAACTGGAAATTAGACAAACTGTTCAGTATGCTAAATGACAATTAGAGACAATGGCAATTAGCATGATTAGAACAAACGGTTTGTAGACGAACTACATGGTAGTGTGCCTGAATATTAGACCATTTGGAATGAGACCAATGATACAATGGCAAACAGACGATATGAGTATGCGTAGACCGGTTGGTAAGTTACCATCTACTGTAGATTAGGGAGAAGAGGGTAAAGAGCAAATGCCCTCATGATTTGTCATCAGTGGCGTACAGATGGGGGCCTTGGGGGCGCTTGCCCCTCCACAATTTTTCACGACCAAAAAGAAAAAAGGAAGAAAAGGAAAGAGAGAATGGTTGAATATGATATTATTTTATGAATATTATGTAAAAAATTATGACAACATTTGATTTTTATAATAAAGATGTCGAAATTTATTCTCGGTTCCCTAGCTCACAACCTTTAATAATTTTTGCCCGATACGCCTTACTGTGCCCCCATGTTTGCCATGTAGGCCTAACGATAATGTTGGGTAAAGCTGAGTGGGGAAGATGAGTTGAAATTGAATTAAAGCGAATCAATCAATATCACAAGAAGTATTTAAATTAGATTGGGTTAAAATCACGGCAAGTGACTTCAAAAGCAATAACCTACCAAGGATCATGATTTCCCAGTTACAATCTAACTGCTGCTGAGCGAGTAACTCAAACTGAGGCTCTGTCCATATCGCATTCCCCCATTCTAAAGTGACGATGGCAAAACCTTGAAAACAAAAGGAAACAACACTGTTAAAACTAACACCAATTTGTGCTAATAAAGGACCACACCCTGAGGTGTTCAAATTACACCCTAGAGATTAAACGTAACACCAAAGAGTGTAAATGTAACAACAAAAGGTGTTGTAATAGGTGTAAAACTAACATTACCAATTTAACAACGGTGTAAAATAACTGGTGTGGTCCTCTGTGTACACCGGTTAACACCACAGTTTTTGCTGTGAAGGTTTTCAGAAGTATAGAGGTCAAACAGGGTAAAAATAAATGAACACTTTAAAGAAGCGTTGTTATTTGGTTAACCTATGAATATGTTTTCACTCATCATAGACAGCTTATAAACTATACGAGTATCATACGAGAATGACGAGATATTAAGGAAGTACAAGGTTAAAGAAGGGGCACATATTCAGGATCGTGAAATCTTAATTAAGAAAGTATTGACTGTATTGACCATTAATGTATATACAAAGATAATTTGCCAAATCCCCGTACCTTGTTTCGTATCTTTTTATTTATATTTCAGTTAGATTATTGAGAACTCCGGTGTTCTATTAATATGATAACTTTGAAATATCATTTACCCGATTTGGCAAGGAACAAAGGTTATGCAAAATGATTGAGGTGATAACAGGGGGGCCGACGGCTCACAAAATGGCCCAAAATATAATCATTTAGATGAGCATTAATTCATTTTAGTATAAAGATACCCCATGACAGTTCGACGTAAAAAACGGTAACATAATCTTTTCAAATCGTGTTTTCAAAAGAACAAATGGAATTGGAACTTTTTTTGGAAAGAGATACTACAAGTATGCATAAGATGTTAGTATTGTTTGAATTCTTTTGTGTAATTTTTGTACAAAGAGAACGCATAAAAAAAACATTTAGAAATCAGTGGTCACTACATTGCTGAAATATTAATAAATAAAATACAAATGAGGTATATTCTCATGTTTCTATGAAACAAATAACATTATTGCACTATTATGAATATATATAGATTATTTTTCCTCTTTTAAAGAAAGAAATTTGATGGGAATGACGTAATAATACCTCCTGTGCCGTTGAATCCGGACATGAAAAAGAGTCGCCTATCGGGATCAGCTGGGTACTCACTCTAAAAAAATATTGATAAAAAGGTTTAATATCTAAGCATATCTTTCTGTACTTTTTCGAAATTCCACACTGCAAAGAACCTATAACGTGCAACTTTGCACTTTTCAGAAAAACGGGTGCACACCCGTACCTTTAACGCTATTCTCTATTACATGTTTATAACATACATCTCCTTCGCCCTTCCATCATTTTTCATAAAGCATAATTAGCCTACAGGACATTGCCTACATAGGAGAGAATTTATTTACCTTCAGGGACAGTACAGTAAAAGTTCTATGCACAATGACGTGATGAGTAACACGTTATATTTATGATCAGTTCACCTGTCTTAATATCCCAGAGGGCATGGGGTTAGAGTTAGTATTGTAGTAAAGTTTTTGGTTCAGAATAATGAAAGATGAGGATTATGGTTTATTTAGTTTGGGAGGTGGCGTTTTATGTTTGTTTTTTATCGTGCAGATTTTCCATCGGAATAATTGTCAAATGTCATGGAACCGAATAGGGAAATCTATCAATTAAAGAGTCAGATTGACTAGTTTTTCTGTTAGTCACTAACCCCGTGTGCATCATATCCTGGGATGATATAAGCCTCGTACTGGAATAGATTCGTCCTCATCTCTGTTCTTAATCGATCCAACTTTACATCCGAGATGACGGTGCTTGGTGGATAATTCTAGCAACAATGAAAAGGAATGGAATAAAATGAGCCCCATGCAGGCGAATCCAACATTTGCGGGGGGGGGGGGAGTATTTTAAAGAAAAAAAAAAACATGGATGAAAACACACACACAGAGGTTATTACCACACACGGTGTGGATAATTCCTTTACACACACTCACACACAAACATAAGCAGTTTATTTTATTATCACAACACGATAGAATGTACCCACGAGTCAAACAAGCTAGGTGAGAGCAAGACGCTGGTAAATATGGGAATCATAATATAATGCTAAATGCTAAAAACTTGAACCCAACCAGATCCTTCCTGCTGAGTGTTGAATCTATGTACACAACACTACAACGTCCGGCGAGTTCACAGAAACAAACTATATTGAATGAAATACTTTATCACCTGACTTCTCAATTAAATATCTAAAAGTTGAAAACCTGAAACCAAAACCTGAACACTTTCAAATATGTTCATTTTATATAAACCCCACTTAAAAAGTTTGGAAATCTGATTTTGATCGACAATCCCTCATCGGTTTTAGTATTAATGTGTGATTGATAGCAATGAATAGATCTGTTTGAAATACCCATGCATGTTTGTTTGTTTGTTATGTGTTTGCTTTTGCAGAGGTGTGTTTGATTCCATGTTAATGTTGGTGTTAAGGTGCATGAAAACAAAATAAACCGCTGAGAAACTCACTCATTACCACGGAAAAAAAAGAACAGTGACTTTCAATATTGTGTCATTTTGCAACATTTTAATTTTGACCTTGCCCCACATTTCAAGGTACTGCACCTCAATGTAAACCCGTACCATGTAGGGTACTATTTCAAAGAGAATTAATGATCTTTTGAATATCAAATATGCATTGCGCAAATTTGGGATTTGGGAGAAATTAATGGCCAAACTCAGATTTCCAAACTTTTTTGAGTTTAGAAATATTTGATAACAAATAAAATGAATCACTAACCGGTGGATTAACATCACAGTTTCTGACATCAAGGAGTGCTCTCTTTCTCCTCGTTTTGATCTTCCGATCACCAGCATGAGTGTTGCTGATCAACAGAGCTATAGTGAACAAGATAATTATTACACAATTTGTGAAGTATGTTGTCATTTAAAAAAAAAATATGATATTCCCAAAATGATGTAGAGATTTTTTTTTTTTTTTTTTGGGGGGGAATTTATCCTACACCTTCAAAACTGTTTTGTTTTAAGAGCAGACGAGGTTGCTATTTTTTGAAGGAGATAAATAGATTCTTTTTGAATTCGTCTGATTAATGATAATTTTTTTTATATCTCAATCAAGATCCGTGAATATGATAATACTACAAAGGAATCACTAAACCCTTGCCCCAAGATGCAAAGTTCAATTATACATTCCATACCTGTGATGACATGTATTCTATACTTTAAAACATATACATAAAACATACCTACAGAAGTCTTGTGTAGGCCTACATACAGTGCTTATTAGCTGAGTGAAGTAAAACATAGGGTCACATTACAAAACAAATCTTCCTAAATAAAATATTTAAGCACGGGATAGGGCCTACAAGGTACCGAACTGATAATGAAGTAATTTTTAGACGTATATATCTCTTTTGAAATATCATCCCAGAGACGAATAGAAATTGAACAAAATGTCTTTTGATGTCATATATAATAGGCGTATGGGCTAAAATGACATCGTAAATGATTACTTACCGGCGACCGCTACAAAAGCAACGAACTGCAGCTTCAAAGATGCCATGGTTTCTTAACCATATAAGAAAGCAGAAATTATCCAGTTAGAATTTCCGATATATTTGGCTTGTGTCATTTGCCGTTAGTTTTGAAAAACATTTAGCACGATCGAGTACAGTACGTCTGTCAGCGTGTGTGCACCCTATGATTATGTTCAATGTTATTTTGCTCCCGACGCGCGGGTTAATAATTTACAGATAAATCAAACAAACCCGCTTTTTTGATGGTTGGGGACGGTTAGGAAGGTGGTACAATCTGTGTATCACACTTATTTGATTATTATGATTCATAATAGTCTGGAACGAGAATAGTGGGGATAAATCTTTCCCCGATTGCAAATTACGCGTCGTTAATTCACATTTTTATAATGTCACATACCGTGACAGGCGAGTCTTTGCCAGGAAATAACAAGCAATGATCATTTCTATATTTTCGGTGTACATTAATTGTACTATTAAATCCAGAAGAATATAAATATTGTAATTTTTTGCACGACCCCCCCCTCCCTCTCTCAGTGCAAAGGTGTATATTGATATAAGAAAAAAAAATGGGGTAGGACTCTTTCCACACTGCAATCTAATTAATATCTTTATAATTCCGTATTAATGACAAAAGGAAGAAAAGCCCCGGGTCATAGTATAGGTAATGGTGGGGCCTAGTTATTTACTGGGCAATTGTGGTAGGCCCAAATCGAACGTTCGCGGGAGGATACTCATTGTCCCCATCCCCTCAGTATCTCGGCCGTGGACAGCTTTTCTATCACCCCCCCCCCCCACATCGCAGCAGTGAAGAATAGAGGAAGTCGTTATAAGAGTCGAATGCATAGAATAGTCATGAAGGTGCTGAAGATGATATGATGGTGGTAGCGATAATGATGATATTGCTGATGATGACGATGATGGTATTGATGACGACGACGACGATTATGATGTTATGGATGATAATGATGCAGATGATGACGATGATGATGGTGAACATGATGATGGATATATTCATTCATTCATTTCCATTTCTGGTAAAAAAACACACATTCAAATACAAATATTTACAAAAAGAAAACATATGAATATAAATACCAAGAATATGGGGGAGCCAGCAGAGGCCATTGGCCTTTCAAAGGTTGGGCTCCAATACCATATTGAAACATACATAATATAGAGAGAGAGAAAGGGGGGGGGGCGTCGTTTATGTCTGAATTGTGATGGGTAAATTACATAGTACTTAAAGGGGAAGTTCACCCTGAAGAAAACTTTCTTGTAAAAATAGCAGAAAAAATAGTAAAAAGTATTGGTGAAGGTTTGAGGAAAATCCGTTAAAGAGTAAGAAAGTTATTAGAGTTCAAAGTTTTGGATTTGTGACGTCATAAACGAGCAGTTGTCCCATGTGTTACGTAATATAAAATGCATAAATTTCAAATTTTTTATGGTTCCTGATGACTTAATTTTGTTTTCTTTTCATGATCGGGTGTGAAACGATTTGTCTATATTGATATACAAAAGATACAGTGAAAACCATTTTCAATTTTCTGAGAAAATTACATTTAATTGATTTTTTACCATTCGCTATGTAGGAATGCTGCTCGCATATGACCTCACAAATCAAATAATTGAAATTCTAATAACTTTTTAATTATTTGATGAATTTTTCCCAAACCTTCGGCAATATTTTTCATTAATTTTTCTGCTATTTTTACAATAAACTTTTTGTCAGGGTGAACTTCCCCTTTAAGATTCCTTCATGAGATGCATTTTATACTTTCGTTTAAATGATATTGATGAAGCTGATGATGATGATGATGACAGTGATGGTAATAATGGTATTGATCATGCTGAAGGTGAAGATGATGACGATGTTTATGATGATAATGTTGTAAAAGTGGATGATGATAATGATTATGATGACGGTGATGATGGTGATAATGACTTAAAGATCTAAGCCGCGTATCAAAATTTGTTCTTTACGTCTGAGTATTTTTGAAATTGCTGTTAATTTCTTTGTTGCTATTTTCAAAATACAATTTTGAAATGGAAATTGTCGTCTATAATTTCTGATAATGAAAAACATGTAATTAACTGAACTCACACACGTGAGGATTAAAGGGATGGTCCAGGCTGGAAATATTCATATCTCAATAAATAGATTAAAAAATTCACAAAGCAAAATGCTGAAAATTTGATCAAAATCGAATAACAAATAATTAAGTTATTGAATTTGAAAGATTTGCATTATTCCGGTGAAACAGTTTTTGGCATGGCTTCATGAATATTCAATAGGTGTGCTGATGTCATATCCCCACTTGTTCTTTTCTATTTATTATATGAAATTAGGTTTATTCAAACATTTTCTACCAGAACTAAAACAGTTGGATTGACAACTGATTAAGTGAATTAGTTATTTATTGCTACAACTTATTTCATCATAATGGAGACACACCATTTACACATGTATCAAAATATAAAACATTTATGATTCCATGTAATAACATAAGAAAAGGGAAAGTGGGGATGTGAGATCATAAGCCTACCTAATGAATATTCATGACGATGTGCATATTACTATTTTTTTTTTAATATTGATAAAGTTAAAATGCAATATCTTCGTTATTTGTTACCCGATTTTGATTAAATTTTCAGCATTTTGCTCTATGAATTTTACTCTATTTATTTAGATATAATTATTTTTTAGCCCGGACCATCCCTTTAAAAAAATAACTATAATTCATCAACTCTCCTTTTCTTTGAATCACAAAAATTGAGGAGTTTATTACAAAGGCATGAATAGAAACATTTCAGCTTAATTTCTCACACAATTATCAATATCATTAATCTGGAATTCAATTACCAACAGGAAATAGTGTGGAATGTCTCCAAAAAGTGTAATATACAAACTAGAACTAAATTGTATACATAGTAATTTTAAAGGGAGGGAGATCTTATCGTGTCTCGAAACATTCAAATAAAAATGTAAAATATATCCATTGTATTGACAACATACTCAAACGTCTTTGTTTTCAATACTAGGGGAAACAATTGTTTATTTAAATCCGATAGTAAAATTAATTGTAATGATAATTACAACCAATTAGTACTGATACTAATGAAGTAAAAGAATGGTAACTTATATTCATAGCTAAATAGATGTATAATTACAAAGTTTAATAGTACTATGATATTCAATGTGTTTTTACACTTTACTGTGAAAATAAATCAAATCTCATATTATGCAATCTCATCTGAAATGTGTGCTTATGGTAAAATGTTTCACATAAATGCAACCCAGGACATTTCCTTTTAAAAATGAGAAATCGCATCCAGCCCACGAAATTGTAACATACTGTAAAATAAACATTCAATAATTTGTGCATCATTAATCAGGAGAGATTATCAAAAATTATAGGGGCCTATGCATGCAGCAATTTTTGGTTGTTCACATCAATTCAGCAAAATCACCTCAAAAACAAGATATATCTTTAAAAATGAAGCATAATCAAAACAGCTGTGACACAGATATTACTACAATCTAATTCCATAGGCAATATTCTAGATATTTACAATCCATAAGAATTGCCCCTGTTCACCAGAATATACAAAAGTGATAAATATATACAAATATAAATACAACATATCTATTAAAAGAGACATGATATCTAATGCAATAGAAAACTATAAATCTTGGCACTGGAAAAAATTTGAGGAATATTGTCACATGTTTTCCTGAAGATTTTTTAAAAACATTACCGAGACTAGCTCCGCGATGTCAAAATTTGAATACTCGCTGAAAACAAGTGATACTGACATACACACTTGCCTGACTTTATCAAGAGTGATTTTCTAATGAAACTTAAGTGTACAATCATAAGGGCTTTTCGAGTGAAATCATCCTAAATTCACCTTTTGTTCTATTTATAATTCGCTCCATAAATAACTTTTTAAACATTTTCCTTCGAGAGTATCTACCTGCATATAAAACCTTTCAGCCTACACATTGATCCCTATTAACAAGTTATTTTTTCTATAGAAGAAAGGATACATTAAGTATTAATGAAAATATGTGAATGCTGATCAGTAATTTATCTCTTATGAAATTTTTCGAAAATCGAGATTTCATCTTCAATTTGTGCATTTTTTTTCCATGAGAGCAGCAGTAGTGATTATCTACTCAAAAGTACAATAAGCAAATTTACAAGGCACGACATACAGGTACATGATGAGAATTAAACTTCTTTTAATAACCATAAAATTATGTTTGAAACTTTGTTTCATAAACCTAAACATAAGAAACACTTAACATTTTTTCTTGGTAAATTAAACTCAAGAGCTTAGCATGAAAAAAAAAACAGCACCACTATTCATATTTTTTGAGTGAAGAGAGGGGGCTAGCTTGCGAAAACTGAAATGATTATGGAATACTGAACATGAATCCCCAATCACCTGTCTCGATTTTCATAACTTTATTAGTACAGTAGACTAGATAGAAACAACTCTGAACTCGTGCTGCGACGTTCGAGAGGTGTGATATCAGATATGTCATGCAGTTGATTTTGTACTGGTCAAGCCATGGTATTCATTTGAAAAAAAAAATTGCTTACACTTATTATCTTTTATACTATGTGTGAATCTTTTTACTGTGCTTGATTCTCGCAATCTAACAATGCACACTACTTTGTCATTAATCCTATCTAAATATAAGACAATGATGGACAGTTGTATTTCCAAAATGAATTGAATAAAAATGCATATGCATGTTTGCTCCACCCTCCCCCCCTTCCCGGGCTGCGGAAAATGGGGGAATGGAGGGGCTGGGTGTGTTTCAGCCCCCCCCCCCACTTTTTTCCAAAACAGTGTACACAAATGTACCATCTGATTTTGTTTATTTGCATGGTTAGCCTCCCTCCCCACTTTCGGCTCAGCCCCCCCCCCCCCATTTAAAAACCATTCCATGGCCCCTGCCCCCTCCCGCACCCTTTCCTGCTCTGCTGGAAAAAAACATCTGCATACAGCCGTGTGATTACTAGGTGACACATCAGGCAACCCATAATTGACCATGGAGCTTAATTTTTTTTTAAATTGAGCCAAAGTTCAGAATACCTGCCTATCTCCCAACAATGCCTCTGATAGGGAAGACACACACACACTAGGCCTATAGGAGAAAGTTTTGAGGACTAGTCCAGAGATATTTCCAATTAAATCAATCACACTCCTGAATATGACGAGAACACACTTTTTGAAATGCCACGTTTGGTGATCCTTTTCAGGACCAATATATATGCCCACGGAAGAATACATGGCGTACCATGAATCAATTACACTTGTATTCTTCTTCGCCATGGAAACCTTCATAAGGTAAATCACAGCTTATAATGTTAAAAAAAACAGAGAACAATGTTTTGTGATTCATGCCTCCATCCACCTTCAACAAATATCTCAAATGAAATTGGTTTCAGAAATGGAATACATCTAATCAATCACAAAGTGAATACAGTACAAATACTATACAGGCCCATTTTTTAACACTGAAGTAAGAAAGCTGAACAATATAATACTTAGAATAAAGCATGAATTGTATTTGTAAACAACAAAATCCCATATTTTTTCGGATTGGGATATGAATTCAACTATAAACAAATAACCAAAAATTATCTTTTTTAGCATTCACAGCAAGATATCATTTTGTAATAGAAATGATTTTTAAAAGCTGGTTTGAGTTATAGGCCATTTATTGCAATTGGCTTTCGTGTCATGATGCCATAACATCACAAACACAATCAGTGAATAAAAATGGAATTTCAGATAAAGATAAAATGATTCATACTCAAAATTTGGTTTTCAGATACAGCAGAGAGCAGACGAACTTGACTTCACATACAGTTGTGCTGAAAAGTTAGTGAACCTTACCCAAAGAAGGCACTCCTTCATGGTGAGTATTGGATGTAGACAACAACAATACAATGTTCAGCGAGCCCAAAGAAACTTAAATAATTACATATCTAAAACAAAGCAGAACTGGAACACTTCAAATAATTATGTTCATTTTCTGGCAGGGTTCACTAACTCTTGACCATCACTATATATGTAATCCAGTGTGAAGGCTTACAACTTAAAACCACAAAGAGATTTCCATATTGGCTTTAGGATTGGTAATCATTTATTGGCATTTATGGTGATCTCATCGACAAAAATTGTTTTGTCAGTTCTTAATACCGGAAATGTAATCATCACAGGAGCTTTTGACAATCAATACAAAGAAAACATATTGAAATAATGAATAAAACATATCTACAGCAAAAGAAGAGATGTTATAAAAGAAAGCACTGTAACTATAATGGCTGTAGTAGTCTTTGAGATTGTTGATGCCCCACCAATGTAGTCCCACTTGTACCTCTGGAAGCGAGTTCTCCTCTGCATCCATTTTAGCGCGTCTCCAGAGAGACGACCGCTCATTTTTTCCCTGATTTGTGCACTGTAGTCGTTATACCAGTCCAGCTGAGAAGGTAATTGAATAAAGTTGTTGGTTTATAAGGTAATTGCTTGCTTGTAAATATGATCATGACTTATTTATTTATCTAACTTTTTCATATATTTCACATATTATTGGGGTGGGAAGGATAAAGATAGATTTGGGGGATATCAGGCTTAAGATCCAAAGATTTGAATGCCCCCCTCCTTGAGGGCCATCGTATGAGGTCATAATTCCAATAATATGCTGCATAGACTAAGAAATTAAAAACATTTCCATGATAGTTTTTCCTCCATGAAACCATTTCACAAAACATTACTTCTAATCACAATGAGAACAATATACTGACACCCCACTTAAAAGAATAATTACAATGGAGAGAATTTGAAAATAATGGTTAAACAACACCTTCATAACCTTAATAATCACAAAAAGTCATGTTTTGTCTTCCTATTTCAACTTGGGTCAAATTGTTAAAAAATCTCTGACGTTAAAAATAATTACCTGTTTTCTTGTGAAGTATTCAAATTTGATCAGCCTTGGCTCAAAAGGTACAAAGGTCACTGTCTCAAATTCAAGGTACTGTACGTCATCGCTTTCATCCTCGTTCAAAAATTCATACTACAAAAATATAAAAGAATCAAACAAAGAATCTTTTGAGGAGCCTGGAAACTTTGTCGACATGTAAGATAAACATACTTGTAGACTTTCTGAGAGTTCACAAAGAAAATGGCATGGAATATTTACGAATGAAACATTCTTGAATTAGAATTAAGTTTTAAACAAACAGCTAAATGACACATATATTAAACAAAATCATTTTTAAAAGAATAACGACAACTGCATTTGTATGAATGTATTTTTCCTTCAAAATATATGTTAGAGTGAGCAAAGAGAGTGGAAGATTAAGAGAATTAAGAACACAGAGAGGTAGAGAGATATACAGATAGATAGACAGACGAACGGGCGAACAGACAGACAGACAGACAGATAGATAGATATATAGATTTATATATAAATAAATAGACAGACAGATAGATTAGATTATACGTGTAAAGAGAGATAGTAGTATGAGTTGAAATGAACTTCAGGATCTTAGTGGTGTTAGAGAGAAAGAAAAGAGAGAGAGAGAGAAAAAGAGAAGAGAGGATTAATACAATAAAATATCTTACTGGTGTTCGTGGGACAGGTTTGGCATAGAGAACATTTGTGACACGAGCACCAAAGTCACTCTCCCTATCACCATCAGGATCACGATAGTAATAACCGGGACCTATCAATGAAAAAAGAGAATGATGGAAATATTTCTGAAGAAAAGCTTATTTATAATAATCAAATGAATTAATTGATTAACAAGTAAATGAATGAATAAAAGAATAAATGAATGAATAAATAAATATATAAATAAATGAATGAATAAATAAATCATATTATACATGTATATTTCTCTACCTCAACTTTTTATTCTCTCCCATTTTATCCCTGATATTGATATTGATCTTCTTTTATACATCTCCTGTTGAGATGATAAACCGATTATGCTTTATCTGATTGATTCCTTCCTATTGAGAACTTCCAAGATTATGTATATATACATATTTTTATACTTATATTTACAAAGTAATCAACAAATAAACAAATAGATAAACAAATTAATCAATGAACAAGATATATAAATGAAAGTCAGCCTTTGACTGCTATTTTGATTTTATAATAATAGACACCATTTATCACATATCTCCATGAATATAATCAAATAGAATTATAAAAAATATAAAAAAGTATAAATACCTGCAGAAATAAACATGCTGCGGTTGAATGGCTGTTCGTCCACCATGAATTCGGAATTGATGTAAACAGGACCTGTAAGAGGAAAAACCATACACTGACAATTTATTTTCAAATCGGTTTTTGACTTTGTACTGATATGATTTGCTGCTCAAATGAAGTAAAACTCGACCCAGTGCATGAAATGTCAACAAACTGTTTACTTCGACCCTCAGTTCTGATTGGCTGTTTAATTAGTATGGTTGTTGTCGTTGGATGGCAAAGCTATCATAATGTAACTTTAAATGCAAACATGGGTGTCTCATAAAGCTGTCCATAAATTATGACTGACAATACGAATGACTGGTGATCCTATCTTGTGGTAAATAACATGCACCAAATTTGAACAATAGTGTGGATTAAGCTCCTGTTTTAAGAAAGGATCACCAGACGTTCATAAAGTGGCTCGTAATTTATGGACAGACTTATGAAACCTCCATCTGGTCAGATAGCTGCAAAGAAGTGATGAAATGAATATGAAATCTACCCAAAAGTTTATTTTTAATTATAGGTCATTCTTTTCACTTTTTACCTACTTTATTTTCACATTTTACTCTCTACTTAAAATGAAATAATGTTGCCATATTTTCAATGTACTGTACCTTCATGAGGGGTGAGATACTGTCCCACACCGTATCCGGTTGGATGGAAGTAGTCCAGACCCACGTCCCACAAGTACTGGCGGGCAATGGCATCCAGATCACGCCCTGCACAAGAAAAGAAAGAAAAACAGATCACATCAGTATTCCGGAACTTATAAGCTATTTCTACGCAATGGTAAGACTAACATTAAGGGTATCCACAGGGCTGTGTCTCCTAAAATAAACTGTACGGACTACACAGAAACGTTGTTTGCGCTAACAGGGATCTTGTTACAACCGGTTATGTGGTAGCGATGCCTTATGTTACAACAATGCATTACTTACACATTGAAATAAATGTTTTGACTTCACAGTACGAAAGATGTGACTGGGCTTACTGTTTGTGCTCTGTTAGGCTAACAACATTCTATTGCGCCCGGCACAGGGATTTCTACGGAATGTCCTTAGATGTAATGCTTTGAACATTGTTTTTAAAGAAAACTTGCAATATGGTTGGTTTCTCTATGTCACAAGTCGCAGAATAGGAAATCTGATGTAAGTAAACTCATGCAATAGAATTATATTAAGATACAAAGAGATGTCCATGGATTTAGACTTCAGACAATTCCTGTATCTCACTTCAAACAATTCCTGTTACCCTTCGTATTAGACTTCCAATCCCACCGCTGCCACCAAAAGGTCATCAAAGTGGTTCCACATGAAATACAGAAGGTTTTTTGTGACTTTGTGATTGACCAGACTATGACAAGCCCAGAAATGTCCTCAAACATCTCTTATTGCATCATTTAGTATTGAAATAACTTTCATCCATGTTAACACTTTGTTTATACAAGGTTTTAATTCTTTAATAAGTTAAATCAGAGGTTGAAAATCAGTCATACTTAAAACATTCTGCTTACATAGGCCTATTGGCTCTTTATTTTTTACTAGTTCATAAATTCACCCACGGCATTACAAACTACTTAATGAGACACACAATGGAATGCATATCACATTATAACTGGAAACGGACTACAATAAACCAACACAAGAGGGGTGGCCTATTGAAAATAATATTTTTGAAGTCATAAAACATGAGAAGCTTTACACTTCCTCCCCTTATATTTATAACAAATGAAATAACATTTGTGTAATAAATCTATCACAAAACAATTTAGTCTCAACATGACTCAGATTTTTAATCAACATTGAACAGATTTTACTTCTTCCGACTGATGGAGTAAAATTGAAATTGCAGAAGCTAATGACACAGATTAAAAGTCAAGATAAAAAGCAAGACATCAAAGATAAATTTACCATATACATTTGTGTGGAATTTGGCCATAGACAAATCAATAAGTCCAAGTACAATGCGAGTGTATACCTCCTGTTAAGTGAATAGACAACACATAAATAGAAAACAGTATTAAGTATCCTTACATGAAGTGGCAACATTTGAAAATTGTACAAGATATATTTAGAAATCACCTACACATAACTGTGATCAATTTCACCAACAGGATTTGCACTACATCCTTTTATTAATTCATTTCTGATATTAGCACACTACTTACCGCCAGTCATAATAATGATAATAATCTGATTGGTAGCCATAAATCAAACAGCATCAACCAAAAGATAAATAAAGAACACATAACATGGATGAATTGAATTATTTTTGATGACAACTGTTCATTCAACAATTTTATTTTCAAAGAAGGGAAGGTCAAATGCCAATTTCACAAAAAATCAATAATATAAACCTATGAATTAGAATAGGAAAAGAAATGACAATTACTGTATAACTATACCCAAAGGGTAAAACTAAATGCTGAAACCTACACTTCATTGTTTCAAACAAAAAATTTGATTGAATTTTCTTAACTTGACGACACCCCTCCCCATATTGACATCTCTAGGGAGATAGGTATACCTTTTGGAATTCGGACGGTGTTGCTGGATCATAGGAGCGGTCGTATTCATAGCGGTTCTCATTATCCTCGTACCACTCTTTGGCAAAGAAGAAAGTTCTTGCTAGTGTAGTTGTTCCTTCCCTGTCAATCAGAGATGACAAGTGTTACGGATGGCAACTGAAGTGACAACCAGTACCTCATCATCTTCCTAACATTTTCTCTCTTTCTGTTTCTTCCCCCCCCCCCTTCTCACCCTCTCCCACTGTCTACACTGCAAAAACTCTGGTGTTGACTTAACACCAGCCCGGAACCTATATCTGTCCACACCAGAGAAGTGCTAAACACCAGTTTCATTTTAATCTAACACCAGATTAGTAATTAGTATCAAAACAACATCGGTTTGATTCCAAACTGGTGTTGTTTCAATACTTCTCTGGTGTTTCATTTTAATCTAACACCAGATTAGTAATTAGTATCAAAACAACATCGGTTTGATTCCAAACTGGTGTTGTTTCAATACTTCTCTGGTGTGGACATATACAGTGCGTCCCACAAAAAACGAAACAGAGATTTAGAGATGATTTATCATAACTTAATCACAAATAAAATAAACAAATGACATATCATTGTAAAGCTTAGAATCTCTTCTTTCAGATTAGATTTCTTTAGAGTGAGTAAAAACAATTTGAAAAGGGGATACCAAAAAGTCACTTGGCGGGCCGTATCTCGGTTTTAAAAAGAAAACCACATTTTTAAAAAGTTCAATATCTATTCTTTAATTTGATACCTCAATTACAGAAAATGGTCAAGAAATGATAAAGTTCTGGTTATTTAAAATAAGGCTTGAATTTCAATAATTTCATAAAATGAAGAGGTTTTACAGGCTAGCCACTTGACACTCCGTTTTGTTGACGATCAGCCATGCATTAAGTCTTTTGTTACCACGAGTTAGCTTCTGTGGGAAACCAGTGAAAACATGTTTATTTAATGAAATTATTGAAATACAAGTACTGTTTCGAGGGATCATAACTTTTTTACTTCTTGACCATTTTCTGTAATTAAGGTATCAAATTAAAGAGCAGATATTGAACTTTTTAGTCATATGATATTCTTTTTTAAATTCAAATACCCCCGCCGAATGAGTTTTTGGCAACCTATCTTCGAATTGTTTTTGTTCACTCATGCGTGAATGAGAAATAATCTTAATGATTTCAGATGAAAGAGGAGATTCTAAGCTTTAAAATGGTAGGTCATTTGTCTATTGTATTTATGATTAAGTTATGATAAATCATCTCCAAATATCGGTTTAGTTTTTTCTGGGATGCACTGTATAGATTCCGGGCAGGTGTTAAATCAACACCGGAGTTTTTGCAGTGTATCATTGCCCTTCATCACTCTTTCTCCAAAAAGTACAAGGGCCTATAGTCACCCCTTCTCTGTCAGTGAAATGAATGTATACTTCATTTCCAAATGAAATTTAAACATGCGATCTAGCAAGGTTGAACTAAATGTTGCATATCACATTTCAAATTTCAGCCAATAAAAATACCTTGTGTTGTCTAAAAATCGTGTTAATGTATATTGTGCCATATAGGCATAACTAGTTTATAGGCACTTCATAAAAAAGAAACAGAAACCAATCCTTGGTATGTTGAAGGTATTAAAAGAAATATTATGAATATTGTAGGTTTTTGATTATTCTTACCTATACTGTCCTCCCATGTCATAGAGGAACATCTTTCCAGTAGGGATGGCGAAGCGCTCATCTTCTATTGGACTATGCATAAGTGAAAAAAGAAATGAAATAATAACGCACTAATTCTGTCAACGGAGCACTTTTACCTGAGCATGCCTGAATCAATTTTCAACATTTAAAAGTTAAACACGATCACTCTTTCATTAAGAACAAACATCCCATCCGAATATCATTCACTTTCTCTATCTTTTTATATATCTCTTATGGGTATTTAATTTTGATTCTGCAAGGATGAAATTTTCAGTGGTTCTATACATCAGAATTCTCATATCTCATATTCTGCTATTGTCCACCATTAATAAGCTTAATATAATAATGGAGGGTATCTTTAAGATATAAAAAAATACTTCTGTCACCTTAACATCTTAAACAGTTTGAATTTGAGAGTAGGGCCTTTTTCTACAAAATTAATCAATTTCATCTTATTTGGATTAAAGAAAGTCTGACCAAACTTACTGGTAATAATAATTTGCACTGTGGTATCCAACGGCTGCTATAGTCTCATAACTTGGATATTGATAGCTAGTGTGTGATCTGTGGAGAAAATAATCATCTATAACATCAATTCCACAATACAGGATACAAGTTAGCTCATATATTTTGAAATGAAAACTATTGCCTTTTCTTATGGTGTTATTGTTCTCATTATCACTTCTTAGTTTCATTCTCTTAGTACTGCCTTCTTTAGTTATATCACCTTGCCCCTTCATATCTTCTTCTTGTACCTTGTTTTAACTTTTTAACTATTACGAGTACCTATCTAAGGAGGTTCCATATGACATTTGCTCTGATAGATATTCTGCACGTTAAGCCAGACATAAAACCTGACCACCAAAACTAAATAAACCCTAACCCTTATCTTTATATTATTCTGAATCAAAAACTCTATTACACATCCGAACTCTAACCCTATGTCCTCTGAGGTATTAAGACCGGAGCAAATGTCGCAGGAGCATATTATCGTGTCACCATCTAAGAAACGGGGGCAAATCACTCGTATTAATTCTTTCAGAATCTACAAACAATGTATATATAATCCAGTGGCATAATGAGCCAAAATTGTGAGGGGGGAGGGCAGAAATGGCGTACACTTATTCATAAATAATGCACCAATTTTCTCATGGGGGGGGGCGGTCAAAATATAGGCCTACTTTTCCAAAGGTTTGATGAAATGTACTTTGAAATGCAGCATTAAATCAAATGAAAAGTAAATATAACCAAACATTTATGAATATTGAACAGAAAACCATTACCGCCCCATCCTCGATCGTCCAACTCTAAGCACAGTAAGAGCCAATACATTACCAGCATTAGAAATCTTCATTTTGCTATTTTAAAAATACTTTAAAAATATATTCACAATGTCATCTTGATATCTGCCATTTACCTTTTCCCATAGCTACAATGTAAGTTGTTTTATCTTTTTATGCAAAATTTTGAGAAATTCATATAGGTTTAAGAGAATATTAATATTCAATCATTAGTAACAGCTAGTAAATGAATATGCAAAGATAAAACATACTCTCTTATAGTTTCTGTCCTTTGTGAAACCAGCCACTCTGTCAATGATCGATCATCCCCTTCTTTTGGATTCTAAAATGAAACAAAAAAAAATGTATGATCAAGCTAAACAACCAACTAGCCAACAGAATAATAGGAGAAGCTAATAATAATCAGGGATAATAATGAACAAATTCTTTATTGAAGCTTTGCGGCCCCGCACTGAATTACCACTTACATCTCAAAGTTTTCAACTAATTGCTGTACTGGAAATAAAAGGCCAAAATTGTTTGCATTCATTTTAATAGTTAATGGCATGATAATGATGGTTAATTATTTGATTAAAAACAAAAACAAGATTAATCATATTTGAATTCAACACTTATGAGTAGATTATCACAATAAAACAAGTGCATGCGTTTGTTGTTTTTATTAGCAATGACGATATCCCAAGTAAATACATTTACATTATGAATAAATCTTATACCTTAATTAGTATTTCAAATATCATTCATACTTTGATATTCAAAAGAAAACATATATACAACAGAATTATTATAAAATAAATGATACATAAACCAGCACTATCATGAAGAAAATGTAAAAAGTGTATTGCATTTACATAATGTAAAATTATGTCTCTCTTTTAAAATATGTCAATATGCTTCTTAAAAAAAACATCCTGAAAGAACATTTAAGGAGTTCTTTCTCCATGTGAAAACTGTGCAATGTCAGAATGATTAGTTCAATTTACCACCATATTCTGGAGGAGATTATCCATCCAAGCTGCTACTTCTATCGTCGTCACTGAATCTGCTATCTGATTTCGAAAAGAGATACATAAAGAATTTCATGAACACCACTGAGGCGGATATACAGTTGTGCTCAAAAGTTCCTGAACTCCACCACAAAATGCACTCCTTCATGCTGAGTGTCGAATTTAGATAACAACAACACTACACTGTTCCGAGAGCCCAGAGAAACAAACTTTATTGAATTTAATATGTTATCACCTAGCTGACTTCACAATCAAATATCTAAAACATGTCAGAACTTGAACACTTTAAGAAATCTTCATTTTCTGGAGGGATTCACTGACTTTTGAGCATCACTGTATAATCATGCTAAACCTGTCAATAAATGATCAATAAAACAACTTGTGATCTCTTTGAATATTTTTTGAAGCCAGAAGTGTCTTTTGCAACACTGCGACTGCTGCAGATGGTATCATGATAAACCATTACGATATTACACTGTATATTTTCATCATATACATCAATGTACCATCCATTTTATTAGTGCCAAAGGAAAATGCTCTTAATCACAAAAACATAATACTTTGTTGACAAAAGTTGTAAGAGGTTATCCCTTGTTGTTCTTTGTAGAGAAAAAAAAATACATATCTTATTTTCATAATGTCAACAGTATATTTCAGTGGCTCAGGTCAGGACCCAAACTCAGTCTGGATTCAAAGTTCAATCTCATACTCTTACTAACTAGTGGCAGATCCATCACTGGTTTATTTTATTTTGCAGGCCTATGTGTGTACAATTTATCTTCATTTGCGAATAATCCTTGAAGCACTACAAGAGTGAAATAAACATTAATGGTCATTGGAAAGCAAATAGGTGGACATCAATAATTAATCTTACTTATTTACTTACTTCCAGGATAATATCCAACCCCCTAAAGGGGTCAAACGGGCAGGGGTAGGGTGCACTGATGGTCGTTACGCAGAGGCAAGAGGCGTTGCTTAGTATTGATTTTGGTTTGTAAAGTAATTCTGGATTGTTATTTTAATTTTTTTTGTAGAGAATGGATTTGATTGAGTTAGGTAAGTTGTTCCAGTCAACAACAGCAAGTGGTGCAAAAGAAAACTTATAGCAGTTTTCGTTTGTAATTGGAATAAAATATTAGTGGTTGAAGTGTTACGCGGGTTCCTTTGGGCCAGGCGCAGAGGAGATCATACCTCTAAAATTCTTCTTATTTTCTTCAATAAATCCTAAAACTTCCATCATAATATCACATATATATGTTTAAAAATTAACTGGTGTGGCTTCTGTCAAACAGGTAGTAAACAGAGCTGATGAAGGGGATTGGACCCCACCCTGTGTTAAAGGGAGGGGGGGTGATTGGACATGACATTTTTTTTCATTGTCACAAAAATTCTGGAAATGGAGGGGGGGGCTACTGTATGAGCCTCTATCCCTGGCCAATCCCAGATTCACCTCTCACTTTATATACAGATCATGTAATTATTAAAATTAGGAGGTAGTAATGATATATAAATACTATCAAATAATGTCTAAAGTAAAGAAATATTCTAATTAACTTACAAATGCCAAGTTCATTGACTCCACCTCGACATCATTCTTGACAGCTTTCATCAAAAGAATTGGGGAAGGTTCCATAATGTATTTACTCTGTTGAAAGATAACATTAAGTGAGATCAATTACTTACTTACTAACATGTATACATTTAGGCCTAGATACATCGAATTCTGCAGTGATATCCCTACATTTATCACAGTTACTATATCTTAATATTTTTTCCTTATAATGAATATAAGTATCTTTACAAAGTATCATGAATTTATTTATAATAAAGATTAACTGCTAAATAAAGGGAGAAAAGGAACAACAACACAATAAATGATATCAAATAAATTAGAAAAGAAGGAATGAAATAGTGAAAAATTAAGATTTCTCCAAAAGAATAAAATTGTTGAGGTTGGAAAAAAATAAGAGGGGACAACATATACAAATTATGAAAAAGAAGGGCATATGTAACAAACATAAATAATTGAATCCAGTAATATTTGAGAGGACATTGATCAACTAAACAATGAAACAACTGAATAAAAATCCCAGATTTTATTTTACATAAAAAATACATTGATAAATAGAAGAGTGACGGAATAGGATGAAAAATAACTAATAATGAAAAAAAATAAAGAATTTTAAAAGAATATAAGAATAAAAGAGTTAGGGATCACATGAGCGAAAGAACAAAGAATCAACAAGTGCATACTAGGAAGAAATATATAGACGTCAGTAAATGAAAGAATAAAAACATAGGAAGAATGAAACAATAGACACAAATTAAAGAAGAGTGGATGGTGTCAAATTCTTACCCTGTCATTTCTAACATCATCCCTTTCTGTGACAGTCTTGTAGACAAAGTAGTTGGACGAGTTACTGAACCACACCTTCTTGCTAAACGATATAGTGGAGAGGTCGTCAGTAAAGGCTGATATATCCTTCGCTCTTATGCAAGTTGTTGGGAAGGAAGCTAGAAAGAGAGACCATGAATATAACTTACAAAGAAAATTTGGTGCATTCATAAGGTCTTGGCTCGGGTCTCAGTTTTGATAAGTAGTCAGTTGCCTTGGTCAAATCTAATGGGCCCAAGGACGTATGTTCGAATTTGAAGTGAAGAACTTTGACTTAGAAGACCTAAATTGCTGTGCTAGAAAGTTAGTGGACCCCACCATAAAAATGCAATTCTTCATGTTGAGTGTTGAATGGAGACAACAACCCTACAATGTTTGTCTAGCCCAGAGAAACAAACTTTATTGAATGTAACATTTCACCACCTGACTTCACAATATCATATCTAAAACATGGCAGAACCTGAATGCTTGAAATATGTCTTATTTTTTGGAGGGGTTCACTAACTGTTTTTTTAGCACCACTGCATAACACATGTTTTGCATAAACTTATATAAAAGAAATTGCTTCAAATTCAATATTTGACTTATTAACGGTCAAATTATGCACATTTATTTTCCTGCACATTATCATTAATGGTGTATTGAGAACAAAACAAGGGCCAAATTGCATTTGTTGGTGAGTACGCGTGGACATATTTTGTTACAAGAGCTACACTCTGTCAAATGATCTGCTTTAGTAGGGAGTGGCTAATTCCTATCTTGAAAGAAGTATTTGAAGTTATTTTTTCCTCTCTTTTTGTATTTTGTAGATTAGTATATCCTATATTCTATGTTAATAAATCATAATTATTCCAGGGCCCTACACACAAGCTTTGCTTTTAAAGGTTCCTTAAACCAATTTGTCCATGATATAATCTAATTGATGTGTGTTTATGAACTCAATTTACATTGTATATATATCAATATTGATTATGATGTGATGTTTTTGGTTTAAATAAATAAATTTGAACTTGAACTACACAGGGAATAATGCCCCACTAGTCATCGTTGTAAAACTTTTTTTTTTGTTCCCTATATGACCAAAATAAAGACCAAAAAAATATGAATTTTAACGATAATTCATGGCAAAAAAGAGATGGCACCAGTGTAATTTTGATGGGTGATGATATTAACTGAATTCTGAATGAAAGGAATTATAAATATGGGCAAGTCAATCACTTCCTTTATCTGTTCTCTCTTTCTCTTTCTGTTAAATTGATTCATTCTCCTTTTTTATCACTTGGCAAAATCACGAGGAGCAAGTCGCCAACCTCAAGCTCCTAGCCAAAGTTTATTCACTTGGTCTACAAACTTGGTCTACTCCTCATTTAGTCTACTACTACATGGGCTAAACCCATTTGGTCTACTAACAATTTGGTCTAGACAAAACTGAATACCCACTTAGCCTCGTTCCCAATAAGCTAAATGCCAAGTCGGTCTAATTTCCACTTTGCTAACTTATTTATTCTCTTTTACTTTGTGAAGTGAGAATTTGACTCATAAAAAGTTAATCTTACAATCATATGGACCAAGTAAATAGTCAATCAAATATAGGTATAGCCTAAAAATGAGACAAAATGTTAAGTGGGATACAAATGCAATTAGACCAAATGATCAGTAGAATTACTGGTTGTATGCAAGTTAGGATTTAGACCATATGAGATGGGACCAAATGGAGAGTTTGTAGATAAAGGGGATGCAGACCAGTCAGCAAATTCACAGGAGCCACATCTAGGGAACCACACCCCAACAGATTACAACTTACTATAGCTTGTACATCTTGCTGTATCGAGCTCCAGATGTTCCCTCAATTCGTGGAATCTCTCCGAGTCCAGTCGGCGATTGGAATCATACAGATAAAGACTGAAAGAGGATAGAAAGAAGGGCAAAAAGACAACTGGTATTATATCTCAGCCTTTCTTACTCTTTCCTATTTCCCATCCTTCCATGTTTTGGTTTGTCTTATTTTCAGGCATTTTTGCTTACAATGACAATCCATACTGTCCTTTGTTTAATGATATGTATTTCTGATTTATTATTAATGTCTTCGTTATATTAATGTTACTATATTATATTGTCATGCAGAAGAAAATATATATGTCCAATTAAGTTAAGTCAAATCTCTACATTATGCTGTCTTTCCTTTTCCTCTCTTTCTCTGTCCTTGTATTTCAGCTCCATCTATTCCCCATAAACCGTCTGTGCATCAATCCTTACCCATTTTATTTCATTTCAGTATAAACC
Organism: Lytechinus variegatus; assembly: GCF_018143015.1. NCBI lineage: Eukaryota > Metazoa > Echinodermata > Echinoidea > Temnopleuroida > Toxopneustidae > Lytechinus > Lytechinus variegatus. The sequence goes on along the minus strand of NC_054743.1, from coordinate 28,088,335 downwards.
TTCCTTTCTATCATATCATTATTAAACAAAAAATTGTTGCACATGCTATTTTGAACCCTTCCAACTCACCATACTATCCTTTCTCCCCTCATGAGTATCTTTCCCCATTTTTCTGCCCCCTTCTCCCTCTCCCCATTATCCCCATCAACAATGTAGCTTCGTGCAACTGGTTACAGAGAACAACAGTACCACTGAATCACTTACTTGATGTACTGTGTCCCGACGATAGCAAACGAAATAAATAGAGGGTTGTACGGGATGTCTTCTCCGCGTAGATTAAACAACCCTAGATCAGAAAATCAATATATATAAATGTGGTAGAATCGTGCAAGAAATATAACGGACCGATACATCTTGGAAATCAATAAGTAGAAAAAATAATTAATGAAAGTACTCTCCATTTTTTTCCACGATTTTTTTTAAATTACAGCACTAGTGCAATGTCAGTATTTTAAAATAAATGCTTATACTTTGAGTGTTCTCTATTAAAAAAAAGAGAATGATTTGTTTCACACTTTCTACAATCTTTGTACAGTCTCCCAAAGAACACATTTTCTGTTTGTCTTTGTAACTTTCTGTGATTCCATACTTATTGTGCATCAAAAAAATATAGTTTGGTGAAGACTTACAGGCTATTTCATCGAGCCTCGTTATGATGAGTAGATCAACATCTTTTTCATCCATGAGTTCTCGCAGATTCTTAAAGTACAAGATGGGGTTCCCCAGGGATGTCTGACGTCGACGGTATACTTTATCCTGCCAGTCATAACCTGTGAAACGAAGATACAGAGCAGTATATTTGAAGGAATTGTTGAATAAGTACTACTACTGCTCATCCTCCTCTTCCTTCTCATCCTACATAATAACTGAATGTACTACAGATGCAACTTCCATTTTAATGACTACTACTGGCACTATTCCTTTTACTTCTTCTAGGTCTATATACTGATTACAATATTGCTGCAGCAACTTCAATTATACTACTACTACTATTACTACTACTACGACGACGACGATGATGACGGCTACTACTACCAATGCTACTACTACTGCTGCTACTACTACTTCTAATATTACTACTACTATACTACTACTACTGCTACTACTACTACTACTACTACTAATAATAATAATACTTCTTCTACTACTACTACTACTATACTACTACTGGTTTTACTACTACTACTTCCACTTCTACTACTATTAACTACTACCTATGTTACTATTACTACTACTATTACTGCTACTGCTGCTACTACTACTACTACTACTACTATTACTACTACTTCTACTTCTACAACTTCTACTGCTTCTACTGATTACAGAACACCTGATACTAGTAATGCTACTACTAACTACTACTTCTGCCTGAATTTTTTTTAAAGAGGGCCTATACTCACAGAAAATACTTACCTGCATAAAGCTCCTTGTCCTGTATGTAGATTTCCCGTCCGGGGTAGGTCAACCCGTAGGGGTTGAACTGATCCAATGGTTCAATCCTATCTGGATCAATCACCCCTTCACGCCCCGCCAGCTCTATGCGGACCCTATCCACTAGATTGGTCTTACGTTCCTCTACAGTGAGGCCTAAATCTACAAGGGGCGTGGCTTGGAGGCTGACGGAGCGGGGCTCCAGGCGATCGGTCTCTTGGAGCTCGTACCAGAATCCTGCAAGGTTGTGGATGGAGGGCGGGAGCAGCGGAGAGAGGGGATCGGTTGATTGGTAAAGGGTGTACAAGAAGTGCACAATTAGGTAAACATTATTAGATACAAGGTCAGATTGATATTTTCTATAACGGAATGGGTGGTATTAATGTGGGGGCATTATTGCATGGGGTTTTGTTTGGCCGATCAAGACAAAAAATCTTCGCTTGTTGCTTAAAGAAAAATATCAGACAAAGTCAATAATTTCATTTCAATTTTTGTGGGCTTATATTCTTGTTAATGAACAGACATTTTCAGTAGATTTCATGACAAAGATAAGTGGAAGATACAATGTGCGAGAGCAAAAAAAATCAAAGTCCCTTTCCATTGACAGAATGTTGAAAATGCACTGGAATCTTTCTGATGGTTGATTTCATGTATATCATTTTGTTTGATAGTATAGATTGACACTGTTAATTCATGGCAATGAAGGTAGTAGGCCTATACAAGCCTAATTCGTCCATAATTTTCTGCAGAATAATCTTTCAATAATGGTCTAACAATTAATGCTGATAAGACAAAAGTTATGCTGCTTAAAAATGGATCCACTGATAAACTTCACTTATTCATTGACGATAAGCCAGTAGAACAAGTTAAAACTATTAGATATCTTGGGGTAGAAATAGACGAAAATCTAAAATGGAATTCACATATTGCTATGTTGTCTAAAAGTTTAGCTTATAAGATATTTTCACTTGGTAAATTACGTCATATCCTTAATGAAAACCTATTAAATATATTATATAAGTCCAATATACAACCCTGTTTTGACTATGCCATATCAGTCTGGGGAAATAAAATAGGTTATAATGCCCTCTCAAAACTTCATAGACTTCAGAAACGAGCTGCCCGATACGTTACTAGTAATTTCGATTTTATAAATTATAGTGGGGAACAGATTGTCAAGGATATGAAATGGAGATCTATTGAACAAAGAAGGGATTATTTTTTAGCAAACTTAATGTATAAATGTATTCATGGAATGGCCCCATCTCGTTTATGTAATAATATTGAAATGGTTTGTGAAAGGCATAATGTTAGAACACGTAATTATAATACACTAAATGTTGTTCCCCCTAAACCAAATATTGAATGCTTCAAAAAATCTTTTATGTTCTCCGCCGCACGGGTCTGGAACAATTTACCATACTCACTTCAGAATGCAGTTAGAGTAAATTCTTTTAAATCATCCTTTAAAAAAATGTATTTCCTATGATATCATGTCAATTTTCGACTCACAATGGCTGCCACAATAATGACATAATAACCCTTACTTATATTTCATTTGTTGTAACATATAATTCCCCTATTCCTATTTAATATTGATGTTACATTGCTTTTATATGTAATGATCCTAACCCTTTGATATCTTATAATTAGACATACCTTTATAACTGATTGCCATTTTTTAATTTTTTTTTCTTTTTCACTCGATTTTCTATTGTGCCAGAATTATTTCATTGTTTATTGTTTTTATCAGCGAATAAATTATACAATTAGTAGTATTAACATTAGTTACTGTTCCTTTTTAATAATTTAAAATATTCTAGTTTGATTAATAATACCATTTAAGTAACAATATTTGTTTATTTATGTTACTAAGTATTGTTATCTTTGATTTAGATTTTTGACTATATTTTCATGTACGATGTGATGATTTATGTTATTCTTTATGTTTTCATCAGGTCATTGATGAAAAACAGTTTTATACTGATCTTTTGTACCTGATTAAATATGTTCTAATAAATATCTTCTTTTACAGTTGATGAAAGCTGATCAGGGCTGTAAAGCTCCATGGGTGATGCTGGGGGAACCTTCATTCAAAAGTTCACAGTAGAGGCACAAAATGTTTTTGGGGTACGTCTTTAACATAATAAATGTATCCTCCTTCCAACGTTTTTATGATTGTAAATTTTTAAAGATCATATTCTGTAATTTCGAATTATAGTTATTATCAATCTTTTTAACATCAAATACACATTTGTCAACTACTTATCTGTAATATACGGTACAAATACAACCTGCAATAGGCAAACATGCTTGCCTTAAAGGAAGATTTGATTGAATTGAATTGAATTCAATATTCAATTTTGATCATGAAAAGAAGATGGATTTCATCACTGCTACCTTAGAGGATTTTATTTCAAAACACCAAACAAGACAAAGACATCAAAGCAACTATCAACAAGTTATGCTCACCGTAAGGCATAAGTAGAGGGTCAAATCCGACCCTAGCACCATTCTCCAGTCCGGCTCCCCGCAGCTCCCCGGATAAGAGGTCTTGGGGATCAAGGTCATACTCTCGCAGGAGCCATTGCCATGGAGTCAAATCATTCTTGTCATCTATGAAGGGGAAATGAAAGGGGTAAGGGAGGGGTGATAGAGGAGGGAGTGAGGAGGGGGTAGGGAGGGAGAGAGGGAGGGGGAAATGGAAGGAGGGAGAGATACAGGGAAAGGGGTAAATACAGGTATAGAGAGGGGACACAGAAAGGAGAGATAGGAAAGAAAGATATAGAGACAAGTGGCGAGGGGAAGGCAGAAAATAAAGATGGGATCATAAAGAAGTGAATAAAGGGTCAATTATCTAACAACGACAGTGGGGCCAACTCTTAACATTCTAAAAACCATCCAATAATACGACAGAGAGCTTCATGTGATAACAAAAAGTGATTAACAAAATAATGCTACAATCTATGCTATACATCTTTCACATTTCTGTTTCGAGTTTCTCACTGTAACTATCATTAATTAGGACCCCAAAATGAGAGGTGTAAGTGAAATGAAGAATAATCTCCACAAATTAATTACCAACAGCATCATAACACGGTACAAGATTTCCAAATCCCATTGTTATTTACCTAAGACATGTATATCCCAGTTGCAATCTATCTGTTGTTTCGCCAGGAGCTCAAACCTTTTTTCAACCCATATGGCCGCCCTTGAGTTTGATGTCGTCACTCGGTCACTTGTCACAATAGCAACACCTGTTTTTTTTTAAGGAATGAAATAAACATTACTAAAATTATGATTTAAAAAAAGGGATATCACATGGATACAAATACATTTCTCATCCTGTTGTCCTGAAAAAAAATCTGCTTTTCTCTTCTCCATAACGGCAACAAGTTATTTGACATAAAATTTATTTTAAATTTTTCCCTACCTAAAAAAAGAAGAATGGTTTATTCTTTCACAGTTGGAAAATACTTTTCTTTTCGTCTTGATGCATAGAGACATCAATGCCCCGTCCCAAGGAGGAAAGGGCCGGCACTCAACTTAATAGTTCTTCTATGGAACTACCCTCTGTTATTATTAGATTTTTAAAGAAATGCTATTTTTTTACAGTAGGATATGCAAGTAAACAGAAGTGTAACGAATATATTGTCATTTTCCATGAATGTCCATGTTTTGGCACGACGGTTAAGAAGCAATCAGTGTTTCTTCTTCTATCAAACTTTACTTGGAATAAGAGAATAGGCTTAATAAAAAATAAATAAAAAGAAAGCAGTATGAAAATATAAAATACAAAAATATTAACCTCCTGTTCCATTGAATCCAGTCATATACCATATACGCTTGTCAGGATCAGCAAGGTCAATACTCTGAAAATAAGAAAAGAATAAATACAATATATCAAACAATTTATATAATTTCAGAGTAATCAGATTAATGTTCATTATTATTCCATTGTTCGAAATGTCAAAGTAATTGAATAACACATAAATATATGAAATCCATCAGTTCCAATCAAAAATATTAAAATGTAATAAAAAGGAACAACAATGAATGGTAAATAAACAAAGATAAAATACAAAATTGACCACCGATAAAAGCTAATAGATAAAATAATGAATGTAAAGCTAATGAAAATGAAAATCCATAATTCATTGTTCGAAATAGACATGAAATGAATATTCATATTCATGAATATTCAATGAATAATTCATACATACATAGAATCAAATAATAACTATAAATAAATGAACTTCGTTGAGTACACCCCCCAAAAAATATATATATATATAAATGTATATGAAATATAACAACAAATGAATGATAAACAAACAAACAAAATAAAAACAAGAAATATGACTGTTAAAAAACCCGAGATAAATGAAGGAATATAAAATCAAAATAAGTGTATATGAATAAAAAGCTGGAAATATAGATAATAAATATATTTATAAATAAGTTATTCATTTACCCCGTGAGCATCGTATCCGGGTATTATATAGGCCTGGTAATCGTAACGTAAGTGCATCTGGCGCCGTAACTCAGCAAGTCGAACATCAGAGTTAAACGTCGTTGATGGGTAGTACTAAAACAAATATTGGAGATAGTGAAATGCATCACAAAATGTTATTGCAGTATTCTTTAAATTTATTCATACTTTTCTCCGAATTCGTTCAGTTGAGTAAATCTTGGAATAAAGCGCCACAGGGGGCAAGGATGATTGCCCTTTTTAACTTTTCAAGTGATCAGGGAGAGAGAGGGGGGGGGGCAGGGGCGGATCTACATGTAGCTTCCGCCAATAGGGGGGCGCGAAAGTTTTTTTTCACCCATATTTTCCCTGATCGGCAGCTCAAAGTTGATTTTTTTTTCTTTGAAGGGGTAGTCCTAACAGCCACTCTTATAAATAATATCGTATCGTAATATAAATTTTTTGGAAATTTTATGTATTTTGTCCTTAATTGAATATTTTGAGCAATGTTTGTGATCCTGAACAAAATGCGTATGTAACTAGATAATTACTGCGAGAGAGCGCGAAGCGCAAGCAGAATTTTTCTTTCATTCTGGCCTGATCGAAAAGGGACCTGTTAAGGGCTATTTGCAGTTAGCCATTAATACGATGCATATTTCAATGATTAAATATAAATAAATAACGCAAGCGCGAGCTGAAAATTCTTTACATTGCGACCTAAAAACGGACATTCTGAGCACTTTTTGTAATCATTAGTAGTGCGAGCGCGAAGCGCGAGCAGAACATTTTCGATATTCTGATCTGAAACTGGATAATTTAAAGGGGAATCCAGCCATGGCCATAACATGTTGTGTTGGCCAGGAGAAAAATAGATTAAACAGAATGGTGAAAGTTTGAATGAAATCGAACAAGCAATAAGAAAGTTATAGCTGCTTTAAAATCGAGATCACTAATACTACATAGATTTCAAATTGACAACTGAGTAAGTAAATTATGACAAGGGGCAAGGACAACTTTCTCATAGGCCATGTACTTTATTATCAGGGATTTGTGGTTTTCTCCTAAATACCCACTCCCCTGGGACAGTGATCTAAATATAACACAGGTAGTATATTGTTTTATGTCCTCATGAAAGAAAAATATAATTTGAAATAAAACTTTTGGGAAAATTGACATTTTAGCCTTAATATGTATTAGAGTACATGGAAGAGTAGTCCTTGCCTTACATCACTATGACATCCTATATGCGGCCAATTTGAAGTCTTCATGGGTATAGTGATTACCAATATTTACAACTTTTAAAAATTCATAACTTTCTTGTTGTTTGTCCAATATTGTTCAAACTTTCACCTATCAAATTGTCTGATTTTTCTTTTCCTCATAAAAACAAGTTTTTATTTGGGTTGGATTCCCCTTTAAGTACGTTTTAAATAAAGAACAAGCTGCGTATCTAAATAAACATTCATGCGCGTGTTTTAGAGTTAGACAATTACCGTGTTTATATGTGATCGGCTTTTGGTTCAGAACCAAAAGCCGATCACATGTGAACACGGTAAATATCTGGGCATGAAAATCAATAATGCGAGCACGAAGCGCGAGCTGAAAACATTTGATATTCCTATCTGAAAAGGGTCAATTTAAGCACTATTTCAAGCACTGTGTAGGAAAATGGAGAAGTGGATGTGGATCACGCTTAATAAATGATGCGAGCGCGAAGCACGAGCTGATATTTTTATCAATGTTATTTTGACCTACATGTACTACCGGGAAATTCTATGGACATTCTGTCATCATATGAAAATGATTACCATCTTCCTATTCCTCTTCCTAAGAGCGAGATGAATCTTGTCGATATTGCATTCTGAAAAAAGGGGCAATTTAGACTTACAATGTATTAGAAATTCATGAAAATTATATTATCTTATTTATTAATTAAATGAGCCTAATAAGAGCGTGAAATTTATTGATACTGAGGCATGAAAACTGGATATTTTAAGCACATTTGTAATTATGAATAGGATGCAAGGGTTAATGTATTTTCACAAATTAATGCGAGCACAAATCGCGAGGCGACATTTTTTTTATTAACTGTCATAAAAAGGGGATTTTTAAGTAGTTTGTTATAGAATTAATATAGAGCGCACAACGCTCGCTCATAGGCCTACGTTTTGACAATCGGACACATGGAAAGGGATATTTTGAGAACTTTATTGAATACACTTGGAAAATCAAATAATGCGAGTGCACAGCGTAAGCTGAAAATGTTGATGTTCACACCATAAAACGGACATTTTACAGCATTTTTTTCATTAAAAAAATCAATTTGTAAATGAAACAAAATAATGAAAGCTCGATGTCCGAGCTGAAATATTTTTCTATACTGACTTAGAATCTTGATATGTCAAGCTCCATATCAGCCTATTGACCAAGATACATGTATGTATCTCTTCGAACATGCAATGCGAGCGCAAAGCGCGGGCGAATATCTTATATCTTATATCATGGCATGAAAGATTTCTCTTCATTTTCCAAGTCTTCCCTAGACCTTATTCACTCGTCTTCCTCCTCTCTTTCCCCTTCATTTTGTTCCGAAAATAGGGGGGGCGGGCCCCTCGTCCCCACTGGATCCGCCTACGGGAGAGGGAAGGAAAGAAGGGGGAGAAAAAAATGCCTACATGTAAATGGAATAAAGGATTATTTTTAAAAGAGGTTGGGTAGTATATACGTAACGGGTGGAAAAGCAAAGTAAGCACAAAACGTAGTTGATTTCGTAGGCAAACACATCCACATCATGTTATTTCGCTTATATGGTCCATGATGGTAAGAATAAATTCATAGCCGAATTACATTTACATCACGATTCTGCTTTGAAATCGTCACTTTTTTGGCAAAATTGCTTGCCGTCTGGAAAAAAAATAGTTTAAACGAGTGGGCGAAATTAGCGATGCTGACAAATATGTTTTTCGTCTTAATGTAGACTTTTTTGTTAAGTTCATGACTCGTATCATGCTTATAAGGCCTATTAATGAAAGTCTTCGTGAGGAGTGTACAAGTAATTTTAAGTCTAATATCCCGCTACCAACACGTTTATGATATTCAGGCAAAGGTTTGAGAAAGGTACGGTATACATTAAATCATGACAATTAATATTCAACAGCATTCGTTATGAAACGAAAGGATGCGAGGGAGTGATGCTAAAAATGACAAAGTCATAGGTTGGTCACGTACTTTTTATTTCATTTGGGGGGGGGGGGGCAAATTTGATACCATCGTTGTGATAAATTTGAAAGAAAATAAGACGGGACAGAGGGAACGAACAAAAAAAGAAGAAATTATTGAATTAGAAAGGAAAATGAGTAAGAGAAAATAGTGAATTTGTTCTCTTTCGCATTTTTTGCTTTTCTTGAAAGAAAAAAAGGGAAGAAAATAAAAGAAAGAGAAAGAGAGAAAGACGGGAATAGAAGGAACGAAGAGGAAAAACTATTTACTTTTTAATACACTCACACCCATTCAAAGGGCGCAGTAGGGGGGGGCTTGGATGCAACAATTTTGTATGTTTAATAATTAATGCCGGGTTTAATGGTTTTATAGGGCTATACAAATTATTTCTAAATTTTGATATATTTTCAGGTTGTCAAAAACATGGGGGGGGGGGTCAATCGATCGCTCACCGCCCCAACGATCGACGCCTCTGCCATTTCATAAGACAATAATATACATGTACCATAATGAAAACTGTATAGTCATTATTCATCATATAAATTGTAAAGTCATCAAGTTAGAAGAACAACAAATAATTTTTTTTCTTGACTTTAAAGTTTCTTTAAATGTCAATTAAGAAATCATAAATGGTAATTAAGTACTACTACCATAATGAAGACACAGCATTGATACATTGTATGTTTATGTTATCTTTCTGACATATACATGTTAACATATCGTAAACATGGTAATTAAAAGCATATTACATGTACATGTTGTAGCGTGAGGCCATTTCAAATATTTCAAGGTCAGACGATGAGAATATACTAAATATCAACACATTTTACAGGAACATAATGAAAACAATGTTTTGAATGGTCTTTAGGAGCGGGGCGATTAAAGGCGTACTTCGGGCTGAAAGTAATTGCATCTCAATGAAAAGAGTCAAATTCCCAGTATAAAATGCTGAAAATTCATCAAATCTGATAAAAATAACGTAGTTATTGTTTTTTTCCCCCAATATTTTGCGAAAACATTTATCACGCCGTCATGAATATTCATTATAGGTGGGCAGGTGATTTCATGTCCCTTCTTTTCTCGTTCTGACGTTATTATGAAATCAAAATTATGTGATATTTTCATACTATGTATACATGTCCCCCATGTTATAAAATAAGTTAAGCAACATGCATTGATTCAGTTTTTAATCATCTTTTAAAGTCTTGATGGACAAAATTGAACAAATATAATTTTATATACATGTAATAAAATACAACAGAATAAGTGATATGACATCATGAGCTTGCCCTTGCATATTAAGTCACGAGGAAATGCATTAAATTACTGTTTTAGCAACAAAAATGCAAGGTTTTAAAATGCCAGAACTTTGTCATTCTTTTTTTTAAGTCGATTTGGATGAAATTTTCAATGTTTTTGTGTGTCTTATTTTTCTTTATCTGTTCATATCATATCATATAATTTTCAGCCTGGGGTACCCCTCTTAAAGGACAAATCCATCCCAACAAAAAGTTGATTTGAATAAAAAGAGAAAAATCCAACAAACACAACACTTAAAATTTCATCAAAATTGGATGGCAAATAAGAAAGTTATGACATTTTCAACTTTCGCTTAATTTTACAAAATAGTTAAATGCACATCCTGGACAGTCTGTATGCAATTGAGGGAACTGATGACATCACTCACTCATTATTTCTTTTGTATTCTATTATATGAAATTATATAAAATATTCTAATTTTCCCCTCGTTGTCCTGTGAAAAAAAAGTTTTATTTTGCCCTGAACATGTGGAACTACTATATTGTTTAACATTTTATGGTTCAGTCAAGTTGGTCTTTATTGTAAACTCTGTAAAACTTGAAATATTATATCATTCAAACAATAAAAAACAAAAGAAATAGTGAGTGAGGTACATCATCGATTCTCTCACTTGCATGTGACTAAAGTGTGCATTTAACTACATGTATTTTGTGAAAAATAAGCGAAACTTTAAAATGTCATAACTTTCTTAGTTTTCATCCGATTTTGATGAAATTTTCAGCATTATGCTTCTCTGATTTTTCTCTATTGATTCAACTCAACCTCTTTTTATGTGTACTTGACCTTTAAGGCAAACGAAATATATCATATTTTATACATGAAAATGAAATAATATTTATCACTTACCGGTATGAAAGGGCTACAGTCTCTTACGTTGAGCCTCGCAGTCTGTCTCTTTTCCCGAACCTCTGCCCCCGAGACATCGTGAAGCGCTATCAAGAAATATGATTGGAGTACATTTGATTGGATTCGTATCAATAATTATTTCCAGGGGGTGCTGCCTATGGTTCACGTGCAGCACCTAGGCCCGTATTCTAAAGTCGGGTTTAACTTAAACTCAGGTTTAAAGTTGTGATTTAAGTATGGACAGCCAATTGTTACATAACCACTAACAGTAGAGACATCATACTTCAGCTCATTCGGCTCTCAAATCATTTATAATTGTGTAGGAAGTATAAATGCATGATTGTCTTCACCATCGGTGAATCAGGAAAGAGCACAGTAAACATAAGAAACATACAACTTAATAAAAAAAATACGTTTGGCTTTCCATACTTAAACCACAACTTTAAACCTGAGTTTAAATTAAATCCGACTTCAGAATACGGGCCCTAGAGTCTACTGAAAATCTATTCACGTGTTACTCTGGTTTGTATCATAGCCAAGGTCGATTTTTTTTCATTATTACAGGTACATGTATATACCACCAGCACTATCATCAACATAATCATCATCACCACCATCAACACCACCACCATTACTGTCGTCACCACTACCACAATCATCATCATTATCACCATAACGAACATCATATCATCATACCATTATCATTCTTTCTCACCATCATCATCATTATCACCATCACCATTATCATCATCACCATCACCATCATCCTTATCATCATCATCATCATCCTTATCGTCATCATTCATGATCATCCAGATCATCACCAACATCACTTCCCACACTTCTCCACCACCACCACCTCCACCACCACCACCACCATCATCATCATCATCATCATCATCAATTCATCATCATCAACATCATCATCATCCTTATCGTCATCATTCATGATCATCCAGATCATCACCAACATCACTTCCCACACTTCTCCACCACCACCACCACCACCATCATCATCATCACCACCGGCATCACCAATCACCATCATCATTCATCCTCATCATCACCACCATCATCATCATCACCACCATAATCACCACCACCACCACTATCATCACCAATTCATCCCCACCCGGGCATCCCCATAAATATTCACAATCATTTCCGATTTATCTTCCCTCGGATCTTCCCCATCCTTCGACCTCCTCCTCATCATCACACATGCATCACGAGTCTCCATTCCCACCATTTCCACAACCATCACCATGTAGGTCCTACACAATACACAATGATCGTAGTTCAGTGTACTGTACAATATTCATCCAGCAGCAAGATGGTGAAAATGCAAATTTCATATCCCTTTTCTCGCACTGAGACACATGAGTGGACGTTTTGCCCGGCATTTTGCCGTGGGCATCAGGGCTTTCTCTATACATGTCCTGCTGTACGTGAAAATCACAACATACATGTATATGGTCAGATCATCCGTTGACTCACACGTGAAAGCAGGTTTTAAACATTATTATCTCGGTCAAAAATATAGTAAAGTCTGTACATGATAAAATCAAACTCAAAGCATGTATACATGTACATAATAAAGATCCATAATTGATTGCCCAACGCAGCTGCACCAACGCAAAGATCTCGTTCATCGTTAATTGTACAATAACCACTGAGGTTCAATCTCATATGACTGTCAGATTGGTATACATGTATTTTTAAAGAATTGTTGTTTTGGTTTTGGCGAATACTCGTAGATTGTGGTACATTGAATATTTCGAGCATTGTGAATCGTATGAATAAACGCCATACTATTATACATGTACGTACGTTCCCAAATTACATTGCTGTACAGTTCAGATATGACTCACCTGTGGCGCTTAGTATTAGCAGAGTAATAGTTCCAATATACTCCATCTTGATACTATGATGATGGTGACGTGATGTTGGTATCTTGTCGAGGTTGAGGTCACCCGAATATCCCCATTGACGTGACCTCAATATATTCCCAAAATATAAGTGTCCTCTTCCTCTCGCTTCACTTCAGCTTCAGAATGCTATAATTCGAGAACATGCAGACATCAAAAATCGAACCCAAGCAAGAATCGGGGGTATATTTCTGATCCACAAGCAGAAAGGAATCGAAAGTCCTCAATTGTAAACTAGGATATATTTAGAGTATCGCGAAGAGTCACATCAGACGACCTATACAGACGAATGTATTATTCTGTACATGCAAGTTGAAAGAAGAGGGAGAATATTGGTCTTCGCTTGAATGTATTCAACGGCTTTACTCTATTGTCTGGGTATAGATGCTTTCATGATGACGAATGACGGAACACCTTTTCATAGCCTTTTTAATGCTCCCAGTTTTGCGTGTGTATCCGTATATACATGCAATTGCAAGTACACTCGTGTGTGTGTGCGTGTGTGTATGTGTTCACTGAAGCCTGAATCCATAGCAAATTTCCCCTATTATTCTCCTACCGTATTATTTATCATCCATTCCGTATCAGTCACGAGTTTACCCCACTGGTTTACCCCATATTCAAGCGATTAATCATAAATCTACCGAAAAAGCCATTAAGGGGAGAGTGGGGGGGGGGGGGGGGTTCATTTTTTAATGCAAAAAATGTATAGAACTCGTGAATATAATATACATGTAAAAAAATATGGAAGTGGGGTTATCGGGGAAAATGGAATAAAAAGTGATACACGCCCCAGATAATGGAATAATTAAATTGATTCGCCGCGATGACAAGAACTAAAGTTTCATGACTGATATAAAGATTTTTTTTCTTATTTTAATGGATAAGAGCTATTCCCTTTTCCTTGAAAATTAATCACTTTTAGCCCCCATCATCGGTAAAGTACGGAGTGCCAAAACATTCAGACAGCGAGCGAGTGATACCCATATACTCATCCACCATATAATGAAACCGCATTCTATTGACGTTAATTATTGTTTATTGATTTATTAAAGACAACTAACGAGTAATTCTCTCGATTTTCACTTACATTATGTAGTGACATCAATGAAAAGGGATTTGGAGTGAACAAATATAATGCACAGTTAAAGAATGAATTTTACTCAATAACGAGTGAAAGTCTCATCTCAATTTAGTGAAATTTCATTTATTCATTTCCGTTCAATAAATAAATTCGAAGTAACAGTACACATTGTCAATAACAAAAACATTTCAATGATATTACATTACAGTATTAAAGAAAATTAAACAGAAAATGAATAAACAATAAATGGAACAGAACGGAGGACTGATGGATTCAAATTTTATTCACTCCATCTGCGGAGTGAATTATTTTCTCGACTCCTCTTCAGGGAGCATTTAGATGAAGATTGAGTAAAGATTCGGTGGGAAGACGAGCTCTTTGTTATTGGTGTGCCTTCTGGGAGCTAATTGCTCAAAAAAATTACTCAGATCCAAGCAGGCTGTCCATAACAATTAAAAAATATCAGCTATATCTTAAAATTAACCGTTCCGCTATTTTCCTTTTCCCTCTGAATTCATTTTATTTTATTTATTTATTATTATTATTTTTGTTTTTGGGGGGGGGGGTTCGTCCCATTGAAATAAACTTAGGAGTGGCTTTACAAAATTGTATACTGTCAAGAAGTACAAGGACAATAAATTAAAACGAGAGAATAAAGAAAAAAAATCAATCATATTTATTGAAGTAAGGGGATGTAGTGAATAAAAATTAGAATTAGGAGAACTTTATCACGAACCCGCATTTCCATTCATGCTCTGTATTATACTGTTGTTTGTTTTTGTTTGTTTTACGAAGGAAGAATGCCCTTCTGTAAAATTGTACTTGATTTGTATTACTTTATATTACTTTGTATTATGCTTTGAATGGAAATGAAATCTGGCTGGAAACTGTACACATTTTGATTTTCAGAGGCAAGTTGTTTCTTGCTCCCTAAATATATTGCTGGCCCTCTTATTGTATCTTGTGTGCATGGCAGTCTATTGTATTGCAGACAAAAAAAACCCCATTGGCTAATTATAATTAGCAACGGCGCATTCATGTATTCTAGAATTAAAAATTATTTTGAGTTGTAGCGACCGAGTGATTTTTTTCAATTTTGGAAGGCAAACAATTCAATTTTAAAGCACAGTACCGTCATGGTAGGCCTACTCGTATTATTTTTTTGTGACGACTTAATATGCTTATTTATCATTTCATTTCATCATCATATTTTTTTCGGGGGGGGGGGTGTCGATCCCTCAAAGCCATCCGTTATCATGGTTATTTGAACCGCGCATGTGACACGGCCCAGATAAACAATACGGAGATAACGCCTCTCATTTCAAGGGGCACTCTCATGTCGCCTCACTCTGAATTTAACACATCTTCTCACCATAAGCCATATCCGTCAATATTTGAAGAATGGAATGAAATCACAATGAAATCAAATATTTGCCAGGAATGACTGATACAGTTACTTTCTTTGAAGAGAAGTTAGTGAAGCAAATATTACTGGGATGACTTTTTTATTATTTGCGTCATGTAGTCAAGATTTCAGTTTGACGAGACGATTGTAAGAGAGCGGGTCAAAGTGTGCGATTCGCTGGTCGCGGGGGGGGGGCAGCTAGGGACATGTCCCCTAAATTTTAGGAGGAGTGAACAGCCCCCTCCACTAAAAAAAATAAAGAGAGAAAGAAACAAAAGAAGGAATGAAGAAATGAGGGAAGAAAAAGAAAGAAAAAGAAGACAGAACAGTCAAAAATGGAAAATACACAAACTCACTCGATCCAATGGGATATTGTTCAGAAATACTTGACAACCCCCAAAAGTTTTTTTTTCGCACCAAAATGAATGAGATTTAGGTCTCCATCACAAATAGAACCCAATTCCAATAAACATCTTGGCGGTGACTCTACACCCATGCTTCCCAGGGCGAACGGGATTCATTACCCCTTCATAATGCAATATGATGCAGTAATTCAAGTGTTAGGATACCGATTCATCATTATATCACTTATTTGCATCTCGCTCTTCGATCGCATTGATTGTTTAATTGAATGACCATCCTGTTCATCGTTTCAAAAAGTGCTTAGAATCTGAGCTCTTGGGTCAGAATATTTTTTTTGCTCGCGCTTCGCGCTCGCATCAATTGTTATGAAAGATACCCATCGCGATCATGGACACAAAAAGCGCTTTAGAATCTGAGGTTTTGGGTAGGAATATCAAAAAAATTTAGGTCGCGCTACGCGCTCGCATGAAATGTTCAGTTAATTACCCATCCGCTTCGCGCTCGCCTAAAATGTTTGTTTAGATACAAATCCTGTTCATCATTCATGTTAATGGGGGCGCCATTTCTCGTACACCCGGGCGTCAAAATCCGGTAGGGTGCAAATTCAGTTAATGCGCCTGCCTTCGGTTATCATATATTTAGTTTGTATGGAAACCTAAGTTGTCGTTAAACCTTCAGACTTTAGTGTGCACTACCCCGTAAAGAAAAATTTAAACAAAATCAGCTTTGAGCAGCCGACTGGGAAATGTATAGATGAAAATATATTTTGTTTTCCTTCTCCCTTTTGTTTCCACCGCCAATGGGGGTGCTTGTCTGGCAAGTCTAGAGTTTTTAGCATGCAACATCTTTGCAGATATCTCTGCAGATTTCTTCCTATCTTTGTATATCCTGTCTGTTTTATTTAAAGGGGAATGTAACCCTTGGAATGAAAGGGCTTGTGTGGAAAGAAAAAAATCGGACAAACAATGAGAAATTTGTGAGCATTTGAATATTGCGATCACTAATGCTATGGAGATCCTCCCATTGGCAATGTGACAAATATGTGTGATGTCACATGTGAACAACTTTCCCTTTGATGGACTATAAAATACCCCCATAATTTCTCTTTTTGCTCTTTCTTATGTTGATACAAACCCTTTATCCATTAAATTTTCATAAACATAAGTAATGGGAAAGTTTTACACATGTAGCATCACAAATCTTTGTTGCATTGCCAATGAGCATAATGAGAGGATCTAAATTACAAAAATGATCTAAACTTCAAATGCCTATAACTCTTTCTTTATATTCATTCAATTTTTCTCAAACTTTCGTTGATTTGTTTCTTTTATCTTTCTGTTTTCACACAAGCGATTTTGTTCCAAAGGTGTCATTTTCCTTTAATTTGCCACCCGCATAATGATCATTAGCCAGGATTTTAATTTTGAGGAGACTTTAACCCTAGTGCATGTGTGCACTTCGGAGTGCTGATTTTATTAGTTTAAATTTGAAGTGCAGTCACTATATACGCTCCTTATAAGAGCTAAATTAGCACTTCCTTTGTGTGTGTGTGTGAGGGTGCGTGTGTATTTATCTGTTAGACCTATTTTAGAGTCACATACAGCCAGTTTGTCGAATGAATCTTAACACTGTGATGAATCACACTCATTGATTTATTTCATTTTATTTTATTTCCGCAAAAAATGGCAAAAGTATGCATATCATATTCATTTTTCAACAATACATATCCATAAGAAAACAGCGTAATTTTAAACACAAATAACATGATTATTTACAAAATTTAACAAGAATAATGATCAACACAAAACACATTAGCTATACTTCCATTTAATGGCGGCCTCGAAAGGAAAGCGGGAAAGAAAACCAAACTGCACAGAGACTTATGTTGTTTAGCCAGTGGCGTACCGTGGGTCACGGTAGTGGGGGGGGGGCACCAGCAAAAATTTTGAGTCACCAAGTGAGCGCGCGAAGCGCGCTCAGTTGCTAATTATGCTGACCTAATAGAGATATTTAAGGACAGTGTCATTAAACGGATATGTATGTCACTGATCACATAATGCGAGTGCGAAGCGCGAGCTGAATTTTTTTTATATTCAGACCTAAAAGGGGAAATTATAAGCAAATTTTTGTAATCATGATATGTACCTGTTTCGCTAAACAAACAATGCGAGCGCGAAGCGCGAGCTGAAATTTTTGTATATATTGATCCCAATCAGACATTTTAAGGACTATATTTTAGGAATCTATTAAGAGTATACATATCTCACCATAGTATTCTAATGCGAGTGCCAAGCGCTTGCCGATTTTGTTAGAATTATATGCATCCAAACACATAAAGCAATTGTCATTGTAATGCGCATCTCACTAATCAAATATTGCGAGCGCGAAGCGCGAGCTAAAAATTTAGGAAATTCAGACCTGAAGAGGGACATTTTAAGGCTTTTTTGTAGGAATTCACGACGACCCTACGTATTTCATTAACCAAATGAAGCGAGCGCGAAGCGCGAGCTGAAATTTTTGTATATATTGACCCCAAACATGGATATTTTAAGGACTATTTTTAAAAGAATCCATTAAGAGTACACATATCTCACCATAGTTATCTAATGCGAGTGCCAACTCATGCTGATTTTGTTAGAATTACACCTAAAGACATACTTTTTTGTAGTCATTCTAGTCATGATTATCATACGATCTCACTATTCAAATATTGCGAGCGCGAGCTGGAAATTTTGGAAATTCACACCTGTAGAGGGGCATTCTAAGGCTTGTTTGCAAGAATTCACGTAGACCACTAACCAAATAATAATAATAATAATATAGGATATTTATATTGCGCACATTTCCACCTTGTTAGATGCTCAAGGCGCTCCTATATTACTCGGCTAAGCTAGGCGTTCATAGCGCACACAGCTTCTTAAGGAATTACTTCCTACCGGTACCCATTTACCTCACCTGGGTCGAGTGCAGCACATCGTGGATCTGTTTCTTGCTGAAGGAAATTACGCCATGGCTGGGATTCGAACCCACGACCCTCTGTTTCAAAGTCCGAAGACTAATCCACTGGGCCACAACGCTCCAATGATGCGAGCGCAAGCTGAAATCTTTGATATTCAAATTTAAAAAGAATGACATTTTAAGGACTAATTTTAGGAAATCATGAAGAGCAGACATATTATCTCACTAATCCACTAATGCGAACGTAAGCACGGAGGGAAATGTTTTATATTAAGACCTATATTAAAATGATATGTCACTACATAAAACAATAATAATTCAAAGTGCGAGGAGATATATTTGGTGTATATTGACTTGAAAACGGGAGGCTTTAGTACAACAGGATAAAATATCTCGTTAAACAGACAATGCGAGTATCAGGAACAATTAAGACATAGGCCCTGAGAAAATTATGTTTCATAAAGTTATATATATATTTTTTTTATTTTTATGTAATATAACATAACATAATTATAATATAATATAACCTAATTAACAATAATTTCTTCCTTCCCACTATGTTTCTTTCACTTTCTCCCTCTTTTTTTCTTTTCCCCCGTTTTTTTTGGCCAGCCGATGGGGGGGGGGCACGTGCCCCCCCCCCATAATTACGCCACTGTGTTTAGCACAAAATAAGTGGTATTAAAAAGGGAACTGAAATCAAAAGAAGGTATAACATACAGACTTCCCTCGGTCAAGACGCGATAGCTCAGTCGGTAGAGCGGGGGTTTCGAATTCCGGTGACCCGGGATCGATTCCCAAGTAGTGCGCTAGTGCCCTTTGGTAAGGCATTTATCCTCGTTACCAGGTCCCTCGGAGAGGATCTTAAGTCGTTGGTCCTCTGGTTGCTTGCTCACAGGCATTCATGCTTTGTTATCAGTCAGGTAAAAACCACGGTATAACAAGACACGTGCACCATTTTATAGGCCTACTTGATGATCCAATTTATAGGGTCTGTGCTTGCAGACTACGGGTCAATTAAGCTACCAACAAACATCCAAACACAATGACAATATTTGAACTCTGATACCTGGGACACGAGACTATACTCACCTTACCACGGAGCATTATCCGGGAATGTCAATTTCAGTGATGTTATATGTTATACACAAAGGGACACATAATTTTAAGTCAATTTGGAAACCTGGATTTGAGTTCTCGAGTGCTACCTGGCTCGGTCTTAGAATTGTTCTCTTTTTATCAACATTAGGATCAATATAGACAAGATAATAATTTGATTTGGCTTTTTTGCAATTTCCTCAAACCAATCACCAAGGAATAAGGGAGTCAGAAGTTCCTGAACTGCCACCGAGTGCGGACATTCCTTTATTCTTGGCAGCGATATATTCTGAAGTTCGAATGGAACTGTCTGGTAGGTATATACTTTTCCCAGATATTTATTGCCCGAAACGATATTCTTCTATTGTCTTGAGCTCATAATTATGGTTAGGGAAGATCCAACTCTTTCCTCGATATGCAAATCCGCGAAGACCTAATATTTTGTTGTATAGATACTGACCCGACATGTAGGAAATCATGAAGAGGATATAAGACACGGCACACACACACCCTCAGACATAACCGCACACATATATACACACCCTCACATTATATATATTATATAAATAGTGTACAATCTATTGTACAATATACTGGATTATATGTACGACAAATATAAAATTATCCCGAGTGCAGGTTTATTTCACCGAGGCCGAAGGCCGAGGTGAAATAGGCTTGCACGAGGGATAATTTTATATTTGGAGTTCATATAGTCCAGTAATATTGTATGATAGAACGTTCACTATTTATTATAGTAAATAGATCCCTTAATCTAAGCCCCCCCCCATCATGGATTTTGCCATCCAAAAATCGAAAGTTATATTGTACATATGTACAATATAACTTTTTGAAGGGAGGTCACGTGGTACAAATCCAGCCAATCACAGCTCGTATTTTACTACCACTATTTACTATATATATATATATACATATATATGTGTGTGTGAATATATATGCGTGTTAGGGTGCGTCTCTGTGTGTTAATATAAATATAGTACACAAAGAGCTTTTGTCGAAAATTTATGAACCAGAACAAAGCTGACAGAAAAATTACAAATTATGTCATTCGTCCAGAGTCCTGGCCGAAACTGCATGCTATTTCATCAATTTTCGACAAAGACTTCTTGGCTGTTTATTTATGACAAGCTGTTACATTTTCTATTTTCTTGAATCCGTCATGCGTGGTTGAGCAAAAATACCCTAAATATGTGAGCAGGAAGCGTGAGCTTACATTTATTTATCAATAAAGAAAAGGAATGTTTTAATGTATGTTAAGACCCGAAAAGAATTTTTTTTTTTTGGGGGGGGTTGTTGCACCCACAAATGTAATAACGCCCACAAATGTAATAACACTTTACCCACAAATGTAATAACACCCACAAATGTAATAACACTTTACCCACAAATGTAATAACACTTTACCCACAAATGTAATAATTTTTGATCGCCCACAAATGTAATAATGACTTTACCCACAAATGTAATAAATTTGAAGGGATTTTTGGCGAATCCGTTCTAAACTAAAATCCTCTAGTAATGCGTTCATATAGCACAAAAGTGCAAAGTCTTTTTTCAGACCGGGTTAATAAAACATCAAAGTACAAATATAAATCCAAAGTCTTTTTTCCAGACCCGGTTGTTTAAAAAAATATAATAAAAGTCCAAAGTCTTTTTTTTTCCAGACCCGGTTGTTTAAAAAATTGTGATATAAGTCCAAAGTCTTTTTTCCAGACCCGGTTGTTTCAAGAATTTTAATAAGTCCAAAGTCTTTTTCCTGACCCAGTTATTTCAAAATTTATAATATAAGTCCAAACTAAGATACGATGATATTCCTGTGGAAAAAATGGGAATCGAGCTTAGTCTTTTCTCCAGACCCAGTTAATTAAAACTGGTGGAATTAATGTCTTTGTTGTTGTTTCAACTTGTACGGTGTATATTGTGAATATATGCACTAAGAGTAAATTGAGAATCAAGCGTAGTCTTTTCTCCAGACCCGGTTACCTGTTATTTAAACATTATGAATAACAGTTTAAAAACAGTATAAAGACCCCATAATCTTATTAATGCTGGATATAGCGTAGTCTTTCAGCCCGACCATTTTTTTCTTAAAAAAAAAAACGCTAATAGTAAGAATTAAAAAAAAATCAAAGTCTAAGACCAAACAAACCTTCAACCTAAGAACCTGTTTTAAAAGAGGTTTAGAGTGTTGTCTTTATTCCAGACCTAAAACAGTTACGAAAAAAATATTCTAACATAAGACCTTATATTCTTATTCTCGTGGAATAACACGAGTTTTAAAACGTACTCTTTCCTCCAGACCCGGCTATTAAAAAAGTAACTGAAAAACTTCGAATCTAAGACCAAATTTCCAAAGTTTCACCCAGTAAAAATATGTCTTTTTTTAAATAATACTACTACCCCTACAAAACATTGTAATAACGCGTGGGTAAAGCAGACATCCTTTCTCCAGACTTGGTTACTATTTGAAAAATAAAATAGTTTTTACAAATATTCTAAAACGAATACCCAATAATCTAATTACCGTGGAACAACATGAAGACCGATTGTCGAAGATCGACTTTCCTCCAGACACAATTATTTCAGGAATAAAAAATCAATAAAACTTAACCCCCAACAACGAATAAGAACCAACAATCCTCCAAATTAAGACCATGCATGTAGAAAAGCACATGTTTAGAGCGTTGTCTTTATTCCAGACCCGGTGATTTAAAAATGATTTAAACAATCCAAAAAACAAGACTTATATTCTTATTCTTGTGGAATAACACGAGTATTATGCTTAATATAATCGTCTGGACCCGGTTATTTAAGAGATAAAGTAATATTGAAAAAGACAGCTGAGACCAATCTTCAAAATTAAACCCACTTAAAATGATTGGGCTTAGAGTGTTGTCTTTACCCCTCACCGATGTATATTATAACTTTTGAAACGACCGGGTCTGAAAAAAAGACTTTGGACTTGCATTATAATTTTTGAATTAACCGGGTCTGGAAAAAAGACTTTGGACGTATATTATAATTTTGAAACAACCGGGTCTGGTAAAAAGACTTTGGACGTATATTATAATTTTGAAAAACCGGGTCTGGAAAAAGACTTGGACTTGTACTGTAATATTTCATTAACCGGGTCTGGAAAAAAGACTTTGAACTTTTGTGCTATATGAACGCATTACTATAGGATATTAGTTAAGAACGAATTCGCCAAAAATCACTT
Organism: Lytechinus variegatus; assembly: GCF_018143015.1. Taxonomy (NCBI): domain Eukaryota; kingdom Metazoa; phylum Echinodermata; class Echinoidea; order Temnopleuroida; family Toxopneustidae; genus Lytechinus; species Lytechinus variegatus. The sequence continues at coordinate 28,064,977 of NC_054743.1, read as the reverse complement.
CAAATTTATTACATTTGTAGGTAAAGTCATTATTACATTTGTGGGTAAAGTGCATTATTACATTTGTGGGTAAAGTGTTATTACATTTGTGGGTAAAGTGTTATTACATTTGTGGGCGATCAAAAATTATTACATTTGTGGGTAAAGTGTTATTACATTTGTGGGCGTTATTACATTTGTGGGCGATTATTACATTTGTGGGTGTAACAGGGGTAAATGGCTCCTGGAAAAAGTGTATATTTTCCAATTATTTCCTTCCTATTTTTATTCACGTTTCTTTCTCCTCCTATTTTGGTATTCTTTCCATTTTCCACCTCTCTCCTCCTTTTCCTTTTGTTCCTTTATTTGCACCGGCAATTAATGGGGCGGGAGAGGGTCGCTTTGAGTCCCTTGATCCACTTATATCTATGTTAGATGGTATTTAATGATTGGGCATCATGTTGGACTTCTAGTCCGGACTTCTAGCAAGATCCTGGGGGTCAAACCCATTCGGGCATTATCGTGGCGATAAGTTATTTAGGCAAATTATTTTATTACCGGCAACCAGGAATGCAAATTTAGCGCTTTGCATAGTAAACGATACGGGAAATTGAATATGAAATTTATTGATTTACTTCCTTTATCTATATTCTGTCTGTGCAATCGAATTTGAATCACATGCATGTACTTGTGTGTTTTCTTTTCTTCCTTAATAATGTCACTTACGACTACAGCGACAAATTCATAGTAACTTCTGACGTCAAGTCGACCTTCGATCGCTATGGGTTTATCATATTAAGGTATATATATATATATATATATATATATATATATATATATATATATATATATATATATATATATGTATATATATATTTTTTTTTTTTGGGGGGGGCTTAAAATACATGTATTTTGCAGACTTGTGAAAACAGATAGGTTTTGTGTTCTCTTCACTATTGTTTGAATATACTTGACTTTTACTCTTTCAAAGATCAGGAACCAATACACACACTGGTTGTTTTGATTGTGCTTGATTTCTGTAGCAGAATTCTGACATCTCTTCAGACAAAAGTGATCTCGTCTGAAAGTAATTAATATGAGATGTAACATATCGTGTTTCTAACAAAGGTCCTATCAAACTGCATGTGTCGATCATTTTCTTTCAGTCGTGTCTATTTTTCAGATTTCCAACAAATTGCAAATGAAACACGGTCATGATGAGCCTATATATGTTGTATCACAAAAGATGGCATTTTTCTTGTTTTAGGCTATTAAATCCAAGATCAGGCCCACCCCATTGAAAAGTTGATTTGAATGAAAAGAGAAAAAATAAACAAGCATGTCGCGCAATTTTTTTTTATCGAAATCGGATGAAAAAAAGAGAGGATAGTTCTGACATCTTTAAATTTCGCTTGTTTTTCATAAAACAATTATATACACATCACTGTGATGTACATAATGAGAAAGTTGATGATGTCTCTCACTGAATATTTATTTTGTATTTTATTATGATTTATGACTAAAACAATTTTTGTAATTTTTTAGATTTGATTATAAGAAGAATCTTCATCAAATCAAACTGGATTACCACAACGGAAATGCCATATATTCGGGAAGGAATCACATTTTGTAACATAATTAATGACTAAAAGCTAAAATATTTCACATTTTCATAATTATGATAAAATACAAATGAAAAAGTGAGTAGGTGACGTCATCGGTTCCCCATTGGCATATCGACAAGGGGAGAGTTTCATCAACATTATTGTCCGAAAAGTTGTCAGATCTAACAACTTTCCTTGATTTTTATTGGTTCAGAAGCACTGTTAGTATGGCCACTGTCGGATAAAACAGGACATGTCTGATAAAACGTCAGACAAGTCGTTTCATAAAACGTTCCCCAAGTTGTGCATAATGTGTTATTTATTTTCAATGTATTAATTATCCACCAATGCGATGAGTTTGTATTATATTTTCAGTTGGAATTGATTTTTTTAAATAATTGTTTTGTGAAATTAATCAAAACTGTTAAAAGTCATAACTTTCCAATCCATGCATCGACTAGCATTCAAATCGAATGAAGCAGCAGTGCAATGAATATCTTAATCTATTTTTTCCCCACTCATTGATTATCAAGGCCCAGTTTCATAAAGAGGTAACTTTACCATTACGACGGGGCTGAGCAGCCAATCACAATCAAGGTTTCAATGATAGTTGTCATAATGGCAAAGTTACAATAGTTGTAATTCTTTATGAAACCGGGTCCCCGGGCTATTGGACAGTATTTTGCAAATTAAGTTCGTGCACATTCTCTACTCCCGATGAAATGTGGCTATACTCTTTTGATTTGTTACCTAAGGCATGCCCTGAGTTCGGAAGAAGTTAGTTTGACGAACAGCTTCCTGGAGAATGACCAGGAACGACTGGACAAAGCTTATGGGCGGACTGATGATGAGGGTCGGAAAGGGATGATGACACTATGGAATGAACCAAAAGATGACATCACTGGTCTCATTAGCAGATCGGAGAAGATAGTGGGTACGATGGAAGCGGTACGGTTTGTTTGTGTAGTCTGTCGTGTGCCATATGATAGCGCGAATTCTGTGAATTATCATCACGATTACTCTCTTCGTTGTCATAATCATCAGCATCACCACCACCTCTGCCGCAATTATGTTAGTCGTCATCCTCCTCCTCCTCTCTTCATATACCCTTCCTTTATCGTTGTCATAATCATCACGATCAGCACCACCACCATCATAATTTTCACCATCGTAATCGCCGCCACCATCAATACCATCGTCATTATTATCATCATCCCCACCACCACCATCATCAACATCGTCATCATCATCATGAATATATTTATCATCATCACAACAATCGTCTCAATCATCACAATTATAATAATATCTATCAATATCATCACTATCATCATCATCATCATCATCATCATCATCCTCGTTACCCTCATCACTATCATTGTCATCATCATCACATCATCATCATCATCATCGTTATCCTCATCATCGTTATCAATATCATCATTATCACTATCCTCGTCATCCTCATCACTATCATCGACATCATCATCGTTATCCTCATCACTATCATCGTCATCATCATCATCATCGTTATCCTCATCACTATCATCGTCATCATCATCGTTATCCTCATCACTATCATCGTCATCATCATCATCATCGTTATCCTCATCACTATCATCGTCATCATCATCATTATCATCATCATCATCATCATCGTTATCCTTATCACTATCATCATCATCGTTATCCTCATCACTATCATCGTCATCATCATCGTTATCCTCATCACTATCATCGTCATCATCATTATCATCAACATCGTCATCATTATCATCGTCATAATTGTCCTCATATTCATCACCATCACTATAACCATAATCATCGTCGATCATCATCATCAGCAGCAGCAGCATCTTCTTCATATCAGTATCTTCATCATCGTCATCATTATCATCATCAGAACCACCATCATCTTTTCTACCACTATCATCACGATTTCTAGTATATCCATGCGTCAACTAAATCGGAAGAAAATGAATAATTGTTTGATGCATTAATTCGCATCCTTGCAATGAATAACATCTACAAGTCAGTGTGTGTACATTATGTGACCGAATACTATCTCTTATTTACCAAATAAAGTGTATAAGGAAAGATCGAATGTGGCAATGGTTTCTTTTTGTAATAAAATTCATTAAATATCCTCTCTTGCAGCTTCTTGGAGGGGAGGTGTACCATTATCATGCCAAACTCATGCTGAAAGAGGCAAAGACGGGTGGCAAACACGTCTGGCACCAAGACTACGGGTAAGAACGTTTGGTCGTGGGGAGGGGGGGGGGGGTATGGTCGAGGGGTAGTATGTGATAGGGATACCTTTCTTTCGGGTGGGCAGAGCATATACTCTTCAAATGTTATGTAAAGTAAAAAAAAAAAACAATCATTATGGCTAAAAAACGATTCCCTTTTTTCATATTTAGACGCGGCTACCCAAATATTGTAGAGTATAATGAACATTAAGAAGGGACCGCAGAACGGTTTTCAAATTGGGGGGGGGGGCTGACTGAGCAAAAAATCACAATCATATGGTAATTTTTACGTTTTTGGACACGGTTTTGGAAAGAAAAGTGAGGGGTGGGGGGTCTGAAGCCCCCAGCCCCCCCTGCAGCCCCTGTTAAGAGCTCACATTTAGAGAGTATGATCGAGTTTTTTGTCTACTTAGATGAGAATATTGTCACGATATGGAATGCGTACCTTTAAAAAAATCATCAGGAACTTGACTGCCTGTACCATAAATGGTTATTATGGTAAGACTATGTAAGTCTTCAAGAAGGTATGTAAGCTACAAACGAGAGGGTGTTTTTTATTATTAATAAACTGATAATACAATACGATGCTGAGATCGATGGAACGACCCCTGTAATACTTCCATTATTTCTCAATATCGGGGTTCGATCCCCGGTCGCCGCACCTACCGTGAGCTATGCATTTTAATAAATTAAAGCGATATAACCATTCTTGGTATGGCAATGTGTTTACACACCCGTTTAAAGACTATTTTACCATGTTTTATTGTGGCTCTTTTTTGAATAGGTATTGGTATCGGAACGGATGTTTGACGCCCGATATGGGATCTGTATTCATGGCGATTGACAAATGTGAGAAAGTAAATGGTTGTTTGGAGGTAAGATACTTTTCTCTTTAGTTGTAATCCATATAGCGTTCTCTTTTCACACTTATATTTCCCTAATGCTTTTTGTGAGGTGCCATAAGGTATTAGCCTAATGAAAATGTATGGCATTTTTATTTTAAATTATTATATGATTAAAAATACATTCTTCATGAACTTGTTTAGGCATAAACCAATAACAATGTTTCTTGTTTATTTTTTCATTATGCGGATAGAAACAGAATCTATTCTTAACGCCACATGTTACTTTGTATTATACCAATCATGGTCATGATTCATTTCAGTGGGATTTTTTAAAGCAAGTAGTTCGATAACTTTTTATAAACTAATGTACAAAAAATGCGAGCACGAGCAGCATGACTTACAAAAAAAAACCATAGACCTTGCTACTGAATGGAAGAGGGGCATTTTAGACAGCGTTTGAATTCATGAACAGGACAAGTGTGTCGATAAACAAATAATCTGAGCGCGAAGCGTAAACATTTTGTTTACTGAAACACTAGCTGAAAAGGGGGACATTCCAAGCACCGTTTGAATTCGTGAACATTGTATTTTACTAAACAAGAACGCGAGCGCTTAGCTAGATGCTGTATCTCAAAATCTGTAAGATATCACTACCCTTCGTATTGGTATTAATTTAACATAATTCAAGGGTGTGATAGACAACTCTCTTCCATAAAAAGGTCCTTAAATATATCCATCCCCGCTACATGAGTGATGGTCTATGTATGTTTTAATCCGATCAATTAAAGGTTTGTGTATATATGATAATTGAAAAAGTCTGCGGAATCAATAATCACTATAAGGATTACATGTAACCATGGTCTAACGACGAAGTTGACAACTTAAATGAACAAAGAACATAACCAAGATTTGTACTTTTCTGGGACCAGGATATGTGAAGCATGTTGATAGCCAATAATGGAGTGGATTGACCGATCGAGCGACAGCTTTTTGAATTGTAGAGTTTTCAGAATGCAAATTTGTCCAATGTAAGCATTTACTGGAATTCAAATGAATGCATGAATGCATGACTATAACAATAATATCAGTTGCTTTGTGATAATGAAAATTTGATTATAATTTTCTTGGAAACTGTGTGTTCATGGGATTCATATTACTATCACTATGTTGGGGGAAGGGATCATTGTAGGGAAATAACATTTTGACTATCTGACAGTTTCATAGGTCCTTATTCATGTAGTTTATACTTTCAAATTCATGATGCACGTTTCAAACACTTAATCTTGATTTTGATATTGACGACGCCGCTTGATGTTGACAGCGAGTAGCCTTAGTCTGCAGGCACAGACCCTCATTGGAACTTTGATCAACAAGTGTGCCTCCACGCAAAGACTAGCACATAGAAAACTTGCTGTTCGAGAGAGCCTTCAGTACACCAGGCATGAGTAGGCTGCACATTCAGACCCTTATTTCGAGTGAAGGGTTTGCCCAGCAGACTAGAGTAGCCTTGCTTCTTCTAGTTGCGATGCCAATAGCGAAATAGAATCGTCAAAAAGAGTGATTTGAGACGAAATTTGTGATTCTGAAATTTTAAAGATGAAAAAAAAAATGAACAGATTCGACCTATATGGCAATTTATGATAAGGAATCAAGTGAAACCCTCTGGGTCCCCTCCTCATCTCTCTATTTTTCTTGTCTAAATCTGCCTATCGTCGTCATTTCCCATTTTAGATACCTTCCTTGGGAGCGTTTCATGAAAGGACTTGTCAGACGTTTTATCCGACAAGTCCATTTTATCCGACAGTTGCCATAGTAACAGTGCTTCTCAGCCAATCAACATGAAGGAAAGTTGTCAGGTCTGACAACTTGTCGGACAAAAATGTTGATGAAACACTCCCCAGAATTCTGATGTCGTTTATATTTTGTTCATTAATCATTGTATGAATATCAGGTGATTCCCGGCTCGCATCACATGGGCCGTGTCGACCACAAGTTCGTCGGCGAGCAGACCGGGGCAGACATGGAGCGCGTCGAGTGGGCCAGGAAGAAGCTCGGCCACGCGTTCGTCGAGATCGAGCCTGGCGATGCCATCTTCTTTCACTCGAACGTCCTTCATGCCAGCGGGCGCAACGATAGCGACAATCGGCGATGGGTCCTCATTGTCGCGTACAACCGCGCGGACAATGACCCCGTGTACGAGCACTGCCATCATGCTCATTACACTCCAATCAACAAGGTGAGGGAAAAACTAAGATACGATGATTGGTGACCGTTTTCGGACCCAAAGACAACCCCCCCACACACATATATAATTTATGAAAAAAGAGAGGAAAAAAAAAGAAAAAAAAAAGGTTATACTGGTAGACCTCAAAAACACATCCATTAAACTTTCATTTAGTTTTAAAGTTTGATGTTCATTATTGATATTTTTTGGCAGAAGCTGATGTTATGTACACCCACATGATTTTGTGAGTATTGATCGGCTAAAATAAGCCTAAAATATGTTAGTAAAATTTTGATTGCTTGAGATATGCTTCATTTACACCTGCTTCTTAATTGATATAATGTACTCTGCTACTTCTATCATTATTTCTGCATTCAGATACCAAGCAGTGAAATACTAGCATCCCTCAACTCCTAGGTGAAGTGTTGGACCTTGCTACGAAGTACTGACAGACTCTCGCTTTATGTTGGCCCGATGAAGAATCGAGTTAAACTCTCATAATTAATTATCATTGAAGGCCTATACAGTGTGTAAAAAAAAACGGGACAGTGTTATAAAGTTCACAAAAAATATGATGTCTACATTTCAGTGTTCAAACTCAAAGATGCTTTGAAGTCTTATCGTTCAAATGCCACTTATAAGCATCGTTCATGCTTGAGCGAACATAAAATGTTTTTGTCGGGGGTTCGAAATAAGGCTTGTGCCAAAATTGCAGGAAATGAGAAATATGATCATCAGACTTGCTAATCAGCAGACTCCTCTTAACCTTTTCATTATTTTTGCCATTATTTCAAATGCTATCAAAATTAATTTACAAAGCTATTAATTTTTCATACATGATTTTGTTTTTCCTATTTAGAGGTTATCTTTCAGTACTGAATATATTCCTTCATGATATTAAAGGAAAAAAAATGGCAACACAAGTAAGGGGTTGGCATTATATGTATACATGGAGGAACTGGTAATTTATTCAAATCCTTTCATTATCTGCAACAAAGGTTATGGTGCCTTTGAAAGACATGAATCCTTTCCTGTCAATTAAATCCATTTATTGTCCTTTCAAAGGCACCATAACCTTTGTTGCACCGAAGGAAAGGACTTGAATAAATTACAATATTAGATAGCCAAGACAGATAGCCAAGTGCGATTGGTCAATTGCGCGTCACGTGATATGATCGAAATCCGTGTATTTTCCCAGCCGGTCCACCTTCGATGAATATATTGACCAACCGGTCCGTGAATATATTTTCTACGTGTATGGCGCCCTCTTGTGGATTAGATGTTACCAACTAAACGGAAATAAAATATGTGGGACTAAAGTGTGAACTGGACTCTAACTGAGATCTAGGGCTAGGCCTAAAACAAACTTGATTTGATTAGAAAAGGGCCATTCACTGCATTAAAGTAGTAGCAGACTAAAGTTACATCTAGATCTATACCAGTTCCATCAATCACTGTGACTATCGTAAACAACAGGTTGCACGCATCGTTAGACCATTTTTATCTTCATCATTAAAGGCTATCTAATATAACAGATATTGACTGATGGGATGTGTAAAAAAAAAATCTTTGGACCGCCTAAAGGATTAATATTTTCCCTCGTGATCATATTTTCCCTCAGCGCTGCGCACGTCAGGAAAATATAACCCCTCGGGAAAATATTAATCCGGCGGTCCAAAGAATGTTTATATTACACACCCCATTAGTCAATATCTGTATAATAATAATAATGGCATAAACAGGGCAGCCACTTCAGTTCTGAAAACTGTTCTCCCTGCTATTATTATTACCCCAGCTTAATCAAGGCTACCTTGATCGGGCGCTCGAGCATTCAAGGAATTTCTCAAATTCCCCTTACTTGGGTTGACAAAAAAAAAATAATAATTTCATGAAGGGATATATTCAATGCTGAAAGATAACATATTGAAATGGAAAAATCCAGTGAATAAATGTGAATGAATTTTGAAAGCATTAAAAAATAATGGCAATATAGGATTTACAACTCTGAGATCTTTCAAGTGTTATATAGTTTGACATTTCATATTGTAGATACTGGTACAAACTTCCTATAATATATGTACTGTACATAATTACACATACTCTTAAGATTCTTAATTACAATAATATCAATGGAAAGAAAAACAGTACAAATGATAGAGAGTTGATTGAGTCATTTCTTTTGATATATGTACAAGGTATCATACATGTCCACACATGAAGTTCCTAGAGCTGAGCTCAAAGTCAAATGGGTTGACCCTATGTGGTATTTGACTATCTATGAAATTGACCAACTGCTTCGGTTCTTGTACATCAAATGAATACAGGAATAAGCCCCGTCTCTTGTTTAATAAGAATAAGAAGCATGGATTATCAATGCTTCCAAAAAAAATATATTTCAAAGTGAACTTCTGAAGTCAGAAGTAAAAAAAAGGAATATAATGATTTTTCACTTTCCAAATACTTGTTTTCCCCTGAGAATGTACAATTGTATTTAAGTTAGAATGTTGGAAGATGATAAATTGCATACTTTTTATGTGAGGATTAATTCTATAGTAAAATCCTAGTACATTACTAATTACTATAAAATGATTTTTATCACACCATCGGTATTCATGTCAGATAGCAATACAAATGCCAATATTCACAATCACAGATAACAATGTCAACTTTGATTCTCTGTTAATTTCAATGAATTTTATTCCATTCACAACTTTACTTGATTTATTCAGTATAAATGTCACAAATGATAGAAAAGAAAGAATCATTTCTTGAATGCCATTGTGTCTTAATTTCTGGAATTAAAAGCCCTTTCATGCTTTTACATCACAAATCTTTGTTTTCATGATTTAATTCAACAAAGTGATAAACTAAATCATCACAGAATTGGATGAATGTTGCCCTTTTCCACTTTTTATTCTGATATGAGACCTTTATAATGCTTAATGCAATCACTGCATACTATTAGCACAGCTACATGTACCCTGATCAGGCGCAATCAAGGAAATTTTTCCTACATGTACCAAGTACCCATTACCTACACCTGTGAGGAGAGTGGCAAATGTAAACCCCTTGACAAAGGAAACAAGTGCTGCAGTGGGATTTGAACCTCTGACCGTGTGGTTCAGTCTAGGGACTTAACCACTAAGCCACACTTCTGCCAACGAAAATCTTATGTACATTGGAGTTCAATACTCTTGAGATGGGCACATTGACGCCATTACCAACAGTTTGAATTCTTTGAAGGTTCTGTGTCATCATAATCCAAGTTGACTCCTATTGAGGCATAGTGGTACTAAAAACTGTTACATGTATGTTACATTTTAACCCCATTTTAGATATATTGCAAATTGCAATGAAAATCAGCGTTACCATGGAATAATCTACAAAACTACATGTATAAGATCAAATTCTGCAAAAAGTCTCATTGCTAAAAATTATGCTAATTTGTGTGTAAAATAAAAATTTGCTCTGAAATTAACTATGCTAATTTTGGGTTCACAGACTCTTCATAGGAATATGATCAAATGCACTTCAAAAAAATGTCAACATCACATTTTTAAAAATGTATTTTAATGTTTTCTTAAATTCTTAAGTATTTCTATGTTTTTCAACTTTTTTGTTTTTTCAGTGAAAATTGTTGGGGACTTTATTTTGACTGTAAACAAGATGAATTTAATTGATTTTAATCAGTAAAAGGAAAATTAATATTACATTATGAATGTTAGCTAAAAGCACTGTTTGCATTGGATTTGTACACAAAGTCACGTTTTTGAGCTATTTTTGGTCTGCATGCACATACAAAATGATGCGTGATTTTGGAACCTGGTCGCCATTTTAGTCTCAAAACTTGTGCGAGACTTGAAAGTATATAGTGCGTGAGCAATGCGGTAAAAAAAAAATTGTGTGGCGGATTTATTGTGAAAAATGTTGAGGGGGGGCTGATTTAGAATTTTGTTGAACTTGCTAAGCTCCATCCCTGCAGAGAGTTCGGATCTCATTTATTTTGTAATCACCTGTTAGCAGTCTCAACATATAAGATGCAGTGTGAGACATATTACAGCATCACCAGCAAATAAAAGACAATGTAAATGTATTGTATGAAAGCGTGTGATTCTATATGTATTATGAGTACATGTACATGTATGTGCTGAGCTGTGAGAAGCTACATGTACACAACATTGTTTAACGTACATGTAAAGTGTTAGTGACGCTGATTCAGACGGACAGATGATGTCACAGAGGGAATGAGCTGGAGCTTAAAAAGTTTGAAAATATCCTCTTGAAAATTGTTTAAAAATCTACAAAACATATTTGGATTCTCCATTCAGTGCAGTGTTAAAGATTATCCAATGTTGCAGGTTTAGGCAGTAAGTTGTGGTAAGTAGCCCCCGAAAATACAAAATAATCATTTTTGGGGCCTGGAGTATTCAACTAATTTTGTAATGCTGGGATCACAACCATGATTGAAAGAAACAAATCGTAAACATAAAACATCATTGCTGTGGGCTAGATAGCATTCAAGCAATTTTCCATCAACACTAATTCTCCCTCATTTCAACCTAAGCCACTTGACACAGGAACTTTGAAGAGGTCAACTTGGTGTGCACAGCAATGCAGGTCCATCGCCATACAATCATGATCATGAACTCCAATGTGCTCAAGTGATTTTTCAACGGCTGTGATTCTGCCGATTGGCCTTTCGAAATGCACCCTGTGTGTGTGTTGAGTGTGCATTCTGAAAAAAAATCTTTGATGTTGCTTGAAGTAACGCAACCATGGTTTGAATTCAACTTTGTTGCACACTGTATTTCTACATGTACAGTAACAAGCAACATTTAATGAAAGGTACCTTGTCAAAAGTAAGAGACACATCCTTCCCTCAGCCAATCTTCATATTTCATCATAGACAAGATAATGGGAATGCAGGAAAGCCGATCTGAAAAGATGCATGGTTCCTTTGTAACGGGATCCCTGCTAAGAGACACAGCACAGACTTCTGACAAGTTGCCTGATGGCCCTGTACAAAGTCTGAATTCTTTCACCTTCTTACACTTAAAATCATGTGATTCCAAAAGTCCTTCTACATGTAAATTTGAATTGGTGTACCACTTCTCCAAAGGAATGAAGACAATGGCTTCAGAATTGATGGATGCATGTATACTGTACTGAAATCAAGCAAACTTTACACTGAAGTCGATTCTCTGAGTTTTAAATCCAAAATTTCTCTAGCTGGCCTTTGTCACTATTCACTCACGGATGTACAAGAACGACTGAACTTGTTCCATCAAAGTGTCCACATGTAGGAGGACAGCTTCACCATGAAAGTAAATATACACAAGGTCCTATCATGACATCGCTTGTTCTGAGTCTGTCTCAAACTCCAGTTTTTCAAAAGTCTGTGAGACCGTGTCCAACATTTCGTTAAGTTTGATTGGATCCTGCAGTTCATGTGGTTCGAGACCCAGAGCCTGGACAGACTTCTCCTTACTGCTATACTCGCGCAGGACGTAATTCGTGCCAGCCTATGTAGGAAGAGAGAAAGGAAGGCGTAAATGCAAATGGATGAAAGGAGAATCGTTCTCATGAATAGACTTGTTAAAATGCCTGGTTTATTACGGTGTAAAGATGGTGATAAGAATTTAGCAGTAAGTGGGGCAAGATCAAGAGACATTTAAGATTCGAGATATTTTAGCACTTTAGCTCTTAAAGGAAGATGAAACCTTTGGAAAAAGTCGGCTTGTGTGAAAACAGAAAAATCAAAGAATAAGATCAGAAAAAGTTTGAGAAAAATCTGACAAATAATGAGAAAGGTATGAGCATTTGGATATTGCTATCACTTATGCTATGGAGATCCTCCTTTTGGCAATGCAACAAAAATGTGTGATGTCACTTGTGAATAACTTTCCATTTGATGGACTATAAATGCCCCCAAAATGTCTCCTTTTGTTCTGTGTTATGGTGAAACAAACTCTTTGTCCATAATGTATTCTTTGAAAATGTGCATAACATGTCCTCCTATAGAAAGAATACATGATCTACTGATAGATGTTATAAAAGAGGCAGTCTAAGTGAAGTGTACACATGTACAAAAGTAATGGCAAACTTGTTCACATGTGACATCAAACATTTTGTCGCTTTGCCAATAGGAAGATCTACATTACAATAATGATCTAAACTTCAAATCGGACCAAATATTCATTTTAAAAAGTTCAAAATAAAGAGTCAAAGTGGAAATATGATCATCTATGCATTGGACTAAATTACAAACCAAGTGATGGTTGGACCAAATGGTAAGTAGACCAAATGGGTCTAGCTGTGATGGTGTTACAAAATGCAAGAACTCGACCATCTGCTTGTAGACCAAGTTAACACTTGACACAGAACGGAGACGACAGGCAGCCATGACTCTTCCAAATTTTCAAAGGAACAAAGTATCGGGAAATAAACTAATGACAACAAAATGATATGCATGATTTCTTTTATGAAGAGGGAATTGGCTCCTTACTATTATTATCATTATTAACATCATCTTTGTGATTTTATGATATATGATCACCCTGTTCACACTGGATTAATTCTATTCAGGACACATTTGAAAGTTCACTACTCATAACAGACAGGCACCGTAACAAAAAGGTTAGCGATTCATGGCTTTAGGTGAAAGAACAATTCTGATTGGTTCTTAGTCAGTCTCTACCGAGAAAAATGCCAAGGCAAATGATAATTTAATTTAGCAATTAATCGCCAACCTTTCTGTTACGGGCCCCTGGGCTCCGTAACACAAAGCTTAGCAATAAATTGCTGATTTGAAAGAACAATTCTGATTGGTTCTCAGTAAGTCTACAGAGCAAAATGCCCATGCAACGATGATCTTGATAGGCCAATTTCATTTAGCAATTAATCGCTAACCTTTGTGTTACTGGGCCCTGGGCTCTGTAACACAAAGATTAACGATCAATCGCTAAATGGATGCATTTAGTTCAAAATACTGGCCAAGAACCAATCAGAAGTGTTCTTTCACATTTGCTATTCATCGCTAAGCTTTGTGTCACGAGACCCAGGTCATTATTCATTAAGGTCGCTATGCGTAACATTCCTGCTTGTAGTCAAGAGACATACCTCATGATAGCATCTCGTATCATTGATGCGGACTAGAACTCCATCTACTCTTAAAAAGAATCTCATCAGGAGGAAGAAACTGGATTGCATCACTCTCTAAAACAAAGAAAAAAAATCAATTAGTTCATTGATAAAAACTTTGCCAAGTCTTCTGCCAGCCCTCGCCTCTCTCTCCTACGCTTTCCTCTTTATTCTCTCTTTCTCCTTTTCTTCTACAGTTAAAAGGGAATTGGTGGTAAATTAAACACTGCGAACTATTTCTGTTTATTTTTAACTCTTAATGTGCCATTCACTGTAATCAGCGAGTGCCAATTTTTTTTCAGAGTACACGTATATGTTTAATTGTTTTATTAAAAAAAGGGAATTACTCCTGAGACAATAATGTTAAACCTCTTGACCATAAGCTGAACTGAACAATGGAATCACTCATACATGCAATGCACTCCTCAAAATGCAATAGGCATAATAGCTGTATAACCATTGCACGAAAATGTGTTCGTGGCACTCCAGTGGATGCACAGATGTGTTCATGGCACGTTAAGGGTTAAATTTACACAACCATTATAGCTTGTTTGCAGCCTGCCATGTGCGAGCCTTGTTCATGACCAATCTTGTAATAGTTACAAAGATGCAATGCATTAAACCATGCATAGTTTTAACTAGTATTCGAACTACATGAAAAAAGTGGCACATATCTCTCACAGAATATTTGTAATCTACAATAAGTTTTGGTACTCAGAGCAACAAGTGTCTGGGAATGATAGACTGATGTTGTAATGTGAAATTGGCTACCCCTATTGGGTTGTATCAGGCTATTTAAATTTGCTGTAGTTTGGTGAACAATGGCTATTGTTCAAAGTGTATTCAGGTATGCATTTAAGCATCCCTGGATATACTTGGCTGGGTTGATCTCTTGACCAATCAAGAGTCAGTTGGGGGTAGCAATAATGTACCCCCAATAGGTATAGAAGGCTTTCTTTTCAAGCCAGCTAGAGCACAAATTGGCGGGAAGAGGGCAGAAGAGATTGAGCTTTTGGAGAAGAAGGTTGTCTTCCCCATGTCAGTTTGAGTCAAAGTACAAGTGAGTTAATTATTATTATTATACTACTGTATACTTGTAAACTTTGTGTAATCATGTATTTTACTCCTACTAAATAATTATTGATGCCTACTGGATGATTTTATATGTAAACTGACATATTTTATGCCTCTGAAGTTAAGATTTTTATAAATGTTTTTACATTAATGTAACCCACTTACCATCAGATCCATTTCATGATGTTGATTGTTTGTTTTATTTTTCCCTTTAGCTCAACCTCACTATAGAGGATGTTTGCATCTACACTGTCATGACTGTAGGCCTAATTACCAGAGTAGAGTAACCTAGAGATATTGAGAGTAGTGGGCGGTGAGTTATTTTAATTGGATCGTATTGCAATAAAACCTGTCTTATTGTGTAATATTCAGGAATTGTTTGTTTGGCATTTTTATCCAAACTGCAGTCTAGTTATAGATGATATAAATGTATATTTTTATCAAACCACATGTGTGAAGCAAGAATAAAGAAATGTCATGTTGATACTTATAATCATCATATTGTGTAAACTATTTATTGAAATAATTGTAAGTTATCACATGGAATAAATGTTGTACATGGGCCATATGATGTTTTTTTATCAATATATATTTACACTGTATTTTTATTATTCTTTGTCTCTGCAGCGAGGCTGTTTTCATAGAATAAAATACCTGAACTACTGCAAACCAGTCTGAGCTTGGCTTTCTTGCATTGGTGTCAGAAGTGGGATTGATGCTTTGTCAACCAAGTTCATCAAAGGATCTACGCAATACCAAGACTGTCGCGATGGGGTATTAAGATGAGTTAATGCGGAATCTACGGATAAAAACTTTAGGACTTTGTGTAGCGAAAGTGAAGAGACAGCCTCGGTTCACTGGAAACTAAAAGCGGGTTCGAACTTTGAGTATTCTGAATTATATAACTCTGTTGTGAAAATTAAGTTAATATTTCAGTTGTATCAATATCTATTACTTTCAAACTGTGCCCTTAATTTGTATTAGTGCCATATTTTCAATATGAATGCTACGTCAGGACAAACCCTTGACACGGATATGATGACTCAATTCTTTCGTCGATCAATGGGACTGCAAGGAATCTCGCAGAGCCACCTATCAAAGTTTAGGGGGCATCCTGAACATGTGGGTGAGCTTTCACTTCCAGAATGGCTGGAAGAGTTTGAGGAAGTCACAGCTCAATTCAATTTGTCAAGTATCGAGAAGGCCAGATTACTTCTTGATCATCTCGAAGGTTCAGCACGAGAGGAGGTCATGTGCTTACAGGATGAAAAACGACACGATTTTGACGAAGTTGTTACTGCCCTTAAACTGTGTTTTGGATATCAAGAGACAACCCAAACTCTTAGCAGTGAATTTCACAATCGCAAGCAATACGATGGAGAATCTCTTTGTGATTTTAGTAGATCACTTTTGCGAACCTATTGCAGGATGGTGAAATCTGCAGAAAAGGACGATCAAGCTGCCCTTACACAGTTGAAAGATCATGCGTTATGTGACCAATTTGTTAATGGAGCACGCGATGCCTCTGTTAGGCGTGAACTTCGACGTATCCAGCTTGACCATGGAAAATCTGGTTTCAGTGTGGTGCGTAGTGAAGCGCTACGGTTGTTTCAAGAAGCACCAATGTCCTTTGGAAAACCTAGAGCTAGAGAGGTGGAGTCAGAGTTTGTCTATACAGCATCAACCACAGCAAAGCCAGAACGAAGCACCCTTAAGGAGATACTAGAACAACAGAAGGCAATTTTGTCTGAAGTTGAAAGATTAAAGACAGATGTGACATCACTAAATGAAACAGTGCGCAGACTAAAAACTGGTAAGAAGAGATCATCGAACAACGACGCATGTTACAAGTGCCATAAAATGGGACACTACATAAGGAATTGCCCGCAAATGTCTGCTGGAACAACGGTCATTGAAGATTCGGGAAACTAACTAGCTCCATTGTTGAGGGCGAAACGGTGGGGTTCAGGAACCAAAAGCCCATGGCCAGTGACCACTTCATGTGTGCTAACACAGGGACTGAAAGTCCGGGAAAAGGGACAGATGGAAAAGCTAAGGAGAAGGGCACCAATTTGAATATCAAGGACCTTTTGGTGTCATCCAGCCCTGCAGTAATAGCCAATGTTGCTGGTGTCAATGTTGGGTGCATCTTAGACACCGGGTCAGAAGTATCGATCATCCCTTCTGATGTGTTCCATTCTCAGTTCACAACAGCAATTGGGTGCCCTGAAAAGCTAGAAACCTTAGTAAAAATCACTGGAATCTCAGGAACTGAAGTGCCAGTTGAAGGGTACGTACGTGCCAGAGTGTGCATCGGTGATCATGAAGCTGTGGTTGGTTTTCTGATTGGACAGAAGATGTCAACTTATGGTAAACGACAAGAGTTTCCAATACTTATTGGTAGCAATGGATTAAGACCACTTCTAGGTGAGGAAATGGATGACCTTGAGTTAACGAAGGCTTGTCTAAATCTTGCGAGTGAGACGAAACAGATAAGGACGCAGCATGTTGTGAGTGGGTCACAACAGGTGGTGATTGCACCAAGGACAGTCCGACATGTGCAGTGTCATTTGGATCGTTCCCAGGTCGAGAACAAGGGAGACAAGTCAGATGATGTGTGGCTTGTGAAACAAGCTAACTCTGAAGCATCAATACCTTTCCTTGAAGTGATAGAAGGTTGCATCTCTGGGGATCACACAATGGATATTCTTGTTGCTAATGTTGGAGAAGTTGAAGTAACCATACCACCTCACTCGAATTTGGCATCTGCATCTTTGATGGAATCACACAAAGAAGTATGTGTGAAGTTGGTAGAGAGCTCAATTGAAGTGGACATACATGAGATTATAACCTCTTCTGCTACTGATTACGTGGCTTGTGACGCCGTTGAGCATGAAGAGGTGATACAGGAACAGATATCAACTAACCAGTACCGAGAAGTACCTGAATTCAGATTCAAAGATGGAGGCGTCGCAAGATTGCCAGCTGGCATAAGCTTGGAAGGGATGCCATATGAGGAGGCCAGTCGAATAGCAGTACTCCTTTCAAAGAACATTGGTGCCTTCTCAAACGGGGAATTTGATCTAGGGTACTGTGATCTCATCCCTCATGAGATCAAAACGAATGCTGACAAATCCATACGCATGCCTTATAGGAGGATTTCTCCTGGGGAAACCGAGGAAGTTCGAAAGTTGCTGCAAGACATGCTAGATAGGAAAATCATCAAACGTTCATCAAGTCCCTTTGCCAGTCCTGTAGTACTGGTGAGAAAGAAGTCAGGGGCCATTCGTCTTTGCATAGACTATCGCCAGCTTAATGCAATAACTGTAAAGGATTCCTTTCCCTTGCCTCGGATAGATGAGTCCTTGGAAGCAATGGAAGGTGCAAAGTACTTCACTTCACTTGATCTCTCTCATGGTTACTATCAAGTGGCCATGCATCCTGATTCAATCCCTCTAACTGCATTTCGGGTACCCTGGGGGCTATTCGAATTCGGAAGGATGCCTCAAGGCCTCTGCAACAGTCCCTGCACCTTTCAACGCATAATGGAACTGATATTTGGAGACCTGAACTTTAGACAGCTTATCTTGTATCTAGACGACATTCTCGTCTTCTCGAAAACATTTGAGGAGCACTTGGCAAGATTGGAGGAAGTGTTTCGCAGACTCAATAAACATGGCCTCAAATTGAGGGGAGAGAAATGCCAGTTTTTTCAGAAAGAGTTGACACACCTGGGACACATTGTCAGTGACAAGAAAGTAATGGTGGATCCAAGGAAGGTAGAACGTGTCGCAAATTGGCCAACTCCCAAGACTTCATCTGAACTCCGATCGTTCTTATGACTTGCGTCTTATTATCGAAGATTTGTTCCTGAGTTTGCTAGCATTGCTGCCCCTCTTCATTCTCTGATTGGAGCCAAGACATCCTCAAAAGCGGGAAAGAGACATTCGAGCAGCAAATGTCAAGATGATATGAAGTTTGAGTGGACTGAGGAGGCTGATGATTCATTTCAAGCGATGAAGGACAGACTAACGACAACCCCTGTCCTTGCTTATCCACGATTTGGTCAGGAATTCACCTTAGAGGTGGATGCTTCTTCAAAGGGCCTCGGAGCCTGCCTATCGCAGATTGGAGAGGATGGTCAACGGCATCCAATAGCATTTGCTAGTCGTAGTCTTCGGGGAGCAGAAGCGAGGTATCCAGATTTTTCTAGCTTCAAAATTGAACTCTTGGCCCTTAAGTGGGCAGTAGCTGAAAAATTCAAAGGTTATCTGATGGGATCCAGATGCATTGTGCTCACTGATAACAACCCCTAGCTCACCTACAGACAGCACAACTTGGAGCTACGGAGCAGAGATGGGCTGCGCAGCTTGCCCCCTTCAACCTCGAGATCAGGTACAGACCAGGGAGACTAAATCGCTGTGCAGATGCACTGAGTAGGTATCCTGGAAAGAATGAGGAAGAGGTCAAGGGTATCATTGGTGAGGTAACTGTTAGCACTATCCTCCCAGAAGAAGTAGTTGACAAAGATGGGGAACAGGACTTATCTCCCAAACCAGTCCCGTGTGTGTTTCCTTCGTACTCACCACAGCAGTTAGCATCTATGCAACAAGAAGATGACACACTATCTGTTCTTTGCAAGAGTTGGCAATCAGGATGGAAACCTGGAGACATTCTGAACACGGAAAATTCAGAAGTGAAATCCTGGTTCAAGGAATATATTCACATAGTGGAGGAGAATGGTATACTGTATCGTCAATCCCCTCAGGCTTGTGAGACATCAACCAAACAATTTCTCACTCCAAATAAGTTGAGAAAACGGATGCTGGAGATGGCACATGACGAATGGGGTCACCAAGGAGTAGATAGGACTATCGGAGTGCTACGCAGCCGATGCTTCTGGCCTGGACTATATCAAGATGTGAAAGAACATATACGAAAGTGCTTTACGTGTGTCAAATCGAAAGCACCGACTCCTACAATACGCACCCCAAGACGTCATCTTCTCGCATTCAAACCCATGGAGCTTGTGGCCGTTGATTTCTTGAAACTTGACAAAGGGAAGGGTGGCTATGAAGATGTATTGATAGTCACAGACGCATTTACGAAGTATGCACAGGCTATACCATGCAAGGATCAGACAGCAGTTACTGTTGCCAAGGCTCTTCAGACCCACTGGTTTGCACATTATGGTGTTCCCCTGAGGATCCATTCTGATCAGGGGAGAAACTTTGAGAGTGCTATCATACGTGAATTGTGCCAGTTATATGGAATCACTAAATCAAGAACGACCCCGTATCACCCTCAAGGGAACGGACAGACTGAAAGGTTCAATCGAACTCTATGTGCAATGATCCGATCCCTTCCCTCATCAGAGCGACGAAAGTGGCCAGGTGTTATAGGCCATCTGGTGTCACTTTACAATTACACTCCACATAAAGTGACGCGGTTTTCACCCTTTCATCTGCTGTATGGCAGAGAGCCATACACACCTCTTGATCAACTTCTAGGAAATACTGACGGAGACTGGGATGAAGAGTATGTCAAGGAGCAAGCCATATCGCTTCAACGGGCGCATGAGGCTGCTAAGAGTAATATTTCTTCAACACTCCAGACTGAGAAGCTGAGACATGATGCACTGCCAATGAGTGACCCCTTGAAAGTGGGCCCTAGAGTCCTGCTAAAGAAGTGTGCATTCACCGGAAGGCATAAACTGGCTGATAAATTTGACAGCAACCCCTATGTCATTACTAAGGTAAACATGTCAGATGACGTGTATGAAATCCGCCCATTGTTGGGTGGTCGCATGATGAAAGTGAATCGAAAACTCCTCGTCAAGGACCCCAGGGATGATAGAATGCCTGGCGGGTGTGAGGACTCGTCCCTTCAGCATGAAAAGTGTAAAGACCCAATAACGGTCCAAGTCAAAGATGCTGGTAATGAAGAAGAACTCCCATTGATCTTTGTTTGGGATTCAACACACCCAGGTGACCAGTCAGTAGTACAGTCACCAGATGTACATGTATGTGATGGTCCTCGGCGTTCAAGCCAAATAAATAAAGGGGTCCATAGTAACCCGAATCATCTCCCTCGTTCTGTGCTAAAGTAGTAACAGGAAGTCGTCTTCCCCATAAGGGGGGAACAACAACAAGCTCATTTCGTTTTATGACCGGTTATCGTTTTTTAATCATTTTTTGGTTGACAGCAAACAAATGTTTCTATATATTTTGATATTTGTGATTTGCTACATGTATTTTGATTATTATATTGCCTAATCTACCAGTTATTGTCATAATTACCATAATTGACTGTGAACAAATGTTAGCGTATACATGTATTTTACTTATATATTTTGTCATTTTATGATGGGCGGTTTGAATTATTTTATCGCTTAATTAATGTATTGCCAGGCAATTTCATTAATTGGGGGGAAATTTGTTGTAATGTGAAATTGGCTACCCCTATTGGGTTGTATCAGGCTATTTAAATTTGCTGTAGTTTGGTGAACAATGGCTATTGTTCAAAGTGTATTCAGGTATGCATTGAAGCATCCCTGGATATACTTGGCTGGGTTGATCTCTTGACCAATCAAGAGTCAGTTGGGGGTAGCAATAATGTACCCCCAATAGGTATAGAAGGCTTTCTTTTCAAGCCAGCTAGAGCACAAATTGGCGGGAAGAGGGCAGAAGAGATTGAGCTTTTGGAGAAGAAGGTTGTCTTCCCCGTGTCAGTTTGAGTCAAAGTACAAGTGAGTTAATTATTATTATTATACTACTGTATACTTGTAAACTTTGTGTAATCATGTATTTTACTCTTACTAAATAATTATTGATGCCTACTGGATGATTTTATATGTAAACTGACATATTTTATGCCTCTGAAGTTAAGATTTTTATAAATGTTTTTACATTAATGTAACCCACTTACCATCAGATCCATTTCATGATGTTGATTGTTTGTTTTATTTTTCCCTTTAGCTCAACCTCACTATAGAGGATGTTTGCATCTACACTGTCATGACTGTAGGCCTAATTACCAGAGTAGAGTAACCTAGAGACATTGAGAGTAGTGGGCGCGAGGCTGTTTGTTTTTCATAGAATAAAAAAACCTGAACTACTGCAAACCAGTCTGAGCTTGGCCTTCTTTCACTGATATTTATTTCTTGAAAAAATATAAGACCTCAGGTGTGTATCACAAACATTTATCTATGTGACTTGAATGCACACTTGAACTCCCCAGCTGCGTGCAGATTATATTTCATCACCACTTTGGTCAGATTATACTCAAAGAGTGGGTGCTTCTGCACCACAATCATTGAAATTGAACATCATTTGTGAGTGTGCATTTCAGCACAAATTTACTTAGTAATTTTTTTTTCAAGATTACTAGAATTACAATGAATTAATATCGAATTTTCAATGCACATTTCAATATTTTCCGAACATAGAGCAGCCCTACCTTCAATTTCAGATATGTTTATTATGGATTTTTGCTACATGTAGTTGCATGGACAAACAAGCTGTAGGTGAAAGGGAATTGTGTACTTTGCACATGTGTAGCATCTCACAGCAACTTCAGGTTATTGCTAGACTTTTCCCAAGACCCACTTGATGAGGACAGCGCAAACCAGGGTCTGAGCTAGCAGACTACTCACCATTTTCACAGTAAGGATGGCACAGCCGTTATCTGCTAGTTCATCTTCAAAGAGTGGCATGTCCTCAAAGAAGAAGATCTTTTCTCTCACTTTCAGCTTCTCAATATCTATCCTTTCGTCTGTTTCACTGATCTGCGAAGGGTCAGAAATTATGAAATATGAGCACAAAATAAGAACAGCAACAATTAAAAACAACAATACAAGTGTGTATGATAATCAAATGACAATGACAGCAATATTAAGAAATGTACTACTAAATACTTCTTCTCCCAGAACATAAAAATATACTTGAACATATTTTTCAATGGTAAATAAGATTCTCAATCATACTAATTCTTATTATACAGTGTGTATCAAAAAAAAGTTTACACTTAGAAAAAATCCTGTAAAATTATTCATTTGTAATATCCTGAAGATTTTTTCACATTTTAACATTGGTACAGATCCATTTAAGCAAATGACGATATAACTTTCGAAAAATATTACCGCTTGAGTGAGCACCACTTACTTTTGAAAAGTTAGTGAAAAATGATTTGCGCAGAACTTTGAAATAATTATGCGAATAAAAGTAGACCGTAATCATGAAAAACACGTTTAAATTTGGCTAATAAAATTGATTCGAAGATATCTTTTACTTTTTTAACTTGTTTCATTGCCCAAAACACCATGAAGAGTGCATTGCGCCCCACCCCAGTCCCCCACACACCAAGGCCATCGTGATGGTATTTGCTTTACAGTGAGCTGTAATCCACATGAAACGGCTTAGGCTTGATTTTCATTTTGTTAATCACTTTCAAGCTTGAGAAAAGTCTGGAGAAGCAAGTATTAAATGAAAAATGAAATGTAAACTCACATTAAATGATAAAAACTTAATGAAAAAATGCTAGAGATGTCTGATATAAACTTTTGGTCAGATTCAGGTATGTCCTCAGATCCAGCTGGCACAAAAAGGGTAAAGGTTGTGCTTAATAAGTGTTTAAATTTTCAATTTTGGTGATAAAATTGTTCCAAAATGCTTGAATGTATCCGTTTTATTTCAATTGAATAAAAGTGCGAGGGAAATGTATGAGAAATGTTTCGCAGGATAAGTTCTATTTCGCCCTTTCCCCTCGACACAGCGTGAAAACGAGCATTTCTGCGCAAACAGATTTCTGCGAGCTTTACAAAAATGGACAGTGCTCACTCAAGTGCAACATTCTTTCAAAACTTTTACTTTCATTGGATAGATGAAAAAATTACCCACGTGTTGTATATATTTTAATTCCCAGGGCTTTTTCAAAGTGTAAACTTTTATTTGATACGCACTGTATACCAGTGCATACATGTAGAATTTTTTTTGCAAAAGTATTCAAGCATGTGAATGAAAAATTTTGATAATTGTCACTTTGATCATGGTTTGAAATTTCAGTTCTAACATGGCAGATAATTTGAGGTACCTCATTAGTGCAAGAACATTTTGAAATTGTCTGACATCCACGCCCGCACTGTACTCGTTAGACTTTTAATTATGCATCAAGTATTTACAACCTGGAGATCTACAGGACTACTTACCCTCCCGTACAGATGATATGATGACGATGATGATGAAGAACATATTTCTAATAGATTGGAAATTTCTTAGGTACAGGTAACAAACACACAGTTTTATGAAACAGCCCCCCCCCCCATGAGCAGGCCCTTCTTGTTGCAACGTACCTTGCAATGGTTTCCGTTTGAATTCACGATGGTACCCTTGTAATCTGTTGTGTATGTCCAATCAAATGGCTTTATCACCTTGGAGATAAACTCACAATCACTCCTGAAAACATCCATAATGATGATGAAGTTGCAATTAAAATTCCTCAACCACAAAAATATATATATGACAAAAATTATAACCAAAACTTTCAATGAAAATAATTGTTATGTAGACACATCAACTCATGGTCAGATTATTGAAAGCAAAAATCAACCAACTCTTTTTACAGCCTAATACATTTTTATGTGAAGGGGGGGGGGGGCAAGCACTGAACTGCACCCGCAACATGTTTGATGCCAGCTGCTCCTATTCCCCCTCTTATATTAAACTTTTTTTTCTTCCTCTCCATGTTTGATTTGTAAAACTCAAACAAATAAAAAATCATTACTCTGAGTAATTTTTCATTTTTAGGACAATGCTAGGGAAAAGGGGACTTGGCTGTTTTAGCCTTGGCACCCTCATCCCAGTTACAATGTACATCAGACAGACCAAAGGTGAGTTGTTCCTTTGATCATGTGACCAAATCTACTTCAAAAGTGCAGTTTGAGCTTTGCATCAAACTTTTTGATGACACCATTTTCTTTTTTTTTCTTCATTTCTAAAGTTATGCACCTACCTTCATCTATATTCAAATTTCTTTTATTTCATTTAAATTGAAAAAAAAAATCTCTATGTAATGATTATGGCCTCAGTAAAAATAGATGTAATTTTCACAAAGTTTTCCAATTACACTACAACTTTCTCATTCCTTGTCCAATTTCATTCAATTTTGTCAATTTGTTTTTCCACATTTCTCTCCTTTTGTATCAGATCACTATAACATGGTCAGATTTCCCATTAATGATAAAATTGTCTACCTTGCTTCCTGCCATGTATCAGCGGCTGCTACTTTCATTGTATCATGCTTGTTA
The DNA here is from genome assembly GCF_018143015.1 of Lytechinus variegatus. Lineage (NCBI taxonomy): Eukaryota > Metazoa > Echinodermata > Echinoidea > Temnopleuroida > Toxopneustidae > Lytechinus > Lytechinus variegatus. The sequence goes on along the minus strand of NC_054743.1, from coordinate 28,039,559 downwards.
TCTACCAGTCTGAGAGCATCAATTGTGTTGAACTCTATCCCAAACCCGCCGGAATGATGGATGCGAAGGACATTATCTCCAAATGTCATCTCTGGTAGCTGAGGGAGGTCTAATTCCTCTTCATGTCTATACATTGTAAAAAAAAACAATAACAAATGTACTATTAGATTCTAGGGCACTAAGAAAAACAATGACACTGAAAGATTGATTTCTATGGGATAACACAAAGCAAGGCATTATTTTAGCAGTAGGGTGGGGGGTCGGGTGTCCGGACACTTTATCTTTTTGAAGCCTTCTTTTTTGTCTGTGGATTACACTAAAAATATGAATCCATTACTTGTAATCATTTTCTATTTTGTTCTTTATAATATTTCCTAACATTTTGTACTAAAAATTGAGGAAACTTTGCTGGTATTTTTTTTCAAATGACATTCTAAAATTGATCGTCCGGAGACACAACCCGTCCGGATACACAACAAGTGGGTATACATGTAACTTTCACACAAAGAGCTGCATTGCAAATTGCAAATGAAAATTCATGCACTGAAAATGGGAAAACGAACGTGCTTGGCTGGCACAATTGTATGCTAAAGCTGTATTAGAAATGATTAAAAGAACCTGGCCCTGTGTGTTTATCACACTGATTATGTTACAATTCATAACAAAAATGGCCGATCGAGACGGGGGTAGAAGGAGAGAACTTTTCGTTTTTTGAGGTTCCAGTCTGTGCCCAGATGTCAGAAAAACTGCCACTTGTTAGACCATCATCCATATAATCGTGGTAAGTGCTTGATTTCTGTTTTAACTATTTGGAGAATTATTTTGACCATACTTCACGCTTGTCAGGTGAGTGCCAAATTGCACGTACGATCATGGGCTCATGACCGCTACGCGGCCGGGAGCCCCCTGGGTTATAGACGCTGGAGACCTAACTAACTAGATCTAGATTCTAGTCTTAACTACTAACTAGATTTGGCCTTTGGGTGAACCTCCACCATTGGCATGTCATCGATGTCAACAAGTTAAAAGGAGGGAGATCAGATAATGTAGAGCCGGGCCAGAGTTCTCAGCCTCATATCCCTAACCGAAATAGACTGATTTATCGGCCATAACTATGCTCCTCCTGGCAGTCTATGTAAAGTCTCCCTCCTCCTCAGACAGAGTTTCCTACTTCCCCCTCATCCAAATGATATTCTAGTTTCACTAGGGCCTACGCTACAGTGATTTAGTTTTGTCTGTCTCTCTAAATCTAATTCCTCCCCAGCGCCATCCTCACCCTTCTTCTTCCTCTCCTTCTCTTTGACCCTCCCTCCTTTGTGGGGAAAAGGAATCAACATAATAATTCTAAAATTATAAATTATAAACGCAATAAGATCGGACCTAACGTTAGTTATGACAAAATCATCCGCGGTATCCGGAGGAAACACAGAAACGTGATTAAGCAATTAGGCATGCATGCTTAAAAATCGCACACACCGGCGGTAATGGAAGGTCCAACATTAAATTATCAATAACGAATGTCATTCCGAAGTCCCGATTACATTATTCAACAAGTCTCCAAACAAAGTTTTATGCTACTCACTTGGTTACTACATCTGTCTTTGATATATGCGCTTTCACACTTGTTATTGTCCATGGACCAAAGCTGAATGTTTCGGTTTTCTTTCCACTTTTACAAGCCACGTCTTCCGTTTGCTGAGCCATTTTTAGCCACACTTGATTCACCTTCCTCAGAGGCTCCGGTGTAAAGATGGCCAGCTCCGAATGGGAAGAAGTAAAGCGACTCGCCAAAGACTTTCAGAGAGCTCAGTTGACAACTGCTACTCAGAAGTGAGTATGAAAGATGTTTAATAAATAGAGAATGGGAAATATGTATTGTTTTTCATTCAACTACATTTATCGGAAAAATCTGTACTCTATCGCACCATATGCTGTGCGACAGTTTATTTATCTTGGTCCCATGTAACAACTTTTGTGTCTTCTAAAAATCCAGCCAGTCATTCACGTAAAAAATCCGGCCGAATCACTGAAGTAAACTTTATATCTAACGTTACATGTACTATAATCGGGGTAATTTACTTTAAAAGTTTAGCACTCAGTTATAGTTTGTTTTTGTGTTTACAAACAAAGTCAAAGAATTAGACCATTTGACTAGACTAGCGATGTTATAGCCTTACAAGGCAAAATCCCCCCATCGGGGCTCTTCAATTTTTGTCTTTAATGAATCAAACTTTTGAAAATTAATGTGGCCGAAATGCAAATTATTCCCTTTTGGCATTAATTGCCAAAAAACGGGGAAAAATAAAGTTAAAAGGAACAAGAATAATGACTTACCTTGACTGTCACGCAACTTCTATTCCCTGTTTTATCCAAACTTAATGCATATATATGGTTGGAACCACTCTAGGCGACAACGCAATACTTACCCGTGTTAAGAAACTGGGACTCCACTCACGCGCATTTGGGCCGCCCTAGCTTAGAACTAAGCTTTGTTTCACGAAAAATTGAATATTCTTATAATTCAATACATGTAACTAATTAGATTAGTACTGTTAAATCGGTACTCACCGGTTCTTTTCTTGAATTTTCTTGAAAATTCCCACGCTTCTGGCTTCAATTCTGCGATAGATTCTGTTGCCATAGACAGCTACACATGCAACTTTATTTATAAATGGAGCGCCCCTTACGAGAGTCGCTAATGCCGCAGAAAAATTGTTAGGCATTTTGGCCTGTGGTCAAGGCGTTCTTCTGTTCTATTTTTTTTATAGGTATGAGATCGAAATCACAGCGACTATTCACACTGTTCCATAATGATTCCGAAAGGAGGTGCAACACCCCCCACCCACATGGGCGCAAATCCCAGGGGGACACTTCCCCCTAACCCAAAATAGTAGGGGCACATTATCAAATGTCCCCCTACTATTTTTGTTCTTTTATATATGATGGAAAGAAATAGGCCTACATCATTTAAATCGAAGTAAAACATGTATTTTGGACGAGACGACCTTCTTTTGGGGGTGATAAACCTTCCTTTTTTTTTTTTTTTGTTAGTTTTTTTTTTTTTTTTTTTGCCTGTTTTCCAGCCCCTGGTCCCCTACCTTAGATTTCCACCCTTGCCTCCCACTACTCTTGATATTGTTTGCGAATCTGTTTTGTAAATTAAAGGGGAATTTCACCCTGATAAAAAGATGATGAAAATATGAGAAAAATCATTTCAAAATATCGATGAAGGTGTTATTTGACAAAAAATGGAGTTGATAGAATTTAGAATGCTTGATTTATTGTGACGTCTATAACGAGCAGTTGCTCTATCCTAAATATAAAATGCCCAAATTTCCCATTTTTAATGGTCCGTAACGACCCACTTTTTTCTTTTTGATAACAAGTATGAATTGATATAGGCCTACTAAAATGTACCATAAAAATCATTATCATGTATTTCTTGACATTTCATTTACTTTTTTACCATAATAATAGCTGCTTGCAAAGGCCTACGCCGTCACAAAAAACCCGGGGGGGGGGGGGGCCACTTACATTGACGAGTGGATACCATGCGCGACCAAAAAAAAACGTAAAAAGGATGTCCTTTTCACGATAGGGCACGTTACCTACGTAACGTGATAAGGGTGTCAAAAACACAAAAATAACGAAAAAAGGGTATCTATTAATTCGCTAGGAAAACCGTCGTGTTTAGGGTCTAATTTGCGGGGATGATAAAACAAAATCAAAATGTTTTATAAAGGATGTCCTTTTTGCTCCAACACTTCATGTTTAGAGTCCGATTTGCGCGAGGTGTAGAAGGTGGGGTCGTACTAAACCAAATAAGGTAAAGCCGACGACCGAAGGACCCGTAACAATAAAACATTCCTGTACTTGTTTAGGGGTTCATTTCAGGGAATATTTGCCAAGAGTATCGTTTTGTTTCCAGTACTTGTTAAGGGTAGGGTTTCACACGCCAATACTTGTTAAGGGGTGCATTTTCAGAATATGGAAATTACGTGTTTAGGGTGCTTTTCGAGACCCCATGGTCGCGCATGGTATCCACTCGTGAATGGAAGTGGCCCCCCCCCCCCGGGCAAAAAAAAATCTTACCTTTGAAAAAGATTGGTGGGGGATGGATTTTCCTCGAACGCATACCAATTTTTTTTCTGCTATTTTCATAATAAACTTTAAATGAATTCAACTTTGCACTACTTAATTTTTTCAAAGACAAAATAACAAAATTACATCTCGTCATCATCATCATCACCACTATCATTAGCATCACCATCATCATCACCACAACCGTCACCACAACCATCATCATCACCAAGATAATTTTCATCATCGTCATTGCCATCATCTTTTTTTTCTTTATTTTTTCCCCATCCCTTCTTCTTTTTTTTTTCTTCCAATATTCCTCCTTTTTTTTAGAGCGGCACACCGTCATGCTCCCTCACTGATTATCCGCCTCTATATGCTTGGTGTTGTATAAATTGGCGGATACCTGAATGAAATACTGAAGAGAAAATAAGGAAAGGGAAAAAGTAAGAAGAAAAAGAAGATGAGGAGAAGAAAAAAAGAAAGCCAAACAAATGAAACAAAACAATGTCAAAATTTCGTAATAAAGTCTTCTACGTCAGTTTAATAATGATGTTTTCATTGAAATGAGAACAAAAAAAGAATTGAAACCATAGGCGGCGGAAGCGGGGACGTTCCCCCCTAAATTTGTTGTTGACCTTTTTTTTTTTTTTGCTTGTCAATTTATTTTCCTACGTCCCCCCTAAAATGTTTGGGTTGAGAGCCTTTTTTTTTTGCTTGTCAAAATTTTTTAGGTTGTCCCCTCCTAAAATTTGGGGCTTCCGCCGCCAATGATTGAAACAATGAGGTAAAAAGGACTACATTATATAGTGTAAAGAAATAGAGGGAAGCTCCGAGACAATAAAAAGGTTGAAAAAGAAAAAAATGTGAAAACACAAAGCTCTCACAACATGAGCATAATAACAAATAATAACAAATAAGCGAGGACAAGTAGCTGAGGGACCCCCCCCAACTCTCTCTCTCTAGTTATCTATCTATCTATCCGACTCGATTATATAAGAGAAGAATTTACTAATCAAAATATTATGAGCAAAAAGCACGAGCTGATATTTTTTATGAATATTCAAAACTGATAGAGAGACGCAATCGAATTATTCGATTGCGACAAAATTGATGATCTGAGAATTTATTGTTTTTAGGAATTCATTAAAAGCATAAAGTTGATCAGCATTAAAATATGGCAGGCGCAACGCATGAGCTAAAGCTTTATAGGCATACACCGATAAAAAATTTTAAGTATTTTTGGTAATCATGAAAAAATTGATATTTCATGAAAGAAAGCTCAAATCCCGAGGAGGAATATTCTTATGAATTGACTTTAAAAAAAACTGTGGTAAGCCCCATTTAATATTTGATTATAAGTCGAATAAAACAGTAAAAGCTGAAAAACGTTCGCGTGATATTTGGCAACCTCCCCCCCAAAAAAAAAAAATAAATAAATAAATAAAAAATAAAAAAAAGTTTTTAACTATAATAATGATCGAAGGTAATTTTGTCTCGCGTAGAACTGGACAAATGAAAAAAAGATTGTCACTAAAAAAATGAAGGTAATTTTGACCCACATAAAATTTGGCGAGGCCCCCCCCCAAAAAAAAAAAGGAAAAAAGGTTTTAACAAGCAAAAAAAGACTAAAAAATAGAAAGAAGAGACAAGAATAATTATGAACGAAATATCCCCATTACAAATAATGCTGTGATCATCATAAGGGAGGGGTCGCATAACTAGTATGAACAACGTATTTAATTCCAAAATATTTACTACAAATCTCAATAGGGGGATCGGGCAGAAATGCTCACCCCCACCCCCCCCCCGATCCGCCAGAAATGCTCACCCCCCCCACCCCCCCCCCCCCCCCCGATCCGCCACTGATTCCATTCAATAATGACATTTATCTGCAATACTGATACTTTGGAATCAAGATACTGAAGATTGATACGCTTTACATAAATTATGAACGTCTGACAAAAAGATAATCTACCGATCACCTGACCGATCAGCTGACCAGTTCGCGTATCACTTCGGAGTTGATCACTCGTCGCAGCTGTGTGGAACGCTCACCGAAAATCAACAAAAAGGGCCTGAAATGTAAGTTTAATGATAATCTATTTTAATTTGAACTACTTAATTAATACTTTTAATGTCTCCCCACCAAATGAAAGTCATATCACTTAACTCCAATTTGTATTAAGGCGTACATTTACCAAAGTCTTGGGTTGGAAATCAGAACAGCATTGTCTAACCCATATTTTGGGGTAATGTCGCCTATGAGGTCCATACATGTTAATGTTTGGACCTCATTGGTACTAGGAGTGGTTGGAACTACCCCTTATCGACCACCTAATCTTCTAAGCATCGTATCTGCGAAAATATTCATCAATTTTACCCAGTTTTTGTCTCATTTCTGCAGAAAATTAAGCAGATCAGATTCCCATGTTTCGAACGGCGACTCCGATTCAATCCGCGTATATATCGACGAACAACGAATACGACGATTTTACATTTGCTCATTTGCACCCATCTTTTGAAACTGACCACCCGCGATACACTATGTTTACGGCCGATTCTTGTCGCATTGGCGAAGTATTTTAACTCTTCCAAATCAATTCTATGATGTCAACATGGTAAATGATCGTCTCACTACTTCCATTGCAAGCTCCGGCACATGATTCGACGATTGACGACGGATACTTGTTCTAAAGCCGTTTCCTATTGGATTTCTTGGTTTTGCAGCGGGGTTTGGGTCTGGTCCATACAATTTTGATTAATTCTACTAAATTTTTACTTTTTGTTGCTTCTGTTTTTCTCGTAAAATCGATTCTTACCGTTTCTATGGACACTGCGCCTACTCTCCCGCGCGTATCGTTTGTAATACGCAATGATTTTAACTTGCGCAAGGTGGTCGGTTTCAAAAGAGGTGGTTGATATGTGGTAGTCTCACCATACTTATGGCCATTGAGTCCCCTGAAATAATCGCGCTAGAACTTCGGTCTCTGTAGTTGGTGAGTGAAGCCAATGGAGTTCAGCTGAACAACCAACATAACAGAGACTGAAGCTTTTGGTCTAAGTACAGCCTAACAGTTAAGCCACAACCCAGAGTCTGTAAAGACTATCAGAAAGATATGACCAAAATATAGGGGTTCAACTTCATGTTTGTTTTAGAAATTAGAGTAGGGGCCTTGATTTACCAACCTCTCGAGCTCTCCTAATTTCCCACTGTTAGATCATAGAATTGTTAACAAAAGATATTTTTCCAAAATGTGGAGTAGGATCCAGCGTTATTGCTTCTGACCAGTTTAGTTTCCTCACACAGCTCGGTGAGAAAGGCCTGCAAAAACTTTACTGATCGTAAGCTATGTGTTCTGGGAACAATGGGAAGAAAACTTTAAAAAGTTTATTAAGGTGAAAGGTCACAAACTAAGGTAAAGGTCCAACTAAGGTAAGAAACAGTAAAAAAAAAAAGATAGAATAATCTGAAGTGTGAATATCAAACAAATTGATCTTATTTATATTGTAGGCATCGACAGAATGAACAAGTAAACATACTTCTTCCCAAGTTATTTTGCTCAAAAACACTATTGTTCAAAGTTACACCAGTTTTAAATATAGAGGAATGTTCTTCTTGCGTCATGATTTTAGGTTGTCGGAGAGGAACTGCATTGAGATTGTGAACAAACTGATAGAGGACAAGAAGATAGAGGTAATCTATACTCTGGATGGCAAGGAGTATCTGACACCATCCCAGGTAGTGAAAGAAATTCGAGATGAACTCATCATTCATGGAGGTAAGTTTCACTACCAGGCACCAGTTCAGATTAGACCATTGAGAGGGAAGCTGCAGGTTCTTTCCCCAAAGGCAACATAGAGAGAGTCTCACAAAAGTCACATTATCCACCCTCTTCCCCCCGCCCATGTCAATATCTGCCAACACAAGGCCGCTACTGAAGTGGATGTGGGATGTGGGGGGGGGGGCTCTGTGTACTCTCAGGAAAGTTCCCTCTCACAAAGGTCCAAACTTGACAAATTGCCAGGGGGTATTTGGAGCAGTCTCCCCAGAGACCCACACCCCCTCTCCTCTCCCAAATGCTCCACCCTTAACAACATAATGGCCAAAGATAGCAAACATATGTGATAGGACATAGGGGAGATTGAAGGATAGCAAGCACTGAGATACTGCTACTTCAAGGGCAAGTCCACCCCAACAGTTTTTATTCAAATAGCTGATTCAAGTGAAAATAAATTAAAATCAGCAACAGCTGCATGAATTTTCAGTGTTATGCTTGTTTGTTTCTCTTTTTAATTCAAATCAATGTTTTTTGGTGGACTTGACCTTCAAGCAGCTGGTTAATTGGTCCAGAACCATTGTGGGTAAATTGGGACAGGAGGACGAGGGATTGAATTTGAGTAGCTTGTTTGTTGCAGCTGGTTCACAACATTTTTAGCTGTATTATTTCTCAGAGGATTAGTGTTGGATATTTAAAAAAAGTCTTAATAAGCCGTATGTCAACTATTCACTACCCTCAATAATTCAACTTATTAAATTTTAACCTGTTGAAGAGTATATGATTTCAGTATAACCCACATTTTCCATTGATCCTAGGAGTCTGTCAAAGGGCCAATTGGCTCTTGGTGAATTTGCCTCATCAGTTTCTGAATTCCTTTTTTTTATTTTTCTTATCATTTCAGGTAGAATAAACCTAGTAGAACTCCAACAGGTGAGGATATTGTTTTTCTATTTTTATATTCTTTTTGCACCTCAGGAAAAATTTCCTGAAACAAATCCTTGCATCTGAATGACTCAGAATGATTCTGAATGACTTTCATTCATGAGATGCTCCCTGCAGTGTCAGGGTCGATCCCAGGGGGTTTGGGATGCACTGCCAGATGTAAGGGTTGTGGCTATTCTCTGCCTTTTATGATTTTGTAAGTAATGAGAAATAAGAGGAAGAATAGGAGAATATTTGTTAAATCATGTAGTTGTCTTTCTATCAAATAACCCTTTTGCCAATTGAAAATTGATTGATATGAAAATAGTGTAGTATTAGATGTGTGTTTTAGAAGGAAAATCTAATTCTGGAACCATTCTTATTTCTAAGTAATGTATGTATACATGGGTTGATGAAAATTTTTTGATATTTTTGTTGTTGCAGATACTGAACATTGATTTTAGCTACATTGAGGCCAAAGCTAATGAAGTAGTCAAGAATGACCGTAATGTGTTCTTGGTGCTTGGACAACTTATAGACAAGTAAGATTTTCATTTCTATTATTATTTTCGCAATCAGACAGTAAAATTTGAAAAGTATATAGTCCCATGTTTATCCTGAAACCTAGGGACCAGTGCTCATCCATTCAGGCAACTTGTCAAAAGTCTGTCCCTTGTCTTTTTTCAGGAATCCAGCTATTGGGATCGATGCTATGCGTCTTTTCATTGCAGTTTTCCTTCAGTCCCCATTGTTTTGTCTATGGTGACTGTGATGACTGTTTAATGAAAAGCTGCTTGTGGGATTCGTGCAGGAAAGAAAAGTAAAACAATACAATATAATCTGGGTTCCAAAAGAAAGTGATCAGACTTAACAAGGGCACTGCACAAATTTCACACAGTGAAAATGAACAATATTTTTTTTTACACAGGCTAGCTTTGCGTTTTTTTCATGGCAGTTTTCCTGTAGTCCCCATTGTTTTGTCTATGGTGACTATGATGATTTGTAATGAAAAGCAACTTATGGGATTCCTGAATTCTTTGTATTTTCTGATGTTATATTTTATTCATTGTAATTATTGCTTCTTAATTTTGTTGGAAAAATTGAATAAATGAATGAATGAATACGTTTTGACTTATGGCAAGATGCCCCAGTGAAATTGCCAAGTATAAATGTAAAATAGTCGTACTCTACTTACATTGAGATTGAAATTAATGAGGTGAAGTGAATATGTTGTTGAATTTCTGTGGGCTGAGTATTATTTCAAATTATCTTTTGTTTGTAAGATATGATAAAATGAAATGACGTAAGACAGAATAACTGCTACTCGTGCCTCTTTCCTGTACATGTAAAGGTATAAAGGTGTAATGATTTGGATATGCTGCCTATCATTTTATTCTTTGTCCACACTGTGACTACCTTGATCATCATGAAGAAGAAATCAATGACCAACTCCACGATCCTAGCCGGGTGTTCATGGCAGATGTCACCATGAAGAACCAGCACTAACTACTCTTATCATTTTATCCCTTGTCCATGCAGTGACTACCTTGATCATCTAGCAGAAGAAATCAATGACCAACTCCAAGATGCCGGCCAGGTGTCCATTGCAGAACTCACCAAGGCCAATGATGTCCCTGCTGATTTCTTGACGGAGGTTAGTTAACTTTCTCTCATGAATAGTTTTCTTTGAAAGCTTGCGTTTTCGGCTTTCCTAGATAGCCATCGTTGCACATTTCATTCCGATTAGCTTGATAAAAGCTCAAACACATCGCTTGCGTGTGATTGTGATGCTACTACAACCAAATCCTAATTGCAGTACATTACATACAACATCATGAGCTGTACAAAGTTAGATAAAAACGTTGTTGTAGCACCCCCCCTCCCTCCCCAAGTTAGTAAATACGACAGTGTTAATATTACAGTGCTAAGGCCGGCCACAAGGACAATTATGTGGCCTTGGCCTTGGGTGTCTAGTCCGTGAGCCATGGAGGTGTAAAAGCCTTGACCTTGAACTTGAATGGGGCTCGTGGATGAGGCCGCAAGGTCAGTCATGGGATGTAGTATTGTAGAAAATAATTATTGATGTGCTATATGAAATTGGAATATTATTGTTATCTTCATCTTTGTAGGCTATTGAGCAGAGGATGGGGCGGATCATTGAGGGTCAGATGGATGCCTATGATAGGGGTGTGATCTTCACCCAAGCCTTCGTTGACAGGCACAGGGCGAGGATACGAGGAATCTTCAGTGCAATCACCAAGTAAGGGTTTACAAATGATGATAAAAAGATAGCTGGATTTGTATAGAATTATTTACCAGAGGATACAAAGCGCAACTATTTCAAATCATATCCCTCATAATAATAATCTGAACAGGTGATTGGTCTTAACCCCATCATGTGACCATAGATGGTTCCAACTAACGTCAAAAAATTTGGGGAAAAGGCCAATCTTGACATCTAAGGTCTCAAGCCAGGAATAGTACTCTTAGCTGTAAATAGTTTGAAAATTATTTATTTATTCAACTATATTTCAGATCTGCTGTATTGAATTAGAATGATTTGAATATTTAATAACGATGGCGGATGTAAACCAAATACATATGGCCTTCGATCAGAGGTTTGGTGAAACTATCGTTCCCTCAATGACGTGAATGTGACAATTTTCCTTCAAAAATTCTTCCAAATTTTTTTATTTGGACATCCATCAATTGACATATGCACTGTAGTTTAGACTTATAGTCTAATTTAGACTAACTGTGATTTAGTGTAATGCCCAGTTGGTCAAGCCTCCACTGCATCTATTTACTTTTTCACACTTTGTCATATGAATATTTGATTCATTAACATTTCATCTAATCATTATGTGTATTAGACAATGTGGATATTAGACAAAATTGGGTGTAGCCTATTCTGAAAATTAGTTACAATGGAAAATTGAGCCGTGGACAAGCTTGTTGCAAACAAACATGGATTATTCTATGTGGGATGAGACACAATAGGTGCAGACCAGATAGAAATCTACCACCTCAGGCTGTGCTGTCTTCAATCATTCCCTTGTTGAAGTGTACTTGTCAAAGCCAGGGGGGGGATCGGAGCGTATATTGCTGTATACAACATGCAACAACAACAAAGGAAAAAGGGTATTTTGGCCAATCATCGTGCGTCTTAGGCTGGACGTATTTAGGGGGTCATAAAGGTGAAAGTCTGTTAAAAAGGCTATATTTGTGGAGTAAAACATACATGTTTGTTTTAGGGTTATACTTGTTTAGGGGTAAATTTGTCTAAAAATCATGCAAAAATACTTGAATAGGGTATAGATTTGTCTAATGGATAAAACCTAGGATTGGGTTGTAAAACCTGTGGTCTTACGTGGGTACATCAATATACATCTAGATGAGTGTCCCCTCCTCCCCGAGTCAAAGCAGGTGTTCATTTGTCTTTGTCTTCCATTTAGGCCAACTCAAGTCTCCAACATATTGAACCAATACCACATTCCTGAGAAGTTATTTCACAGTAAGTTTTACCTTTTACTCACTTATATTGAAAATACTACTGATACACTGCAAAAACTTTGGTGTTGCTTTAACACCAGCCCAGAATCTTTATATGTTCACACCAGAGAAGTGTTAAACAACACCAGTTTCGTTTTGGTCTAACACCAGACATGTGTTTATACAACACCAATTAGTATTAAAGGGGTGCTCCAGGCTGACAATATTTATAGCTTAATACACAGAGTAGAACTCACTGAGCAAAACGCTGAAAATTTCATCAAAATCGGATAACAAATAATAAAGTAATTGAAGTTTAAAGTTTAGCAATATTTTGTGAAAACAGGCCTCATGAATATTCGTTAGGCGAGCTGATGATGTCACATCTCCACTTTCTGTTTTCTTATGTTATTACATAAAACTTTTTTTTTTTTATTATTTCATACTTGTGTGAATAAATGTCTCCCTTATAATGAAATCAGTTGCAGCAATAACTATCTAATGCACTAAATCAGTTGTCAATCCAATTTTTTCTAGTTCTTGGAGGAAAAAATTTGAATAAACCTAATTTCATATGATAAAATACAAAAGAAAAAGTGGAGACGTGACATCATCAGCCCACCTAATGAATATTCATGACGACTGTTTTTTACAAAATATTACTAAACTTTAAAATTCAATAACTTTGCTATTTGTTGTCCGATTTTGACGAAATTTTTCGGCATTTTGCTCAGTGAATTCTGCTCTATTTATTAAGCTATAAATACTTTCAGCCTGGACCACCCCTTTAAGACAGCATCGGTTTGATTCCAAACTGGTGTTGTTTCAATACATATATTCTAGGCTGGTGTTAAATCAACACCTGAGTTCTTGCAGTGTATAGTAGAATACATGTAATTTCTTCTACAAACAAAGAGATCAATTGACTGGTAGGCAGATAGATTAGTGTTCGGACATTACACATTTGTACACTTAAAATGTCTTTAGGAGAGCATGTTGCTGTTAAACGTAATGTAACATACTAATAACTATGTTATAATTATCACATGGCTCACTGAAATGGGGAGAATGTGAAACACACAAGCTGCCCGTTGTGGTCTTTTTACTAGTACAGTATGAGCTTGAAGATGTTAAAAAAGTAAATATTACAAATGTTGTGTGGAAATCTATTCCATGGGAATCACTCAGTATGTAGGAATGATGGATCCCCATGAATTATAAGAATGTGGTACAGCAAGTTTAGATGAGGTACAATACCTTAGGTTCCAATAAAGATTTATGGGTTTGTTAAACCACTTGTGATGAGTGAAAAATAAGAAAAGCATGTACAACATGTAACCTGTGCGGAGATTGTTTTCAGCCTCTGCAGACGATCTAATTGTGATTGTAAGATGTTATACATTTCAAAGCATCACCTAAATGAAAATGGGCAGTAACAAGGATTATATCAAAATGAGAGTAACAAGTGCTTGTAAAGTAACTAGTCCTGTACTTTTTTTATAGTAGACTTGGTGACACATTTTGTGATGAATTCTAAATTAAGAAGCTGATACAATGTGTGACAAAGAGGAGAATGCTTTTCACAGTAACATCTATAAAATTCCATAACATTCTATTGTATTTTTTCATCACTAAGACAGTATAATTCATTCTAACGACAGGTATTCTTGAAGGACTTTAGAAAGAAAATTGTTTGAAGGGCTCCCTCATGCATGGCCGAGAGGATATGGCTTATTACAGTAACATCTAAAAAATTCCATAGCAGTATATTGTTTTTTTTACTTTGCAAGGACATTAGGATTCATTATTATGACGGGTATTCTTAAGGGTCTTGAGAAGGGAAAGTGTTTGAAGGGCTCCCTCATGGGTGGCAGAGAGGATACAGCTTATCACAACATCTATAAAACTCTATAACGTATTTTCTACATCACCAAGACATTATGGTTCATTCTAACGACAGGTATTCTTGAAGGTCTTGAGAAGGAAAAGCGTTTGAAGGGCTCCCTCATGGGTGGCAGACAGGAGAAGGCCTCGTACATTCCTGATATCTTCACCAAGACACAGAATGATTGGGTCGACTCCTTCTACGCACAGAATGGTTATCTTGGTATGTGATTATTAAGTTCTATCCTATACAACTGATAATTAAAGCACAAGTCCACCCAAACAATAAAGGGATTTGAATAGAAAGAGAAAAATCCAACGTGCATAATGCTGAAAATTTAATCAAAATTGGATGTAAAATGGAACATAAAATTTCATTTATCAAAAAAAAAGTTATTTGTACATGTATATAGAACATGGTGATTTAAAAATAAGTGGGTCATTTATATTACACACTACTTGTTTTAAATGTTACCACACAAAGTACAGAATATTCAATTTTACAATAAGAAAGCATCTATATTTATTTATATATATATATATATATCACATCAAATTTCAAATTGGCAGTTTTACATATTCAGGGAGGAAACAATCATTGTTTCATGTTTTAACGATTAAAAATTGATATATATCAAATAATACAAAAGAAATAGTGAGTGTGCATCTGGGCAACGTCATTTGTTTCCTCATTTGCTTACTGACCAGTCCAGGATGTGCATATACAGGGGTAACTGTTTAATGATATTAAGCGAAACTACAATATGTCTTTACTTTCTCACTTTAATCCCAATTTTGATGAAATTTTCCACCTCATGCTAGTTTGATCTTTTTCTTTTCATTCAACTTTTTACTGGGATGGATTGGCCTTTAAACAAATCCAGGGGCTTGTGTCTAAAAGTTCTTTCTTGGCACGACAAGGTATTTTTTTGTAAAGACAATGGGATGTGATGTATCAAATGGTGTAGGTGCAAGGTATATTTATTTTACCTGACGATAAGAAATGTTGAACCATTTCAAATTCTAAAATTAGCACAATATATATTTCTTAGTGACAAGGGGGATGAAATTATTATTCATCTCATGACATCATAATGAAATCATTACACTTACAATTAAAACGAAGTCTCTATATAAAATGCATGTTTATTTTAATTAGATGAAGTGATATTCAATTGATTGGTCACAATTTGCCCGAAGGAGGCTTAACTTCTCTCTATTTTTCTCTCTCCCTCTCTCTCTTTAACACATACACATACTTACACCAACATACATCCACTCACTCCTGTGTCTCCCCTCGTCTCTCTCAAACACACACCTACCTCTTTCCTTAATTCTGCAGAATTTGATGCCTTGTCAAGACTTGGCATCCCCGATCCCAAGTCTTTTGCCAAGCGTCGTTTCAAGTCGGAGAATCTGCTTATCCTACAGTCTTGTTGCATCGGCAAAGTTTTACAAGACCGTGTAGAGGCTAGCGTGGAGGAAGCATTGTCGTCTGGTACATGGATAGATGTCTTAGTGAGTACCACCCTGTTAAATCCCAATTGCCCTAATGAGCATAAGATGAGCTTAAATAGAATCCAACAAAATGACTCTTGAGTTGAGGGAGCGTGAAAATACTCTCATTTATTTCTTTCAATAATAATTATATGTAAAAGCATGCAAATATAATACATATGAACATAAATATACAAATATAATCATGAAACATTAAGATTAGATTTGAAAAAATAATGAAAGAAAAAGGTGTTAAAAAAAACCCTATCCAGACTGGGCTTTTTTGGGTGCTAAAATCAATAAATTTTTGCTGATGAAAGTAAAAATAATCATATCTGTATGAATTTGTCTGAGAAAACTCATTTACGTTGACTTTGTACCGGTACACAACATCATTTTTAGGAGCAATTTCAGGTCTGACTTGCACTTACGTAATGTTGCATAATTTTTTAACCGCATAGCCCCAGATCATAAATTTGGTCTCAAAAGATGAGCAAGACTTCAAAAGAAAAAGTCAGTGAGCGGCACGGTCAGGGAGGGGGGGGATTGATTCAACCCCTCCCTGGCAGTTTTAGGGTTAAAGGCTTGAAAAAGGGAAACCAAGCTTGTAAAAAAGGAATGCATCACTATTGAAGTGGTGCATTGATTAATTTTACTTTTAAATTTGATTAGCATTTTGGTTGTAACAAACGTTTTCAACTCTGTTCTGTACAGACCTATATGAAAAAAAGACGAAATTTTGTGTAGCTGTCAAAAAAAAGGAAAAATTTTCCCTGTGTTGATATCATTATACATGTAACTGCTGACTTAAAGGAGAAGTACACCCTAACATTCACTTCGGTGTATAAAAACAGCAGAAAAAGGAGATAAATGCATTTACTCAAGGGTTGACAAATATTCTTAGAACTAAGGGAGTTTAGAATAGACCAGTTCGTAATTACTTCATGGGCAATTTTGGTCAAATGACCTTTCATTTCTTTCATCATGATAGGCAGATTTCAAAGCAAGATATTACGTAAGCTTGCCTTACATATCAGGTTGAAGGAATTGAATAGACCAGGTGACCAGAATAGCACACCAATGAACGCTTAATGAAGGTATTTGTTGCATTCCTACTTTGAATGCATATCTTAGCATGTTGCACAATGTACTTGACAAACTGTGAAACACTAGTCGTTCGTGGAAGCATTGTTGTTTTTTGTGGATGTAAATAAAAATGACAATTCAAAAGAATATATGAATAATCAAGACATCAAAGTTGGTGCTTATCTCATTAGATCTTAAAGCACCATATCACTTTAGTGCAAATGACCTTCTTCTGATCATGCGTAGAATCTTTTGATCATGCGCAGAAAGGAACTACGAACTGGCTTATTGTTTAAAGTTTTAGTTTCAAGACAGCACTAGCAATACACTAGCTGTTGCATTAAGCCATCTTCAGTATCATCATTATCATCATCATCTTCATCATCCTCTCAATCAACAACATCATCATAGTCATAATCATTACCATCATCACCACCACCATTACCACCACCATCCTCCTATTCTTCCTCTTCCATCTTCGTCACATCACATCTCTGCCATCATAACAGTCTGGAAAACATATTGTACAACTCAACAATCACTTTTTTTTTTCTTTTATTGACTTCAGTACGTTTTAGTCATCAGACAATATTATTGTTTATTATTATTTGTTCCCAAATATGTCAATGATATTATAATATCATTGACATATTTGGGAATAAACATCTTGGTCACATTATTTGTCCAAAGTTACCCCGAAAATATTGCATCTCGTGCATCTATTTTAATCCATTTTACTTGAAAGTAGTGTCCCCCAAAAAAACGAAACAATATAAAACAAATGCATCTCTTCCATCTATTTTAATCCATTTTACTTGAAAGTAGTGTCCCCCCAAAAAAGAAACAATATAAAACAATAAACCTTCATTATGTCAGGATAAGCAAACAGCACAAATAGACTAAATATTTATATGAATATATGTGGAGTGTTGTGGACCAGTGGATAAGTCTTCTGACTATGAAACAGAGGGTCGTGGGTTCGAATCCCAGCCATGGCGTTATTTCCTTCAGCAAGAAATTTTCCACATTGTGCTGCACCGGACCCAGGTGAGGTGAATGGGTACCCGGCAGGATTAATTCCTTGAATGCATGAGCGCTGAAATGCAGCTTGAGCTAAAGCCGGGGTAATGATAATAATAACAACGCACCTCGAAATAGAATATTTCTAGATAGATGGCGCTATACAAATGCCTATTTTTATTATTAATATTTATTGCCCCCTTTTATATCTCTTGCGATTATAATGATGATGGTGATGATAAATTGGTACAATATTCATCTCTTTCAAATTCTCAAGGCGCACAAGTGAAGATGGAACCAAGTGACCCGAGTGCATCTCTCGTTATGACGTTATCTAAACCCCTATCATTATCATCATTGTAACCCCAAAGCTATATAAAACTGCAAAACTTCCATTGTCAGGAAAAATCAATACAGGAGTGATCATCCCGGAAGCAGACATATATCATCACTTATACTATTTGTTCCATGTTTCAGCCCCTCCTTCCGAGCTCCTTCACTTCGACTGACTGTGGCCAGATCTTGCATCACTGCCTCAAAGGAAACCGCCAGCTAGACGGCAAGGTCTTCTGCGATACAATCATTTGTAGTCATAAGTTCGTGGCTGATTGCAAGGCACTCTTTGATCCCATCATGAAAGTCAAAGCAAAAGAGGTAACAATAATTTTGGGATGATAATAATGATATACCAGTCCTGCCAACCAGTACGTTTTAGGAGTATTTAGTGTGTTTTTGCAACCAAAATACGGCAGTACGTTTTTTTTCTTTTAAAAATATGTTGTTGTTTTTTACAAAATCGTAATTTATTGAGAAAAATCATCTCTATATGTCTCTATTTCATAAAACATACACAAATATGGTCATCTGATCAATGTAATTTCAGGTAACTTTTTTTTCAATCATTTTGTTAAAACCAGGGTGAGATATGCACATGTTTCAATGTTTTTTTTTCATCTGCAATAGCAGTCCGCATATTGTATTGTTTTATTGATTGTTGTTTTTTATTGTCTAGCCTTGAAATGATATAAAACAAAGATGAAGCAAAAAAAAATGCACCATTAGATTCTTCATGACTAAGTAACCACATTTACCTTGATATTATGTAACAACAGGGTATTGCAAGAGACAAATTTTGCTTCAATTGATAAATCAAATCTAACATAAAGAGAATTAATTGTGCATATACCTCGTCATACATAGAGATGGTAAGCAATTAATTATTCATAATTAACAATAAATCATAACCTTGCAATAGATTGATTTTTGGACCAAAAATCTACCTGCAATTATTTTTTTTGCAACTGCCTACATTCTGTTATGAAGGATGCCAAGAGAGCACCAGACATCTTGATGCAGGCTGACAAGAAACCTTCGGGGGGATCGGATGCTAAAAGAGATCGCAAAGAAGAGAGGAGAAAAAAGGCGGCAGGTAAAGTAGTTCACTGCTTGGTCTAAAATCATGGACCCATAGGTCCACGGTCTAAACTTACTGGCCCGTATTCTGAAGTTGGGTTTAACTTAAACTCAGGTTTATAGTTGTGGTTTAAGTATGGATAGCCAATTGTTACATAAATCGCTAACAGAAGAGATATTATATTTCATCTCATTTTGCTCTCATATCATTCATAATTGTTTAGGAAGTATAAATAGATAATGGTCTTCACTATCGATGAATCAGGAAAGAGCACAGTAAACATACAGCTGAATAAAAATTTTGACACTTTTGGCTTACCCATCACTATAGCACAGAGTTAGACCATGGTCTAAGTTAAACCTGACTTCAGAATACAGGCCACTCTGTCTTACCCCATGGTCTTCTTCTTTGCCTTCTACCTAGGGAGCATTTCATCAACAATATTTTTTGTCTGCCTCGTTGTCAGATATGACAACTTTCCTTCATTTTGATTGGCTTAGGAGCACAGTTTCTATGGTAACTGTGTGCCGTTGTAAGTGTTGGATGACACATACTTTGTCGGATAAACTATCTGAAGACTCCTTCATGAAATTCTCACCAGGCCATCTAGTAAGCATCTAGGCCAATAGACAAGGGGTGTGTTTACAAAGACTGAGTATGTCTGAGAGTCGCACTTAAATGCCTAGTTATATAAGGCATTGGTCAGATCTTGCCAAGAGGACTCGCACTACTGGGTATCAATCAATCAGATTGTGCGTTGCATATCAGGTAAGCATCGACATTTAGGTGTGACTCTAAGTCGTACGTAAATCTTTGTAAAACACCCCCCATTTGTAATGATTTTTGTAGAGTTACACACAGCTTTATGTACAACTGGAATACGTTCTTAGTTTCGAACTTGGCTCCACAGGAATACCGCATGTCATTAAGCACAAGAAAGGTTCACCAGTTTGAAGTCGTGTGTAACTTCCGTGCAGCTTTAGAAAATGGCCCCCTGTTTACGTCATAATAATGATAATAATAGTCATTTATATAGCGCCATCTATCCAGAAATAATCTATTGCGAGGCACATTGTTAGTATGAGGCGATGATAGACAAACTTTAAAAAGACAAAATGATGTTCATATAGTTCAAGTAGAATTTGATATGTATTTTTGTTGACCTTTATGGCTCACCCTTTTTCATATCATTTTGATTTATTCATTGACAAATAATTTGTTTGAAAATGAATTAAAAATCCTTTATCTCATTTCCTTTCCCCCTTTAATATTCTCCCTCTCTCTGTCTATTTCTCTGTCTCTTCTGTCTTTCACCCTGTCTTCATCTTCTTTTATCTCTGTCTCTCTGTGTGTCTGTATATATCTCTCTGTCTCTCTGTGTGTCTCTCTCCATATAACTTTGCCTGTTTCACTGCCTCTGTCATTCTGTTTCTCTGTCTGTTTCTCCTTCTCTGCCTATGTTTGTGTGTCTTTCTCTCTCTCCCGCTCTCTGTCTGGCTGTCTGTCTCTCTCTTCCTCTCTCTGACCCTTAGGTGTTGGTGGGGGTGGTAGTGCTAAGGGCGGCGTAGGAGGGCAGGCCAGAGAGGTCAAAACGAAGAAGGTCAAGAAAGGACGAGGGAAAGAAGTTGAAGAGGATGATGATGAAGATACGCAGAGAGGTGAGTGAGATCAAAACAGAATCTTTTTACTATTTACTCTTATATCTGCCTGCTTTGTTTTGACTCGAGTAACATTCAGTGGATGGCCAACTACGACTCAAGGCACATTTCATTCACAATTCACACAGAGTGATGTGTGATGCTTGTGTATAAGCCTGTTCATGGTTGTAAACTGCGCATGAGCAGAAAAAGGTCATTTGAGATAAACCATGAAGGTGGCTTTCAATTTCACTGACATAGGCATTTGTGATTTGATGATTATTCATGTATTCCTTTCAAAATATTCATTTTATCACATCCAAGCTGAAGAGTAATAAATAGAGCCTTCATAATAACTGGTATTTGACAGGAGCCTAAACAATAGTCAGATGTGCCAAAGGCAGACAATAAAACAGATTTCCAAACATTATCCCTGATGTACTATTCTAGTCACCTGGTCTATACAATGCCTTTTGTTCTTAGAATTTGAATATTCTACCGGTAAAGCTTACGCAACATCTACATTTGAAAATGATAGTGCTTATCCTAATGAAAAATCACAAAGGTCATTTGAGAAAGTTGATCATGAGCTTACAGTGAACTGGCTTATTGTAAAGTGTACATGCAAAGCTTTCTCAGTAATAAACCAGTCAAAAGTTAGTATGATTTGAATTAGAATAGTCTGGGCAGAACCCCTCTTAAGGTTGAACCCCAAATTTAACTCTTCATGCGTTACGTTCGCATTATTGCACATCCGTAGGCGTGTTTCGTTCGCATTTTTGCACAACCACACATTTCTCATAGACGTCCCCTGTCCCATTGTTTTTCGAACAATTGGATGCCCCGGAGCGTGCCTAGCTACAATGTATAGCCTGGCGTTTGTGTATACCGTACATGTGTACCGATCGATCGCGCGTGCGACATTAGTTTAGCGTTCGACGGATTATCGCAGTTAACAAAAAATCAATACATCCTGATACAGCCAGGAAGTTCATTGAAAAAGGAGAGGAGAAAATCAATAAAACCCTCCTCACAAACAATACCATGGCCAGGTTTATTGTTAGGAGTCTGTGACTCATGGCACGAATGTGAATGAGACCCTTTCAATGGAGTGACCTTGACCAGGCAAAAATTTACTCTCTTTTATTTTCCACTATATATGGGCTATTTTTATCAGATTATCATGATTTTGGTATCAATACAAATCTTATGTAATGAACAGTCCAAGTGGATAAATAAAAATCATGCCACTAACACAAGAACCAAAGTAAAAGGGGGAGGGGCTTAATTTTGTTGGAAGTATTAGGAGAAAGCATTTAGAAAATGTAATTTACTATACATTTTTCCATAATTTAACCAATAAATTGATATACGATAAGAAAGCCCAGGAAACACTGTACAAGTTTGCTACACAACATTTTCTTTCAAAATGATCAGATAAAAAGTTATGGCACTCTAAATAACAGAGTGTATTATACTGCATAGAGGGGATCACTGCTAAAATAATGCAACACACAGGGGGTTTACAGGTGAATGCATGAAGAGTTAATGTGGCACAGGGGGCTTTATGCCCGTGGCAGGTAAAGGGTTAATCACATAGAAACACTCTTCATATCATACTGTAACCACTGTAAATCAGATATCTTGACCTAAGATCTGTATTTCTGTAATCTTTTAACTGTTTACTCTCGATCACACACAAGTGCTTTCTATTCAGTAACTGATATAATGCAATTATTTCCACCTACATTTAAAAACAGAGTCGTATCTGGATGTTTTTTTCTATACTTTGATAGGATTATACTGATTCAGAGTTCTTATGCAGATAAACTTCAAGATCTGAAAACCATTTCAAAATACTCATTACTAGTGGATCTCCATTTATCAATTTTTAGGAATACATATATAACAATGGAAATCAATATTTATATAGTATTGAACATTGCACATCATTGAGATTGGACTTCTGAATATTTTAGCTTGTTTGCACGTGGCATATTTCAATTCTCTTATTTGAAATCTAAATGCTTGCAGGGTCCAGAGTATCGGCCTCTGAGTTCCCGTTCATGACGCTGGAGGAGATGGAAGAAATGTTGAGTGAGAAACTGGATGAATGTCCAGTAGAGCTTCATGCGGAACTTGCTGAGGAACTCTTCAGGTAAGGCCTGTCAACCTGTTGAATGCAGAATTCTCTAGTTCGTATAGACTCTGTACAGGTACCATTCGGTTCCTGTAGCCAACAGGTTAACAAAAGAGTTGTGTTAAGCTGCACCCTGTAGCAGCAATCCTACTGAGTGTTTTTGTCTCGCCTGTATAGCAGAGCGAGACTATAGGCGCCGCTTTTCTCGGCGGCGACGGCGACGTCGTCAACATTGAAATCTTAACCAAGGTTAAAGTTTTGAAATGTCATCATAACTTAGAAAGTATATGGACCTAGTTAATGAAACTTTGACATAAGGGTAATCAAGTATTACTGAACATCCTGCCTGAGTTTCAGGTCACATGACCAAGGTCAAAGGTCATTTAGGGTCAATGAACTTAGACCATGTTGGGGAATCAATATCGAAATCTTAACCAAGGTTAAAGTTTTTGAAATGTCATCTTAACTTCTAAACTTTATGGACCTAGTTCATGAAACTTGGGACATAAGGGTGATAATGTATAACTGAAGATCTTACCCGAGTTTCAGGTCACATGACGAAGGTCAAAGGTCACTTAGGGTCAACGAACTGTGACCATATTGGGGGTATTGGAGGAATTGTCATAACTTTGACATTTTATGGATCTAGTTCATGAAACTTAGATGTAAGAGCAATTAAGTATCTCTGAACATCTTGTGCAAGTTTCATATCACATGATCTAGGTCAAAGGTCATTTAGGGTCAACAAACTTTGATAATGTGGGGGGGTATTGGTGGAATTATAACTTTAATAGAACTAGTTCATGAAACTTGGGACATTAGAGTAACCATGTATCCCTGAATATCTTGTGCTTGTTTCTGGTCACATGACCAAAATCAGAGGTCATTTAGGGTCAATGAACTTTGGCCGTGTTGGGGGTATTTGTTGAATTTGCATCATAACTTAGAAAGTGTATGGATCTACACATGTAGTTCATTTAACATAGACATAAGGGTAATCAATTATAAATGATTGCTTTGCACATGTCTTAGGTCACATGATCATGGTCAAAGGTCATCTTGGGTCAATGGACATAGTATTCTTTTGTGAATAATTATTTAATAGCTATTTTCAAATTCAGCACTGCTGCTATATCGAATTGCAGGCGAGACTGACAGAGGCATTCCACTTGTTTTAATTTGAAAGGTCTTTTCATCCAGTATCTGGGTAGACAAAACATTGGTGTATACAAGTATATGAGAACGATCTTTTAGGTCTGTGCGAGGCGAAGTCAAATTAGTCTGCAGGCTTGGACCCGATATGACATTTTAATTCACAAGTGGGTCTTGAGTGAAGTCTAACATTAAGTTCTGTGATAATTGTAAGTGATTGAGCCAATCACTCAAACATGCCTGTGAAGTACATGTCTAATAAACTTGGAAGTTTGTTTAATCCCATCTCATTTTCATTGGTCTTTGGACAGTTTGTGTCTTTGGATTCAGAAACCAATTTTTGAGAAGGGCTATGGCCTCACTGTGATTGACCCAATCTCTTAATTATTGGCATGGGGTTAGTAAAAATTATTGAAGCTAGCCTGAGTAAAAATATTGTTCGTTTTGACTGAGTAGAATTTGTGCAGTGCCCTTGTAAATCTTTGATCATTTTATTAAAACCCAGTTTGTTTAGGACAAAGCCAGTTATCCATTGCTTACAATTCTATATCATAGCAAATATGGAGGAAATATAATTAAAAGGACACAAACAAATCCTGAAGGCAATAGCCAATATACAGACCATGGCCTTTAATGGCCTTGGTTTAATCTATCCCTGATGTCTGTTTGGTAATTGCACAAGGAGATGATGGAAACATGTCTCAAAGGCAAGGAACAATAGGATTAAACCCAGGGGCCCCTGTCATAAAGGACTTGCAACTGTTGTAACTTGGCCATTATGACAACTACCATGGTACCTTGATTCTGATTGGCTGCTGAGCCCTGTTACCATGGCAGCTGCCATTATGGCAATGTTACGGCAGTTGCAAGTCCTTTATGCAACGGACCCCAGCTGGTCTTCCTACTACATGTACTTGAAAATGTGTAATTGTATGTATGGTGGCCTGGGAGAGTAATGGTAAGTGAAAGGGGGTTTAGCTGATGGAAAGGAAGAAGACTGAGGTTCCGATGCAGATGTTGGGTTTAGAAGAGACCATAGATCAGATGGTGAAGGTGAAGGGAGTACGTGGTATGGGCATGTGCTGAGGAGGAATATTCATTATTTTTTTAGAAGAGTGCTTGAGTTTGAGTTGGCTTGTGGGAGAGCAAGGGGGGACCGAAGAAGATATAGAAGAAGCATGGAGTGGAGGAGAGTAGGAGGGTGGTGCACTGGATAGAGTAAAGTAGATGGAGGTGGTGAGGGGGATCTCTGTGAGTTAGAGGTGAATCCAGCCACCCCCATTATCAGGGATTAAAACCTGGATTACTGACTTGCTTTAAATCATGATTTTAACGTCTAACTTTACCCATTTTTGAATGTCCAAGGCCTCTAACTCGTGCCTACCAGGATGTTGTGAAAGTGGCATTCCAGATGATGGCCGGAGGAAGCGCTGCCACCAGGAGAAAGACGAGAGATGATCTTCAAGACGGGATCAATGCCTTTTGGAATAACATCAGACAGTTCATCAAGGGGGTCAAGCAGTGCTCAGGAGGTACATCCATTATGTTGAATGTGATGTGTAACATGACCCTGATATCAATTGTTACAATGTCATCATTGCTGGACATCAAGAGGTTATCAAGGTTTCTGTGGGAATTACCATTGATGGCAAAGTCATCATGCTAATGCTACAAGTATTCTGCAAATTACTTTGATATGCTCATATTATTTTCAACACCAACTGAAAGCTTTTGTTATCTCTTGCACAACTGTGACTAGTGAGTGCATTAATTTGCTCAGGAATGAGTATTAAATTGATAAAGTTTCTGAAGAATTTAGCCACATTTTACATATAATTCTCTGGAAGGAGTGAAAAATTTAGTTGGAGTGTTCAGGAATGGGGGGGTCAAGAGGGAATTACACTACTTGACTTTTCAAGAAGTGGAAAATAAAAATAGAAAAAGAAAAAAAAATAAGAGTATATTAAAGAGAAGCAATGTTCATTTCTGAAGGAAAACACTCCAAGGCTGGGATTCAAATCCATGTCCTTCTGATTGAAGGATAAGAGTCAAAACCACTAGACTACAACACCCCAAAATATGTTCGCTTGCACATCCCATAAGTGCAACACTCCTTTAATATCCAGCATCAATATACCAGCTTTTGTTCTCATTACTGTGTCTAGATGAGGAACTTGAAGGCCAGCTATCCCGCTATCTCCTGCGATCACTCTGCTCCGATGTGACCAACATGCTATGTTGTGCTGTAGCTGAACCAGCCATAGCAACAGATCCTCTCACGCTCACACCAGAGGTGGGTTCATTGAACAATGTGATTAACCCTAAACAGGCTGGGGTTTGAATCAACCTGCCCCCTCAACATTTTCTGCGATCATTCCTCTGCGCGAATTTTTTTTACCGCGCCACTCGCAGAGGTTATACTTCTAAGTCTCTCGCATCTTTTGAGACCAAATTTACGACGCCCGGGTACGCGGTTCCGAAATTACTTAACATTTCCTAAGTGCATGTCAGACCAAAAATTCTTTCCAAAACGTGATTTTGTGTACAAAGTCAATGCAAATTGAGTTTTCTCATCTTATTCATAAAGATATGATTATTTTTACTTTAAACAGCTGTTTTCAATTGATTTAAGCATAATTATGCTCAAAAAAGGTTGTGCAATAAATCTGGTAAAAAAACAAAGAAAAACAAAAGGTTGAAAAACATATACACGGTAAGTACATAAGAAATTCATAAAACAATAAAATACATAAGAATATGTTTACCAAAAATTAGTATTCTAGGAGCTTTATTTAGTGAATTAGAGCAAAAAGTATGATTTATGCATAAATTAGCATAATTATTTCATTTAAAATAAAATCTCATTATTTTGGAAAATTTTACCATAAAGCCTTGTAGATTACATCGCACACTACCAGCGTGCAAATTTTGCGGCGCTCGCGAGATCTCGGGGGGGGGGGGATGAATCACCCCCTCCCCTTGGCCACAGAACAGCCAAAAAAGCCCGGCCTAGTTAGGGTTAATGCACCTTTCCTAAAGTAAGAGCTGCGTTTTTTTCACAGGAGTCCTGTAAGGTCTATTCCTCTTTCTCCTCACGTTTCATCGTACACGCAGCTATGGGGTTGCCAGAGACATGTACCAGAGGCTGGTTGGAAGAAGCCCATAATACTATACAGGCAATATATAGAGCTTCCCCACAGCCCCAATGTATTGTGTATCATTAGATATAAAGATAGGTGATTAGAGGATACTTGCAAGAATCCCATTGAAAAGACGCAGCTCTGATTTCTCGTAAGGTAATGTACATGTTACTCTTTGGGCCGAATTCACAAAGGTGGTTTTGACAACCCACGGTTGAGTCCATGGTTCATGCAGATTTCCTGTATAAATTACGCCTAATTTGGGGCACTGTGACAAAAGCGCGCATCAGCATTGGAATTTTTTATACATGCGCCCGATATTCACTAAATTAGGCGTAATTTATACAGGAAATCTGCATAAACCATTGACTCAACCGTGGGTTTTCAAAACCACCTTTGTGAATTCGGGCCATAGTGTTCAGGAAAAATTGAAACTCCACTTTATTCCACTTAAAAAACCTGTATTCCTCTTTCTTCCACACTGCGCTTTTACTAAATTCATGATGAATTGTTTGGAGCTGTACAAGAACATTACTGCATGTAGCGAATAAGTGGACTGAAGAGAGTGAAATGAAAGAGATTCCAAACTTTGAGCCCGTCACCCAGCAGCCGATGCGAAGGCACATCTAGAAATGTAAGAATTCTTAATGATGGCCAAAGGACAGGTTTGTTATTGTTTACAAGGGACAATGTAATTAGGATTAATCTTTTCCCCGCTGTGGTTGATCGTTGTCTCATCAATGCTTGCTCAGCAGATAGCCCAATGCCCATCGGAAAGGCTAGGATACTTACTGAAGGGGATCCACGTAAGCTTAACTTTGGCTCCAGATTGCCAGGTTGCAAGATCACAATGCTTTGGACGTGGTGTCGCACCTCTTGTATCAATATTTTAAAAATATATTCATAATATTCTGGCATTGATATTATCTTGTTCTGCAGAGCCAGCTGGGAGAACAGTTGGTGGAACTGAAGTGGTTACCATGGGTAAAACATGACAGTATTGTTATTATTATTATTGTTATAATTATTATTATTGTTATCATTATTATTATTATTATTACAGATGCGATCAAACATCATCAGCAAGCTTCCAGATAAGATAAAGACAGTCATGTCAAAACTAAATAGCTCCCTCAGTGGTAAGGTATGTAAAGTCTCTTTTCTGCAAGACATGGTATATGCCGATGAATGTACTTTTATTTGATATGCTAGAGATTTATTTTTTGGGGGAGGGCACAAAGAGGGAGGGGGATTGTGAAGAGGAGGGAGGGAGATGGGGAAGGGACATGGCAGAGACATAGATAGGAAAGTTTACGTGGAAGTGCATTTTTCCAAATTGTGATGAATTATGCTCGTATTTTGCAGATTTTGAGATTTACCAAGACCTATGATTATTTTGTTTGATTACTCAAATAACTTTCCAATATATTGACTTTGTTATGAGTATTTCATAAACGTGAAATGGGTAAAATTAATGTAAATGAA
Organism: Lytechinus variegatus; assembly: GCF_018143015.1. Taxonomy (NCBI): domain Eukaryota; kingdom Metazoa; phylum Echinodermata; class Echinoidea; order Temnopleuroida; family Toxopneustidae; genus Lytechinus; species Lytechinus variegatus. The sequence goes on along the minus strand of NC_054743.1, from coordinate 28,010,829 downwards.
ACAAATTGATGATATCTTCAACTTTCAAAGTACTGCAATGCAGTCTATACTGTTGGAATCGTCGGATAACTATTCTAAAATTTGGGTAAAATAAATCCATCAAGAACTGTAAAGTTTGTGAATTCCATAAAACACAAACATGTATAAGGATTTGTGACCACAGATTCATTGCTAATTAAAATCAGGAAAATTAGAACCCTGTGTAATGAATTTTTCATCCAAATCTCCACGTATATCACTGGGGTGTCAGGACATGAATGCAAAGTTGCATTTGAAGACGATCATAATTTATGATGTCTAGGCGGAGGCTGCAGCTTGTCTTTGCCTTTACGAGTCTAGAATCTAATGCTCAAACGCGAAACATCGGCAATACATCTAATGCAAGATACTACGAACAGTGCCTGCCTGTCTTGCATTGATTTCATTCAAGCGACGATTGTCCTTTTGCAGTTTTTCGAAGAATCTGCACCGAATCCTGTTTAATTGAAAGAATACAACTAAACATAAGACAGGAGGGTATCTTCCTCAGAAGATGTAGGTATTGCTGATGTTTTCCATAACAGCATCAGACTCATAAAAGACAAAACAAAAGCTGCATCCTCCGCCTAGGTACATGTAGGCTAGGGTATGCGGATCTGTACAATTTTTTTTTTGTCCGATGAAGGGATCTTCCCAATGAAGTTCAAACCATGGAAAAATGTTAAAATTTGTAATGGTCTAGAATATATTTCATGTGTCTGTTCTTTGTTTTAGGATCTAGATGAATTTGTGGAGAACCTAGAGCAGTCGTGTGACCCTTCCGTCTGTGACATCATGCTCAAGAAACCAGACAAAAAGAAAGACAGGTAAAAATGAAAACTTATCGCAGTAAAATGACAAATGTAGTATACAGGAGCTTTAAAGTGCCATCATCTTGTTGAGATGGCAAGATAATTTATCTTGCCACATCAAACAATGAAGTTTTAATGTCAACATGGGAAGATAGCATATCTTGCCATGATGACATAAATCAACTTGGCAAGATATGGTGTCTCGCAATATTGACAACTTTTTAAACTAGGCTATTGTTCCAATGGACTATTTTTTAAACCAATATTTTCACCACATAGTTATTTTAATGTGAGTTCTAGGATTGCTTTAACAAATATTTTTTTTTATATACATAGGCATTTCAATTTTAATTTTGAAATATATTATGTTGGCCCACAAATTTTTATTTTATTATTTTAATATCTGCAATGGGGTTATACAGAAATAAAAGTTTTCATTTATATTTGACAAGCAAAAAAACCCAATATAAACACCAGTAAAATGTCAACCTATGCCGTAGTATATTTACCACATAATTGTACCATAATGGAAAGTATAAGCATTTAAGCAATACATTTGAACAATTGAACAGACGTAAAGGGTATGAATCTATACTTAAAATCAGCACATATCGATTACTTTTATTAGCGATTCCAAACATTTCCGCCAATATCTCTGCAAAAAGCCTTGATTTACTTTGGGTTTATGGGTCTCATATTAGTGTTTGGTAGATAATAGATAGTAATTTGATGTTTTAAGCAGAAAAGTGATGTATAGTGTATATGTATTCTTGTTCACATGATGAATACTAGTCATTTCACTCTACTAGTAATAATGTAGCGATAGTGATATTTGTTTTATTTATATCTTAAACTTACTTGTACATGTTCAGATATCCACAGTCATCCTCATAGGCTTTCTATTGCTTTGTTGTCGGAATCTATTGCACTTTAACTTTCAACCAGTGTTAATAAAGAAAACTCAATGCAGGATGTACAGTTTATATACACATTTGATAAAGATGATTATAACTTGATGATTTTGAATGCATGAGTAAGTCTGACGGTGACTATACTCTGAAGATGAAGATAAACTCTGCAGTATAAAATATAAAATGTTCTGTAGCTCTGTCTCTAATCTATCTGCATGCTGGAACAATTTCTAAAGTAATCTAAACTCCAATCTGTATTCTCTAATCTCTATTCTTTAAAAACTGACTTGGGTTCAGAAGTGAACCCCTTTTATATTGGTCTGGTCAAGACTCTACAGCCAAACAGGTGTTATTCAACCTTGGATGCTTGACCAGAACAATCTGTACATCATAACTTTACTCTGAATTGGGGGAGTTGACCTTTTAGTGAGAACATGAAATGAAGTTAATAGGAAACCCATAAATTGTGTGCATCAGAAGTTTAGCCAGAAGAGAATTTACAATACTTTCTTAAGAAAGTTGGAATTGGTAAACATATAGTTTCCTGTTATCCTGTAGAAGTATTGATTATGTATTGATAAATTATTGAATATGCGAGAGATATGTCTTACCAACACAAAACACAAGATATGTATACTATCCTTTCTCAGCAATTCTTCATAATTATTTGTAACACACCTTGGACACCTCACCTTCACTTATCATATTTCATTGCTGTAAACATTTGTCATTTGAAGGCAAGCGGTGTTCCATCATCGACAAGCCCTGTGCGAGCAGCTGAGGAACGAAACTGATTCCGCCTTGGCCCTTCATCTTACCATCACCGTTGCCTTCCAAAACCACACCCAATGCATGCTCCATGCACCAGGAAGGTAAGTGATAATGGTGGTTGCTGTAACAGCAATGCAGATGGTTGTGGTGTTGGTTGCGGCAGTTGTAGTGGAAGTGGTATTGGTACTGGTGATAGTGGTATATGTAGTTGTGGAAGGAAGTGGTGGTGGTTATAGAAGAAAAGGTAATTTCTTTGCTGTGGTAAGTGGTAGCGTTGATGGTCAAAGTAGTTGTAGAAATGGTAGCAGTGCTGGTACTGATGGTAGTGGTACAAGAGATTCTGCTTTGGACCTTATTCCTACATCACTCCTGCCTTACAAAAGTATGCTTCATACCTTGGGAAGGAAATGATGGTGGTTTGCATCATTTAAACTGTACTTGGCCGTTGCATAAAAGTTACCATTATGGTAAGTTTGCTTTGCATGGTAACTTGCATGGAATCCCTTATTTTGATTGGCTGTCGACCAGCATTACCATGGTAGTTAATATTGGATGGCAAAGTTACCGTAATAGTAACCTTTATGCAACGGGGCCAGGTGGTGGTATGGTTGGGATGATGTTGGGAGTAGAATTGGTAGTGCTAGTAGTAATAGGGAGAGGTGTGGTTGTGGCAGAAAAGGTAGTGGTTTATGTTGTGGGAGTGTAGAGGCAATGGTTGTAGTGATGATGGTAATGGGAGTGGTACATATACTGGTGCTTGTGGTACCGATGATGGTACTTACTGATTCTGCTTGTGGTTCTGATGATGGTACTTGCTTTACTGATTGTACTTAAGACCTTCATCTTCACCATTACTGCTGTCATCCCAAAACCATACCCAATGTATGCTCCATGAGGCACTGATACAGGTTGTGGTACTGCTGGGAATGGTGGTTTAATAATAATAATTAGACTTATATCGCGCCAAATCTACTCTGTAGAGTGCTCAAGGCGCTTTTTAAGAAATTATAAAAGAAATTAATAAGAATTGAATTAAGAGAAATGTTTTAAGGTATTGTTTGAAAGTTTCAGAGGTCAAGCAAAGTTTGATGATTTCAGGGAGGCTATTCCATAACTTGGAGGATGAGTGAACAAATGATCTTCCCCCGGGGTTTTGGAAACTTTGGGGATAACGAGAAAATTGGAAAAGGAGGAACGTAAGGATCTTGAAGGGGTATAACTTTTGATCAGTGAAATGAGGTACTGGGGAGAAGAGCCGTGGACACAGTGGAAAGTTAACAACAAAATCTTGAACATAATACGTTGCTTTACAGGGATTCAATGTAAGGATCTTAAGATAGGAGTAATGTGAGTGCGCCTGGTGGATGGAAAAAAGGTTGCGAGCGGCGGCATTTTGAAGTTTCTGAACTTTGACTAACTGATTCTGGGGTAGTTTGAACAAAAGGGAGTTTAGTAATGGAAGTGGGATGGTTTTGCTCTGCTGGTAGTGGAAAACTTGTAGTAATTGTGCTTATATATAGTTATAATGGTGATTGAAGTGGTTGCACCTGTTTATTCAGAGTTGTATTGCGGGGACAAAAATAACTTGGGGCTGGGGGCGATTTAGCCCCTGAAATGTTTGAAAGTGCTCTTGAAACAAAACCAAAAAAAAAGCCCAGCAAAAATGCTGGTTCTCATGCTGTGTGACAAGGAATAGGTCAAAACAAAGTCACCATACTTTACACGATTCTCATTAATTTTTTTGCACTATTAGTCCATAAAATCGTTGCAACTTGTTTGAACAACTTTGCTTTCAAAATGGTCAGACCCCAATATAAAGTTCAGTGAACATTGGAAAATAGTCACATGGAAAATTAGATTCAATGAATCTAGAATGTAGAAGATATATCAGTGGTAGAAGAAGTTAATTGTTTGTAGGAATAGGGAATACACTTATTGCAATGTTTATTGCTTTAATGCAAATGACAGGAAAGATGTGCGATTAATATGAAAATGATGCTTAGAACTGATGCAGCATTTTGAAATTCCGAACAAAAATACATTCAGATTTGAAATACCTATTAGGGCCCAATATGTGAAATGTTATTTAATTAAGGTCTAAAATTATTTTTGGAATGTGAGAAAAAATGATATTCTAGATACAGGTTTTCAAGGGGCATACAAGCCAGTATCCTTAATAGCCCTTGTTCCTCAAGGCCTCCACTACTCCTACATGTATTTGGCAAGGATCACTACCCATAATGCATAGTCCAAAAATATTTTTAGAAAGTTTGAAAAAAAAATGATATCCTACATGCAGGTTTTCAGGGGCACACAAGCCAGTATCCTTAATAGCCCTTCTCCCTCAAGGCCTTCAACTACATGTACTCCTATCCGGCCAGGATTACTACCCACAATGCAACATACTAAGCAGTGTAGTTTTATAATAGAGGCCAATTTGAATTCTAAAACACTTCTTCACCACTTAACCCATTGCCTACTTGAACCTGGTGATCTCTGTATAAAGCCTATGGGAATTACAGAATTCAGCAGTCAATAGGTTAATACATCCTTGGTGTAATAATCCTGTTACCAGAAATCAAAACAGATATCAATAGCCATCCTCTCAAAAATATTTTAGTATGTCTACATAAATAAAATTATGATAATCACCCTCTGTACCCTACATGCCTATAAAGTAGTCTCAATATTTAAAGTTTAAGATTAGCTATTTCTAAGTTCGCTGGTCACCAGTCCAGGTCCTAAGTATACCTTAGCCAAGTGGCGTACCATAGGTAACGGCATGGGGGGGCCAACAAAAATTTTGTGGCACTTAGTGGGCGTGCAAATTGCCAGGTTTCCTGACCTAATAGATACATTTGAAAGACTGTGCCATTAAAGAGATATGTATCTTACTGATCAAATAATGATTTTTTTAATATTCAGACCTAAAAAAGGGACATTACATGTATAAGCAAATTTTTGTAATCATGATACGAAGCTGTCTCACTAAATAAACAATAATTTTTTATGTATTGACCCCAAACAGGGACATTTTAAGAACTATCTTTTAGGAATTTATGAAGACCATTCATATCTCACCATAGTCATCTAATGCGAGTGCTAAGCGCTTACTGATTTGTTAGAACTACACCTAAAAACATTTGAAGTCAATTTAATTATGAATACGAAACAAATCTCACTACTCAAATATTGCGCGCAAGCGCGAATTGAAAATTTTTGAAATTCAGACTACAAGAGGGGCATTCTTTGGTTTGTTTGTAGGAATTCACCAAAACAAATGATCGTGCGCAAAGCACGAGCCAAGAAGTTTTGATATTCAGACCAGAAAAGGGGACATTTAAGGACTGTTTTAGGAATTCATGAAGAGCAGTCATATATCACCAATCCACTAATGTGAACTCAAGCTCAGACTGATAATGTTTCATATTCAGCGACCTTAAAAGGTGGCAATCACTTTAAGTTGTCATGTAAAAGAAGCATAATTATGTCACTACATAAAACAATAATAACTTGAAGTGCAAGGAAATATATTTGGTGTATATTGACTTGCAAACAGGATTATTAAACAGACAATGCAACTATGCGAGCACCAGGAATGATGAACACATGGGAAGCAAATTATGTTTAATATTAAAGTTATGAAAAAAAATTCTTATGTAAATATGACATATCATAAACAATTTCTCCTTCCTCCACTATACATTTCTCTTTCTTTTTCTCTCCTTTTCTCCATTTCCCCTTTTTGTTTTTTGCCAGATGGGAGGGGGGCCACGTGCCCCCCCCTCCCCCTGTAGTTTTGCCACTGCCTTAGCCTTATTGATTATTGAATCATTGGCAGTTCAACCACTTTGATGGTATTTAAAGATGAAGCGTTAGCTTTTTTATATGATTTTTTGATATTATTCAGGAAAGTCAGGATGAGAAAATGACTTTCTAGTAAAGGCCTTAAATGTGTACACATACGGTTTTCATAAGTTCTTGCTGGTAATGTGTAGATTGTATTGAGATCAGCTTCAGTGAAACATTAAACTCTGTAAACTAGATTTGCTGTTCTAATAACCATTCAATCGGATGTCATTAATAATAATATTAGACTATCGCTGAATATTGACTTCTTTAAATATGTTAGTGATTTTTTGATCTGATTGCTAAGAAAGCATCAATGCTAAGCAAGCAACCAGAGGACCGACAGCTTAAGGTCCTCTCCGAAGGACCTGGTAATGAAGATGAATGGCTTACCAAAGGGCACTAGTGCACCAAGTGGGAATCGAACTCAGGTCACCCGAATCCGAAACACCCGCTTTACAGACTGAGCTGTTGCGCCGCCTCAAATATTTTGCATCCTATAAATGATATCAGCATCATCATCACGTTTGTTATACTTTTTTTATACTTACAAGTTCATTTTTTTACCCTAGATGCGTACCTCAGCTGATCACATTCCTCAGTAAACACCTCACTGCTGACCAACACGCCCTCTTAGTCCAATACCAAGACCTGGTCCAAAAAAACATGGCTCACATCCGAGAGCAGGATCAAAAGAACAGCGCACCTTCAGGCGAGGAGGAGGGGGATAAGACGAGTGCAGTGGATGAGGAGAGTAAAATTAAGACCCAACTCCAGGATTTGCTGAATAAGATCAAGGACGTAGCTCTGGTGAAGAAAGGATCAGCTGCTAATCATGAGGATTAAACCCTAGGATTGAACCCTTTAATACATTTTCAGTTATGTTTTCGTGTTATATTTCGTTAGATCCCAGAATATCCATAGATATGAAAATTATTATGAAAATTTCTTTAATAGATCATATCCATCCCATGTGCCGAAAAACTATGTATTGTTAGATTATTTGTTTTTATTTTTAGATAAATTTCTTGAAATTCAGCTTGTCACCTCATGGTAATCCATAATATCTTTACCTAGTGTAATGCAACTGCATTATGTATTGATTAAAGACCAAACCTCAACGATAGTATATTCTATGTTGGACTGAATATCAAATATGACACCAAATAATTATATTCCGCCCTTTCCAATCAATTCCAATGAATTCCTGTTTATGTAGAGTATTTAAGGGGAAGGGGCCAACTGAACTACGCTGTGTGATGACCAACATTGCAGCATCAGTGCATTGAATAGTGAATTAGTGTGTTGCCATTCAAATGGGTCTATATTACAAGACTACACTGCTAGTATTCGTTCTGAACGAAGGCTGCTGGATTGTATATGCTTTAAAAGCAGATACGAACTAATAGCGCCATCTCAAGTCCTCAACTACTCATACCTGTCCAGTTTCCTGACCCATAATGCTAGAGTAGTCTAGTAATACAGACCCACTTGAATGATAACAAGCTTATTAACTACTCAATACATTTAAACCGCAATAAATATGTTACCACATACATGTAGTAAAACAATTACTTTTCCTCTCAAAACGTTTCAGTTTCTTTTCACAAATACAATAATAGGTCACTTTATTCTCTGTAGTATATTAAAGTAAATATCTGAAAATGTATATTTCAAGACTATGTCTTTATAACACACAGTCAATGAGAGACCATACACAGTTCACTCCTGCTTTAACCCTAAAAGGACTGGGCTATTGGAGATGTATAGAGGACTGAGGGGCGGCCCTTCTGATCTCGGCAGCCGTTTGCGCGACCGCGTCAAAATTTGGCATGGAATGGAAATTATTACAGACCATTTAAATAATAAATTAAACCCTGAATTAACTAAGCAGACCAATTAGAACGAAAAACAATCACCCTTTTATGAATTTCAACTCCCATAGACTTTGTAAACAAAGTATAAAAATTAGCCATTTTCGGCAGGACATTGTCTCGTAAAAAGTCATTAATTTTTGCGGCGCTATTTTTTTTTGCGTTTCTGAAATATCGCACAAAGCGTTGAAGGGGCATCATGGCCCGCAGTCCTTTTATGGTTAAAGGTACATTGAAGTTTGCGATGTTATGTGAAGTTTGTAATGAATATTCACTCGCTTCTGTCTCTTGACTTGTCTTCCTCAATGGGAGAAAAAATGTACTTGCAGCTAAATTGAAAGAAGATGAATACTAACTACTATTCTTAGTTACTCTGGGATGAAAATAATTATATCTTTATGAATAAAGTAAAATTTTCCTAGCAGAAAGCTAAAAAAATAGTCATCAAATTTTGGTAACAAATGAGTGATTTACTAAATTTCAAATCAGGCATTATTTCATGAAAATAATTATGTGCATGTCGTCATGAAAATTCATTAGGTTGGCTGTTGATTTTATGTTCCCACTTTCCTTTTTCTCATGTTATTAAATTAAATCATAATTATTTTCTATTATCATACATGTATGTATGGTTTGTCTCCCAAATGACTATCCGATATGCATTAAATCAGTTTTCAATCCAATTAGTTTAATTCTTGAAGGACAACATTTTGATAAATACAGTTTCATGTAATAAAATAAAAACAAACAAGTAGGGATCTGACGTTAATATCAGTTTGCTCATTTCATATTCATGAAGACAAGCACAAAACCGAAATAACTTTCTCATTCCTTAACCAGTGATAATTTCTCTTATGTTTGATTTTTCTTTAACTGATCAAATTATAATATATTTAGCCTGGAGTACCCCTTTATCCCATCTCACAGCCGGGGGGGGGGAGGTGGTGCTGATTCCGCCCTCCCCCCTGAGATCTCGGCCTTCGAGCGCCGCAATAAATTGCATGGTGGTAGTGTGCAGTAAAATCTACAGGCTGTATGGTTAATTTTTTTGAAATAATAAGATTTTTTATTAAATGAATTAATTATGCTAATTTATGCATGAAATAAAATATTTGCTCTAATCAACTATCACACGGCCCCTATTTTTTTTAATCATTAGACCCTTTGAAGAATCCCAATCACATGTACTTCAAAAAAATTGGTATCGCAATTTTTTTTCGCAATGTATTTTATTGTTTTTTCGATGGAAATTGTTGCAGACTTAATTCTGATCATAAACAAGACAAAATTAAGTAAGTTTAATCATTAAAAGTAGAAATAATGATACATTTATGAATTTTGGCCAAATATACAATTTGCATTGGATTTGTACACGAATTCAGGTTTTTTAAGCAGTTTTTGGTCTGACATGCAATTACACAATGTTGCGTAATTTCGTAACCGCGCACCTGGGCATTGCAAATTTGGTCTAAAAAGTTGTGGGAGATTTGAAAGTAAAAAGTTACCGAGCGGCGCGGTTGAAGAATTTATCGGGTCTTTTAGGGTTAAGAACCTCCGGTTGTTGCCCAGTATAAATTGAAGACTGGCATGAAAGCAGGACAGAAACAACAAATAATCATTATACATATATACTTTTCAAATTTTGATTAGATTATTTTCTGTGTAAACCTGTGTATACTTGTGCATTAGGTTCGACCAAAATATCCTCTTCTGTTGTCTAGTTTTCTTTTAATATTAACGTAATGTGCATTTTATTTGAATGTAGTTTTTTTTAGTTGAGTTGAGTAACAATTTTTTTTTCTTCAAAGTCACAAAGAATGCATGAGATGCCTATATAGCAATATGAAATATATAACTTTAAAAAGGTTGATTTCTTTTTCCTTGTTCTGTTTCATCAGTTCATGTATTGCGTAAAATGATATTGAAATTTTTTTTTCATGCTGAATAAGAATAAGTAAATTTTATCTATAGTAACAACCCAAGGCTAATACAAAAGCTGGTCTTTAATGATTGGCGACTGACATATTTTCATATCCATTATCGGCTTTCAAGGTATTTGCTGAAAGTGGTCACCTTTTGTCTTTAGGCAAGTAGATACATGCATTGGCGGCGGAAGCCAACAATTTTAGGGGGGACAACTAAAAAAATTTTGACAAGCAAAAAAAAAAGTTATCAACCAAAAATTTTAGGGGAGGAACGTAGGAAACTAAATTGACAAGCAAAAAAAAAAACAAAACAAGAAAAACAAATTTAGAGGGGACCCCGTCCCCGCTATGGATACATGGCTAGCTGCTAACGGTGTTGATTTTATGTGAACCCGGAGGTAAACACCGTTTTCACCAAAAAGAAGAGGATTTATTGGGTGTCTGGACCTCTCATTTCTAATCTGGTCTAGATATAATGATGATAGCAATAAAAATTACGATAATAATAATAATGATGATAATATTATTATTATCGTTGTTATTATTATAAGAGTAGTAATGATTATAATTTGGATAAAAGTTTGAAAAACAGCTCAAAAAGCGCTTGCATAAATGTTGGAGTCTCATTGACTCCCAGTGTATTGTGAAAAATGAACTGAATGAAAAATGGGTTTATGCTGCTGTTGGAGTGAAGATGATCTGATCATTTTGGTGTAACAAGTATAAAGTTTAATGGTTCAAATTCAAAATTGAGTGCAGTCGAGATTGAAGGCATCCTGATGTGATATGGGGTCAGAAGATGATCAGTCATATAATCGCCATGGCTTAGTGGATAAATCAGAATTAAACTTGGTTCATGAAATAATGAATGCATAAAGGCCACCGCACACCTTGCGACTGTTCGCGATCCGATTTTGGAACAATTTGCATTTTGCTCATTTTCTGAAAATGGAACATATTTTATTTCAGGTTAAAATTAATTGAAATAATACTCGTATAACCATTTTGAAAGATTGTAAGCCTTTTGTTTTTTTTTTAGTAAACACCAAAATAGTTTGAAATCGTAGCCACTCATACGACTGCTATGACGTCATTATGACTAGATTTTAAATTCGCTTTTATTCTAATAAGGATGATAGCATAGTCACAGATGTGATCATAGATATTCGTACGATGATTTAGAACATTACACAGCATGCACAGTAAGATATTCCAGGTCTCGATATTAGCCGGAAGAGGTGGTGGTCACAGCCCTGCGGCCAGATATGGTTCTTGTGGCTAGGTCGGCACGTAAGATTGTGATGGTTGAGTTGACGGTGCCGTGGGAGACGAGGATAGAGGAGGCGAGGGAGAGGAAAATGGATAAGTATGCTAGTCTGAAGCAGGAGTGCGAGCAGAATGGATGGGGAGCAGAGGTACATACAGTCGAGGTTGGGTGCAGGGGGTTTACGGGTGTCTCTGCAAGGAGGTGGATTCTAGCAATGGGGTTCAGTGGTAAGGAAGGGGAGAAGTGGGTGAGGAGAATGTGTGGGGCAGCCGAGACGGGCTCGGCTTGGGTTCAGAAGGCATCGTAGTGCTTTCTGGACAAGATTACTTAGGTGTCAATGGGGGTGCTGTCCAGGGTATTCCAGCATAGCACTGGCCAGCCAGGGGGAGGTGTACAGCATTCAAATGGCAGAAACACCTGTGATCCCTGGTGTGCTGCTGATGACCCGTTGACATCTGCAGAATTTAAGATCTTTCTGTATTTTCTACATTCTATTCTGAAATCGGGTCGCAGACGAATCGTAAGGTGTGCGGTCGCCTTAATAAGACGGCGATATTCTTACAATTCTATATAAATCAGTGACGGACTCAGGTGGGGGTAGAAGTCGACCCACTATGATACCCCGACCCTCTACCGTGTCCTCTCACCTCCCTGACTCCTTCACCATCCCCTGTTCAGATTCCAGGATCTGCCACAGTCATACAGATACAGCAAGTTTGAAAATTAATAATATATGTCTAACCTTTTTAATTATATTTTACATGTTTTGTTGAGATCAAATGGAATTACGCATTACACCCCTCCCTTTCTCCCCTTTTATTCAAAGTTGGATTCGTCCTGTTAACAGTGTTTGAACTAGCAGAGTAAACTATTCTCTTGACGAAATTAACAAATTATGCAGTTTTGTCTACTTTCGTAATTTACGAGAGTGATTCAAGTACTTTTGATGACAGCCATGCTGGTATGCTTGCGTTAATAGGCTGCCTATCTCTCTTTTTTAATTGTTATTCATTTCTTTTTATTTGTTCATTTTTGCTTGAGGCAACCAATAAATCATTTTACCCCTTCATTTCCCACAGGCACTCGACAAACTATTTGATATAAAATCATAAATCATTTCAACAAATATATAATTATCCTGTGTTTTACAAGAAAAGTATATATGTTTTTTTTTATATAATGGTATTTTTTTTCATATCCTTGCCCTTGATGTTACATTGAAAAGTTAAATTTGCTGGCATTTTTTAAAGGAAAAAATATTAGTTGAAATTTTGTACAATCTGTATTTTCAGATTCATATACTCCCCAACTGTCTGTCCCTTTTACTCCACCTTATATTCTTCTGATTGTTGTTCTGCTTGTGCCTCTTCTATTTCTTCTGCTTTTTCTCCTCCTCCTTTTCTTCTGCTTCTACTTCTGCCTCTTTTTATTCTGCTTCTACTGCTTATTTTCTTATTCCTCTTCTGCTTCTTTTTCTTCTTTCTCTTTCCATTCTTTTTTCTCTTCTTCTACTACTACTTCTTTCTCTTTTTTACACGTTTATTTCACCCGTTTGAATTATAATACGATATTCATTAATGGATGAGATCGGGTAAAGTGGAATACAAAATTGTGTTTCAGACACTCTTTGCTTTTTAACTTAGAACAAAGTCACTCCTTAAGAGAAAAAGATAATGCTTTCAAAATACCTGCAAAGTGTACATTACAGTGTATATCCATGAAGGCAAATAGGACAAGGAAGATGATCAAAATGAACATGAATCATACAATAAAAAATGTATTAACAATAATATAAATGTGGAAGAAAACAATGGCAATACCAGGAATGGTGAAGGAAGTTGAGTCAACGGAAAAAGAGGGGGCAAAAGGTGGGATAAAGGAAGAAGGGTAACGGAAAAATAACAAAAATTAAAAGGTAAAGGGTTAGATAGTGAAAGAAAAAACAAAAGAAAAAGGTCCTATGTGTCACCTTATTTTTCATACAAATTACAGTAAGCATCTAGATAAAGACAACCAATTTATTTGACTACCGGTATATACTAGTACACACTAAGAAATAAAGGTTCAAAATTGAACCCCGAAAGGTTGATGCAAAATCAGCACCCGATGGGTTCAAAATTGAACCCCTGATTTGGGGTTAAAAAATTGAACCCTGCGGTTGGGGTTCCTTTTTGCACCCTGCGGGTTCAAAACCACGCCCCTAAATTTTAAATTGAACCCCTAGGGGTGCAGTTTTGAACCCGCAGTGTGCAAAAATGAACCCCAACCTCAGTGTTCAATTTTTGAACCCCAAATTAACGGTTCAATTTTTTAACCCATAGGGTGTTGATTTTGAACCTTTTTTTCTTAGTGTGTAGTTTGTGTATTGCAGAAACATGAGAAGAGTATGTCTTCAACCGCAGTGATTACGCTTGATTAATGTGCTAAATTAACTTTTATTGATTTTATACTTTACAATTTTAAAAACATACATCGATGTGCTTTTTTGAAAATATTTTTCATTGAAAATGTCAAATTGATTTTTTTGTACTGTCTTGGAAAACAAAATAAAATAAAAAAAGATATAGGTTGACTTGCTATAGTATATTTGATATAGCTGTATCGTTAATACACGCAGGACCACAGAACGTTCTTTATCAAAAGTACTCCCCTAGAATAATCTTTGACCTTGATCATCATGATCATGTGACCCGAAAGCGTTGCGCGATGACCAGTGATTCTTAAATACACTTGTATAGGTTTTATGAAATAGCTCTATGCATTTTTTCAAGTGATGACATAAAAAAATTACCCTTTGTTTTTCAATGCTGACGATTTCAAACTTCCAATTAAGATATTCAATATCATAGTTCAAATTCGCCTGTTGTCATGGTAATGGCTTATTTTCCCAAAGAAAGGTGCATTTAGAAATGTGCAAAATCTTATTTTATTACAGTTCCCCTAATTTCAGGGGAGCGTTTCATCAACATTTTTGTCTGACAAGTTGTCAGATCTGACATCTTTTCTTGATTCTGATTGGCTGAGAGGCACTGTTACTATAGTAATTGTCGGATAAAATGGGACTTGTCGGATAAAACGTCCGACTTGTTCTTTCATGAAACGCTCCCCAGGGGGCCGTTTCATAAAGCTGTTCGTAAGTTAAGAGCAACTTTAAGAACGACTGGTGATCCTTTCTTACCCGCTAAGCCATCGCCTATGGTGTATACCATTTACCAAAAAAAGGATCACCAGTCGTTCTTAAAGTCGTTCTTATCTTACGAACAGCTTTATGAAACACCCACCTGGATGCTTAACATGTTCGTGTTCGTTTTTAAATGGCTACCTCAGTACTCTTATTAGCATACTCACAAGGATGTGCATATTGTTTAGTGAAATTAAGCTAAAATTTGAAATGTCGCAACTCCTTATATTTGACAAGTATTAGTAAGCCACCCGGCGGTTCATCTGGTGCACTTCCGTGACCATGTAGTGCAAAGGTCCATTTCTCAAGCGTGTGGTTTTCTTATAGAAGTAAAATAGCTATTGTTATAAATCAGTTTGTGAGGGTGGGTGGAACTCGGGGAAAATTCAGGAGAGGCAATTGAAATTATAATTTTCGGTCATTTGGCCTAGAAAAATGCTTTAAAAATATTGATTTACAAATTTTTAGAGGTTGTTACGATACTGCAACAAATAACAATGAAAATTTAGTTTTACATTTGATTTCCCTTTTTTATATCAGGAAATAGATCAATCGTACACTAAAAAACACTAAACAAAACAAAAATAATAATCTTACATCTCTTGAAGTGTCAGTTCTAATTAGTCCACAAATATCCAAGTTGGCTGGCAAAGGTTCCTTAGATTAATGTCCACAATGCTGGCGATGAAGAAATTGATGTTGAAACACGAGGAATAATGAGAGTCTCTGTAACAAGTTGAAATGTCTGTGAAGACGATGTTGATGATGATTAACAGACAATTTCATTAATCCATGGGTTGAGAAATGTTCCTTAAAACAGGTTGATGATCTCGATAAGAGCTGAGAACTCCTCTCTTAAAGTATCTGCAAACAGTTCATTGATGGCGTGCATATAATTCCACAGAAGATAAATGTTGTATTCCAGGTGGAAATGAACTATGCTCTGAATTAAAGTCTGGTGTGAAACTCTGATATGATGATGAAACTGCCAGCTTATATATATAAATTTCCACTATTCTGGAAGCTATTCTGCATTGTTGTATTGTCTTTATGAAAAAGAACATTTTCCTTCTTTCTAGAGCAGATAAATTCTAGAAGACACTTGAATGACCTCAGTGAAATGGACAATGTAAACAAGATAGCTAATCATATTTTCCCTTCCCACTACCACTAGGAGTCTCTATTGTGTAGCAGTCTATTGTTTGTCTTTGTCATTCCAGAAATCACAAAAATTACTCAGCCACATCAAATAGGCATGCCTAACAAAGCTTTAATGAGACATTCTGGAATATTCTTAATCATTATACGAAATGAATATCCTTAAAGAGGAAGTAACTAGATATAACAAGGTTAATAAATTGACGTCTTAATTTCATTCTTATGAATTGACCTACATTCGACCTTCAATCGGTAATTACTGTTTTCGTCTTTTGATAATATGAATGGGCCAAAATTATCTCTCCAATTGCACGTATATCAATGATGGACAAATTTTTAAAGGAAAATAATACATATTGAGCATGAAACCCACTATTTTAACTCCAAAATGGCCGCAGACGGCCATTTTGAAGAAATTAATTTTGGATGAAATGTGCTATATAAAGTTTTTCAACACATCAAGTATGGGAGGGGGTTATTGTGGTTGATAAATCAAAATCTGAAATCTATTTGAGGAGTTGAAATGGTCTTGATCTCCTAATTAGAGATTATTGACATTCAAATATCCAAAATTGCCATTTTGAAAAAAAGTTAACTTCAAAATCCGATAATTTAGAAAGTACAGCAAATTTTAACACAAGGGCATATCACTGATCATTTTGCATAAGTTTCAGGTTACATGATCACGGTGATATGTTATCTAGTAAACTTTGTATATACGTCGTATTTCCAACATTTTATTAATATTGAAATCTTTACCAAGTTTTTTAAATGGCATCATAACTGTCGAAGTATATGGACCTAGTTCATGAAATTTAGACATAATAAAGGTAAAGAGTCGAGTATCACTGATTTGTATATACTACTAAATTAGCTATAATAAAAATAGACAAATTGATGGTTTATGATTTATAGCACAAATGGAATGTAAAACTACCATGCTGGTATGGATGGTTTTTCTCTTTGCGTTCCATAATTGTACTTATATCGAGATATTTGCTTTTAGGGTGCCATTATCGAGAAGAACCAGCTACCAAGTGGAAGCAACCTTTCGATCAAATTTAATTTATTCTACTGCGTTTCATCTTCACGACATTTAGGAAACTTCTTAAAATGTATGCTCTGCAGCGTTTCGTCTTTGTGATGATAGTGATTGGATGTGATCACCTTGGTATGACACGATCTGATGGTAATATTCTATTTCAATATTTTTTTTTCTTTTACGTTTGTTTTGATTTCTGATGAGTTATTTTTTTTTAAGTATTTGCAACGATCTTATAACAGTGCCTGCGCAAAAGGATATAATTGAGAGGCTCCTAACGAAAAGATCAAGTTAGTAACCATTTGTAGTGCGTGACTTATGAAGAGAATACATATCTTACCAGACAAATAATGCGAGCTGAAAGCTTGATTTTTCCAACGAAAACTGGACATTCTAAGCACTTTTTGCAATAATGAACAACATTGGTATCTAATAAAAAGAAATAAAGCGAGTAGGAAGCGGGAACTTAATTTTTTGGTGACCCGAAAATTGCTACGCAAAATACGACAAAAGCCGTCGTCAACTGCTCCGATGTACCCGGGAAGGGGGGGGGGGGCACTCGACCAAAAAAGTAGTGGGTATGTGCCGCGGGCGAGACAAAAAAACGGGCGCCTTGGAGCGGGCTTACTGTAAAAAGGAGGGTCCTCGGAACGGGCTTCGGAACGACAAATGTTTGTGAAAACGGGGGTCCTTGGAACGGGTCGCCTGCCTGTGATTGCGTAATCATCCCTATGGAACAATGCAGCTAGCCCGGCGGCACGGGCGCCGGGTGCGCTTGCGCAGATACGATGGTCGGACAGCGCTCTGCGGCCGCTTTTCACCAAAATTGCGGCTCATTGTAGCAGATCAATACGGCTGGAACGTCGTAACGGAAAATATGCGAAGCTTTGGAGCGGATTTCTTTCTTTTTTTCTCTCGATAAAAAGAAAATGCTATGCTTTGGTGCGGCTTCCTTTGTTCTTTTTCTCAATAAGACAAAAATGTTATGCCTTGGAACGGAAATTTTAGTGTAAAAATTGGGGTCCCGTCCGCGGCACACACCCACTATGCATTATATACTGAGTGCCCCCCCCCCCGGGGGGGGGGGGGGATTGTACAATCGCTCCGCTGACAACGCTCCAATTGTATGATAATTGCTCCGCGACGATTGCTCTGCCGAATTTTGCTCCGCTGACAATTGCTCTAGCTGCCAACATGAACTCAAAGGACATTTGTCCCGCAAAATGAGACAATTGCTCCGCGGACATTTGCTCCTCGAATGCGACTTTTGCTCCACTGACATTTGCTCCGCAAAGATGCGACAACTGCTCCACCGATATTTGCTCCGCATAATGCAACTATTGCTCCACCGTCATTGCTCCGTAAACTGCGACAATGCTTCACAGACATGACCGATGAACTTTGGATCTGGAACATTTTTTTTTATTCATTATGACACTTTTTTTCATTATTTCTTTATTGATTAATTTATTTGTAGTTTTATGCAAACTGACAATGGGTAACATTATATTTTTCAGTGCAGTAACATAATATAACTGCTCTCCACAACGGACCTGTGCGCATTTTTCATAAAATTTGTTAAAATCAAATCAGAATATTCATAAAATAATACAAAACGAAATTGAATGCATTAACTCATTGTTTTTTAAACCGACTAAACAAATTTCATTTTCATCCAATCTGAACACTGAAAAATTAGAATTTTGTTTGGATTCAATGCAATTTTAAAAACAAACACAGATAAACACGTCGTTTGAAAATTTATACACCCCTGTTTATTTGTATTCTACATGTGAAACAACCATGGTTGGTTTATTTACTCCTTCGGAAAAATTAAGAACCTAGGAGTATATTTTGATAAACATATGACTGTGAATGATCATATTTCTACTGTATGTTGTATTGTCACATATCATTTGAGGAACATAACTAGAATTCGTAGGTTTATTGATCAGTCAACTGCTAACCATGCCATACGCTCCCTTATCCTTTCTCGTCTTGATTTTTGTAATGGTCTTCTGTCTTCAATACCATTGTCTCACATTAATCGTCTCCAGCACCTCCAGAATTGGGCTGCCCGTATTATTTTCGAAGTCCGCCTTGACACACCTCCTGAACCCCTGTTATATAATTTACACTGGCTCCCGATTAGACAACATATTATTTTTAAGTTACTACTCCTTGTATACAAATCACTCTATAACCACGCTCCAAAATACTTGTCTGATTGTTTAGAAATTTATGTCCCAGGTAGAAGAACTAGATCCTCTGAAGACCCACTTAAAATTAACATATCCAACAAAAAGAAAACAGACTGGAGATAGAACATTCACTGTTGCATCCTCTATGGAATGGAACAAGCTCCCTCTTGCAATCAAGACAATCCCCAACAATCAAGTCTTTTAAGAAGTCACTTAAAACTCTCTTGTTCTAGGCAATTGCCTTCATTTAATGTGTCATTCTGATTTTGTTTGTATCTTTTATATGTTAATTGAAATTGTGAGCGCTTTGGGCCATTTGGGAAAAGTGCGTTATAAATATTGAGTATTATTATTATTATTGAAGATTGAATAAGTTACAACTTCGTTAAAATTTTAAACACTTCTTTAAACTGTACTAAATAATTATATTACACAGTGTTGTATAAAAAATCAAAAACTTTTTTATTGTGTAAAGAAATATTCAAGAAATTAGACTAGACTGGAAACAAAATCGAATTATTGTTACACCAGGCCTTAAATGAGTGCATGTTGAGATTTCTTTCTCGATAAATTGCTTGGAATTAAATGGAACCCCGTAAGTCCCCCCCCCCCACAACAACGGTTTCCTTATTTGTTCTCTCTATGGCTCGTCGAATTTGGGCGGGAAATACTGTATACGTGGCCATCAGAGAAGAAAAAGGAAATTGAATTAAAAAGAGGGAAATACAGTCCTTTCACAATATCAAATAACAAGTTTAGGGCCAATATGTGTAGATTAAAAAGTATTCCTCTCAAACATGCCAAAGGGCACATTTCATTGGGGTGGGGGGAAACTTCCTTTGTAATAGGGTCTTAAAAATACATTCTGAGTGCCTCGGACATTTTTAATGTACTGTTCCTTGAAAACTCGATGGATCGGTAAAACGTTTCGAAACGTATATATAATACAGTATATATACTTCTGAAGTGTTTACAAAAGTTAAAATGCATACATAACCAGGGTTGCATGAAATTTAAACAACATATATCTGTGTTTGTTTTTAAAATTGCATTGAATTCAAACCAAATTCTAACTTTTCATTCTTTACATTAGAAAAAATGAATATTGTTTGTTTAGCTGAGTTAGAAATAAGAATCAATGGGTTTTTTTATGGAAGCTTAAAAGTGCCACCGAGATGTTGAGATAATTATCTTGGGAAGTCGACATCTTGATAGAAAAGATCAGATGACGAGATCCCGAATCTCATCATGTCCACATCTTGATAGAAAAGATCAGATGACGAGATCCCGAATCTCATCATGTCGACATCTTTTAGAAGGGAAGATCAGATGACAAGATCCCGGATCTCATCATGTCGACTTCTTTTAGAAGAGATGATCAGATGACAAGATCTTCGATCCATGATCATGTTATCTGATCATCTCCTCTAAAAGATGTAGACATGATGAGTTACGAGATCATGACATCTGATCATCTCTTCCACTGGATGTAGACATGATGAGATCCGAGATCTTGTCATCTGATCATCTATTCTACAAGATGTCGACATGTATAAGATCCGGGATCTTGTCATCCGGTCATCTCGTCTAAAAGATACCGACATGATGAGATCCGGGATCTTGTCATCTGATCATCTATTCTGAAAGATTGGACATGATGAGATCCGGAATCTCGTCATCTGGTCTTTTCGCTTGCAAGATGTCGACTTCCCAAGATAATTATCTCAACATCTGGGTGGCACTTATAAGCTATCATAGTTTTTGCATTCCGAAATTCGTTTATTGTTTATGTAAATCTACTGATTTGAATTTAACAAATTGTATGTAAAATGCGTACAGGTCTGTTGTGGGGAGCAGTTATGTTAATGTTACTGATAATTATAATGCTCTTCCCATTGTCAGTTTGCATAAACCTACAAATAAATAAATTGAGAAATAATTAATGAAAAAAAAGGTGCCATAGTGAATTAAAAAAAATGTTCCACATCCAAATTCATCGGTCACGTCTGTGGAGCATTTGACGCACGTTAGGGATATCTTCGGAGCAAATATTGGCGGAGCAATTGTGGACGGAGCAGATATCGGCGGAGCGCTTATCAACGGAGCAAATATCGGCGGGGCGATCGTCGACAGAGGAAATATGGGCCGAGCAAATGTCGTCGGAGAAATTGACGGCTGAGCAATTTTCGGCAGGACAAATATCCGCGGAGCCATTGTCCGAAACTGTTATTGGCGGAGCAGTTGTCGCATTTTGCGTAGCAATTGTCGGCGGAGCAATTGTCACAGAACCAATATTTTTGTACTGACCTTGTACAAGACCGGTTAGTGGCTGTTTCCAGCATAATGGTTAGTTCGGTCATGTTCGCTCATTTGGTTTACGTAGCAGACGATGCTAGCCTGCTAGTATACAGTGCGTATCAAAAAAAAGTTTACACTTAGAAAAAATCCTGTAAAATTGTACATTTGTCATATCCTGGACATTTCTCCACATTTTAGGATAGGTACAGATCAATTTAAGCAAATGAAGATATAACTGTCGAAAAATATTTCCGCTTGAGTGAGCACCACTCACTTTTGAAAAGTTAGTGAAAAATGATTTGCGCAGAGCTTTGAAATAGTTATGCGAATAAAAGTAGACTTTAATCATGAAGAACATGTTAAATTTAACTAGTAAACTTGATTGCAAGATATCTTCTACTGTTTTTAACTTGTTTCCTTGCCCAAAACACTTCGAAGAGTGCGTTGCGCCCCACCCCACTCCCCCACACACCATTGTGACGATATTTGCTTTACACTGAGCTGTGATTTACATGACATAGCTTATGCTTGACTTTCATTTTTTTAATCATTGTCAAGCTTGGGAAAAGTGTGGAGAAACAATTATTAAATGATAAATGAAATGTAAACCCTCTTTAAATGATAAAAACTTAATGAAAAAATGCAGGAAATGTCTGATATAAGCTTTTGTTCAGATTCAGTTATGTCCTCAGATGCAGCTGGCACAAAAAGGGTAAAGGCTGTGCTTACTAAGTGTTGAAATTTCAATTTGGGTTGCAACATTGTTACAAAAGGCTTGAATGTATCCGTTTTATTTCAATTGACCAAAAGTGCTAGGGAAATGTATGAAAAATGTTTTGCAGGGTGAGTTTGAGTTTGCCCTTCCCCTTGATACAGTGAGAAAACGAGCATTTCTGCGCAAACAGATTTCTGCGAGCTTTCCAAAAATGGACAGTGCTCACTCAAGTGTAACATTCTGTCAAAACTTTTACTTTCATTGGATAGATGAGACCCAAACCCAAGATTATATGTGAAAAAATTACCCACATGGTGTATATTTTTTAATCCCCAGGGCTTTTTCAAAGTAAACTTTTTTTGATACGCACTGTATAGTATACCTACGCAGACCTTTTGCAAATCAAAATCAGTTCCGCACTCGATATTTGCTTCCTCAAACTGTAGCTATATTATAAATATCAGTAAGCAAAGTCTCATAGTACAAGAACATTGTTACTTTAAACATTAAATGCGTTAATTAAGTTTGTTTGAATTGTATTAATATTGTTTCAAATGAAAAGGGTCTGGGAACGGAAACTATCATACGTTACTCACGTGACGTTGTACACAGAAATATGCCATGTTCTGCCTGCTCGATCTCAAAGTTTTTTTTTTTTGGGGGGGGGATGAGATGTCACCATTATTCGAGTCATAAGGATGTCTCCAAATCAATTTTACTAGCTTAATTCCACGTGTTCTTCATGATTAAGGTCTACTTTTATTAGCTATTTCAAAGTTCTGCGCAGATAATTTTTTACTAACTTTTCAAAAGTAAGTGATGCTCATTCAAGCGGAAATATTTTTCGACAGTTATATCGTCATTTTCTTAAATGGATCTGTACTAATGTTAGAATGTGGAAAAATCTTCAGGATATTGCAAATGTATGATTTTACAGGATTTTTCTAAGTGTAAGCCTTTTTATACGCACTGTAGTTTAAAATAAAAGAGTAGAAGAGAACACAAGGGAACACGCACAAATAAACTGCTTGGAAACAAGATAGTAACTAATTAAAATGTATGTAAATGGGTAGAACATATTCAAATATTGATTTCTTTTCAGAATATAATATTCCTTTTATTGACTCTGGTACACATGTTAAGAGATGGGCATGGAAACTTTTATAAACTTGTTGGGCGCCTTTTTGTAATACAATCCATTCATGAGCTTTAGAATTTATAGTGCAATTCAACCAATATTTAAAATAAATTACACATTGGTGTTCCGGAAATCACCTCATCAGAACAACGGTGTGTTACATCATGGACCTATGAAGAGATGGACATTCATCGCTTAGATAATGAATTCACTATCAGGATAATATTTCGCTTGCAAAATTGGAATTGTCATCTGAATAACATTCTATTCATACTAGTCTTCTTTGGTCCTATGTGATCGTCACCGTGAGAAGGGACTGAAGCAGTTCGTGATTGGACATCTATATTTTACAAATTATATGCCGCGCAGTTGATATAACAAATCAATGAAATAATGGAAAATCGATGTGCATTTTTTTTACCTTTGTTAATCTTAGTTCCATGTGTTTTATTTGGGGAAATGTCTGCATATTTTGATATACAGGCAATATTGTGATTGATTTCAAATTCAGTTTTCTCCATAATATTCCAGATGCACGTGGCACATAACATGTAGAGATCGTGTATCTCTCAATGTTATTAAGGTCCTTACATGTATGTGTGAGCGGTAGTTAGCGGATCAAATAATATCATATTTCATATCATAAAAAAATCGACTACTTCTCAAATTTACTGCTCAATATATGAAGCATGTTGACTGAAAGGCACATGCTAAAATAGGGTATCAGCCAACAAAAATCAAGACCGGGAAACTGTTCCGTCTTTGAGTGATCAAATACCCTTGGTAGTCATGGTAATTGCTAATGATACAACACCTGTATGTTCTCATTAAGATGCGCATAACCAGATGACAGTGACTATCATTGGATCAAAGAAATGCTCGCGTTAAAGGGGGTATCTCACTGAGCTTGAAACTAGTTCGCGACTAGTTCGCGAATACAAATTTTGCTAGTTGCAGAGACGTCTCCGCGACATCTCTGAGACGTCTCATGAAAATTACAGAGTCTCCGAGGAGTCGCAAGAAGATTAAACATGTTTAATATTTTTGGAGACTGTTTCTAGTCTCCGCGACGTCTCCGAGAAGTCTCCATCAGTTGCTGCGACGTCTCGGAGACTAATGATATCCGCGACTGCTGAGACGTCGCCGCGATGTCTCCGCGATGTCTCAGAAACGTCTCAGAGACTACTGGAGACCAAAAAAAAATTATAATTGCGGAGACGTCTCCGCGACACTTCTTCACACTGTTTGACCCACTTCAGAAACCACGTGAGTGAACGCGTGCTGATATCCCTCCTCCTGCTCCAAGTCAGGTGTATGATATTTCAAACGTTCCATCGAGACGTCTCCTTGGTGAGAGCGCAAGCCATTTTTGTCTCCGAGACGTCTCCGCGACTGCAGCGACTTATAAGTTGGAGACTGTCGCGGCGACGTCTCCGTTGGTGAGATAGGGCCTTAATCGTCCATCTTTTCATAGGTCCGTGGTTACATGGAAGTTTATAGCCAATGAAGTGGAATGTTACGAACCCCATTCTTAGCTTTTGAATTGTTATGCATAAGTCAGAAGAATTGTTTTTACATAAGTCGATAGGGCCTCAGATGCCCTTTTACCCATCAGTTTGTGAAACCATTTATTGATTCGCATTGTTCAGCATTATCCTTTAATGTGAATTTTGAAGGTATGGAAATATAAATGTATTTCATCTATTACTGTTGATGTTCCTAGACTCAACCGAGAACAAGAGGAACATGACTAACAATGTATGCCAACCTGTCATCTGCCCATGTTCAAATGAAACTCAAGAAACGATTGATGGTAAGACGCACTGATCATGAGTATATTTGTACGAAAGGATTTTTTGTTATTAGACATGCGTTATGTGAAAATAGAAAATCCCTGAACACTCCGTGGATGAAAATACTAACCACTCTTCCCACTAGCCAATGAAGTTGAATGTTGCGTACCCCATTCTTAGCTTTTGAATTGTTTTGCATAAGTCGTAAGAATTGTTTTTACATAGGTCGATAGGGCCTCAGATGCCATTTTTCACGCATCATTTTTGTGAAACCATTCATTGATTCGAATTGTTCAGCATTATCCTTTAATGTGAATTTTGAAGGTATGGAAATATAAATGTATTTCATCTATTACTGTTGATGTTCCTAGACTCCACCGAGAACAAGAGGAACATGACTAACAATGTATGCCAACCTGTCATCTGCCCATATACAAATGAAACTCAAGAAACGATTGATGGTAAGACGCACTGATCATGAGAATTGAAGTATATATGTACGAAAGGATTTTTTGTTATTATACATGCGTTATGTGAAAATAGAAAATCCCTGAACATTCCGTGGATGAAAATACCACTCTTCCCACTAGCCAATGAAGTTGAATGTTACGTACCCCATTCTTAGCTTTTGAATTGTTTTGCATAAGTCGTAAGAATTGTTTTACATAGGTCGATATGGCCTCCGATGCCATTTGTCACGCATCATTTTTGTGAAACCATTTATTGATTCGAATTGTTCAGCATTATCCTATAATGTGAATTTTTAAGGTATGGAAATATAAATGTATTTCATCTATTACTGTTGATGTTCTAGACTCCACCGAGAACAAGACGAACATCACTAACAATGTTTGCCAACCTGCCATCTGCCCATATACAAATGAAACTCAAGAAACGATTGATGGTAAGACGCACTGATCATGAGAATTGAAGTATATATGTACGGAGGGATTTTTTGTTATTATACATGCGTTATGTGAAAATAGAAAATCCCTGAACATTCCGTGGATGAAAATACTAACCTCTCTTCCCACTAGCCAATGAAGTTGAATGTTGCGTACCCCATTCTTAGCTTTTGAATTGTTTGCATAAGTCGTAAGAATTGTTTTGCATAGGTCGATAGGGCTTCAGATGCCCTTTGTTACGCATCATTTTGTGAAACCATTTATTGATTCGAATTGATCAGCATTATTCCTATAATGTGAATTTTTAAGGTATGGAAATATAAATGTATTTCATATATTACTATTGATATTCCTAGACTCCACCGAGAACAAGAGGAACATGACTAACAATGTATGCCAACCTGTCATCTGCCCACATACAAATGAAACTCAAGCAACGATTGATGGTAAGACGCACTGATCATTAGAATTTAAGTCTAAATGTAAAAAAAAATATCAGAAATCGTTATGTGAAAATAGAAAATCACTGTACCATCCGTGGATGAAAATACTTCCCACTTTTATTTCGAAAGAAACGCCCGGTATACATGTATTCGTTTTATTACGTATTCAGGATTTAGTTGGTCAATATCTGGACAAAATCTAGATTGGCGTAGCTCTAGAGGCGTTCTGTTACAACCGATTTGGGACCTTTCGCAATCCTCACCGACGCTAATATTGCGGTCCCCTAAACACAAAAGTTAACGCTTAATCATCCACTTGATTTTTAAGATTGATTGTACATTATAGTCAATAGAATCAAACGTAGAAAACTGCTCTACAATCAATGCTAAGCTTTGTGTTACAGGGGGGTTACAGGCCCTACAGATCTGCTTTTCGTGTGCAAAATCCTTTCCCGCGACACCCGCACCATACATACATGTATATTACGACTGATGGCTGGAGATATTCGAAATGCAGGACCTAAAATAGATTATGACATGGATAAGAAAGTGGTTTTTCAAACAAATCGAGTACATATTGAGTGAGGAAAAACTTACTGAATGAAGGCTTAGATATAGATCATTACAGTCCATCGAATCGATATTGCATTTAATGTGGATTATTGGTGGATCACTGGCAATTGATTTCATGGGTCAGATCAACCTCTCTAGCCGAAACCATTTCTGTACACAGCATAATGCAATACGTTTGAGCTTACGGGTTTCTTTTGTTCTATTGTTTACGCCTTCTACACAAACGATATGCCTCTAGCACACGATGTAATGGGCATTATGTTTTACTTTCCCCAGAAATGGGGATTAGATTCAAATTCCGGGGGGACCACTTCCATTGATGAGTGGATACCAGGCGCGACCATGGGGTTTCGAAAAGCACCCTAAACAATGGAAGTAAGTCTTTTCCAGATTATGAAAATGCATCTCTTAATAAGTATTTGGGTTGTGACACCCTACAAGTATTGGATATATATCCCCCTTTTCAGCATTTATATTTTAGCCTTATAATGTTACATAGGCCTATACGTAACGTATTTGCCCACTCTGTCCCCTTTTATGCGTGGTCGCTCCTGGTATCCACTAATCAATGGAGGTGGCCCCCCGGGCGGCCTCTCGAGCTCTAGGAGGAGTCAAATGTTGCTTTGGAAATTCGTCCTCAATCAGATATATCGCTGATACCATAGTAGCATCAAGAATTTTGCACACGAAACGCATATTGAATGTTTCCGTCGCAGATGCGAGACGAAAAAAAAATCTCATGTCAAACATTGTGCATTGCAGGACAGATTTTTACGACCATGATGACTGGCCCAAAAAGTCCCTTCCAAAATCACCTACCGTTGTAAATTAGCGTGCGCGTCCTCAAACGAAAGGTCGGGAATGTCGGAGCGACGCATAATGTCGCAATTACAACCTTATGCGTTGACTGTGACATTCAGTGTTTCCACTTTGAAGGAAATTACCCGAATTCCGGGAAATCCAGACGTTTTCCAGGTAATTTCCGGGAAATGATAAAATTCCAGGAAATTCCGGGAAATCCGAAAATTACAATTAAACAACAATTAAACATAGAAATTATCAATATTCATCGATATTCAGGTTATATTCTAATAATGTTTTACAGCCATACGTAGCTCAAATTTTTCCGCTCGCGCTCCGCGCTCGCATTTGTAATTTCGTTCCTCTTTTTAAAGAGGGCGTGAACAAAAAAACCTGCAAAAATCATTGATTTTGGCCACCTAGGCCTAATTAAGGCTCTCTGTATTGTTGCCCGATTTTCGTGTAAAATCAATCTTGAAAATTCTAGGAAATATCTATGAATTTCAGGAAATTTGGGATTCAGTTTCAGGAAATTTATTTTTGAGCTGTGGAAACACTGGTGACATTATGCGTTGGATAATTTTGGCATATGTCACAGTCGACGCATAATGTCGTACCTTAAGTTACTAGCGCATAACGTCGTAAGTCTTGACTCATAATGTCGCAACGGTACTTTGATTTGATTTTATTGATTTCCGTTCACAACATAAGTATGATATGAGGGGGACTTTATTCAAGAATCGAGATAAGATATAAGATATGTTTTCACTCAGTAATTGATTCAAGATTTCTCATCTGAAAGTTTTTGAAAGTGTGTTTGGTAGGACAGGCATGAATGCAAGGAGGGGGGGGGGGGCAGTATTGCTTTCTTTATGATGAGGAGTGGACACTTTTTTAAAAAATATATATTTTATCGTTGTTAATGACATTTTAAGAAAGAAATTACATTTCGTATTGTAACTCGGAATGTACCTTACGAACAATAATTTGAGAGCGATAGGTCCTATACAAATCTCCCGTGGGGGAGAGGGAAGCACGTGATAAATTAATAACATGTTGGTACGTAGCGGGAGGGGCAGAATTAATGCCCCCCCCCCCCCCGCGGAAAACTGAAAACCTTCTTTTTTTGCTGAAGAGTTTCAAAAACTTCCCTAAAATGTGCACGAAATCATTAAATATCACGTTATATTCTTTCTTCTCATGATCACATCCCCTCCTCACAAAAATATGTGCATGTATTTCTAAAAAAATAAATAACCGGGCATTAAAATGTTTTACATGCATTGACAACATGCTTTCGTTTCTCTTCTAAATAACGAGAGCCTCCAAGCAGTGGCCAGGGGCCGTGGAAGCGGCCCCCCACCCCACTTTTTCCAAAACTGTGTATAAAAGCGTAAAATGACCATAGGATTGTGATTTTTTGCATGGTCAGCCCCCCACTTTTGGCTCAGCCCTCCCCGCCACCACCTTGAAAACCGTTCCGCGGCCCCTGATGGCCGCATCAGGACTTCAAAACTGGTGCTGGGTGGCAAAGGGATAGAGGGGGACTAATATTTAGCTTTGCATGTTTCACAAAATAGAGTGTGAAGCGCGACTAGGCTGTTGGATCCAACTTTTGGGTCCCTGCTAAAGTCCAAGGTCAGAGCACGCATTTACTTGTTTCTAATACAGTATATAAAGCGGGATTTTACCAAAAAGGGGTTGGGCGCAGATTGTTTTCATTCATGTTGCCCGATGAGCCTATTTTTGCTGTTGATATATAAAGGGAGCAGTCTTCGAATACTTCGGTTATTCCGAAGGTTCGTAAAGCCGAATGTTCGTTAATCCGAAAACGAAATGAGGTTCGTAATTCCGAAGGTTCGTTAGTCCGAAAACGAAATGATTAACGAACATTATTTCGTTTTCGGACTACCGAACCTACGGAACAACGAACCTTATTTCGTTTTCGTATTAACGAACCTTCGGAACAATGAACCTTATTTCGTTTTCGGATAAACGACCCTTCGGAACATCAAACCTTAATTCGTTTTCGGATTATCGAACCTTCGGAATAAAGAACCTTCGAAATTACGAAGTGTAACCGCAGTCTCAGCTAAAGACTAAATTTTCAAATGCATTTCATTAGCTTTATTCTTACAAACAAGATAGGCTTTCTCACATTGCCTTAATAGATAATGAAAGCGCGAAGTGCGAGCTAAACTTATTTTTTAATATGTAATGCATTTAGACCAAAGCAATGAACATTCTGAGCAGTTTTGGCAGTATAAGATATGCGAGCGTGAATCGCGTGCTAAATTTTTAATATATTGATGGCACATTCCGAGTAACAATACGAAATATGATTTCTGTATTAAAATGTCATGAACAACAATGAAATGTAAATAAATATGTTTTTAACTTTCAGCTAGATGACATTACTCCTGCAAAATAAGTTGAATTGCATGTATACCGATATAAACAGATGAATGGGGATATGCGTTTCACTAGTCTACACATTAATTTTTCAAAGTCCACCCTTCTCCTGACAATGAATTCGATACTGACCCCCTCCTCTTCATCCGCACCTGGAGAGCGTGCACAAATTAATCAGTGAAAACACATGTTATATCTTTAGTCGAGCCCTGAAGCGAATACCACTGCGACATTATGCGTTAAGACTTGCTACGTAAGGCTGGTTTCACATAGAAGTATACGGTATACGCCTATACGGTATTCTCTATTCGCTATACGCTATACGGGCATGGCGGGTCACGTAAAGGTAGCACGCGTGTCCTAAAAAAATCTGGCAAAAGTTTTATGCAACGGGGCCCAGGACTTATAAGTATGACAAAAACACATTTTTTCCTAGCTGAAATTAATTTTTGAAAAAAAAAACACCATATTTTTTTCTACATAACTTACGAATATTCGAAAATAAGCTTGTTTTGGACTCACTTCAAGCAGAGAAGTCACCTCTGCAAATTATTAAACTTCTATTTAATACAACTTTTAATAATTTTTTTTAATGGGGTTAGTTCAGCAAGTTGGGGTTGAGGAATGTTATTGAAATTACTGTAGTTATGTTTCCAAATTTACATTTTAAGATTTCAAACCTGTATCAGCCTAATTGATTTTATCAATCATTCCTATTTTTGCTTTGATGACGTCATTTTTAGGGGGGAGCTTGACTTGAATTAAATAAATTTTATAAACAATATTTTCTTGAATTAAATCTATTTCCACATTATTATCGACTTATTATAAGAATAATTAAGTAATTAATTAAACATGACTCAGCGATACACAACAGCTCAAGTAGCCTTCGCTGCGGACCTTTTTGACCTTGTATCTTCAGTCATTTCAAGGTAAAAAAAAGAACGAAAAATGCAGAGCCCACATAAATCATACAATACAGCATGTGCATGAGATAAATCTGAAGTGCTGGATAACTTAAATATGACGGCATGTGCTAAGAAATCCCAATAAAATGAGTGCCAAGAAATCATTTCATTTGAACTTACCGCATTGAACCAACGCACACAGCAAATATTATAGGGAAATTCAGAACACCACCTGCCACGTCTGTATACGCTGCACGAAAATCGAACAAGTACGATTCCCACTATACTATACTCTACGCATCTATACGGCATATTCGTATAGTGCCCTCTCATGTGACCCGGTATTAGGAAATCTTATTGTTCGATTCAAGCTATTCGCATTCCCTCGAAAACGTGCACCGTATACCCGAATAATATACTTCTATGTGAACCCTGCCTTATGCGTTAGTAGAAAAGCTACGACATTATGCGTTGGTGCGACATTCGGTTGTGGCACGCCCGAGCTGAAGCTCGCTGAGCTGGTAGCCGTTTTTCCTGGTAGACTGTGCAGCTGGAATCTGCCTTGCTAGCTTGCAGCTGGTAAAAAAATTATCACTCTTAAACGTTTCTCACCACAGGATCGCTCTGCTGGATTATTCCATTGAATTGTTCAAAAGAATCTTTTGAGAATGGTATGTGTCGCAACATTCATTATGACCATAAATTTCTACTTATTAATTATTTCAATTCAATTTTGTGTAAATCTTTTATTTATTAGTTTCTATGATTTCTGTTTCTGTTTTCATACAATATATTATTACAAGCTAACTTGTTGTAAGGGTTTTATTCTCCTTTAACATTTACTTTATTTGCCAAAAATCTTGTATGTACCATGTACTCTTTGGATCCGCGTTTGGAATTCCCTACCAATTCATTAAAAAATGTCCCAGCATCTATACATTGAAACACAATCTAAACAAGATGTTTATATGTCAAATAAACGGGGTCGTGTGGTCCAGTGGTTAGAGCATTGGACTCATAATCGCAAGGTTGTGAGTTCTAATCCCAACTCTGCCATTGTCTCCACTTTGATAAAAAGGCCCAAGAGTGATATCTGTCGTCTGTTATGTCAGCCACTATGACTGATTAACCTAGACGTAAATATTCCACATCGCCGGCTACATCGACATGTCAATCTAACAATTTATTTTACCTATTAAAATTTTAATCATGTATACCCTTAATTCATCTTCTTTTACTTACTCTTTTTTCTCCTTATTACCATCCCTCTATCTATCTTCGACTCACATTTAGTTTTCTGATTTTATTTTCTTTTCCTCGTGTCTAACTCATTCTATTCCCTCACTATTTTGTCTCTCTGTTAATTATTTTCGTTCATTGGCGTTAAACAAATAAAGAAACCGGGGCTTGCCTCTCTACAAGCATTGCGTTTTTAGGAAAACCTCCTCCTTTTTATGCCCCGCAGACGAAATCCGGAGGGGGTATTAAGCGTTGCCCCCGTCCGTCCGCCCCCCCCCCCCCACTTGGTTTCCGCGCAATAACTCGAAAAATATTTAATGGATTAAAAAGAAATTGTTATGTAGGTAAATGCCACAAAAATCCAGGCTAAGTTCGAATTTGGAGTCCGCAGAACAAAGGTCACAGCTTATTAGATATACGAGATGGCTTCCAGGCAATAACTAGAAAAACATTTAAAGGATTATAAAAAAAAGAATTAGTGTGTAGGAAGGTGACACCAAAATTGAGGCTAAGGTTGAATTCCAAGTCCGCAGAGGTCAAAGGTCACAGCTCATTGATTATACGAGATGAGTTCCAGGCAAAACCACGAAAAATATTCAATGGATTAAAAAAAATTGTTGGTCGGTAGATGACACCAAAATACAGGCTAAATGCGAACTCAGAGTCCGCAGGTAAAGGTCACAGCTCATTCAATATGCGAGTTGGTTTTGGCATGATTACTTATGATATTCAATGGACTTTTTACAAATTTTTGGTGTGTTGGTAGATATCACCAAAATACAGGCTAAGTTCGAATTCGGAGGCCGCAGGTCAAAGGTCACAGCTCATTTAATATGCGAGTTGGTTTCCGCGTAATAACTCAAAAATGTCTACTGAATTTCAAAAATGTATGGTGTGTAGGTAGATGACACCAAAATAAGGCTATGTTCGAATTCGGAGTTCGCAGGTCAAAGGTCACAGCTCATTATATATGCGTTGGTTCAAAGGTCTGAATTTGTTCATTATATATGCGTATTGGTTTCAGCACGATATTAAGTTCAATCATATTGAATGAATTTCTGATCGCGTTAAGCGGGAGCATCTGTGTCCTTTGGACACGTCAAATTTCTGATTTTATTACTTATTTCATTTTGTTCCTAGCTTAAATTTGTTAATGTCAAATAGCTAATCTTTAACATTCAGTTCCTGATTTTCTCAGTAAATATTATGTTCATTATTTCATTTTCTTATGTTTGATTGAAAAATGTAGATATTTGACTTTCTGAGGTTTGTTTATTTTCTAAGTAGGAAAATCGATAAATCAATCATTATATCAATACACTTTTTTTATTTCCATGGCGATTGCCCTTCCCGCTTAAAACGGCTATGCTACTGACTCACTCTTATATTTATTTTGACATTTTCGCAAATATTTTGTGATAGCGTCTGGAAAGTTTATAATAGCGTGGAATGCTTCATATGGGATGTCAATTGAGATAATTGCATGCAAGTAAACGATACATAAGTAATTCACATTAATATTTTTCTTCATATTTTCCCCTCTTTTCTGTAATTGTACATGTCGGTTTAAAACTTACCCTCCCCATGTCCACCACTTCTAGTCCAGGATAGAAGGGGCCGAACCTTGTTTTATAGATATACAATGTTTTTTTGTTATGGTTTCTTGTCAATTCGAGGGTGCTGATTCCGAATCTGAATTATGCCACCCATGTAACCTGGAGCATTTTCTGCAAACTGTAAAATTGCCCACACATTGGCTATAAAGTACGTGCAATTGTGCTGCCGACGTGAAATTCTCTCTGAAAAAATGATTTTTGACAAAACATTCTCTTAATATTCAAAATGGCCGCCATAGCCCCTGTACAATATGAACGGGAAAAATTATTTTCACATAAGACAAATGGGCACTAAATGCAAGTAATTATGATCTATGAGTGATGTAATACTTAAAAAATCATGATTTCTAACAATATATGTCAATTGTTATGTCATGTATGTGTTAAATCCTGTATTTTGACATTCAAATTGGCCTCCAAAAGCTCTAACACTATTATGTACAATGTAAATGGGGACAAAAAATCACAAGAGTGAGCACTAAAATGCATGTTTCAGAAAAACAAGTGTGTTACGATACTGCAACAAATAACAATGAAATACAATCATTTTTACAATCATTGACAATCATAATAGTCCGGCAGCCCAGGAGGTTTATTCAACCGAAAGCCGGACAAGCAAATGACCCCATAGCTGGATAGCATGGACCCTAAGTTTACAGAAATGCATTGCTGCCGCGTTCTATGCGTGGTCTTTCCTCCGAAATGACGTAATATATGACGTCACTGCAAATTGACCATATTTCATCATTTTTCAGACATTGTACACATAGCATGAAGTCAAGGAAGAATATCTCAGCCAAATCATGCTTGTTTTGTATAAAACTTTCAAAAAATATTGTTCAAGTAGTGCACAAGAGATATGCAAAATTTCACGAACAGAAATTATTGTTTACATATGCAAATTACGTAATGAAATTTGCATATCATTAGTTTTGGAGATTTCTCGCATAAAAAATTGTCGAAAATCGATTCAGAAATTCATTTTCTTTTTTAGTGTACTTTATTTGATATATTTCCTCTCAAGCATAATATCATTCTCTTCATCTATATCTCTACTTTAAGAAAATATATAACAGTAATTGAAAATGACATTATAGACTGTGATTTCAGCCCCCTTTTCAATATGGTGCGCACATAGAAATTATTTTCGCCATATAGCTGAGGTGTGCGAACGATATGCCTACTTTATTGATGTTTCCTGCATTTTGCATGATATTAAATCTTCCAAACAACATATTTTCCTCTTTATTATGTCTCTGCTGATAAATCAATGATTTCAGCAAAGATTGATTGCCCACTGGGCAGTCTATAGGCTACGTTTTCAGCCTAGTTTTCAACAACGAACCTATACCATGTATGACTGCATCGTTGTAGTCGAGTCGGATCCTGTGTACCATCAAAATATCTTCACTCAACGTTTTGGTATTTGCCTTAAGTGTCTAGTTAATGAATCTTGATGTTCCCTTCCCAAAATCGTGTCCAACGGGGTTCAAAATTGATATCTTTGGCGGCCCTCTTGGACTTTTTTTTGAATGAAAATCAATTATTTTCATATTTTATTGCACAAAGTCTGACAATGGGACAATCTCAAATCAATACGCATTTCACTATGATTTGGATAGTAGAAATCGGTTAAAATTGTTTTCTGAATATAGTCCGGTTAATATATTTTTTTAAAAAAAAAATCATCAAAAATTTTGAACCAAAAGGTTCATATGCATTGACATCTTGCATCCGATCGCCTTTGTTGATGTGCCTAACATGCAGAAATGCATGTAACGTGCTTAGCGATCGATAGAAAGGAATGTATTACTTGTATCATGTGTATGAGGGTAAAAGGCGTTTTCTACACAAAGCAATTTTTATGATAATTAAATCTTTTTTAAAAGATATAAGTTCGAGGCATTGCTCTGAATTTTCATTTTGCATGCAATTACTCTCGGGCACCTTTAAGCATAGTCCCACAAGAACCAGTAAAATGTTACATACAGTACCACACCATTATCCATAGCTTGGCCATGATATCGTGCTTTTCGGAGCCCCCAATGTGGGAAAATTTTGTTTTGAGTATGTAATTTTTCCTTTAAATCACTTAGAGACTAAAGAGTAGGCTATTCTCTGTCAGCTACATATAAAGAAGTTGGGGCATAGTAAAGCCTACCCTTCAGGCATGTCAGGGGGCTGCCAAAGTCACACCAATCTTTTTTTCGTATCTTGCCAATTTCTCGGAAAATTCGTCATTTTGGAGAACCATTTAGGTAAAAAAATGTTTCTGCCTTGCAGTAAAGTCCTTGTTTTTGTTTTGTATTCACATAAAGATGACAAAGTAGGATCTTCTTTATCAGTTACATATAAAGATGTGGTAGCACACTGAAGCCTTCCCCTTTATTTTTTTTCGCATAAATAGGTAAAATATGAAATAGAGTAGGTGATTTCGGCGACCCCTTAAGGGGGGTATATTCCAATATTCAAACACCTCTTTATATGTAGCAGACCGAGGAAGTTCCAATCTTTTGTCTCCATATACTTTAAAAGCAATAAAAGTGGTTTTACTACATAGCAAAAGCACCTTTTGCCTCAATGGGGGCTCGAAAATAGCATATTTTCCCATGAATTCGCAAATTACGTAAAAGGGGCGGGTAACTTCGGCAGTTCCCAGAGGGGGTAGGCTTTACTGTACCAGCACTTCTTTATATGTAGCCGATAGAGGAAACTCTACTCTTTTGCCTCCATATAGTTTGAAAATAATAAAGTTGGCCTTTTTACATAGCAGAAACACTTTTGCCTTAATGGGGGGGGGGTCTCGAAAATAGCTTTTTTCCATAAATAGGTAAAATATGAAAAAAGGGGAGGTGATTTCGGCGACCCCCTAAGGGGAGTATGTTCCAATATGCCAACACCTCTTTATATGTAGCAGATAGAAGAAACTCTACTCTTTCGTCTCCATATAGTTTAAAAGCAAGAAAAGTGTTTTTACTACATAGCAGAAACACCTTTTGCATCAATAGGGGCTCGAAAATAGCATATTTTCCTATAAATAGGTAAAATATGGAAAAAGGGTAGGTGATTTCGGTGCCCCCTAAGGGGGGTATGTTCCAATATGCCAACACTTCTTTTTATGTAGCAGATAGAAGAAACTCTACTCTTTTGTCTCCATGTAGTTTAAAAGCAATAAAAGTGGTTTTACTACATAGCAAAAGCACCTTTTGCCTCCATGGGGGCTCGAAAATAGCATATTTTCCCATGAATTCGCAAATTACGTAAAAGGGGCGGGTAACTTCGGCAGTTCCCAGAGGGGGTAGGCTTTACTGTACCAGCACTTCTTTATATGTAGCCGATAGAGGAAAGTCTACTCCTTCGCCTCCATATAGTTTTAAAATAATAAATGTGGCCTTACTGCATAACAGAAACACTTTTGCCTCAATGGGGGGCTCGAAAATAGCATATTTTCCCATAAATAGGTAAAATATGAAAAAAGCGGAGGTGATTTCGGCGACCCCCTAAGGGGAGTATGTTCCAACATGCCAACACCTCTTTATATGTAGCAGATAGAGGAAACTCTACCCTTTCGTCTCAAT
Organism: Lytechinus variegatus; assembly: GCF_018143015.1. NCBI lineage: Eukaryota > Metazoa > Echinodermata > Echinoidea > Temnopleuroida > Toxopneustidae > Lytechinus > Lytechinus variegatus. The sequence goes on along the minus strand of NC_054743.1, from coordinate 27,973,401 downwards.
ATAGTTTAAAATTGCATATTTTCCCATTAATGGGCAAAATACGTATAATTATCGGGTAACCTCCGCAGTTCTCAGAGGGGGGAGTCTTTGCTGTACCAGCACTTCTTTATATGTATCAGATAAAGAAAACCCTACTTTTTTATCCCTAAGTGGTTAAACAACAATAAAAGTGACTTTACTGCAAAGCAGAAACGTCTTTTCACTTCGATGAGACTCCAAGAATGTCGAATTTTCCAAGAAATTGGCAAAATACGAAAAAAGGATGGGGGGATTCCAGCGGTCCCATAAAGGGGGGAGGGGTAGGCTTAGCTGCGCCCTCATTTCATTATAATGTAGCTAATAGAGAAAAATATACTGTTACAGAGGTTGCTTTTTGGTGTCATTTTATCGCAATATCGAGTAATAATGGTATTTGCCCTTTAACTAAGCAAATTAAGACATACATACTGCCATGAAGGGTTTCAGTATTATCGGTATATTATATCCCCTTTCGTGTCGAATGCTGATATTTTGAAATAGTGGTTGATGTTAATGATTGAACAGATAGATATCAATGCACATGCAAATTTTTTACCAAAATCATGCCCATTTCGGGATAAATTTTATTTCAAAATATATTATAGAGAACGAATTCAATCGATTTCTACTATCCCAATCATATTGAAATGCGTATTGATTAAGATTGTCCAATTGTCAGACTCTGTTCAATGAAATATGAAAATAATTGATTTTCATTTTTAAAAAGTCCAAAAGGGCCGCCAAAGATATCAATTTTGAACCCCGTTGGACACGATTTTGGGAAGGGAACATCAAGATTCATTAACTAGACACTTTAGGCAAATACCAAAACGTTGAGTGAAAAATATTTTGATAGTACACAAGAACCCCTTATCCGACTCGACTACAACGATGCAGGCATACATGGTATAGGTTCGTTGTTGAAAACTAGGCTGAAAACGTAGCCTATAGACTGCCCAGTGGGCAATCAATCTTTGCTTAAATCATTGATTTATCAGCAGAGACATAATGAAGATGAAAATATGTTGTTTGGAAGATTTAATATCATGCAAAATGCAGGAAACATCAATAAAGTAGGCATATCGTTCGCACACCTCAGCTATATGGTGAAAATAATTTCTATGTGCGCACGATATTGAAAAGGGGGCTGAAATCACATTTCTATAATGTCATTTTCAATTACTGTTATATATTTTCTTAAAGAAGAGATATAGATGAAGAGAATGATATTATGCTTGAGAGGAAATATATCAAATAAAGTACACTAAAAAAGAAAATAAATTTCTAAATCGATTTTCGACAATTTTTTATGCGAGAAATCTCCAAAACTAATGATATGCAAATTTCATTACGTAATTTGCATATGTAAACAATAATTTCTGTTCGTGAAATTTTGCATATCTCTTGTGCACTACTTGAACAATATATTTTGAAAGTTTTATACAAAACAAGCATGATTTGGCTGAGATATTCTCCCTTGACTTCATGCTATGTGTACAATGTCTGAAAAATGGTGAAATAGGGCCATTTTGTAGTGACGTCATATATTACGTCATTTCGGAGGGAAGACCACGCATAGAACCCGGCAGCAATGCATTTTTGTAAACTTCAGGGTCCATGCTATCCAGCTATGGGGTCATTTGCTTGTCCGGCTTTTGGTTGAATAAACCTCCTGGGCTGCCGGACTATAAATAAAACATAAATAAATATTGATCTTACGTCTCTTGAGGTGACAGATGTGCAATATATCCGATTAATAATCCAAAGTTAAGTCCAATTTGGCTGGCGAAAAGTAAAAGTTCACGATGATGGCGATGATGAAACCAATGTTGAAGTACGATGAATAACAAGAGTCACTGTAATGAGTTGAAATGCCCTTGAAGACGATGTTGATGATTAACAGTAAATTTCAGCAATCCGTGGGTTGAAGAGTGTTCATTAAAACCGGTTGATGATCCGATGAGAACTGAGAATTCCTCTCTCAAAATAACTGCAAACAGTTCATTGATGGCGTGCAAATAATTACACAGAAGATAAATATTCCAGGTGGAAGTAAAGTCTGCTCTGACATAAAGTCTGGCGTGAAACTCTTAGCTCTGATCTGTTGAGGTGATCTGGTATGATATGATGATGTCATTGAAGAATCTGCCAGCTTTATATACTAATTACAACTATTCTAGAGACTTCTAGTATTCACTATTATGGAAGCTTCTGGTATTGTCTTTTAAAAGAACATTCTCCTTTCTGGAGCATTCTACATTTCTAAAACATTCTTGAATGACCTCAGTGAAATCAACAACATAGCTAACCCTATTGTTCACTGGAATTCTATTGTGTAGCAATCTATTGTCTGCTTTTCCCTATTCAACAGTAGAACTCCTTGGCCTTTAAATAGGCGAGGCCTGCATAACAAAAGCTTTTACAATTCTTCTTATATATGACAAGTGGAATAATGATTCTAAAACCTATTGAAGAAATATATTATTTAACATACCATGTATGTGACAATTCCTGTATTTTTATATTTAAGATGGCCGCCAAGTGCCCTAAAAGTATGTATGTACGATGTTAGAATTTGAGCGCTAAAATGCATGCTTTTGAATTAAACAGAGGAATGCTGCCTTAAGCTATGATTTTTAACGAAATATTTTATTCGGGTTTCATATTTGTGTTTAATACTGTATTTTCAAAATGTCTGCCAAAAACATTGATTGTATTATGTACACTCGATCTGGAAACCAATTTTCACAGGATTTAGCGCCAATAAAATGCATATAATTGTGATGAGTAAAATATTGTCTGAAATCATAATTTCTAACAAGATATATCATTTCTTCTGCCAGGTAGGTGAAAAAAAATGTATTTTGAAAGTCAAAATTGCTGCTTTAGGCCCTAACAATATTATGTATACGGTAATGCTGATGAATGGGAACAAATGATTCGTTGCTTGACTGATGGTATTGTATGTATGAGTGAAATATTGTCTGGAAATATGATTTCTAACAAAATAGATGATTTCTTATGTTATTTAGGTGATAAATGCTATATTGTAGCATTAAAAATGGCTGCAATATGCCCTTTTGTAATTATCTTTCCCCATTCAAATTTTACATACGATAAGGGCCTATGGCGGCCATTTTCATTTTCAAAATGCAGCATTCATTACCTTTATAACACAAGATAATGATCTATTTCGTTAGAAATTATTGGTCTAGACAATACTTTACACCTACACCAAAACTAAGCAATTTTTACAGTCAAACAAAGCAAAATTCTGTCAAAATTATCTGTCCCCAGTTAGAATGTACATCATACTTTGGAGGGCTGTGGTAGCCATTTTGAAATTCAAAGTAAGGCATGCATGTATCACCTTTTTGACCAATATGACTGTGATGTATTTAGTTGTAAATCATGTTCAAAATAATATTTTACTTTTGGTTCTTAATTTCGTCTACCACTAGTTAGTCAACCATCAACATAGTCCAACAACCATTTCGTCTAATTACCATTTTGTCTAATAGCCAGTTGGTCTAATAGCCGTTTAGTTTATTATCATTAAGTCTAATTGTATTTTTTTTCAATTGGTCCAATATCCACTTGGTCTGCTCTCATTTCATCAATGTTCCATTTGGTCTAACTTCAGTTCGTTCGCTCTCAGTTTATCTAAACCCATTTCGGCTAACAATCATTTGGTATCGTGTCCAATCACCAATAGGTCAAATCACCGGTTCTAGGACAATTACTTCCCGGACAATCACCTTCCGGAAAACTACCCCCAAGGACAATTACCCCGGACAATTACCCCCAAGACAATGACCCCCTGGATAAACCCCCGGTCAATTACCCCTGAGGAAAATTAATTACTCCCGAGGACAATTACCATCGGGAACATTTACCATCCCCCAGGGACAATAATCCCCTGGACGAAGGGAGTGCATAGAGTCATACGCCGGCCGTACGTTTGACATAAGAAGTACTCAAAGCAGTCTTGAGTATCTTGGAATCGAACGAACGCAGTAAGAAAGCCGTAAAAAGTGAGCTCCATCTGCAAATCTTTAAGAAACCCAAAATTCTATCATAATTTTTATGTCATAGTAGCACAAGACCAGGGGGCACGTGCCCCCCTCCCCGTCCCCTGAAAAAAAAATTGAGGAGCAAAACGAGGGGAGAAATAAAGAAAAAAGAAGGGGAAAGATAAAAGGAAAATAAGAGGAGTAAATAAAATAAGGTGAGGGGAAGACTTTGTTTTTATGTCACTACAGTATATGAAATTTTCGGTCAAGCTTCGCGCTCGCATTGCCTGTCTTCAGGAGGTAATTGTCCGGGAGTCATTGTCCTCGAGGGGTACTTGTCCTGGAAGGGGGGGGGGGTAATTGTCCTCAGGGGGTAATTGTCCTTGGGGGGGAGGGTAGTTGTCCGGAAGGTGATTGTCCGGGAGGTAATTGTCCTAGAACCGGTGATTGGACCTATTGGTGATTGGAACCATGGCAACGATGCCAAATGATTGTTAGCCGAAATGGGTTTAGACAAAGTGATAGCGAACCAACTGAAGTTAGACCAAATGGAACATTGAAAAAATGAGAGCAGACCAAGTGGTTATTAGACCAATTGGTTATTAGTTCAAAAGGTAATAGACGTAATGATGTTGGACAAAATGGATATTGGACCAATTGAAAAAAATACAATTAGACTAAATGATAATTAACAAAACGGCTAGTAGACCAACTGGCTATTAGACAAAATGGTAATTATACGAAATGGTTATTGAACTATGTTGATGGTTGACTAACTAATGGTAGACGAAATTATATCAGACCATTCGATGGTGGCGAGAAGCCAGGGCAGTAGACGAAATGGCAATAACCCGATAAATATCCATATAAAGAGTTATCCTGATTTCCAAATCACTTAATTCTCTTTCTCGTGTCTCAAAATACTTCGTGAAAGCTTATTTTATATGTTATCTGTAGCCTGATTTCGAAGCAGCTACCGCTGCGACATAATGCGTTGCGACATGTGACATTATGCGTTGACACTTTGCTACGACATTATGCGTTGCGACATGTGACATTATGCGTTAGAAAAACTACGACATTATGCGTTGACTGCGACATTATGCGTCGGACGCTCTTGGCATAATAGGCACCTTTCGCAAATCTCTACAACGCGAGATTAGAGTCGGGTAACTCAAAAGTTAACGATTAATCATAGACTCGAATTTCTAGATTGATTATACATTACAGTCAATAGAATCAAACGTAGAAAATTGTTTTACAATCATTGCCAAGCTTTGTGTTACAAGCGCAAAAGATCTTGCTTTTCGTGTGCAAAGCTCTTTCATACGATACCAGCATGCCATGCCATTTGCCTGCCTAAGCTCGCGGCGGGACTGTACCTGTATCATGGCTATGACTCCAGCTGGCTGGAGACATGCGAAATGTAGATTATGACATGGATAAGAAAGAGGTTTTTCAAACAAATCGAGTACATATTAAGTAAGGAAAAACTTACCGAATTAAGGCTTAGATATAGATCATTACAGTCCATCGAAGCGATAATGTGCATTATTTGTGGATCACTGGCAATTGATTCCATGGGTCAGATCGCCTCAAGCCGAATCATTTCCCATGCGTTGACATGGAACAGGCCATAAACCGTCTAAATTTGCGGAGTTTTTTTCTTTTGCTAGCACTTCTGCATAAACGATATGCTTCTAGCACACAATGTAATGGGCAGTATGTTTTACTTTTCCGCAGAAATGGGGGGGGGGTACACTTCCATTGATGAGTGGATACCAGGCGCGACTATGGGGTTTCGAAAAGCATCCTAAACAAGGGAAGGTCTTTTCCAGATTATGAAAATGCATCTCTCAACAAATATTTGGGTTGTGACACCCTACAAGTAGTGGAAATATATCCCTTTTCAGTATTTTAATCATTGTTTCTCACACCCTCATAACGCTACATAGGCCTATACGTATACCCACTCTTTCCCTTTTTATGTGTGGTCGCGCCTGGTATCCACCATTCAATGGAAGTGGGTTCCCCGGGCGGACTCTCGAGCTCTGGGAGGAAGCAAATTTGGATTTGGAAAGTCGTCCTAAATCAGGGGACCGTTTCATCAACATTTTTGTCCGACAAGTTGTCAGATCTGACATCTTTCCTTGATTCTGATTGGCTGAGAGGCACTGTTACTATGGTAACTGTCGGATAAAATGGGACTTGTCGGATAAAACGTCCGACAAGTCCTTTCATGAAACGCTCCCCAGATATATCGCTGTTACCATAGTAGCAACCAGAATTTTGCACACGAAACGCACATTGAATGTTTCCGTTCCAGATGCGAAACGAAAACAAAATCTAATGTCACACAATTTGCATTACAGGACGGAGATTTACGACCATGGCGACGGGCCCAAAAGTCTCTCCCAAAATGAACTACCGTTCTAAATCAGCGTACGCGTCCTCGAACGAAAGGTCGGGATTGTCGCAATCTGCGCCATTATGCGTTGCTGCGACATTATGCATTGGTGCGACATTATCGGTTGTAACAGGGCTGGTGTTAAATCAACACCGGAGTTTTAGCAGTGTACCTACATGGGAGAGGAAATACTGTATTTCATTAAAATCACGTTTTCAAACAATATTTTACTCATACAACAGAATTATAAGGGTTTCAGAGTCGGGCAAATCCTAATTCTTACAAAATCATCTGTCCCTATTTACATTGTAGATAACACTGTGAAGGCCCATAGGGGCCATTTCGAATATCACAATACAGCATTTATCTCATGCAAGACAAAAGAAATGATATGGTTCACTAGAAAACATGTTTTCAGACAATATTTCACTCGTAGATTACAATTACATTCATTTTATGGTTCTTGTAAAAATTCGTTTTTTTAATTCGCATTGTACATACAGATAGGGCCTATGGCAGCCATTCCGAATGTCAGAATACAGCATTATTACCGAAATGGCAAAGGAAATGATATGTCTCGTTATAAATCATGTTGTCAGACATTGTTACACCAATATTTTGCAATTATTGGCATTTTATAGTCAAGCAAATCCAAATGTTTTGAAAATTATTTGTTCCCTTTTATAATATTGTAAACAATATACGGGGTCTATAACATCCATTTTGAATATCATAATACAGTTATTCATCACATGATACAAATGGACATATTTTTTTTAATAATCATGTTTTCAGACAGTAGTCCGCTTGTAGATCACAATCACATGCAATAATAGTACTCGTGTTTTGAAATTAATTTTCCCATTCATATTTACATAATATAGAGTATACAGGGACCTATCAATAAAAAAATATTTTGCCAAATATCGTTTTTCCAGAGAGTATTTCACTCCTGCAAAACAACTACATGCATTTTATAGTCAATGTGTGGGCAGTTTTATGATTTTCATGTTTTCATGGGTAATTTACATATTTTGGCCGCCATATTGGATTTTGCCCATTTCCGGAGAATGCTCGTGGTTACTAAAGTGGCATCATTCAGATTCAGTATCAGCACTCTCGAATTGACAAGAAACCATCAAAAACATATCTAATAAAACGAGCTTCTCTATGGGGCCTATCCTGGGCTAGTACCTGTGTAAATGTCGAGACTGAGACAACCATAAAACACGAAATCATGAATGTTAATACCTGGAAAATCATGTTCTCCATTTTGGCATGCAGGTGTTTTTGCAATTTGTTCACAACTAATATCCAATAGAAGCACAGTAATGAATTGTCTGTAAGTATATCCTCGGTCTTCAAATCTTTTTTTATACAGTGCGTATCAAAAAAAAGTTTACACTTAGAAAAATCCTGTAAAATTATACATTTGTAATATCCTGAAGACTTTTCCACATTTTAACATTGGTACAGATCCATCTTAACAGAGGACGATATAACTGTTGAAAAATATTTCCGCTTGAGTGAGCACCACTTATTTTTGAAAAGTTAGTGAAAAATGATTTGCGTAGAACCTTGAAATAGTTATGCGAATAAAAGTAGACCCTAATCATGAAGAACAAGTGGAATTTAGCTAGTAAAATTGATTTGAAGACTTCTTTTACCTTTTTAAAAACTGATTTCCTTGCCCAAAACACTTCGAAGAATGCATTGCGCCCCACCCCACTCCCCAACACACCGAGGCCATCGTGACGATATTTGCTTTACACTGAGCTGTGATTTACATGAAATGCCTTAGACTTGAATTTTATATTGTTAATCATTGGCAAGCTTGGGAAAAGTGTGGAGAAACAAGTATTACATGAACAATAAAATTTAAACCCTCTTTAACGGATATAAACTGATAAATATAAACTGGATATAAACTAAAGTGAAAAAAGGCTGGATATTTCTGATATAAACTTTTGTTCAGATTCAGATATCCTCAGATCCAGCTGGCACAAAAATGGTAAAGGTTGTGCTTACTAAGTTTCGAAATCTCAATTTGGGTGGCAAAATTGTTACAAAATGCTTAAATGTATCCGTTTGTTTTCAATTGACTAAAAGTGCAAGGGAAATGTGTAAGAAATGTTTCGTAGGGTAAGTTTGATTTCGCCCTTTCCCCTTGACACAGCGTGAAACCGAGCATTTCTGCGCAAATAGATTTCTGCAAACTTTACAAAAATGGAGAGTGTTCACCCAAGTGTAAAATTCTGTCATAACTTTTACTTTCATTGGATAGATGAGACCCAAACCCAAGTATATAAGTGAAAAAATTACCCACATGTTGTATATATTTTAATTCCCAGGGTTTTTTCAAAGTGAAAACTTTTTTTGATACGCACTGTATATCATTACTTTCATCGATTATTAACGTTTTCTCTAATGACGGTGAGACCCCCCCCCCAAAAAAAAAATGAAATTGAAATTATTTGGAATTCGCATTCAATGCATTCAAGTCATCGGGGTTTTTTATATACCCAACAACAAAAAATACTCCTCGCATAAACAAACATTCACATTTCTGAATTGGGAGGAGTTTTAAACTTCTTTTTACATTATACTGTAGGTAACTTTATAAGCTACCATATGAGTGAATGTTACAGACGTATTTTATGTCATGTTCCGATGAGCACCGCCAGAAGGGAAAAAATGACACTTTTTCAAAGTCACAAACCTGGTTATCAGAACGAATTCCGCAGTCTCATCATGAAAACTGTTCAGAATGATTGGGAAAGATACTTTATAAAAGACAATACAACTTTTTTTCTTTATTACTGAATTTCAATTTAATAATTAGTTCACATCTCATTTCTTCGCGACTCGATTTGGCAATACTTTGCTTTACACTGTACCCTGATGATGATGAATATAATAACAGCTGGATATGTATGGCACTTTTTGTCCAGGAAACAAAGCGCTGCCCTGGCTTTAGCTCGAGCTTCATCTTTTTTTTCCAACTGCGTTCAGTGTATTCAATTCGACTGCAGCACATTAGTATAGATGAATATGTCATGCTGAAGCAAAAAAGTAACATGATGGTGTTAGATTTCGAACCCATGACCCTCTGTTTGAAAAGCAATAGTCAGAACCACTTAACCGCAAGGCGCCCACCCAAAATCCAACTGTGCAAACTCCAAAATCCCCAAACGCTACAGCACGAATGGTCACCGTATCACACCCATTCTGAAACTCAGTACACTGGTTACAAGTGAGTGATCGCACCATCTTCAAAATACCACCTTCTTGTGTTCCCTGTGATGAACGGTTCTGCTCCACATTATAAGACAATTCTTATTAACAAATACGCTCATGAATGTACCCAGGCGCAGATCCATAGTGGGCCGAGGGGGTCTTGCCCCCGGAGGGGGCACTCACATAATTGGTGGTACGGGGACGTGCCGCTTTGATGACCCCCCTTTTCAGACCCAATTTTCAGTTCTCTAGATACTCCGAATGACAAAAGTTCTGTTCAGAAGCCGCCCAGCCCCGCTCGCAAGACCCCCGTTACGAGACATCTCAGTTCTCCAGCCCTACCAAAATTGTCCAGCGCGAGCACCGCATGCGAGAGATGCACATAATGTCTTCGCAACTCCCTACATACACAAGTAGCCGCTCTACGCATGGCGAGTGTATGCACAGCGCTATAGTGCAACGTATTTGCAGTGCCGCGATCCCGTTCCGTAGACCCTGTTTTCACAACGCTCGGTATATATTTAGTTCCCAAGACCCCGCATTTACCCTTTTCGTCAGTTCCTTAGACCCCCATTTCAGAGTTTCGTGAGGCACGCCCCCATCAAAAAATAATTTGAGTGCCTCCCCCCTCAAAAAAGGAAGCTAATTCGGGAAGAAAGAAAGAGAAAAAAAGAGGAAGAGGGGGAAAGAAAAGAAGAAAAAAGAAAGGGAGAAGGAACAGAAGAAAAAAAGAGAGAGAGGAAGAGACTGGTAGAATGGTAATCTCCTTGACTAAGATGAGCATCAATGGAAACATTCAGTCACGCTGCATATTGATACAATTGGACCCCCAGGCTTCTTCACGTCCTCGTCGTTTGGCTGCTGATCGCTTAGTCATTGCCCGTGCTGAGTTCGAACTCATGCAGGAGATGGGGATTATCAGATCATCGAGCAGCTATTGGGCATCTCATCTCCATATGGTGCCAAAACCTACACCTGGTGACTGAAGGCCATGTGGATCGAGATTATCGCTCTATGAATACAGTACCGGGGCAGATACCCAGACCCACACATCTAAGACTTTTCTGCATCACTGCATGGCAAGAAAGTTTTTTCGAAGATTCACTTGGTCAAGGCCTACCATCAGATTCCCATGAAACCGGCAGATATTCCTAAGACAGCAATCACAACACCGTTTGGACTGTTTCAGTTCATGGTATGCCTTTCGGGCTTCGTAACGCTGCTCAATCATTTCAGCGTGTGATGGATGAGGTCGTTCGAGGTTTGCCTTTTGTCTTCGCCTACACTGACGAAATGCTAGTTGCCAGGGCATCAGAGGACGAAAACGAAAAACTTCTTCGAACTCTTTTTGCTCGCCTTTTTACGGGATTGAGATCAACCCAACCAAGTGTGTGTTTCGTGTGAGCTCCTCATCTTCCTTTGACATAACATTGACGTTGACGACATTCGGCCCCTGGAGAAACGGGTACGGGAGATTTGTGAGTTCGCCCGCCTCTCTTCTCTTCGTTAGCTCCGCCGTTTCCCGGGACTCGTCAATATTTACCGCTGTTTTGTCCTTAAGGCTGCAGCTATCCTCACATCACGACTTACATGCTTCGTGGTAAACCGAAGCGTTCAAGCCTGTCGAGTGGACTCAGGACCACATCACCACATTCGAGCAGGCTAAGGAGGAACTCGCCAACACTTCCTTAATGGTATAGTATATCCTTCAGATCTTAAGACCAGTGTTATGGTCGATGCATCAGATGTACCTGTCGTTGGTGTCTTGCAACAGTTTAGAAACCGATCACGTTATTCTCCCAACGTCTCAGGCCCCGAGAACAGAAACAGCATGCTTGGCAGGGAATGGTTGGCTGTATATCTCAAAATTTGCTATTTTCATCATTTCCTAAAGGGTCGTGATTTCACAGTCTATGCGGATCATAATCCGTTAACGTACACTCTCCGATCCAAGCCTGAACATCACTCCCCAAGAAAGATTCGCCAGCTGGACTACATCTCCCAGTTTACGACAGACAATCGACACGTACACAGTGTTAACAACACGGTAGCTGATGCTCTGTCTCGTCCAAATGTGGATACTGTCCATGACTTTCACTCTGGATTTCGAAAAGATTGCAGCAGACCAGATGGACGAAGAATGGGAAGAGGCACACAAGTCGCCCTCGCTGGATTTCAAGCAGTGCCTAGGCATTCGAGCTATGGGACGATATGGTGCGATGTCTCCACTGACCGCGAGAGACCATATGTTCCGAAGAAGCACCAGAGGATGGTATTCGAGACCCTGCATAACCTCTCTCAGTCTTATCCTGGAGTTTGCTCCACTCAGACGACGATAAATCAACGTTTTGTGTGGCCGGGTATGAACAAGGACATTCGTTCATGGGCTCGCTCGTGTCTCTCCTGTCAGCGTTCTAAAGTGTATCGACATACGAAAGCGCAACTTGGAACTTACAAGACACCAAATGCTAAATTTAGTCATATCCATGTGGATTGTTTGGCCCGTTGCCTTCATCGAATGGAAGTTGTTACTTGTTGACTTGTCTCGATTGATTCACAAGATGGGCTGATGCTTATCCGATATCTGACATTACAGAGACTGTGGCCAGGACTTTGGTTCATGATTGAATTTCGTGTTTCGGCGCATCTGCTACCATCACATCTGATAGAGGCCCTAGAGGAATGCGATTTATGGGATATCAGTTCTTTCAAGCACTAGCATCGCTCCTTGGGAACACTCGTACGCACACAACTGCATTCCAATTGTACTACTGGATATACGCACAACCGTGAAGGAGGACCTCAGCTGCACACCCGCTGAACTAGTGTATGGTACCACGCTGTAAGTTCCTGGGAAGTTGGTTGCACCCTCCACTTCGGATTCGTTTTCTGACCCTGGCAGCTATGTTCATCGACATCGCAGGTATATGAATCACATTAGCCCAGCTCAAACGCGTACCCGGACTCTCACTTCACACACCCCACCTGGCCTGAAACACAGTACACATGTATTAATCAGGTCTGATGCGCGATCTTCGCTGCAACCCCAGTATGATTGCCCATACAGAATTGTGGGGAGGATGCCAAAGCTTTTCATTCTGGACATCGAGGGGAAGAATGACTCCGTCAGTATCGACAGACTCAAAGTTTCTCATCTCCCTCCTCCTTCAACCAGATACAGTTCGTGTACTTGGTCAATTAGGTCGGGAGATTCGCGGTAGCCCGTAGCGGGCATTTGAGGGGTATCAGACCTATTAACTGCAAACGCTGCATGTTTAGTACAATTGTGCCTTATGGCATGTATATTCCTTGAACCCATTGGAAAATCTTATCCAAAGAGACACTCTGTATCCATGCAAATTAACCCTAATTGGCATGAAAATGTAAATTAGCCTCTAAAATGAGTAATTAACTAAAGACACTTGTAAAAATGTACAGCTATTTCCCCGGGGTTTCACTTGAAAAGCACCCTAAACACGTATTTTCCATATTCTGAAAAGTATTGGCGTGTGAAACCCTACCCTTAACAAGTATCGAAAACAAATAATATTGACAAGTATTCCCAGAACTGAGCCCCTAAACAAGTACAGCGATGTATTTTCCATATTCTGAAAATGCACCACTATTAGAAACAAAACGATACTCTTAGCAAGTATTCCTGAAATGAACCCATAAACAGGTACAGGGATATTTCATTGTTATGTCACGCGTCCGTCGGTCGTTGGTTTTACCTTTAGACACCATTATTTTGGTTGAGTACGGCCCCACCTTCCACACCTCGCGCAAATCGGACCCTAAACACGTAGTGTTGGGGCAAAAAGGACATCCTTTATACAACATTTTGATTTTGTTTTATCATCCCCGCATATTTGACCCTGAACACGTATATTTTTCCAAGCGAAATAGATGCCCTTTTTCAATATTTTTGTGTTTTTGACACCCTTAACACGTTACGTACGTAACGTGCCCTATCTTGAAAAAGACATTCGTTTTACGTGTTTTCTTGGTCGCGCATGGTATCCACTCGTCAATGTGAGTGCCCCCCCCCCCCGGGCTACTTCATAGAAATGTCAAATTTGATGCAAAGCGTTTATGGAAGTAGCAAAAGAAAACTATGAAAAATGAATGCGGTAACACTAAATATTATTACCTAATTTGCATAAATATTACTCATTTTCAATAAACAGTGCCTCTTTTTTCAAATGATTCTGGATAATCTAAGTTGAATGAAAGTATCAATAAATGTGGTCTGTAAATCTTAGGGTAACTTTGGGAAAGACGTTGGACAAACGAACGTTTTGAAATATGCAAATAATCCCTAATTACGTAAAGAAATTTATGCATCAAAATTACCTAAAGAAATTTATGCATCAAACCACAAAAATGCTCTGAACATTAGAAAAAACCGCTTTTACAGTAAAATATGTCTTACTCGGGACAATCTAATCATGATGAAAGGAAAAGAAACTGTACATGAGAAAACTGTTTCTTTGTACTATTCTATATTTGCGTTAAATGCATTTGTTTTTAATATTCAGTGCATAATTTGCATAAATTATGCACATTAGTTCTATATTAAATTTTTGTGTGATTTTAAATAATCTAAACCTAATGATATGTGTATGAAATAGGGTTATTAGAAAGTATTCGACCACAAGGAATTCACTACATCTATGCAAATGACCACATATTACCATAAATACATATTAATGAGTTAACCTGTACTAATCCATGAATCAGGGTGACCAGATTTCACAAAATGAAATACGGGACAATTGACAAACGAAGATCAACAAAGAAGCCCACACAAAGTGTTAGACTTGTGAAAATATAAAGAATTGGAAGGGAAGGTGAACTTGAAAGAAAGAAAGATGAAAACTGGAAGGAAGGGAAAGAAAGAAACAAAAGAAAGAAAGAAAGAATAAGGGAAAAGATTACGAAGGGAAAAAATAAAGAAAGGAAGAAAGAGTGGAAGGGAGGAGAGACCGAAAAAAGAGAAAGTAATGGAAGGATAGAAAGTATGAAAATAAACAGGAGACGAAGAGAGAAGGAAGCCAAGGTAATTATAATAAAAGAAAGAATGAAGGAAATAAAAAAGGATATTTGATAAAGAACGAAAGTAAGAGAAAGAAGGAAAGAAAGAAAAATGAACAGAGAGAGAGAAAAGAAAATGTCTAGGGAAGGAAGAACGGAAATATATAGATAAATGGTTTGTTAATAAAAATCAAGACATCATCGCGGCTAAGGCCGAATTGCGATGTATTCACAGGGTAATAAAGACACAAAAAATATTCAAACAATAACGCAGATAATTACAAAATAAATAATACGGATAAAGTATGGTATTGGAAATAAACATGAGTGTCGATCACGGGAGGGAAGGGGGGGGGGGGGAGATATATCACCCCCCAATATTTCAAGTGGGGGATGGCCTGTATTATCATCCCCCCAATAATTTAGGGTAGAAAAATTATTATAATGATGATGAAAAAATGAAAAGTTTGATCATGATGATTATGGTATGCCATCAATCAGATTGTTTCCCTCGCACTTTGTGTATATTGTTACTGAATAAAAACATTTTATCAGGACTATTAAACAGATGGGTGGAGGTTCAAGATGAAAAAGAATGAAATGTTTATGTATCTGATATTTTTTAACACATGACATAAAAGGACCCCAACGAAAATCAACTTTTGTTGATAGGGTGTTCCATCCCATCAGTGGTGAATAAATTAATTTGAATAAATCATTAATTCAAAAGGGTGGAAAAATAAACGGGAGTAAAAGGGTGGCAAGATAAATCTCTAAGGAATGACGGTAAGCCCGAAGGCGCTCGAGAGGCCACACAGGTTGTAATTTGTGCTAGTCTTAATTGGTCCGAATCTGCAGTTTATCATCATGCATTAAGAAGAATAAAGATATTGCCAGTCAGGTTAGATTTAAGAGAGAAGTTGTATACACAGAGGCGTCGATCCTGGGTGGAGGGGGGCAGGGGGCGATTGCCCTACCAATGAAAATATTGGGGGCAAACATATCGTTTTGCCCCCCCCCCAATAATTCCGCATGTGCAACTAAAATAAAATAAGATTGTAATGCTACACTGAAATCAGCAAGCAAGCGAGATACCAACTCGATTTGATTTAAAATCGTGCTCAAAATGTCTGCTTTTCAGATTGGAATATAAAATTTTCAGCTCGCGCTTCGCGCTCGCATCATGTACCAAAAACCCATACTTTTCATGATTATATAGGTGAATAGAATGTCCCGTTTTCAATTCTAAACCTCAAAAGAACTTTGATTTGCAATAATCTTTTGTTGGATATATATCTTCCATTAAAGTGTCTTTTTTTCCAGATCAAAATTTTCAGCTCGCATCTATTGTTCTTCTAGATACCCATCTTAAAGCTTGTGTATAGTTTTGGTAAATCCACCAAAATGCACTTATCACTATTCCTATTCATTGCTAGCTAATATGAATGGATATGCCCTATAACAGTTATGATGTGGAGGATATGAAATGGAAATGTGTTTTACAGGATAAATTTTGCGATTTTACATGGAAATTTAACTTGATCGGGTTACCCGATCAAAAAATATCGATGTGTTTTTGTCTTTCAATCAAATCCTATTCCAAATCATGGAATGGGCTGAAACTTTCAAGATATATTCTTTGTCTGTAACTTTTGGATATCTAATCACTAAATTTATAAGATAAGTGCTTGAATGCCCATTTTTGTCTCACCTGCGAAGCAGAGTGAGACTATAGGCGCCGCTTTTCCGACGGCGGCGGCGGCGGCGACGGCGGCGGCGGCGTCAACATCAAATCTTAACCTGAGGTTAAGTTTTTGAAATGACATCATAACTTAGAAAGTATATGGACCTAGTTCATGAAACTTGGCCATAAGGTTAATCAAGTATTACTGAACATCCTATTAAAGTTTCATGTCACATGACCAAGGTCAAAGGTCATTTAGGGTCAATGAACTTAGACCATGTTGGAGGAATCAACATCGAAATCTTAACCTGAGGTTAAGTTTTTGAAATGTCATCATAACTTGGAAAATATATGGACCTAGTTCATGAAACTTGGACATAAGGTTAATCAAGTATCACTGAATATCCTGCATGAGTTTCACGTCACATGACCAAGGTCAAAGGTCATTTAGGGTCAATGAACTTTGGCCGAATTGGGTATATCTGTTGAATTCCCATCATAACTTTGAAAGTTTATGGATATGATTCATGAAACTTGGACATAATAGTAATCAAGCATCACTGAATATTTTGTGCAAGTTTCAGGTCTCATGATTAAGGTCAAAGGTCATTTAGGGTCAATGAACTTTGGCCGAATCGGGGGTATCTGTTGAATTACCATCATAACTTTGAAAGTTTATTAGTCTAGTTCATTAAACTTGGACATATGAGTAATCAAATATCACTGAACATCCTGTGCGCGTTTCAGGTCACATGACCAAGGTCAAAGGTCAATGAACTTTGGCCGAATTGGGTTTATCTGTTGAATTACCATCAAAACTATGAAAGTTAATGGATTTTATTCATGAAACTTGTACATAAGAGTAATCAAGTATCACTGAACATCCTGTGCGAGTTTCAGGTCACATGATCAAGGTCAAAGGTCATGTATGGTCAATGAACTTTGGCCATGTTGGGGTTTTTTGTTGAATAACCATCATATCTCTGTAAGTTTATTGGTCTCATTCATAAAAAGTGGACATAGAGTAACCATGTATCACTGAACATCTTGTGCGAGTTAGAGTAGTATTCAAAGTCAGCACTGCTGCTATATTGAACCGCGTGATGCAGGTGAGACGGCCAGAGGCATTCCACTTGTTTAAATTTAAAACAAGCATCGCCGAGAGAGGGCGCTATATATCCAAGATTTGAATATTTGAAATATTCTCAGAGAAGTGCAGTTGGAAAAATATCTAACGGTCTCTACGCTTCAGTAAGACTGTCATATTAGATGATATTCGATTATCAATCTCATTATTGACCCTTTACCAAAGCTATACACAGGCTTTAATCATTGGTACCAAAAATGCTTAGAATATCAAGCTTTCAGGTCAGAATATAAACAGATTTCAGCTCGCTCACTAGTGAGATACATGTATCGACCCTCCTCATGAGTTACTACAAACAAACCTAAACAGGTACATTTTTCCTGTTTTCATGACATACTAAAAAAATTTAGCTCGCGCTTCGCGCTCGCATTGTTGGTGAAGGTGAGATATGTGTCTCTTTCTCACGAGTTATATATTTATATATATATAGGCCTATGTGTGTGGGTGTGTGCGGGTAAGTTTGTCCGTTTTTTGTGATCGAGCGCCTTTGGAACGTTGATTCATAATTTTGCCACCCCCCCCCATCTGAAAAATGGATCGACGCCCCTGTGTATACATCATGCTCAATAAACAGATCACTATGTACATGGTCCAGTCAAATTTGTCATTTTTTCTCGGTATGAGTTTAGAATAGGCTTACTTGTAACACAAATTGAATTTTCAAAAAAATTATACAAGCATAGTACACTACAACAATGAAAGAATTTCCAAGAACACCATGCATATCAACCACTCCCACATGTCCTAACTTTTGATTTTGAACTTTGAACTTTATTGAATAAATACCTTTTGGCCCCTATTGGGGCAAATAAAGGCTCAAACATTTGAACAAAAGTAACATATTTACAAATGGGTAATATACATACTACATGGTGAGCTCACACTTAAGTAGTGGGGGTAATGTTGAAAGATCCCCATCCACAAGAAAATTTGTGTCAATCATCTGCCCCAACCAAGAATACCGATCGACACCCATGGAAATAAAGATAGATGGAACAAAAAAGGGCAAGCAGAAAGGATAGGGTATATATAAAAGAAAGAAATAGGGAAAAGTTCAAACTTCAAGTAAACAAAAAAATCCAACCATCTAATAAAAATCATAATTTTATTTGGTGTTTTTAAAACGTATTCTTAAAATTAAAAAAATAAAATGTTTAAGAAATGAATAAAATTTCAAAGTAAAACATAATGTCAAACTTAAAACTTAGATGAAACTTCGCGTCATCGTGCACACCAAGACTCAAAACTAAAAGCTTAAACAACTAGATCTGTATAAAAAGTCAATAACTTGTTCCTCCGATTACATCTCCAAATCATTAATCTGAGAATTCATAGTATAATTATAAGAATTTCTCGCCGATTTTGTGATTATTTTTGTGGAAAAACTGTTTATCATGTGAGGATGTGAGAATTTGCTTCGATCCTACTTGCCTAGCTAGTAGCCTGCCACACACAGGCAGGAGGCCAGGGGCCCGTTTCTCAACACCTGGACAAGTTATTCATATCTTTATCCACAAACCACGGAGTTAGTTCCAATCTTACTAAATCTGTTTCACTAAAGGCTTCCTAACTAAAATACCTTGGTATCGATACTATCGGTAAAAAGAGCAGACGAGACGTAGCCTTAGTCACAAAATAGCATAATTTTCAAAAAGAAAAATTATGACGAAATTGCAAATATTGTGATGAATTGGGAATTGCATCTTTTAAAATAATAGCACACGTAAATTATGCATCATACACACTTAGACCATGAAGACTGGTGCATTCAATTACTGAAAATTTGAATTATGAATAATTTATTTCATGACTAAAAAAAATCACATGTGGACGTTGAGATGGGTACCCCCGGGATATCCAATTTTAATAGTTTACGAAAGTAAACCATAACGGTTTTATTTGTAAAATCATGATAATTTTACAATGTTTTACGATTCCAACCATAATCGAAATATAGTTTAACATTTTTTTAAAATAAATCTTTGATACCGATCTTACCATTTAACAAATTCTATGCATAAATTAGAGACTAGGATTTATCCAAATGTCAATAGGGTCTGAAAACAACAAATTCAAGTCCAATTATGGATGGCCTGACGTGGTAGAATTTTTATCGATTAAATTATTTTACTATTTCAAAATGAATGGTTTTGTGGTGTTGTACCAACAGTTTTCATAGTTACTTTGTATTACAATGATCATTGAATGCATTATCCCACTTATTTTGAGATTTAACTTATAACCTCTATGGTTGATTACGTAAGATTATAATTTCAAATTTCTCGGCACTTTTGCATGTCATAGTCTCCCCAAGTGATGCCATACGTCATTAAGAAAGAAGTTAGGACAGGTTCAGAGGTGTCATAAATATTTAGTGAGGTTGTTGTACCCGATCTTGGTAAAGAGGGCTTCGTGAAACAGCGGACAAGTAGCTCACTATCTCCGATTTAGTCAAGAAGTTAGACTTATGACGGTGTTGAGAAACAGGCCTCAGTTCGTTTTCAATGTATTGTGTTAGCAAGACATCACCGCAGAACTTGCAAAAGCTTACAGTTATCGATTTAATTGTTGTCCCTGCTTCGTCATTTGTTGATTATTTTAAATGTATTAACTACACTGTTGGTCATAAAGGTGGAATAAAATATTTTGAATAAAAGTCGACAGTTTTGTTGGTATTTGAAAGGCTACGCGTAGACAAAATGGTAATTGAGTGATTACATAATGTTTCCCCATTACACAGGTAAAATTATAACATGAGAAATTTGGATTACGTAATAAATTGTTTTGTTGTAGACTATAAAAGCCTATGCATGTGATATTCTATCACTTTCCCTGATTTGGCACTGTGTATAAGAAGGTTGCATTTTTTCGAGTTCCTTGTACCGTTTGAAATAAAAATCGGTAGAGACGTTCCCTGGACTATGCCTGGCCCAACGGCAACAGCAACACGCGAGAGAGTGGTAGCACTGCAACAGGAGGGCTACAAACAGACTGATATCGCAGAAGTCCTAGGGATATCACAGATTGTAGTCTCTAAGATCCTGAAACGTCAACGTGAGGAGGGGAATGTGCGGTCACGGAAATCTCCAGGACGTCCCAGAATGACCACAAGAAGATATGATCGCCAACTGTTGAATTTCAGCCGCAGAAACCGGAAATTGGCCACGAGCCGTCTTCGTCGATTGTGGAGGAGGTATCATGGGATCAACGTTTCCCGGTCAACCGTTAGTCGCAGATTGCTCCAACATGGTTACCGAGCACGACGGTTGACCAAATGTCCACGCCTGTCTGTTCGCCACAGAGTAGCTCGTCTTCTTTGGGCTAGGGAGCACAGAAGGCTTCATCCAGGACATTGGCAACATGTGGTCTTCACGGACGAGAGCCGGTTCATCCTTGACCGAAAGGATGGGAGACAACGAGTTCGTCGATAAGCATTGGAAAACCTTCGCGATGAATGTACCCACGAGACGACTCAAGGCGGAGGCGTCTCAGTGATGATATGGGCCGGCATCCATTATGGAGGGAAAACGCCACTGGTGGTTCCGGACGGAAACGTCAACGCCGCCGCCTACAGGGATATCTTGGAGTTCCACTGTCTTCCATATGCAAGACGAGTGTATGGGCACAATTTCCGACTGCAGGATGACAACGCTAGACCGCACAGGGCCGCTGCAGTAAGGGAATTCCTGGAGGCAGAGGGCGTCGTACAGTTGCCATGGCTAGTTTGTTCGCCGGTATGAGCTCCATAGAGCGTGAATGGGATGCCCTAGGCCGAGCCATCAACGACAGAGAGGCCATTCCTCAAAATCTGCAGGAGTTGACAGATGTTCTGAGGGAAGAATGGGACGCTATGCCTGTTTACGTCATCAACAAGGTAGTGGACAGCATGCCACGACGTCTGCATGCAATGGTTCGTGCCAGGAATGGACATACCCGATACTAGTGACTGAGCAGAACAATGACTCAAGTTTGATGCAAATTTGTCCATGAAATCACAAAACAGAAGTCATCTGGAAAACTGAGAGAAATTGAAAATGATCCTTTAATTTACTGTATATTGCTGATGTGGTTTACGGTACACCATGTGGAGTGTTATAGAAACAGTGGATAGAAGAAGAGAAGAAGTGGATAGGCGAGAAAGTGAAGATTTGAGAGTAGAGTATTCTTTCTTGGCTATAGTCCTGAAAAGGACTGTAAACCAGAAGGAATGTAGAGTGAGAACAGCTTGAGTAGTAAAGCTGATGAGGAGATGCTGGCTTGAGTCGGCGAGTAGAGATGATGAGTAGTAGAGAGACTCGACGTTTCAGACAGGTTGACTGTCCGTCTTCATGAGAGTATCTCTTAACAATTTTTTGAAATGATAACAAGAACACTGACTATTATTGATATAAGATTTCATAATCCAATAAATGCATGTGGCAATGATAATCTTCTCTTTTCTTATGACAAAATTATTCTTCATATAAAAAGAGGTCAAATTTTTTATGTTTTTTATGATGCTAATTTCCAAACTACTGCTTTATATTTGATGTTACCTTTTCCACTCTCGTCTTACCGGTACACATAAATATCTATCTGTCTTATAATGCTATCTCGATTATATGTGAACGTACCTTTACAGGCTTGTCATCATTATGGTATTTGTATCTATCACGTCATGTGTTAACCTTAGAAATAAGAGTATTTCTTAAAATTATTTGAAATAACTTTGAATTCATAGAAACATAATATCAAGAACACTGATAACTATTGATATAAGATTTCATAATCTTATAATTGCATGCGGCAATGCTCATCTACACTCTTAACAACAGCGATAATCTTCTCTATTCTAATGACAAAATTATTCTTCATATAAAAAGAGGTCAAAATCTTAATGTTATTATGATGCAAATATCTAAACTGTTTTTTATTTGATTTGAAATTTAGAAAATAAATTTGGTTTTTACCTTTTCAACTCTCATCTTACACATGAATAGGGATCTGTCTTATAATTCTATCACGGTCATATGTGAACGTACCTTTACAAGCTTATCATCATTACGGTATTTGTGAGTATCGATCGCGTCATGTGTAAACCTAAGCAATGAGGGTATCTCTTAAAAATAATTTTAAATGATTTTGAATATATAGATACATGATAACATGAACACTGATTATCATTGATATAAGATTTCATAATCCTATAAATGCATGTGGCAATGCTCATCAAGACTCTTAACAGCAGAGATAATCTTCTATATTCTCATGATAAAATTATTCTTAATATAAAAAGAGGTCAAAATCTTAATGTTATTATGATGCAAATCTCTAAACTACTGTTTTTTATTTGATTTGAAATTTTGAAAATAAATTTGGTTTTCGTCTCACCTGCGAAGCAGAGTGAGACTATAGGCGCCGCTTTTCCGACGGCGACGGCGGCGGCGTCAACATCAAATCTTAACCTGAGGTTAAGTTTTTGAAATGACGTCATAACTTAGAAAGTATATGGACCTAGTTAATAAAACTTGGCCATGAGGTTGATCAAGTATTACTAAACATCCTATTGAAGTTTCATGTCACATGACCACGGTCCAAGGTCATTTAGGGTCAATGAACTTAAGACCATGTTGGAGGAATCAACATCGAAATCTTAACCTGAGGTTAAGTTTTTTAAATGTCATCATAACTTAGAAAATATATGGACCTAGTTCATGAAACTTGGACATAAGGTGAATCAAGTATCACTGAACATCCTGCATGAGTTTCACGTCACATGACCAAGGTCAAAGGTCATTTAGGGTCAATGAACTTTGGCCGAATTGGGGATATCTGTTGAATTCCCATCATAACTTTGAAAGTTTATGGATCTGATTCATGAAACTTGGACATAATAGTAATCAAGCATCACTGAACATTTTGTGCAAGTTTCAGGTCTAATGATTAAGGTCAAAGGTCATTTAGGGTCAATGAACTTTGGCCGAATCGGGGGTGTCTGTTGAATTACCATCATAACTTTGAAAGTTTATTGGTCTAGTTCATTAAACTTGGACATTAGAGTAATCAAGTATCACTGAACATCCTGTGCGCGTTTCAGGTCACATGACCAAGGTCAAAGGTCATTTAGGGTCAATGAACTTTGGCCGAATTGCGGATATCTGTTGAATTCCCATCATAACTTTGAAAGTTTATGGATCTGATTCATGAAACTTGGACATAATAGTAATCAAGCATCACTGAACATTTTGTGCAAGTTTCAGGTCTAATGATTAAGGTCAAAGGTCATTTAGGGTCAATGAACTTTGGCCGAATCGGGGGTGTCTGTTGAATTACCATCATAACTTTGAAAGTTTATTGGTCTAGTTCATTAAACTTGGACATTAGAGTAATCAAGTATCACTGAACATCCTGTGCGCGTTTCAGGTCACATGACCAAGGTCAAAGGTCATTTAGGGTCAATGAACTTTGGCCGAATTGGGGATATCTGTTGAATTCCCATCATAACTTTGAAAGTTTATGGATCTGATTCATGAAACTTGGACATAATAGTAATCAAGCATCACTGAACATTTTGTGCAAGTTTCAGGTCTAATGATTAAGGTCAAAGGTCATTTAGGGTCAATGAACTTTGGCCGAATCGGGGGTGTCTGTTGAATTACCATCATAACTTTAAAAGTTTATTGGTCTAGTTCATTAAACTTGGACATTAGAGTAATCAAGTATCACTGAACATCCTGTGCGCGTTTCAGGTCACATGACCAAGGTCAAAGGTCAATGAACTTTCACCGAATTGGATGTATCTGTCGAATTACCATCATAACTTTGAAAGTTTATGGATCTGATTCATGAAACTTGTACATAAGAGTAATCAAGTATCACTGAACATCCTGTGCGAGTTTCAGGTCACGTGATCAAGGTCAAAGGTCATGTAAGGTCAGTGAACTTTGGCCATGTTGGGGTTTTTTGTTGAATAACCATCATATCTCTGTAAGTTTATTGGTCTAGTTCATAAAAAGTGGACATAAGAGTAACCATGTATCACTGAACATCTTGTGCGAGTTAGAGTAGTATTCAAAGTCAGCACTGCTGCTATATTGAACCGCGTGATGCAGGTGAGACGGCCAGAGGCATTCATTCCACTTGTTACCTTTTCCACTCTCATCTTACACATGAAAAGTTATCTGTATAATAATTCTATCACGGTCATATGTGAACGTACTTTTACAAGGTTATCATCAGTATCGACTTTGTGAGTATCTATCGCGTCATGTGTTAACCATAGAAATAAGAGTATCTCTTAACAATTTTTTGAAATGATAACAAGAACACTGACTATTATTGATATAAGATTTCATAATCCTATAAATTCATGTGGCAATGCTCATTTACACTTAATAACAGCAGAGATAAACTTTTCTATTCTTATGACAAACTTATTCGTCATATAAGAAGAGATCAAAATCTTAATGTTATTATGATGCAAATTTCTAAACTACTGCTTTATATTTGATTTTACTTTTTCCTCTCTCATCTATACACATAAATAGGAATCTGTCTTATAATTTTATCACGGTCATATGTGAACGTACCTTTACAGGCTTATCATCATTATGGTATTTTTGAGTATCCGTTGCGTCCTGTGTTAACCTTAGAAAAAAGAGGATCTCTTAAAAACTATTTGAAATGACTTTGAATATATAGATACATAATAACAAGAACAGTGATAACTATTGATATAAGATTTCATAATCCTATAAATGCATGTGGCATTGCTCATCAAGACTCTTAACAGCAGATATAATCTTCTCTATTCTTATGACAAAATTATTCTTCATATATAAAGAAGTAAAAATCTTAATGTTATTATGATGCAAATTTCTAAACTACTGCTTTATATTTGATTTAGAATTTTAGAAGTAAATTTAGTTTTTACCTTTTCCACTCTCATCTTACACATAAATAGGGTTCTGTCTTATAATTCTATCACGGTCATATGTGAACGTGCCTTTACAGGCTTATCATCATTAAAGAAATTGTGAGTATCTATCGCGTCATGTGTTAACCATAGAAATAAGAATATCTCTTAACAATTTTTTGAAATAACAAGAACACTGACTATTATTGATATAAGATTTCATAATCCTATAAATGCATGTGGCAATGCTCATTTACACTTAATAACAGCAGAGATAAACTTCTCTATTCTTATGACAAAATTATTCTTAATATAAAAAGAGGTCAAAATCTTAATGTTATTATGATGCAAATTTCTAAATTACTGCTTTATATTTGATTTTACTTTTTCCACTCTCATCTATACACATAAATAGGGTTCTGTCTTATACTTCTATCACGGTCATATGTGAACGTACCTTTACAGGCTTATCATCATTATAGTATTTGTGAATATCTATCGCGTCATGTGTTAACCATAGAAATAAGAGTATCTCTTAACAATTTTTTGAAATGATAACAAGAACATTGACTATTATTGATATAAGATTTCATAATCCTATAAATGCATGTGGCAATGCTAATCTACACTCTTAACAGCAGCGATAATCTTCTCTATTCTTATGACAAAATTATTCTTCATATAAGAAGAGGTCAAAATCTTAATGTTATTATGATGCAAATTTCTAAATTACTGCTTTATATTTGATTTTACTTTTTCCACTCTCATCTATACACATAAATAGGGATCTGTCTTATAATTCTATCACGGTCATATGTGAACGTACCTTTACAGGCTTATCATCATTAAAGTATTTGTGAGTATCCGTTGCGTCCTGTGTTAACCATAGAAATAAGAGTATCTCTTAAAAATTATTTGAAATGACTTCGAATACATAGATACATAATATCAAGAACACTGATAACTATTGATATAAGATTTCATAATCCTATAAATGCATGTGGCAATGCTCATTTACACTTAATAACAGCAGAGATAAACTTCTCTATTCTTATGACAAAATTATTCGTCATATAAAAAGAGGTCAAAATCTTAATGTTATTATGATGCAAATTTCTAAATTACTGCTTTATATTTGATTTTACTTTTTCCACTCTCATCTATACACATGAATAGGTATCTGTCTTATAATTCTATCACGGTCATATGTGAACGTACCTTTACAGGCTTATCATCATTAAAGTATTTGTGAGTATCCGTTGCGTCCTGTGTTAACCTTAGAATCTCTTAAAAATTATTTGAAATGACTTTGAATATATAGATACATAATAACAAGAACAGTGATAACTATTGATATAAGATTTCATAATCCTATAAATGCATGTGGCAATGCTCATTTACACTTAATAACAGCAGAGATAAACTTCTCTATTCTTATGACAAAATTATTCTTAATATAAAAAGAGGTCAAAATCTTAATGTTATTATGATGCAAATTTCTAAATTACTGCTTTATATTTGATTTTACTTTTTCCACTCTCATCTATACACATAAATAGGGTTCTGTCTTATAATTCTATCACGGTCATATGTGAACGTACCTTTACAGGCTTATCATCATTAGAGAATTTGTGAGTATCTATTGTGTCATGTGTTAACCATAGAAATAAGAGTATCTCTTAAAAATTATTTGAAATGACTTCGAATACATAGATACATAATATCAAGAACACTGATAACTATTGATATAAGATTTCATAATCCTATAAATGCATGTGGCAATGCTCATTTACACTTAATAACAGCAGAGATAAACTTCTCTATTCTTATGACAAAATTATTCGTCATATAAAAAGAGGTCAAAATCTTAATGTTATTATGATGCAAATTTCTAAATTACTGCTTTATATTTGATTTTACTTTTTCCACTCTCATCTATACACATAAATAGGGATCTGTCTTATAATTCTATCACGGTCATATGTGAACGTACCTTTACAGGCTTATCATCATTAGAGTATTTGTGAGTATCCGTTGCGTCCTGTGTTAACCTTAGAAATAAGAGTATCTCTTAAAAATTATTTGAAATGACTTTGAATATATAGATACTGTACATAATAACAAGAACACTGATAACTGTTGATATTAGATTTCATAATCCTGTAAATGCATGTGGCAATGCTCATCTTCACTCTTAACAGCAGAGATAATCTTCTCTATTCTTATGACAAAATTATTCTTCATATATAAAGAAGTAAAAATCTTAATGTTATTATGATGCAAATTCTAAACTACTGCTTTATATTTGATTTAGAATTTTAGAAATAAATTTAGTTTTTACCTTTTCCACTCTCATCTTACACATAAATAGGGTTCTGTCTTATAATTCTATCACGGTCATATGTGAACGTACCTTTACAGGCTTATCATCATTAAAGTATTTGTGAGTATCTATCGCGTCATGTGTAAACCTTAGAAATAAGAGTATCTCTTAAAGATTATTTGAAATGACTTTGAATGTATAGATTGTTACAATATTTTTTTTTATTACAGGAAATAAAACAATCATAAACAATAATACATAAATAGATATTGATCTTACATCTCTTGAACTGTCAAATGTGCAATTCAAATTTATGATAGTATATCCAAATAAAATCCAAGTTGGTTGGCGAAGATCCCTGAAATTAAAGTTCACAATGATGGCGATGATGATCTTAATGTTGAAGCACGATGAATCACTGTAATGAGTTGAAATGTCTGTGAAGACGATGTTGATGATGATTAACAGTCAATTTCAGCAATCCATGGGTTGAAAACCGTTCATTAAAGAGGTTGATGATCTCGATGAGAACTGAGAATTCCTCTCTCAAACTAATTGAAAACAGTTCATTGATGGCGTGCAAATATACTATGCTCTGACATGAAGTCTGGCGTGAAACTGAGTTCTGATCTGATATGATGATCTCCTTGAAGAAACTGTCAGCTTATATATAAATTATTCACTATTCTGGAAGCTTCTAGTATTCACTATTCTGGAATCTTCTAGTATTGTCTACAAAAAGAACATTTTGCCAATTTCTAGAGCAGTCTAATTTTTGAAGACTCTTGAATGACATTAGTGAAGTTAACAATTCAAACAACACACTCAGCTAATCCTATTGTTCTTTTCACTGCCACTACGAGTCTATTGTAAAGCAATCTCTATTCAGAAATAACAAAATTCCTCAGCCTTTAAATAGGTGTATGCGTGCCTAACAAAGCTTTACAGATACATTGTGGAATATCCTTAATTATGCTGTGAATATCCTTAAAGGGAACTGAAACCTTTGGAACAAGATAGCTTGTCTGAAAACAGAAAAATCAAAGAATAAGAACAAAGAAAGTTTGAGCAAAATCGGACTAGCAATGAGAAAGTTATGAGCATTTGAATATTGCACTCACTAATGCTATGGAGATCCTCCTATTGGCAATGCGACAAGGATATGTGATGTCACATGTGAATAACTTTCCCTTTGATGGACTATAAAATACCCTCAAAATGTCTCTTTTTGCTTTTTCTTATGGTGATACAAACTCTTTATCCATGATGTATTCTTTAAAAATCTGTATTAATTGCCCTCATATAGAAAGAACACATAATCTACTGATAGATGTGATAAAAGAGGCAATTTAAGTGAAATATATACTAAATAAATGGGAAGAGTTGTTCACAAGTGACATCACACATCTTTGTCCCTTTGCCAATTTGAGGATCTCCATAGCATTAGTGATCGCAATATTCAAATGCTCATAACTTTCTCATTATTAGTCCGACTTTTCTCAAACTTTTGTTGATCTGTTTCTTCGATTTTTCTGTTTTCAGACAAGCTATCTTGTTTCAACAGTTTCATCCTCCTTTCATGCGACCATAACTAAACAAATGAATATGATTGCTCTTACAATTCTACTTATATATAACAAGATACATAATAACAAGAACACTGATTATTATTGATATAAGAAACAATGCATGTGGCAATACTTATCTACACCCTTAACAGCAGAGATAATCTTTTCTATTCTTTTTGACAAAATTATTCTTAATATAAAAAGAGGTCAAAATCTTAATGTTATTATGATACAAATCTCTAGTCACTATCCTGAAATATTTATGTGGAGTAAATCATAATGGAAATATATCAAATGGAATTTACCAATCTTAAAAGAAAATCTTTTAAAAAAATGTCAATGCAAATGTATTAGATGTATAAAAGGTCTAGAGGGAGGGTAATCCCTGATGATGTCCATCACTTAGTTGTTGGTAATCAACAGATCAATAATTGCAGTCAACATGTGCAATTTATCGATGTTACGGTTGATGAATATGTATCTTGGAAAAATCACCTTGATAATGTATATACTAAAGTTTCTCGTTATGTTGGAGTGATATTCAAACTTCGTTATTTCCTCCCCCAGCATACCCTGCTTATATAATGCTATTGTCATGCTTCATTTGACGTACTGCAAATATTGCTTGGGGGCACACATATAGGACGCATATACATAAATTACAAGTCCTTCAAAGAAAAATTGTTAGATACATAACATATTCGGATTATAGGTCACCAAGTACAACTCCTTTGCTTTTACAACTGCAAATTTTACGTTTTTATGAATCGGTCTCTCTTAACTGTGTGACATGTATGTTTAAGTGTCAATCAGGCCAGATTCTTCCATCCATCATTTTCATACTTGTCAAAGAAACCTTCTCCATCAGCCATTAGCAAGAACTATTCTAAATTCATTTAGAATAGTTTGTGTTAAAGAATGAAATAAGTTACCTCATGACGTTAGAAATAGCTCGGCTCTGTCTCGATTTAAAATATTGTGTAAAAACACCTTTCCGATTGATTGCAGTCCGGTGTGAGTGTATAAATCATGAAGCAGATTGCAATGAATGAGGTCTCCATGTATGTGTGTGTGTGCGTGCGTTAGTACGCTTGTGTATATGGGGGGTTACATGCCGGGGGGGGGGCACTCGACCAAAAAAGTAGTGGGTATGTGCCGCGGGTGAGACAAAAAACGGGGGCCTTGGAGCGGGCTTATTGTAAAAAGGAGGGTCCTCGGAATGGGCTTCGGAACGACAAACGTTTGTGAAACCGGGGGTCCTTGGAACAGTTCGCCTGCATGAATTCATCCCTATGGAACGGGCACACGTGCATGCAGCTAACCCGGCGGCACGGGTGCCGGGTGCGCTAGCGCAGATGCGATGGTCGGACAGCTCACTGCGGCCGCTTTTTACCAAAATTGCGGCTCATTGTAGGAGATCAATACGACCGGAACGTCGTAACGGAAAATATGCGAAGCTTTGGAGCGAAATTTTATTTTCTTTATTCTCGATAAGAAGAAAATGCTTTGGAGCGGCTTTCTTTGTTCTTTTTCTCAATAAGACAAAAATGCTATGCCTTGGAACGGCAAGTTGAGTGTAAAGATGGAAGTCCCCTCCGCGGCACATACCCACTATGCATTATATACTGAGTGCCCCCCGGGGGGTTACATGTGTGCATTTATTATTAGAGGTTGTCTATACAGGGGTCAAAAAGGGTGGTTTTGGGGTTTCCTTAGGGCTCCTGTTCATTTGATGCGGTGTCCTTTCCTAAGCATATTTTGTGCATTAAAAATTTGGAACGATTTTAATGAACGAAGTTGTAGGATCCTCCGGGGAATGTCCTGGCCCTGCTTCATTTAGGCTGTCCCTGGGCAAGCAGAAACATCACCATTTTATAACCTACCCCTTTTAATATACTGTTAAATCATTTGATCTTAAGTTATAATCATTGTTAATATGTTACTTTTGTTAACTCTTAACTATCCCTCTGAATAGAGTATGATGTCTGCTTGCATAGTTAGTGTGTCTTGGAATTGCTGTAGAGGCCAATCCTCGATTTACATTTTCTCAAGCAGGTGGTGCAGATGAATTCATCTGTCAGGTCATTAGTGTTAACGTGTATACGGAGTTTTCACGATGTTTCTTTCGGTGAGTTTCAAACCTTTTTGAACGATGACGTACAGCTGTTCTCCATTTCAGTCTATCCTTAGCACAGTCTTCCCATGATTCAGGGTTAATCTGGCACTGCTTCAGGCTTCGTTTGAGATTGTCCTTGAAGAGTTTTCTTTGACCTCCTAGAGGGCGTTTACCATTCTGAAGCTCTGCAAACATTATCTGCTTGGGTAATCTGTTATTTTCCATGCGGAGAACATGACCGGCCCAGCGAAGTCTACTTTGGATGAGGGCTTCAATACTTGTGCATTCACTTTCTTCCAGCACACTGTTATTGGTTCGCTTGTCAGTCCATTTGATGTTTTGTATCCGGCGAAGACGTCTCTGATGGTAAGTTTCAAGGCTTTTCAGATGCTGACAGTAGGTTACCCAGATTTCAGATCCATACAACAACGTAGGTAGGATCACAGCTTTTTTAATCCTTTACCTTTGTTCTTGTAAACAGATTCCTCTTGTCAAAGACTCTATTCCTTAGACGCCCAAACGCTGAGCTAGATGCACTCAACCGCTGCTGTATTTCATCATCAATGTCTACTTTTGATGAGAGACAACTGCCAAAGTAGTGAATCTTTCAACATTGGTCAGTGGCTGTCCATCAACTTTGATGCAAGGTGGGCATTGTTGTTCATGTGTGATTCCAGGCTTTGGTTGGTACAGGATCTGAGTTTTCCTGGTGCTCAGTTTAAGCCCAAATACGGAGTAGGCATAACTGAAAGCATCCATTGCTGCTTGAAGGTCTTCCTCAGAGGAGGCAATTATAGCATTGTCATCTGCATACTGGAGTTCATTCACTGTGACATCTGTGGTCCGAGATATGGCTTTCAGTTGGCAAAGGTTAAATAGTTGACCATCTATGCGATATCTCAAGTTTATTCCTGGTGGTTGTCGTTGTTTAACCAGCTGCAGCACTGAAGAGACAAAGAGTGAGAAGAGGCTTGGAGCGATAACGCATCCCTGCTTTACTCCTGTCTTTACTGCAAAACTCTGTGATGCTTCACCAGCAACTAACACCGAGGCATTCATGTCGTCGTAGAGTGACCTAATGATTTTGACAAATTTTTCAGGACATCCAACATGAAGAAGTATTTTCCACAGTGTCTGACGATCTACCGAATCAAAAGCCTTTGTGAGATCTATGAAGGCCATGTACAGATCTTGATGATGTTCTCTACATTTCTCCTGTATCTGCCGGATTGAGAATATCATATCAATGGTTCCTCGTCCAGGCCTAAAACCACACTGCGATTCAGGTAGGACTTCCTCGGCGACACTTGATAGACGTTGTGACAGGATTCTAGCTAGTATTTTCCCTGCAACTGAGAGAAGAGAGATTCCACGGTAATTGTCATATGAAGATTTATCTCCCTTCTTGAAGATTGTCACTATTAGAGCATCTCTCAGTTCTGATGGGACGGTTTCCTGTACCCAGATCAGTTTATAGAGATTATGTAGTTTTCTGTGTAGTTCAGATCCAGCTGATTTATAGACTTCAGCTGGGATGCCATCCAGTCCAGCCGCCTTACCATTTTTCATAGCTTTGACAGCACTGGTCACTTCATCAATGGTTGGTGCATCTGACAAATTATCTAGAGTCGTTGACTGGGGAAAATTGTCGATTATTGTTGTTTCCACTGAAGAAGGTTGATTGAGGAGGTCAGAAAAGTGTTCTTTCCATCGTTCTCTAATCTTACCCTTGTCCTTGAGGAGCGATCCATCCTTCCCTGAAACAGGTCTTACTCCATTGACAGTTGGACCGTACACCTTCCTAGTGGCAGTGAAGAAATCTCTGCTCTTGTTTTCATCAGCGAGTTGCCAGGTAGTGAAGGCCGATCGTTTGTCTGATATGAGTTTAGTAATTTCCTTATCATTCTCATCAAACCAATCTTCATGATACCTTTCTGGCTTTCCTTAAGTTTCCTTGCAAGACTTTACAATTGCATCTTTTAGGTCATTCCAGTATCTCTCTACATCATCATCGATACTAGGGTTCCTCTCTTGAATGGATTTCTCCATGCTCACTTTGAAAGCTTCTTGCACACTGGGTTGTTCAAGCGACCTTAGATTATATCCTGCTCTGGTTTTTCGTCTTTGTCTGCCAATGCTTGGGTTGTAAAGAGATAGCCTTTACGGATCTTATCAATCTGTGATGTTTACGGCTCTTATCAATCTGTGATCGGTCCAGCAAGCATCAGATGTAATTATTTATCTTGTGTTGTTTACATCTTTCTTGTCATCCTGTCTGACGACAATGTAGTCAATCATATGCCAATGGCCTGATCGAGGGTGACGCCAAGAAGTTTTTTGTCTATTCTTCTGCCGAAAAAGTGTATTTGTGATGGTTAGTTTGTGCTCAGCACATTTGGTAAGTAGTCGATGGCCATTGACTTTACCAATACCTTCTTTACCAAGCACACCATTCCAAATTGTGATATCCTTTCCCACTCTGGCATTGAAGTCACCGAGTAGCAGGAGTTTGTGACTGCGTGGGATCTGAGTGAGAAGAGTATCAAGGCTTGAGTAGAAAGACTCCTTTTTTCTGCTTCAGCCATTAGCGTAGGAGCATAGGCAGATATTAGGGTGGCTTTCCTGCCTTTGCTGAGGTTCATGTGAAGAGCCATTAGTCTTTCATTTATGCCTAGTGGCACTTGATCCATGATTCTCATGATCTAATTCTTGATAGCAAACCCAACACCATGGATTCTGGGTTCTCCCATGCTCTTTCCGTTCTAAAAAAGTGTATCCACCTGCTGTCTCTGTTAATTGTCCATCTCCGGCTAATCTCGTCTCTTGTAGGGCAGCAATATCAATGTCATGTTGTCTCAGCACACGCGCTACAAAGGCAGTGCGCCTTTCAGGACGGTTGCTGTTTTGTGTGTCCATAAGTGTTCGTACATTTAAATTTCATTTGATCTTTTTACCGCTATAATGGTGAACCCACTGGACGCGGCGTTCCAGCCAGGTTAGTAGGAACAGACTATGTATGGGGCACATTTTCTAGCCCCTTCCCAGGATATGGGTGAGCAGAGTGGATCCTAAATAGGGCTGCTCAGTCATGAAGGCAACTACCGAACTGCTCTCCTGTCCCTGGTTCCAAGAGCTGAGCGACTGATTTAACCTTCATCGCCTATGTGCTGGTTAGTGACTCAGGGCTCCCAGATTTCACGATCCTGAGGTTTCACAGGCTTAATTCATTCCCCATAGACTTATGTGTTAAATTGGCACTGTTTACTACCAGTGGATAGGATTTATATCTGGCAATCCATATCTGACCAGAAAAGGGTCCCTCGACCGGCTCATTTTAAAAATAAATTGGCCTGTTTGAAGACACCTTCGGGGGAGCAGATTCATCACCTCAAACAGCAAAATAGCCCTAATCCTTCCGCCAGTGAAAATATAGTCCAAAATTGGTGATATTTCTTCCCAATTTGGGAAAAGGAAGTTCAGTAATTACCAAAAATAGAATCAGTGTTAGATGGACAATCATATGCATACACTTTGTCTATCAGCCATATCAAAATAAAAAAAATAGCAATGGGTTGGCTCGAATGAATATTTATGGCCTGCCACTAGTGATTAGGCCCGTGAAACATGTATTGTATGGCACATGAAGGTTTCTTTTTAATTTACCTTCCTGGCTTTTCTTTAACATCTGTACACTCACTTTATCACAAAGAAATGCATGAAATATACAGATGTGTTATGTAATGACCATTTTTAATGTTACTCCTAATGTCCAGTGCCCTATGGATTTACACACATCCTACATGCCTATATGTAGCTCAACAATGGATGCAATGTAGGGCCCAAATCCTATAATACAAATTATAGATATGAATAGTGTGCATATCTGGATTCAAGATCTGCCCACAATATCAATACCAGATTCACATGAGTTAAATTAGATAACAATAAAAAGAAATGAGGATCAACATACAAACATACTATACATTCACATCTTCCTATGACAAGGGCCCAAGCCAGGGTGTAAGAGAGAGAGAGAGACAGTGAGCGAGGGGGTTAGATGGCTTGTATTCTAAATGGATGGGGGCTAGTCTGGCTAGAAGTCAGTAAAAGTTGAACAAGATAGCAGTATAGAACTCATTCTCAGCCCCCCCCCAGCTAACTATATGCTTTTTCTCCCCCCCCCCCCCCCCCTCCCTCTTGAATCCAC
Source organism: Lytechinus variegatus (assembly GCF_018143015.1). Classification (NCBI taxonomy): domain Eukaryota; kingdom Metazoa; phylum Echinodermata; class Echinoidea; order Temnopleuroida; family Toxopneustidae; genus Lytechinus; species Lytechinus variegatus. The sequence continues at coordinate 27,937,753 of NC_054743.1, read as the reverse complement.
CACTCTTCAGTCAAATTCTAAAGTTTTCTCTTCTCATTCCCTTCCCCATGAACCAATTTCACAAGTGCAATTGATGCAAGGCCTATCTAATGTGTACTATATCTTGTGATGGGTGCTATACACGATTTACAGCAGCGCTCGTCGGTATACGAAAACACACGACAACATGCAAGCAACCCAGTGTCAGTGACAAACACACGCACAGCCTAGCTAGCCTAGGTACACAAACACAGAGTTACTTGTTACCTGTTATACCCCCTATGTAGCCTTGTATGTAGCCATGAAGTTCAGTTTTTGGACCTCTTGATGATTGGAACATGTATACTAGTGAAATGCAATCTGCTACTGAAGAGTTGGGCAGGTATTTCATCCACTAGGGAATCCCCCATGTAATAGGCTATGGTCAGGGTTATAGGTTTCACAGGCTTAATTCATTCCCCATAGACTCATGTGTTAAATTGGCACTTTAAAAAATTCATAAAAAATAAGGATGAAATTCGGGGGTTGAATGTTTACTACCAGTGGATAGGATTTATATCTGGCAATCCATATCTGACCAGAAAAGGGTCCCTCGACCGGCTCATTTTAAAAATAAATTGGCGTGTTTGAAGACACCTTCGGGGGGGAGCAGATTCATCACCTCAAACAGCAAAATAGCCCTAATCCTTCCGCCAGTGAAAATATAGTCCAAAATTGGTGATATTTCTTCCCAATTTGGGAAAAGGAAGTTCAGTAATTACCAAAAATAGAATCAGTGTTAGATGGACAATCATATGCATACACTTTGTCTATCAGCCATATCAAAATAAAAAAATAGCAATGGGTTGGCTCGAATGAATATTTATGGCCTGCCACTAGTGATTATGCCCGTGAAACCCACTGATCTCTCCCTACCTGGATGAGAACAATAACGCTGATTGGCCTATTCCGTGTTGAAGCACCGGAAGTTGGTACCTCCGCACGTCGAGTTACCCCAAAAAAGCCAAAATCGGAGTAGAGTCTGGTACACGGCAATAGTGTCAATTCTTTATTATACTTACCAAATCAACTCTTATAACAGCACTTTTCAATGTGAATTTATACCTCATACAAAGTTTAAGATGTCGTCCTGTGCCACGTATAATTGCACTTATTGTGACGACCGTGGAAACAGAGAAAAAGCGATTACTTTTCACAGATAAGACAATCTGGTGAACTGCATAATTGTAGACTTTATGTAGTCCCATGTGCTCAAATACATGTGTGGTAATTCTAAATTACCAGAGCAAGTTTCCAAAACTTTAAAACTCGAGGGGGGGGGGTTATCGATTGTGATTTCTCTGGAAGCGTGATGAATTCAAACCATGATTCAAATGAATATTCAGTTTATTAATATTCACAAATGTCACCAAGTTTTATGAGTTTATCAATCATGTTTGGACAGAAGAATATCACGACTGAGACACCAAATACTGACCGTGTATAGCATGTATTGTGAAACTTATGACTGAAAATCTGCCGTTTCGGAGGAGTTAAAAAAAAAATTCAAGCATAGATCCTGACCGAAATAGACTGACTTTTGGGACAAGGACTGGATCTACAAGGTATTCTGAAAATTATTTATCTTTTATTTGTGAAAGGACAATAAAATTTACAAGCTATAAGTACATGTACGGTATAGGACTAGGACTTTAGGGGGCTTATGTAACTTGTGGCATGTGAATTTGTGATATTTCTCTGTCAACAATAGATAAAATTATTTTTTCCAAAAACTCTTTTTTTAAGTACGTAAAAAAGACATTAAGCTACAGAGACGGATTTACAGACTTCAGAAATTTCACATAACTTATTTTGAGATGTCGAATGTCTTCAAAGAAAAAATGTCTCGGTGGAGCAAAAAAGGGGGGGGGGTTATCAACCAGAAATTTAGGAAGGGATGCAAAAGAAAAGAAATAATCTGACAAGCATCAAAAAATGGTTATCAACTAGAATTTCAGGGCGGTCCACAACGATTTTAGGGGGGTCCACCTGAATTTAGGGGGGATGCAGGAACAAAAATTGATAAGCAAAAAGAACAAAATAAAAGTTGTCAACATAAATTTTGGGGGTCTGTCCCCCACCTAAAATTTAGGGGTACAGGACCCCCCCCCCCCCTCCGCTTCCGCTCCATACAGTGTATATGAACAAACTTGAAGAGGGTCGATCGATGTGACAGAAGGAAAGAGAGAGAGAGAAGGTCAAGTCCACCTCAGAAAAATGTTGATTTGAATCAATAGAGAAAATCAGACAAGCACAATGCTGAAAATTTCATTAAAATCTGATGTAAAATAAAAAGTTATGACATTTCAAAGTTTCGCTTATTAAAAAAAATAGTGATATGAACGAGCCAGTTACATCCAAATGAGAGAGTCAATGATTTTACTCACTATTTCTTTTGTGTTTTATAGTTTGAATTATACAATGTTTCAATTTTTACGAATTTGACGTTTAGGACCTCCTTGCCAGGAGCGCAAAATGTTAAAATAATGGAATACCAACCGAGATGTGCATATAACTGTTTTGTGAAATGAAGCGAAACTTTAAACTGCCACTACTTTCATATTACATCCGATTTTGATGAAATTTTCAGGGTTATGCTTGTTGATTTTTTTTCTTTTTATTCAAATCAAGTTTTTGTTGGGTGGACTTGTTCTTTAAAGGGCGAGTCCACCTCATGAAAATGATTATTTGAATAGAGAGAAAAACACAGAATAATGCTCAAAATTTAATCAAAGTCAGAAATAAAATATGAAATTTATATTTTCAACGTTTGAAAACGATAAATTTTTCGGTGTTACACTTGTTTGATTTTTTTGGGGGGTGGGGTAGACTTAAGGGGGGGGGGGTCAAGCCCAGTGTTTATAAGCCTTCATAACCTAGAAAGTCCTCGCCATATCGATACTAAGAGTGTTATTTGGAAAACCTCCAAAATACCCCTAGACAAGTCAAGGATTTCATCCATTCTTCCGTAGGTGAGAAAAACACCAACCCCTTCAAAATTATGTTTCCGAATTGTATACTGGGAAAGTACCATGGTTTCAAGAAAATTGCGAATTCTGGCACCTTAAATATATGAAGTTTTTGTATAAAAAGCAATGAGAGCTTCAGTGTGCAGACAGCTAGCGTATCGCTCACAATGCACATGCTAATAATGGGCGATCGCGTTCCTTTTGGGGGAACTGGTATGGCGGACAATAGAACTCCCGGCTTCAAACAAAGGACCCTCCCCGCATATCCAGTTAGGGGAGAGATCAGTGGTGAAACCCTGATCTCATCATCACGCTCCAATAGCCAAAGGGCTTTGGTAGGGTTGGTTGTGCTGCAAGCAGAAGCTGTGCGTGGTTTTTTTAAAGTGGGTCTCAGTTGCACGCCTGAAATCCACATACTTGTGGATATTTGTCTACATGAAATACTGCCTAGGGCTAGATGAATGCTACTGTATTTGTTCAGAGAATTTTTTTTCTGTATGTGCACATTACCTCTCATAATGTGTCAAATTGTTGAATTTTACTAGCAATACTATACATATTTATTCACCCAAATCATATATCGAATTCCGTGAAAAAAATGTGTAAGAAAAAATAATGTGTTTATTTGCAAACCACTGTTTAATTTGTATAATTTTGTTTATATTTTTCATTTTCATTATAATTCATATCATTGAAAACAACACAAACTCCAAATTACTTTATGATAGGGGATACATCTAAAATCTAAAAAGTAAGATTTTTTTAAATATCATTTTGTTTCTTCAAGGGGACGTCATGGTCTATTGGTTACAACTCTCGTTTTTCAATCAGAGGGACATGGGTTCAAATCCCATCCTTGGCGTGTTTTCTGGCAGCAAGAAATTTACCCACATTGTGTTGCAATCAACCCATGTGAAGTAAATGGGTACCCGGCAGGAATAGTTCTTTGAATCATTGACCTACTACTGATGCACTGAGCGCTGAAAGGCAGCGCGAACTAAAGCCGGGGTAATGATGATAATAATGATAATAAACAATGCGCCTCGGAATAGATTATTTCTAGATAGATGGCGCTATATAAATGCCTATTTTCATCATCATTATTATCATTACCATCATTATTGCTATAATAATAATAATTATCATTGTTATTATCACTATCTTTATTATCAATATTACTATTACTATTATTGTTATCATTATTATCATCTTTATTATTATCATTATTTTCATCATTATTATTATCATTGTTATTATTCATAATCAGGGGCGCATGATTAAAAATACTTTACCCGATCTGTATCCATCCATACATCCATTGCATCTGTATTCTTGTTATATTGTATCATACTTTTATCATATCACCTTGTTATGTGATAGAAGTAATGTCATTCAGGCAAAAGGCTGAACATAATTATATTCACGACTGTTTCAGAAACATATTTTGAATTATCTTTTTTTTGTCACATCATGGGCACTGACGTTAGCGTTCACGTTGCCACGAATGAATCAGCACCCTCAAATTACCGGTACAATTACATTAGTTACATCGGCCTTATAGGCTTAGATTATCTAGATCTAATTCTTAAACATTTATCAAACTGCCATTAATGACAAGACAAAATGCTAGGCTAGGGCTAGCTTAGGTTAATGCATTAACTTTATCTCAAATCTGGGCCTGTCTAATGCCTTTATGTCGATCTAACGCCTAATGTCAATCTAATGCCATGGTTAACTTCGAACTGGTTAATTCCAAACTTTACGTTTAATTAAGTCAGACCAATTAGCTTATAGTAGCCGTGATTGAATAGGTCTAGTCCGTGTACAAAACTGGTCCTAGATCTAAATAGATATATCTTAGATCTAGTCTAGTCTCTAGATCTTAGTAGACTCTGAGTCTGATCTACGCTGTATCAACATTGAACGTATTCTAACGACAGGCACAAATTAACGTCAGTGAGATGAACATGCATGTTCTGCATACTATTGCAATCGTAGAGTAAACTCTCTATCTTGATCCCCGTCTTGATCAACAAAATATAATAGATCGATCTGCATCTTCTTTTATACCAATTATTCAGTTTTCAATTTTCTGTGCTCCAAAGCAGCAATTGTGTTACTAGTTCCATGGACTAGACCTATTAAACCAAGGCGACCAAGCTCATTATTCTAACGTAAGTAAACGTATAATATGAGTATGCTGATTTCGTGGCAACGTGAAAAAGGTTTTTGATATTCCGATTTTTAGCACTTTTTAATAATGAAATGTGTAGATATCTAACCGAAGAATTGATGTGAGCGCGAAGCGCGAGTTAAATTTTTTGGATATCTGTCTTTTAAAGCCAGAAAATTTAAGCATTTTTTGTAACCATAAATCGCACGATATTTTGCAAATAATCCTTAGTTGACATGGGATTGCAATCTCGAAATTAATCCAGCGAACTATCTAACTATCTAATTGCGTCTATATTACAATAATCTCGAGATTTTTCAGATCGGGATAATTTGCCGGATCAGAAATAGCATGCTAATTTGAAAACTCGGGCTGGAGCAGACGGCCCTTATAATCTCTCCCATCTGGCCTGTAGGGGGTAGGGGATAATAAATAATAATAACTTTCCTTAACTCTGGGGCGTTAAACTTTATTATAAAACATCTTACGTTGCTATTTTTTCCTGATTGATGTATATTCAGGCATTGACCACTGGCTTATTTGATTTAGAATTATATCCCTGTCTCTCTCTCCCTCTCTTATTGCGTACTGTATGACTAGTGATCTGTCTCATAATGCTATCACGGTTATAGCTGAACAAGCCTTTACAGGTCTATCATCATTACATTATTTGTAAGTATGTATCGCATCACGTGTAATCTTTGTAACAAAATGCCATAAAAATCCATCAAAAAGCACAAAGTTTGTATCAGATATCCGATCGATACCAAAGACTATAATCTAGATTATCAAGATAACTGATGCAATCAGTCTCTATTATTAGAATCATAGCTATCAATGTCTTTTTTTATTATGTTATATTGTCTGAGTGTAAAACAATTTTCCAGGTGGCCGCTATTAACTCCAATTTCGAACCTCAATCAAATTCATAAACCATAGGAAATACAATGAATGGGGCACGGGGGGGGGGGGGTCAGTCACATACATTACTGTACACATGGGTAACAAAAAAAAGCGTTTAAAAGATTGTTTTTTATTAAGTTTTAACGCGTGGGTCGCGCGTGCACTCGTTAAGGGTATCAAAAACACCAGCTTATTGCCAACAAAACTTGTTTAAGGGTTCTGGCGGCAACTTGTTTAGGGGCCAAAATGTGTAAACAAAGCCCGCGAAAAACTTGTTGAGGGCTTATTTTTCACACAGAGAAAAACTGATTGGGGGTGTTTGGAAATAAGTTGTGTACATCAATGCATCTGACTGCCCCCCCCCCCCCCCTGGGTGGTGAACAGGGACAGTAGGACTCATGTGTACGACTCGATTCGATGATGATTGTAGTAACTATCTGTTTTACAAATTTATGCTTACTTTAATTTTCCCTTTCCATTCAAGAATGCTTTTAGATGTAGATAGCAACCACATACATCCTCGTGCATTTTATGGCCTGCGATCTTCTAATACGCTTCAAAAGCTCAATGTGTAAGTGCATTTTACCAAGTTTCAATGAAGAGAATTAAGCATTCTGAATCTTCAGCTCATCTGTCTATTTAGTCCACGATTGGCTCCATAAAAATGGACTAAACAATTTTCCTTTATACAATGGCCCGTATTCTGAAGTCGAGTTGAAATTAAACCCTGGTTTAAAGTTTTGGTTTAACTATGAAGAGCCGATCGTAGTATAAATCCCTAACAATACACATTCAATTTAATAATTCGTATGACACCCAAATTGTTAATAATTGTCAGGAAATGATAATTGAACTATTTCTCTTCATTATAAAAGCAAAACGAAACAAAAAATAAACATAAGAAATATACAATATAAACATGATATTTGAACTTTTGGCTTCCCATAGACCGTGGTCTAAGCTGAACCTGACTTCAGAATACGGGCCAATATATTTTTTCTTCTCAATTCGATGGTGCTGATTCCGAATCTGAATGATGCCACTCGTGTTACCTTGAGCATTTTCAGCAAATTGGCAGAATCCAATGTGGCCGCCAAAATTTGCAAATAACCCATAGAAATAATAAAGTTACTAATTGACTATAAAATGCATGTGGCTGTGTTGCAGGAGCAAACAAGTGCACACCTAGTTACCAATAATGCATATACCATTTCCATTTATTTGAAGGCAGGATAAAGGAGCATTGTAGATTAAATGCCTTGCTCACAGGCATAGCTGCCGCGGCCGGGGATCGAACCCCGGACTTTCCATGTATAGCCAGGCGCCTTAGACCACTCGGCCACGGCACCTCCACTCTCTGTACACTATGTGGAATGTGAATGGGGAAAAATATTTTTTTAATGCATGTGATTGAGAACTACGAGTGGACTACTGTCTGAAAACACGATTATTAACAAAAATATATCATTTCTATATTGTATAATGTGATAAATACTGTATTATGTTATTCAAAATGGCTGTCATAGACCCCTCATATTGTGTGTAATATAGAAAAGGGGACAAATAATTTTGATGTTTGGATTTGCTTGACTATAAGATGACAATAATTGCGAAATATTGTTGTTGCAACGTCTGACAACATTGTTTCTAATAGTCCGGGAGCAAGTACCTGTGAAATATGAGTTCGTACAACCCATACTAGAGAAAAGGTTTGATACCATAGGTAGTTAGTATGGACCCTCTAGATCACTGCTAGGTAGGTAGTAGTCTCAAATTGTGGTATCACTTTTTTACTACCGCTGAATTTAAAGAGCAGTGTAAAATAGCAAAAAATGAAGAAAAAAATCAATAACTCTTAAGGAGAAGGTGAAATGTAACTTGCCATGTCTCCGCCTGTATATGTCTTAAATACGTCATTCATGTATCAAAACGTTTTTGGGTGACATCTCTAATGTCTAAAGATATCGAACCGTCAAAATAGGAACACATCAATGGCCAGTGTCCATTTCCATCTCAAGTAGACATGAAAGAATTAAGACGATGCATTGATTTTCGTGTTTAAATATGTGGCGCTCTATTAAACTATACTTGGATGAAATATGCTTTATTCATAATAAAAGGAAGATTTTTAAACATTTTCAGATATATTCTAACTAGCCTTCGGGCTAATATTTACTGTCTTGTAGTGCCGTTAGTTTGGCATCCAATGCTGCTTACATCAGTTTTAGTCTGGTCCAGATTCGAGAAAAGTAGACTGCCTTAGGCAAATCGTGTTAATGCTGAATTGAGAAGTTTTTTTAGCATAATTTGAGGGCACTGAGTCCAAATTTGCTGTTTGCCAACCTTGAATTTGATGTTAAAATCCTCAAATTGGCGAAAACAATATGGCCGCCATTCTACACCCATTTTTACTCTATTCTGACCCCCAAACTTGTAACAAAAATGTTTTTCAACGATTTTGGGTACTATTTGATTTCATGAATAACATACTAAAAATCCACCAAACTCTGGATCCAGGAAAGTGGTTATTTTCAAGATGGCGTCTAAGATGGCCGCTATCAAATGAAAATTAAAATAACCGCCACTTTCTCTACCCTAGACACCTTTTTCCGTGCATACATGTATTCAGTGGTGGGGGTAAAAGGAAAGAGTGAACATAAGCACTCCAGGGTACCTGAAAATCAAAGATTGCGTAAAAATGGCTGCCATGCATGGCCTAAAAATTCACAATTCATCTATAACCTATTTTAGTGTCTTTTATTTGGGTTTTATTCATTGGTGATTTCAAGGGTCAAGAAGTAAACCGGGACAAGTTACAAGGACAGTCAACGGTCCACTATGTCCAAAAAATCCAAGATGGCTTTCAAAATTGGAGTCTAAAATAGCTAAAATTAAGGTTTAGTAGTCCAGGAATTCAAAAAGGCTTCCAAAATTGGAGTCTAAAATGGCTATTGTTACCTAAAACCTGACATAGTTTGTTTAATATCCGCCTGGGGTGTATGATTATGTTGTCTAAACCTTGGTGTGAAAGGTCAAGTAATACAATAAGATAAGTTACAAGGGCAATCAATGGTCCGTATGTTTAAAAATCCACGATTGCTTTCAGTTAAGGAGTCTAAAATGGCTGCTGATACTTTAAGATTGACATAATCTATACACAACAAAAAAGTAAGTCCCCCTAAAATCAAATTGCTGTAACTTTTAAACGGAATTAGTTTGAGATATAATAGTCCAGGAATTCAAAAAGGCTTCCAAAATTGGAGTCTAAAATGGCTATTGTTACCTAAAACCTGACATAGCTTGTTTAATATCCGCCTGGGGTGTATGATTATGTTGTCTAAACCTTGGTGTGAAAGGTCAAGTAATACAATAAGATAAGTTACAAGGGCAATCAATGGTCCGTATGTTTAAAAATCCACGATTGCTTTCAGTTAAGGAGTCTAAAATGGCTGCTGATACTTTAAGATTGACATAATCTATACACAACAAAAAAGTAAGTCCCCCTAAAATCAAATTGCTGTAACTTTTAAACGGAATTAGTTTGAGATATAATATTTCGTAGGTGTTTTTTTACACTCATTAAGCAACTCCTAGGGAAAATGAGATCGATCGGTTGAGTCATGCATGAGTAATTAAAGATTGAATTAAAAATGACAATTTTTTAAAGTCACAAGAGTCGTTTTTCAGATTGTGCAAATACAAAGTTGGGCAAAACTTGTTGTTAGGTGAATTTTATGGTGTTAATGCTGTTTTACTATCCGTCATTTAGCCACTCAACATACAATTTTGATATCGTATGTTCATGGTTGAGTGAGCACAATATTGCAGGGGCCGTAAAAGCGGAGTGGGAGGGGGGCCTGGGGCCCCCACTTTTTTCCAAAAGCATGTACAAAAATGTAAAAATGACTACACGGTTGTGATTTTTTGCACGGTCAGCCTCCCCCACTCTTGGCTAAGCCCCTCAGTCCCCCACACTTTGAAAACCGTTCCGCGGCCCCTGTATTGTGACGTATCATCATAAGGGTTTTTTTGTCTCACCTGCGAAGCAGAGTGAGACTATAGGCGCCGCTTTTCCGACGGCGGTGGCGACGGCGGCGGCGGCGTCAACATCAAATCTTAACCTGAGGTTAAGTTTTTGAAATGACGTCATAACTTAGAAAGTATATGGACCTAGTTAATAAAACTTGGCCATAAGGTTAATTAAGTATTATTAAAATCCTATAAGAGTTTCATGTCACATGACCAAGGTCAAAGGTCATTTAGGGTCAATGAACTTAGACCATGTTGGAGGAATCAACATCGAAATCTTAACCTGAGGTTAAGTTTTTGAAATGTCATCATAACTTAGAAAATATATGGACCTACTTCATGAAACTTGGACATAAGGTTAATCAAGTATCACTGAACATTTGCATGAGTTTCACGTCACATGACCAAGGTCAAAGGTCATTTAGGGTCAATGAACTTTGGCCGAATTGGGGATATCTGTTGAATTCCCATCATAACTTTGAAAGTTTATGGATCTGATTCATGAAACTTGGACATAATAGTAATCAAGCATCACTGAACATTTTGTGCAAGTTTCAGGTCTAATGATTAAGGTCAAAGGTCATTTAGGGTCAATGAACTTTGGCCGAATCGGGGGTGTCTGTTGAATTACCATCATAACTTTGAAAGTTTATTGGTCTAGTTCATTAAACTTGGACATTAGAGTAATCAAGTATCACTGAACATCCTGTGCGCGTTTCAGGTCACATGACCAAGGTCAAAGGTCAATGAACTTTCTCCGAATTGGATGTATCTGTTGAATTACCATCATAACTTTGAAAGTTTATGGATCTGATTCATGAAACTTGTACATAAGAGTAATCAAGTATCACTGAACATCCTGTGTGAGTTTCAGGTCACATGATCAAGGTCAAAGGTCATGTAAGGTCAGTGAACTTTGGCCATGTTGGGTTATTTTGTTGAATAACCATCATATCTCTGTAAGTTTATTGGTCTAGTTCATAAAAAGTGGACATAAGAGCAACCATGTATCACTGAACATCTTGTGCGAGTTAGAGTATAGTATTCAAAGTCAGCACTGCTGCTATATTGAACCGAGTGATGCAGGTGAGACGGCAAGAGGCATTCAACTTCTTGAAATGTCATCATAACTTAGAAAATATATGGACCTAGTTCATGAAACTTGGACATAAGTTTAATCAAGTATCACTGAAGATCCTGCATGAGTTTCACGTCACATGACTAAGGTCAAAGGTCATTTAAGGTCAATGAACTTTGGCCGAATTGGGGATATCTGTTGAATTCCCATCATAACTTTAAAAGTTTTTGGATCTGATTCATGAAACTTGGACATAATAGTAATCAAGCATCACTGAACATTTTGTGCGAGTTTCAGGTCTAATGATTATGGTCAAAGGTCATTTAGGGTCAATGAACTTTGGCCGAATCAGGGGTGTCTGTTGAATTACATACATACATACATACATACATTTAATATTTATATAGCGCTTTTCCATGTAAACATGCTCAAAGCGCTTTACAATATCATATTATAATTATGTTGAATATTCTGCTCTCCAAGTGCTAACAATGTTAATCAAATGGATATTACAAAGAAAATAAATAGGTCTTCAGTTTGTTTTTGAATAATTGCAGTGAAGGACATGAGCGGATGTTGATAGGGAGATTATTCCAAATACTGGGACCTGTGAAACCTATGCATTATTGACCTTTGTTGGAGTTCATTCTTGGGACTTGTAAAAGAAAAGGGTCTGTTCTGGAACGTAATGAATATTGACTTTGTTGAACTGGAGAAAACAGACATGATATGTATTATCTCAACCCAGACAAAATACACGAGAGGCGAGTAAATGCAGTTTCCGTGGAGTTTAATAAATTGTTTCTGAAAAGCATCTTCCAAATGATGTATACCGAAATGTAAAATGATGTGGCATCAAATAAAGCCAAAATAATATAATGCAAGAATTAAAACATAATAATACATGTATAAACGTAAAGCCTCATGAGATGTGTCATATGCGAAAAAATATAAGTTATTAAACCAATCTCCTCAATTGAAAATTAAAACAGTCCATCCACATTCATGACAAAGACACCAGTTTGTCATGTTGGCCAAATGTGGGAAACGTAAAAATCCATCTGCAAAGCTACGAAGCAAAGATTCCCGTTTGCAACACGAGCTTATGCAGGAAAACTTTTAAAACAGAAACTAGTGCTCAGAAGCCCCACCAACGGCCCCGAACTAGAATGTGAACGAGGCAACGTTAATGTTCGGTCCTAAATGGAATTCGCTGGTGGCCTCATCCAAATCGGGTGACGAACCACGCCCCGTTCACATTATAACCTGAGGAGTGAAATATACGAAATTGGTCTAACTGAAAATTATTATCTCAGGAAGCCCATAATAAGTGAAGAATCATGTGTTGGGAAAAGGCCGAGCTCCAGCAAGGGCGAAAACACCCCCCTGAACACCTGATGATAAATGAACTAAACTAACTGGTAGACCAAAGTAAAAATCCAAAGTTATCTAAAAGTAGGTGAACAGGTTGGATGGAATTACCTTGCGGCCCACTTTGGGTGTGCGACCAGGCTTAAGGCCCGAAGCTCACATGCAGGTTAGAATGAATAACATAAAACAAAACATCTTGATGTTGACAAATTAGTGGGGGTGAAAAGGGGGTGGAGGAGGGAAAATACAGGAAGTATGTGGCACAAAACAGGTGAATTGAGATAAAAGATGCTTTCCACTCGACTCCACGAAGAAGAATGCTAACTTGTTAGAAATTGGATTTTGCCCCCTCCCGAAATTACCACGTCAGCTAACGCGACGTAGCATCTTTAGCCACGCCTCCTTGTTATGTCCGAACTACCAAAATTCGCAATGCAACATTTTTTGGGCCACGCCTCCTCGTGAAGTCCGAACAATACCATATTTGGCATCGCAACATATCTCCACCAGGCCAAAGGAATTCGCCTGACCAGGCCCCTTCCTTGTAAACTCCTGTTACGTACCGCTGGCGAGATATGTTGTTGTCCAGCTAGTCTGACCTGAGATACCTCTCATTAACTCGCTTTGCGCGTTAAGAGGTATTGTGGTGTTAGGTTATTCATGGACATGTAAACAAGCAATGCAATCTTATATGTAATTCTCTTTCTTACCGGTGACCAATGAAGTTCTTTGAACAAAGGAGACACTTGATCATATTTTCTAGCCGTTGAAATAATACGAGCTGCACGATTCTGAATTCGTTGCAGTCTATCTAAGTCGGAAACATTAATATTAATCAAAAGAGAATTTGCATTATCCAGACGGCTTAATTAAAACCAGTGAGCGAACTGCATGATGGCAAGCCTCATCCGTCAACATTTTCCTGACCCTAGATATAATTTATTACCATCATAACTTTGAAAGTTTATTGGTCTAGAGTAATCAGTATCACTGAACATCCTGTGCGCGTTTCAGGTCACATGACCAAGGTCAAAGGTCAATGAACTTTCTCCGAATTAGATGTATCTGTTGAATTACCATCATAACTTTGAAAGTTTAGGGATCTGATTCATGAAACTTGTACATAAGAGTAATCAAATATCAATGAACATCCTGTGCGGGTTTCAGGTCACATGATCAAGGTCAAAGGTCATGTAAGGTCAGTGAACTTTGGCCATGTTGGGTTTTTTTTGTTGAATAACCATCATATCTCTAAGTTTATTGGTCTAGTTCATAAAAAGTGGACATTAGAGTAACCATATATCACTGAACATCTTGTGCGAGTTAGAGTAGTATTCAAAGTCAGCACTGCTGCTATATTGAGCCGCGTGATGCAGGTGAGACGGCCAGAGGCATTCCACTTGTTGGTAGTATCCTCTACAGCTTGTTAGGTCATTTGAAAATTTGAAAATGTTGGTGGCTCCCCCGATTATAGGCCCTCCCCCATTTTTAAATTCTGGATCCACCCCTGATTTGTCCATAAATTAAACTGATCATGAGAAATTGTTAGGAAAACAATATATTTAGACCTATGCAGTATACAGAGTACTCATTCCTAAGTTTCGAATGTGCTCACTCAATCATGAAAATGTTAAAAGTTCGGAAAGTGTGTAGTGATAGAAATATTGGATGATAAAAACAACAGCAATTAAAGTCACATTTGAAACCGAATTTGCCCCCAATATTCACCTTATTACCCTTTAAAATGGGTCTGTGACAATAAAAATACCCATTTTCCCTATTTGATGCGTGCTCACTCATCCATAAATAAACAAAACAGAATCGATTTTATTTTTGCACAGAATTCTGCCCATAGGTTGATAAACATTACTGCCAAATGGCATTGCTGAAGACAGCCTTGAAAAAAAGTTCCACCATATTGAATGAGGGGTTAATATTCCTAAACATATGCACCCATAATATACACAAGTCTATGAGAGAGGAAGTCAAAATTTTAACAAATATGAAATAAGGGTTTGTTTCATGGACGGTTTTGTTACTTCTGCCAACATTTATTGCATGAAACTTCGCACATGGCTTCAGAGTAACACTATCCAAAAGGCGCGGACACCAAAATAACAATTCGATACGGCACAGAGTGGGGCCTAGGCCTTGAACTTTCTTCTCATTTGCATAATTTTCGAATATTGTGTGCTCACCGATGCATTAACATCGGATTTTCATAAAAATCAACTCAAATGAACCATGCAAGGTTTGTGACAGATATCCATTATTACAAATTGCATTTTTTCCAATAACGTAAAAAAGAGCTAATCACATTCTACATTTTCATTCAAGCGTAAATGTTTATTTAATATTTAATACTTGCCTATGATATTTGAAAATTGTATTTTTTGTTTCAATAAATGTTCATTGAACCGTGAAACGATGAATATTGTTGGAGATACTCTTCCCTAAAATAACTGTCGTCATATTTTATCATTTTTATTGATAAAAATATGTAAAAAATCCAATTATAGCAAATTTGGACTTGTGTTTATTCAACCGTGAAATTTAGCCAAAAAGTTATATCGTCTTTTCGAAAGTACCTTTTACAAGCCCTCGGACTATTTTTCATGATGAGAATGTGGAATCAGTTCCAATAAAATGGAATCAAAGTCATGATATTTGGCTTGTGACTTTTGAAAAGTGACATTTTTGCCTTCTGACGGTGCTCACTGAAGCATGACGTAAAATATACGTCATTAACATTTACTCAGATAGTAGCTTATAAGATTACCTACACGCTCATGTAAAAATATTTCAAAAACTTGCATTGGTCCTAAAATTATTGATATTGGTTCAAGGGATTTAATTTTTTTGTTGTGTATATTTAGAATCCATCTAGGAGATATGATTTTGGTGTCTACACTATGGTTTCAAGGGTTAAATAATACTTTTGATTAGTTACAATGGTATGAAGCTGCCCATTTTACCTATTATTTAAAGATGGCTTTCAAAATGAGTCTAAAAAGACTTCCATCCCCTAAACATAGTCATAATTTGGTGAACAAAATCTACACTTTTGTCGTTTGAAGGCTGAAATAATAAATCAGGACAAATAAAAAGGATGGTCAGTTTTTCTTTTCGTCGTAAAAAGTCCAAAGCGACTCCTAAAATTGCTTGAAATTCTGAATTATGGAACTTTATAGGTGAACGTGTACCTTAGTTTTCAAAGTTTGTTTTTCAGATGTTTACTTATTGTGGCACCACCATCTAATTATGTCACAAATTCTTGTAAAACGTATTTTCATGAGTCTTAAGGCAACCGCACACCTTACGACTGTTCGCGATCCGATTTTGGATCAAATCGCATTTTGCTCATTTTCTGAAAATGTGAATGGAACATATAATTTTACTTGAGGTTGAAATTCATTGAGAGAATACAAATATAACCATTTTGAAAGATTGCTAGCCTTTATTTTGGAGTAACGGCCAAATTAGTTTCAAATCGTAGCCAATCGTACGACTGCTATGACGTCGTTACGACTAGATATTAAATTTGCTTTTATTCTGAGAAGAACGATAGGATAATAACAGATTTGTACGTAGGTATTCGTACGATGATTTCGCACATTACACAGTAAGATATTTCAAGGTCTCAATATCAGCAACAAATTTTACTAGGTTTTATCCCAAAATTGGGTCGCAGACAAATCGTAAGGTGAGCGGTGGCCTTTAAAATCAGAGACACCAAAATAGTGGTAGTGTCCGACTCTCAATAACCAGCGACGTGTGTAGACTCTTCACTAGTCGCTTTTTAGCTATTTTTGCGGAGAATGCCTTCGCCAGGGTGTAAACGGAAACGCGCTACCCGCCCCATCATATTTTTTTCTGTTGATACCGGTATCGTATGGTGGCCATGAAGGGACATTGCAAATAGACCAAATCGCGAATATTTACGACGAAATTCACGACGTCGCCAATTTGAATATTCACGACGAAATTCACGACGTCGTGAATTTGTTTTTGCTTGCCTGGGTGGTATGCATGTTGAAACCGATTCGTCTGCTGCTAATTCCTTCACACACAACAGGGTCTACATTCATTTAGTCTAATGCAATTATGTCCATTAACTTTTCGCCTAACAACCATATGGCCCAATAACCATTTGGTCCAGTCATCACTTCGTCTAATCACAAGTTCGTATATGACAATTTTGTCTCATAAACACTTAGTTCCATTAGACCACATGGCAATTGGACCAACTTGGTTATTAGACGAAATGGCAGATCATGTTGTTACATATAAGAATAATTTTAGAAGAATTGTAAAAGCAATTACATTCATCTATTAGTTATTTCCCTTTAAGGTTAGCCAAGAATTGTAAAGAACATTCAAGAATGTCTTTTTATTATGCAGGCCTTGCCTATTTTTAAAGGCCAAGGAGTTTTATTGTTGAATAAGGAAAAGCCAAACAATAGAATTGTATTGGTAGTGGAAATGAATAGGCTTAGGTATTTTGTTTACACTCTTGATTTCAATGAGGTCATTCAAGAGTGTTCTGGATTTTGACTGCTCCATTATAGGAGAATGTTCTTTTGGAAGGTGTTAGAACCTTCTATGGTGGTGACATTTTTTTAGAAGCTTCTAGATTAGTTGAAACTTAGTATATATAGCTGCAGTTTCTTTAAGGACATCATCACATCATATTAGATCACACCATCACATCATATGAGAGCAGGAGATCACATCACATCATATGAGATCACTTCACCAGATCAGAGCAGTTTATGCATCAATGAACTGTTTGCAGTTATTTTGAGAGAGAAATTATCAGTTCTCATCGAGATCATCAACATCATCAACCTGTTCAATGAACACGCTTCAACCCATGGATTGCTGAAATTGACTGTTAATCATCATCAACATCGTCTTCACGGACATTTCAACTCGTTGCAGTGACTCTTATTATTCATCGGACTTCAACATCAGTTTCATTATCGCCATCATTGTGAATTTTCGCCAGTCAACTGGGATTTTATCATTTGGACTATTACTTGGATATAGCATCATCACTTCGGGATTTTACATCGGACACTTCAAGAGATTTATGTAAGATCATTATTTGTTTTATTTTATGTATAATTATTTCCTGTAATAAAAAAAAGGAAAATTAAAAATCAGATTTACTTGTTATTTGTTGCAGTATCGTAACAAATAATTTTGGGGGCTTGTCCGGGAAACGAAAACCAAATTTAAATCCAATTTGAAATTAAAACCAGTTGTCGGGAAACGGAAACCAAATTTGTACAAGCCAAGGCAATTTGAAACGAAAACCAAATTTGTATAAGCCAAGTTTTTCAGGAAACGAAAGCCAATTTGAATTGGAAACATTTTTGGAAAGTTCTAGAATATACTGTACTGTGTTATTACGTGCTTGTATTTGTGTATATTCACTATGGCTACATTTGATGTTGAAGAATTTCTTGCAAAGACAGAATTGTCATATGATCATTTGAAGTCACTGAAGAAAGATGATTTGATAACAGTTTGTGATCATTTGGGTGTATCTCTAGCCCCAGGTTTAAAGAAGGCAGAGATAATTGACTTGTTAGCTAGTCACATGAAGCTTACAGAGGAGCCTGAAACTTCTATCAATATGTCAGAGGATGCTCAGATCCAACTGGCAAACATTGAATTGGAATGAAAAATGCACCAGCAACCTTCCAAAGGTTGACAAATCAAGTGATTGCCGGACTTGACAATTGTGTCGTATACATAGACGACATCCTAGTATACAGTGATACTTCGAATGATCATCTGAATCATTTGCGAGCACTGTTTGACAGGCTGGACAAAGCCAATCTAGTAGTGAATCTGATGAAGAGTGAATTTGCCAAGGCAAAGGTCACATATCTTGGTCATGTGGTTGGTCAAGGGCAAGTGCTACCAAGAGAAGCCAAGATACAAGCTATCTTAGACTTCCCAATTCCCACAACTAAGAAAGAATTGCTCAGATTCTTAGGTATGAGTGGCTTCTACAGGAAATTTGTTCCAAATTTCAGTACAGTGGTTAGTCCTCTGACAAACCTGCTGAAGGCAAAAGTGAAGTATGTTTGGTCTGACGAATGTCAAAGATCGTTTGAGAAATTAAAGGCCATTTTGGTGAATGAGCCTGTTTTGGCAGCTCCAAACTTCACAAAGCCATTCAAAGTAGCTATTGATGCATGTGATGTTGGAGTAGGAGCAGTATTGCTCCAAGAAGACGAAGAAGGCATCGAAAAACCAGTGTGCTACTTCTCTAAGAAACTCAATCGGTTTCAAAAGAAATACTCAACTATTGAAAAAGAGGCCCTGAGTCTCGTACTAGCCCTTCAGCAGTTTGAGGTGTATCTAACCAATGGAGAGATTACAGTCTATACAGATCACAATCCTCTTGTGTTTTTGGAGAAATTCAAAACAAAGAATCAAAGACTGTACAGATGGAGCCTAATGCTCCAACCATTCCCTTTGAAAATTGTACACATAAAGGGAAAGAATAATGTAATTGCTGATGCTCTATCAAGAGTATAAAAAGTGAAATTATTCATGATTTTGACCAAGTGTGTCATTTGAAGAAAACATCTTTGATGTTCATTTATTTTAACATGTTCATTAAGTACTATATCTTTGTACACGATAACTGTAAACAATTTATCAAGATGAGTTTGAACAGTTAAAAGAAAAAAAAGTAATCTTAAAGAAACCTTTACTACGGTAAAGCTTTCTTTTTCCCGGTGGGGGAGGTGTTACATATAAGAATAATTTTAGAAGAATTGTAAAAGCAATTACATTCATCTATTAGTTATTTCCCTTTAAGGATAGCCAAGAATTGTAAAGAACATTCAAGAATGTCTTTTTATTATGCAGGCCTTGCCTATTTTTAAAGGCCAAGGAGTTTTATTGTTGAATAAGGAAAAGCCAAACAATAGAATTGTATTGGTAGTGGAAATGAATAGGCTTAGGTATTTTGTTTACACTCTTGATTTCAATGAGGTCATTCAAGAGTGTTCTGGATTTTGACTGCTCCATTATAGGAGAATGTTCTTTTGGAAGGTGTTAGAACCTTCTATGGTGGTGACATTTTTTTAGAAGCTTCTAGATTAGTTGAAACTTAGTATATATAGCTGCAGTTTCTTTAAGGACATCATCACATCATATTAGATCACACCATCACATCATATGAGAGCAGGAGATCACATCACATCATATGAGATCACTTCACCAGATCAGAGCAGTTTATGCATCAATGAACTGTTTGCAGTTATTTTGAGAGAGAAATTATCAGTTCTCATCGAGATCATCAACATCATCAACCTGTTCAATGAACACGCTTCAACCCATGGATTGCTGAAATTGACTGTTAATCATCATCAACATCGTCTTCACGGACATTTCAACTCGTTGCAGTGACTCTTATTATTCATCGGACTTCAACATCAGTTTCATTATCGCCATCATTGTGAATTTTCGCCAGTCAACTGGGATTTTATCATTTGGACTATTACTTGGATATAGCATCATCACTTTGGGATTTTACATCGGACACTTCAAGAGATTTATGTAAGATCATTATTTGTTTTATTTTATGTATAATTATTTCCTGTAATAAAAAAAAGGAAAATTCAAAATCAGATCTCCGTGTTATTTGTTGCAGTATCGTAACAATGTGGATAGTGGACGAACTGATGGTAAACCAAATGATAGCAGACGAGTTGGCATTAGAACAATTGAAAATAAACCATTGAAACGACAGAACGATGTCCACTGCTATCCATATGCATAGACGGATCGTGGGGAGGGGACCGAGGGGCCTGCCCCCCCCCCCCACTGGCGGAGCAAAAAAAGGAAAAAAGACAGAAAGAAAAAAAGGAAGGAAAAGAGAGTAGAAAAAAGAATAGGAGGATACGAGTGAATAAAGTAAGATGAGGGGGAGACATGGAAATAAAAAGAATCTTTAATGTCACTATATAAAATTTTCGCTCGCGCTTCGCGCTTACATTGCCTGTTAGATGATTTTCATATCTTGTTCAATATGGAGTTTAAATATCATATTTCATCTCGAAAATCAAACTTTCATTCTTTTTGCGTGATTTACAAATTGATTTTTAAAAAGTGCTCTGTAAATATGACAGTTTTATGGTCTGAATATTAACATTTTCCGCTCGCGCTGCGCGCTCGCAAACTTCGATTTATCAGGTACCTATTATTTTCGTGTATTCCATAAAGTTTTCAAAATATCCCTTTTCAGGTCTAATTGTCAAAACGTATCAGCTAGCGCTGCACGCTCGCATTTGTATGTCTCAATAGTGATTATACAATCCCCTTTTCATGACAATGTATAGACCAATTTCACGGCCGGTTTATGTATTTGGCCCTCTATCGGCGACGCCATTGCTGCGGTGGGCAAGTGCGCTGACCGCGATTGGCTCTGTGTACAAATTCAATGAAAGATTACAGATAAGCTCTGATATTGTGTCATTAACTTCATCATAAATCAATAAAATAAAGCATGGACACCTGGGTAGACGATGTAAGACAATGGCCATATCTGACCGATGAAGGTATGATGAATTTTTGCACTTTGGCTACTTTTTCCCTTAGTTTTGTCAGTAAAAGTGAGTTGATGATGACCAAGAATCGCTGTTGGTTTTCATCAGGGAGCTCACTTCTTGTTGCTAGTAAATTGTGTTAGAGTAGCGGGAGAGTGAACGAGACATAGAGTGAGAGAGAGAGGATGAGAGAGGGGAGAGGGGGGAGAGAGTATGTGTGAGAGGAGGGGGATAGTGAGAGGGGAGAGGGGAATAGTGAGAAAGGGGGGGTAGTGAAAGAGAGAGAGGGGGGCTAGCGAGAGAGTGTGTGGGAGAGAGAGGGATAGTGTAATACAGACAAGGGGATAGTGAGAGGGAGAGAGAGAGAGAGAGGGATAGTGTGAGATAGAGAGAGAGAGGGACTGATATTTCCATCTAAGCATGATCAAATAAATCCCCCCTCCCTCCCCCACAAAAAACCCACCACCACCACATTTTATGCAGGCCTATAAGTATCCAAAAGGAGGGGACAAGGCAAGAGAATAAAACAGAGAGGAAGGAGAAAGGAGGAAGGGGAAGAGAGGGCCACTGGCGACGCATTCCTTCATCACGGCCTGGAAACCTATGCAGGGAGTACGGCTTCACACACAAACAGGCTTCATGAGTCCAAGGCGAGTGAATTTCACATTCACTTTGCTTCCAATTCTGAAGCTTTCTCCAATTGTTGTGGCAATTGAACGCAGCACAGCTGCCACCTGAACTTCTCCGATTAATGCTCATTGTGAATCTTACAAGAAATCTGCTCAATTGGTCCAAAATAAAAAAAAATCGAACGAATGTACCAAATACCCTATTGACTTGTGTACTATAAAAGTTCATGCGCCCACCGCAGCATGGCGACCAGTCTGCTGCCCTCTCACGTTGTGAAATTGGTCTATAGAAAGATTTAGGCTCGATTTTGCGCTCGCATTAATTGTTAAAAATATAATTACAAAAGTGCTTGAAATGTCCAATTTTCAGGCCATAATATCATCAGGCTTCGCGCCCTCATTAGGTATTAATGAATAAGATACTAATTTAGTAATTGAATTGTCCCTTTTGTTTCATCTCGCGCTTAGCAAGAGAAATAGGAAAACAGTCATCATTTTCATATGATGACATGTCCTAAGGATGTACCGGTCCTATTTCAAAACTCTAAGTAATTATAATGAAAAAAAAATCAGCTCTGTGCGATCCATATCCACCTTACAATTTTCTTACGAAGTGAAATATAGAGCTGAAATTGACTCTTTTTTCAGATCGGAATATCAAATAGTTTAAGCTCGCGCTTCACGCTCGCTTTGATTTTCATGATAAAAGATGTATTTAGAATGCCTAGATTCTAGGTCTAAATATGAATCACGCGCGCGCATGTTTATTCAGATATTCAACTTATTCTCGATTTAAATCATTATCCAGTTTCAGATCACAATATAAACAATTTTCTGCTCGCGCTTCGTGCTCGCTCATTAACGTAGGAATTATTCATTATTTTCAAAATTCATGCTTTTACAAAGCATGAATAGGGTGTCCCGTATTTAGGTCTAAATCTCGATTTTTTTTCCGCTCGCGCTCCGCGCTCGCATCAGTTGTTTAGTTATATAGCTCTCCTGTTCACGATTACAAAAATTGATTAAAAATTTTCCATTCTATATGTAGAAATGTCAAAGTTTTTCAGCTCGTGCTCCCATCAATTGTTTATTATATACCTATTCTGTTTAAGTTACAAAAGGTCCTTAGAATTTCCATTGATAAGGTAAAGGATCGTGGAGCGTTGTGGCCCAGTGGATTAGTCTCCGGACTTTGAAACAGAGCCATGGCGTAATTTCCTTCAGCAAGAAATTCATCCACTGTGTGCTGCACTCGACCCAGATGATGTAAATGGGTACCGGTAGGAAGCAATTCCTCAAAAATCTGTGTGCGCCTTAATCGGTTGCCTAGCTTAGCCGGGGTAATAATAATAGCAGTGCCTTTTTAAAAGCGCCATGAGCACCGAAAGGTGGACCTGTGCGCTATATAAGTAGCCACCATTATTATTATTAAAAATGAAAAAAAAGCTCACGCATCGCGCTCGCATTATTTGATTTTTAGAATATATAACGTCTTCATGACTAATTGTATAAAGTCTTTAACAGGTACCTTTTCTATCAATTTATTTCTGCTCGCGTTTTGCGTTCGTAGTAATTATTTATTTGCATACGCATCTTTTTTTAAGAAAACAAACCCTGCCCAGAATGTTCAAATTTTAGGAAAAAATGCATAAGATTTCGAAAAAAAAATTGCTCGTGCTTCGCGCTCACATTATATAAATAAGGATTATGATATTATATATTTAATTTAATTTATAAGAATAAAGCTAAGAAGACTACCCCTTTATAGAAACCAAAAAATAATCTTCGAGCGGCCGATCGGGGAATGTAAGGCTGTAAAATAATTCCGCCCCGCCCCCCCATTGGCGAAGGCTGGATCCGCCCCTGGAACACCTAACAGACGATGCGAGTGCGAGCGAAAATTTTATATAGTGACATGAAAGATTTTTTTTATTTCCATGTCGTCCCCTCATCTCATTTTTTTCACTCGTCTTCCTCCTCTTCTTTTTTCCCTCTCTTTTCCCATCCTTCTTTTTCTTTCTTCCCTTTTTTCCTTTTTTTGCTCCGCCAATGGGGGGGGGCGGGCCCCTCGATCCCCCTCCCCCTGGATCCGCCTATGCATATGGATAGCAGTGGACATCGTTCTGTCGTTTTAATGGTTTATTTTCAGTTGGTCTAATGCCAACTCGTCTGCTATCATTTGGTTTACCATCAGTTCGTCCACTATCCACATGGTCTAACTGTCATTTCGTCTAATAACCAAGTTGGTCCAATTGCCATTCATTCCATATGCCATTTGGTCTAATTGAACTAAGTGTTAATTGGGAAAAATTAAGGAAAATATAAGTTATGAGACGAAAGGGTCATAGACGAACTGGTGATTAGACGAAGTGATGACTGGACCAAATGGTTATTGGACCATATGGTTGTTAGGCGAAAAGTTAATGGACAGAATTGCATTAGATTAAATTAATGTAGACTCTGTTGTGAGTGGATGAATTAGCAGCAGACGAATTGGTTTCAACCCGCATACCGCTCAGGCAAGCAAAATAAATTCACGATGTCGTGAATTTCGTCGTCAATATTCAAATTGGCGACGAAATTGGCGACGTCGTGAATTTCGTCGTGAATATTCAAATTGACGACGAAATTCACGACAAAATTGGCGACGTCGTGAATTTCGTCGTGAATATTCGTGATTTGGTCTATTTGCGATGTCCCTTCAGGGCCACCATAGTATCGGGTCTAGAGCTGACTTCGCGATCGAATTTGATCATTATTAATATTGCAAAATGAACCAGACTTCAGTGAGTTTATGTTTGCATGAATGCATATACAAAATTGTATGAGCGTGAATATCAAGCAACCGTGTAGCCAGGATTCAATTTTGGAGGGGGCGGTGATTTGATAGCAAAAATTTATTCACATTACATTTGCAAAGCAGAGAAGAGGACACGTATGCAGGGAGGGAATAATCCTTTCACGAATTTTCAAAATTTCTCTGAAAATTATCCTGCTTTAATTTGGATATTTCTTAGATTATATAACTTCATTACGAAGAAAAATTAGCTCAAAATGTGTAAGGGATGATGCAAGCTTAAAAGGAAATGTTCCTTTTCCATGCACGGGAAGCACGGAAACCTGACTCTGTGATTTATTTTGGAAGAAAAATTATCAAGCGCTTCCTTTTTGAGTGATTAAGAAACTTCAGAAATATTAATAGCTTCAAATATTGGCGCAAAACAAGACAGGACAGCGATGTGTATAGCGATGCAGGATAAAGTTTCATCGTATATACATTTGCATATAGCACGGCGCGAATTTGAAAGTGGGAAAAGAGGGTACTTTTTCTTTAAAAACAAAGAAAAATGACTCATCTACAGTAGCGTAATGAGGCGAAAATTTCAAGGGGGCTAGATATGTCGTATCACGTAAATTTATAAGAAGCTGTGAACAAGCGAAGCGAGCAAGCAATTTTTAAAATACTTTTATAAAGAAAATCCAATTTTGTGTTAGATTTTGACAATCAATATTCGGAAATAATGTCATATTTCACCCTTTTCTCTCTTTTTATTGGTCGTGAAAAACTTTGGGAGCGGGCAAGAGCCCAACATCTGTATGCCTCTGCGTATGTTCCCCACTCACAATACTCATTAAGCTTAAGGCACGTAGGATTATCCTTACAAGTTGTGTAGTAACATATAAAAATGAGAAATTGTTTTCTTGTTTCAAAGGGGCGCTCGTCAACTCGTAAAATGGGTCCTCAGTTCTCGGATGAAAGGGGCACAGAACACGTTCGTGAGGGGCATCTTTCTTGGGTAAAAGGGGGGCACTGATTCGGGAAATGGTACTTACAAGAGGGCACTTGCTCACACATAAAACGGGTCCTCAGGTGAAAGGAGCACAGGACACATTCGAGAGGGTGCATTTTTGCTTTAAATAAATGGCACTTATACGAGAAAGGCCAAAGGGCACTTGGTAACACCTAAAACGGGTCCCACTCAGGTGAAAGGGCCACAGTACACGTTCGTGGGGGGGGGGCATTTTCCTTGCGTTAAAAGGCACTGCTTCAGTGCTTCAAAAGTGGGGACACTGTGCCCCCCCCGGGATCGCCGCCCCTGCACGAGTCCCATAGCCGGCTGGGGAAAACAGAGTAGAAACAATAGGTGTTGGAAACAAAGGGGAAAGGCATTTGCGATATTTATCCCGCGCGGAGTGCGAAAGCGTAATTTTCCATGAGACAGAAGAACGTCTCGTTTAGGTTTTTTTCAATAATTTTTTATGATAATAAAAATCAATGATAATAATAATTAATGATATTAATAGTCGTAGTAGTAGTACATGTAGTAGTAGTAGTAGTAGTACTAGCAGTGGTAGAAGTATATAGTAGTAGCAGTGGTAGTAGTAATAAAAGTAGTAGTATCATTATTTTGTAGTATCGTTATTCTTAAGTTTATTTTATTGTTCGGATTATTACGGTTATTTTCATTTTATTTTAATGAGTAACATTACTTATCAATTTTATCTTTATTTGTTCAGATATAGTTCCGATAAGAGAATATGCTGTTTACTAACGGAGATCCCAAACACAACGTGTCACAGCACAAGCGTTCCTGATCCTCTTGATACATGTGGTGCTCTGTTTCCAAACACTGTGCTTCGAGTTGCGAGCTGGCTTATTGGGCTCTCTGCTCTCGTTGGTAATTTTGCAGTTATCATCCTGCGTTTGAGGGACGGGAATTTACGGAGCACGGTTGTCCAAAATAATTTCATGATCGGCTTGGCAGTTGCCGATGGACTGATGGGATTGTACATGTTGATTATTTCTTCAGCAGACATATATTACGGTGGAATTTATTTCTTGAGCGCGCAGCAGTGGCGTGAATCTCCTATTTGTAATTTTGCTGGGTTTTTAGGGTTCGTATCAAGCGAATCATCCGTTTTTATGTTAATGCTTATTACAGTAGACAGATTGATATGTATCCTAAATCCATTTTCGCATATTAAAATCAAGAAATCTTCATCTTTCTGCCTAATCTGTGCAACATGGTTCATTGTAATTGTAACTGGAATAACCATGATGGTTTTGCAAAAACACATTGAAGGATTCTATGGCTTGTCGCATGTATGCATGGGATTGCCATTACATATCGAATCCGCAGAGAAAACCGTTAACATTAAACATACAGGATCTTTTATCCGTGGCGATTTAGATGTAAACGCCACATTCTCTTTTTCCAAATCTAGACCTGTTTGGTGGTTTTCGCTATTCATTTTTATTGTTGTTAATCTTTTATCATTTATCTTCATATTTGTGAGCTATATCATTATGTTTATTAAAATTCTGCACAGCTCCAATGCTGTGCGAAACACAGCATCTCATGAACGTGAACTCACTGTGGCGCGCCGAATGGCTGCAATCGTCTTCACTGATTTTTGTTGTTGGTTGCCAGTAATAACAATGGGCATCCTGACACAAACAGGTCTTGTGAAATTACCGTCATCAGTCTATGCTTGGACTGTCATTTTCGTTATCCCTATCAACTCCAGCCTTAATCCATTTATTTACACATTTATGATTTACATGGACAGTAAAAAGAATGTCACCAATGAGCAACAACAGCAAGCGCGTATGCTCAAACTACAACCGTTACAAAAATGTGTGAAACAGAACGAAGACATGCCTGGGGAAGGTCCACAGCGATAAGTCAAGCTGATACACTATTCATTCAAAATGTTTGATAACTATGAGGGTCCAATATTTAGCCTTTAACGATTTTGATTAACCCAGGATATTCATTATATTGGGAAGCCTATTAGCACTGTCCATTCATATAGCACAAGACAGTCATCGAACATGCATTTGGTTAATCCCCGCACCGCATTAGCTCATAAATCAATCAGACACCGTGGTTCAGATGTTTGGAATTCTCTTCCACATAATATTCGAAATTTGAAAACCTCACATTCTTTTCAATTGGCTGTAAAGCACAATCTCCTTTCAAAATTACAGAATCTGTAAAGTGCTAGCAGGTAATTTTGTTTTCTATCTTTATTTTCTTTGTAACTGAAGGTTAAGAATTTAACTTTGTTGAATTACTGTACCATATATTCATAATAATTTGAAACTTAATTGCTAAATCTCGGCAGTCTTTCACATTCTTCTCTTTCTTTCCTCTCTTCCTTATTCTTATATTTTTATTTTGTTTGCTTGGATGCAAAACAAGTTTAAAGGTGCTTCATCCAATCAAGCTTTTAGCTTATGTTGCAACACCTTTCTATGTTCATTATTTACTTGTGTTTCGTATATATTTATATATTATCTATGCATTCTTTTACATTGTAAATTGTGAACATGCATGAATTAAATAAATAAATAAGTGTCGGTTAAGAATATAACTCTCGTAAAGATTCAATGATAAATTGGGTTAAATTTGATTGAAGTGGAATATTATTCTCATATTGATATACATGTACTTCAAAATTTGTTGTGACTAGTTATCTTTTGTATTTAACTATTCTTGAGAAAATGTTGAACTTTCCCAATGAATCAGATGTTGCACTAGTAATCTATATTTCGGGGTATCATTTCTTCTAATAACGCGCGGCTCTGATTGCATTGGGTCAAATAAGCGCATTCAAATAAATAACTCTATTAAGACCTACTCTAGATCTACTCTAATATCAGTAGTTCTAAAATCATATGAGGCGTTGATTGGTCAGAGTGAATCTTTAAGTATAATCATTAATATTGATAAAGGTGTTTGAATAGAATCACAAGTCTTTTGATTCAGATTATCCCGAGATAATCTCCTGAAAATGACGGTAGTGGAAATTGGATCCATTGCAGATTATGACATGTATTAGATATACAATGTAGGCTGGAGAGTTTCCATCAATAACTTTCAAATGAAGTCGCATTCTCCACAATGCCACTAAACTCCTAGGAAAAAGATAAAAGTTTTAACAATGAAATTTAAACCAACACCAGTACGAATAACAATTAAACTTGAACAAATCGAAATGAACGTGCTTTGGCGTCTTGTCCATGACTTAATGTTGACATGGATATTCGGATATTAACATTGCGTCCATGAAACTTGAATATACAGGGCGTATCAAAATAAGTTTATGCTTAGAAAAATCCTGTAAAATTATTTATTTGTAATATCCTGAATATATTTTCACATTTTAACATTGGTACAGGTCCAATTAAGCAAATGACGATATAACTGTCGAAAAATATTTCCGCATGGGTGAGCACCACTTACTTTTGAAAAGTTAGTGAAAAATTATTTTCGCAGAACTTTGAAATAGTTATGCGAATAAAAGTAAACCTTAATCATGAAGAACCCGTTGAACTTAGTAAAATTGATTTGTGAAGATATTTTTTACCTTTTTAAACTTGTTTCCTTGCCCGAAACACTTCAAAGAGTGCATTACGCCCACCCCACTCCCCAACACACCGAGGCCATCGTAACGATATTAGCTGTGATTTACATGAAATGGCTTAGGCTCGACTTTCATTTTGTTAATCGTTGTCAAGCTTGGTAAAAGTGTGGAAAACCAAGTATTAATGAAAAATGAAATGTAAACCTACTTTAAAATGTTAAAAACTTAGTGAAAAATTGCTGAGATGTCTGATATAAACTTTTGTTCAGATTCAGTTATGTCCTCAGATACAGCTGGCAAAAAAGGGTGAAGGTTGTGCTCAATAATAAGTGTTGAAATTTCAATTTGGGTGGCAAAAATGTTACAAAACCTTGTATGTATCCATTTTATTTCAACTGACCAAAAGTGCAAGGGAAATGTATGAGAAATGTTTCGCAGGGTAAGTTTGATTTCGCCATTTCCCCTTGACACAGCGTGAAAATGAGCATTTCTGCGCAGTTTTCTGCAAGCTTTACAAAAATGGACAGTGCTCACTCAAGTGTAACATTCTGTCAAAACTTTTACTTTCATTTAACCCTATCCAGGCCGGGGTATTTTGGGAGTTCATATGGCCGGGGGGGGGGCCTCCCAGGCCCCCCCCCCCCTAAGATCTCGGACCCGTCGACCGCGCGATCGCGCCGAAAATTGGCACGCGGGTTGCCTTGGACATAATCTACAAGATTGTATAGTAATTTATTTCATGCGAATCGCTATGAAGTGATTATGCTAATTTATGCGTAATTAGTATGCGAAATCATACTTTTTCCTCTAACTCCCTAAATAAAGCTCCAAATGTACTAATTTTTGGTATAGAAACTCTTTGTGAGGTTCTTAGCAAGTATACATGAAAAAATTGCGATACCAAATCATTTTCTTATGTATTTTATTGTTTTTTGCAATTTCTTATGTATTTCATTGTTTTTTTACCTTTTGTTTTTCATTGTTTTTTCAATGAAATTTGTTGGGGACTCTTCTGTGATCAAGCATAAAATAAATACATTTAGACCAGCAAAACTAAAAATAATCATACATTTATGAATTTTGGTTGAAAACACAATTTGCATTGACTTTGTACACGAAATCACGTTTTTGAGCAATTTTCGGTCTGACATGCACTTACATAATGTTGCGTAATTTCCGAACCACATACCCGGGTGACGCAATGTTGGTCTCAAAAGTTGCGCAAGACTTGAAAGTAAAAAGTCAGCGAGCGGCGCGGCAAAAAAATTTTGCGCAGCGAAAATATTGCGCGATTCGTTGAGGGGGGGGGGCCTCCGAGGCCCCCCCCCCCGGCCTAGATAGGGTTAATAGATGAGACCCATACCCATGATTATATGTGAAAAAATGACCCACATGTTGAATATTTTTTTATTCCCATGGCTTAGTTTTTCAAAGTGTAAACTTTTTTTGATACGCACTGTATAATGTGTTACTTGCTCGAATAGTCATGATGCAAGAGATCATCCTGTGTCAATGGCACCTTGTGCACGATGTGTCATACGCTTGAAATCTGTTGTTAGGTCTATATACAGTGCGTATCAAAAAAAAGTTTGCACTTAGAAAAAGTCCTGTAAAATTATACATTTGTAAAATCCTGAGGATTTTTCCACATTTTCACATTGGTACAGATCCATTTAAGCAAATGACGCTATAACTGTCGAAAAATATTTCCGCTTGAGTGAGCACCACTTACTTTTGAAAAGTTAGTGAAAAATGATTTGCGCAGAACTTTGAAATAGTTATGCGAATAAAAGTAGACCTTAATCATGAAGAACACATGGAATTTGGCTAGTAAAATTGATTTGAAGATATATTTTACCTTTTCAACATGTTTCCTCACCCAAAACTCTTCGAAGTGTGCATTGCGCCCCATCCCACTCCCCCACCACACACCGAGGGCCATCGTGACGATATTTGCTTTACACTGAGCTGTGATTTACATGAAATGGCTCAGGCTTGATTTTCATTTTTTTAATCATTGTCAAGCTTGGGAAAAGTGTGGAGAAACAAGTATTAAATGAAAAATGAAGTGTAAACCCACTTTAAATGATAAAAACTTTGTGAAAAAATGCTGGAGACGTCTGATATAAATTTTTTTTCAGATTCAGTTATGTCCCCAGATCCAGCTGGCACAAAAAGGGTAAAGGTTGTGCTTACTAAGTATTGAAATTTCAATTTGGGTGGCAAAACTGTTACAAAATGTTTGAATGTATCCGTTTAATTTCAATTGACTAAAAGTGCAAGGGAAATGTGTGAGAAATGTTTTGCAGGGTCAGTTTGATTTCACCCTTTCTCCTAAACACAGCGTGAAAACAAGCCTTTCTGCGCAAACAGATTTCTACGAGCTTTACAAAAATGGTCAGTGCTCACTCAAGTGTAACATTCTGTCAAAACTTTTACTTTCATTGGATAGATGAGACCCAAACCCAAGATTATATGTGAAAAAATTACCCACATGTTGTATATATCTTTTGATTCCCAGAGCTTTTTCAAAGTGTAAACTTTTTTTTGATACGCACTGTAGAATAGGATGATGACAAAATCTGACAATATTTAAAAAAATTGTAAGTTTGATTTGATCAAACTCAATTCTGCTTTGATTTTTTTTTCAACATTTTCCCCCCAAAAAAAACTTTTCGTTTGAGTTAGATACTGTTGGGTTACATTAGTAAAATGACACATGATCTGCCTGTGGCGTAGATTACAATTTCCCAATTTACATAACTCAGTGCATGTGTAAGTAAAATTTATGAAATTGATATATTGATCCTAATTAATGATTAATTGATTGATTGATTGAGAAAGCATCACGTGACACACATCGTTTCTACTGTTATGTCAAGTTGTCAACCGCGTGTATTTTTTCCAAGCAAGGGTAATTTTTTCCAAGCAATCGCTTGATTAGGGAGCTGATTTACATACGTGTGCTTCAATTGAACGCTAATTAATTGAAATTAAACGGCACGTAGTGATTGATTAAATCAGCACTTAGAAGTGTTTCTCGCCCCTGGATGTGCAGAGCTGCACTACGCGCTTCACAGCTTTAGTAGATCCATCCATCATTTGTGTCATTAAAACTCTACAAATTTTTAAGATCTTCAAGAGAAAATGCAAAAAGATATTGAATGAAACTGCATGATGCACATGTTAATGACCACATGGTCATTAACATTTCCAAAGTCAAGGAATATGCCTTAATTCAAAACATTAATCTTGCGGACAGATTAATTTCAGAACTAGACCACTTTTTGCGTTTGTTTTTGATCCGTGCATCTCTCATATGGGACTATAAACATCGAGAAAACTCTTCAGAAGATTCGATATGGAGTGCAGTAGCATTAACTTGACATTTGTTCTAAAACTCGGTTTTAAAGAGCGTGAAGCTATTTAAAGCTGTAAGGAAGGGATTGTTTACCACAAAAAGCTGTTTCAAATCAAGATATGGAGAAATAATTAGACTCTTGTCTACATCTTGTGACACCAATGTTCAAGCGGGCCTTCAGAATAAGGTCTTCATAGATTATTATTATAATTAATATCATTATTATTATTATCATTGTTGATGTTATTACTATTATTAACAGTAACTTAATCAGAAGTCTATATCCGCTCTCAGTGGCGGACCGTGACCCAGAGGAGACAAAGCATTGGGGGGCACAGCATTGTTCACAAACAATACAGTGCCCCTCCAATCATTGTCTCCTCAGGGACACGGTCCGCCACTGTCCACTTTACAGCAGCTAGTCCAGATACTGCCGGCCGTTCGAGAATTTTCCCCTCTCACTGCGCTTCATCCACTGCACATTTTCCCTCCACACTGCACTTACCAACTTATCACGCGACCCTCGATTTTACCCCACTCCTGAATGTCCAGACGTAACTAACATCATGCTACACCCGAATTCAATGGAAATTACCTTCCTCCAGTTTGCCAGAGTGTTCACTCCGTGTGGGGCGTTGTAATACTACGATACTTTTTAATTGTTTAGCAATGTCTGCTTATAGGTTTCTGCCAGAAACACGAACATGTACACCATATTGAATTTAGACTTGAGAACTTGAGTAAAGACATGACCAGACACATTTTACTGGTAGGTACTTTATTTTGAATCTTATGTTAGAAAATACCTAATGATAATAATGATGATAGTAATGATAAAAGTAATAATAATAACAATAATAAGGATAATGATAAATCATAATGATACTAACATTGTACTTCACGCAACAGTCAACCCAGGGGATTTATAATTCTGTGCAGTGGATTGGATTTTTAAAAATCGTTTAGATATTGTCAATATTGTCAGATTTTTTGTCATCAATAGACTTAGTCTTGTGAGAGCTCCTGATAACAAAACAATGTGATGAAGGGGCATGGCATACTCATTTGTTTGATATCAAATTTTTCATGTTAGCACAAATATTTTATAACATATAGTAAATTTTATGTTTGGCAAGTGTCAACTTTTCTTTGAATTTCCTGGGTGTATGTAAACTTCTGGCCTCAATTATATATATATATATATATATATATATATATATATATATATAATATTTATACATAATATACCTACATATACATGCATATACATATATATTTGCTCTGACAGGTATAAATCATCCTTTTGTAAATAATATATTTGTAAATATTAATGGTATCATGTGTGGGTGTAAGTGTGCGTGTGTTAGTGTGTGTTATTCTTAATACTTGCTTACTTTGGTCAAAGGTACGTGTCAGTAGTACAATTAGCATTATTAAAAATTCAACTTAATTTGTAGCGATAGATTTAGTTCATTTTGATTTGAAGGAATATGTTTGTAAATGATTATACTTTTTTGATGTTTGATGATACGTATTTAAACATTGTAAATCATGAAAAGTAAATCATGAAAAATCCAATTTCCATCTTCAGTGATAGATTAAGTTCATTTTGATTTGAAGGAATATGTTTGTAAATATTTATGCTTTTTCATGTCAAAAGTAAATCATGAAAAAATCTACTTCATCTGTAGCGACAGATTTAGTTCATTTTGATTTGAAGCGATATGTTTGTAAATATTTATGCTTTTTCATGTTTGATGATGTGTTTTTAAGCATGGTCAAAGTATTATTATGACTAACATTATGAGAAATTCAACTTCATCTGTAGAGATAGATTCAGTTCATTTTGATTTAAAGGGATGTGATTTTAAAATTATCAGGCTTTTTCATTTTTTGATGATACGTATTTAAATATGGTCAAGGAGCGTTTTTGTAAATGATTTGGATTTAAATTTAAAGTGATTTTGAATTTATTATGGTTATAGAGATAGCATTAATATATGAAGAGATTGCTTGCAAAAGGGATTAGATCCACTTTAGACAATTCCGAGAAATCATGTTTTTTTTTAATTATTATTATTATTTGGCCATAAAAAACATACAAAAATTGTACAATGTAATTACATAAATACAATTTGAAATTGAATAATTAAATATCGATAAAGTAGAAATGAAAAGAAGAAGAAAAGGTAAAGAAACGGTTTTTCTATGGGCCAGGGCTCGCAAAAGTAAAATTCAGTACTATTGCCCAGAGGCATGCGAGCCCTCATGGAAAAACCGTTGAGAGAATATTGCACATTCAATATATAAAATTGCACATTATTAAAATTCACATAAAACACATTGACAAACATTATTCTAAAAAGTATGTAACACCAGGCAAGATACAGTAAAAGAAATAAAGACGGGTATTGGGAAGAATTTGAATACCCATGCCGGACTGATTAAGGAATGTGTGTAATGCTTAACATAATATAGCACAAAAATAACCAATAATAATTCTCCCATATTGTAATATCCTTATGCAAAACTAAATTG
Source organism: Lytechinus variegatus (assembly GCF_018143015.1). Classification (NCBI taxonomy): domain Eukaryota; kingdom Metazoa; phylum Echinodermata; class Echinoidea; order Temnopleuroida; family Toxopneustidae; genus Lytechinus; species Lytechinus variegatus. The sequence continues at coordinate 27,902,740 of NC_054743.1, read as the reverse complement.
TCACGACTATACCACCCCACCATGTTAACGTAAAATTTGGTATCAAACAAATCTTTATATTTGTGGAATATTTTTTTCAAGAAAATAGCTTTGTGGATATAGGCCTTTCTGCAAACAAACTGAACTGAATCCAACCCCTTTTGAATAAAAAAGGGATTTATCTTTGCCATTTTTATTCACGTTAATCATGTTAATATGAGAATGTTAACGTTTTTAGGGTATCATCAGAGCGAATAAAGTCTTTACATTCAGACAAAAAAAAACTTTATGGAAAATGGATCTAACTCCTTTTGTAAATGAACTATTCAGAAAACTTTCTTTTCAAAAGGGGTTTGATCCACTTTTGACAATTCCAAGAAAATAATTTTTATCGTCCCACATTACATTATTCTTTTGCGAACGTAAATTTTCATGATACTCGACCAAGTGAACCTAAGATTGGGTATAATCGTATAGAAGAAACCTGCCCGTCTTTTCTTTTGCAAACAAACTAAAATGGATCTAATCCCTTTTGAAACAAAAGTAATTTTACTTTGCCATTTTTGTTGTCTCACCTGCGAAGCAAAGTGAGACTATAGGCGCCGCTTTTCCGACGGCGGCGGCGGCGTCAACATCAAATCTTAACCTGAGGTTAAGTTTTTGAAATGACGTCATAACTTAGAAAGTATATGGACCTAGGTAATAAAACTTGGCCATAACAAATAAGGTTAATCAAGTATTACTGAACATCCTATAAGAGTTTCATGTCACATGACCAAGGTCAAAAGTCATTTAGGGTCAATGAACTTAGACCATGTTGGAGGAATCAACATCGAAATCTTAACCTGAGGTTAAGTTTTTGAAATGTCATCATAACTTAGAAAATATATGGACCTAGTTCATGAAACTTGGACATAAGGTTAATCAAGTATCACTGAACATCCTGCATGAGTTTCACGTCACATGACCAAGGTCAAAGGTCATTTAGGGTAAATGAACTTTGGCCGAATTTGGGATATTTGTTGAATTCCCATCATAACTTTGAATGTTTATGGATCTGATTCATGAAACTTGGACATATTAGTAATCAAGCATCACTGATCATTTTGTGCAAGTTTCAGGTCTCATAATTAAGGTCATTTAGGGTCAATGAACTTTGGCCGAATCGGGGGTATCTGTTGAATTACCATCATAACTTTAAAAGTTTATTGGTCTAGTTCATTAAAGTTGGACATTAGAGTAATCATGTATCACTGAACATCCTGTGCGCGTTTCAGGTCACATGACCAAGGTCAAAGGTCAATGAACTTTGGCCGAGTTGGGTGTATCTGTTGAATTACCGTCATAACTTTGAAAGTTTATTGATCTGATTCATGAAACTTGTACATAAGAGTAATCAAGTATCACTAAACATCCTGTGCGAGTTTCAGGTCACATGATCAAGGTCAAAGGTCATGTAAGGTCAATGAACTTTGGCCATGTTAGGGGTTTTTTTTGTTGAATAACCATCATATCTCTGTAAGTTTATTGGTCTAGTTCATAAAAAGTGGACATAAGAGTAACCATGTATCACTGAACATCTTGTGCGAGTTAGAGTAGTATTCAAAGTCACCACTGCTGCTATATTGAACCGCGTGATGCAGGTGAGACGGCCAGAGGCATTCCACTTGATTACTTTTTAATTGGAATTTCAACTTTTCTTTGATATCGTCTTATGGAGCTACTAAAAATCTTTATATTGAGACAAAAAAAAATCAGATTTTATGAAAATTGATCTATCCCCTTTTGCAAATGAGCCCTTCATATGTACATATATATGTGGGGAGGGAGGGGTGTGTGTGTGTGAAGGGATTTTTTGTGTGTATTATTCGTGAAAAACAGTGTCTCCTTTGGAAGACGCTTGTACAATATCTTACCATCCTGAATAGCAGCAATTAGAAACTGGATGGTTAGAAAGATAGAACGGATGTATGTACCCTCTAAATGCAAAAGACGAATCTAGTCACTAATCAGACTCCTCTTGGAGTGATATTCGGGATCAATCCCTTTTGCATGTTTTGAGTTAAGTATACATCCTTTTAGAGTGCATTGTGACTCCTTTTAGAGTGAACTGTAGGAACAGGCACACGCAGTTCACTCCAAACGAGTCATAACGCAATTTAAAATGATGTACATTTCACTCAAAAGGGAATGGTCCCTAGTATCACTCCAAGAAGAGAGTGAATAGGGACTAGATTTGTTCCGGGAATTTGCTCTTTTAGAGTACGTGAGTCTGTGTTCGTTATTGTGGGTGTGGGCGTGTATTCGTAGAGGAGTGTACATTTAGTACCGATTATTGGCTTGTTTATGGTCAAAGATAAAACAATTTAATCCATATTATGCACGTAATGGTGACCGATTCGATTTCAAGGCATATAAGAACGTACTTGTAATTTTAAGCTTTCTTACTACTATAAATATTGATATCTTTTGCATTATCCAACAGCTATAAACTGAATGAATTAAATAATGAAATAATGATAGCATTGTTGTGAATTAATTTTGCTGTTCTCTTGATACACAGGACTTATCTTTATTATATCTGCAGTGTTTCTGCAACGTATCGTTTCACAAGGAAGGGTTGGGTGACTGTGTGTTATTTTCAATGGGTGGTTCCATTCTAACAGCCATGGTTAATCTGAACGCAAGAGATAACTCTGATCTGGCGAAGACGAGGCATTTGTGGCAGCCACAAATGCCCAGTCTTCGCCAGGTCCGACATATCTCTTGCGTTCAGCATAACAGCAAAGACAATAACTGTAGCCTCCGCCTCGATTATAGGCTATGGTTTGGTTAAAACATGGTTATTCACCATTTCTTTAAATTCTTGTTCAATAGCAAAGACTGATAAAAAAGAGTCATGAAATGGGAAGAATACGAAAATACAAAACTAGAATGAATTGTTATGGATTCGTACATTATTATATTGAAGCTTATTGAATTTTACATAATCATTGCCACGGATATATGGAACACACAATATGAAGTCGATATTGCATAGAACTGTAGTTTAAAATTCTAGTTTAGGGTATAGTTAAACCTCGCTTTCATTTTCAGAATACCAACCTTTGTGTTTACTAGCGTTGTAATTTTGCTTTGCATTATAATATACATCAATGAATATTAATGAACAATAAAGTAACGATAATTTATGCACGTGGGGCCGTTGAAGAAAGAGTTGCCTTTAAACGCAAGTAGAAATATCAAGCACAAGTCCCGAAAATGGGTGGTTCATTGGCCCGCCCCCCCCCCCCACCCCACATAGTGTTACTTAGGGTATACGCCTATATGCTCGTTCCCTCCTTTTGATAGCACTCCCTATCTCATGTCTGCCAAAATTTCTAAACCCCCGTTCATCTCAGGTAAACTCATAATAATTATAGAGGTTCCCTGATTTCGTGATGTAGGACAAAACTATGAAAACAATTATTTTTCATAGTCTGACGCACAGATTTTTATTTTTTGTCCTGCTTGTGGGAACCCTCTTTTGCTTTTAGGAAAGATTGTTTAAATTTATCAGGAGTCCAAAGAGAAAGAGAGAAAAAAAACGGGGGGCCACTTACATTGACGAGTGGATACCATGCGCGACCAAAAAAACACGTAAAAAGGATGTCTTTTTCACGATAGGGCACGTTACGTACGTAACGTGATAAGGGTGTCAAAAACACAAAAATAATGAAAAAAGGGTATCTAATTCGCTAGGAAAATTACGTGTTTAGGGTCGAATTTGAGGGGATGATAAAACAAAATTAAAATGTTTTATAAAGGATGTCCTTTTTGCCCCAACACTTCGTGTTTAGAGTCCGATTTGCGCGAGGTGTAGAAGGTGGGGTCGTACTAAACCAAATAAGGTAAAGCCGACGACCGAAGGACCCGTAACAAAACATTCCTGTACTTGTTTAGGGGTTCATTTCAGGGAATATTTGCCAAGAGTATCGTTTTGTTTCCAATACTTGTTAAGGGTAGGGTTTCACACGCCAATACTTGTTAAGGGGTGCATTTTCAGAATATAGAAATTACATGTTTAGGGTGCTTTTTGATACCCCATGGTCGCGCATGGTATCCACTCGTGAATGGAAGTGCCACCCTTTTAAGGAAACCTCCGGGTGAAAAGTCAAATACACGCCCTTTTTACAATTTACTATCTCATGTCTGCCAAAATTTCTAAACCCCCCTTCATCTCAGGTAAACTGTCATAATTATAGAGGTTTCGTGATGTAGGACAAACTATGAAAACAATTACTTTTCATAGTCTGACGCACACATTTTTATTTTTTGTCCTGCTTGTGGGAACCCTCTTGGGAAAGATTGTTTAAATTTATCAGGAGTCCAAAGAGAAAGAGAGAAAAAACACCCCTATTAAGGAAACCTCCGGGTGAAAAGTCAAATACACGCCCTTTTTACAATTTACGGGCCGGACTTGTCCCGCGAAAAAGTACCCCTTTACCAAACATTTGGGGAACTCGCATGCGGTCTCTCCGACCACGGAGTTGGGGGGGGGGGGGTCATTGGCTGAAAATCATATTGCGCAAGATTTTTCGAGTTGCGTTCGATCTCAACTCTTTCTGCAACGGTCCTCTGGTCTTGACTCTTGGAAATTAAGTTTATTTGTGTAATGACAATTATGGATCACCACTCCATTTAAAGTGTGCATTTGTAAATATTTTGTGCCTATTTCTTATTTTAAAAAAATGGTTGGTGAAAGTGTACATTGATTTCTATTTATTATGAATATTGATTTGCTTTGGTCAGAGATAGCATTAGTAAAAAATGAAACATTTATAAGTTTGGTTATATATTTGATTGAATAAATGAGCGCTGCATCAAGGCAATTCTCACTGCGACGAAGGAGAATGACCATGACGAAGATGGTCCCTGATGTGGCGCAGTGAAATCGTTGACACAACTTCACCGATGCTGTGCAATCTGCATGATATCTGGAGATCCATTTTCATTTACATCGAATTTGAACTTAACCGAACGTTGCGACGGTATCGTCTGCACGGTACTGATGACGCTTCTCAGGACCTATTAACAGTTCCAGCATATATGTATCAGACACAGAGAGAACCCCATTCATGTTTGCTACACTCCCATTGCGCGCACACCACGCAGTATTCACATCTAAATGGGCGTAGATACAGGAATCTGCGAGGGCATAGCGGGAACGTAACGCGAACTGTTCGGTGCTGTGCGAATCAGTTATATGCAACAAATTATTAACGATTTAAGTGGCAATACCCCCAAGGGTAACATGACTCCAGCACAAAGACGTGACACGGCCTTGGCATGGATGATCCACATGGCGAAATTGTTTCTTCGAACCAATGATGTTGGCACTTCGTCTTATAGAGACGAGGCATCAAGAAAGTCGCACCAAATGGCCTGTGACAATCGTCTGCGTTCGCGGAGCGGACACGGAGCGGGAGTGGCCGCACCCTTTTGAAAAATCCGGGATTTTTTAAAAGGGTGGGTTATGGGAGGGGAATCAAATCAACTCGAGAGCTTTTCATGAAAGGCCGTGTGTAGTAATTTTCTGAACAAGTCGTTGCATTGGAAATTATTTATCAAATAAAAACCAATATAATATCAAAAGAATAGAAAAGAATAGAATAGAAAAGATGAGAGCTTCTTGATTTTGAATAAAATTGCATAATTAATGAACGATTGAATTAAGAGATATAACGTGTTTTCTGAATAAAATTTTCGAAACCAGTACTTTGCAGAAAATATTGTCTTATGCGGCCTTTATCCCGGGGGAGTTTGGAAGTAGCGCAAACTTGATATTTCGACAAATGAGAACACTTCTGTGCAACATCCTTCTAAAATTCATCTTCCATTCGTGACGATCGAAATGTATGTATTTTTCTCATCATGAGCCGGTCCATACGGCGTCGAAACCGTTCCCATTACGTCGATTTAGCTGCGTCTGAGCAGTTTGTGAGATGGTATATCTACCTCTGTTTGGACGTAGCGGGGGACGTAGTTATAACTTGATATGTGCATTGACCGCGTAGTAAATACGAATGGGGCTCTTGCTGTGCCCGTATGTTCGTTTCATCTATGTTACGTTGATGGAGCTGTTATGAGGCCCAATGAAAGTCCGTGTCAACTATGGTTACTGCGTCATTTATACACATTCTTTTCAGACTGGACAATTCTACTTTGACTTTTTCTATGCAGCAGAAAATGGGTCTCCAATGATGATGCACGCAATGACGACTCGCATGCGCGCTGTAAGCTGCAGAAGTGGCCATTGTATCATGGCAATTAATTTCGCAGTGAGAACTGTCTTGAGAAAGTCGTGGGATAGTCGGGGTTTGAGGACATTTAGAAAATTTTAGACGTTTTGAACACGTTTTGTGAATGTTTTTACCGTTACTTGTTTGATGTGGTATTGTAAATAGCTTTAATATATATATTAATGAAATTGTGAACTGAATGAAGTACATGTAGCAGACAAGTGTTCATCAGCTAGCACTTTTAAAAATTCATTATTTTGTATTCTTGATACAAGGCCAGCTTTTACCGTACACGCTGCACCGGCTCGCGGTGCACACTGCGATATTGCTCCGCCAAAATAGTAGGATCAGAACCGCAAGTCGGTGAAGACATGGAAATTTTTTCTCCGTGTAAACACAAAGTTATATCTGCCCCGGCAATTAGCGGGGGTTTCATGTCGTAAATTTCATCCACTGGTCTGTGTTTTTGCCCCACGAGCCGAGTCTGATCCGCGAGCTGGGACAGCGTGTAAACGCGACGCAGATAACCCGCGAAATTTTTTTCCCACCGCAGTTCCAGACACCAAGTCTTCATGATTTGAATTTTCATGACCTGCGTCTTCGGAATTAGAGGACTTCTTATAATAGAGGAAAATTATCGAGATTCGGCAATTTCGTGCGGCTCTCCGCAAACCTGTACTTCATTGACTTGTACACACTGCGATAGATTATGTAAACTATGACGAAAATAAAACGATGGGACTATTTTATCGGAAAGGCGAGAATTGATCAGAATACGCGAACCTGTGCGATATTGGTAAGGAATCAGATCGTCCGAAAATGCCTTTCATTACTCAAATACAATATGCTAAACTGAAATTATATATTGATTTTGTTTCGAGGTAATAGAGAATTGTTTGAATTGTTTTGACGCCATGTTGTGCTGGGATCTGGGAGCCTCTTTTCCTCGCCGCAATAGTGCAAGTCCACGCGCATGAGTAGTTATATTCCGAAGACGCAAGTCATGAATATTCATATCATGTAGACTTGGGTTCCTAACTGCGGTGGGAAAAACGGTAAAAATGATAGTCTGGGGCCCGTTTGAAAAAGTCTTACGACTGTCATAGCATTTACCATAGTTGTAACTCGATGAAAAGGGCCTCGGAGTGTATATCCTTTAGGTGGTAGTGGTATAGTTAAAGGTCAAGTCCACCTCAGAAAAATGTTGATTTGAATCAATAGAGAAAAATCAGACAAGCACAATGCTGAAAATTTCATCAAAATCGGATATAAAATAAGAAAGTTATGACATTTCAAAGTTTCCCCTTTTTTCGACAAAATAGTTATATGAACGAGCCAGTTACATCCAAATGAGAGAGTCGATGATGTCACCCACTCACTATTTCTTTTGTTTTTTATTGTTTGAATAAACAATATTTCAATTTTTACAAATTTGACAGTTCGGACCTCCTTGCCTGAAGCACAAAATGTTAAAATAATGGAATTCCACATGTTCAGGAAGGAATGAAACTTCATTTCAAATGACAATAACGAGAAAATCAAAATATTTCATATAATAAAATACAAAAGAAATAGTGAGTGAGTGATGTCATCAACTCTCTCATTTGGATGTAACTGGCTCGTTCATATAACAATTTTGTTGAAAATAAGCGAAACTTTAAAATGCTATAACTTTCTTATTTTACATCCGATTTTGATGAAATTTTCAGTGTTATGCTTCTTGAATTTTTCTCTTTTTATTCAAATCAAGTTTTTGTTGGGGTGGACTTGTCCTTTAAGCATTCGTTTAACTAGAATAGTTGGTCTATCATTTTCAGAAGTTTATATCATTACACAATGGACTGAGTTTAATATTTAGTTTGTAACAATAAATCAATGTTCATCATTCAAATCGTCGTAAAATCTTTATACATAAAGGGTTTTTTACGTTTAAGGGTTTTTCAAGTCTTGATATTGACTACGTATGACATTGTTAAAATGGTATTTTATGGAATTTGATTTCGTGATATGAATGATATCATTGTTATATAAGAAATAGGATTGGGTGATTAAACGGCTTGGCATACGTACGTCAATATAATATGGCTAAATGGGACATTACTCTATAACGGGTAAGGCAATTGAGACCCGTTTAGAAATGGAGCGACTGGCCGGGAAACAAAATTTCGCAAAAAGTCCGCAACCAGTTAATGAGAGGTGTCGGTTGAGGCAATAGCTGCAGATTCATTGACTTCTAAAATCTTTTAATATTAGCTCAACTTTTTTCTGGCTGGCATTGGCAGACATAGATACAGCATCATGACCTCAGAATATAAGACATCGCATTCAGAGGTCATGATATGACAAAATGATTTTAATTTCCTGAGTTTGTTTATGCAACTTGGGATATTACCTGGTGGGTGTTTCATAAAGCTGTTCGTAAGTTAAGAGCGACTTTAAGAACGACTGGTGAACCTTTCTAATTAATCACCAATGAACATATCGTTTACCACAAGAAAGGGTCACCAGTCGTTCTTAAAGTCGCTCTTAACTTACGAACAGCTTTATGAAACGGCCCCTGTTCAGATACATTTTTCTCTCAATTTGCGAATATTGTAGAATATTGCTTAGCCCTGTAGTATTATCTGAACGGGTCTCGACGTGATCAATATTGAATAACATATATGCAGGGCCTGCTTGGAGATCAGGGGGCGTTTCATGAAAGGACTTGTCAGTCGTTTTATCCGACAAGTCCCATTTTATCCGACGGTTACCATAGGAAAAGCGCCTCTCAGCCAATCAAAATCATGGAAAGATGTCAGATCTGACAACTTGTCGGATGAAAATATTGATGAAACGCTCCCCAGCTTACAGCTGAAGTGGATACCCTGGGTGTATATGAGTTATTACCATTATTACTATTAATGTCTCTTATTGCATTGTTGGTTGTATGGGTTATAATACAATAACTTATGTGGTGAGCATGGATTACAATATGTGGAATATTTGGAATAAACTTTTCTTCATTATTTCTATCATTCAAAGAGATTGCTTCATTAATCATTCCATTTACCTCGTAAAAACAGTAAAATGGCGAGAGAGATAAGGTACAATTTGTTTGCCTACATACGTAAAGTGGGTTAAATTCGTTTGTTGTATTCAAGACGCGGCCGCTTTCTATAACACATCAATTCCTTTGGAAATGCAAGTCAAATCACAACGGAGAGCTGAGAGGCTTTTTGTGGAAAGTTGGTGGACTGGAATTGCAGATCATCTAAAGATTTGCACCAGACAAACAATTGCAAATATGTCATCGTCCATTGTCACCAGAGGGTACTGCTGTCCCAGCTTGAACAATCTTGAATAATGGTTACAATGGGATTGATGTCGGATTCAAGTACACTGCAAATACTCTGGTGTTGATTTAACACCAGCCTGGAATCTATTATGTCCACACCAGAGAAGTGTTAAACAACACCAGTTTGGTTTTAGTCTAACACCAGACAGGTGTTTTGTACAACACCAAATTGTATTAAAACACCATTGGATTGATTCCATACTGGTGTTGTTTCAATGGTGCCGGGTAAAAATGGCAGAGGTAAAAATGGCAAAGGTAAAAATGGCAGAGGTAAAAATGGCAGAGGTAAAAATGGCAGAGGTATAAATGGCAAAGGTAAAAATGGCAGAGGTAAAAATGGCAGAGGTAAAAATGGCAGAGGTAAAAATGGCAAAGGTAAAAATGGCAGAGGTAAAAATGGCAGAGGCAAAAATGACAGAGGTAAAGATCATGACATGCTAGATCAGCAAGGACAAAAATAGAGCCTTTCCAGTTAATATCAGTCATAATTATTGACCTTGAATGGACTCCTATCGACAAAATAAGTATTATGAACTGATGAGATTTTTTTTTATTTTTTTCATCACTTTAGGTCTATACTTTATATCGTTGATATTATTAAACATTTTCATGCCAAAATAATTTCCATAGTGAGTGAAAGGATTTATCTCGGCCAGTTCGTATAGTAGAACAGCACTCAATCACACATACCAAACGAATTGAAATGTAAACACCAATGTGCGCTATCATTAACATACTGAAATAGACGAGTTCGAGATTTCTTTGAACCACTTGCATAACTTTGATAACAGAAAAATAGCAAAACGTTCTGTAATAAAAGTAATTTTACATATTTCAACATCATAACCGATCCGAATAAATATTGATGTGATACGTATTTTAGTTTAATGTAAATTATGTAATAATAACAACTAGTGCTCATTTTTCAGAGTAATACCTCATTGCAGCTAGTCCAAGTGGATGTCAGGTTCCTTAACTAGTTTCTATGGTAACGGGTACCGCATGACTTTTGAAATGTGTAGCGAATCAGGGATTTAAATTTCTAGGTATTTCTTAGTACCATTCTATCGACCTGTTTTAAAGGGGAAATTCACCCTGACAAATGGTTTACTGTAACAAGTGGAATGCCTCTGGCCGTCTCACCTGCATCACGCGGTTCAATATACAGTGCCGGCCGCGGGAAACGTCACAGTGCCCCCTAGGGCGGACGCGGTAGCCCGTAGCGGGCATTTGAGGGGAGCGGACGCGGGAAGACGCCCGCGTCCGCTCCTCTAGAAAATGAGTGCCCTAGGGAACCGCCTGCGTCTATCCCAGGGGCACTGTGACGTTTCCCGCGGCCGGCACTGCAACACTAAAACTTTTCGAAAACTATCTTTCAAATCGGAAGCAAAAGGTAATAAGAGGCTGATAAAAGAAATAGAAAACTGGGAGCCCGGACTGAGAGAAGGGGAAAGGGGAGAAAGAGAATAGAGGGGGGGGGGGGTGAAGAAGAGAAAGAGGGAAAAGGTAAAATGGAGAAGGGGGAAATTAAAACAAGAAGAAGAACCTAGAGAGAAAGAAAACAGAGGTGATAAAAAAAACCGAAGGTGAGATAGAAAGAAAAGAGGGAAGGTGGAAGGCAAATAAAAGAAAGAAGGATAAAGAGAAGGAATAAGGGGTGAGAAATTAAAAAGGAAGGGAAAATTGAGAAAGATGAAATAGCGGGGATAAAAGTTACTGATGGCGAGAAAGAGAGAGGGAAAGGGACTAAGAAAAGAAACAAGGAAAAGTAAAAGGAAATGATACGACTATTCTTATCAAAATACTGGAACCCCTCTCTAATTTTCATCATTTTTTATCCCCTTCCTGATTTACCTTTATCTATCTCAACCACTAGCTCTCATCTTTTCCCGATGTTTATCTGTGGACATCATTTTCATATGCACCTCTCATCATCAAATTTATTTTCATTTATCGTTTAGTTCTTTCTCAATCCCTCTCTAAAACTACTCTTTCTCTCTTACCAACATATAATGCGATGTTAAATTAAGCTACTTATACATTTCTATAGAATACAAGAAACTGTTGTTTCGCAATATAACGGAGAGGGTATTACAAAAGAAGGGGAAGGGAAAGCAATAGAAAATAAAGCGGAGAAACAAATCAAGGAGTGAAAGGGGGCACAGAAAAGGAAGGGGGGAGGGAACAGAAGGGATAAAGGAAAGGGAAAAAATATATAGAGGGGCGGCAGAAGGAGGGAAAAAGAGAAAAATATGAAGGGGAGCAAGAAGGAAAGAGTGAATAAATGGGGGAGGGGGGTAAAAGGAGAGGAAAGGGAGAGAAAGAGAAAATATAGCGGGGGATATCGAGCGTGATGATTAAAGGGATTATAGAGGTGAACCCGGACGGGCTTTTATTCTTCAACTTGGCTCGACTAACTCCTTTGTTCCCCGAAAAGAAGTTAGGTTTGATAGTTAGCGTTTGCGTGAGCACCCGCTAAAATTCTTAATAAAAGAAAAGAAGGGTTTGTATAGCTCCATTCTTGCTTTGTTGGCAAGTGATAATTAAGTCGTTAAGTACCCATTCCATACAACACGTCATAGTAGCTTTCAAAAACATACTTTTGCTTGGGTTTAAGCATTTAAGCTAAATGCGTTAGGAAAGTTTTTAATAGTTACATATATGCAAATAGTTTTGTTGTTCTGCTCTGGAGCACATTGAGCATCTAATCAAGATGGAAAGTGCGATTTACAAATCTCATGTATTATTATTTTTATCTTCCATATAACACTGAATTATGTATTGTACCAAGCTGTGGTTTGGTTTTGTGATTTCGTTTTATCATTTCCAATTCATATAACAAAATATATTCGAAGGATAATATTGTTTTACTGAAATGAAATAATTGAAACAATGTCTAGACCCTAAATGATATCCAACTAATCTATCAATATAAAACCGCAGTTCGTAAAAATGATAGGTTAATCTTTACTTCGAAGATCATCATATAAGTGTATCAAGGATATTAATATTCGTTTTAAACCCATCTATAACTTTTTATAAAATTGCGCTTAATAAATGCGTTGGACAAGTAATCTTTACTTTGATTAAGTTAATTATTATTATCTTCCCAATCCGAATATCTACCGATGTAACTAACACCGCAATCGAGAGCAGATAATGTAATCAGATGTTTTAGCAAAAAGACAAACTTGTTAAATCTGCAACATTGGGGTAAATTTATACTTTTTACAGGGTGGGGGTTTTAAAGACCCGATTTGAACCGAATTGAAAAGAATATCCTTATTCATTGTTGTTGACGCATCAGATAATTAATACCCCCCCCCCCTATTTCTAAGAACATCCTGTCATAAATTGGGAAGCGGATGTGATCAAAGGAGAGGGGTCGGCGTGGACGGGGAGCAAGACTCTCCCAGACTGCACAATAACAAAAGAACCAAATAAAAAAAAATCGATGAGCACAACCAGTTTTGCTGGGGTTCGCTTTTTGCGCGTCTACTTTTTATGATGTGAGAAAGAACAATTGTCCCCGATATGAGAGGGTTTTTTTGCTCTCCCCCCTTCCGGCCCCCTATATACCCCGCTTATTATGATAAAGGTTTATAAAATATCAATACCGAAATGAGATAAAATGAAAATAAGTGGGGCTCTTGCCTTCCGTGCATGATGTGATGTCGAAAGAACACACCAACGTCGGATCGTAATCGACAACCCCCTTTAAAGAAATCAAAGAAAGATCGTGGCACAAAAAGGAGGCGGTGAAATATCATGAGTCGACCTCGCGCATGACCGATGTCATAAACACGTCGTAACGTTGTATCGTAATCAACGATCATTGTGACTATTCCAGCGAAAGGAAATGATAAATGAGCACTGAAAAAATGTCAAGACTCGGGGAAGGCCTTCGTCCGAGAGTATATGCATGTATCTATATGTCGAAAAGTTTAGATTCATTGCGATAATAGCTTCGACGTTCCAGCCGGGGTGACCGGATTTCACAAAATTAAATACGGGACAATCGGCAAAGCACTACATAGGATCGACCGAGCCAGGCCCCCCCCCAAAAAAAAGGCCACACAATGTTAGACTTGTTAACAAAATATATCAAGAAAGGGAAGGGAGGGCTAGTGGAAGAAAGAAGGAAGCAAGAAATGAATTGAGAGGAAAGAAAGAAAAAATTAAGGAAAATTAAAAGGAAAAAGTATGATTAAAACGTTGAAAGAAAAAATAAAGGACAGATAACGGTTTCTGTCATTACTTGAAATGAATAAAGAAAGAAATAATTAAAATAAAGGAAGGGAAGATGAATGAATGTGTGAAAGAAAAAATATATTGAGAGAAAAGAGAAAAGTAAGAAAAAAGAGAAAGAAAGAAGGGAAGAACGAAAGAAAAATAATTCCTTCATTATTTGAAAGAAACAGACAGAAGAAAAATGGAAAGGAAACAGGGGAGGAAAGAAGGGAAAGAAATAATAAGGGAAAATAATTAAAAGGGAAACAGAAATTAAAGAATAAAAGAAAAGAAAACAAATAACATCTTAAATCAAAAATTCAACCTACAATAGATCCCGATCACGCTAGTTTAAAAACATAATGGTCTATCACAAGATAATCGAAGTACACGTAAACATAGTGCAATGTACGTAACCGTAACCTAGGATTTCCGAGGGTAAGTGCGGGCACGGCCAATATTATATAGCACGCGGGAAACCGCGGGCCCGTCTAAACGCCCTAGTCTGCTCCCCTTGAATACCCTCGGTTAGACGCGAAAGCCCCCTAGGCTGTTTGCGTGCTCGGGCGTGACGTTTCCCGCGGCCGGCACTGTACTTGCAGCAGTGCTGACTTTGAATACTACTCTAACTCGCACAAGATGTTCAGTGATACATGGTTACTCTTATGTCCACTTTTTATGAACTAGACCAATAACTTACAGAGATATGATGGTTATTCAACAAAAAACCCCAACATGGCCAAAGTTCATTGACCTTACATGACCTTTGACCTTGATCATGTGACCTGAAACTCGCACAGGATGTTTAGTGATACTTGATTACTCTTATGTACAAGTTTCATGAATCAGATCCATAAACTTTCAAAGTTTTGATGGTAATTCAACTGATACACCCAATTCGGCCAAAGTTCATTGACCTTTGACCTTGGTCATGTGACATGAAACGCGCACAGGATGTTCAGTGATATTTGATTACTCATATGTCCAAGTTTAATGAAGTAGACTAATAAACTTTCAAAGTTATGATGGTAATTCAACAGATACCCCCGATTCGGCCAAAGTTCATTGACCCTAAATGACCTTTGACCTTAATCATGAGACCTGAAACTTGCACAAAATGTTCAGTGATGCTTGATTACTATTATGTCCAAGTTTCATGAATCAGATCCATAAACTTTCAAAGTTATGATGGGAATTCAACAGATATCCCCAATTCGGCCACAGTTCATTGACCCTAAATGACCTTTGACCTTGGTCATGTGACGTGAAACTCATGCAGGATGTTCAGTGATACTTGATTAACCTTATGTCCAAGTTTCATGAACTAGGTCCATATATTTTCTAAGTTATGATGACATTTCAAAAACTTAACCTCAGGTTAAGATTTCGATGTTGATTCCTCCAACATGGTCTAAGTTCATTGACCCTAAATGACCTTTGACCTTGGTCATGTGACATGAAACTTTAATAGGATGTTCAGTAATACTTGATTAACCTTATGGCCAAGTTTCATGAACTAGGTCCATATACTTTCTAAGTTATGATGTCATTTCAAAAACTTAACCTCAGGTTAAGATTTGATGTTGACGCCGCCGCCGCCGCCGTCGCCGCCGCCGTCGGAAAAGCGGCGCCTATAGTCTCACTCTGCTTCGCAGGTGAGACAAAAATAGCAGAAAAAATATTTTGGTGAAGGTTTGCAGTAAACCCATCAAAGATTAAGAAAGTTAGGCTATTAGAAGCTTGAGTTTTTTATCTGTGACGTCATATACCAGTAACTAACCCGTATTTTATGCACCAAAATGTATACTTATCAATTTCTTAATCAGTGGTTCATGGTTGCTAAAAAGATCTTTCAGGAGCGGATGCAAATTATTTTATGTTAATATACTTAAGGTACAGTTAAAACCATTTTAATTTTTTTTTAGAAAATGACATTTCATTGATATTTTTATTACACCATATATGGGGAAAACTGCTCGCAGATGACGTCCCCATTAACATCTATAATTTAGTAGCTTTTTAAATCTTTGATGGATTCCCTAAAACCCTCACCAATATCATTTTAATAAACCTTATGTCAGTGTGAATTTCCCTTGTAATGGATTAAGTACAATATTTGGGATTCAAAGTGTTCTTAAATTTGAATATTAGAAGAACGATTTGGCATGAGAAGGTCGTGTATGTAAGTCCAGGAAAAAAGGAAATACCAACTCAAGTGTTATCCTTTTTACCTCTGCCATTTTTACCTCTGCCATTTTTACCTTTGCCATTTTTACCTCTGCCATTTTTACCTCTGCCATTTTTACCTCTGCCATTTTTACCTCTGCCATTTTTACCTCTGCCATTTTTACCTCTGCCATTTTTACCTCTGCCATTTTTATCTTTGCCATTTTTACCTTTGCCATTTTTACCTCTGCCATTTTTACCTCTGCCATTTTTACCTTTGCCATTTTTACCTCTGCCATTTTTACCTCTGCCATTTTTACACCGAGCCGTTTCAATACTTCCATGGTGCGGGCATATATAGATTCCGTGCTGGTGTTATATCAACACCGGAGTTTTTGCAGTGTAGTTTTAATGATATCAAGACACCGCCCCTCCTCCCTCCCCATTCTCAAGATCGTGTTCCTCTCTATACCTACATGATCTCTACTACACACAAACGCCATTCACTCTCACATACATGTAACGTTGATATGGTTTGATACTTGTTTGATATTCCTTTATTACTTAAACCAACTTTTTGTTTAATAGGATGGACCTGCCCTTTGATATTCACATGGTCTACGTACTCTATTTATCAGATAGTCTTATATACCACAAGGGCTACACACATTTAGTCTACTATCAAGTTTGGCTTACACTACACCTGGACCCCGTTTCACAAAGCATAGCGATTGATGTAAGACTTATTTCTATGATTGGTTACATTGATAATTGTGTATGATGAATCGTAAAAATCAGCTCCACGATCGATCGCTAGGCTTCGTGTTACGGGGCACTGGTCTGATGCCCATTTCATCTAATTCTCATTTAAGTTACTTCCCAGTTGATCTAATTTCATCTTTGTTTCCAGATTGTTTTTTTTTTTCGTCAATGATAACCTGGTTCATAAACGGTTGATCTGTTTCTGTTTATGGTAACTCGTAGGAACTCGACAGAGGAGCTTTTGCTGGTAAAAGCCAAGCTGGTAGATAACCAATTACCAAGGAAACGTACGTCTATTTTAATCAGGTATAATAATGGCAGACCTTATAGACGACAGATATTACTCTCGGGTCTTTTTATCAAAGTGGAGACAAGGGCAGAATATGGATTCGAACTGACATCCTTGAGATTATATGGGTCCAATGATACAACCACTGGACCACACGACCCGTGTGGTCTGATCACAGCATGTCAGACCAAGTGGATGTTAGATAAAATGTGAATAGTCTGATTGTATTTTAGGCAAAATGTTAAAATGGGGTAAAATGAAATAGGACCAATGCATAGCAAACCAGGGGCCTGTTGCAGACAGAGTTTCGTTTAAACGCAAGTCAAAATATCAAGCGCAAGTCCCGAATACGGGTGCTTCATTGGCTGAAAATCAAGTTGCGAAAGATTTTTTGAGTTGCGTTTGATTGCAACTCTTCCTGCAACAGGCCCCAGGTAGTTGAAGATGGAGTATAGGATTAGAGAAAGTGGGACGAGTAGACGAAACTAGACAGGTACAGACCAACTGACAATACCCCGTCCATAATTATATAGGCCTATTGCCTACCTAGAGTTTGAATATAACATTTTCTCTCCCCGACGGAGTTATGCGCGCTTCGGGCAAAATATAAATCCCTTGGGAAAAATATAGCTTCGGAGGGGAGTTGAAATGTTGTGTATTAAGACGATAGACCAGGCAATATCTGTTATATTATATAGTCTATGTGGAATCGCCATCGGAAATTGCATTCATCATCTGGCTCAAACCCGAAATTCTTGCTACAGCTCTGATCCATCTACGTCATAATAGATTTTTTTTAATACATCAAGCGCGTTCTTCATGCAATCGACGCGTCAAGATATAACAAATGCGATCCTCGCAGCTATAGTCACGTGATGGCGTATTGACCTATCACTGATTCGAATCTACATAACCTGTGTAAAATATACAATTATAAAAACAAACAACTCATTCTGATTACAACAATTTAGAGTTTAGCCATTGCGCGTTTCTTAAATAAATGTATACATTTTGTCAAATGCATTCTTATAAGAAGCTAAACAATCATATACCGTAGTTTTTAATGATAAAACAGTAGTTTCCATTGCTCATCAGATACAGACCTCTTCATACGAAATCATTCAGAGGCAAAAAATTTTTTTAAAAAGAATGCAAACCCCCCCCCCCCGTCTTCCTTAGTAAAAAAAAGTGTATGTCACTCCCAAACACATTATCAACCCCCTTAAATACACACCTCTACACACACAGCCTCGCCTATCCAAGCATACAACTCAATAACCAACAGTTACGTTATGATCTCATGCAAAGTATGTATAATTCATTTATCAATTTTTAGTACTCGCATAAAATTTTCATGAAAATATATATAGCAACCTCTTCATGAATTTCAAGCTTTCATATTCATACATTTGAAAAGGATTATCAGTCGTAAGCAAATTATACATTTCATTCAGAAACTAAGGACGGAATAATGAAGATATTTACACAAAACAATACAAATATACCTTTGATATGAGCCGACGTTGATTTGTGGCAGATCGCTTGATGGTAATAGACTTTGATACAGATGACTTTTATCTGCACATGCTCCGAATTTTTGTTTGATGGCTGAGATTACAACCCTCTGATTCAAGGTGTAAGTTAAACCACTCGACCACGATCGACACTCTCTGAGCATTGCTTTTAAACTCTGGAAATTTCAAGCAATTACGCAATGTCGGGGATTTCCCATGGGTTCAGCGTATGATTTTCGGAGTTGCGTTTGACGTCAAACTTGCCTGCCCATCATGTCATAATGATTTCAATACGAATCCCTTTCCAGGAGCGGATCACCCAACATAAATTTATTACACAGCTGACTGGTTTGGGAAATAATATTTTGGTGATGCTTGTGGAGCGTTGTGGCCCAGTGAATTCGTCTCCGGACTTTGAAACAGAGGGTCGTGGGTTCGAATCCCAGCCATGGTATTTCCTTAATTCGGCATGAAATTTATCGTGCTGTACTCGACCCAGGTATGGTGAATGGGTACCCGGTAGGATTTATTCCTTGAATACTTTAGCGCCTGATATGGCGGCTCAGCTGCTGCCGGGGTAATAATATGATATCAGGTATCAAAGCGCAGTTGAGTATGCATATAGTATATTATCATTATACACTTAAATCAATAGACTACACAAGAAACTATCCTGACATATTTTTCAACTGAAGCTGTATATTTTAAAATGTCATGGTGCACAACGCAATCTAAACAAAAATAAATGTAATTTGGAAAAGAGTGATTTTGATCAAAAATCTGGATTGCAGGCATAAATAGTAACAGTACAACCAAGACTAAAAGAACTCTCCTTGTCTACATCAAATAACGCGTGCTTTATTGAGATGCATTACACAAGATACATTTATTTTAATGACATCCATATTCTTCAAGATATTTACATGGACATATAAAAACAGATAACATTCATGTCATCAAGTACCTATAGAGGACGGTTGGAAGGATAATACATTTGATCATTACATTTATACAAACAATGGCAAGTGTTTAGTGGTAATTTGGATCGGATTGCAAGATAAACATTAGATGTCACACAAGTTCTCCGAATTCGGGGAAGACTTTTGACTCTCTACCATCCTTTTTGTTATGATACAGCGTTCCATCAGTTTCATTCCCACGCAAACGACACAAAGAATCTCGAAATGTTTAGTCCCTTCAATGATATCCCCAGGGTGACCAGACGTCCCGTATTTCCCTGGATTGTCCCGTATTTTGCTTCTTTGTCCCGGCGTCCCGACAAACCCTCCCCGGGACGCCTAATTGTCCCGTATTTCAGAATATTGAACAAAATGTATTTAAAAGTGACGAATTTTCAAAATAACCAACAGATGACGAAGCTGAGACAACAATAAAATCGAAATAAACTTTTGCAAGTTCTGCGGTAATTTTCTTGCTAACCCAGTACATCGCAAACGAACTGGCCTCCTGCCACTGTGTGGCAAGCTGTACTAGCTATAGGCATGTAGGATCGGAGCAGATTCTCTTCACCAAACATGCCAAAATAATCACAAAATCGGCGGGAAATTTGTATAATTATATTATGGGTTCTCAGATTCCTCTTTCTTTCTTTTCTATCATTCTTTCTTCATCCTTCTATATCCTTCCTGCTTACCCGTTTTTTGTTCCATCTATCTTTCTTTCCTATTTGTAAATTTCCTGATCCTTTCTCTCTGACTCTCTGTGTTCATTTTCCTTTCTTTCCTCCTTTTATTACCCGTCTTCTTTATCAAATTTCCCTTTTTTATTTCCTTCATTCTTTCTTTAAACTTTTTCTTCTCCCCCCCCTCCCTCTCCTTGTTCTTTCAATTCTTTCTCTTCTTCCATTATGTTATCACTCCCTCCTTACTTCATTCTTCCTCCCTCTTTCCTCCTTTCTTTCATTCTTTATTTTATTTTTCCTTCTAATTCTTTCCCTTACTCTTTCTCTCCCCCTCCCTGAATTTCTTCCTTCCTTCCCTCCTCCCTTACTGTTTTCCTTCTTTCTTTGTTTCTTTCTTTCAAAGAATGAAGGAAACATTTTTCTTTCCTTCATTCTTTCTTTCCTCCTCCTTTTTCTTACTTTTTTTTCTTTCTCTCCTTTATTTTGTCTTTAACACATGTATTTTTCTTCAATTCCTTTATTTCTTTATTCAATTCAAAGAATGACGGAAACTTTTTTTCTCTCTTTTATTCCTTCTTTCATCCTTTTATTCTAATTTTCTTTATATTTTTATATTTTCCCTCATTTTCCCCTTAATTTTTTCTTTCTTTCTTCTCAATTCATCTCTTTTCTTTCGTCTTTTCTTTCTCTCCTTTATTTTTTCCTTCACGGCCTCGATCCCTTCCAATTCTTTATAATTGTTCACAGGTGTAACATTGTGTAGCCTTCTTTGTTGATTTTTTTGTCGATTGTCCCGTATTTCATTTTGTGAAATCTGGTCACCCTGGATATCCCTACGGGAACTTCCCATGACGGACCGAAGCCAGATCAACATCTAAAAAGATCTGAAATGCCTGCCACAAAGAAACGAAAAAGCAAGTGCACATTGGTGTTGGTGAAACAACTCCCAAGACTCAACCTTCATTTTCCTGTTGAAGCCATGCATGCACTTTCTCCCGATAGCGTCGTACCCATCTGATGTTAGCTTTGGTCTGCTGTACGGCCTGGACAAACGCTCTGGCACCCGTTCCCTGGTCAGGATGCTGCAATATAAAGTCCTCAAGCTGAAAAAATAAATTCAGTATACAGATTGTTTAATCATAGGTAGAAAGGAGAAGGCAATAATTGACAAGCAACATGGACTGCCAGGGATTAGTTTCCATTGAAATTTCTATCTAATTGCATTTGGATGCGGTTTCCAAGACCGTAAGGGAATATATCGTCAGCTTTTGCACAGGTTTATTTTTCCGTTGCACATGAATTTCAGTCAAAATTGGAAAACAAAGAGGAAGAGCTAATTGGACTATCTACCCCTCCCCCAGAAAAAGTGACTAAACAATAATCATGATAATATGGCCTAACAATGATAGTAATAATACTAATAATTTTGGTGATAATAATAGTGATAATAATAACAATAATAATTATAATAATTATAATTGTAATAGACATAATTTTTCAAAGATGCGTTCGGGATATGAGCAGAATTCGGCTTTGCAGAGCCGAGTTATACATTGGTAAAATCAAATGGAATTTAGCACGCAGTATTTTCAAATGCTGAACATTTATCAGCATTTGAAAAAATAATAAAGTTTTTAAAAACAGAATTGCTTTTAGATTTTCTACTTTTAAATAAATGGTTTGATTTTAAAGAGGCCAAACCCTGAAGTGAACTCCGAAAATGAAGTAAGAAAAGAATTACCTCTCTGAGTTGTAACTCCGTGTTGAAATAGGCAGTGACCTTTTTGATAAGATCGGCAAAATGAAATAAAGTACTGCCGTAGCTGTAAATAATAAAAGAAATAAACCATTATTCTTCACCCTCGAACGCAAAATGCGATAGAAATATTTTTTCATATATTCACTTGATAGTTATACTTTTCCCAATTATTCACGTCCCTTATTTAATTCAATTCCTTATTTTTTACTCCTATTATTTTTTGTTCTTTACATGTTTCTTTTCACTCATTTATTCTCGCCATGCGCCGTCAATAAGGGAACCGCAGTCGTTTCGGCTCCCTTGGATCTCCTGCATGTGACCATGTGGTTACGAAAAAGGTGCAGATGAGTTATTTGTGCCTTCCCAAGGGCACTGAAAGGTGGCCCTTTTGGCCACGCAATGTGCCTCTTCGTTGTGCAATGTGTTCTCTTAATATCTTTAACGCGTGCCAGAGACCAAAAAACCCACACAGAATAAACAATAACACAAAAGAAAAATCACCATCAGTGACGAATGTGGAGATATTTCAAATCAGGTTTCAATTCACTCAGTCGGGGGACAAGTAAAATATCATTATTTGTGTTTCATTACATTTCAGAAAATCAAACATTTTTGGCTACCACCTTACGCTTGCATTTTGTGAGATACATGTATCAAATCCTTGATTCACTACAAAAAGTCATTAACAAGTCCCTTTTTACGTTATTTTGCAAAAAAAATAGAATAGATATATCCTACATCATGTACATATACAGAGTGAGTCACAAAACATGTCCCATCAATTCGAAATTGTCTTGTATAAAGTATGAGCATTTAATGGGTATGCATGTGTGTGGAGAGCGAATGTTTTTAGTATCTTGATATATTCACATCTACCTTAGATTACATCAAGTGCGGCAGAATGTATTTTTGTGGGGGGGGCACTTAGTAAAAATAGGTCAAGGTGCAAACAGTTATTTTCACCATTAGATTACGTTCCTGCCTGAAGCATAGATATATCCTGATATATTTATTCCCCCATCTCATTTTGGTACCATTTCCATACGGATCTTTGCAAGCATGACTGACTTCGAGGCAGTCTCCAGAAGGTCGTAAAATCTCAGTTGCGCCAATTCACTGGGTGAAGAATCAAATAAAGTGTGGAAAATGGTAACTTGTGCCCACGAAAATGAAACCTAACCATCATTCGTTACAGACACAACCACCCCTACCACCACACATTTTGTGAAGGGTCCAAAACAAGTAACTGCTTCCCAAATCAGGCAAGCAAATTTAGAAGTTAATTCATGAGACAGTTGGCCACTGGTAATCAACGAAAGACATAACCAATGAGATAAGGAGATGAGGAATTGTAAACACTACTTCATGAGGGATTACGAAGTTTTATTTTTTAACAAGCGTGTGTGAGGGTGAAGGTGGGTGTTTTTGTGGGTATGTGTGTCCGAGAAAGGTGACGTGTTAATGTGGAGGTGTGAATGTGTGTATGTAGGTGTCTTTTTGTGTGCACACAATTTCAGTTTTCTCACTTTGTTTGATTCTTCTCCCAGCAACTTGGCGCAACTGAGATTTTACGACCTTCTAGAGATTGCCTCGTAGTCAGTCGTGGATGCCAAATTCCGTATGAGCATGGTATCAAAAGGGCCAGGGGGGATAACTCTATCAGGACATAATCTATAAATCTATGATCTATGCTTCAGGCAGGGACGTAATCTGATGGTGAAAATATCTGTTTGCACCTATTTTGACTAAGTGCCCTTTCTTGCCGCATCTGATGTAATCTGAGGTAGATGTGAATACATCAAGATACAAAAAAAAATTCGCCCTCTCGAAAAGAACACCCCACACACACACTTTTGCGATGCGCATGCCGTTTCATAGATGATAGTTGTAATTGAAACTGGCATACTTTTAGCCGAACAGACTCTTAACAGTTGAAGGAATTGGAAGCTAATATCCAGCCGATAATGGAAAACAGAGAGAGCCTGATGCTATTGATGATGGTAATAATGATGACAAAGATGTGAATGGTGATGAAAAATTGATGATGAAACTACATTTATGCTTTAGGTGATGATTATAAGGAATTAATAGGAAGACGACGAATGTGACGGCAATGATGGCTACAATGATGATGATGTTGATTGGTGATGTTATGGTGATGATGTTGATGATGATGATGATGTTGTTGATGATGTTGATTATGATGATGATGATGATGATATGGTTATGATGGGGATGACTACGATGAGGGTGATGATGTTGATGATGATGATGATGTCGATTATGATGATGATGATGATGACCATGGTAGGATAGAATTCATGAGGTGATGGTGATGAAAATACTTACGTTTTTCTAAAGAAATCCCAATTATTCTGGAAAAAGCGCCAAGCTAGATCGTATCCTATCGGGTTTTTTGCTACATACTCTAAAACAGAGTCGGCATCCTGGGATCTAATCACTCCATCAGTTATCATCCCTAGATATCTGTAAATAAATGAGTGCAAACGGGTTTGTTTGAGTCAATATGTTAAAATGCACGAGATTCCTGGAGGGTGTTTCAAAGGGCAGTTCGTAAAGATATGGACAACTTCACGCTCGACTGGAACGTGTTCTTAGTTAAGTACATAGGGATATATCTTTTAACACAAGAAATGGTAATAATCCCTGTGTAAAACTCATTTGTAACTCACAATGAGCTTAATACAATGCGCTCCTTGCCGAAAATCATAAAAAGCAATGGAGGAATGCAAACTCAAACATCGTCATACAGTAATAACGAGCTATAGAAATGTAACAGATAGCAATGGAAGTTTAATACAATATGATAGAATTATAAGAACAACGGGCCAATCAATACAAAATAGATTATCTTCATATTGTGATTTTTTTCATCTCTGTGTCAATTATCAAGTCGGCATGCCTGGTTTTCTTTTGCATAAACTTCACACATATCCCTGGCTATTTAGCAGTGTCATTTGATTTGATTAGATTTGATTTATTCATTTCCAATAAAAACGTATATACAAGTGTAATCATTTTTTTATCAGCATATTAACATGATAAGCAAATGACATAATGAATAACATATGCACACATACATTCTTATATTCTAATTGAAATATGATTTTACGTGATAAATTTCTTCTTTGTTTTTTAATTATTGAAACATATAGCAGAAAAAAATATATATATACACATATATCGACATAATACATTTTAAATTTCACATAGGAAATCACAGAATGTATTAATCGTCGACGTATCCGTCTTTCTGCCACCAAGGAGTTGACGCATGATCACGTGATGAAGTGGTAAAGAACGTACTTGCTGAGTATCCAGGGCTGTTTGGCACACGCCAGGGATTGCAGTAGTAAGGCTCGTTCACTGGCAACGAGGGTTGATTCATACTTATCGAACGCAAAGGACCACTCTGTCTCCCCACCCATTGCGATTGCAGTACAATACACGTGCTTCTTCTGATCTGGTGGAATACTGTGATTTTTAATAGAGCCGTAATGAATTTGGTATTCTTAAATTCTAATTTCCAACAATAGTTCAATAAATAAAGTCATAAATCGCAGACTTAAATCACTACAGAGTAAAAATTAATGTTAGCATGTTGTCACTTGAACAAATTGTTAAACGTACTTTAGAAATTGTTTAAATTGTTTTGAAATTATCTAAACTGTCTACAAAAAATAAAACACTTGAAACAACTTGTCATACATCCCTCATAATAGTTTGGATCAGGAGTACAAGTGCTTCCTCATTGTGAATGAAGACTTAAATACCCCCAAAAATAATAATGATAAATAGTATTTCCCGTCCCCCTTCTTGGTTCAAACTTTGAAAAAAATAGTACAAGATCATTGGTCCCCCTTAACCCCCCCCCCCCCGGAATGAGGGGATCCTTATAAATCATATTTATCTGAATTGCATTTCGTCAGAAGTTTAAAGACAGGACATGCACGCTTACGATGTCATATTTTGTCCATTCCTTAAAAGATACTCATGAAATAATGAAATGTTCAACTTACGTATTATACGAGTCATTCCTCATCCAACTTGCAAACATGGATGTTGCTCTCGTGATGCAATCACGGTTGCCATAGTTACAAGCTTCCTGTTCAGCGACAACACGAGCTAATCTGTACATGATTACATATAATTTTCATTGAGCTCTATAAATGGATTAATAACTATTTCAACATTAAGACCTGAAAATAGTATCAATCAAAATAACAACTATAAATAAAAATATAGTATCCGGGAAGCCAGATAAACATGATGAAGGTAATTTTAAGGCCAATTAGAAGGCCAGTTATAAGATTCCGTGAATGTTAGTTGATACAAATAACTGATTTTATTGGGGATTTGATATTAGTGGAAAACAGCTCCATTTTGAGCGATAACATGATTATATGAAGAATAAATTTCCAACTTTTATTTGTGGTAATGCAATTCATGTTGTGGCTTAAAGAGGTCCGAATAGAAATCCTGTTATTCGACAGTGAAAAACATTACTGATGGTTTTCTTACTGTTGAAGATGATTGCTTTCCGAGTTATATAATCCAGCATCCCTGTAGAAAGGTTCAACAAGCCTTGACATGTATCTCTAATATGAAAAGGTAGACAAGAAAGACAATAATGACACCAATAAAATCTTTAATAAATATACATATTTACATATAATGTGATTTAACTCAGCATTCGCAAATTTCAGAGCTAGAAAAAACAGTCTCTCAACTGCCCTTTAGTGAAACAACTCTTCCATAATTTACAGCAGTTTTACACCAAGAATTCTTGACTATAAAAGCAACAGAATGAACAAAACTCATTCGATGATTACACCCATTAGAATATTATAGGTCATTCCAATGTCGCATATATATTTTGGAGTCGCATATATAAAATAGCAAAGACAAGTGGCATATTGGCGACGGGACTTTTGCCATTTTCGAATAGGAGTCGCGTTTATGAGACTGGGAAATTAAAACTCGAAACTCGGCAAAACTTGAACTGTCACGTTTATCCGATTATGCATTCGATTCAATTTTTTCATTTCATTATTGAAAAGAAAGAACTGGTAAAACAGGGAATGTATTCATTCTGCATAATTATTCAAATGAGCAAAACGCCACTTGAAATCAAACTTGGGACCCGTCTCATAAAACTTTGTATGACAACAAATTTGCAAAAATAGTTAAAAGCTACTGAATTCCTTTAATCTGATTGGCTGAGAGTAAATTTGCTAAACATAAATTGTGTTGTCAAAACAATTCTTTGTGAATCGGGACCCAGTTCACAATTTTCTACTCTATAACAGTGAAGGAATTTTACTATTTGTTGAACAATGGATACAGAAATGAAATAAACTAATGAATTCAATTAAAGAAAAATTCTTTCTTATCTTCATTTCTTTCTCTTTTCTTTTATTTTTCCTGCTTTCATTGCCGTTGTTTCTGTTCTACGTTTTCCTCTTTTTCTTTCTTTTCCGCCCTTCATTAGCTCTTTTCTCTCTTTTATTTGGGGGGTGCAAATAGGTGTCCTCATTCCCCTGATCCTCTTATGGTCAAGCGACTCACCTGGAAAGCCCCAAAGGCTGAAGCTCTAGACAGCATGAGATTGATGTACCCGAGGACCTTGGTTGCGGTCAACCAGGGGACGTACTCCCTCTCATCGGATAGATAGCGGGTGAGGTTGAGGGCTATGGTATAATCCAAGTCACCAGCTCTCGCTAGATTCAGGGCGTCGCCGATAAGTTCTGCACGATTTGATATAGGTATCGCCTGTATGTCAATAGGAGCAGAATTCATTCAAATCAGGTATTAATAATATGCCTTATAACGCTTAATACAAATGTAAGCGCTGCATAGTATAATCACGGCTTGAGTACGCTACCCTGATTGGACGCTCGAGCATTCAAGTAATTCCTTCCTAGTTGGTACCCATCATTTACTACACCTTTGCCAAAGGATGCGAGTTTTGAACCCTAGACCTTGTGGTTCAAACTCCGGACACTTATCCACTGACCCAGCATTATCATTTCATATTAGATCTATGTCACCCTCAATTAGTATAATAGTATAAGATGGTTTTGGAGTATACTAAGTATACTCCAAAACCATCTTATACCATTATACCAAGTCTTGGATGACGACTTTGTCGTAAAGTTGATGAATTTTCATTTGAAGTAGATATTATCAAGTAAATGTCAT
Source organism: Lytechinus variegatus (assembly GCF_018143015.1). NCBI lineage: Eukaryota > Metazoa > Echinodermata > Echinoidea > Temnopleuroida > Toxopneustidae > Lytechinus > Lytechinus variegatus. Next base: position 27,874,559 of record NC_054743.1, on the reverse strand, counting down.
GAGTATGGAGATTGCTCGGTAATACGTCATGTTTATCGATGCATATGAAAAATACTGTCGCGAAACTGAGAAAATTGACAATTTTGCGGCCAATTTTGGTGAATCACTTTTAGCATGTTTAGCAGATCTCGCCTGTCCCGCAATTGCCAATGTGCCATAATTCTTTCTTCACCAGGATTAAGTTCGTGCAGTGCAGTGCATATTCACAGTGATAATGAAGATCTGTCCGAATCAAACACACACTTGACGTTCACAACCAGTGCCCCTGGGAACGATGTTTTCATCGATGTGCTGGCTAGCTGGTATCCTTCATCCCCGAATGCAGATTTTATGTCAAGAAAAATTGACAAACAAAAAAGAGCAACCCACACCCTGCTTCCCCAGCGCCATGTTCACAAATCACATTCTATTGAGCTCTGCAGAAAGTTCCCTGTCAAGAGCGTTGATGGCGATTATGAAAATGTCTTAGTAAGCATGAGAAATGTGAAGCATGCATCCCTACCTCACGATTCGATAGAAGCTGTGATATCAGCAACTGCCAGTTATGCTCATCATAGTTAACCCGGTAATATCCATAGGCGTTGATATTTACTAAAAGCCACTCATCTGCCGAGGATCCCAAGATAGGCGTTGTAACTGAATAAAAACCAAGAAAATGATGAACAAAGGGACATAACCAGGATGAAGAGCTACAATACTAACGAGTATGGTGACCCAGTGATCATTTTCAATGAGCACCTTGTCACCTTTTTTTCTCTAATTATTACCGTCGAATTAGCTGGCCAGTTAGAATCAAGTATGGCAGTAGGCCTATGTGGTTAACTGTCTGACTGTAGTGGCATGGACGCTTCTAGGTAATGCCCAAGCATTATCACGAAGCCGCATGCTTTAAGGAGGGTGCATGGTTCGAGGAGAAACGACAGGTAAAGAAGAGGCAGGTAAAGGAGGAGGTCGAGTAGGAGGATTTTTATGAGGATTGAAGATGACGTGAATCTGGCAAAGTGGATCGAGGGGGTTTTGCTGCGAGTGTGATGGGGAATCCGCCCCCCCCCCCCCCCCCCCCCCCTTCATGGGGACAGAAACAAAACCGGACTTAAAACTTTGGATTTGTGATGATGATGATGATGATGATGATGATGATGAACGTGAGATGAGACACAGATTCTTTTGTTGTTGTTGTTGTTAATATATGATTATGATCTTACCACCAGATGAGTTTGGGGTTAGCCACTGAAGAGGAGGACTGTCGAAGTTCGCCTCTCCCTTAGTCGTATACCTAATCGGTATGTACCATGTATAGCTGGAAGAAATGGTCAGATTGTTAGAGGATGAACTGAAAACGGGTATTGATGCATTGATGGATAATAACATTGTAGGTTTACCAATTATATTCTAAGGCTAGATTTCCAATTCGTGTCTGATTTTCGGTTCGCGGGTGTTTGATAAAGCTGTTTACACAAGACTTTTAATCATTTCTTGTGCTTTCTTTTCGTACAAACAGCTTTACGAAACACCTATACCAAGAGGTGACATCTCCTCGCCTATACCCAGAAATATAAAGATTCTCTTTGGAAAGATATGACATAAATTATATGATGAAATCTCTGAAGACTCATTGGGTCATTTCAAGATCCCAACTACTGTTGAGTCAACACAACCTGAGGCCACAACGTTGAACTTAACATGAAAAAAATCTGTTAATGTTACGTCACCTGATTGAAATCACTTTTATACAAACGGCAATCCATTTTTTTTATAACATAAACATAAAACATGCAGGAAGAAGAAATCAATCTTTGACAACCAATGCCTATAACCCTGGACCAGACGGGAAGAGCTTCTCGTATGTAGGATAGGGGTCGGGTGTCCGGGCACTTTAAAATTTTAAGACTTCAATAGTTGTAATCATCTTCTATTTTGTTCTCTATAATAATGCTTAACATTTTGTATTAAAATTGATTAAACGCTTGTTAATATTTCCAAATGGCTGTTTAAAACTGCTTTTCCGGTCGCACAACTGGTCTTGATGCTATAATATGCCATTTTATCCCTATATCAGTGGATCACGGTGTCCCAAGTCTCCTCCCAAATGGAAGGAGACGAACGTGTTCGATATCTTGACGTTATTTTTCAGTCTACATGAAAATTTTGGTGAAGTCTTTAGCAAGAGTTCATATTTTGGTGAGATTAATTTAGCGAGGAAAAATCTGAATAATTTCCGTAGGAAATTCATGAACGAAGACAGAAAGTGTGTCCCCTTTTAGATTGTTCTTTGGGTCTGATGTTGCCATCAAAAAAATGATGAAAAGTGGCCACGTAACTTGACATTAACCTTATTAATAGGTCGCTTGACTGCATTGATTTAAATAAAATGCAAGTAGGATAGAAATTCATTTAGAACGCACATAAGCGGTTATCTTGAATGAGGGCCGACATTTAAGTAGATTTTAACAAAATCATGGATTGCTCTGGATTTTCTCAAAAATTAAGCATAAATAGCAAAAATAAATGTGAATATTTGTGCTTTGTACTGTATTGCCTCAAATTGTTTCCAATTGAATAATAAAATATATAGATCGTAAAAGTTACTGAAAAAGCTTTTTTTCGGACAAACAATCCGTCCGGGTATACATCAACCGGGTATAGGCCTACATATAGTCCATGTAGGCCTGTACCCGGTTGTTATATGCAGACGTATTACACCGTTGCATACTTTAGGCACCTCATACCGATAGTCTGCACCGCGTCTTTAATGAATCCCACTAGAGCGGCTATCTTGCATTCCCCATGGTTTATCTATGATGAAACCGGGCATGGTGGCTCAGCGGTAGAGCGTCCGCCTCATGAACGGGAGGTCTTGGGTTCAATCCTCAGCCGAGTCATACCAAAGACTTATAAAAATGGGACCTTCTGCCTTCTTGCTAGGCGCTCAGCATTTAGATTGGAGAAGGGTAATAATAACATGTTATGTTATGCAGGGCCCGCTGGTATAGCAGTTTCCTAACTGAAGTGGCTACCCTTGGTAAATAAAACATTATTATTAGTACTAGTATTAAATGTGAGGATTTGAGATGAAATGTGGCGGCTCGGACTACAGATAAGATGCCTTATTGGCATAAAGGATGCATTCAATAAACGTGCAACAAATTAACACGATTTTTCTGTTTTAGAAAAGAATTGGAGTAGATGTTATACCCAAGATCATCGTATTGTGTTGTAGTATTCGCTTCCGGGTCAATGAGGAAACGACTCTGTTTGGCTGAGAAGGCCGGATTAACTAATGAATAATCACGAGTGACGTAGACAGTAGGATAACCCATCTGTAATGTCCAAGTATCCATGACCTCCTTGACATCAATCGTCGACCCATTTAAGGCCTAAATGAGAAAAATATGATTAAGGTTGCGATTATTTATGACGGGGTAGTAAAATCCCATAAAATGCCAAATACATCTTACTAGCTCCCCAAATAATAAATTTTGTATACAATTCAAAAGACTACTCGCAACATTCAAATCTCTTCATGGACATGCTTTAAATATCTCTCTGAATTAATCAAGGCATACATTCCCAGTAGGTCCCTTCGTTCTGCAAATCAAAATTTCCCAACGGTCCAGAAAAGCAAAAATTAAACATACTGGTGATAGATGAAAGGTCCTTGCATAAAACTTTTTACCTGAGAAAACTCAGGATGTTTTTACCAGAGTTTTTGCCCTGTGTTAAAGTCAATGGCAGAAATCAGACTAACCTTAGTTTTCAGTTTTTACCAGAGTTTTCTCAGGTAAAAATTTTTATGCGACAGGCCCCAGCTTTCATTAATTGTATTCCAAATATCACATCGTTTGCATCAGATTTAAAGGCGTATCTCATGAAGAAAGAATATTCAACATAGTCCCATTTACAGTCCTTGATACTTTGATTTTTTTTTCGAATTCACTTTTGTTTGTATATTTCTTTATGTTCTACAATGTACAGCGCTTTGATATGGATTTCATGAAAAGCTTTATATAATAATTATTTAATATTATTATTATTATTATATTAAAGTTGTCTATATTCATTATTCATTTACTTGTGAATTGTATTTTCCTGAGTTACCCTTTTTGTGTCATTGAAAATCAGCAGTTTGAATCCGAAATATGGTAAAGACCTACAACAAAGCATTCTAGTGAAGGGATATAATTATGTGTGAGAGGGGGAAAATCCCAACAACAGTCGCTAGCGAGGGAGCAAAAAAAAAACATTTTCTAAATATGAAAATCGAATTTTAGGACATGATTTGAACACACTAACCAGTCCATATTTTACCCTTTTCCTTTCGTTTCCTTGCATATTATTCTCTCTTTTCTCGGTCAAGGAACTTTTTCTGGGGGGCGGTACTCCCACCAAGACATCTATATATAGTGTTTGGAAATAAAGGGTATACTTACATCTGTGAAACAATTCCACAGATCAGTGTTAACTGCATTACCGTACTGATATCTCTCAACATAGAGCTGCAAAAAATCACATGAATATTTGAAACGCCATCAAAGACGATAAAAAGGCAAACATATCTCTAAAACGTATATCCCTTTGGACTTATTGGAAACACATATTACATTACATTTCCTATTACAAAGAAATTATCGGTTAGTATCTCCATTATGGCCTTCATATATATATATATATACTATAACCCATAGTTCTATTTGTTTAGAAAGTAAAGGTATATTAATGATAAAATATTATTTAAAGGGTGTATTTCCCCGGGTAAGTCACATACACTATATTTGCATTATTGTACAGTAGTCTTGGTACACATATACCGGTAGTTTTTTGTTTTGTATAAAACAACTGATAGTCTCTATTTTCCATTTTGGCGTGAATTACAATGAATTTCGTTAAAAATTGAAAATAGAATTTCAGATATTGAAAGTGCACCTTAGTCTATGAGGCATCAACTTTTGTAAAATATTATATTTTTTAAGCTGACGACTTTCATCATCCTACTGGGTAACTTTAATAAGACTGATTTTTTTTCAATGATCTGGGGCCCGTTGCAGAAAGAGTTGCAATCAATCGCAACTCTAAAAATCATGCGCAACTCGATTTTCAACCAATCAACAGCGCGCATTTGGGACTTGCGATTGATTTTTTGACTTGCGTTTAAACGCAACTCTTTCTGCAACGGACCCCAGTTCTATATAGAAAATCAAGCTTAGCCCATAGAGGTCCGTGGCTGTAAATGATGCTCTTGAAATTTACTGTTGTGTTCTGCCTTTTAAAGGAGAGTGAAACATTTGGAACAAGATAGCTTGTGTGAAAACAGAAAAATCAAAGAAAGGGATCAACGAAAGATTGAGAAAAAATTAGACAATTAATGAGAACGTTACGAACATTTGAATATTGCGATCACTAATGCTATGGAGATCCTCTCTTTGGCAATGTGACAAAGATGTGTGATGTCACTTGTGAACAACTCTCCCCATTACTTAAGTATATATTTCACTTAAACTGCCTCTTTTGTCACATGTATCAGTAGATCATGTGTTTTACTATAGTCTGAGGGCATGTAATACAGATAAAAAATAATACTTCTTGGATAAAGATTTTGCATCACCTAAGAAAAAGCAAAAGGAGACATTTTGGGGTATTTTATAGTCCATCAAATGGAAAGTTGTTCACATGTGACATCACACATCCTTGTCGCATTGCCAATGGGAGGATCTCCATAGCATTAGTGATCGCGATATTCAAATGCTCATAACTTTCTGATTATTTGTCTAATTTTCCTAAAACTTTCTTTGATCTTATTCTTTGATTTTTCTCTTTCCACACAAGCCCACTTGTTCCAAAGGTTTCATTCTCCTTTAAATCAAAAGCTGATAAATTATACACACCTGCAACCCTCTCCTAAATGTTTCTTCGCCAAGGAAATCGTGTATCATCCTAATGATAGAAGCTGCCTGTTGGATTAAACAAACTAATTGGTTACTACAACCCATATTAGACATGACAGCAAAACCGAATGAGGGAGGATGACGTTGGTTACTATTCTAGTATCATGTATTGTTGATATCATGGCTCTTTGAAAAAGAGGGAATATAATGTACATGATTATATAAAGATCCGATAGACTTCTTGATTTATTGATTCACAATTATCTGTATAAAATGCTTTTTAGACAATCACAAGTTCCTAGAGTTTGAATTACTTATCACATGGACTAATGGAGTAAACTCCATTTTGTTACACTATTATTCCGCTCTTATTGCCGTTTGACCTAGCTACACGAAACTATATTACCGACTTAAATTGAACCTAAGTCTCACGCAACGTCTCATTGGTCAACGCATACAAGTACATGAATGACCGTCGGTAATGCATTCTGTGACCCTGTTGCAGAAAGAAGTGCAATCGAACGCAAGTAAGATTTAAAAAAAAGCAATAACTCGCTTTTAAATCAAATAAATGCGCACATGGGGGATTTGCGATAGATTTGTTTTAAAGTTGCATTTAACAGAACTCTTTCCGCAGCAGACCCTGGAGAAACACCTACACGAAGGCTATACAACCTGGGACCCGTTTCACAAAGGACTTGCAACTGCTGTAACTTTGCCATAATGGCAACTAACATGGTAACAGGGCTCAGCAGCCAATCAAAATCAAGGTTACCATAGTAGATGTCATAATGGCATGCAAAGCTACAACAGTTGCAAGTCCTTATGAACATGATGAAACGGGCTCTTGGTATGCAATTAATATCTTTTTGTCCATGACAAGCTAGGGGCTCTGTCAGTAGTAGATGGACACCCCGGTCGAACCTGGATCACTTTGAAAGAAATAAGTCATCACGTTTTCATCATCTTAAACTCAAAGTACCCCAAACCAATTTGTTTTCACGTAGGCCTACCTCTCTAAATAATTGCTCACAATGTTACTTTCTTGATATGGAGAAAATGTTAGGCCTGATGCTGATACCCTTTCTACCATGTTCACTGTACGCGTGTACACTCTAAAAAATGAAGTGCTAATTCAGCTCTTAAAGAGCTTGTATAGTGACTGCACTTCGGAGTGCTCATTTTTCTCGTTCAAATTTGAACTAGACAAATCAGCACTCCGAAGTGCAGTCACTATATACACGCTCTTTAAGAGCTAAATTAGCACTTCATTTTTAGAGTGTATATTGCCCGGCGTGTAAACAATTTTACTTGCTTTTATTTACGAGCATAGTCTCAACTTTATAATTAAAATGCCTGCCCCCCCCCCGATTATTGTTAGAGCGTTAACGCGAGAGCATAAAGATTAAAGAGTTTTCGCAACAGCTACAAAGACGCTTTCTTGAACGTAGAGAATCTATTGTCAAATGCCATCTTGAATCGTAAAAAAACAGTTTCGTCGGTGACTCTGGACTGCAAACGACCTATTTGCGATATTTCGTCAGCTCTCGAATGTCGGACGAAACTGTTGTTCCGATTCGCCGACACTCGACAAAGACTTAATTGTGATTTGACTTGCATTTTCATTGCGTTTGCTGCGTTTGAGGGTTCATTCTGCGTCGCTGAGTGAAAACTCGCTATTACCTTATCATAGACGATCACATCGTATTGTTGGTTAATGTCGTCTGCAGTGAAGACGTCCACGATGATAGGGCGGGAAGAAGGAGAGGCGTCTTCCTGGAGGGATTTGAACATCTCTTTCGCAGTGAACTGATCTGTCTGTACCAAGAATTATATTTCCAGTGGTATAATTGAATGGAAATTAAACGGACCAACTCTGATGACATTCGAACAAAGAAATTTGTCAAAGACAGGTGCGTAGATTAGATATCGTAATTTAAATCCGTCTTTTTAAAGAGATGTGGAATGACTTTCAATTGAACGATTTGATTATGATTTTGCTATGTGAAAGCTAAATCTCAGTTACTTGTGTGTAGGTGTGGTTGTGTGTCTACATGGAGTTTCACCGATGGTCGATTTTTCATCAAGGGATGTTGGTATGGCACAGGGAGAACTTTCTCTGTCTGTCACTCTCTTCACCGTGTTCACATACATATTACAAAGTAATCAGCAAAAACAAAATGCAAAAAATAACACAACCAAGATGTACATATCGTACAGTACCTGCCTCGAGATTCAATGTAACATCTTTCTTTAAAGAAAATATTTCTTCCCGATGGATTGTATTTTGGGCGAAGTGCACAGCGCTGAGGGTAAATATTTTCCAGAGTAACATATTGACATATATAATATGAAAGATAAAACCTATAACCGACACACATGTTCCACGAACTTCCAGCAGAAACGGCGGAACCGTTGGTCGGCGGGGGCTTCACCACCCCATCCCCTTCCATAGACATACACACTCTTTCACCAAGTGTGTAGAAAAGCTTGAAATGGCTAACTTATTGTGATTTATTATGTGTGTTGAGCCGCCCCAACGTATTTTTAAAAGGTTATCGCAGCCTGTTCTATAATCATTTCTCTTCCTAAATAGACCGCCCCACGATAATTTTTCTTAGCCTTTTAAATCCCCCAAGTCGCGGTAACTCCCTGTTATTTATTCATTCATTCATTTATCTATCTATTCATTTATTCAATTATTTATTCATTTATTTATTACACATGTTGCACATGTTTGAAAAGAGTGTAACTTACATATTTAAAAATGACCGTAACTTACCATACCCCAGTCTGGCTGAACTACGTCGCAGCCGATATTCCCGGCGTAGGTTGCAAAGCCTTCTTTCAACCAGAGGTCGTTCCACCACTCGAATGAAACCAAGTTACCAAACCACTGTAAAATCAAAGCACAACACAATAATTGTTGTCAAGTCAAAAGCTCAACTCAGGGTCTCGGGAATCCCCAGTATACAATAATACTACTTACTTTACTAACTTTACTGTTCCTATACATGTCTCTAGTCATGCTAGTCGAGCACCCTTACAATGGTGTTTTGCACTAATCGTATGTGGATTATATATATATATATATATATATATATATATACTGTGTATGTGTAAAGTAAGCTCGTCTGCTTTGCTCAATCGCTTGAATTACAGGTAATGTAGGCCCATCTTGAACATTAAACAAGTCCTTAAGTATTATCATCTACCAAATAGGTAAAATTAAGAATATGTGTAGAGGAGAAAGGATCTGGCCTGAGTTGCCTATATGGCAATATTATCCGAAATTGTGACTTTGAAGTTTTACAATTATTATTATTTATTGTGACTTTTCTGGAAAATTATAGGGAATTTTACTGCTCAAAGTTCTGACTAACCTGATGAGCTAGCTCGTGAGCCATGACGTAGGTGATATGCTGAAGGTCGGATCGAGATGACGTACCAGGTGTGTATAGAAGATAATATTCACGAAACGTCAGGAGGCCCCAATTTTCCATGGCACCAACACCATAGTCGGGGATGGCAACAGTATCTTCGAGAGACAAGTAGAATATCAATTAAATCAGATATAATTTTGCTAGATCAATGGAAAAGAAAAAATGAAAATCATACGGACAAATCAAAATGTTACATATACAATGATCATTTTAGAAAAATTCCTGTGGTACAATTCCTATTCGCTCATCATTTTCCGTAAGAATATTTGTCTTCGCACTATAATTTTTACATTTCATTGTTCTTCAATGAATGCTAATTTGAAATAATCGAGTAGTATAATTAAGCATTTCTTGAACAGACAAGCTCTTAATGATTTCGAACCACAGAAATAACTGATATTTGATGCTAAAAATATTTAACGTTCGAGAGAGTAGTATGGCAAGGATTATTTTACCACTATTTACGGTGGTCATCATCGTAATGCGCACTGGCGTACAGAGGGGGGGGGGGGGCTTGGAACCACAAAAACTTTCCTAACCAAGATAAAAAGGGGGAAGAAAACGACGGGAAAAGGAATGAGATGTGATATCGTTTTCAGAATATTATTTCAAAAAAAAATCGAAATATTCATACCCATTTTTGGAAGCGGATATTCGGTACTGAAGTAGAAATTATAGTAATCCAATATATTGCCTCCTTTATCTAAAGCATAGTGCACGGAAGACATCGCTTCTTTTCTTGCCCAGATAGTAAACTGTATAAGGGAAGAGAATTAACAGGATTTTATATATCAGGTTATCATTGATTATATATATTATTGATATATGTATACACACGCCTCACACACACACCCTCATATTATATATATATATATATATATATATATATGTATGTATATGTGTGTGTGTAATATAGTGAAAAAGATTGGGATAGAGAATATTGGTAGGCGAAGCTTAAATCAAGTTTCCCACAGCTATCATCACTTTCTTTGAAAATGATCCTTCCAAAGGGAGGACAACTGTCTGAAACTTTCACCGTATTTTTCTAAAAAACAAAAATGAAAACATAATAATTCAAAGAAATGAAAATGGGGGACGAAAAAAGTAAGAGAGAGAAAATTATGGATAAAACAAATCTAGATAATAAAGTAAAAGACAGAAAACGAAGACAGAAATTTGAAAAACAAGGGAACAGAGAAGAAAGAGACGTTTGGGTGCATGGTTAGATGGTGTCGTTAATTTGAGAGCATGTTTTGTTTTCCTAGCTATACTACTTCTCTTGATATTTCTTTTAATATAATCTTCTATGGCTTTACTTGATCTCCAAAATATATTTTGGTCATTCCTGGATTTCTTATTTCCGTTGCAGAATAATCTGCAGGTGCATTCGACCTATTGTTTTTTAGAAGCAGTACACATTGTTTTAGTGCGCAATAATGATGAAATTTACCATTGAATTTTGCAAATTATCTTGTTCGGTCGCTTTCATATATTCATATAGCTATGACCATGATGGCACAGAATCCATGCACGGCAATACTCAATGGTAGGTTATGAGAAATAATAATTACAATAATTATATTACTATACATAATATATATAATAATAATGAATAATAAAATGAAATGCAAACTAAGATAAGAACTTCAACAATTTCTGAAAAAAAATTCTGACGAGCAAAAATTAATATATTAAATTCGGTCAGGGACACTTTGCCACCCTCCAGGTACCCGACTGCCTTTTTTCAAATGACAAGTTCACGCCAACAAAATGTTGATTTCAATAAAAAGAAAAAATCCAAGAAGCATAATGCCAAAAATTTCATCAAAATCGGATGTGAAATAAGAAAGTTGTGATATTTTGAAGTTTTGCTTTTATTTCACAAAACAGTTATATGCGCTTCCTGGTTGTTATACAATTTTTTTTTTGTATTTTGCTATATGAAATATGAAATATTCTAATTTTCTCCTCATTTTCCTGGGAAGCAAAGTCTTTGTTCCTCCCTGAACATGACGAATTACAGTTGTTTAACATCTTATGGTTCAGACAAGTTGGTTCTTATTGTCACATCGCTAAAAAATGAAATATTGTATAATTCAAACGATAAGAAACAAAAGAAATAGTGAGTGAGGGACATCATTGACTCTGATTTACCATGTTTACATATCACTGAGTTGTGTATGTAAGCATAAGCGAAACTTTGAAATGTCATAACTTCCTTATTTATCATCCGATTTTATTCTATTTATTCAAATCAACATTTCTGGAGTGGACTTGACCTTTAAGTACGGAATGATCTACCAGCGATTCATCCAACATCTCTCCCCCACCCCTCTCTTTCTCTTTCTCTCTTTCTTTCTTTCTCTCGCTCCCTTACTTTCCTTCCATTCCTGTTTTTACTATCCCTCTCATAAAGTTCATCATGCTAGTTTCTCAGAGAGTTCAGACATTCAAAAGGTCAGAGAGAATTATTCTGCCACACCATCTGTGATTGTTATTTCGGCTATTTTGTTTTCTCAAACCATCTAAAAATAGATCTTTGGAGACTATGGTACACCATTTCATTCCTATTAAAAAATACCTCAGTGTCAAAACATTTACCTTTTCCACAATTTTCATATTTGTTGAATTTATAGCAACAATTACTACTTCGAATTCAAATTATTTAGTCCTTTTTAACTGTGTGATATAATTTTTTTTCCCTTATCATTTTTAAGCTCTTTTCATTCTTGACCTTTTTATCAACTTCATTTATATTACTTCATGTAAACAAATCAATCAGTTATCAATCGTAAACGTCGATACAAATAGTGTAGAATGTAAAGATGTAATTCTAAGCTTGTGTAGATAAACCATAGAGTTAAATACGTACTCTATGAGATAAACTCGCAATGCGGACACCTCGACTGAGTGAGTATACTCGTGTGTTCACATACGAATATAATTACTGAAACATAGTGAGATATGTTTTCGTACTTGACCAAGGATTGTACATGTATAGTGTGAGATTTCTATAAGAATTTCTTGATAGACGGTGCAGAGTTATTCCAGATGATTACAGAATGGTGTCATTTTACATGTACACACACACACACACCCAAACCCAACCCTCATCCAAACGCGCACACACACATTTCTAAAGAGAGTGAAATTTCGTTGTACAGCAGACACCAGGGGCCCGTTGCAGAAAGAGTTGTAATCAATCGCAACTCTAAAAATCATGCGCAACTTGATTTTCAACCAATCAACAGCGCGCATTTGGGACTTGCGATGGATTTTTGGTTTGCGTTTAAACGCAACTCATTTTGCAACGGGCCCCAGGAACCACGCCGAGGGACATTTTGGATGAAAGGCGAAACGATGACTATTGATGCCATGGCCGCGACGTACGCGCGTATTTTACTTCATGGCATGAATGGTCCAATATATATATATATATGTGTATATATATATATATATATACAACAAAATAACAAAATATGCTGAAGATAATGCTTTCATTGCCAATATAGTCTTTACTCGAATTTTCGACGGTCCTCCGTCTTCTTCAGGAGTACAATGTGTGGTATCAATCAGAGAGCGCATCCTCAGACAGATGTTGTTATCATGACTGGCTGAGGATGCGCACCCTTCACAGAAACAAATATAGTAACGCTTGTTTGTAATTATCTAATTGTTACGTAACAGTAAATATTGCGCAATAACATTTCTTGTTACGTAACATCAAGAAATTTAAGAGATGAGATGAGAACGAAGATCAAATTGGTTCGGAGAAAATGGCTCTCCCGAAAAGTATTTACGAATAGGTATTATTGAGCAAGAAGAGAAATTCCTGTGTGATACGATAACAAACATCGCGGCGCTTGTCAAAGTATTTTTTTCAAAACTAACGAAACTAACGAAAGAATGAATATCCGCTTAGGAATCCCCGTTTATCCCAGAGTCGAGTAAAGAATAAAAACTATATTGGCAATGAAAGCATTAACTTCAGCATATTTTGTTTTATATATATATATATATATATATATATATATATATATACCTTACAGAAGTGAAACTTTAGGATATATATATATATATATATATATATATGACACCATTCTGTAATCATATATATATATATATATATATATATATATATAAAATCAAGGGAGCGAGGCGCACGAGCTGATTACAAAGGCGTTAATGGGATTAAGGATGAGGTGCACATCTTTGCTGGAAGGGCTTTTGTGAAAATTTACAGTAAAAGATAGGTAGGCTATTGTAGTCCACCCCCCCCCCCACCTCTCTCTCTCTCCTCTGCGTAAGACCCTTCATGATATCAATTCTCTTTATTCTTTATTATCTTAACGTGGTGAAATAATCGCTCGTATCTCTGACTTACTCCCCAAGCAATAAGAGGAAAATGTCAAACAAATCGCTATTGACAGAATGGGAATTCGGATAAGCACACAAACATGCATACATCCTTATATTTTTCGTGAAACGAATGCGAAACAACACATGCAAAATTGGCGATAAAACACAAACACAAGATTTTGGAATAATTTCATTGACAAGCTTAAGGTGATATCGTACCAACGGAGAGTCTTCAATTTCTGTGGTCAATCAATAGGACAAAAAGACGTCTCTTCGACCCCGCCCCAAATATCTATATATATGTGTGGGGGGTGTATATCAACCTCCAGGAGTTTAATCGGAGACATCAGATTCTCCAGGCCAGACGCTGTGATATTCGTGAGGTCGAGGGTTCGAATCCCTCAGGGCCTGGCTGTCTAGATGATATTTTTTTCTCGACAGTCGTTTCTCATACAGCGGTTGCATTTTCGTGCACAATGGAGAGGATGATTAGCATATGCATTTCTCTCTTTACAATTATTAATGAAGCAACTTTCATGATTTTTTTTCTACATCTACCTTTGATATCGCAATTTAATTTCTAGGCATGAATGTGGTTTTAAAAGAGGTACACATTATTTGATATAATTATATTAAAGGCCTTAAATATTATTCGATACAGAGCATCGATCAAGTTACATTAAAAATGGAATGTGTTGCCGTCGGTGGTGGGCAGAAAGGGTGATCGCATGGCCCCCTTTGAGTTTGAAATCATTAAAAAAAAAACAAGGGAAAAGTGGAGAAAGGAGGGAGAGAAGGAAACAAATAAGAAAGAACAGTATAAGAGTGATCTGGGTCGTGCCAATCTATAATACTCCTTATAATTAAATTGAGAAAACATTACGTCACCGTTTGGCTTCTCGCTCCCATACCCCTTCACTCCCAACGCAACCCCCCCCCCCCCCCCCCATAACCAAAATATCCTAGTGCTGGTTGAGGTATAAAAAAGAGAATGAAATTAATATGCCATTGAATGGAAGAGGGAGTGAACATTTTTGATTAAGATTAAAATTATGAGGTAACCTCTATGTTGCCGGCTGTCACACCAGTTTCTTTTTCGAAGTCGCAGACGACGTAACAGATGGTGTAGCTGGACATCGGTTTCGTTCTCTGGAAGGTGGACATCAGCCAAGGTCTCTCACCATCTTCGACAGTCACATTCTCCACTTCCATCACAGGCATGTTGCTAATGGCCACGTAGTCGGGTTGGTGAACGATGGCGATGTCGTATGTTGCCTTCATTGCCGGTTCGTCGAAGCAAGGGAAGGCCATGCGGGCGTTGGTGGGCGCGAAAAATGTTGTGGCAAGGTATCTAGCAACGGACGATATCAGATACATTTAAATATTATCAGGCGAGTGATCGATGAAGGTGTTCGTGAGTTACTTTACGAACGACTGGTGATCCTTTCTTGTGGTAAATTAGATTTTCATTGATGTTGATTTTCATCATTCGTTTTTAAAGTCGCTCTCATCTTACGAATGGCTTTATAAAACACTTACCAGGACCCTGTTGCATGAAAGAAAACTGGCAATATTTGCCATAGTTTTTATGCCAAAAGTTTTATGCAACCGGCCCAAGGCCTATCAGTCATGGCGTAAGTTACTCTGGGTTATTCATAATAAAAGCTCTTTGTAATGTTACCAGTCGTACCTATAGAAAGTCGTTCGTAATTTCCGAACAGCATTACGGAACACCTACCCGATCTTCGAAAGATGTAGATCGAAGAAACATCATCTCACTTGACATGTTCAAAAATCACCTGAAAACATACTTATAAAATTATAAATGTTACTTTTGTATGCCCCTATAAAGGCATAAAAAGTAACATTTATAATTGCATATAACAGCCCTTTATATCTTCTGGAAAATGCGCTACATAAATCATATTTTAATTATTACTTAATACTAGTTTCGATATACATTCATGTGGGGGTATCCCACTCGTGCAAGAAAACACAAGAGTGTAAGTGCATGGTCGGTGCTTGTGCTTTTATTGCAAAAAATCTATTCAAAAAAGTTTAAGTACAAGTATGGGTAAATAAAGTTCTTATGTTATCAAGGAAGTAAGAGAAAGTTCTTGCAAAATATCTCCCCTGAATATTTTGCAGAGGTAAAAAACCGACACAAAATTTTGAAAATGGCTAAAATACCTAATTTGGGAGGTAAATGAAAAAGGGAGACTAATTATATTACCTCAGTTGCTGTGTATCAGTCAACTCGATCAGAATGATAGAGGAGTATTCATTACCTGGTTTCTCCCGTTACCGTCTTGTAGGAACTCCTGAAGAGTCCGACAAGCCCCTGGTCTACCAGCTCTGCACCGAAACCAATCTTGAAGAGATATTCCTCCCCTTGGACCAACCAACCATCCAACTCCACCACGAGGTACTGATTTCCTAGGTATGTCCAGGGTTCTTTCGATAATCTCGGAAGAACACTACCTCCGTTCCTCGACAACATTTCAAGCGATGCAGAACCCGGGATCAGGTCCAGCTGTTTCGAATGCATGATAATGATGTTGGTGTTCCTCAAACACCGTATCGACACCGTCACTGTCCCATTAAACCACTGCCGGTGGTCGATGTCGATTTGGATGTCGAGTTCGTAGTGAATCGGTTTGAGGTCGCCGGGGAGGCGCGGTTCCTCCCACGGCGCCAACGGTGCCTGGCTCGTGGAGATAGGTGGGGGTCTACTCGTTGGCGTTAGATGGGTTGTCCTTTCATATATATCCTTGGTTGGTTCCTGAGTAGGTTGGTGATGAGTTGCATATGGAGGGTATGTCACTCCAGTGTACCTATAATACCACAATCAAGTTAGGTTGAATATGTAAATAGAATATACAATATGTCAATAATAATAATAGCAGGGCCCGCTGGGAGAACAGTTTTCGGAACTGAAGTGGCTACCCTGGGTAAATATGCCGTTATTATTATTATTATTATTATTAAACGTTGTCTTGAAAGAACATCAAACAGCATGGACCTGGCCTCGGAGGATTATATTATATTGTTACTGGGGTTCTTTGACAATGCTCAGCACCCCCAGTAACAATAGAATAATCCAACGCGGACAGAGGCCTGCCAAACAGTCCCTTAGACATTTCAAAAGATGTACCTTGTGGGATAAACGATTTACCAATGCAGAAAAAAATTACCTGTGTAACTCTGAATTATTCATAATATTATTGACTTGCTTTTCGCAATTAATGCAGAGATCTTTTTCGAGTCTGGCGTTTTTAAAGTCCTTCGAAACCTTGGTAAATATTAGTGCTCGTTGGATTTTTTCAGCTAGCTCTCGTTAAAATTAGCAACCGGTAATGTTTTCATTTATATTTTTAAAAAAAATAGGTAATGTTCTTATTTCTATTTGAAAAATTTGAGCATTACATTACAACTTTATTTAGTCATACATTTAGTCATACAGGGCCGCAGAACGGTTTTCAAAGTGACCATGCAAAAAATGAAAATGGTCATTTTTACGTTTTTGTAAAAAAAAAAAAAAAAAAGTGTGGGGGGGGTTGAAGCCCACCCCCAAGCCCCCCGCTACAGCATCCCCTGACAAAGTACCCCGAATTTTCATTAGATTGCCTATGCTAGAGAATGGGTTGGTACACAACAAAAATACGTCGATATTTTGTTTTATCGGATATCCGATCAACATAAGCATAATTATTGACAGTGGCGTAGACAGGTCCTTAGACCTGGGGGGGATGATCCCTAGCTGGGAATATATTTATATATACATATATATATATATATATATATATACATGTATATATATATATATATATATAATTAATATATAAATATAAAGAATGAAGGAGATAACGTACTCGATAAAAACAAAATATCATGGGCCAAAGCAGACGAGTTAAAGATAACAAAATAACGCGATCTGCCTCATGGATTATCTCGTGTGTCTTTTAATCACTTTGCTTTCAGCAATAAACAGGGCATCCAGTAATAAACAAACTTCCTTGCACATTTTTCGTGGCAGTAATCTTTTGTTTGATTAATGACAATGAGTAAAGATGATCATAAGAAAAATGTCATTTGTCGGATGTCTAGTTATCATCTTGGTCATGACAGTCCTGCTAAACATGATCTAGAATAACTAGTATTCCTTATTTTACTAGTATAGTAGTATACTCTTTTAAAAGTAGCGATATTGTTAATGATCAAACGAATGAATCAACAACTAAAGGAATAAACAAATAAACAGCCAAATAACTAAAAAAAATATCAATTACAATTATAGTAATAGGGGTAAAATAAAAAAAAGCTCAACATTATATTTCTTATCCACGTGCAGATATGCGGACACTAAAATGATAAGCACACTCTGTTTAAAATTACCATGATTACAAAGGCTTGATTGAATTAAGTACGGAAATGAAATAAACCTCACCGGGTTGTCGGAAGTAAACTGTATAGATAGAAACTTGTTATAATTTCGATTCATTTCTTATTATGTACCTTGTTATGATGATTATGATAAAAACATAGGTAAGGAAATGTAACAGTTTATAACCTTCAAACCTAGAAGACTGCGCACGTACAGAAATCACTGGTATAAGTAATTCCAAAATACATTGCGCCTCGACTTACTTCTTCTTGAAACTGGAAGACGTTTATTTTCACCCAATATAGTTATGCAAAACAGTCCTTAACAGTAAAGGATTATAATGCCCAACATGAAGGAAAAAGAGGCATACTAATGCTTCATATGGCAGTATCAGGTAACACGCTCGAAAGGAACATACTTGCTAAGTTCCTATTCTCTTGAACGATTCAATAATCAGTACATGTATAAGTACAAAAGTATGAACGCTTAAGTGCTTAATGACTAGGAAATGTACTTGGTGAAACTCTGAATAACGATCCTTAAATGTATATGACGACGCAAGACAGTTGTTATTACTTAAAACTTGCAAGTTGTAAATGCATATAAGATGATTGACTCTGAATAAAAGTCCAATTTTGATCATGTTTGTCATTGCTGTACGTTATGATTATTACTGCTATTATTATTGATTGATTTTAACTAGCATTCATTGCTTTATTACTGTATAGTTTTGCTTCTTCCCCCACAGAAACCTGGGGGGATGATTGTACACACCATCCCCCCCACCTAAAGTCATATAAGGTCTGATATCCATTTTGTAAGATGCGGGTCGTTTTTTGTCTCGCCTGCGTAGCGGAGCGAGACATAGGTATCACTATTTCCGGTGTCGGCGGCGTCGTCGTCAACAATTGTGTTGTACACCCAATAACTTTCTATAGCTTCGAGGTGGGATCACCAAATTCATACCAAAGGTCCATCTCCTGAAGGCACTGGTCAAGTTTGAATATGAGTCGAATTTGAATAAGGTCAAAGGTCAATGAACTTTTCATGACTGGCACTGTGCTGTGTTGTACACCCAATAACTTTCTATAGCTTCGAGGTGGGATCACCAAATTCATACCAGAGGTCCATCTCCTGAAGGCACAGGTCAAGTTCGAATATGAGTCGAATTTGAATAAGGTTAAAGGTCAAAGGTCAATGAACTTTCCATGGCTGGCACTGTGCTGTGTTGTACACCCAATAACTCTCTACAGCTTCGAGGTAGGATTGCCAAATTCATACAAGAGGTCCATCTTTTCAAGGTGCAGGTCAAGTTCGAATGTGAGTTGAATTTGATTAAGGTCAAAGGTCAATGAACATTTTACTTCAGAACTCAGTACTCTCTATACTTGAACCAGATTTTGTATTTTCCTTGTTTATTCTTTAAAAGCTGTTGTTGTTATTTATTTAATGAGCTATAGTTCTTGGCACCATTTATAATATTCACACAAATTTGCCAAAGGTACAATAGAAAAGCTGTCAAAGTTTCTTAAATGTTACCCTTCAGATTTGCTGTATGTGCATGTTCTGGTAATACTGTAGATTATACAAAACAAAGTGAGAAAAGTTATTCCTCTGCCACCATCTAACATAATTATAAAAAGATTGGCATTTTATTACAGTGTGAATATTATGAAGTGTGAACCGCGTCTACGCCGTGGTGCCGGGCAACATCATGTTGCACTCATTATTATGAATTACATTCTTTTTCACTAACATTCATTTCCTTACTTCCATGGAAATCACTATAGCTTCATAGTATTAACAGCATTCTTAGTGTTATCTCATTTCCTAGGGATAAAGTAGGCTTATAGCATTATTGCATATGTAAACTGTCAGAACCACAATTCACCCCCTAAACTGCTGACAGCCTCGGAAGTCATATAGCATAGTTTTGACATACATTCTCTTCATGACTGCAATATGCAGGCGAGACAACGCTTGGCGTTTGCCTTGTTTATAATCAACCTAGTGGGTAATTTATCATAAGAATCTAGTCATAGTTAACAAAGAGAATCGCAAGCCATAATAGAAGAGGGTCGCTAGTTATAAAATGGAAAATCCTTCATTAATCATAAGGATAGCTATTCACGAACGCATCACAGTTTCACCAGTCATGAGAGAAGAAGAGGGTCGCTATTCATAATAAAAAGAGGATCACTAGTCATAATAGAAGAGGGTCGCTATTCATATAAAAAGGGGGTCACTAATGCTCGGAGAAGATATGATGCTTGCCTGTAAAACAAACATAGGGTCTTGTGTTTTGGGGTCGATTCTGGGCAACTGACTGAAATCTGCATGACGTTTCAATATATGGATTAACGTTATAAAAATAAAGTCTTGTGTTAATAATCCTGAACTTCAATTTGTGGGGGAGGGGGGGTATTTTCCATATTTATGGGAAGAACACACCAGACAATTATAAAAGAAAAACAAATTCGTGCAGACACTGTGAAGATATCGGTGACTGAAAAATCAAAAAATTTCTACGCTGGGGATTCTAATGATACCAGCATGGATCCTACCATCGACCCTCTTCTATTAAAATAGCGATCCTCCTATTGGCGACCCTTGTACCATTCTCTTTGTCATGACTATACCCTCATGCCGGCCCTCATCGACGATTGGCGGCCCTTATGAATAGCGACTATCATGACTAGCGGTCCTTATAACATACTACGCGCAATTAGAACGACTACACACCCCCAAGAACAGAAGACACCCCCATGACAAGATAGTATAAGTCCCATAAGTTCATCTAAATAAATGTGTCATCAAGTGTTTTTAGGTTCAAAGTCGAGATCGAGTAAGACTTCATGCATCAAACATGTCAAATTCTTCTTCTCCTCCTCCTCCTTCTTCACCATCATCATCTTCTTTTTCTTCCTTCTTTTCTTTTATTTCATTTTATTCCTCTCTCCCCTCTCGCGCTTTCTCTCTTTCTGGATTTGGTTCCCATAGACGGCATGTTGTACATATTTGGTACAAGTGACAATGGGCTTTATAACGTCCAACCCACTTTCATGTATTTTGTCTTTTATCTTTTTTAGAGCATTTTTTGTAACTGTCAAGGTCAAGAATTTATTTCTATTTCTTTACATGATTGCATATTTATTTTTATGACGGAAATAAACCAAACAAAGTAAGAAACTGTGAATTGCCATGCATATACTGGTGTAAATCGATTTTATACGACCGCCTCCTCCCCTCTGTAGTCGCTTGATTACGTTGGTAATTTTGAAGCAACATCGGGATTTGAGGTACTAATAATGAAAAGGCTTCGTAAATGGAGGGAATGGCGGTGTATGATTAGAAATTAATGACTTATTGCAGTAACTACTGTCATTTCACATACTGGAAAACTCGGATCTAGGGGCTGCATGGAAATCCCTGGGGTCGACTTTGAAAAAAAATCAATACGAATATCCTTAATGATAAATACACCATTTTCGTACAGATGCGGCTGGGGCACTCATAGTTGTACACTCCGCGCTAAAATGAGTAAGTAGCCTACGTTAATGAATAGATAAATAAATAGATAAAAAAAAATTAATGGAAAAGGGAAAATTTGGGAAAGAAAGGCAATGAATGTGTGAAGTGTAAAATGTGAAGCTATTTTCTGAATGTTATCATGATTATATTATTTTTTTCAAACAAATATACCTGTATAATCACAAGTGTTTGGCCTACCTCGTATGACATGCCTTCTTTTCCGCGAGCAATCCACACAGCAATCCCACAATGACGATGGCGAGGACGAAGAGAACCACGACCACGATCGCCTTCGACTTCGACAAATATCGCTTCCCCGAACGAATCTGCTCGTCTGGTAAACGCTCGTTTTCAAGGAAGTCAAATTTAAGCATTTTTTTTCAATCGTCGGTCGCTCTCACAGGTGAATATAGGCCTACGTTTAAATGATTTAAAGCTCCAGAGAAGGTGAGGGGGTGTGCACGCCGATGGATCAAGAGTCGGTAAATACAATAGGATTAAATTGATCAAGGTCCCTTTCGAATTGATCTAATAAAAGGCTGATAATGGAAGCTGAGGATTCTCACTGCATGGCTGCCCATCCAGTGCAGGTTTATAGATTCACCT
This sequence comes from Lytechinus variegatus, assembly GCF_018143015.1. NCBI lineage: Eukaryota > Metazoa > Echinodermata > Echinoidea > Temnopleuroida > Toxopneustidae > Lytechinus > Lytechinus variegatus. The sequence continues at coordinate 27,852,354 of NC_054743.1, read as the reverse complement.
ACATCCATACCACCGGTGTACCACAACACCTAACAGTTGACCGTTCATACCTCGCGGGAATTAGATATGAAATATATCGCAGATTTTCTCGCTTTCGTTTTCGTAATGAGATTCACTTCGCTCAAGCACGATGATAATATTCGCATCTTTTTCCACTCTCTGAATCCCTTCCCTGAATTCCCGCGTTTTGTAAGTGTGTGCGTGTGTGTGCCCGCATTTGCCATTTACCGTAAACGATGTGTGTGTGTATACGTATGCGAGTGTCATCGTCGGCATCAACGTCACAGTAATGACGTATGATGTAGTCAGACCCTCCGTCTGCCAAGTGCCTGAGTGATATATCTTCTCATTTCTGATCCCCCTTTCGACTCATCCGTAAGTTTGTTGCTCCGCTCATCACCCCCTGTACACATATTAAAGCTTGATGATGCAGACACACTGATGAAGTTGGGAAGTTATTCCGGGAAGATGAATCCTTTCAAGAAAATTTTGTTGTGAAGGAGCAAGGTCTACGAACTCAATGAAAGCTTAATTGAAAAAAACACAATAGTTGGACAAAATATTGAATCAAATCTATACAGTATAGGAACTTGCATTCGATTGTTTGGAAAGTAAGAACCGCATAATTATATTCATAATATTTTACACACCATTTGTTTTAACTTATTCGCTTTTGCTCTTTGCTTATTTTTTTCGAAACGATTTAAAGGAATTTACTTGTGAACAAAAAAAGGCGATCTACATTATTCTACTCAGGAGTACGTGTGCATTCTCTCATGGACATTGCTAGTAGGTCCATGATTCTCTCAGGTAATCGATGCACTCTAAAAACAAATCAGTCAAAAATGACTAGTTAATAGGGTCAGTCATATTTTACTAGAACAGAGTTATTTCTGACTAGAATATATGTCAGAAATGTGACTATCAGTGATTGCCATATCAGTTGCTCCCAGCTGACTACTGCATGGTCTAGTCAATTTGACTGATCTGTTTTAAGAGTGTGTGCAAGGCATTAAATCTGAACTTCAACACTTAATGCAGTATCCATCTGACCTCATTACTGCAAACATAAATACCTAATGAAGGCAAAGCAAAAAAAGACACGAGGACTGATGGTAAATTAATGAGTTCAAATGTTTGTGGTCTTCGAAAAAAAAACTATCTGATGGCATATCTCCAATTTTTATATTATATGTTTATGCGAATCTAGGGCAGATGATATTTCTGAATCACTTATTCCTAACGGATTTAAATTTATTAGTAAAGAAAATAAAGATAACACACTACATAAAGCACATGGAATAGGAATTTTAACCAGGAAGAGTCTTTTCGACTTTGTAACTGCATTTTATCAGAAACAGTGCTGTGGCTAAAAATAGACAAAAGAGCATATATATATGGATATTCTTTCATACTTGGAGCAGTGTGCATTTCACCAGAAACCCCCCCCAAAAAAAAAATCAAGAGTCAATGTTTGATGACTTATCATCTGATCTTGTTATGTTCAACAACACCTATGACTTACCGATCTGTTTGTTAGGAGATTTCAATGCAAGAACAGGTAATGTGCGTGAAGTAATTGAAAATGGAATTCATGAATATAAGTTCCATCATTTGATTGATGAAATATTACATACTAGTGATTAATAAATGTTAAACACGTATCAAGAAAGAAAAAACAAAGATAAAACAATTAACAATCACTGAAATCGTCTTGTGGAGCTCTGTAAAAGTTTCCGCTTGAATATTGTTAATGGAAGAATAGGCATAGATAAGGATGGAGATTTCACGCGTGCTAATGCAAGCACCATTGATTGCTGCATTTCATCACCTTCCTTATTCTGCAATTATTTATGGTGGATACGTTCGATTCTTTTGTCAGATAAACATAATGCCATTATTCTTACCGTGTAAGAAAATGCATACCGAATGAAAAGCTTATCTGAACATAATGCACCACCAACACAAACGATAAGAATAAAATGGGATCCTGAATCTGTCACAGACTTTACAAAAAACATAGATGATGAGTGCGTTGGTATATTGCATGATAGTAAAGATATAGAAAAATGGGGGTTTTACGCAACATTCAATTGATGAAATTGGTAATCGTCTTTAAAAATTGTATTATGACGTAGCAGAAAAGAGTGGTATGATGAAAAGTGGTTGCAAATTAAATTATAAAAAATCAACGGAAAAATTAGAGAAGAGATGTAAACCTTGGTTAACTGATAACTGTTATAAACTAAGAACTAATGAAAATAATACTTCGGTATGAAAAAACTTAAAAATAAAAACAAAGTTGTTAACCTAACTGAAAAAGTTGAAGAAAGGAAACGCATGTATAAGAAAGCGATAAAAAAATGCCAACTCAGAATTTCATTATAATCTGCACCAAGAATTAAGAGGTTTGAAAAAGAAACAACCTCATGAATATTGGAGATATTAAAGCATTTTGTGAACATTTCAGAAACTTGAATCAAGATCACAAAGAAAGACATTGAATCGCCAACAAGTAATGCAGTTTTAAACAGACCAATTGACAGAGATAAGGTAATCACTCGTTGAAAAAATTAAAACCGGTAGGGCGCATTTTGAAGATTTGCTACCGAATGAATTTTTGAAGAACTCAAGTAATTCTCTGCGTCATTTTATTTTTGAATTATTTACATGATTTAATACTGTGTTTGAAAGTGGAAAGTTGTACCAACAGATTGGACTATTGTTTTAATACGGCCAATTTACTAGAAAAAGGGAAACTTGAAGATCCAAACAATTAGAGGTATCAATTTATCATATTTATTGAGTTGTCTGGGTAAACTATTCACAGCTGTTTTAAATCATCGGCTGAATAATCTATCAACGCTAGATCATATTTTTACTTGACATTAGTTACTTGAATTATACCTGTTTGGCAGAGAAAGGGTATATTGTGCCTTCATCGATCATCGTAAAAAGGCATTGATATTGTTGATAGGACATCACTTTGGAACAAATTACCTTTAAGTGATATAAATGGAAACTTTTCAAAGTGGTTAAAATATGTACACACAAGCTAAATCGTGTTTTATGAAAGATGGTGAAAAAAAATCAAGCCTATTTAATTGTAATATATAGGAGTCAAGGAGAAAATTTTTCACCTTTACTGTTTGCTATGTTCATAAACGACTTTAAAGAATTTATCAGTGAACGATATGATGGTCTTGATGTTTTACCTGAGAAGCTTCAATCATTATTACTAGATCATGGAATTGATGTGTACATGAAGTTATTTACAATACTTTATGCACAGATGATATTTACCATTGTCCTTGTCAAATCTGAACAAGAACTTTAATGTGCGCTCAATGCAGGTTGTTGTAAACGATGGTATTCAAATGTGAATATAGACGAGAAGAAAATAGTTATATTTTGCCGTGGCAAAGTGAGAAAAACGGGTTCTCTTACATTCTTGAAGTAGTAAATGATGATATCTTGGAATAACCTTCAATTCCGGATTAAATTATAATAATTCATCTCGGAAAGCTCAAGCTAAACAACTGAATCAAGCAAGAAGAGCAATGTATAGCATTTTGAATAAGATTTATCATCTTGATTTACCAGTGGATATCCAATTGAATTATTTGATCAACTTGTTTTACCGATACTCTTCTACGGGTCAGAAATATGGGGTTTTGATGTGATTAGAGATCAGAAGTGTTCCACATAAAATTTTGCAAGCAGCTTCTTAAAGTTAATAAATCAACGGCAAACTGGATGGTTTTAGGCGAACTTAGATTCAAATTAAAGAAAAATATTGAGAATAGAATGATAAACTTCTGGTATGGATTAGTTTACAATAGTATAACAAATTTGTCTGGTTTGATTTACGAGATTGTATATACTTTCTGATCAAGGTATATATCACTGTTGGTTAACGAAGATAAAACAAACTCTTAATAGATTGGGCATGACGAATATATTTGACATTTTTTATATCTTGATGAGATATTCGGTAAAACAAGTTGTAGATCTACGAATAAAGGATTCACATGTTGGTTTGCGTTAATATACGAAAACTCTCAGTGTGTTGACTACAAAATATTCAGACAAGTTCATCTAGAAAGTTACCTCATCAATATGAAATAAAAAAGATAGAATCACTTTTTATAGATTTCGTTGTGGAAATCATGGACTTCCTATAAAAATATATTGCCGCAGAAAGATTTGAAAACCGTCAAAGAAACATTAGGCTTTGTATATACATTATGCAACGTTCACTCAATTAGGAATGAATTTCAATTATTCATTTATCCTTTTTTTGCCAAAGAAAGAAGTTTAATCTTAAAATATATTACGCTCAAAGACCGAATACACTCAAAATGAATCAGCTATTCAATAGTGAAAAACCAGAAATCCGTTCCAATCTTGTGAATTTTTGTAAGAAAATAAATTCGTTTCTAAGTATGTTATGCTCGAAATTCAATATTTTTGAGCTGAATTGAATAGTGGTATAACAGCCAATGAAATGCTGATGCCATTACTTGCCTTCTATTAGAAATTGTTTATGCTAATTATAATGTTAAAAAGCTGGGGGTTAAGCTTAACATGGCATATTATTCGAGGTTACACTTCGTAATTCCGAAGGTTCTTTATTCCGAAGGTTCGTAATTCCGAAACACGTAAATTGCCTATACCTCGATGTTCGTTAATCCGAAAACGAAAAAGGGTTCGTTAATCCGAACATTTGTGGCGTTATTCCGACGGTTCGTTATTCCGAAGGTTCGATAATTCGAAAACGAAATAAGGTTCGTTGTTCCGAAGGTTCGTTAATCCGAAAACGAAATAAGGTTCGTTGTTCCGAAGGTTCGTGAATCCGAAAACGAAATAAGGTTCGTTGTTCCGAAGGTTCGTTAATCCGAAAACGAAATAAGGTTCGTTTTTCCGAAGGTTCGTTAATCCGAAAACGAAATAAGGTTCGTTAATCCGAAAACGAAATAAGGTTCGTTTTTCCGAAAACAAATAAGGTTCGTTAATCCGAAAACAAAATAAGGTTCGTTAATCCGAAAAATGAAAACCGGGAAAGCAGAGGCAAGTGGGAGGCAAGGGGGAGGGGGACACTGTTGCCGTTCAATTGTTATGAGGATGGGAAGGCAAGGGCGGCCGAACGAATTTTCGTTTGGGGGTATAAAGCCAAAAAATGAAACTCATACGTCAAAATGGGCACTTTGGTGATATTTTTACCTTAAGATTATCATCTGCTTGAAGTCATTGTGTGTTTGATAGTGATTAAGTAGAGAAAAACCTTTTTTGAAGTGATTTCTTACTATGGCAAAACGAATATTTAGGCTTTATATTTCGGGAGAGAGTATAATGAGCGAGCGGCTTGGTAAAACAAATTCAGAGGTGAAGTTGTAAAACGATTTTTGGGGTCAATTATTCTTAAAATGGCATTATTGCGAGCGTGAATCACAAGCTAAAACTTTAGGTTATTTCAATAAAAAATGAAAACAAGTTTTTTTTTAAAATCCGAGCAGATTTCTGCTGTCATTAAACAGATGTACATCTAACTAAAAAATTAATAAGAGCGCAAAACGCGAGCTTAAACATACTGACCAGAAAATGCACCTGTTAAATAAAGCATTTAGTGACCTCTTTAGGATGCATATTTAGCCAATCGTATGAGAGTGCGAAGCGCAAGCTGAAAATTTGCAATATTCCAGCCTGAAAACTTAACTTAACTTGTATACTTTAAAAAGAGTATTTTATTTCGAAAAACACGAAAAACGGCATATTTATTTTTAAAAAAGGAACTTTCCCATTTTGGAAAAAATTAATTTCCCTGTTTTTTTATATCATTTTGGGGTGCAAGTGCCTTCTGCCTTCTTCCCGGCGGATCCAACTTTCGTCAAATGGGGGGGGGGGGGGCAAATATTTCCTCGATCGGCAGCCTAAAGTTGATTTATGTTTGTTTCTTTGAAAGGGTAGTCCTAACAGTCAATAATTAGCTTTATACTTATAAAATAAAGTAAATATATAATAACATGATAAACCTTTTTAAATAATGCGAGCGCGAGCTATACATTTTTTTAATATGATGAGCAATATGTTTGTGATCTTCAAAACGAGATGCCTATGTAACTAAATTTAGATAATAACTGCGAACAAGAAGCGGAAACAGAAATTTTAAATATATAAGCTCTGACATGATCTAAAGGGGACATTTTAAGAACTTTTTGCAGTTAGCCATGAAGACGATGCGTGTTTCAACCAGTGGCGGCGGAACATATTTTCCTGAGGGGGGGCAAAGCCAAAAAAGGGGCCAATAGGGGCAATTTGGTGCAAACGTATATTTTCACTATGAGATTATCATCTGTGTAAAGAGGTTGTGTGTTTTGTAGTAATTGAACTGAGCAAAATTATTAAGTGATCACTGATTGATAAATTATATATTTACGTTTCATTTCTGCGAGTGTAGCGAGCAAGCGGTTTGGGGGGAAAGAAATCAAATATGAAGATGAAAAATTCGTGTTTTTGGTCGATTACTGTTAAAAGGGCATCCTTGTTATAAATGTTGCGAGCGAATCACGTGCTCAAACTTTTGGAAATTTCATGTAGGCCTAGAATGATAATAATGATATAGATATTTTTTACCCTGGGAAGCCACTTCAGTTCTGAAAACTGTTCTCCCAGCTATTATTATTTTTTTTACAAAAATGCGTAGAATGTCCAGTTTTCAGGTTGGAAAATCGGAAAATTTTTGCTCAAGTTTCTCTTTCGCATCAAGTATAGCTTATTGAGGAACTCATTCTATTCCTGGTTACAAAAAAAGTATAAAATGTCCAGTGTTCAGGTGGAATATCACAAATTTTAAGCTTGCGGTTCGCGCTCTCATTATTTAGTTCGTGAGATATATATTCTATTCATGAGTCACTAAATGCAGTCCTTAAAAGATTACTTAGAAGCCTGTTGCATAAAACTGAGAAAACTCTGGTAAAAACTGAAAACTAAGGTTAGTCTGATTTCCGCCATTGACTTTAGCACAGGGCAAAAACTCCGGTAAAAACAACCTGAGTTTTCTCAGGTAAAAAGTTTTATGCAAACAAATTACAGCTCGCCCTCGAGTTAATTCTTTAGAAAGATACATATATTTTTCTTACGATTACAAAAAATGCTCAGAATGTTTAAGTTCACGTCTTGTTACATGAAATGTCTACTAGTTTGAGCTTGCGATTCGCACTTTCAACATCTCACAAGGATCATTATTAGTATTATTTTTATTTTTATTACAAGCAGAAGCTGTTATTAAAAATGACGTCCCCTCCAATACAAATCCTATTATCTAGAGGTTACTCGCACGCGACCAACACACTTGATCACCGCATCTTTAAACCATTTGCTTAGGCAGCAATTGCTCAGATAAAATCGAAATTAGCATATGCTTGATCAGGGCGCCTATTCTTAAAGGGGAAGTTCACCCTGACAAAAAGTTTATTGTAAAAATAGCAGAAAAAATAATGAAATATATTGCCGAAGGTTTGAGAAAAATTCATCAAATAATTAAAAAGTTAATAGAATTTCAATTATTTGATTTGTGACGTCATATGCGAGCAGCATTCCTAAATAGTGAATGGTAAAATATCAATAAAATGTCATTTTCTCAGAAAATTGAAAATGATTTTTACTGTACCTTTTGTATATCAATAGACAAATCATTTCACACCCGATCATGAATAGAAAACAAAATCAAGTCATCAGGAACCATATAAAATTTGAAATTCATGCGTTTTATATTACATAACACATGGGGCAGCTGCTCGTTTATGACGTCACAAATCCAAAACTTTGAACTCTGATAACTTTCTTACTCTTTAAAGGATTTTCCTCAACCCTTCACCAATATTTTTTACTATTTTTTCTGCTATTTTTACAACAAAGTCTTCTTCAGGGTGAACTTTCCCTTTAATGAAATACATGCTTTTGGCCACAGCAGACGCATGTATCATCGATCGTTATTACTATCATTGCATAATATCGTGTAATCTTGTAATGACAACACCGTTTTTGTTACCAAAATGAATAATTTTCATTTTCGGAAATACGAACCTTATCTAATTTTCGGATTAACGAACCTTATTTCGTTTTCGGATTAACGAACCTTATTTCGTTTTCGGATTGACGAACCTTCGGAATTACGAACCTCATTTTGTTTTCGGATTAACGAACCTTCGGAATTACGAACCTTATTTCGTTTTCGGATTAACGAACCTTCGGAATTACGAACCTTATTTCGTTTTCGGATTGACGAACCTTCGGAATTACGAACCTTCGGAATTACGAACCTTCGGAAATACGAACCTTCGGAATAACCGAACCTTCGGAATTACGAAGCTTCGGAATTACGAATGTATGCGTTATTTGATTATCTCAACTCAGGCCTAATCTTCTCAACTTTGCTACGCTCGAAATATAACATTTTGAGCTTTTTTAAAGGCTGTGGTTTGATAGCCACCGATATGAAGATGCAGTTACTATGATTTTTCTTCTTTTTTAAAAAAATCAATCATATGTAAATTTGGATTATTATTTTTGAAGCGTCAGGTTACTATTTAACCGTAATTATAAAATTGTTTTTAATGCTAAAATTCGTAGTCTTTTTAATTTATTTTTGAAATGTACTCTAAATGATTTGTTAATTACTTCATGAAATGCTATTAATGTTTTTTTTACATTTTTTATGATTGCCTCTCCAATACCCACTCTATGGGTGACATGGGAATAAATGGAATAAATGTCATTGCAATCGTCATTGTCATTGTCAGCCATATAGAGATATAAATATTATCTCTATCTATTGTCAACACTGCCGTCGACTGCCTTGTGTTGCTTCCCTCTACGTCGTTGATAGCAACTTAATTAATTCACGGAAATTTACGCATGCGCGTTTCGTTGACAACGGACGCTCGGCCTACTCATTCTCCCAAAATGGCAGGGATAAAATTGACTGTTATTGGACTCTTACCAAATGAAACATTTCACGTTGCCAAATTCTGCGCAGAGGTATTTTCTTTTGATTTAGTTCATTGATATATTTCCATAATTCCTTTCGATAAAGCGACAATTTTCACAGGTTTTGAATCGTTCGATCGTAAATTACTTGCACTACCTTGTCCCATATACTGAGGAATGTGTTGGTAGACTTTAGGTCTATTTGCCAGTGACACAGTCACATGGGACAATGATGGGTCATGGCCACTCACACAACATGCGAGGTTAGTAATACTAACCTCGCACAACGCATGTGGTTTCATAGTGGACTTTGACGTTTTCATTCATCACACGAATGTGAGGGAATGAAAAACGCCAAACGTTTCAGTATTTCTCCACTATCGATTATTATTTTTATAATTAAGTTTGTTTTAAAAATGAATTGGAAATTGTTTATAAAAGTGTTTTTATCGCTTACCTCCTAGTCTCAACCAGGATACTCCGTTCGATCCGTCCTTAATACTGCGGTGGAAAGTACGCAAACAACAAGCGAAAAGCAATTTTTCGTATCGAACATTCTCAATTCAAGTCGTCAGCGCATAATAGGAAATTGTACCAAAAATCAACAGGTTGCATCTCATGTATACCCAGTTGTTGTGTATCCGGACGGGTTGTGTGTCCGGACGATCAATTTTAGAATGTCATTTGGAAAAATTTACAAGCGAAGTTTCATCAATTATTAGTACAAAATGTTAGGAAATATTATAAAGAACAAAATAGAAAATTATTTACAAGTAATGAATTCATATTTTTAGTGTAATACACAGACAAAAAAGAAGGCTTTAAAAGGATAAAGTGTCCGGACACCCGACCCCCCATCCTATATACTTATTGGTAAAGTACGCCATCTTTTGACAAGATGATGAAAGTGGATTGAACGAGCAAGAAAATAATGCTGATCGCCTAGAATGCAGCTAGCTTGCAAGACCGTAAACAAAGGTACGGTAGGCACTTAAGAACCAAGTTTGAAAGGACACTCGTAAAATTACGTCACTGTCGCGATGAATATTCATTAGATCGTGGTCGTGCGTGTTCAATACAAACTCTCTGCATGCATGCACTCAGTGTGTATTGAACACGCACGACCACGATCTAATGAATATTCATCGGCGAGAGTGACATAATTTTACGAGTATCCTTTCAAACTTGGTTCTTAAGTGCCTACCGGCTTGGTGAATAATATCGCGCGCACTCTTTAGGCAAAAATTGATATCCACGCTGAGCAGAAGTTATCTACGTGAAGATCACGAAAAATGCTCTTATTTTATTAAAAAAAACAGCAAAGAGAATTCAACGAACGATCCATATGGTTCGGTAAGTGTTATAGAACAAGTAGAATTCTTAGCTATGATGTAAAGTCATAGTTATTTTCGTAAAAAGGGTGTGAAAGATTCGCGTGCACCTGGGGTGGTATTCTGAGGTCATTTTATCTCTTAAAATCAAATTGGTATTCTGAGATGACATTTTATCTCTCAGATGAAATTTTAGATTTTATCTTGCCGCTTCTTGCGTATAAATTTTATCTTGCGTATCTACAGATGATACGCAACAGAACAATGCCTGCGTACACATACCCATCGCGTATCTGGCCATTGCAACGCAGATGATGTGCTTGCGCCCATGTTACTTTGAAGAAAAAATAAAATAAATTTAAAAGAGGGTAGAGGCTATTTTATCTTTGCGACGTTGATTTCACCAGTATTTCTAGGTGAATTAACCCCAAATGGTGACATGAAAATGAAGAAAAATTATATATTTATTGAGAATAACACCTTAACGTTGTTCCTGTACAATCAGAGAGTATTTCATAAGACTTTTCTTTACTAATATTGTCTTTGAAATGATGCTTGAAAAGATGCGATATAGACTTCGAAAAAAGATGAGAGTATTGTCCTTTTTGTTAAAAAGAAATCTCTGTAAAGACGCGCAAGCGTATAGTGCAAGCGTATTTGAAGTCAATAAATTGACGCAATCTGGCCCCTTTGCCACACCTGGCGGAATGGATTTTAATTGGTTGAGTGATATGAGAGAGCTATAAAAGCGCGTTTCTAATTGGATATTGATTGAAAAATAGGTGTGTCTTACAGAGATAAAATGAAGATAAAATGGTTCTCAGAATACCAATTCAGAGAGATTTTAAGGGTATTTTATCTCACTGATTTTAACGGAGATAAAATATTTTATTTTATCTGAGATAAAATGGATCTCAGAATACCACCCCAGGTGCATATGAATCCTTCACACACGAGACGATTTGAAACCATGAGTGGGTCATGGCAATTGCACGTTGCGAGACACTTGTTCACTGCCATGCACTTTTCCACTGTAACTGCCCTGCCGGCAAGACTTCCATATGTCCCCTCCACTAAAATTGAAAAAAAAAATATGGAGAAGGTTTATCAAGAATTATCTAACATATATCTAAGAGATTTAAGAAGGAAAAGTCGGATACATACCAAAATATGGCTTTATTCCGTCAAAAATTCGAGTGTGTGTAATTCCCAATGGCATCGGTTTATTTAGTCAGAAAAATAAATACCCAATACTCTTGGAGAGTAGACTAGTCGTAATATCGGTTCACAACTGGGCGTTGTGGCGTGCGCCTGTAATCCAAGCTGTGGGGAAGTTACAAATTGATGCAGAGGTTCGAGCCCTGGTCACGTCTTTCGGATGGTGACGTTAAAGGTCGGTCCCAGACGTAAATAATCATATCTGATTGATACACGTCTGACAAAACTCAAATACACACACACACACACATAATTGTTATGAAACCCATGGCTTTCAACAATTCCTGCTAGCTCAGTGAGTAAGGCGACAGACTGGAGATGCTTCGTTCTGCAGCGAGAGGTTCGAATCCAAGTTCCCACCGGAAGTAAGAAGAAAAAAAAGAAGAAAAAAGAGAAAGACAGAAGGGGGTTTTGGGGAAGTATTTTTTAAAATTAGTGGAGGGGACATATGGAAGTCTTACCGCCCTGCCTGTGTGGGGAATCTACATCATCGTTGGTATGCCAATGCAGTAAAAATCTCATGAAATTGAAAATACCGGGGGGTATCACTTTTCAACCTTTTGGTGATATGATGAATTTTCAATCATTTTGACATTTGATTAGCCTAATTTAGATCTAATTAATTAGCAGGCATGCATATTTGAAATTTGGAAATGAATTGTTTTTATTGTCTCTTACATGCTATACCATTAGAATGGAAAATTTAATAAAAAATGTCCATGACATCAATCACTATGATGATCACATTGTAGATAAAAGATAAGGGCCTAGGCCTAGATCATTTTACGAAAAGTAAAAAGGTCACAAAATTGTGTGATAATACTTTTTTAACAGAAAGGAGCATGTCCCTTTCGATGATGAACCAAGAAATCAAATGGCAAGATGATTTGAGTAATAATTTGTCAGATTCTCATGTGTGGAATTCTCGTTTCCCTCTTATATAAGTCATCAGTTGATTATAAACTTTGAAACTTCCAATTTACATTATTTACAGAAGAATTTCAATACAAGATTTTATATTCAAAATTAGAGTAAAAGATTCTCATGTAATTTCTGTGAAAACCACGTTCAAACAATTGCTCATCTATTTCTTAGATGTGAATAGGTAATTTCATTTTGGAACAAAGTTCACGAATGGTTGAAGGCCAAGCATATTATTAGAAGTACACAATTCAGTGACATTGAAATTTGTTTTGGAGTTACAACCCTTATTAACTTTCATCTTACCATTATTATTGTGTTGTTTGCAAAATATTTCATTCATGTAAATACAGGACTATCAAACCCACATTTGCTCATTTTATGCTTGGTTTGGAAAAAATCGAAGTAACCGATAGAATTATTGCTTTTAAACGTCATTTGATGAATGTGCATAAAAAAATTGATATTTTGTGTACAAAATGAACCATTTATTTGAATTTGTTTGAAATATATGATATTTTTCAATTATGATGTACCTGTGTATGTGATACTTATGAATGGAATGAGTTGAGAAATAAAAAAATCTTGAAAAAGAAAAAAAGGGATGCATATTTTTATTTTTCATTTTGTCACCATGGCATGTTGACATTGTCATGAAATTATTAGTAACCGATCTAACGTTAAAGGGGAATGAAACCTTTGGAACAAGTAGGCATGTGTCAAAACAGAAAAATAAAAAGAATAAGAACAAAGAAAGTTTTAGAAAAAGTGGACAAATAATGAGAAATTTATTTGAATACTGCAATCACTAATGCTATGGAGAACCTTCCCATTGGTAAAGCATCAAGGATGTGTGATGTTACATGTGAACAACTTTCCCTTTGATGGGCTATAAAATACCTCAAAAATATGTCTCTTTTTGCTTTAATGGTGATACAAAGTCTTTATCCAAGACGTGCCCTCCTATAGAAAGAACACATATCTACTACATGTAATAGAGGGCCATACAGTTTTAAGTGAAATATATACTAAAGTAATGGGAAAATATGTTCAAAAGTGACATCACACATCTTTGTCGCATTGCCAATATGAGGATCTCCATAGCATTAGTGATTGCAATATTCAAATGCTTATAACTTTCTCATTATTTGTCTGATTTTTCTCAAACTTTCGTTGATCTGTTTCTTTTGATTTTTCTGTTTTCACACAAGCTATCTTCATTCCCCTTTAACGTTAGATCTGTTACTAATAATATCATTCTCCGTTAAAGTTACCTGAGAATCATTTTCACCAGTGTGCTCAAAAAACTTAAAAAAAAGATATTTCTTCATATTTTTTTATGCCCTCTATTGCCATGGCCCATGCCTTGTGGAAAATAAAATTGCAAGAAACTGGGCGTTGTGGCCAAGTGGATTAGTCTTCGGACTTTGGGACAGAGGGCCGTGGGTTCAAATCCCAGCCATGGCATAATTGCCTTCGGCAAGAAATTTGTCCACATTTTGCTGCACTCAACCCAGGTGAGGTAAATGGGTTCCTGGCAGGAATTTATTTCTTGAAATGCCACCGCGCTGTAAAAGGCTGCGGGGCTAAAGCCAGGGTAATAATATCCAATGATGTGCATAGGGACGCATTTGGCAGTGATATGCACTAAATAAGCATGTTGGTATTATAATTATTATTATGTCTTCTTTAACTCTTTCCTTTTTTCAGTATTTGTACCAGAATATTCCTACTAAGTTCCAATCTCCTGAAATCAAAGGTCTCCTGGAGTTTCAGTGGGAGCAGTATGTGGAAGAACAAAGAAAAGCCTTGAGAGATGAGACATGGGTTTTCAATGAAAAGGCTATGACTTACGTTCACACCCATGGAGATTGCGCTTTCCTCGGTAAGCAAAAAAGAGTAACAATGCTACTCAGAAACAAACAGAATGGTTGTTTATATAATAGTAATATTTGGTTAGCTATATACAGTATATATGTGTGTGTATTCCAAATGCCTCAACAATTTTTGTCTTGCCCCCAGAGCAGAGTGAGACTGTAGGTCTGATCACATGAGGTCAAAGGTCATTTAGGGTCAATGACCTTTGGCCATGCTGTGGTATCAACATTGAATACATACATACATGGGGTAATACATACAAATCACGCCTTCTAAAACCATATATCCTACAGAAAAAATCAATCCGGTTAATTACTAAGTCCCATATGCAAAGTGCTAGTAAACCCCTTTTCAAAAAGATGAATATTTTACCTCTCCATGAACTAATTACTTTAAATACTCTAATCTTTATGTACTCAGTTAAAAATCATATTTTTCCATTGAAGTATTGCAATATGTTTTCACTCAATTTAAATGTTCATTCTTATGCTACTAGACAAAAAGATAATTTCCATGTTCCGAAAGTGAGACTTTCTTCTTCTTTAAATTCACTAGCTTTAGTCGGTATAAAAAAATGGAATCAACTCCCAACTTCACTAAAAGATTGTTCAACTGTATCCTGTTTCAAAAAAATGTGTAGGGCCTATTTAATGGAAAATCTATAAAATCACCAGGGTTTGTGTGTGTGTGCGTGTGTGTGTTGCTGTGTGTATGTGTGTATGTTTATACATTTATATATTTTCTGATAAAATTTGTGTTTTCTCAGTTTTTTGTTTTTGATTTTAAATTATGTCAATGATATTGTTTTGGGGGCCATTATCTACAAGCAGTTTGCTTTTTTATGGTCCTAGCCATATTTTGTTTGTATAATTATGTATGATTTGTATATACACATTTTTATGGTTGAATAAACTTGAATTGAATTGAATTGAAATATAAGTAAATTGATTTTTGAATACGGGTAGTTAAGAGTCACTTATCATCTTGCATGTGTTTCAGGTCACATGATCAAGGTCAATGATCATATAGATTTTAGTGGACAACAAACTTAAATTATAGTATTTTGAATGATCAAATGAATGGTGTTTCTGTGAAGAATTAAATGTAGTTGTTTACAAAGTCATCACAGCTGCTACTTTATTGAAGTGCGTAATGCAGAAAAGACTGCCAGAGGCAATCCACTTGTTGCATTATATGTGAGAGTCCATACAATTACGAGACAAACTAAGGATCTCTAGCTGAAATTTGAAACCGTAACTGATTAATTTTCTTTAAATATGATTTTAACAGATGATCTTGGAGAAAAAATGAAAAAGTACAATGAGCAACCAACTATTAGCTGTTTGCCCTGATTCAGAGATTGATGTTTTTTTGTTTGTTAGTTTGTTTTTAAACCAAATAACATCAGGTAACTATGTACATGTAGGCCATGGTCAGATTATTTTGGGGTAAATATTAAAAAAAAAACATTTTGAGGAAGTACAGTAATACAATTTCTCATTACCATTTTGTCTTTAATTTTATTATTTTTTTTAATATTTTTTTTCTTATCACGATTCTTTTTTGGTGTGCTGCACAAGAATGGCAGCTGTACATGACCAGATGCTTTTAATGAAGGAAAGGGGATTTTTCATCTGAAACAACCTTTCCCCTTTTAATAAACAATCTCATCACGTTAGCCTAAGAAACTGGGAACATGTTGACACTGATGATTGGTCATATGGGATGTCACTTGTAATTGTATCTCTATCATGTTACAGAGCCTGGTAATCTCATCTAACAAAATATATAGACCATGACAGTTAGGTACAATCTGAATTAAAAAAGCCTGAAGAAAGCCATTTTTTTCATGTCAAATCATAACCAACATGTAATATAAATTCACAGGGGCCATGCAAGAAAGAAAAGGATAGTTTTTACATTGTGGTGGAATATTGGTCTTCTCCCTCCCTTCTCTGATAAATGTTAAATGCACACAATGTACAATTACTGCATGGCGTAATTTCCTTCAGCAAGAAATTTATCCACATTGTGCTGCACTCAACCCAGGTGAGGTGAATGGGTACCCGGCAAGATTGATGCCTTGAAAGCATGAGCGCAGAAAGGCAGCTCGAGCTAAAGCCGGGGTAATAATAATAACAACGCGCCTCGGAATAGAATATTTCTAGATAGATGGCGCTACATAAATGCCTATTATTATTATTGAAGACAAATATAAAGAATAGAACATAACATTTTAATAAACGGAACATGTTTCGAGGTGTCGCACCTCATCCTCAGCCGTAAAATTATTAACAGAGTCATTGGTATTTATACAGTTAGGATGTCAAGTAAAAATTTTAAGAATGTAGTTACACAGGATTACAAGGTGTGAATTCAATTGTTAAATGGAATGAAGTAAAACATTTTACAATGTCTATGAATTTATCAGATAGGGGTGGGTTAAATTAAATGGATAACATTATTTGGTAATTGTACACCTGTTGGTTTAGTTGAGGTTGTTTCCATTTGATGAAAATCCCTTCTTTCATTTTTAGTTGAAAATCTGTTTGAGCAGTATCAAGAATTTTGAAACAGTGGGTATTGCATTCTAACAAGCATTGGGGTGACGATTGCAAGTGTCTCCAGACATGGGAGTTTTTGTCCTTCCCCAGGTGCTCCTGTACTCGTGTCTTATAATGATGCTTGGTTTGACCAATATAGCGAGCTTTACATCTCGCACATGTAAATTGATATATGACACGAGCACGAAGTATTATTATTATCTAAACAAATCCATTTATCTACAATGTAATCCCTTTTTATTTTTGGGTCCATCACAGGAGGCCCAAAGGCCTTGCAGGAGTGGGCACAGGAGCACTTTGGGTACAGGGAATGCAAGCCTTTACCTCTCTACATGGCTCTGGCGGAGGAAGCGTATAGGGAGCACATACTTGCCACAAATGTAAGATACAAAAACAGTGTGATGATGATGCACAGCATTTGTATAGTGCCATATATCTGTCAAAAACGTTCAAAGGCGCGTTGGAGGAGCCAGTCAATCTGGGTCGCCTAGAAGGGCGCGCACACAGAACTGTGACCCGCAGGTCTCTCCTCCCAATAACTGGTTGGGGGAATGCAGGTTGACCACTACACCGGGGTTCCCCCTACTCTTATTTGAATAGTGCTGTGGGTTCTTAACGTGCAAAGGTAGTGATTCTCCTCTATACGGGGCCTCCATTTAACATAGCCTGCATCTATGAAACAGGGGAGAAACGTATGTCCAAGGCTTGCATTGGCCCACTGGTGGAGATTTGAACTGCAAAGCTATGTTGTTCTGAGAGGGGGAGGGGAGGGGGGTTAATGAACTACATGTACTGTGCCATCCCCATACAAGAATAGATTGATGTGACAAATTCGCAATCTCTGCCAGTGATCATGGGTTGCTCTGCAAAATGATTGAAGCAAAATGCTGATATGTACAAAAATATCGATTGGCTGAAATACATGTATATAATATACAGAGCATTACATAAATTTAGAAAGTGTTCAAGGTATTCCAAACTTGGCATTATTGGTGGAACAAAGTTTTACTTTGTGCAGTTGAGAATCGATCTAAATTTTCATCTATTCCTCCCCCTCCCCCTTTCTTATTCCTCTTTATAATATTGTAAACAGGGGTGGAATAACTTTAATTTGGTATACTTTATATTCATGTCATTTTGATACACTCTATATTTCGCTTTTTCCAAGAAGCATACCGTCACAGATGAGTTCAATGAGTTAACTTTTTTTCCAATTTTCTTTCTTCAGCATACATTTGTGTACTTTGATGTGACAGTGGATGGGGAAAAGGCTGGCAGACTGCTGTTTGAGGTAAGAAAAAAAAACCAGGGCTCACTTCATAAAAAGTTGCTCTGATAGAAAAAAAGTGTTGCTGGCATTTCAATTACCATGACAACAGTGGAAATTCTGCTTCCTGATTGGCTCTTCCAATAAAAGTTGACATTTAGCAAGAGTTGCTATCTTAGTATCTTTATACGCCTGTCCTGTGGGATGTATTATGGTATCACACTTGGTGTCCGTCCGTCTGTTAACTTTTCTTTGTAACACGATAACTTCTGTTTAGCTTAACCTAGGCTCATATAATTTGGTGTGTATGATACTAGCATGGATCCCAGAAAGCCTATTGATTTTGAGGTCAAAGGTCAAGGTCACAGTGACATATTTTTATCTTACACTTCTGAAGTCCTTGTAAATGCAATAACTTTAGTTTAACTTAACCTACATGTAGGCTCATGTAGTTTGGTTTATATGATACTAGCATGGATCCCAGGAAGCTATTGATTTGGGGGTCAAAGGTCAAGGTCACAGTGACATGTTTTCATCTCACCCTTCTGAAGTCCTTGTAAATGCGATTGATATCTGTAATTTAACTTAACTCAGGCTCATGTAGTTTGGTGTGTATAATACTAGCATGGATCCCAGGAATTCTATTAATTTTGAGGTCAAAAGGTCAAGTCTCCACTTTCCACTTTTCTTGCTTGACCAATAACTTCATTTGCTGTGTTACAGGCAGGTGTTTCATGTGCTCGCCCATGAAAATGGGTCCCAGATCCTGATTAGAAATTTTTGTTCTGAGGGAGCTTTGTAAAAGACTTGAAATCAATCTATAGCTCATTAGATATCTCCTAATCTCTCCAGTAAATAGCCATTTTTCTATTGATTGGTATATTTTGTTTCATAATTCAAAGATTTCCATCAGTCAATGATTTCAGAAATAAAAATAAAGGGAAGAAGAGCAAAGGAAAGTGGTTGAAATGTGACATTATTTTCGGATTTGTATTCAAAGTCTATCACAAATGAGATTTTTATTGTATAGAAGCCCAATATTTTTACTTACTCGCAACTTTTGTTTCGATTTCTCCATATGTAAAAGATAGATAGCTCCTATATTCATCTCTTAATTAATGCATTGACTAAAATGTATAGGAAGGTATAGTTCTATGCAACATGATTTTGGAGTAAATGAGCCAATTTAGCAATTCAAATGAACACTCCGGATATACAATGCCTACAAAATTCAGGCTTCTAAGTAAAAGTAACCATAACCATCTTCTTGCATAGCTTTATACAGACCGATGCCCAAAGACATGTGAGAACTTCCGAGCGTTGTGCACTGGTGAGGAAGGACAGAAAACAGACGATACGCTGATGAAATACCACTATCTGGATACCTTGTTTCATAGGATTGTACCGAACGGTTGGATACAAGGAGGGGGTAAGGAACACTGGATTAGCAGGGGTGAAAAGGGATAATTCTCTGAAATACCTCTATCTGGATACCTTGTTTCACAGGATTGTACCAAATGGTTGGATACAAGGAGGGGGTAAGGAACACTGGATTAGCAGGGGAGGGGAAGGGGAGAAAAAGACGATACCCTGATGAAATACCACTATCTGAATACCTTGTTTCATAGGATTGTACCGAATGGGTGGATACAAGGAGCGGTAAGGAACACTGGATTAGAAGGGGAGGGGGTGCAAAGAGGGTGAAAAGGGATTATTCTCTGATGAAATACCACTATCTAAATACCTTATTTCATAGGATTGTACCGAATGGTTGGATACAAGGAGGGGGTAAGGAACACTGGCTTAGCAGGGGTGGGGTTGGAGGGGGGTGAAAAACGATACCCTGATAAAATACCACTATCTGGATACCTTGTTTCATAGGATTGTACCAAATGGTTGGATACAAGGAGGGGGTAAGGAACAATGGATTAGCAGGGGAAGGGAAGGGGAGAAAAAACCATACCCTGATGAAATACCACTATCTAAATACCTTATTTCATAGGATTGTACCGAACGGTTGGATACAAGGAGGGGGTAAGGAACACTGGCTTAGCAGGGGTGGGTTTGGAGGGGGTGAAAAAACGATACCCTGATTAAATACCACTATCTGGATACCTTGTTTAACAGGATTGTGCCGATTGGGTGGAATCAAAGAGCGGTATGCTCATTGCCTGTGTGGTGGGGGCAGATATAGTTGCCGTCAGTTGTATGGTTTGAATACGTTGGATACAAGGAGGGGGTAAGGAACACTGGCTTAGCAGGGGTGGGGTTGGAGGGAGTGAAAAAACGATACCCTGATAAAATACCACTATCTGGATACCTTGTTTCATAGGATTGTACCAAATGGTTGGATACAAGGAGGGGGTAAGGAACACTGGATTAGCAGGGGTGGGAGAGGGGTGAATAGGGATAATTCTCTGAATTACCTCTATCTGAATACCTTATTTCATAGGATTGTACCAAATGGTTGGATACAAGGAGGGGGTAAGGAACACTGGATTAGCAGGGGAAGGGAAGGGGAGAAAAAACCATACCCTGATGAAATACTACTATCTGAATACCTTGTTTCATAAGATTGTACCGAATGGGTGGATACAAGGAGGGGTAAGGAACACTGGATTAGAAGGGGAGGGGGTGCAAAGAGGGTGAAAAGGGATTATTCTCTGATGAAATACCACTATCTAAATACCTTATTTCATAGGATTGTACCGAATGGTTGGATACAAGGAGGGGGTAAGGAACACTGGCTTAGCAGGGGTGGGGTTGGAGGGGGGTGAAAAAACGATACCCTGATAAAATACCACTATCTGGATACCTTGTTTCATAGGATTGTACCAAATGGTTGGATACAAGGAGGGGGTAAGGAACACTGGATTAGCAGGGGTGGGAGAGGGGTGAAAAGGGATAATTCTCTGAATTACCTCTATCTGAATACCTTATTTCATAGGATTGTACCAAATGGTTGGATACAAGGAGGGGGTAAGGAACACTGGATTAGCAGGGGAGGGGGAGGAATGAAAAAAACGATACCCTGATGAAATACCACTATCCGGATACCTTGTTTCATAGGATTTTACCGAACGGTTGGATACAAAGATGGGGTAAGGAACACTGGCTTAGCAGGGGTGGGGTTGGAGGGGGATGAAAAAACTATACCCTGATGAAATATCACTATCTGGATACCTTGTTTCATAGGATTGTACCGAATGGTTGGATACAAGGAGGGGGTAAGGAACACTGGATTAGCAGGGGAGGGGGAGGGATGAAAAAACGATACCCTGATGAAATACCACTATCCGGATACCTTGTTTCATAGGATTGTACCGAACGGTTGGATACAAGGAGGGGGTAAGGAACACTGGCTTAGCAGGGGTGGGGTTGGAGGGGGGTGAAAAAGACGATACCCTGATGAAATACCACTATCCGGATACCTTGTTTAACAGGATTGTGCCGAATGGGTGGAATCAAAGAGCGGGTATGCGCATTGCCTGTGTGGTCGGGGTCAGATAGAGTTACCGTCAGTTGTATGGTTTGAATTGCTCCAAGAAAGAAGGCACAGATTTTACAAAGGAGAAACTTGAAAGTGATGTAGGAAGATGAAAGGCATGAGACAGTTGTGTAACTAATAACTACAAAAGTACGAAAAGGCACAAGATGAGTGACTGTAATTTCAGGGGAAAGGGTATTAGCAACACAATGGGGAGAAAACATACAGATATTGATAGTTTGATTAGTGGATAGCATATAATAGAAGTACTGGTAGTTGTAACTAGTAGTGGTGGTGGTGGTGGTGGTGTTAATGGTGGCAGTAGCAGTAGTATCAGTTGGAGTATTAGTAGTTGAGTAGTGTAGTAGGAGTAGCAGCAGTAGTTGCAAGAAAATACATGAGGAGGCCAAAGGAGTGTATGATATTTATGTTCATTTTCTGTATGATTATTTATGAAGCACTTTGTCCATTTAAGAGTTGAAGACTAATCAATTCAGTACTACAGTATAGTATATAGAATGTATTTTTTTCCCTTACTATTGCTTTCATATTTTAGTTTTGTCATCATTTTCTCTCCCTCCAGATATCCTGTATGGGGCAGGAGATAAAGGTGAATCAATCTATGGAGAAGTATTTGAAGGTATGTGCTCTATAATTACGTAAAAAATTCAGTCACACAAAATGACCACTATCTGATGTGTCAAGTGTTTCTTGTAGTAAATGAGTAATTGGTAAGCAGTATTTAAGAAATTTTTCAAACAAGGGACTTATTGACACCGTTCTCATTACAGTCCTAAAACTACTTTAGTGGAGAGTTTCATGTGTAATATGAACGCGCAAAGTGGTCGTGGAAGCAATTTTCCAAACTGGTTTGGAAAAGCACCTCGCAACTTTCCGGCGTTAAACTAGTTCAAGCATCGGTGAGGACATAATTGTTTTTCAGGAAGCACTTTTCACACATATTGTGTGTAGATTGCCCACATATACTGCAATTCCTATTTTTTTTGCGCGAAATAGAGATCGTCTGAAAGCAAAAATATCGCTTTCCATGAAGTGGTTTAAAAACCACTTTCAGGCGATCAGGGAAGCGTTTCATGAAAAGACTTGTCAGGTGTGTAATCCGACAGGTCTTGTTTTATCTGACAGTTACCATAGGAACTGAGCTTGTCAGCCAATCAAAATCAATGAAAGTTGTCAGATTGACAACTCCCCTGATGGGAAAGCTAGTGAAGCGATTTTCCAAACTGGAGTCCTGAACCGGTTCAAGGGAAACTAGTTTTAGAAAAGTAGATGAGAGCACAGTCTCTTGTTACATGGATTATGGTTATTTGCCAGCCAATTCATTTTCAGCTGGATTTTATTTTTAGCTTAGTCTTTCCAAGGAGTCAATCCACATAACGCTTTGATTTTGCCACTCTCCACCCAGGTGTCGGAGGGTACCTTTCCCCTTGACAGCTTGATAGGGTGTTGTTTACAGCTCAAATTTCCATGGTCGGGACCGCTTGTCATGTCGACAAGAGTGCATTTTTAAACATGTGATTATATACCACTAAGCAATCAATAAAGTCACAATATCCTTATATTTATTTGGATCAGAAATGATGGATTGTTTGTTGCTTTTAAATAATGTTTAACTTTCTATGATCTTATGAAAAAAAATTGAAATGATGCTAAAGATGTCAGAAAGTCAGGACATTTTCTAAAATGATGACCTCTGGACTGTATTGATTTACTCACAAACTGTACATGTACACACCCTCCCCCTTAAAAAAAGATCTTTAAAAAATTGTAATTTTGCTTCATGATACACTGCTGATCAGACAATGTCAGAAGTCAGAAAAAGAAGTATATTTTGTTATAAACGTTTATGAATCAATAATAAGATGTTTTAGGATGTTATTGGTTAATTCTAGTTTAGGATAAGTTACAAAAGTTGCATTTGAACACAACTGTTTCTTAAACATCACTTTTCAGTCCTAAATGCATGCCTCAGATTGGTTGGAAATCCAGTTGTGTTTGATTTTTGAAGATGCATTTGATTGCAATCCCTTGTGCAACAAGCCCCTAGAATACCTACATTAGGAAAAGTTTGTTCGGGGTGCACTGGTTTGGATGTAAAATATACATGCCAGCTCAAAAAAAAAGATAAACTTAATGGTTTGACATATTACAAGCAAGTGTTTAAGGACAGTTATGAGTATGTATATAGCACTGCCAGTACTGTACCCCACCCATTTTCATTTCATTTTATTTCAACACGGTAAACAAACTTCAACCAATGGCTGTTCTTCTGAACGTCCGTGCATACATATTAAAATCACATTACATGTATATAAGATACATTATACGAAATAAATATACAATTAAAATATCAATAATATTACAAAAGAAAAACAAACAAACAGAACAGACATGTTTACATCACTCTGGGTCCAATCTAAATATGTTGAAACTAGTTACTTTTAAGTCATTGGGTAAGTGCGTTCCAGCTTCTGGCCCCCCTGTACTGTAAACTTCTTTTCTTATAATTGCTTTTAACTAAGGTAACTGTATACCCAGGCTAGGGTATGGTTAAGATTTGGATGTTTGTTGCAGGTGAAGATTCATGATTGAAAACTTGTGTCGCTCATTCTTTGTTTACTCAGATGAGAATTTCTCCATGAAGCATGATTCCAGGGGTATACTAGGGATGGCCAATAGAGGGCGACATACAAATGGTTCTCAGTTCTACATCACATGTCAGCCTGCACCATGGATGGACACCAAATATGTAGCGTTTGGGTGAGTACGATGTTATAAAGATCCATCAGAAATATTTAGAATATTGTGGGAAAAGGTCCATGAAACCATGGGTGTTTGATTACCCCAAAAGTTTGATTCACCTGATTTGATTCAATTCATCAGGGGAAAAGAAAAAATTACAGGGGGCTTGGGGCGTCCCCCTCCCCCCCCCCCCCTTTTACTGCAGTGTTAAAGCTTATCCAATGTTGGAGATTTACGCAGTTGGATGTGAAAAATAGCCCAACAAATATTGAAAAATAATGATTTCTTGCCAGCGAGGTTTAGATTTATTCTGTAATTGAATAGGCAGAAGTGTTTTTTCACAATGGTAATTATATACACCTATCTACCTGTTCTAAGAAATTGCCCACTAATGACAAAAATTTAAATTTTATGGAAATGTCGAGTCAGATCGGCTCCGAAAGCATTCATGACGAAAACCTCGTGTCTAAACATGAAACCCATTTTTGCTTTCCATCACTACTTGCACAACTGCAAGTTACCCGCATTGACAGTATCTCGCATGCATCTTACACGCAATTATCGCAAAAAGATTTTGAACATGCTTTTTTTTATAAAATTGCCCCGTCCTATTTACTCGATTTAGTATCATATAACCAGCCATCCCGAAATCTTAGATCAAGCTCAAAAGCATTATTTGTTGTTCCCTCTGTCTTTACAAAGTCATATGGTGATGGTGCTTTTACTCATGCCTCTGCTGTCCTCTGGAATGCTTTACCTAATTTCAATGAGATATCAAAGTGATTCATGTACATTCAGATCCCTCAAAACATAATTTTTCAATGCATAAAATACCAACTTTGAACTAATGATCCAATCTAAATACTTGATTACTTTATTCTTACCTTTCACTATTTCTTCTTCAAGCGCATAGGGACATGCTATGCTATGTGTGATGCGCTATACAAGAATTGAGTATTATTATTATGCTTAGGGAAATCACCTATAACTCACCTGCAAGGCTTGCGCAGAATTATGTGACAGGGCCTTCAAAGAAAATCCTAATTTAAATCCAAACTGGGATTTTATATTCACCATTTTAGTGACTGATTTTTTTTTCCTGCTCAAATTCACATCACTAATTCTATGCTGTCATTTCTAGCAACAAATCTTTTGCCATTGCATTTTCAGCTCATGTAGTCTCTTCTCTTCATATTTTAGAAAACTTGTGGAAGGCACTGACGTTCTCAAAACCCTGGAGGCGCAGGAGACGTATAACGAGAGGCCAAAGAAGGACTGTAAGATTGCTGCCTGTGGGGTGTTTGTTCCGAAAGATGATGAGGCCTTGGCTTAAACCTGGACCCTGTCTTACAAAGAGTTGTGATTGTTGAAAATCCATCCGTACCATAATTTTTTCTACAGGAAATTTGCACAATCTCCTTAGTAAATAAAGAGAATCACACTGAATCTTCAACAGAAATGATGAATATATGAATATGCATCATATCTAGAAAATATTTTGAACAAATTGGCATTTTAGATGTTGATGTGTCTGGCTGTCAATTGTTGTGATTGATGGGATCAATCACAAGTATTTGAAAGACGGGTCCCTGGACCCTGTTCCACAATGCTTTAGCATTTGATCATATGGCTTATTTCTTCGCTTCATTACATTGATCATTGTGTAATCAAGCATAAAAATCAACTATACGATCAATTGTTGGGCTTTATGGTACGGGCTGCTGGACTAGCTTTTAGGTGAAACAGTATTTTAACCTGATATTTTCAGACCTCAAATGACCAATTTCCATCATGGTTTTTGTTTTCAAAGAACTCCGATGGGACGAAGCCTTTATTATGGAATACACAGACCATTTTTGTCTCACCTGCGAAGCAAAGTGAGACTATAGGCGCCGCTTTTCCGACGGCGGCAGCGTCAACATCAAATCTTAACCTGAGGTTAAGTTTTTGAAATGACGTCATAACTTAGAAAGTATATGGACCTAGTTAATAAAACTTGGCCATAAGGTTAATCAAGTATTACTGAACATCCTATTAGAGTTTCATGTCACATGACCAAGGTCAAAGGTCATTTAGGGTCAATGAACTTAGACCATGTTGGAGGAATCAACATCGAAATCTTAACCTGAGGTTAAGTTTTTGAAATGTCATCATAACTTAGAAAATATATGGACCTAGTTCATGAAACTTGGACATAAGGTTAATCAAGTATCACTGAACATCCTGCATGAGTTTCATGTCACATGACCAAGGTCAAAGGTCATTTAGGGTCAATGAACTTTGGCCGAATTGGGGATATCTGTTGAATTCCCATCATAACTTTGAAAGTTTATGGATCTGATTCATGAAACTTGGACATAATAGTAATCCAGCATCACTGAAAATTTTGTGCAAGTTTCAGGTCTCATGATTAAGGTCAAAGGTCATTTAGGGTCAATGAACTTTGGCCGAATCGGGGGTATCTGTTGAATTACCATCATAACTTTGAAAGTTTATTGGTCTAGTTCATTAAACTTGGACATTAGACTAATCAAGTATCACTGAACATCCTGTGCGCGTTTCAGGTCACATGATCAAGGTCAAAGGTCATGTAAGGTCAATGAACTTGACCGTGGCCATGTTGGGGTTTTTTGTTGAATAACCATCATATCTCTGTATATGGTCTCGTTCATTAAAAAGGGAAATAAGAGTAACCATGTATCACTGAACATCTTGTGCGAGTTAGAGTAGTATTCAAAGTGAGCACTGCTGCTATATTCAACGGCGTGATGCAGGTGAGATGGCCAGAGGCATTCCACTTGTTATGGGGTACTTGTCCAAAGTGATATAAATTGAATGAGTTGGTTAACAATGAGCAAGTAGAGCACTTATGATGTCATCAAACTTTGATCACGGTAATTATTGTAAACTAATTTCTAATATTTCCACTTTTTTGTCAAAATTCATATGCAAATTACTAGGGGTATGCAAGAAATGAGCTCATTTTGTATTTCCACTCTATTGGTTTTCTCATTTTCTGTGCATTTTATTTAATGAAATAACAAATATTCCAGTTCTCTGCTCAACACATTATTCATTTTCTAAGGTCATCATTGCTATATTTTTCTTTCTGAAGGAGATATGATAATAATGATGTTCAATTCAATTTGATAAATGACAGGAATTGTCAAATCAAATCATTAGGTGGCAAATGATTGTTGATGTATATACAACAGTTTCATCCAAATAATGCAAAACTGAGAAACTCCATGCCTTTCTTCAAATTTTCATCTGATTCTGATAAAAAATACCCAGTGTTTTTCTGTTTTCTCTTCTGTAGAAGTAACTCCTGTTGAAGTTCGAGCATTGCAGCTTTCTGCCGCATCAACGCCAAGCTGGCATAAGCAATTAGAATAGGAAACATGTCATGTTCAAGTTATTTAGTCGTTGTGACTACCTCATATATTATGAAGCCCAGCTTTCCATAGAAGCATGGTTAGAAATTCTTGTTTAGGATAGGGCTAAAACTAGGTTTAATTATCAGGATACCAATCCTAATAGTTAAGTGTTCTGAGGATCCATAATATTTGGGCCTCCACAATTTACCAGTTGTGTCTTCCTTTGTATTTTGGATACAGGTTAAAAGGTGCTGCATGTCAATCCCTGGCAGTATTCACAAAAATTATAACTTTATTTTATCATGAAGAGGGTGTTCTCATTCATGACTGGAAAGGGCTGGGGCCTCATTCACATTTGTAAGCCTGGTTTATATTTACTTGGTATGAAAGCAGTAGGGCTGCCTCTTAGATTGTGTAATGCCACATTGGCTGAATCTATTGGCCTGAAATCACATAGATTTCCATTGAACCATGGTAAAAAACCATGCATGGACTATGCATAATTACGCATTTTCATGACGTATGCTAAGAAAAGTCCTATTTAGAATGGGCACTTTTGGCAAAGAGCCCCTAAATTCATGCTTGACTGAAGCGCATTTAATAGAGAATTCTTCATCGTCCATGATTTTGTGATATGCCATAGAAACCATCATTGTGAATTTAGATCATCTAATCTAATATCGATTTGGTCCAATTGCTGTTCGGTCTGCAATACATAATGATGAGATGGAATAATTTGGTGCTCAAGTAAAACAGTTTAGATATTCCTAGAGACTAAGAGGTTTTCAACCTAATGGACATTAGACAAAGTGGGTATTCTTGCCTAACTGGAAATTACACAATTGAATAAAATAAATTCATCTGATTGTGGGTGATTTTCATTGGTCTTGAATATTTTCGTTATGCCCATATGCTCCATGTATATTTCTAAAGTTACAAAGTATAAGATTATCAAATGTTTGGGAGGTAGTATGAGGAATTCATAGTTCTCTGAAAGCTTTCATGTACATAATGTAATTGTACAAAAACTTGAAAGATATTGGTTATATATATATATATTCATGTAAATGTTGATTGGATGTTTGTTATAATTGTAATATATTGTATCATATTTAAATAAAACATGGATTTCTACATGAATTTGTGTTTTTTTTATTCAAATTCTTAAATTTTTACCCTTTCTGGGGCAGCATCATGAAAGAGTAGGATATGGCCATTCATGGAATAATGGCTTGGAGTTGTGCACACTTTTTTTGGAGGGGGGGTCAGTAAAGTTTTAGTCTCTTTAATATATCATTTCAAGTTCAGTCTGACCCAACAATAGAACAAAGTGATCAGGGGGGTGTTTCACAGAGTAAAGGAGGACTTTAGGAGTCATGCTTAAATGTCGTCATGCACATCACATGGTTTGCAATGGCACAATCTTAGTAGTGCGCGTCCTCTTAATATGATTTGACCAATGCTGTAATGCCTTTTATGCCACATGCAAACGTAAATTGAAGTGCAACTCTAATTCGCATTCAACTCTGCAAAACACCCAGGAGCACTGTACGGAGCATCCAACAAAAAAGAGGAAAACCGTTCAGAGAGAGATTTCACAATTATTAAACGTTAACTATGAATTTGATACTTATGGTTAACAAGATTTGGATCTCATCTTTAATTTGAGATCAACTGCTTAGCAAATCATTCACGCATGGCATATTACAAACAATGAATATTGAGGCCTATTTGAAATGATTTGCGCAGAAATTCACGTTAATCTGGATCACTCTCGCTTCAGGGATCAGCAAGAGAAACTTAGGAAATGCTAATGAGACGATCATCAAATAAGCACGGTTGTTGTATCACGAACTAATCTTGTGCAATTTTTCTGCCCAACCTGATGTACACATTAAAATTTCAAACTTGTCTTGCTCATTAATACATGAAGTATTCATCGCACATAAGGCGTCTAAATGTAGATGAATAATTAAATTGTACGATGATGAAAATGACGTATGATTAATTTACTTTGAAGGAAAAAGATGTGGGAATCCCAGTTTCTTTTTTTTCTGGAATGTACTGTAGAAGTCCCAAGTTAAGCAAATGCCTTTTTTCAAAAAACATTTTATTAAAGCTCTTAATCAAGTAATTTGATCATCTTTTTCTCTCAGTCAACAATCCCCCCTGTCCTTATTCTACTCCCCCACCCCCTAACCTAACCCAATCTCTCCCCTTCCCCCTCTCTCTACCTCATTCTTTCTCGTTCTTCCTCTCTCTCCTTTCTCTTCATACATATGCAAACTGACTAATCTAAATAAGCATACAATGGCAGGTTAAAGATTTAATTAACAGAATTTACTCAATTTTACTTACGACTACATGTATGCAAACTTTCAAGTATTCCACGAATAACGTTTTTAACTGAAAAGACAAACATAAATTTGAGTAACACGTCCTATTTAACAATATCACCAAAGAAGTTCGCATACAAACATGTACAAGATTTTATTTATTACAAGATTGTCAACAGACGCAGAGGTACAAAACTTAAAAGGGGCTATTGTTCATTCAATAATTTTGATAAACACGTCTGTCAATATTTCATTTTAAAAAGCAAATTTGCGTGAAGGTTACATGAATGAGCTGAACTCCTAATACAATTCTTTATTCGCAATTCATACAGAATTGATATATGGCTGACTTGCAATAACCCCAATTACATGTGCAAGTACATGTATCTTCAAATGGCAGGAGTACACGAGTCAAGATTTCAATATTTTCATAATAAAACATGTTTGATAAAAAAAATTCATATTACGTCTGCTACATCTTTTTAACCCTAAATTCCATTCAATATTACCAATTCAGATCATTATAAAAGGCAATGTATAGATAGCACTAATACGAGGATAAATACTAGAATAGCAGAGTTTCTTAAATACAAAGGCAACGTAGAAACCAAAACTGTATAATATTCTACAATGTGATTTTTTTTCTGAAAGTGAACTAAATGAAAGCAGCAGGTACAGGGATATAAAACAAATAATGTACATGTACTATTATCATTCTACGATGTCTAATTCATATTCATTTCAATATCACACATACCCCTCAAATCTAAAGGGGAGTGGTTCACAATACATGTATATACCACAAGTGAGGGTTCTCGATCCCTGATTGGTCAAATTAATTATAGGCATTAATTTGAAATCTCACTGCTGGGCAGTACATGTACTAAAATATTGACTAAGCATACTTTCATGAATAAAAATTTTAAAAGACGGAATAATGATGGTGTTTGAAGATCACTGTGAATATTTACAGATTACAGAAAGTCTTGCATTAAGTCAAAGTCAAAGAAAATTTTAGACCAGTTTATGCAAAACTGATGTTTTTTGCCTTTTCTATGTCGAATTCCATGTTTTTTATTTGCAATCCATCGTAAACCTTGATACTGCTGCCGATATCAATATCAAGTCAAAATCAATGTCATGTGATCCATCGCATGTACTTAAAGGGATGGTCCGGGGGGCCGTTTCATAAAGCTGTTCGTAAGATAAGAGCGACTTTAAGAACGACTGGTGAACCTTTCTTAAGCGCTAAACCATCGCCAATGGTGTATACCATTTACCAAGAGAAAGGATCACCAGTCGTTCTTAAAGTCGCTCTTATCTTACGAACAGCTTTATGAAACACCCACCAGGATGGAAATATTTATATCTTAATAAATAAGAGTAAAATTCACAGAGCAAAATGCTGAAAATTTCATCAAAATTGGATAACAAATAACAAAGTTATTGAATTTTAAGGATTTGCATTATTGCAGTGAAACAATTCTAGGCATGTCTTCATGATTATTACCTGAATGAGGCATTTTAGAGACATGATATAAACGCGTATTTTGTCTGTCTAACTGATTAACTCAACATAAACTACGTCACAATGGCTCGGTCAGCGATCAGCTGAATGACGAGTGACCATAATCGTACACCCCTCCTCCCCGAAAAGAGTAATTTTCCTACTACACCTACATACAATAATTAGCGGTCCATAATATCCGTATTCCGAGCTCATCAATCCCCAGCGCATTTGTGGATGCGTATAGAGATACGCTTCATAAGGATCCGCGCACCAACAATATACGTCATAATAAAGACAACGCTGGATCCGAGCACTTGTAAGTACGTCATAATGGTAAAGTGCAGAATTGACACTAGAGGTTTGACCAAGGTAAGTCCAACAATTTAGTTATATAATCTATCAATATGTTAATTTAATGTACCAGAAAGAGGTAACAGGTAATAATAATAATATTGACTGGCGTTACTTTCGGGAGATACCAAAAATATTTCCCTCACTAGACCCATATTGCCCTCGTCTGCGACTCGGGGCAATATGAGACTAGTTTTGGAAATATATTTGGTATCTCCCTCAAGGCCAGTCAATATTATATAAATATTCACTAGGTGGGCTGATGTCATATCCCAATTGCTTTTTGTAGGAAATTTGATTTATTAAAAACATTTTCTACCAAAAACTAAAACAATTGGATTGACAACTGATTAAAGTGCATTAGTTATTTATGGCCGCAACTTATCTCAGCATAATGAGGACACGTCATTTTCACATTTACAGAAAAAGTGAAACAATCATGTAACGTAACATAAGAAAAAGGAAAGTGGAGATGTGACATCATCAGCCCGCCTAATGAATATTCACAACAATGTGCATATAACCTTTTTCACAAAATATTGAGAAACTTTAAAATTCAATAACTTTGTTCTTTGTTATCCAATTTTGATGAAATTTTCAGCATTTTGCTCTGTGAATTTTACTCTTATTTATTTAGATGTAAATATTTTCCGCCCAGACCATCCCTTTAATACAAAGTATACATTTACATGTCTTGAGAAAGTGACCATACACGTTAGTTCCACAAAAAAATAAACCCAGAATTTGAAGACGTACATTAATCATGATATACCGACCACAACACACAAAATATACATTTTTAGAGAAAAATAACACATTTCATAATCATTTCACACTGATATATAAACACTATTATGCATAATCATCTTTTTTTTATACATTGTTAACAACCGTTCGTATTTGTACATTACACTGCTTACATCAACAAGTGAGTGCTTGAATTAGAGGCAAAAGAATTCCAGCTAGCTGATGCAAGTGCTTTTGTACAAAAATAAGTTTCTTCTCTATTTCACCATTGACAAATGATTATAATAGAACAAATCAAATTACATTAATAAATAAATACACTACAGTAAAAAGAAAAAAAATCTAGAAACTTGGTCTGGGTGTGCACTCAGAGTATTAAAAAAAATAAATTTGGTGTGTGAATTCAAATCTAATGAAAAAATGTGCAGTGCTGGGTTGGCATTTACATTGGTTGAAGATGAAATTATATAATAAAAATATTCTCAGTTTCTCAGACAATTAGAGGATACAGTTACTCAAGCCTTCCTCTCTTTTTTTAAGACAAGTGTCTGGTAAATTGTAATTTTGTTTCCATATTCGCTTTTGGGACCTGTTAGGTCTAATATCCAAGTCTCGTCCCGCCATGGTTTAATCCTAGTTGGTCTACAACAACTGATCTAACCATTTTGTCTAATTGCCATTTAGCGATTTACCATGATTTTTCTTATTTCCAGTTAGGCTGTAAAAATTTCCACTTACAGTAAAACCACTTTAATAATCTGTATGATTAAAAGAACTGTACATAAATAAAACTTCAATTTTTTTCAAGAGCAAAATAAGTAGACAAAGTCAAAGGTAGAAGACCAGGGTCCCGTCTTACAAAGAGTTATGATTGATCCGATCAACCTCAAGTATTTGGAAATTAATCAATGTCGTCATTTTTTCTTCAGGAAATTTGCACAATGTCCTTTGTAAACAAAGAGAATCATAGTGAATTTTTCAACAAAAGTTAAGAATATACGAGTATACATATACATCATATCTGGAAAATATTCTAAACAAACATGTATTTTAGATGTTGACATTGTTGGCTTTCCATAGCTGTGGTTGATTGGATTAATCGTAATTCTTTGTAAGAGGGCGGCCCAGATCACTAGATGAAAGGATAGTTTGACCAAGTGGCAATTAGATCAGATAAATAGTAATACAACTGGATACAAACTTAGGGTTAGAGATTAATAGGGTGGTGGTATGGTGTATGTGATCAGGGGTTCGTTGCAGAAAGAGTTGCGTTTAATCGCAAGTCCCATATGCGCGCTGTTGATTGGTTGAAAATCAAGTTGCACATGATTTTTAGAGTTGCGATTGATTGCAACTCTTTCTGCAACAGGGCCCCTGGATGTAGGGAGAGGGTTAGGATTAGGTTATATAATGTCCGACTTTATCTGCATATTTCCCACTGGAATATTAAATTGTCATGAGACCAGATTCGGCATTGCAAAAAAATTATAAGTGCTATCAACATAATATACATACACAGATGAACTGTCAAAAAGTGGCTAATCAAATATTTTGAAGTGCAATTAATGAAATATCTAGTACCTGGGTTTAATACAACTTTGTTCTGTATTCCAGGCATAAGAGCAGATATGAATGTCCAGAGACTACTTGTATTTATTTTGCAAATAGGCAGGCCTCATGACTAGGTTTATAGGCCTTTTAATTTGAAACACTTCACTGGGTATAACACTAGCGTATTCAGCATCAACTATGACAAATAAATGTATGGGCCCATGCAAAACCATAATAGAGTCACTATTGTCCGCAGACAACTGGGCAGATGAAATGCTTTGTAGGATCTGATGCTGGATACGCGCCTGCATAATACTGTAACCCCTCCTATATTTACATGAGCAAATATATCATTTATGAAGGATCCCGAATATCCCCAATCAAATGCAATTTAATCAGTCGATACTAAAAAGTAAGATAGCGAGAGAAACATAACCAACGCAAGCCGAAAAGATGGTTGGGGTCATCATCTGGGGTCTGTTGCAGAAAGAGTTACGTTTAAACGCAAGTCAAAAAAATCAATCGCTAGTCCCAAATGCGCACTGTTGATTGGTTGAAAATCAAGTTGCGCATGATTTTTAGAGTTGCGATTGATTGCACCTCTAAAAACCTAATGCAGCAGTCGCATTTCCCCCACGGCAGCCATACAGCGAGTCGACAATAGCAGTTTTATTCAAACCATCTGTATGTAGCTGGTACAAATAATGTTAAAACAGCCATTTTCAACTCGCTGTTTTATTCAAACCATCTGTATGTAGCTGGAACAAAAATGTTAAAACACCCATTTTCGACTCGCTGTTTTATTCAAACCATCTGTATGTAGCTGGTACAAAAATGTTAAAACACCCATTTTCGACTCGCCATAAGGCCGCCATAGAGCAAATGTGACTGAGGTATAAAGTCAGAGTCCAATCAAATTCTTGAAGGTTTCTTGTACAAGTAATTCATACAGGTGGAGTAATTGTTTGGGCCTGTGTATTTGTATCGTGCACATGGTTGGGGGTTACGTATTCCTGACTTTGCCTGGTACATACTTCTTGTCCAGCACCTTGTCTTGTAGAAACATGTGAAGGATCTTCTCATTCTGGGCAAGCGGATGTCCCGCAATCCTGCAAGGGACAAAACGTTTCAATGATTTAATGACAGGATAGCTGCAACTTCCGACTTTAAATATGAATGTTCAAGTATGCATTCAATGAACACGAATGAGGCTTATAGTGGGTTAAATGAATCACATGGATCAGGGGGTCCATTCCATACCAGGGACAGTTTTACAAGGACTTACAACTTTGGTTTTGGTTTCATCATGGCAACCACTAACAGGGCTGAGTAGCCAATCACAATGAAAGTTTCCATGGTCGGTCACTAATGCCAAAGGTACCTTTATCTTATGGTTTTATCTACCTATTTCAGTAACTCGCTGATCCAGACCAGTCCCGTACTAAGTTGTAAAATTTTGGCCAGTGTGCCCAAGTTTTTTAACGTACGATTGTAAAAGTAGCGCAGCTCTGCTGTAGTAACTGAAAGCAATCTTTAATGCTTGGTGCGGACCATTTTTAGCGCAGGCCTAGTGAGGAACAAAAATCATGAGTTACTGAAAAAGAGTATATAAAACAGGCCCTGGAACTTCAACAATTATGGTAACTCTGCCATTATGTTAACCACAACTTGAAAATCGAAAATGGTACTATCAAAATTTGAATATGCTGGTGTAGTTTCACTTCATTACATTCATATCATATTTTTGGGAAAATTAATTTTGTAGATTTTAAATACTGTAATCATAGTCCGTTATTCAATAGGTTTGGGCTTACTTTTGATGCTAAAATAAACAAAAACATAAGAAATTCAGTCATTTCAGTGTCACCACAGATTATGAATCATCAACCACTTTAGGCCTATACTGTAAAAGTGGAAATTTTACGCGGATTTCGCAGCAAGATCGGCGAGCGCACATTTATGAGCATCTATTATAATGCAAGTTTTGAACCATGGTTTAATTGCATGGATCGTTTTGTCAAAGAGATTGCATAATTTGACCTAAGGAGCATTAGCTCTAAAATCATATGCATCGCGGAATTTGTTCCGAAGCAATGCGATCATTTTTTTAACAGTCGCAGATCGGTATTTAAATCACGATTTTAGTTGAAATATAAGTTGCTTTTGCTGTTTGATTGGTGAGTGTTTAGATCTATTTCGTTTTTAAGAAGACGTCTGGTCGATCGCCCAGGTTTGTTGATTGATCCCATGCACTTTGAATAGCCGTAACAGTTATCCCCCGGGTGCTCGGCCGTCTATACTAATAAGCCAGCAGTGCCTCCGTTTTGCCTTCCCTGATGTCCACCCCACAAAAAAAGTTGCACTAAATGTCACAAAAGCTCATGATTGGATCCAAACAATGCTGAATTACGCCACTTTAGAGGTAGAATTATGATCAGAAAATACAATTTCGTCGCTGAAATGTTAATCAAGACCATTCACAGATGGGGAAGAAGGAAATGACTTTCTGATTATGGAGTGTGCAGCGTGAATTCAAGAACAGGCGAATATGTTTTGAAGCCACCAAGCGCGAAAAATTAATCCTGCGAAAATAACAGCGTTTACAGTATATCAAAAGTTTCACATGATAATAAACCGGTAATATTGCCGAACCTTAATCAACCAAGCAGAGCTACGAAAATTATAGCACGAAGCAAAATTTCTCAATTTTCTACTTGAATTTAACGGCCAGTGTGGTCATCATCCTTGTGCATGTGCGCAGATATTTAGTTCTGTTTGCCTGGATCGCAAACACTGAACTACATGTAGATCGCAAATGCCGCAGAGTGCTTACATCCTCTACATTCCTTGCTCGCAAACAGAACAAATAGCTGCACGCAACGAGATTTCCAAGATACGAGCCAATAAATTCGAGCAAGAAAATTGAGAAATCCTGCTTCGTGCCATTATTTTCATAGCTCTACTTGGTTGATTAAAAGTTCAGAACTATAGCATCATGCCAAAGTTTTCTTATAAAGGTCTAAATTAGGAAATATATGTCTTAAAGTGGTTGATATTCTCAGCCTTTGGTTACACCAAATTTCTTTTGTATTTTTTCATTACGTCGGTTGATTGGTCTTGACAAATTTACACCGGTGACCGCCATCATCAGGCGGTCACTGGCGTACCACCCGGTTTGACTCGGGCTTAATGTCGCTATATTTCAACAGCACTTACTTATTAATAAAATCCTCTAAACCTTGCCTCCGGTCCTCGATGAAGTCGTCCTCAAATATACCGTCTCCTTTCTTTAGAAATGGAAGTTGTTTACCAAGAGCTTTGCCTGGTAACGGTGGAACAACAATCTAAAAAAAAAAAAACATTGTTCAAGTTGTAATGTAAAGTGATTGTGTCCAGGTATTCAGACAGATAAAAAGGAAACTAGTTAAAAAGGAAACAAATCTCTTCAAATCAAACCTCCTAGCTATATGTATTTAAGTCCATGTGCTCTTCATGACTACTTTCATCTACATGCAGTGTAAACATTTCCAAATTGGGGTATTACAATTGTTTTCTTTTTAAAGTAGGTGGTACTCAAGTGGAATGATTTGTTGATAGTCTAATGTCAGACACTACCAATAGATGGACAAACTTTCAGGATATTACAAATACATTGTTTTATAGAATTATTTCAGAGTACAAACTTACTTTACTATCTCGTTCTAACTCTTGCTTGAGAAACTCAAAGTCACTGTATCTCCGCCGTACCGTTGATTCTTTTTGCTTGAAGACTGGTAGATTCGTCTATGGTCATTAAGAAAATAATGATGAAAAAATTGTAAGATTCTGGGCCAGACTAATTACAGATTTCAGTTGTAAATAATCATGTAAATAAATATGATGAATAATAATTTGTCTATAAAGTGTTCCACAAACAGCACCTCATAGTGTAGGCCGTCGTTGATATATCATCACAAACCGAGTCAAAGGTTAAGCCCATTGTATTATGCAAAGTGGGAAGATTTTGGAGTTGCAAGAAAGTGATCAGTCAAGTATAAAGAAACCTCTCAGTTTGCCTATTTTCAATTTATCCCTTTATACGCATCATTATTAGGTGAAAAAACAGGATTAATTCTCTTTTTTCGAAAAAGTATGTGATAGATGTGGATTTTTGAGGGAAATCTGTCATTGTTGACAATGTTCGACACACAGGTCTATAGCCCCCTTGTTTAGGCTCCATGATGACAATACAAATGATAAAAATATCATTACAGATTCCTCTAGGCTAGCCAGGAGGCTCCTAGAGAGTAAAAAAAACATTCACTAACGAATGCTTACTCTCCACAGAGCCAGAGATTTTTCTTATATCATCTACATACATGCTCGTTATTCTTCAAATGAAAAGCATGGCAAACCAAAATTAATTTTCGCCATAAGTGTTCTACTCTTAAAAAGCTTTTCACACTGCTTTTCCTTAACCCCATACTATCCTTAACCCCGGACTATCCTTAACCCCATACTATCTCTGTTTAGTTTCATCCCGTATTACCAGGAGGAAAAAAAAAATTCTGGGGCTACTTTTGAGTTCACTCGACCAAATTTGCCACATTTTATTAAATTTTACATCGGACCCTATGTGAATTTGAGGGGCTCTTTTTTAATTTTTGAGGGCTCTGTAGGGCATTTTGGGGTCAAATTTCCCCTGAGCCCCCATGTAATTTTTCCAATCTCAACCCCATACTATTTGCTTAGCCGGGGTAAACAACACCTTAACCCCATAAGATCGCGGATGCTCATGAATAATGATGATTTTTCCACCCAGAGCGTCTGAGCATGATTAACGTGCAACTTCGACTTCTGTGACTGGCTCATGCTTAGCCCCACTTTTCCTTAGCCCAGTTTCGTTTCACTCTGCATCTCTTAGCACCGCAATAAGCCGGCTAACTCTGCTTTTTTGCAGGCGGGACAGAGAGTACCATATGGCAGTGAGTCCAAACTTTGCGTGTGTCCATACTTCGCAGACGGTCATTACATGTATCTCAAAAACTAGCCAATATCCTTAAAATCTGACATCAACGTGAAAAGCGACCTAATATTTTATTTCGTAATTCTCCTGGAGAAATTACAGGAGATCCCGCCCGCGCATGCGCAGTCATTACGTTCGCAGCATTGATTTTGGCAGTCATTTTCCGCCATTTGGGGTAAGATAAAAATTGCTTTTTCTTCCCCTTCTTCGAGTTGGTTGCTGGAAATTATGCGCTAGAGCTCTTTTCTATTACAACCTCCTTCTGATATCGACATTGGGTTCGAATTGGAGTACTTCATGACAAAAATACGATTATGATTCGTGATTTCTTGAATGTGGGTACCAGCCCGCCGGCGACTCAGTCGCAGCGGAGTGCGGTTTCCCCACCGGGCCAGACGCCGGCGAAGCCGGGCGCAGGGACCCGTTCCACGAGCCAGCAACCAGCGTCGCATCAACAGTCTTCGTATTCGACTTCGTCGAATACAGTTAACTTCATGATAAAGGGGATATGATTGAATCTCCGTCGGGCTTTTCGGGCATAGGTACCGATATGGCACTATTGAAAGCCAAGCCCAATAAAATTGTCAAAAACATAAAGATAAAGGAGATATTAAATCTCCGTCGGGCTCTTCGGGCATAGGAACCGATATGACACCAACAAAGCCAAGCCCAAAAAGAATAAACCTTCCCCCTCAACTTCAAACTCTGAGTTTGAGGAGAGACTAAATTAGAATCGCTTTGACTGAAGCACTGGAGAACCAGGCTTTTCAGAACTAGTCAGGGAGCCAGTTACTCCCCAGGCATAGGTCAGCCATTATCAAGATAATATTCTGAGGCTGTCTTTTTACGATGATAATAATGGTTTTGATGATCAGAATTCTTAAATACAGTTCCACGCAAGTCAGGTCCATGTGACCAATGTCAATGATGACAATTCACAAGCTCCAGATTTCGAGAGGGGGGAAGGTGAATGTGATGTTGGCCAATTAAGGCCCAGGCATACCGGCATTAGCCGCTAAGTTTGCCCAGCCCCAAGAGATGGGGCACGGCAATTGATAACCTTGGTCGATATGCCAAGAGTTAATGCTCCCATTTGGGATCAAACTAAAACAAGTAGGCCTAACTAGACAAGGAAACCTGCAACTACAAAAAAATCAACGTTCACTAACCAGAGGTTTGACAGCATTCATGCAATCTTTAGACCCAGAGAATATTTCTGAAGCTCAACAAGATTGCCTCGCTTTGCTCAGCAATACCAATTTTGAGCTAAATTGCACAAGGAAACGTCTTATCAGACCTGATATGAATATGAAATTTACACCAATTGTGAAAATCTTCCCAAGTGGGCAAGTTCTTATTTGGAGATGATCTTGCTAAGCAAGTGAAAGACCTGAGTGGGCAGCTGCAGGGATGATGAGAGGCCAATTGAAGGACAAGCATGTCTCACACATATCACCCATATGCCAGGAATAAAACCAGTACTCGTGAATCTGGATGGGCTCAATCAGCCCAACATGATTTGTGGTCAGGCAACCATAGGGTCCTTTTTAGGGCATCCCCAGTGGAAACGACACAAGAACAAGGGTCATGACCAGTGGCAGAACCCAGGCTCGCAGAGCAGAATGCCTCTCAACAGCCCCTTTCCCCCAAAGCAGGGTGCATCTTGGAAGAAAACAAAGTAACTACTTCTACTGAAGAGGCGAGTTAACTCAATGATTATTCAAAGTTTCCTATTGGTGGCCGAATGAGGCATTTTGTAAACAATTGGAAAATATTACTTCTGATCACGTCATCTTATCAGCTGTTGAAGGGTATAAATTAGAGTTTGAAAATTTATCTATTAAACCATACCGTTCACTACCCCCACACTGTTTTCATATCAGAACAGTTGAAGTAATTAAAATCAAGAAATTATACACTTACTTGAGGAAAAGGTGATTGAACAATGCTCCCATGAGAATGGAGAGTTCGTGTCCAACATTTTTATTCGGCCCAAGAAAAATACTGGGCTAATTAAGAGTTATTCTGGATCTTTCTGACCTGAAAAAGTATGGCTGTCAGCATTTTAAGATGGATAGCATACATACAGCAACACAATGTCAGAAAATTTGTTTTCTTGCCTCAGTGGACCTCCGGGATGCTTACTTTTCGGTCCCAGTTCACCCTTCAGATAGAGAGTACTTAAGATTTATTTGGCAAGACACGCTTTTTCAATTTAC
The DNA here is from genome assembly GCF_018143015.1 of Lytechinus variegatus. NCBI lineage: Eukaryota > Metazoa > Echinodermata > Echinoidea > Temnopleuroida > Toxopneustidae > Lytechinus > Lytechinus variegatus. The sequence goes on along the minus strand of NC_054743.1, from coordinate 27,810,841 downwards.
ATGTTTACCAAATGGTTTGAGTACTGCACCACGGCTCTTTACCAAAATTTTGAAACCAGTGTTTGCCACACTGCACCAAGCAAACCACACTTTAGTGGGTGATCATGACAACACCATCATTATTGGTAACAATAAGGCCCAAGTACAGAAGGCAATTGATGCCATGGTTGGCCTTTTATCAGAGCTTAGGTTTATTATTCACCCTGATAAGTCGGTACTCAAACCATTACAGGAAATTACTTTCCTTGGATTGGTCCTTAATTCAGTGAATATGTCCATTACACTCCCTTCTGACAAGGTAAATGAAGTTAAAAAGTGTTGCTTATAGGCCTCCTCCAAACTAACTTGCCTAGTATTAGAGCAGTCTCCAGAACAATTGGGAAAAAAAAAACTGTACCATCATTCCCTGCTGTCCAATATGGCCCTCTTTTCTATCGGGCTTTGGAATTGGACAAAATTGTAGCACTGAAAATTAACAAAGGTCATTTTGATAGACCCATGCAACTCTCGCAGGCAGCTCGGTACGATCTTGAATGGTGGATAGCAAACCTGCACATTGTATAATCGTCTTTGAGAGTAAAGAACCGCACCTGGCATGCCTGGAGTTGTACTCCGATGCAAGCGGTTCGGGATGGGAAACTACATGTATAGAGCTAAATTCTAGTAAAGATGGGCGATGTCATGCCGAGGAGCTTGCCAAAGCTCAGAATAATGAGATTGATTATCTTGAATTACTGGCAGCCTTTTTCGGACTAAAGTCCTTTTGGACATCTATGAAAAATACCATATCCTACTACGCATAGATCATGTAGTTGTAATGAAATTGCAAATGCAATCTGTAAATGGTGTTTAGAGAGAAATATTTGGCTGTCTATTTCTTATATTCCAGGCAAGCTAAATGTAGTAGCTGACAAGCTGTCTCGTAAATTCAATGATAGGACAGAGTGGACACTGGATAAACAAGCTTTTAACCAATATACTCCTTACTTTGGCTCACCAGATATTGACTTATCTGCATCTCGACTAAATAATCAATTGCCTAGGTATGTCTCTTGGCAACCCGATCCTAGTGCATTCTTGGTTGATGCATTCTTTTTTCTAAACTGGGCCAAGTTGAATTTTTATGTCTTCCCACGTGTTTTGTCTCATGCCAAGTTGCTTGCAGAAAATTCTGAATGACAAAGATATACGGGCTTGCTAGGTGTCCCATATTAGCCCTCATAATCGTGGCTTCCCTTGATCCAAATTATAGGGAAACCTGTAGAATTCAAGAGGAGGAAAAGGTTAATAACTTTACCCTTCTCAAATTTCACCCCTTTTGAGATCACATTGATGTATATGTTGCACGATCTCCGGAAACTTTTCAAGAGACTGAATAAAAAGACCACGGAGATCATAAGGTCTTCACGGAGAGACTCTACTAAAAATAAATAATAATAATAATAATGCTCAATTCTTGTAAAGCGCATGTAGCATAGCATGTCCCTATGCGCTGTATCTACATAAGAAAATGGAAAAATTTTATTTAGACAAAGGTTGGAGTTATGTTCAATCATCAAGACATTTATTGGAGTTCCTTACAAGTTATGTGAACACGGAGCTGGTTATAGTACCTTGAACACTACAGAAGTACCTTGTCTAAATTTTTAGTTTTAGATGGTCCTTTTACAGTGGGAACTCATTCATTAGTGCACCACTTTATGAAAGGAACCTTTCAACTTCGACCACCCAAACCCAGGTACACTAACATATCTGGGACGTTAAATTAGTGTTGAACCATTTAAGGAATTAAGCTAGCACCTGAGAGAACCCTTAGCCTCAAGCTCTTGAGCCTAAAAATTGTCACCCTCTTGGCACTAACCTCAGCGCAGCGGGTGCAGTCGCTTCATCAGTTAAACATTGAGCATATGACTCTTAAAGATACTAGTAGTGGAGCTACGTTTTGCTTTGGTCAACTACTGAACAAGATAGACCAGGGCATACATTATGAAGATATGACATTGGAAGCTTACCCTCTAGATAAGCGACTGTGTGTTCTTGATTATCTAAAACATTATATTCGAAGAACAGAACGTCTGAGTGGATCATAAAAAGTTCCTTTTTATCAGCTATCAGAAGCCTCATGTGAGGATAAGTAAATTTATAACAAACCATTTCCCTTTGGATACGAGTAAATCTAGCTGCAGCTGGGGTATAGACTCTGATTTGTATAAGGCGCAATCCACGAGGGCTGCGTCGGTGTCAGAAGCTGAGAGGTCAGAAGTTCCCATCGCTGCTATTATCTCAGACAGGCTGGATGGACTAATGAGAAAACTTTTAACTCTATCATACGCTTTGGATCAGAAAAGTGACTTCTCAGCCTCCTTGTTAGGCAGTGCCTCATACTCGGTTGTAGAGGTTATGTTGTGTTCACACCAGGGTTGTGACTTGGTGTAATTTTGGTATCAAATATGCCTCCTGAGCTTTGAAATCTCCTGTAATTTCTCCAGGAGAATTACGAAATAAAATAGAAAGATTAAATGAGAACAAAGTTTGAAATTTAATATTTATTTTATGAGTAATTTGGAGGGAGAGATTACAGGCCCCCCACTCCCTCCCATTACTCAAGGGCAAAATTAGCTCTAACTTGTTCTCATCTTAGTTTAATCTTTCTTGCTGTTTTATCAGGAGTCATATTTGATGCTTTGAATGATGACTGCGCATGCGCGGGCGGGATCTCCTGTAATCTCTCCCTCCAAATTACTCATAAAATAAATATTAAATTTCAAACTTTGTTCTCATTTAATCTTTCTATTAACCCTTTGTCTTAAGTTTCATTAAGATGAGTTCAGTATTCATGAAAATATTGACAAACGATCGGCAAACTTGTCTATGTTAGCGCCCATTCCGAAGAAATCTGAAATTGTCAACAAGCATCACGATATCATCATTTTGCAAACAGATATCATCAAAAATGTGAGTTCAATGTGGTACTGCATGATTCTATAGCATTTTGTTGTCAATCTGATATAAATATCTTACCTTTTGAGCTTGAGTTTTTGTTTAAATCCCCACAAAAACTTTGGTCCGCGAAGTTAGGTCACACTTTTTCAGAAAGTTTTTTCAATACAGCGCACATTTATCGATCAGAATAGAATTTTGAGATAGCGATACCAGCAAAGCCCCTTGACCTACTTCACAATTTCGTCAATGATTTTATAGTTTACGGTCTTGCCGTCATGGTGGTAACTATTTCTTGAATTGGTTTTGTATAAATTGTGAATATCTTTTGAACAAAGTTAAGCCTGAAACATTTTTTAAGTCTGCGAAGTTTGGACACCCCATTATATACTATTTGAAGAACAAAAACACCCACAAAAATGTAATCTTTCCAACCAAAAGTTTGTCTCACTGAGGTCAGAAGCCCATTTGTTTTGTGTGTGGGCGACAACAAAAATCCAAATGAAAAAAAGTTGACGATGAATTTTTAAAGTAGACAGTCACAGTGAAAAGGGGTAATTTTTATGAGGAATCTGCTTATCAGTATCACATTTCTATTTGCCATCAAGGTAATCCTTTTGCAGAAAATATAAACAAAAGAATATCCAAAGTAACTGGATAATTGGATATAATACACACATTCTAAAATACAAAAGTCTCTGGTCAGTCTGGTGATATTGGCGATAATCTCCGTCATAGGAGACAGTCTTCCATATTGCAAAACGATCATGCACAAATTATGGAGCGACCATAATTTGCCCACTTTCTAAAAATTATCATGAGGTTGATTTTCAATAAAAAAAATCTCACAGTTCACAAATTTATCAAACTCATACAGTAAGTATGGTAGTGGATCGTATTACCGAACACTTTTCATGAATTTATCAAACACATTATTCCAATAAAATTCACCAAACTTTCACCATAAATACACAAATACCTACAAAATATAAATATGCAGAAATTTTGCCGAAATTGTTTTTCATTTTTACAACATCAGCTTCCAATCGGACGCCTCTTCGCAAGTGAAATATTTTGGTCACTTGAAAAGGTATCGTATTACCGAACGTGTGTTTTCTATGGGAAAAGTTGGGTAAACAAAGTCACTCATGAGCTATTTTGACCATATTTTATTGTTTTGAGGATATAAAGACTTCGAAATTGTGTTTTTGATAATTTTTCATCATTTTTCTATTTAAGTTCCCTTTGGAAGGAAGTTGCAAAGGTTTGAGCGTATTTGATTATTTTCTGACGCATATGATGCGCGCGTTCGGTAATACAAGGCCGGTCGGTAATACAATCACTCACTATACCAGACGGAAGGCAAGATCCCAAAGTCAAATTCGCTAGAAATTACAAAGTACATGTATTGTAGGTCAAGGACAAGGGTTTGGCTGGTATCACGATCTAATAAAATTACATTGGGATCGTTTCATAAAAGTGTGACCTTGGAATCACGATACATCTAAAAAATTCTCTCATATCTCATTTTGCACCTGTTTTTTCACACTCACAGCTGAGAATAAGGTTTTTGGCCATTTTTGAGCGTTTACAAATAATAAAATTCCATGGTTAAAGAAAGAGGTGTTAACTGAGTGAGAGTAGGCCTACAACATGTTGTAGATCTAAATCGTAAGTCATGTGTAAGTATAATTTCATTATCATCAACAGACACCAGCTGGCTGCCACACAGGACACAGCAACAACTGCATGCATGCAGAACCATCACTTCACTTCGACTCCGTGGATCACGCCTCTTTTGATGGGTTCAAAGCAACACAGCTCAATTCGAACTCACGGGACACTGCACTGCACTGAAATTGAAAATGGGAACACTGCCTGGCCACCGCAGTCCAGTGCTACTTACCGTCATCCTGACTTCATAATCTGTGTATCTTTTGTTCCCTATACCATGTGTTTGAGGATTACAGACATCTATTTCAAGAAAATTGGCAGGAGCAGCGTAAGCATCGTCAAGAGTTTGTCTCTTGGAGTCTAAACGACTCGTGTCAATGTCGACAGGTTTTGGTCCGTCTTCCGCCATGTTTCGTTTTCTCGGTTATTATGCCGCAAAGCAAATTCATTATGTAGGACATAGAACACGTAGTTACTTACGTAGCTCGAGAGACCCCTTTGGCACGGTATAACGGTTCCACGTTCCACAGAGAGTTGGGACAAAAGTTCTTGTCCCCGCCCCATAAAAATAATAACGAATAAATGAATAATATTCATAATAATAACAATGATGATGATGATGATGACGATGATAATGATGATGATGATGATGATGATGATGATGATGATGATGATGATGATGATAATGATGAAGATGATGATGATGATGTTAATGATAATATTAACATTAATTATAATTTTAGTGTTTTGGTGTGGGGTTTTATTTCATTTATAACTTTCGCTTATAATAGTTGGCCTATTCCTTTTTTTATCTTTATCCCTATATTTTTGTGCTATATTTATAAAATTTATTTCTGAATTAATTCTGTTATCTCTATTTATGTTCATGTGATCATTTCTAAAATGCAGCCCCGTAGTAACAATAATAATAGTAATCTGGAAAGCGTTTTATCACGGACCTATTATAGGTCCATGGTCTTATCAACATTTCCGTCCGACAATTTTTTTCTTGATTGTGATTGGCCAAGAGGCACTGTTACCATAGAGACTGTCGGATAAAACAGTAGGGCCTACTTTTCAGATAAAACTACGTCCGACATGGAACTTTTCGTGTAACGCCTATCGCTTAGGGTCGCTTATGCATAATAACTGGCCCATGACAATGTGCATTATTTATTATCAAACCTATCTTTAATATAAATTCTTCTGCAAAGCAGATATGATTGTCTTAGGAGCAAATTAGCAATCACGATGCCCCTGCGATTCCCCCTTTTTAATTTCCCAATGATTACTCTTCGGTCAAACGTATCTCCATCTTGCTCTTGCTCCGTGTACATGGGCTTCCACGTAGTCATACAACGTCGCGTGTCAAGCTAGTTTGAGAGTAACCACTCTTCGTTATCAATACTCTTTCTTTAGTGATGATCACTGCTCAAAAAGTGGGTGGTTCCCTGACCCCCCCCCCCCCCCACACACACACCCATCACTCATTTTTTTTTTACATATTGGATATCCTCCCAAAAATGATAATGACATGTCCACACTTTTGGAATACAATAAGGATAAACCTAAACCCCAAAAAAGGAAAACTTAAATCTAAACATGATAAACGCGGCAATAGGCCTGTACGATCCTACAGTTGCTTGCTTAAAACATTCTTGCTTTCTTAGCAGTCAGCTTAAAAATCACCACCATTTAACATTTACCAAAGTACAGAACTAAAAACCACTCCATGGCGGGTGCCGATCACGGGGATCCCCCCCCTCCGATATTTCAGGTGGGGAATTTCCTGTGGTATATTCCCCGAAAATTCCAGGTTGAACATCATAATATTTTTATAAGATGAATCATATGACTAGTATATAATAATAATGATAATAACAACAATAATAATAACCATAGTATGATGATGGTAGGGATATCTATCATATTTTCTCATTATAAATTACTATTGAGATTGTTTGTTTTTCAAAAAAAATCATATTTTTATTACTGTTTTATGAAACCATTCATTTTTATTACGAACAGGTGGATAGAGAAAAAAATCATGATAACTTTTTTTTTTAATTCACCCGAGTCCGCAACCAAGCACATGTGATGTGGTCTGGTTATACCACACTTTTGAATATCACTTCATTTTTGTTAATTTTCTTTATTCAGGTTATGATTTTAAAAAAGCGGAGAACATAAAAATTATCATTTAATGATCTGTAGGCTATACTGAAGAGAAATAACCATTAAAACAGATAAGAAACTTCAAAATGGCTCATTTTCCGTGTCATTTTTTTTTATTAGCTCGCGCGCTTCGCGCTCGCCTTATACTTATGAAGGACCTTGTCTTGTAAATATACTAAAATTACTTAAAATTCGGTCATAAAGACTACCCCCCCCACACACACACACACACACCTATAGTGGCGTACAAATGGAGCTTGGGCCATGGTCTCTGAGCTCGATCAAAATATTCCATGGCCAAGCAAGAACAAGGAGAAAAGAAAGAAAGGAAAAGAAGAAGGGTCTAATGTAGGCCTAAATTAAAGATTTTGTATGTATTAAATCAAATGAAGGAGAGGAAGAAGAAGAAGGAAAAAAAGAAGAGGAAGAGGAAAGAATAAGATGAAAGTAAAAGAAGAAGATGAAGAAGAAGAAGAAGAAGAAGAAGAAGAAGAGAAGGAGGAAGAGAAAGAAGAAGAAATGGAGGAGCTAGGAGGAGGAGTAGAAGAGGGAAAAGACGAAGACAGGGTGAAGAAATGTGCACCAAATCATTCTACCCATCATTTAAGACAGGCCAATACTTGATTTGTATAATGATAGGTTCAATTAAGTCATGTATTTCATAATGATTAAAAAAAATCTAAAATCTTTGTAATCCATTATCTTTATATTCAAACACTGCAGAATGTTTATGTATGTTTCTGTTTATAGTATAGGCCTACTTGACATTTCAGTTTCCGGAAATTGCATAGTGTTTTTTTTTTGTTTGGCTTTGTGTTTCTTTTAGAGCTAATTGCAAGGGCGCCGTCTTATGGTCGAATTTTTTTTGAAAAATAATGCCCATTATGAATGTGATTATGGCAAAGAATAAAAACATAGAAAATCAAACCCGAGGTATTCCAGCAACCTTTATCGATTGATCAATCAAACTTGATAAATTTGATCAATACATTAACTTACGACCCACTCAACCAAAGGTTTATAAGCAAAACACCCTAGGGGTGGATCTATTTCAAACATGGTCGCCTTTGCAGCGCGGGGGGGGGGGCAAGGAGGCAGTCGTCCCCCCCGAAAATTTTGAAAACTTACATTTTTTTACTGATCATTTTCACAAAATTAACCAAATGGACGCAATCCTTCAATTTTACAAAATGCAAAAGCGCCTCAATGACAAGCTCAGCTTTCGAGTTTTTTTTTTAAGTTTACACTGCTCCCCCCCCCCCCCCCCCCCCCGCTTGGAAAAATATTGCGTAAGGCCATGATATCCGATTTTCCAATCGTCTGCTCCATCGAAAAGCAAAGAGCCTGTTATAGAAAAGGGAGGGGTATTCGTAATTAATGATTGCAGTTAATTGATTCTTCATTTTCACACAACAAAATAAGGTATTCACACAATCATGTGGACAGTCAAGTAGCTATTCCCGGAACGTCAATTGGCCCACTTTCAGAGCCCCATGCAGCTGATCATTCATTCAATAAACCAACCAATCAATCAATCATCCAACCAACCGATCCATCAATCAACTATCCAATCAATGAGCTATATATAATCAAACCAACTAACCAATCAATCAAGCAACCAATCTATCAAGCAATCAATCAACTAATCAATCACCCAACCAACCAATCAATCAATTGACCAACCAACCAACCAATCAACCAATCAATCAATCACCCAATCAATCAATCAAGCAACCAATCTATCAACCAATCAATCAACCAATCAAGCAACCACCCAATCAATCAATCACCCAATCAATCAACCAACCAATCAATCAATCAGCCAATCAATCAACCAGCCAACCAATCAATCAACCAACTAACCAACCAATTAGTAATATATCCATCCATCAATCAACCAACCGATCCATCAATCAACTATCCAATCAATCAGCTAATCAATAAAGAAACCAATCAATCAATTAAACCAACCAATCAATCAACGAACTAATCAACCAATCAATCAACCAACAAATCAATAAACCGCTTGATCAATCAATCAGTAAATCAATGAACCAATCAATCAACCAATATTAACCAATCAATCAAATAATCACATAATAACTCATGCAACCTGTAACAAGAAGAAACCATCCAATCAACCATCAATTAACCAAATAAATAAATCAACCAACCAAATAGAACAATCAATCAATCTTCCAACCTATCAATCAATCAATAGACCAACGAAGTCATAATCAATGGAGGGGGTCAAGAACTATGAATTAAATGAACCTATTGAAATACCTAATATATAAATAAATCAGGACTTCTGCTCATTAAACGAATATAAAGAGAAACAAACAATAGGTAGGGAGGGAGTTGTATAACTGTTAGAAAAGTTAAGCATGAAGTGAATGAAATAGAATAGGAAAAAGTTACCTAGAAGATATAAAAGAATTTTGATATTTTTCCAATAATGCATGGTTAATTTCAAGTATTTGTATCAAATTAGGTCAAAGCTATATACTGAAAGTATCTTTGAACTGTAAGCATTTTGTCCATTCAACATCTGCTAATGCAATCAACAATGAGAGAGAATGGCATTTTTGCGTGTGTTCTTGCAATCGCAAGTGTCAATTCCTAAAGTCAATGTATAAAAATACAAACACCCGTAACATTTCATTAAATTGGCTTTAATTGTTCAACAATAAACCTCTTTCTCATATTTCAAAGAATACAAATTATCTACATGTACACAACAGAAAATATTGGAGCTCTCAAAAAATAATTTAAACTAGGTAAGGAATGTTCTATTTCATTTCTCTAAATCAAACTGCAGTATATTACAAACCAATTCATTAATATGTACAAAATAATAGGTCTGGCAGGGGAGAGGGATACCGAGGCTTGCGACTAAGACACAGAGTCATCCAGAAGAAAATGCATGAAGAATGAATACCCAGATTTGTGTGTCCAGACAGTATATGTACATCTGACCAATTTAGAGATTAGAAATGGCAATGGGAAAATGTTTATATTTCAGAGTATTCTCGGCTGTAATTGTTCACCAGTTCTTTTAATTTTGTTTATCTGGCGGTAAAATGTACATATGCTATGCCAGTTTAAATCAAAGAGAATAATAAATCATGAATCAGGATTTATATGTAGTTAATTCCTTCATTCTTTCTTTCTGGCATATACACTTTGAAATGACACCAAAAATGATACAATAGTAAACTAAGATATCCATTGGATTTTTTTTACTGTTGTTCTTCTGGGTGACCTTCAAGAAATGTTAACCTTGATATTAACTGTTAAACTCTTAATCAAAACAGAAATATAAAATGTATAAATCAGTGAATACTACAAAAAAGGGAACAAAATTACAAGTTTTGAATTTTGCAAATTCATGGATTGAATGGGATAGATCTTATTTATTTGGGGCAGTTTTTCAAGGCAATTTTTTTCTGGCAAATATTAGTCTTGAGATCTGACACCGATATACCCCTCACATTGCTGTACATTGGCAATAAAGTGATAAAAGAGATATTTAACAAAAACTGTTGATTTCGCTCAAAATGGGAAAGGAATAGCATTTCTCATATGAGTACAGAGAGAAATTAACAAGAAATTCATTCAGCATAGAAGACAAGTACACTAGGCCCAAATAAGATATGGCTTAGCGATTGATTGTGGAGCCGACCTTTACGTTTGATGATACACAATGGTCAATGAAATCAGACCAATAACCAATCATTTATCTTTAAAAGGTCAAGTCCATCCCTGAAAAAATCTTGATTTAAATAAATAGAGAAAAATCACACAAGCATAATGCTGAAAATGTTACTAGTATTCAAATTGAATTCAAAATAAGTTATATTTTAAAGTTTCGCTTATTTATCACAAAACAGCCATTTGCACAACTCGGTGATATGTAAATGAGGATTGATGATGTCCTTCACTATTTCTTTGTATTTCATTATTTGAATTATACAATATTTCAAATTTTACAGATTTGACAATAAGGAAAAACTTGCCTGAACCGTAAAAATAATAATTCCACATGTTAAGGGAAAAATAAAACTTTGTTTCACAGGACAATGAGGACGAAATTAGAATATTTCATATTTCACATAATAAAATACAACAGAAATAGTGAGTGATGTCATCAGTTCCCTCATTTGCATATCGACCAGGATGTGCATATAACTGTTTTATGAAAATTAAGCAAAACTGTAAAATATCATAACTTTCATATTTTACATCCGATTTTGATGAAATTTTCAGTGTTGTGCTTGTTAGATTTTTCTCTTTTTATTTAAAAAAAAACCAAGAATCTGTTGGGGTGGACTTGTCCTATAATCATACTACAGGACCAATAATTTTCATATAAAATTGGTAGTGACTTGCAACCTCTTTCCATTTAGAGGGCAGGCAAATTCACTTCTGACCTGGTAATGTCCTCTTATCCATGTAGCTCTCTTAAGTTTTCTTCTAAGACCTGTTCCTGATCTGTTTTTCTGATTGTTGGCTTTAATATTTTTTTTAAAATCCAAATTAATTTTTGTGGTCCTCACAATATAACACAAAATAATAAGTGACTTTAAATATATAAAGGCAAGCATTTCTATGCAAATTTAATAAAATCTCAATCATTTATGTACAAATATATTTACAAAATAGGGTAAATTATCTAATCTATAATATATTGCCACATACTATAAATGTACAAATAATTCAACAAATCAATGGAAACACAAGATTTGACAATGATGTTAGTTACAACAAGAACAAAAAAAGGAATAAAATTTTGATATTTTCTGAGGCACCATCCATCAAATTTGAAAGCCCAGTCGGGTGACCATTTGCATGGCAGTAAAAATAATTCATATCATTTAACACTGGTGTTCCCAAATGAACTTTCACATCATTTCCCAATTATGTACAAATTATTTTCAAACTGAAAAGTATACAAGATAAGTATTATCAAGATGCTGATGAAACATAATTAATATTGCACTGTAGTTATCACCTGAAGACACACACTGGTTTTCAAAACACATATCAAATATTTGTTTAATGTTGTTGTTGCTGTTGTTTTTAATTCCTTTACAGGTACAAATTACAATAATAAAGTGCATTTTTTTTCTCCAATATTTGCATCATGTAACTAGGAGGAGAAATTCATTTTTCTTCAATGAATGAAAACAAGATCAAAACAGGGGAATACTGTACACAAGGAAATAAACTGAATGCTTCCTGTAATATTCTAAATGCATAACTTAAGGTGGATGTGAAAATGAATGATTCAAAAAATTTGTAATTGTTTTTAGCAAACTTGAGAATCAACCTCAACTATATGGAAATCCTTCAATGACATAATTTATTCTACGAAAAATTTGTACAATGTCCTTCGGAAACAGAGAAGCACAACTGATATTCAAGAAAACAATGAATGTATGAATATACATCATATCTAGAAATATTTTTGAACAAACATGCATTTAAGATGTTGATGTTGCTGGCTTTCCATAGTTGTGATTGAACGGACTGAACGCAACTCAGGGCCCCGTCTTACAAAAAGTTACGATTGATCTGATCAACCACAAGCCAGCAACATCAACATATAATTGACTTGTATAATTGTTCTAAATGTTTTCTAGATATGATTTATATTCCTACATTCATCATTTACTTGATAATCCAGAATACACCTCTTGTTTACAAAAGACCATTGTGTAAATTCTCTGTAGGGAAAGCTATACCATTGATGGATTTCCATATATTTGAGTCTGATTTGATCAACGGCAACTCCTTTTAAGACAGGACCCTCATATATGTGAAACTAAACTGAAAGGATGGAAATAATGCATGCTTTGCATGTTCTGGTCTGAAAAATTGCTTTCACTTATCCAATCATATGACTTAAGAAGATAACTGTACATTTTACAGTTTGGGAAAAAAATCATTACACCACTTTCCTACCAAGCTCCCATATGGTATGGCCTAATGATTATTTTCCAAGCTTTATATATCATTGAAGAATACACATTTCAAACGAGGTGGGTGTTTCATAAAGCTCTTCATAAGATACGAATGACTTTATGCATGACTGGTAACCCTTTCCCATGCCAAGTGATATATCCCTAGACAATTGAGTTAGGACCTAAGATTCTGTTCAAGTCGTGCGTAAATGGTGTAAGTAATTGTACGAACAGCTTAATGAAACGCCCACCAGAAAGAATGAGTTTATCCTATCCATGAATCTCTTTGGTACCATACCAGGGTCCAATTTTACAAAGACTTGCAATCATGGTAACTTTGCTATCGTTGTAACTACCATGATAACAGGGTTTAGCAGCCAATCAAAACCCAAGTTTTCCATGGTAGTTAGAAACAATTGCAAGCAAAGTTACTATGAGTCTTCATGAAACAGGCCCAGAACCAGAGCGGGAAGTGCACTTATTGAAAGACTACACACACCATCAGCCTTCACCTCATGCAAGCATTGTAAGTCCCTAAACATTGGCTACATGCAACATTAAACTTTTGAAAAAACAAATTTTGCATAGTGTGTATCATGCTAAGGGCATGATACACCTTATCATGTCAACGGCACTTGTGGCATAAATTGTACAATTTTGGGAATTATGTATGATTCATAAAACACTCACTGAAGCCTCATTCAGGTGCAAAAAAAATCCCCCAACATTGCATCAGGAATAGACATATGTTTTCACCATAAACGTGTGAGTACAAACAAACTTTTAAACTTGATAGCTAAAGCTCAAAGTATCAAAGTAGGCACAAAATTATACTTCCGGTTGGTGAATAATGAAGTTGTCCTCAACATTACAATAGCGAATCAGTAGCATCATTGTATAGGGTACTGTTGCTTGAAGTTCCGCTCACGAAGTCATTACAATTGTTGTTATTATTGGCATTGTCTTCATTATTTTTCAATTCCTTCTTGTGCAGATTGCGATACATCTTGGCCATCTTGCTCAGTTTCCCAGTGCACTCGTCACTGTTGCTGTTATTGGCATTGCTCACACTGCTTGCAGGCATCTTCATCCCTGCAGTTGGAGACATCACCTGCTTGGTGCGCGGTGTCCTACCCGGGCTGATGGCTCGATTCTTGGAAGAAGGGCCAGGACTGGTGCCTCGCTGAGGTTTAGTGGGACCGGGACTGGTGCCACGTTTTGTCGGGCCTGGACTGGTGCCTCGCTTGTTGGTCCTGCCTGGGCTAGTGCCACGCTTGCTTGGGCCGGGACTGGTGGCTCGTTTGGCTGCAGCGGTAGCGACGGAAGAAGAAGAAGATGAAGAGCTGGAGGAGGATGAGGAACTCCTGGAGGATCCGTTCATACTGAGGTTTTGGGTGGAGGTGCTGTGTTTAATTGGGAGCTTAGAGGATCCACCTCCAGGAGGGGAGATCCTGTTGGAGCCAGGAGATATCAAACGGGATTGCTTGTTACTGCTAGCCTGTGATCCAGCAGAACCTCTCCGCTGTTTGATTGGAGAACTGCCATCTAGGGGAGAGAACAGAACCAAGAAAAATAATTTCTTTTTTATTTTTAGTGTATACATTAAAAGTGTCAACAACAACATGTAAAACTAAAAAGGCTTCCTTTCATTACTTTTATACAGGACATGGGGTAATCTTCCAAAACAGGGGTACTTTTTCTCATCTCCTAATATTAAAATGAAAACTGCCCCTTTGTCTATTGATATTTTTTTTCAACTTGGGGAATCTGCTAATCTTTCTCAGGAAAAAGTAAGGTGAATTAAGGAGTATTTATCATACATTGTTTGCCTCCCCCTTTTGAAAATTGATAATCTCTTAAAGGTATTGTTTAACTTTGTGAGCAGCCGATTTAAAAAATTCTCAAACCAAGATGAAACATGTGTACAAGTGCATGTATTAGAACTAATAAACCCTGAAAACAACCATTATTGAGAATGAAAAGCTAAAACTACATGGCAAACACAGATTTTGTAAATAGGCGTCTTATAGACGCCTAAATAGTACACATAACTGTATGGGATGAAATTAAGTTGGTGTTTCCGGTCACTTTATATTTCAATTTTTGAAGCACTAAATAATGATATTCGAACGCAATTTTTTCAGGGCTTCTTTTTTGTAACATATCACAGACACAGGTGACAAGTGTGGCCTTCTAGCTCAGGTTTTTTAAAAGTCAAACCAATGTTAACCAATCACTTTAATGTACCAAACTTTCATTCAGATTTCAATGCAAGCATGATGAATACATTGCAGTTAGCAAGACATCAACTTAGGTGTAACCTCCAATTATCCTGTAGAGCATGCATGTGCTAAGGTCTTTCTTCCAGTTGCATCATATTTATCAAGCTTGCACCAATGCATTTCTACCAGGTGGGCAACGATCAGGCAAGTAACAAAGTAAGGACCAACCCTAATATAAAATCTGAATTTTTCTAGAAATAGGAAAGTGAAAATTTTCATGGAATGGGGGGGGGGTACACAGAAGTAACAGAATTTCAGGGAAAACACAATTTTTAGTGCCAAAACAATTTGAAATTCATGAATATCAAGCAAAATCCAATAAAAAAAGATGTGCATCAGTGTAATATCTGCTGATCAAACCTGTTTGCACTGTTAAGCATGTATCTGTCAAGCTTTTCTTGTATATCATTAAGCAGCGAGTACATAATGGCAACTTATACATGTTTCCAAGACTTTTACTATTTTATAACTGCTTTTCTATATTATTTGTTAAGTCATCAGAGAAGCACAGGATTTGTTGTTTAGAATACCCCAGAATATAGGATTTTGCATTTTTGAAAACTGGGGACCCTATAATACTTCTGAAAACCCCCACCTGCTTCCGATTGCATCTCCAGCTCATCCTCCGCTTCCAGCTGCTTCTGAAGGTAAAGATTAGGCTCGGAGCCACTTCTCTTGATCTGGGGTACCTTGCTGCCCTTCTTCCCGGCCTTGATGCGCCCCTTACAGGCGCTCTGCCCCCCTCCGCTGGGGCTAGATAGGGTGGTTCCACCGCTCTTGGAGCGAGACCTGGCAAAGAGAGGCTGTTGAGGCTGGCTGTCAGTGGATGGGGATTCAGGCTTTGTCTTATTCTGAAAGAAAGATCAATAGAGGTACAGTGACCTTAATGTTAAACTCTTGACATCATTTCTTAACAAAAACACAAATTTTGTAAACTGTCTGATGTTTTTTTTTTAAGTCAGACTTCTATCAAAGTCATCCCTTTAAAAAACAATAATAGGTAGGGCTTTTCTTACTTCTGTTTGGGCAGCACAAAATGACATCTGCTAGAGTTACACATACTTTTTGTGAAATACATATTTATAATCTTAATGTCACATCAGCCATCTTTGTTCTCCAAGGGGAAGCTCACCCTCACAACAAGTTGATTTTAAATTCAATAGTAGCACAGAAATTACAAAATTCCTGCATAGTAGTTTAAAAAAAACACACCAAAGAACATCAGAGTTACGAATATGATACATATTTTTGCATTGTAATGTCACATGCAGGTGTAACCAAAAAATATTGTTTCATACTTCTATGCTCAAAAGTTAGTGAACTCCACCACAAAATGCACTCCTTCATGCCGAGCGTTGCATAGAGACAACAATACAACAATGTTCGGTGGGTCCAGAGAAACAAACTAATATTTCATCTTCTGACTTCACAATATCTAAAACACCTTTGAATTATTTATTTTCTATACGGGTTCACTGACTTTTCAGCACCACTGTACATGCAAAAACTGCCATGGGTTTGACAAAATGCATGTATTCATAACAAGCATGTGACCAAGTTATTACCGTTCTTTTGTGCAATATGAGTATTTCAAGTGTGAGAAATGAGAACAAAATCAATGTAATCTGGAGGAAAGGAAATGACTCTGATTGTAATTAGTATTGTACACACTTATGTTGTGTTTCAAGTACAAATCTGGGATAGGTATCTTCGGAGTGCATGCATACACTAAAATGGATAAGCAGCTGTAAACTTCTACCAGAGCCAGAGGGGTCAGAGTCAAGTGGATCCCACACTGGATTAAAATTTTATAGCCAATTTACATTGATCAAAACCTGGGGCCAGTTAAACCTAAATCTCCCGGGGTATTTTGATTCTTGTCATTCCGGGGGGGGGGGGGGGGGGCCATTATGGCCCCCCCTTAAGATCTCGGCCGCCGATCGCGCGAGCGACGCAAAAATTTGCACACTGGTAGTGTGCGATATAATCTACAAGGCTGTATGGTAAAATTTTCCAAAATAATGAGATTTTATTTTATATGAATTAATTATGCTAATTTATGCATAAATCATACTTTTTGCTCTAATTCACTAAATAAAGCTCCTAGAATGCTAATTTTTGGTAAAAATTTTCTTTGTAGCATTCTTAACAATCGTAATTCAAAAAAACTTTGGTTTGGAAATAAATTTCTTATGTATTTTATTGTTTTATGAATTTCTTATGTATTTCTTTGTTTTTTTACTTTTTGTTTTTTGTTTTTTCAATGGAAATTGTTCCAGACATAATTCTGATCATAAACAAGGCAAAATTAATTAAGTTTAATCAGTAAAAGTAGAAATAATGATACATTTATGAATTTTGGCTAAATACGCAATTTGCATTGGATTTGTACATGAAATCACGTTTATGAGCAATTTTGGGTCTGACATGCACTTGCATAATGTTGCGTAATGTTGTAACCGCGTACCCGGGCGTCACAACTTTGGTCTCAAAATTTGCGCGAGACTTGAATGTAAAAAGTCAGTGAGCTGCGAGGTGAAAAAATTTCGCGCAGCAGATATATCGCGAAAATTGTTGAGGGGGGGGGCCATTATGGCCCCCCCTCCCGGGAGAATTAGGGTTAAATAAAACAGTTACTTTGCCATTGTCAACTACCATGGCAACATGGCTCAGCAGCCAATCACAATCAAGGTTTCCTGAGTATTTACAATAATGGTAAACTTTATAAAGCCTTTTTGAAATGAGCCCCAGATGCAAGTATTCCCAGATAATACCAATCTATACCTGAATTATTATTATGATTTCTTAAGAACTACCATTTCTCATGCAGGACATAAGTTATAGAAAAAAATACAAGAAATCAAAATATGCCCTACTTGAATATATTAAAAGAAAACTTAAAATACCAAGTTAAGAATGAATCCTAGTTATCAAAATATGCGGGGGGGGGGGGGGGGGGGGTGTTCCGGGTGTCTGATCGTCTTTTTGTTATTTTATTTACATTTAGATTTCTGAATGCCATGTGCAAGGGTCTATTTCTTTTTCTATTGTTTTGTTTTATATTTTGAACATGTTTATATTTAAGAAACATTTTATGTAAATTTTATTACCTTTGGGAATAACCCTGATCGGCCTTTGTCAATTCCCACCACATTATGATTTCGAAATGAATATGTTTCATTTAAATGTTTTTTTTTTACTATCTATCTGCATAGGAATTTGTACTTGTATTTTTAATCAGATCAGGGGCCCGTTGCAGAAAGAGTTGCAATCAATCGCATCTCTAAAAAATCACGCGCAACTTGATTTTCAGCCAATCAACAGCGCGCATTTGGGACTTGCGATTGATTTTTTGACTTGCGTTTAAACGCAACTCTTTCTGCAACGGGCCCCAGATGTAGAAATAAATTTGTATTGAATTAATGAGTAACTTATTCATTAAGACAAAAAAAATGCATGGTGGCATCTGCATTGTGAATCAGATCTGACTCCTGTCTTTTAATCAGAGAGGTTTCAGGATTCAAAGACTACTCCTGGAGAGCGTTTCATGAAAGGACTTGTCAGATCCGACAAGTCCTGTTTTATCAAACAGTTACCATAGTAACAATGCTTCTCAGCCAATCAAAATCAATGCAAGTTTTCACATCTGACAGCTAGTTAAAACCTTTTTTTTTTGCTTGTAAATTATTTTGGTTACGAGAAGACGTAATTTTTCTCTCTTTTTTTTGGTGAAACATTTACATTTGCTTGTCAAATTTTCATTCAACTCTACTCCCCCCCTTTCAAAAATCCTGCGTACCCTACTGGCACCACCCCTGCAGGCACTGTACCGTTTTCACTGTAAATGGTACTGGTCATATTGATTTTATTTTTCACACGTCATGGTGCTAATCTGACGTAATTTAGCTCACCGCAAAATTTCCATTCGGGTACTAGTCTCCACCAGTGGCGTACGATAGAACTGGAAAACAATGGCTCTACAAATCTGTTGTTTTAACTTGGCACTACAAAAATGTGAACCTTTGCTTTCAAGTTACATACTCATATTACATGTAGATTCAAGAAGGGTACTAATATGGGAGACACATTTGTTCATGCAACAATTGCTACGGGCTTTATTTCTTTGCAATAGGGTTTTATGTTAGGTTTAGGGCAGGGTGCTACATATCTTTTTAGGAGCAGTTTCCCGGTAGTGCAAGTGAATTATCAAATAGTTGGAATATGCTTGCCCCAAAATCTTTTTCACTTGCATGAAAAAATCCTTGAAAAAGTTTTACCTCTTCAAAAGTAAGTATTGCAGTTTTATAAACCATTGACCTTTTTTTTCTCTCTTTTGACATGAACTGATGTACCTTGTACCTGCATTTCTTTTTCCAAAATGAGTTTATCTTGCCCGCCATGACCAAATTTAGGGTCGATAAATCGTATAGACCCTAAGTTTGGTCATTCTACTGTGAGAATTTTGCTTGCCCAATTCGGGCAAGTAGCGTTGGTCTTAACTTCAAAACACTTGCCCGATTCTAACTTTTACTTGCCCCAGGCAATCGGGCAAGTGTTAATTAGCACCCTGGTTAGGGTTAGGTTTAGGGTATGGTATAGTGATAAATTCAAAGTTGAAATTTATAGTTATTCAATAAGTGTGTGGAATTCATAAAGGAGCAAATATCATGAACCACTAGTACGATATAAATCTGGTTGAGCAGTTTAATTTTTTTTAAATATCATTATGATCTAACACTGACTAAATATTGCATCAATCCATTATCTTAATATTTATTGAGTTCTATTATCTTACTATTTATTAAGTTATCACACATCTTGATATAATTAAGCAATCTTTTTCATTCGCATTTAAATCACAATCCAAGGCCTTGAAAATGTTGGAGGGTGTGAAACAAAAATATCAAACTAAGATTAAAGTCTCTGGCAAATCATGTATCCCCCAAAATGTACAATTGATTGAATAGCTCATCATATGGTCCTTTTTCCTAACAATTCTGAAGTTTCCTCAATCAGTATTCTAGGCATCCTTGCCCTCTACATCTGTTCCATCCGACAACACACGAAAAGGGCATAACTGTGTACAAAGGCCAGTCAAAGGATAACAAGAAAAGTGGTCTTTATAAGCAGGTTCTACTGCTTGTATTTGCATTCCTTTGGTATACACCACAAGAAGAACTGTATTCAAGGGGACTAGATAAATGCAGCCTTTAAAACCTGATGGAAAGCTGATGAAAGTATGACTCTATATTTATATCCTTATGCATAAGGTCTGATGCTACTGCACGACCGCTCTCCCCGGAAGTTCACAGCTTGGGGAAGTGCGGTACATAGAGAGAAAGATGTTAGGATTATCACAGTATTTGCTGTATGACTATAGGGCTCAAGGACACAGAGCCGACACCTTGCAACACAATGTGGCAAAAATCAATCTCTGCAGCATCCCCTTCAGAAAAATAATCAATAGGAATTCTACAAGTCCTCATAAATATGCTGTATACTGAAAATAATATATGCTTGGTCAAGTGGCATAATATTTATGATTGTTTCACCTTGCCAAATCTGTGGCTTCGTTTGTTGTTTCGTTATAAAGACGGAGCTACAGTATATTCAAAGCAAAGGCTTGACTGGAATTATACATGTGTCCTCATAGTACAGTGATGTGGATGTAGGGTTATCAGAGATAATTTGCTGGATTCTTGGAAATTGAATAGAAAGGTAATTATTGGCATAAGAGGAGAGGAGAGAGATTGGAAAAGTATTGGTCGGGTTGAGGCCATGATGGAGTACAAGGATCTGGGATTTGTCCTAGTCCTCTTCCTCTCGATCTGCCATGGTGGGGGGCTGCCAGGGGTCACAGGGCAGTGGACCAACTTTGCAAGGGGCAATTTCTTTCAAGATAAGTTCTGTGAAATCTTCTGCCCGAAAGACGACACTCGGCCAAGGCTTACTTTAACGGACGAACAGATTGAGACCATTCTCAACAGCGAAGAGGTGAGGTTTAAACCAGTGGGGGTCCTGTAACACAAAGCTTAGCAATCGTCATAGAAGAATATCTGTATAATTGATTGCACTGACCACAATGTATAATCGATCATGAAAATGAAGCATGTGATTGATCGTTAACATTTGTGTTACAGGACCCAGGTCATAGTTCCATTCTGTGGTTTAATATTGAACGAGATTAGCATTATCTAATGTGATATTTCGCATATTATTTTGAATTGTGCTTTTCATTAGATCCATTGTCAAGCATTAACGTGTCCATTAGTAAATGGTATTTTACAGTTGGTTGAGAACATTGCAATTGCAATATGCATTCTCAGTAGAAATGCTATTATCACCTGATTTAGGCAAATTCTGAATCCTATCCTAATCGAAAAAAGAAAGGTTATTTGAGAAAACTTGCCAATGAAATAACTCCAAGCTGGTCTATTCAGACGATGAAGTTACTTGAAAACCTTGATATTTCATCAGCTTTCATCATTTGATTTTTGCCAAAATTTGAATTTTTCTTTCATTTTATCCTTTGAAATTTAAGCATCATAAATTAATAAAGATTGCTAATGTGTACCTTTGAAGCTAAATGTACATAAAACATTACCAATCTTAGGATTTATATCTTAATCTAATATTCTACTCTGTGTAGAATATCGCACTGACTAATAAAATGAAATGTTGACATTCAGGATTTTTTTACATATAAGCTTTCAAACTTGTAATTGGCTGTAATTGTAAAAGTACAGAAGTAGTGGATATATAGAAATTTGTAAAGAATGTATGTCCCAGTGCGCAAATATCAATCTTTTATCAATTTGGCCACCCTAACTCTATGCCAATGCCATACAGATTATCAAGATGCTGGAAGAAAACCCAGAGCTACTGCATGGTGATGAAGAGCTAGAAGGGGCTTGCGTGATTCAATTCAATAGAGACCAGAGGGACTCCATACTGGCCCAGTACGGGGGGTTCTTCTCCACCAGGAAAGAGGCTAATGAGCTGGAGGAAACAGCAACACGGGTCAACGTCCCAACAAAGCCACTTTTAGACCCGGCGGATCAAGAGAAACTGGACAATTTTCGGGAGAATAATCTGGGAAGAACAGCTGATGAGGATGCAGGTGCGACGCGAATGAGTGCGGTACCAGAAGTCGGTAAACATTTTCATTGATAGAATTCTCATGACATGCAGTAACACATTTCTTATTAAAGATGATCATAATACTCAGGTTTCTTCATGGGAAAAAAATAATGTGTAAAAATGAAGGAATGCACAGGTATATACATGAAGGCACTTTTTGGAGGGGGATTTGTTTTTGCTTTCTAAATCTCAAAGTAACATGGCTATGTTTCCTTTAGAATTTCACATTTCTGCTTTAGATTTTTAAACAATTTTTCTTAGTAGCTTTGTCTTCAAAGATACTCTCAATGAAGTAGAATGTAAGTGTGCAGGTAAGTTATTCCACAATTTGGGACCACATCCTGTGAAATCCGCTCTTTATTTTTAAAACTACTCTTGGAAAAAATATCAAACGATCATTAAAATGAGGATGATTTCCACAAATACATGAGATACAAGATGTTTTTAAACCTAAATTCTGTAACTGCAAAGTCTCTGCTCAAGCTTGTTAAAGCTCTGCAATTCTTTCATAATTCATCTTCACCAGGTACTTCTGGTGAACAACAGGAAAAGACCCATGACAGTATCTTGAGTTATTACAGAGGTAGCAGTAGCAGTGGCAGCTACGAATGGAGTAATTCTGGCTCTTCTGGTAGCAGTGGCAGCTACGAATGGAGTAATTCTGGCTCTTCTGGTAGCAGTGGAAGCGACTCAAGGCGGCGGAGAAAGAGACGAGGTGCTAACACTGTTGGGGATTCCCACAAGACACTCAAAGACCAGCCTCGAGATGTGAAATTGCTAAGTGATATCAGCGTGAAAAATTCAATAAGGTTGGGTTGGTTTAGCATATATGTGCATTCTATAAAATGTTAATCAGTACCAAAATAAAAAGTTCAAGAAGACAACCTTTGGGCCCTGTTTCATGAAACTATAAATTTGCAATAACAGTTGAAAGCTAGTAAAATTGTTCAATCTGATTGGCTGATAGAAAATTTGTTATGGAAATCATGCATTTGTTAGTATATCAAGTCTATAAGAAACAGGACCTTTATTCTTTGCACCCATGAGTGCATTGCATGTTCCGCAGCGTTCCTGATGGACGAACCCACAGGTCATCCTTGAATTCAATGAGATATTTCCTTAGAATTTTAAATGGTGGGAGGTGTGCAATAAAGCTGCAAACAATTTCTGAAGTGTGTGCATATCATTTTCGGAAAAGTTTAAATAATGTCAAAATCAAAACACACACACACACTGAAATCCGGTCTAAATGAAGCATACTTGAATATTCCACCATGGAAAACTGTTCCTGGAATGTTCACAGAGGAAAATGGATACACCATGTGCAGGCAAGTAAAGATTAAATCATTCTAATGCAGAATATCATTTTGAAAGTCTGCATAAATTGGTCTACTCTTAATTTGAATAATTGCCTAAAGTCAAAGCAATATTCTTGACCAAATTGTGCAGAGCATGTGTCATTCAATGTCGTCTAAGCCAAACATATTTTTTGTGACCAGTCTAAAAATAAAATGACTATAATGGGCAAATTCACATGTCCTTGCAAAGTGCAATTAAAGAGAAATTCCAGTAGTTGCAGTAAACACTGATTTCATGAGAAAGTCTGTAAAACAAGGCTTAATTGTCAGTATATTTCATTGAGGATCTAGATCTGGTACAGTTACACAAACTGAACTTTGTGAAATCTTGAAATGTACGCTGAAAAATGTTCACACCGAAGATCCCCAACACAGATAAGCGCACGTGGGACAGTGTATAATTATTGCTTTGAATGTCGGCCCGAATCCTGTGCTTATTTGCTGATTTCTCAGCAATTACACAATTTCTTCCAGAATCCTTTGGCACATATGTTTTTATACAAACAGACACTTTGGTGGTCATTTCATTGGATTCTGTAGGAACTCATTTTGATATCGTTACCAAAACTAGCATTTACCTTTAATAGAGATGTATGATGTGTTATGAAAAATCTGGAAACAACCATCTGGAAATCTGGAAACAACCATCAAAGTCTGGAAACAACCATCATTGTGGTTGGTTTAAGCAAGTGTGCGCCTAACAGGCTGCTTGAAATGCTATGAATCCAGTGACCGGGTAATAATTGTGAAGTGCTTTGAGCAGTCGTAGATTTATAAAGCGCTACACAAATGCCAATTATTATCATTATTATTATTATTCAGGAAAAGATCCCTAAGGAGCAGGACCCGGTCAAATGGTGCAGCTCGAGTCAAGAGGGGCCCTACTTCTGCTCCTCTGTGTGAAAGTATAATAGACGCAAAGGCCATTGACATTGCATTAACATCGGACAATAAGCTGGTACAACTTCCTCAGGTAATAGTACAAACATTAGCTAAAAACATACATAGGGATGAAAAAGCCCATTCTTTACAGGGAAACATAACACAAGGCTTTGGGCAAAATCACCCTGAAATTCTCAAAAAAAACCTAGGAAATAAAAAAAGAGCCGAAAAATCTCCCTTCCCTACAATGTTAAAGCTTATAAAATCTAATGTTTTGGATTTAGGCAGTAGTCGGTGAAAAGTAGCCCCTGAAAAAAAAAGGTGAGGCCCATTTGCCCCAAAATGTCAACAAAATATCCCTTGAGCATTACAAAAAGGACCCCTATGATTTTCAATTTTTTTTTATTGTTGATACCATAACATGGTTAAAGATCATTTACCCCAAAAAGGACCCTATGAATTGTTGATTTAAGAACGAAATATGGTTCTAGAAATCTTCATGCATTTCAGTGCAAAAACTCTGTTTCAAACACATGTTAATCACAAGCAGTTATTACTTTAGAACCCAATGGCTGGGGTAATATGTGCAGAGCTAGAGACACCATTCCAATGCAAGAAATCAAGATGGATCATCGTCATTGAAGTCACTATTATGGCCTTCCAATAATTTTTTGCTTTGACAGTTCAGCGAGATTGGACTGAACCAATGGTTCCTGACGGAAACCTGTAAATACCCATATTCCCTGGTCCATGAGGACGTGGGCTGCTACAGTACAACCCGCGGTCACAAGGCCCTCGCAGTGGATCTATCGGTGGACCCCACGGAAAACAACTCCACGATCTTTGAGGGCATCATTATGGTAGAGAGCTGCAAGGCTTTTATTTCCGGAGCAGAGGAAGTAAATGTCGAAGAGGGTACCAGCAGCAATAGCAGCGGCACTAACAGCACCACCACCTAAAGTCCTCAACTTCTCAAATCTAGCCAGGTTCCTTCCCCATAATGCATTGTTCTCAGCAGTGTAGTCTTGTAGTATATAATTCACTACTTAAACCATTCGTATCACAGTAATTATGTTTCCAAGTATGATTCAAACATGTTCTTCTCATGAACATTTTGGTTTCTCTATACAAATAAGGCTAATTTATTCTCTGTATTATTAATGGTTTTCTCAAAAGGTTCATTCTGGGACTAGCAATTAAAGGTCAAGTCCACATCAGAATAAAGTTGATTTGAATCAATAGAGAAAAATCAGACAAGCATAACATTGAAAATTTCATCAAAATCAGATGTAAAATAAGAAAGTTATGACATTTTAAAGTTTTTCTTATTTTTCACATAACATTTATATGCACAACTTGGTGACATGCAAATGAGAGAGTCGATGATGTCTCTCACTCACTATTTTTGTTTTTGACTGTTTGAATGATATGATATTTTAATTATTACAGATTTTACAATTAGGACCAACCTGACTGAACCATAAAATGTTAAAGTAATGGTAGTTTGACATACATGTACAATAAGACAATTAGAATATTTCATATTACATATAATAAGATTCAAAAGGAATAGTGAGTGGGCGATGTCATCAATTCCCTTATTTGCACGCCAACCAGTATGTGCATATAACTATTTTGTGAAATTAAGCGAAACTTAAAAATGTCGTAAATTTCTTATTTTTGCAATTTGCATCCGATTTTGATGAAATATTCAGTGTTATGCTTCTTAGATTTTTCTCTTTTTATTCAAATAAACTTTTTGTTGGGTGGACTTGTCCTTTAATAACACGCAGCCAATGACAGACCACACAGTCCTGGTCAGTTTGCTGCCCCTTTAAGCTGCCAATATATAGATATCCTCAGCTGTAGGCATACGTAGAGGTCTGTTCGAAGGATACAATCATCGTGTAGATCACAACATTGGAATCATTTTGATCATACTGTCGGGAACAGGTGCAATTCTGCGACATGGTCCATTGCATCGGTAACGTACAAACAAATCACTGTTAAATTCTAGAGACAACGCCTGCACGAAGAAATAAAATCAATCCTGAAGAGATTTATCCTTCCCCTTCCCCCATGACAGGGGTTTTAATCAATTTGTTACAGGAGAAACTCTGCCAGGAAACTTAATCACTGTTTTGCCCAGATATGTTGTTTCGAAGTTACAAATAATATTGTAACTGTATGAAGGACCAAAAACTACTAAAAGATGTAATTTAATGCAACACAAGGTAAAAAATGACATGGGTAAAAAATGAGTTAAAAATTCATGTACAACTCACTAACAAAGCAATAAAATATGAAGTGACTTAGGAAGGAAAAATACTAATGTGTATTGTGTGATCTTTGAATCAAACAGAATTGAATGAAATGGAATCAAACTTGACTATGGGGGCCTATTTAAATTCGAATCTTGATAATTTGCATTTGGTAAAGATTTGGATTTGGACTTTGACTTGATTTTGATCTTAATTTTGATTTCAATTTGAATTTGAATAATTGGATATAAATGTAAATTGGAAGTGAAAGAGAAATTGAAATAAAATTTGATATTGAAAGTAAAATTGATATAAAAAATTCAATCAATGTCATTGTCTATGATAGACATCAATTTAAATTGGATAGGGATTATCATTAGACTACATGTGTATGACTTGACTCAGTAAGCGGTGTACTGGTAAAATATTCATCTTCTGTACATCTATCGTGGAAAAAGACCTGGGTCCTGTAACAAAAAGGTTAGCAATTAATCGTATACTTGATTTTCACAATTGATTGTACATTGTAGTCAATGCTATCAATCGTAGAAAAATGTACAATCAATAGCTAAGCTTTGTGCTACGGTGCCCATAGCTCTGTAACATCATGGAGGTAGGAAGGATGGAGTGACAACGAAATGCAAATTAATTCATGTAGCTTTCAATTTCTAAGGGAGTACAAAAGAATACACAGGTTCAGTCTTTGGTTGCAACTTGTGATGCCACCAGTTTCATGGAAAAACTGAAAAGTGTTGTTTTCAAAACAGGTAATTGTAAATATTTCTAATTCGATTTGATCACAAAAGGTGGATATTAATCACATGACAAAATATATCTCAAAGCCTTAATATTATGTCCTGAAATTGGGTGAAATATTGAATGATAACAGTTTCAAAATGTGCAAAAAACTCAGAATTTGACAATTTGTAAATCAACATTTTACAAATTTCCACACACTTCCTCATTATGAAAAATGTTGAGATTAATTTTCAGGGTATACAGTCACCCATTTGTGATGCTATGCGTCATAGTTGCACCTTCACGCACCCAGTCAAGTAATTTCAATTCCTACTTCAACAAAAATTGCAACATTTATTTTTGCTTTCTCCCGTAAAAATTAGCAATGTGTCTGCTCATAACATCTGACCAGAGGCAGCGAAAAGTGACCATCATTACAAAAGCATATTTCCTATTGTATCTGGCCAGCAAGTCTGTAGTTAGGTAGGAATCTTTTGTCTACAATCTGCAAGAAAAAGCCAATGAAACACATGCCCGACGTATTTTATCCCTGAGGCATCAAAAGTGGCTTTAAATGAAACAAATGAGATGGTACTCGTACTCCTTCCTTTTTTTTACCTCCATGGTAGCATAAAGCTAGCGATAGACTGTAGGGCTGATTTCTATAATTATTTGCATTGAGTATTGTGTATGATCATTCGTAAAATTCAGCTCCGTGATTAATCACTAAGCTTTATATTTTAGGGGGCCCAAGACTACATTCGGGACAGAGAGAATAAAGATATCTGTATCAATACACACACTTGTACTAAATCGTGTCTGGTGGCTGAGTTAACCCACGACCCAGGTACCCTTAGTAAAGTTCACCCTTCTTCAAGCCCTTACCACAATAAAAAATATCCAGGGGTTGTTTCACAAACAGTTAAATGTCGACTTGAAATCATGCTTGGTGCCGACAAACGCTTTCATAATTGATATGCTGTAGCGCGCATCCTCTGAGCATAATTTGATCAATGCTTTGATGCATTTTATACCACATGCAACTACAAATTATACGTTATATCTTTATGAACCACCCCTGGGTTGGGTTTACCAGTGAACCTATCTAGAAAGGGATTAGTGGTCTAGTATTCATGCTCAACAATGCAACATTCAAATTTAAGACAACTTCTCTTGCAACAAATATTTTCATTCAATCTTAGACTATTCATGCACCCTATCAAAAGTTAGAGCTACAACTTGAACAAGAATTCTCAATCCATCTTTTTACTGCCATCCCTCAAAATTTATCATAAACAAAACACGGAATATGGGAATGCCGCCTGAAAAGGACATACAGGCCTGTGTTCTGAAAAAAGGTTTCAATTGTACCATGGTACATGACCATGGACTACGCAGATGTTTGTGTCCACAATTACGCTTGTTCCGTCGTGTACACTCAGAAAAGTCCAGTTATAAGTGTGTACTTTTGGCAGAGGGGGCTATATTCAAGCTTGAATGAAGTAGGATAACACAAGAAATATGCATAATCCATGGTTTTGTACCACGGTCAAAGTCAAACTTCTAAGAATACAGGCCAAAATAACTTTATAGCAGGATTCATCTGTGCTGTGTATCTTTCATGGTAACATTCTTGTATTTCCAAATGTGTTTTAGAAGTTCATGCTTTTGCATTCAGTACGGTGCCTTAAAACCATTCTATCCTACTGTTCATTTTTTTACATTGATTTCCATCTAGTTGAGTGTTCAGTCAATTTGCATGTTATTGAACGTTCATGTCATCTGGGGCCCATCTCACAAAGAGTTGTGAATGATCTGATCTATCACAACTATGGAAAGCCATCAACATCTAAAATACATGTTTGTTCAAAATAATTACTACAAATGATGGTTATCCATATATCATCTGTTTTCTTCACAATACAGTATGCTTCTTTTTGTTTTCAAAGGACATCAAACAAATTTCTGAAAGAAAGAAATTATGACATTGTTGGATTTCCATATACTTGAGATTGATCAGATCAATTGTAACTCTTTGTAAGACGGGGCCCTGGTCTGTAGCTTTGTTATTAACCTGTAGCAGTGCATTCTTTAATTAAAAACACCCTAAAAAACAATTATTTCTTTTCATTAAGAATTCCTAGAAATAGTGAGCAATTTATCATTTTGAAGCTGCTTTGTAGTCGATTTCTCTCCTTTTAAACTGTTTTGTCACATGGTTTGGGGCTCTGTTTACAGTTATCATTCATTTGCTGAATCGAGCTAGTTTGATCTATTTTCATGCCAAGATTGAATTCTGTATCACGGAAGGGAAAATCCAACAGCCACATATATGCATATGTACCATATCCATGAAATAGTCTGTAACAATACTGGCTGTACAGAGATCAATGTGCAAACTAAAGAAGAGTTCATAGCTAAAGGTAGTAGGCCTACGACATGCACATTCATACAAATGCACTGGGTTTATGATTCCAATTTGTGATACTTTATCATGCATTGATGGTGTTACCTGGCCATTGCCATTTCCGTTTGATCCATTTCCCCCAGGACTCTTCACAATCTCTAAGGATGGGGTACTAGTGGTACGGTGGACACCGCCACCAAGCCTCAAGAAACCTTTGGTTGGAGAGGGTACTCGGACCATCGGAATCCCTGACCCACCATTACTCCTAGACTTGTGCTGCATCATTGGGGAGTTTATAGGGCTGAGGATTGTCTTGATGTTGGTAGGTCGTGTGGCTCTGCTTGGCCTATCATCAGATTTGTTCTGTTCTGTGCCATCTCCTGCTTTGGAGCGGCTGTTCGTCTTGGCTTCCTCGCTGTGTTTGGCAGAAACAGGAGCCTCTTTTGGTTTGGGCTTGTTGGGCTTTGGAGCCAGAGAGAATGAGACAGTCTGCTTGGAAGATTTGTTGGAGGAAGCACTGTGGTCGCTAGGAGATGCTTCATCTGAGGACATTCTGCTGTCTTCAAGGCTTGATGAACTCACCACTCTCTTAGCTTTGCCCTCACCCAATCTCAAATTGACTGTCCTATCTTCACTGTCATCACAATCACTCACAGGCAAGGACTCTTCAAAGTCCACTGAAAAAGGATCATGACCTACACTCACCCTGTGTGATTCATCCATTTCGCTTATCTCAGTCATTGTATTTGCACCATTACTGCTGGCTGATTTTGAAGTGAAATTGGCTGCCAGTTTGGACAAACGAGGGCTGGGTTTGGGCTTTGGACTTTTGACAGGAGCATCCTTCTGTTCAGACACAACTAACAACTTTTCTGAGGTGGCAATCTCTGTTATTCCTGTTGGGGATTGAGGGTAGGGGATCCCACCCTGGAAGTCAAAATTAAACACTGTTTCTTCTGTCGCTTTCGTGGAGGACTGTTCAACTATTTTAGAAGATTCAGCAACACTCCCTAAACTCTGATTTGGCTCTGACCCATTCCCTGCTGATTCAGGCTGAGGTGTGCTTTCTTTCATTTGTAATTCTGAGTTGGAAGGAGAATCAGTGTGTGTATTGTTCTTATTGCAATGTAAAGATTGATTATTGCCACTACCCTGTGAGTCCCCATTACACAAAGGGTTTATGCCTGAGGTATCATCTAAACCCTGAACACCATTACACTTGCTTGCTTCATTTACATTTTCATTCCCTATACCGGCTTCACAAACAATACCTTTCTGACACTCACCCGACCCCTCTTTCACTATCTTAGACAAACCCTGCACATCATTTGCTTTCTCACCAATATGTCCGTCTACTAAGCTACTTTGCTTAACCACCAGTGGACCTTCCTTTTGGGACGACACTTCAAGTTGTTGGACAGGAACAACTTCAATTGCTCCACCACCTCCATTTTTCTTGTCTTCCTCAATGGAATTGGCTCCTTCCACATCAGGACCAACATCAATAAGAGCAATGATGGCCATCTGGATAGCAGTGTCAATTATCTGTTGACTCATCTCAACTCCAACAGACTTGGCAATGGCCACTTTCAAACCGTCCTCAAGGTCCACAACAGAGGGCTCAGCATCGATGTCCATTTCTCTTTTTGATTTCACAGAAGCAGGCTGCATAACTTGCTTTCCATTCCCTGCTTTAGTAGATTCTCTTGCTGACTTAGCATCATTCTTTGCATTCTGACTGCCAATGTTGGACTTGTCCTTCAAAGCATCCCCTCTGCTTGAAGAGCCACTGGATTTCTTACTCAAAGACTTCTTGGGGGAGTCCTTGGAAGCTTCAGAGGAAGTCTTTGAGCTGGATTTCTTCTGGTTCTCCTTGCTGCTCCTCGGACTGGCTACTGGACGTTGCTTTGCTGGACTTGTTTTCTGAGTTTCTGCAGGGGATGCCTTCTTGGCCAGTGGAGATTGAGGCAATGTCACCTCGGCTGTATTTGAATCATCAGACTCAGTGTTTGGTCCAACTCCCCGAACAGAAAATCTAGAAATGAAAAAGCACCAAACAAAAGTCATTTGCAAGTCTGTGTAGATATCAAAAGAACCTATACAACCTGAACATTTTATCTTTCAATTTGAATAGATGCAATGCAAAAAATAAAATTAATGATATGTAAAAATATTCAAAGATTATTTTAATCAATGAGCTCACAACAGTCCTGTACAGATAATCACAAAGAAATGTAAAAAAAAACCTTCAATGGATAAATAACATTCAACGTATATTAACATATTTCATCAAGATAAGATCCTTGCCAAATACATTAGTTTGTGATGATTTACTGAGATAAACCAAACTGTACAGGACATGAATATGACTTATTGAAAGGGTTGGACTTACAATTTAGGTTCAAATTCATTTCATACAATTCTTTTAAAACCATTCAACTGAAGAAAAAAACAATATAGAAAGAATGAAAAAAATATTAACATACATAGTTGTCCAAACAAATCAATACAGCTGATCAAAAATGGGACAGAACTGCAGATACTTTTGCCTTCATATCAGAACCCAAATTAATTATAATATTGTACCTCAAATGAAAAAAACACATATATATTTAACCAAATATAATATAAATAAACACTGTAAGAGCAACATGTGCAAAATGGAGAAGATATAGACTGTGAAATGTTCCTGACCTGTAACTTCCTGGAGTAAGTCCTCCCAGGATGGCCTGAGGATAGGGCACATCCATCACTTCCCTGTGATTCTCCCCTAGCTGAATGAAGAGCTTGTAACCCTTGATAGGACTGATGAGCTGCCTTGCCCCACCCTCCTTCTCACCAGGCATGGACGACGGCTTCCACTTCAGGGCAATGCTTGTGTCGGAGCGAGCTGTGGCGACTAGCTCCGTGGGGGCTGTTGGCTGTAGGGAAGACAGGGAAAGGGTTACACAAGGCACAGTACTATCACCCATCATTATCTGTAACTCTTAACTAAAAAGAAGGGGGTCCGGTAGCATATGTGAGCATTGCTTTTGAAAGAACAATATTCAGTAAGGAATTGGATCGCTTTTGTGGTAATTCATGTATGGATGAAATGTGGGTTGTAGAAAACGGAACGGTTCATGTTATTGTATTTAAAAGCAAAGTTCATATCAAATTCAAAAGTTTGGGATATAAATGAAGTGAAGTATTTTGGCAATATCTTTTAAGATCTCGGACAATTTCAACATGTTTTCAATGGATTAAAAAAAATACAACATGACGATTACCTTTGGTTCAGCATCTTCCTGGTCCTTCTCATCTGGTAGGAAATGTCCAGCCTGGATTACTGAAGGGGCAGCTTGAGTAGCCTGGTTGGTGGCATCTGCGTTGCTGCTTCCTCCACCTGCTCCTGCCCCGTTACCTGCAATACCTGCCTGCTCCGACATCCACTTTGCTGCGCTGATTAGAAGCTGTTGCACATCTAATGGATGCAGACCTTCTGGAAGGTTGTTCAGTGCCTGGTTGATCATCGCTCCCTCCCATGGTGCAGGCAGGGTGACCCCTTGAGTCGCTCCAACGCTACCAGCAGTAGCTGGTACTGCGTTGTTGGTATTGATATTTCCCGGTGGGCTCTTCTTCCCATCCGAGAATGGCTTGGAGGTGATCTGAGACGGACTTGACTTTGATGCTACCAACAAGGGTTTGTCTTTGGATGAAGCCTGTGAAGGTGGCTGGGTGAGCGATTGGTCTTTAGCAGGAAGAGGGGTGGCAGGGAAGGGTGCGGAAGGAGATGAAGGGTTGGTCACATATCCGGAGGTGATGAAGGTTGTGATGCTGTTAATCGATTCCTGAAGGCGACCAACCTGTCTCAAGAACAAAGAAGTGCTAAGATAAATTCAACTTGCACACCACATGAATAACATATTGACAGAAATTGTGACAATTTTTTTTTTCTCAAATATCAGATAGAGGCAATACTCTCAATACAATTCATTGAATTCACATTTCAAATATGTGCACCAACAATAGGAATAAATGAAGTAAGCAAAAGATAAAGGTGATTTAGAGAATATGACTACCGGTAAGTCTGCACTTTTGTAATGCTCATAGAAGTATTATCAGTTTTATTCAATTAATTCCCACTTTCCCCATTTCCTGAAAACTTGGTAAATGCTAAAACATTGATCAGATATAGAGCATTTCATGAAACAAATACTAGTAGATTCTCACTGACCATTTGTTATAAACTACTAAAATTCTTGTATCTGATTGGCTCAGAGCAAAATAATCAGTGAAAATCACTATTTCTCATGACATATTCCAAAGAATGATCCTACAATATTCCTTGATCGGATGGATGTTTCATAAAGCTGCCTGTAAATTAAGAGCGACTTTACGAATGACTGGTGATCCTTTCTTGTGGTACACACCAAAATGTTCATTGGCTATGGTTAAGCGCAGAAGAAAGGTTCAAAACAACAAAACAAATGGAGATTTGTCCACAAATCTGCAACTCTGAAGCATGGTGGCCAATTTGAGGATCCCCATAGAAAGTACAACAAGACTTTTTAAACATCCAGGGCTCGGTAACACAAAGCTTTGCAATCATCGCTAAATACCAATGACCAATCAAGATCGTCGTTGCAGGCGCACTTTGTGTAAAATACTGACTGGGAACCAATCGGCGCGGTTCTTTCACACTTGCAATTCATCGCAAACCTTTGTGTTACGGAGCCAATAACTTGATTATTTCATAACCAATTTTGATGAAATTTTTACTCATTTTACTCTTTCCAATAAAATTGGATCTCTTCTTGGGTTTTGGTTTTGTTTGATAATACCTGCTTCTGTAAGCTGCTACAGGTCTTCTCCAGTTGGACTTCCCGTACGGTTGAAGCAGGCGTGTCAAAGAGATCCTGGGCATCCTTGAACTGGGATCCTGGAACACTGGGATCACCCTGGGAAGGTGAGGGGATGATGGAGGGAGTGGTAGGGGGCACTGGGAGGGGTCCACCAGAGGGGGGTACGTCCCTGCCATCCACATCTTGCTTCCACTCCTGCAGGGTTTTCACCTACACAATTGAATTTAGAGTTTAATGAGCAGAGAAGGGGATATTTCATAAGAAATTAAGACTGACTAAAAGTCACATTTAAGTTTCCAGTTGTGTTTTGTACATCATAAACTGCATCGCTGCATCGTTCTAATCATCTTCAGAGGAGAAGCACTACTGCATATTAATCAAGTTGCGAGTTAAATATCATCTTCTCATATGCACATTAAGTTGCACACATCTCTTTGAGAAACACCCCTTGGCATACATAACAGAATTGAAACAAATCACATTACAATTTACCTGTATATTAATCATGAAAATGTGTATTGAATATAATGTACACACACATGTAGGCACTAAGTGTGACTTTGTGACTCACAACTTACATTTTGTGAAACAATGCCCTGGTATGTATAGTGAAACTGAAACAAATTACACTATCCTACATGTATGTCTTGTGACTGTTTCAAATTATTTTTAGTTTGATTCACAATTATACATAACCACAATCTGAGGATAATAATAACGCAATTCTTGTATAGCACATATCACATTATGACATAGCATCTCTACGCGCTTCCAAAGGACTTGGATATAATTACCCTGGCTTTAGCCCGGCAGCCTTTTACAGCGTGGTGGCATTTCAAGGAATAAATTCCTGCCGGGTACCCATTTACCTCACCTGGGTTGAGTGCAGCACATACTGCAAGGTCACCAATAAAGTAATGCAATTAATTGTTTCTTTATTGCTGCAGAGTTGACAAAACTGTGCATCTCAAAGAAGTAGGCTGCTATTGTATTTTGCAAACTCAACGCGAACAAATAATTTGCAAATTGAAAAGCAAACTTGAGAAGCAAATGTGTATGACAGTATGTACACGTTTACACATGTACATTATGAGCATTCTGAATTTCAGAATTATCTTAAATAGAAAATATAAAAATTTGAAATATTGAGACATGATGGAATAAGCAAACTCTACAATATCAGTACATTTTTGTAATTGTATTTATAAAAACAATGAGAATTAGGGAAAGTATAAAAAGTTGAATTGACAGAATGTGATAAAATTATTAACACCACAAAATCACCACTTTTTTGTAATTGAAATCATAAAAATTTTACTATGGTTCCATTAGGAATTGTTCTCTTCAAAACAAAAGATTTTCAAACAGATGAGATTGAAAGGGTCCAAAAGAGCCCGTATGCCACTAAACATGAAACTCCACGCTGAATTTGAGAATGATGGAATCAAACACCACAAAATAAGTTCTTGAATTCTTTTACTATGTATTGCTTCATTCTCAATGATTTTTGTGTCCAAGGCAATACCACTGCATGCAATGAAAATATTTTTTAATCTAATATTCTAAGAGTCAAAGAATCAGGAAAGCAGCACGTAAGAGCGTTTCAAGAAGCAAGGATCTGTAAAATATTGTTTACCAATTGATCATAGGGGTGATTGCATAATTGACTATTGTGCATGATCAATCACAAAAATCAGCTCCATGTTCAATCACTAAGCTTTAATGTTACAGGGTCCCATATAACAAAGGTTATTGATTAATAGTACACTTGATTTTCACGATTGATTGTACATTGTAGAACATTGTTCTACGATCATTGCCTAGCTTTGTGTTACGACCCCTGGTAGTACAAGTGTAAATGGCGATGTAAATAGAAGATAAACTCCATGTGCACCATAATTATCAAGAGATCACTGCTAGATACGCTAATTTGATATCACTCTGTAGGAAAAGGGGTACTAAATCTAGGCCTAGGTGGGTCCTTGGGGAATTATTTAAAGGTCATGAGTGCCTAACAAGATTATATCTGCCAGAAATTATAATTAGGGATCGATTATATATAGATGGACTGCGGCTTGGAGGAGCAGTAAAAATGTTTGTGGCCATTTCCCCCCTGAGAGTGAAGGCATTTCCTGGACAAGAGTCAGCAGTTTTGGGTTAGCACTAACCTCTCTGTTACTCTCTCAATCTCTTTTCCTCTATTTCTCAATTACATGTATTTTTCCTCTATCTCTATCCATTTCTTCCCCTACCCAAATTGGGAATAGAAATCAACTCTTCATCATTCTCCCCATCTCTCCGCCTTCTTTTCTTCATTTCTCCTACATTTCTCTCCTGTCTATCTACCTTCTATCTCTCTCTCTCTCTCTTTTCATTATACTTCCTTATTCTCCTTATACTTCCTTCTGTTCTTTCTGCTTCTCCTCCTCCTCCAACTCTCATTCTGTCACCCTCCCAAAATTAACAAGCGATCCCCCAAACTCCCCTCCTCCACTTTCTCTCTCTCTCTCTTTATATCCAACAAACAACAGCCTCCCACCCCTTTCTCTCTTACGCTCTGCGAAGTGCTTTACCTGATTCCAAAGTAGTTTCAGGGCCTCCATTTGCAGTTCTCTTAGATGTTTCTCTTGTTCGTACATCTGACGTGTCCTGCACACATCAACAAAATTCAAAGGGTAATCTTAACACGGTACATCACATTGGGTCTGGTGATGGACATACACGTATGTTGAATGGTGGGATTGAAAATGCAAATGTGCTTTGGGAATGTTGATTCTAGAGTAAAAGCACTTCATTGAAATAGTGAATTGGAATCAATATAAGATTGGCAAGGATATCCAACCTAAACATTGTTTTGAGGACAATATCAATTCTAGTTACTCACTCCCCTGGATTTGTGAAGTGTAAAATAGTTGGCATGCACAGTATAGTCTGTATTGACATCTGAATGATGAATTAAATATGTTCAAAGCAGATGCTGAGAAAGAGAGGAAAACCTGTTCAACACAGTTTTAATGAACAAGAGTTCATAGGCCCTGGCCACGTCATACAAAGTTATGCTTACGTTTTGCTTTTATAGCAATCAGAATTCAGATTGGAGAAGGGTTACTAATAACATGTTATATTTCATATGCTGGTAGAGCAGTTTCACAACTCAAATGGCTACACATTATAAAGAAATGTTATTTTTATTATGAATACCATCCTAAATCAATAGGGCTAATTAGCTTATTAAAACACTTTAAGATCCAAGTGACATACCTATCAAGCTCCATGTTGAGGTACTTGATATGTTCTTCCACCCTCTGTTCTTGCATCTGTTTCTGGGCGCGGCCAGCCTTCTCGTCCCCTTTGCGGGCGTGGTGGCCCCTCCAGCTGGCCTGTATGGTGCTGGCGGCCCCGTCCTTGCTCTCCTCCTTACCCCCACCTGCCCAGGCCTCCTGAGCGGTCATCTGTTCCGCTTCAGGTCTGCTAGAGAGATTAATGACATTGAAAATGAATAGAGTAAAATAATATTCATATTACGGATATTGTTGACGATGGTAATGATCAATGTGATGGTGATATCAATGATCATAATGATGATAATGGTGGTGATGATGATAATTATGAATTATGAATTACGGATAATGATGATGATGATGATAATGACGACAATGGCCATTACAATGATTAGGAAAATGAGAATGTATATTACACAGGCTTACAATATCAATAATTTAGGGGCAAAGCCACTGAGCCGTAGGGCATATTTCTTCATGTACATTAAAGCAGAAACAGGAAAAACAGAAATGAGACAACAAAGTTCCAAGGCCAGTCAACAGAGCTTTTACATCAATGGCCTTCCTGGCTTTGGAAGTTAAAATTACTAGTAATTTTAATCCCTCTGTATGTATGCTCAAACATGTTGTTTCAAAATATTACAGAGGACTTAAATCTTGAGGCACAAATATTGAGATATTTGTTGGGAGCAAAGAGATCTTGGAATGGTCATTACATTTTGGTGGGAAAAGATACTCTTGCTACTCCATCAGATCTTGGAAGTGCCTTGAGAGATGGTTCTTCTAAAATTTCATGAATACAAGCAGTCATTCTTGTATAATGATTCAGATTTTTATTCTACTCATTATTATGAACTCTAACTCCATTTAACTTCTAATTTACTGATATTTTCCTAATTCAAATAGCCAAATGATATGAAATTTCAACCAATAATCCCTCTCTCCTCTCCGCTTCTTTCTCAATCATAGAGAGAGTGTTATTTCAAAGAGAACACACAGTCATATGATAAGCTCTCCCTGCTTTCCCTTCCTCTCAAATAAAAAG
The DNA here is from genome assembly GCF_018143015.1 of Lytechinus variegatus. Lineage (NCBI taxonomy): Eukaryota > Metazoa > Echinodermata > Echinoidea > Temnopleuroida > Toxopneustidae > Lytechinus > Lytechinus variegatus. The sequence goes on along the minus strand of NC_054743.1, from coordinate 27,771,848 downwards.
TGTTATTCCAAAGAGAGCAAAGAGATGTCATGTTATCACAATGTGCTCTTCTCTCATCGCCTGCATCTCAGCAAAGGAACAAGAAGATTAGAGACCGCAAACATCCCGCTGGCCAACAACAACATGGCTTTCAGGGGCATCCTCTCTGCACCACAATCAGGATATACACAAGCTTCCAGTATGGCCAAAGGCGAGGTGGCAGAGCTCTATCTTCCTTTTCCAGACCCCCAAAATATCACATTCTCATCTTAGTTTATCATTGAAATTTTTCTGCCGAGGTATAGGGTACATGGACAAGGAAACGATTCCCTGCTCGCTGAAATAATGTGTGTTTGGATTGTACTTATACAGTATACACACTTGATTTGATAAGGACAACACCCTGAACACAGATTTATTCCCTAACTCAAAGAGGATGTTGTATATATGCTTTCTGCAATCCAAAATGGCAGAGCTGAAATAATACAAGTCTGATTAATAACTTGAAGAAAAGCAAATTAGAACAGAAACAAGTCATTTATTCTAAAAATAATGTCTCCCATTTGTAGTTTTTCTTCTATTTTCTCAAGATTATCATCATGAATTCAAGCATTCTCGGGTATTTTAACACTCATTCACATAGCCAAGAATCTGCATATTCAACTTTTTTCTTCACAGATATGCAAGGGGAAAATATTGTTTCTTAAACTATCATAATCTGATTTTTTTTTTCTTGATTTTTGTTGCATGATTTGATTAACCAAGAAAATATATACATGTACATGTAGATTCTTAAAATGAATAAATCATAGCATTCCACATTATTTAAAGCAAAATCTAAAACCAATGACTGCTCATGGAAATGTTGCCCCAAATCTTTCTCTGGTTACAAAATGAGTGTTGACCTCGCCCTAAGCCAATTTCTACAGGTAAGTTTATACTCCAGACTGATCTTATCAAGGTCTTGAATACATACCTCTCAAAGTCTGGGTTGCCGTTGACCTCCCAATGTCTACCACTCTGACCTTTCCCCTGCTTCCTGGAGCTGGTTGTGTCTTTGCCATGTTTGCCATCACTCTTTGATCCTGAGGACGATCCCCTGAGATCCCCACTGCTTCCCCCTCCCGCTCGTTTCCCAAGATGTCCCCTGCCCTTCTCCCTTCCTGCCTTGGACGAGTGGTGGAAGTCATGTGGGCTGCGAGGCGTGGGGGTACTGGGGAGACTGGAGGATGAGTGTCTTGGGGTCGGGGTCGAGGGGAGGCTCGATGACTGCCGAGGAGTCGGTGTGCTCGCCTTCTTCGTGACCCTCCCGTGGCCTGACCCGTTCCCTTCCAGCTGCATCTTGAGCATGTTCGTTGCCAGAGGTTTAACAGGGCGGTCCTCGTATGCCTGGAACTTGGATACGGGGGAGGACGCGTCGCCCCCGCTCTGGGTCTTCTCCAACTGGGTTCTAACATGGGATGCAAAGGATGCTGTGTCTGTGATACCATGAGACTGTCTGGTCGGAGGTACATCCGTGTATTCTTCCGACACGTTAGCTTTGGCCTTGCTATGCTTGGTGGTATGAGGGTGCTGTGCCTGTTGGGCTGAGGCTGTGTTGGGTCTGGTCTGTTGAGCTTCTCTGGGCATTGGATGGTGTGGGAGGAAGGATGCCTCGGAGGCAAGGGGTCCTAGCTGATCAACTTCACCATCTACATAGAACACAATTATTACAATTCTTACGAGAGTAATGTACAAACCAGTAATTCATTCAACAAGTTACATTCAATGTAGCGAGAATGCAAAGTGATGGCAGTACATACAGCACATCCAATTGAATTTAAAATAGTTCAGTATACTTTGCATGAGCATATTGACTCTAGTCAAATTTTACATACACTGAACAAGTTAAACTTAGTTCCTGTCACTCAAATAAAAGAATTTGAAGCTTCATTCTTCTCACAAAGGATACAAATTCAAATGACAAAACAACAAATATAACCTCATCTAATAATCATAAAATACAACTGCATGTTCAATGGGTACAACATCTAATGATGGGTGTTTACACTTCATATCAAGTTTATAATATAATCCTCTCTTCATTTCAACTCTGACTGACTGAAGAACAACTTTCATGACTTTATACAAGCATCAAGATATGAGGCAATTACATGAATTCATTAATAACCAAAGAAAAAAGGTCCCTCTAAAAATTTAATAGATAGAATAAATCCATGGATAGGGAATCATTTATTTTCAGGGGCTATTTCTTTCATTTGAAGGGATACGGTTTTTTTAACGCCAAAAGGACTGGGCTATTTGAGATGTATTGAGGACCGGGGGGGGGGGGGGGGGGGGGGGGGGGGGGAGTCCTTTTAGGGTTAAATAATGATTGATTCTGTGCCAAATGAAGCATCATTTTTCTGGTGTATGTACAATATTGATTTTCTAAATGTTCTTGATATTCTTAAAGACTGTTTGTGGAAGATCTAGGGCAACTCAAGAAAAGATAGTCACCGAAAGCATTACACTTGGGGAATTTGGGGGCAATCGGGCTGTGATTGGAGTTTTATCATCTGTTGCTGTCATGAATTATACAGATATTGACTAATGGGGTGTGTAATATAAACATTCTTTGGACCGCCGGATTAATATTTTCCCGAGGGGTTATATTTTCCTGACGTGCGCAGCGCTGAGGGAAAATATGATCACGAGGGAAAATATTAATCCTTTAGGCGGTCCAAAGAATGTTTTTTTACACATCCCATCAGTAAATATCTGTTATATTAGATAGCCTTTCATGATGAAGAGAAAAATGGCCTAACGATTCGTGCAGCCTGTTGTTTACGATAGTCACAGTGATTGATGGAACTGGTATAGATCTAGATGTAACTTTAGTCTACTACTACTACTCTAATGCAGTGAATGGCCCTTTTCTAATCAAATCAAGTTTGTTTTAGGCCTAGCCCTAGATCTAAGTTAGAGTCCAGTCCAGATACTTTAGTCCCACATATTTTATTTCCGTGTAGTTGGTAACATCTAATCCACAAGAGGGCGCCATACACGTAGAAAAATATATTCACGGACCGGTTGGTCAATATATTCATCGAAGGTGGACCGGCTGGGAAAATAGACGGATTTCGATCATATCACATGACGCGCAATTGACCAATCGCGCTTGGCTATCTAATATTTCCTGATAGAGCCTTGTATGAAGCAGAAATCTGTGGCATACCTTCAATATCTTGTAGGAAGACATCGGCAGTCCCAGATGGAGGAGAGTTCTCTCCCACCGGTTTGAAGTTACGATGAAGCTGTGAGTTCTCATTCCTGTCTGAAGGCCATGCACTACCGGGGCTCAGCACCTGAAAGATCAATAAAAAACACCCATGCTTATTTTAGCTTATGTATTGATTATCTACTGGACAATCGAATGGTCAGTTGTTACTTAAAACCTGGCGGATGTTTCATAAAATTGTTTGTACTTGATTTTATGCACAAAAAAGTGTCCCTTTTCTTGTTTGCTAAAATCAGATTTTCATTTTTGATTTCCATTAGCTAAAATCTATAAAACTATCAATGATAAAAAGCATCTGAAATTGAACACACTATATTTTACAAAGTTTACATACTGTCATGTATGTTGGTTTATGAGAAATGCACTCTGATTATATGAACACATGAAAAACTTGGGTTATATACTTGAGCAAAATAATACCCTATCACTTATGAATTCATCTGTGTGTGAAGTTGTGCACAACTTAAGAACAGTTATAGGTAGTTATCACAATGCTCAGTACTAAAGGGCTCCACAAACAGTTTGCAATAATACTCTCATGGTATTTTATGAACTTTAACTGAAATTGTGGCATGTGCTTCAGTCTTTCAAGAATAACTTGATAGTGTGCTATCTTCTATTAACAGAGTAAATGATAATTATTCTTCAGTTCTAAATTTTCTTCTGCTGTTTTAAAAAAATAAAATCTGTGAATACTACACAGAAATCTCTCTTTTAATCAAAAAGCTAATAAAAACAAGTATCTTCCTTCAAAGAGTGGCTAATATGTGACCCAAATAATGAACAAATCCACAGAAACTCACCTTGGAGGGAGAAGGGCTCCTCAGAGGCGAAGGCATCCTCTTGGTAGGAGACTTCTGACCACCGTTGCCACCCTTCTGACCGGGCATTGAGGGGGTCAGTTTGGTAGGCGAGAGCCGGGTGGGGCGCATGGCGGACCCAGCAGGGGCATTGCCTACCGGTGTAGACGGGAGAGACGATGGGGTGGATGGCGCATGTGCCCCACCCTGGGCCTGGGCTTGGGGTGGGTTTGAAGGGGATGGAGACGGAAGCTGTGCCTGGGTGGAGTCAGGACCACCTATGGCTACTGGGAAGGGGTGTTGCTGTTGTTGGTATTTCTTCTGTTGTTGGAGGATCCTCATCAACCTTTCATCTTCTTTTGCCTGTGTCTGATCAATACAAATAATAAAACAACCATTACACACCCATTAAATGCAATATATAACCGCAAAAACTGGAGACATTCGTATCACCCTTCAATACAGATACAGATCCGAAGATTACTTAAGGAAAAGATTATTAGTATGTTTAGTCAGATTCAGTTCAGAGAAGTGACAGTGAACAAGACCAAACATCAAATGTAAAAGATAGGCCTATACTTGCAGATATTCCTTTTAATACTACAAAATCAAATCATCATTATCACTAACGTCCTTTTAACAAACACTACAATCTTTCCCACTGCTATCACAACCATCAGCAAACCCCTACTTCAAACACTGACGACCATCATCATAACAATCACTCCCAATATCTTTACTATTGCAGCAATAACCACCACTTCCTTGACCACCAACTGATCCCTCTCTATTGCTAACACCACCATCATCATCAATCACTCCAGCTATCTCATTCACAACCTTCACAATAATTATCGCCACCACCACAACCATCATCATAACCATCACTCCAACTTCCAGCATGAACCATCTCCATCATCACTTCTACCATCTCCACAATCACAAAAACATCCACCAGTACCAACACCTTCATCGCTACCATCAAGGAAATTCTTGAATCTTTCTTTAATAATACCTCAGACACCACTGTGAGAGGGCATGTGTTGCCGAGGTATTGCACAAGTTGTAGGTGTTGTCCTGGGTGGTACCATCTTCCTTTGCCTTGACTGTACAGCCACTCAGCCTTCAAGCTGCAGGAAATAGAAGATAACAGTACACTATGTCAGATACAAATATCAAAGGTACATCAGGGTAAAATGTAATTGCATAAATAGAGTCTGCATCTTCAACCACAACATGTACCAAATGTAGGGGAGACCGGGGTTAGTTGGAACATGGGGTAAGTTGAAACATTGTAATTTTCTTTAAAGCCTGTAAAATAAACTTATGCAATACTACCCTCAATTTATTGCTATTGATAATACAACAGTGTTAAATTATTATTGCAATAAATCGAGGGCAGTATTGCATAAATTTATTTTACAGGCGTTAAAGAAAATTACAATGTTTCAACTTACCCCATGTTCCAACTAACCCCGGTCTCCCCTACTATTCAAATTTACATACTGTAAACAAATACACAAGTACAGATTCCAAAATACATCATCACATTTGTACAAACATCAGGTAATGTACATTAGTCTGAAAAGGATGTCTGAATTTCAATATTGTCCTTGCTCCCAATACTTGAAATGAGCAGAAAAGAACTGCACCTCTACAGAAAATGGAGCAGCAATGGCAGCTGATGCCTCAGTGCGTGACAGAGTTAAGAGGAAAGGGAAGGGGTAATTTGCAATGCCGGTGACAGGCAAATCACCTTAATTATAGCACAAGCTGCAACAACGAGAGAGACTTGAAGAGATACGTGTGTTCATACCTGTTTGAATGGTAGAATGGAGAGGTCAATGGTACACATTGGTGTGAAACTACAGTATCAGTATGAACAGTATAGCAAATACACATATCATATGGTACGAGATTTCACATGATGTGAAAGAAATATGCTTTATTCCACGAGGCACAGCCGACTTGAATAGAGTGTTTCTATCTTTCGCCGAATGAGAAATGTTGTATCAATGAAGGAATGAGAATACTCACTTATTGTGTTGTACAATGCACGATGCAAGAGTGCTGAAAGGCAGCTCGTGCTAAGGCCCTGGTAATAATAACGCGCCTCGGAATAGATTGTTTCTAGATAGATGGCGCTATACGATGCTTATTATCATTATTACAATGCCTTGGAAGTTATCACAAATATGATCAATTATTGATTATTGCTATGTTAGTTTATGAAAATGAGGAAAAATTGAAAACAAAAAGCAACATCCCATTCATGGGCGATTCATATCCACAGCAGCAGTGCACATTTTGCAAGTTGGTCCTACACATGGTTGCACCAGAATTTAAAGCACAATGAATTGAAATGCACTTATGGTCTATCACCTGGGGTAGGTGTTGATCTTCTAGAAGGATATGGTAACAGTGTGTTATCTTTTGAACTACATAGGATATGTAAGATGCTTGAGCTGATGACTTTGAAACAATTAGGGCTCTTGTTTACAGTGTATGTGCTATCTTCAGTTTCTATATATTCTTGGAGATAATGATTACTGGAAGCAGAGAAAAGTTTTATATATCTGAGGATATTAGTGTTGATGGTAAAGGTATCAGCTAGAAATTAAGGAGTACTAGTATACTAACATTGCAATGCAGTCATGCAGATGTACATGCAATGTTATCTTCATTGCTGACATTCTTTCCAACGTGTATCCTGAAGTGCTACAACACTGGAACTATCACTGTAATGTTTCAGCAATAGAGAGTAGATTAAAGCCTTGTGTGTCCTTGAAAAAGAGTAGCATGATGTGATATATAGAGCTTGATTGAATCATGCATACCCTTAATCCCTTCATACACTTTTAGGGCGGAGGATGGGCTTGGTCCCACATACCTAATCCTCTGTGGGTAAGTCTCCCTGAGCCTTCTTGCCCACGATCAATGGCAATGGCAGCCACCAGCGTTTCTTCGCAAAGTGAAATACATGTAGATCCACCATCATTAAAAGTCTGTTGCTAGATAGAGCTATCTCTTTTCTTCTATCTATACTTCCATACTGCATCTACGTATGTCTGTTTGTATAAGTCTGTATGTTGGTGCTCTCTCTCCCTCTTTCTCTCTACCTCTTCACATGTAGGTGGATGTCTTCCTTTTGTATTTCCTTTCTCCATATCTCTATCGCAAAATAGCTTTTTGTTCTCTTCCCTCCCCACCCCCCTCACCACTATATATATCTGCCTCTCTCTATATCTTTCAGATATTCTCTCACTTTTCATTTACAATGTACCTTAATATCTTTTCTGCCATGAACTTTCAATATTATGGTAGCCCTATCTTTCTCTCTCACTCTCTTCTACCTCAGACAGTCACTCTGTCTCCCAGTGTCTAGCATGTACATGTATCTCATTTGCTCTGTCTCTCTCTCTCTCTCCCTGCTGTTGTCACACTGTCAATTCCCTATGAATCACCCAGTGAATTGGGGTCCCACGGCTCAGAACGATCGCATCAATTGTTTCCTGCATTTGACCGCAAACAACAACAGTCTACGGAGAGAGATCGAGACCGGCAGTGATTGACAGACTGGAACAGGTCTACTGGGATAGGCCTGGCAACACCAAAATTCTGTTGAACATCCAGGGTTCTGTTCAGAGTTGATTGGTATATGCAGAGAGTCAATTGAGCTGTCACATGCTGATGCTGGTGGATGTTTCATAAAGCGGTCCATAAGTCAAAATATACTTTAAGAACGACTGGTGCCCTTTCTTTTGGTAAATGATAGACACCTGGGCTCCATAACACAAAGATTAGCGATCAATCACAAAATGAACTGACCAATCAATGTTACATGCACATTTTAATAAAAATACTAACCAGGAACCAATCAGAAGTGTTCTTTCATATTTGCTATTCATCGCTAAGCTTTGTGTTAAGGGGCCGTGGAGCCCATCTACGATTGATGCCATTGACTACAGTGTACAATCATTCATGAAAATTGAGTGTTCGATTAATCGCTAACTTTTATCTTACAGGACCCAGATTTTCATAGGTGTTGATTTAGTTTCTAAGAAAGGATCACCTGTTGTTTGTATAGTCGCATATAACTTACAAACAGCTTTATGAAACATCCACCAGGATCAAGCAACGTCTAATTGCATACTGCAATGCTCCTTAAACATAAATAAAATTACTTCTCTCTACCCCATGGCAAACTGATATATTGAAAAATGAGAGATCAAGGGTCAGTACAGCCAAAGCAAACTTATCAAGGTATCTTAGACAAATGACATCAATTTTTACAAATGATAATCATTTTCATTGCAGCCAATATCAATCATAATGGGAAGAACTGTCAGTTTCCTATACATAGACAGTCCTTTCAGTGCTGTGTACAATGATCAGCAGTCAGTGCAAACATTGTTACAGGTCTGTCTGAAGAAACAGTGACTAATAATAGGCAATGGTCAGTACGTTCTATGACACATACTCCATGACACCTGTTGGTCACAACTGCTAGCTGTGTAGTTTTCTCATTTACATACAAAGATCCAAGAACAAATGACCATTCTGACAGGTGGTTACACACACCAATGGACATTTGTCTAGCAGTCATTGTTGGCAGAAACAGTGACCATGGTGATAAGGCCTTGTGAAGCATGAAACATGGTCTTCTGTGTCTTATGATACAACTGCACTGTGGTTAATATCGTGGAAACCCATATCCTATAACATATGACCATTTGGAATGTGGTTACACATAAATTTATGTATAGAAGCAACCAAGTCATTGACCAATAAAAAAACTGGAAGCTTTAGATCATTGCCCATACTCACAAGTCTAGCCATCACCAACTACATGCACATGGGCCACAGTACACATGGGAGCACTATTTTCTTTCAAGGTTTTATGAATACAGCCCTAAACATACATGTAGTGGACTAAACCTGTTGACTTCCTCTTCGGACAATGTGCATTTGTCAAATCCTCTCATCTTCCAATATTAAAATTTGGAACATTGCAACAAAAATTCTATCAAACCTACAAATAGATCATGCATCAGTTTCCAAATCTGCAACATCATCATAGGCCAACTTTCCATAGCCTAAGTGTGATCTAAGAACTTGTCACCTGTTGTCCATGTAGCCACTGGACTACGTTTATACTTGGAATCATTGGACTGGAATACAGCTCTCATCCACACAATCTAAAACTCCCTTTTCACTAGTGACATCACTAAAAACATTCCGACAAATTCGGCTTGAAAAAAAATGGCATTATGTTCAATATCCTTGCAACAAAATTCCTAAGTCCGAAGACCATAAGATGGTTAAACACATCTACAGAGTATATATAGGAGCCTCGCAGTCAATGACAAATGACAGCATAGGAACGACAACCCCAGCGACGTCATCAACACTACTTACTTTGGTTCCATGACACAATCATGCTTTTCAAGTAACTACCCTTTGGTCAATTACCAAAGTCAAAGAACAAGGACAAGGTCATTACCCAAATCAAATGAAGCAGGCTCTGTGTCACTGACAGGAGCTTGTCTACAGAATGATGAAGACATCATGGTCAAAAGCTTCCCTGACATATAGAGAACCAGTACCAAAGTAATCATGTCAATCATTTATTTACTTTTGGCCTGGTCCTAAACAATAGAACCAGGCCAACAGACCTAAATGAGGCTAATTAGGTATTCATCTGGTCATACATGTATCTCGGATCCCTGTTAAACTGATGCCTACCAAATTCTGACTGTGGATGTTTTTCATCATGCTACTCCAAGATATGACAATAGATATAAAATTAGAAATGCAAATTCTGTTTTATGATGACGTCGCACTTCTGTAATCTATATTTCTACTACAACAATTTTGACATTGGAGAGTAACTAGTTCATGCCTTCTTGAAGGACAGCATACACATTGCCATCATGAAAGCTGGTGTAACTTCCTAGGAACATTCTTGACAAAAAATATTATAGTACTTACTTTTCTTTATGTGTGATTGCATAACCGTCTAGGATGTGTAGCGTTGGACACCAATTGACGATGTAGGGCCTGTAGTCAAACCCGCTGTTGAAAGGTGATCTGAAGTTGGAGTTAAGAAATTCTTTGGAAACTACAAATAATTTCAAAAGATAATACTCATTTCATACCTGAATTGGTGCATTCATTGTCAAGTCTTAGATTTGACAGTGCATCAACGTTCTAAATATCTACTACTCTGCAGACAGTAAAAAGGTCAAAGGAAAAAAAAAGAACATCTCCTGACCTGTCCACATGCCATATTAACCCATTCTTAATGGGGCAAAGTCTTAAAAGTGAACACAATATGGCATTCACTCTGGCAACATGTACCATTTATTTGAACAAGAATGATAGAGGAATTAAAAACAACTCCTACTTACATAGTTACATGAACATGCAATGGGTCATTGCATGTATGTGTCTTGAACTGAATTATACTCTTTGTCTACTTTCTGAAACAGAAATCAAATTATTTCAACCACTGAAGGCACTGATGGTATCTGTCAAGCTGCATTTGTAATGAACCAAAAATAACTACTCCCTTTATTAACTAAATCCATTTAGATGGTTGTGCCTTTCTGGGTTAGGATTTAATCTGCTCTGGTGTGTCTGTAATTGGGATTTCTGGTCTCGCTCGTGAGCACAGACATCTAGACTGGTGAGAGAGATAGACCACGATAAAAACAGACGCAGAAAGATAGAGAGATAGAGAGCAGTTAGAGGGGAAGGGGAGATATAAAAGCAAATCAAAATGCAGCAACATTCTGTTGGGCAGAGATGAATATCGTCATTACAGAGAGTGAAGAGAAATTAAGGAAAGAGTGTGATAGACACAGAAATGAAAGAGAGGGGAATAGAAAAAATATAGGGCAGGATAAAAATAAAATAAATAGAGTTGTAGATAGAGATGTACATGTATGCATCGTCTTTAACATCAATAGTTGTAACAAACTTTAATCAATCCCTTGTTTGTAGTTCCCTATCCCAAGAATAATTGTAAACTGCAGATTATTGAAGTTGAAATTATCACTACTGTGTATACCAAGAAAGAACCAATTTTTACAAAAAGTAATATGGACAGGGAATGATAAAAAACAAAAATACAAAAGATCATCAAGAGAGAGGCCATGTTGGAAATCCACCAAATTTGTATGTGTACAACCTGTTTTTTTTTTTCATTTTTCTATATGAATCAAACCCCCTCATTGTGATATCTCTGCAAACATCACAACTGTTCCAAAAATGCAGACCTCTTCAGCCGAACAGTGCCTTTGGGGCTGTCATAGATACCTTAAAAACTCTGTGTGGGTTTGCTTTTTCCGCTGATCAGCCCTCGTAAGTATCAGGTGTAAATATGCATCATATCCATAGCAACAAACTCTCTTGTCTAAATGTTTTCATGACTTTTCCTCTCTGCGCTCATCGCATGGTTTCAAACGTATGATCTTCTACATCAGGATTTACCTCCATGCGTTGCTATGGTAACTTTCTTGAAATGATTCTTAAGGAAGGCAGCAAAGGCAATCTTGTTTCATCTATCTCTTGCGTCAGTAACACTTCACATGTTGAACTAATTTCTTTTGGCTTTTAATAATCATTTATGCAATACCCCCCCTTCCACTCAAATGATTGCCATTTCTGACATGCACCTCCACTCTCTTGTTCCATTTCTGAACTTTTAAAATCATTTTTTTACAGTATTTCTTATATTATTTTATCTGGTGCAGATTCAAATGATTACTTGATTCAAATAATATGTTTTCATATTCCCTTGATTTGTTAAACCTTAATAGCAACCAATCTCATAATAATCTCAACAATTTAATTAAACCCTAATCTCCACAATAACAGCATATTTAACTACAATTCTAATATATTTTTTAATATATGAACCTCTCTATGGCAAAAAAATGAAACTGTGGATTTTTTTTACATAATCAGCTACATGTACATATTAAAGGCAAAACTAGTTATGTTTAAACTTGCATATCAAGTTGCATACCTATGAGAAGACAAAAAGTATCAATACAGAAGAAAAAATTATCCAAAACACATGTAAAAAATGAAAAGTTTCACAGAGATTTTCCACAGAACATGTTCCTCCCCACAGCCCTGCTAAAAATAGAAAGACAGTGTGGCGATCAATGCCAAACCTCATTTACGTCATGCAGTGTTGGCTCAAGACTGCGCCCTTGCAAAATCAAGTTTTACACATTGTCTTCCGTCTACATGTCAAAGTTTGAGATAAGACAATGCAGCAATGTGACGAAAATAAGGTCGTCAGTGCAAGGCAGTTGAGTATTCAAAGCCTATTTAAAATGTATTCATATCTCAAAGGCCTGTTCAGACACAGCATTTCAGGGACTCTTTTTTAGGCATTTCCAGGATGATATTCATTCCCATCCTGCAGCATTTTTTTTACTCCAGGGCCCCATCTACAAAGAGTTATGATTGGTCCAATCAATCCTAACTCTATGGAAATCCACCAGTGTCATAATTTTTTTCTACAAGAAATTTGCATAATGTCCTTTGTAAACGAAGAGAAGCACAGTGAATTTTCAAATAAACAATGAATGCAAGAACATTCATCATAGTTAAAAAATATCTTGAACGAACATGCATAATGGATGCTGACATTGCTGGCCGTCCATAGTTGTGATTGTTCGGAACCAATCGCAACTCTTATTAAGACGGGCCCCTGATGAACATCCCTACATGCACAGTATATTAGTGGAATACAAAATGTATCTTCTGGTAAGCAGCCAAGAAGTTCTATCATTCTAGCCTCACAGTTTTGTCCCATGAGACATTCAAGTAGCATGCTACCGTCATCCTTTTGTCAATCACTTCAGCCTTTTCTACATTTCTGTGTAAAGCAACAAAACGTTGAAGAGATGGCATTCAATGACGTTGCCCTTTTCCAGAGAAAATAGTGTTTCATCATATTTTCCTGGGGCCATGCCTAGTTCTGTTACGTGACCAATTGAAATGAAGACAGGCAGGGATGGAATGAATTATACAGGCTTGAAAATGGATGAGGCGCATACATGTACATGTATGACAATGCACTGTTCTATGCATATATAGAAACTGAATTATTAATATCTCCAGAGGATTAATTCTCTCTGATTCATCTACCTTATTCACAAAAATGCAAAAATCCAGATGTACATGTATTTGACCAATTTTTTCACCCAAAGGAAATCCATGCAAGCTGTATCATAGCCTATAGTCTAGGCGGAAACTGCAGTAACAGGTGTATCTTTGCTGTTACACTTAACTTAAGAAATGAGTCTGATACATCAAGACTACAATGGGTACGACCACTGCCTACATGTACATGTATACACTCTCGTCTTACATCAGCCATTGTTTTCATCTTATTGATTACTGTATGATGCAGGATTTTTTTCATACAGAAACTGCCATCAGACATTCAGAGATACAAGGAAAACAATGACTATGAAGCATGAAGAGAGTGTACAGGGAGTGGCTGCTTCACTGTCTGAAGTCTCGCTGAATTTCGTGTGTAACAGCATCAGACTCGTAAAAGCAAAGGCAATAGTTGCACCCCCTGCCTGCCTGCCTGCCTACCATTTAGATTATGAGCTTGCTGTATCATAATAACATAATACATGTAAGACTGAACTCCTGGCATTAGCTAAAATGGATATACACCTATTTTGGGAAGGAATGAAGGATGATATTTCCAGTGAACTTGCACATTACACTCTTTATTTTTTTTTTATGTGAAGATGTTTGGTTGATATATTTTTTGATGCATTGAATTTCAATAGGATGTCAGCATAACTCTACTCCAATCCAGGCCTCAATACACCTTGATTGAATTGAGGTTGCATTTCACTGTGTGGGATACGAGTTTACAAGCAAGACGGAACTCCCCTCTAATTAACTCGGGGATGGGGGTGGGGGATGACTTTCCTGTATCAAGATTGGTTGCTAAGCAGCCATCATCTTTGGGGAATAAGCTGGGCCGAGGGAGGGACAGTCATGGAAGATGCAAGATGAATTGAAGAAGGAGGGACTAATTTGCATCTTATGTTGGCATGAAACCCACTTATTCACAAAGTAATTTTTTTACCTAATCAAAGGAAAAATTAAACAATTATAAAACCTATTGCCTGTTTCATCAAGAAGTTAGACCATAAAAAGTAACGGTAATTGTATTAAAGCTATCACGACCAACATTCCTAAGGTAGGCTTATATTTTCTATGTTACCATGTAGCGGTAAGCCTTGTGAAATTGGTCCTTATGGAGAAAGAAAACAATATTCTAACAAGAAAAAGCCTTGAGCAAATATACACTGTATAGACTGCACAAACTTCAAAACTAGTATTCTTACATTTATCCATATATCCATTTTTTAAATTCAATTTTAATTTTAAATGTAGGTATGATTTGAAGTCTTTTTTTATTTACTTATTATATGGTTTTCACTTTTTTTAAGAGGCATTTCTATTGACCTTATTCAATCAGAGTAAACAAGAATTGAGTGTAATTTCATCCATGAAAAAACTTAAATCTGATAAAGACTGATTATTTTTCAGTTGAAAAGTATCCTCTAAGCAGTGCATATTAATCTGTCTGAAATAGACAAGAATTATCAAATGAAATGCGCTTTGACGGCACACCTAACCATCACATGTCGTTTGTATACAGGGTTGGACATTCAGTATGGGAACGATTATAAAAGGATATGTGGCTTGTAGATGGGCAACTAGGGATGTTACCATAGCGAAGGTAATAATTATTCAATTACATAGTAGCATTGTGACAATGCTTAATTTTTTTTCTTAATTTGGATGTCATCTTGTTTTATTGAATATCTCAGTAGAGCATAATGGAATATATATCCACAGCCCAAATTTGGTAGGAATCAGCTCAACAGGGCCCAAGATATGACCATATAATTTGCACCACTGAAATAAATTTACCATTGGCCTGGGTCGAAGCATTTCCTATCAGATATTTAATATACATGCAGACTGTGGATGTTCTTCATCATGCTCCTCTAGGATATCAAATAAAAATGGGAAAACTGACAAAAATAAAAAGCAAAATCTGTTGTTTTTTAATGACATCACACTTCGGTGCTCTGTATAAGGCAAGATTATAATCATGCTTACTGCTATGTATTTGAATCTAATCACAGTTTAGAATATTTTCTGTCAAGCATTTTGTAATCATCTGACATCTACGTCCCCCTTGAGTAGACTCTATTGCACAAATGTCTATGACTGGGAACTTCACAGGACATCCTACACTGCCAAACAGATGCAGATGATGATGATAACGAATTTATGATGATGATGTGATGACGATAATGATGATGAAGGCAATAATGATGAGGATGATGACGATGATAATGAATTGATGATGAATATAATGTTGATGTTAGCAATGATGACAATGATGATGATAATGATGATGGCAATGATGATGATGATGATGATGATGGCGATGATGATGAGGAAGATAATGATAACAATAACACATAGCAAGTTTATAATTATCATTAGCAGTCATAGGATTGAATGTGAAAAGGATACGCATTGGATGAGCAGGGTGTGGCCATGAGAACGCAGGGGTTGTTCATGACAGACAGCTGCTGTAGACTGTTTAGACAAGAGAGATATGACACCTGAGGATGAGAACAGACAAATAAATTTCAAGATTATTAAAAAGGTATTCATTCCCCGAGATTCAAGAGGGGGATGTTGGACAGTTTTGTTGCATGCTGTACTTGCCACCATCTTCATGACAAAGATCATCAAATATACACTACATTGTATACCCCTAGTGTGCTGTATGTCGACTTAATATCAGACCCTACAATATTTGAAGGGCGGAGCAACTTTTCAAAGGGCAGATTTTTATTCAAATACACACATGGAAAAGGTTTTTTTTAAAGGGCGCCACACTCTCCAAGGGAAATGAGATAAAGCACTATGGCCAATCAATAGAACATCTATGGCATTGCCGTGGGTGGTATTAGATTAATGTAATCCAAGAAATATAAATGCCTTCATGAACATACTGTACGTGTACACACGACACACTACAGTGTTCACTCAAGCTGTGAAAAAAAGGGGAAAAAAAAAACATGTATATAAATACTATATGCACATTAGGTTTTTATTACTACATGTACATGTGAAGAGCGTGTCAGGAAAAACAAATTAAATACTGTATGTTTCTGATCTTCATACTGATTACTGATAGGCTATGAAGGTGACAGTAAGGTCAATAAGTACAGAAATCCATACGATGACTAGTAAACAATATGCCAAATCATGGAATTATGAATGAGGGGGTCTACATATCAAACAGACTCTTTCAATTAGTAGTGTGTCTAAAAGAGGCCTAGTCTAAAGTAGTAAATTTACACCAAACATATGAAGGGACACAATAATGTTCAAGTTTCTAATGTCCATTTCTTTGAATATATACACATACAAGAAATAATTACTTGATTCTCGATGGCGAAACTGCCATTGTCATCAAGTAATGATCATGGTGACAGTCCCTTTCAATAATAAATATGCGCATGTTCATTTTTCTTTCTATAAATGTTTTTATATTTTTCACTGATTTATAATTAATTAACTGTAAAAGTCAATCATATGATTTGAAGTATGAATAAATTCAAAATCAAACTGAGTAGTTTGCTTGTCTGTTATGTTTGAATTTGGTGATTTTTTTCTCTCTGCACTTGTCAGAATCAATCTCCATATTTTATTCTGAACCTTCAATTCAAAATAACTTTGAACAGGGCCCCATCATCGCAAGTTACACTTTTCTCGGGGTTATAACTCAAGGTTTTTAATGGAAAACAAATGAACTGAATTGAATTACAATGAAAAAGTGTGAATAATAACAGATTAAATTTATGTGACATGTACATGAAGACAATAAAGGAAATGTACACAATTAAGTCCAAATAATTCCAAGAGAATATGATGATGAGTCACAAACACTGTATGGATTATGCTTGAACAATATCTTGGCAAAGAAAGGATATCATGATAATCTCAACTAAATAACATGAAGGTCGCCACGTCATTCAGGTGAGAAATGTATGGAAGGGAGGATTCAAAAATGGAAGGTCTGCTTTGTTAAGTTATTCAATAAAGTTTAAAATTATACATGTATGTGCCCAATAGGCAATATCATACTCAGTGAAATAATGAAGTTTCATTTTGTGCCCGGTTGTTTGGTGGGTTTCTTTAAGGAAAAAATGTATCAAGGTGAACACGATTTTTCTTCAGGAGGGGGTGGGGGAGATATTAGCCAAAAATCATAATTGAGCATCAGTAAATCTATGCTGTGAAGGATACCTACATTAAAAAGAAAGAATAATAATATGTAATGAAACACTACACTAGCATGTTACTGATGACTGTGCATTATTTGCAGTTATGAAGTACAGTGTACAATGCTAAAACATACATTTTATCATCTGTAATAACATTTTTGCATAACTGTTTTATATATCTGTACTATAAAGAGGGTTCAAGTAGATTTTAGAGCAAAATAATGAGTAAACTTATTTCTAAAGATGATCTTTGAGCTCAAATATCATGGATGTGTCAATGATTAATACATACAACTGAAACATGCATGATGATATCTGGAATTATAATCAAGGCCATCACCAAAAAAGAGCTTCAGGGCTCTGTAACACAAAACTTCGCAACTGATCGCATAGTTGATTCGTACAACTGATTGCACATAATAACTAATGCAATCAAACATAAAAATAAGCCCTAAGATCAAATGCTAAGCTTAGTGTCACTGGGCCCAGAATGGGCTTATTGATCTTGCTAGTTTCTAGGGCAAACAATCTGCCTGCCACTCACAAGTATATGATCTTTACGAACTGATATGGGCATACACCAATGTAGCAGCAGTCAGTCAGTCATCAAACATGGATTAGCAGCAATACACTGTTTCTAACATGCATACGAATGTATACAAACACAAGTTCAAAAGAATACATGTATGTACACTGCTTCGCGTAAATGTCACAAAATTTGTTCTACACTCACATAAAAAGTGTAGATAGTATCTCACACAGATAATTTTGATGTACATGTATTGCGCATATAAAGTATAGATTTATGATTGAATGGGGGTCTAACATCTTCATCACTATTATGGAATTGCATGTTGTGTGTCACAATTCTAAAGATAATACATTCATGTAATTCTAAAGGGCGGCTAAACAAAGGGCGCGTATTTAACTCTGGTCTAAGTGGTTAAGAGGGATAGCTGATCGTGACACTTGTCTCTACGAGTAGAGGTTCCATTGGTCAGCAAATATGATGCTCAATCCATTCCAGACTGTACGTGGATAATGTGCAAAATAGTTTTCTTCGCCATTAAAGCATGGGGAAACAATAAAAGAAACATAATAAAAATAAAATATGAACAGAATTTAAACAGTTTTCCACTTCCCATAATTTCAGGACAGAGATAGTCTGTGGCCTAATTTGAACTGACTTCAGGGTCCCATCTTACAAAGAGCTGCTATTGATCTGATCAATCGCAATTATGGACAGCCAGCAATGTCAAAATCTACTATGCATGTGTTTTTTTTTTTTATATTTTTGAACTATGATGTATATATTCAAACATTCATTGTTTTCTTGAAAATTCACTGTGCTTCTCTTTGTTTATGAATGGATTTCTATAGAATTACTACTGATTGGATCAACCGTAACTCTTTGTAAGATGGGTCCCTGAATACATATTCAAGCACTGTAATAGCAAAAACACTTAATCTCATGTGTTACTCTACATTATCACCCGTATCAGACATCTGAGCTGGTCATTTACAAAACCGTATTGCCCTACTTTTTCTGAATATCGGGAAGGGTAGGTATATTGTTTGTATTTTCCTCGGTCTCAATGCGCGTATTTACTTTGCATGCAGAGACGACGCAAAATATACCTTTGTATTTTCCCTGGTCTCACATTTGGGCATTTTAGGATGCGTATAAAGAGATACGCTTCATAAGGATCCGCGCTCCAACAATATACGTCATAATAAAGACATCACTGGATCCGAGCGCTTGAAAGTACGTCATAATGGTAAAGTGCAGAGCCTAGACCCTTATATTAACAAGACACAATAGAACTCTATTTTTAAAAGAAATATCACCATTGTCATGATTTTTGCTCTAGATATCTGATTTGGATGATAATAAAAATATTGACTGGCTCTTCTTTCGGGGAACATCAAATATATTGCCCTTAAAAGAACCATATTGCCCTCGTCTAAAGACTCGGGCCAATATGATTCTTTTGCTGGCAATATATTTGATGTTCCCCTCAAGGCCAGTCAATATTATATAAATAACCCTACCTCTGTGAGATCTGATATCTCATTCTCTGCGAGTGAGAGGATCTCAAGTGAGTGTGGAATGCAGCTGGGTATACTGCGTAGCGTCGTTAAGATGTTACCATGGAGAAGCAATGTCTATAAAACAGAACAAGATAAAGGAAACGATTCATTAAAATACAATATCAACAGATTAGTGAATTGATCATTTAACAATGCTAGTATACATATGGCAATCCACCACAGGCCATATGTTATGAGCAACTTTACAATTAAATCTATTCTTCAACATAAATACTGACAGAGTAGCCATTTACAAGTATTGTGAACTGTAATATAGGATTTTCCTTTACATCTTTGAATGCATACATGCATGGGTTCTGGATGACAAATTATGGCATGATTGGTTTTCTAGAGTTGTGATTAAATTGCATCAATTGCCTTTTCTTAAAATAAAACTTTACAAAATAGTACCCATTAAAATGATTTAATACAGTCCTCTCACAGCACACAAAAGGAAGAGAATCCCTCTGCGTGTCTGTGTGTGATTGACTTTTTAGAAGAGAATCAATATGACCTTTTTATGTTTGGGCCTGACATTTAATGTCACCAGCTCTTCATAACATCCCCATGTAGCTTGGATAACATGAGCATGCCACAACGCCCAGTGGCATTTCTATATATTAAAGTTGTTCTGAATCAAAAAAGAAATGTCTAAAACAGTGAACACCCCCCCCCCCCCCTGGACAGTGAAAAAGGTAATTTGGTCTATGCTGCAACAGAACACAAACATCACCATACACTGAGCCTATGCAAGTGTCATACTGCAAGGTTAGAGGTTCAATACCCACCTTGAGGTTGCTGAGCATAGAGATGTCCATGATCGACGAGACGCTGTTGTCCGACAGGTCAAGGTGACGTAGCTTCAGGTTACTGCTGAGATGGTCAATACTCTACGGGTCAAACGTCATAGAAGAATAATGTAAATAAACGGGGCTATTCATGTGTTAGTTGGGCAGGTGCCCCAAATATAGGTATCTTGTATAGTAATTGAAAATTTGTGAATAAAAAAGTGAAAATTGTGAGCCATCTTAAATATCCAGTCAGCAAACAGTTGTGTTTAGCTTTGGAAATCTGTGGCAGTTTATTGCTACTGTGCTATGCTCTTTATCTCAAAACACCTACAACAATGTATGTGTGAGTATGGATGCATATCCCTAGAGCTTATACCTGTATTTGATCTTCAAACACTGTACAGAATCTTCAATCAAAGCTTTCAGGATGTGATCAGCTCTTTGTTGAAACTTGACAAGCTTTGCCAATGCTACATAAGTGCAGTGATATAACCCAACACCATAAGTTCTCAAAATATTTTAAAAAAAAAGAATCTCTGAAACTACATGTAATGGCCGTTTCACTTAACTTTGCATTACACTTCACAAAGTGAGAGTGAAATTTAGAGATCATTTGCACATGTCCATGTAATCAGTTTGAGCACATCTCAATACTGAAGTTCAGTGTACAACCTTTATTCTTAATGCAGACATACCCCCCCCCCCCCCTTCCCACCTCCCAAAATCAGGTTGCACTGCAAAGGTGCAAATTGAGTATTGCAGTGTTCCAGGTCACATGCCATACTAGATTTTCAGCTCAATTCTACAGAGCTCCAGCTGGCTTAGCTAATTTCCGTTTTCATTCAAGCTTGTATTAACCACAGTTTGCTCTGTGGTCATAGAAAATTGGCAGTAGACAATGTCAAAAATTGCAACAATTATCCTGGGTCCAATTTCATAAAGACTTGTTACAACAACAGATTATAAACAATTTCTAAAACAAGTTTACAATTAGCCAATCAACTTGAACAGTTTCAGTAGCTTTAAACTGTAAATTGCAAATTTGTTATTATAAAAAGTTAGGTGAAATGGGGCCCATGGAATTGTAATTGCAGATACTATTGTATTTATACCAAGTTTGTCCCATGTAAAATCAAATAAATCAGTCATAAAAAATGCAAAAAAAAAGTTTAAAAAGTTTGTGCCATGTGCATAAGATGTACTGGAGATTAGTAAATTGCTACAGGTTTGTACTACTATACCACGATGTACACTAGTATTAATTTGTTTATCTGGGCTTCTGATTTAACTTAAGAGAAAATGAAATTCATTATTGGAGAGCGAGAAACTGCTGAATTAAAATAACTACCCCGATCTGGCTGGTTCCAGGGACAAGCAATCAAGTATTTAAACATAAAATTAATCAATAATCATAGGGAATATATAATTGTCTAGATTTGCTTATGCACAATGTATTTATGTTAAATTTTGTTCAACATACACACATTATTTTAGTAGGTATGTGTGTGTGTCCTGCAGGTTGCTTGTCTAAGAACATATTTTCTTCCTTGTTTTATATCTTTTCATTGTTTGTACTTGTTAATATATGTATGTATTTGATATTTGTATGCAGGGCCCCCAAGAAAAACAGTGCTTAGTCCACTGATGGGGTTACCCTGGGTAAACAAAACGAAATAAATAAATAATAAATAAATTTGGTATGTTTTATCCCTGCACCCTTCTCACTGCTCATCAATTCCCTTTCTACACCAACTTTAGTCACTGAATCAATAAAACACATTGTACACTGCATTGTATCCTTTGGTACAAGCATCAATCGTTCCCCCAAATCAGGAAAAAATAATGAAAAGTCTGCAATTGGAAGCTTGCATTTGCTTTAGGTTGTATAACGATGCCATACTATGCTTTTAGAAGCTAAAAACTTGCAAAAATCTTTGATAAGCTCACTTATTTGGATTTTGATGTATAACTCACTGTATCACAAACTTTGAATTTTATTGCCACGGCTGTCATTTGGCATCCAATTCTGAAAGAAATTGTTTTGCTGAATTGAGTTGCCTTTTTTAAAGTAATTTAATCTCAAGGATTATTCCCAAAGTTAAGTGACCATATGATTTCTTTCACTCAAAAAAAAATTCCTGGTATAATATTGCAATTTGCTATGCATTAATTTTTTTAATGTTAATACCGGTATTTTATTTTAACTACTACACAGGATTTCTTTTCCAAAAAGATTTCAGTTTCATCTTGAATACTGTATAGAACTGTTGAAATCTTTTCTGATATGACCAAAATTGTTTATGAAATTTAAGTATTCAATTGATTCCCAACTTTCACTGTTAATACTCAAAGCAAAAATACTGCCTTTAATACAGGTATGTAGGATAGACCAATATAAATTGTAACTTTTTACCCTTTTCGCTTTATAAAAGTATATCCTTCTTCTTGTCAATATCACTATATACCTTGGAGACAAATTAATTTATACAGTAAATTGCATGCTTGCAGGTCACACTGTCAGATAGGGTTTTAGCCTAGGGTTGTTGAGCTCTGCTTCTGACCTCGCCAATTTCCCCCTTCCTTCCTTCCTTCAAGCGGCTTCTTATAAATTCTTATTAAAGTGTAACAATCACCACAAAAATACACAGTGCGTAGCAGGCACCTGACTGAATGGATGAAGGTTTCTGAGAATAGCAGTACTCCCAGATCATATTTCAATTAGCCAGCAGACAGATATAGAAAAACTATGTGTAAATGTATCCTTAAAGCCTGTGTATAGCTTTGGTAAAGGGTCAATAATGTGATTGATAATCGAATATCATCTAATATGACAGTCTTACTGAAGCGTAGAGACCGTTAGATATTTTTCCAACTGCACTTCTCTGAGAAAATTTCAAATATTCAAATCTTGGATATATAGCACCCTCTCTCGGCAATGCTTGTTTTAAATTAAAAAATGGGCATTCAAGCACTTATCTTATAAATTTAGTGATTACATATCCAAAAGTTACAAAGAACATATCTAGAAAGTTTCAGCCCATTCCATGATTTGGAATAGGATTTAATTGAAAGACAAAAACACACAGATATTTTAATTTGATCGGGTGACCCGATCAAGTTAAATTTCCATGTAAAATCGCAAAATTTATCCTGTAAAACACATTTTCATTTCATATCCTCCACATCATAACTGTTATAGGGCATATCCATTCATATTAGCTAGCAATGAATTGGAATAGTGATAGGTGCATTTTGGTGGATTTACCAAAACTATCACAAGCTCAATAAAAGTAGAGTAGCAGGGTTCGGCTCACTGCTAAATGCACGTATAATGCTACATAATGTATTCAACTGCTATATGACGAAGTATCAGGTCACTCTATTTTGTAATATTAATGCCTAATATGTTTCATAGTCTGGGCTTGCCTTGTCATGACTGGCTTGTCCTGAACAACTTTCAATGTCTATGTATCTGATAACAGAATACAGTGGCCCGTATTCTTAAGTCGGGTTTAATATAGACTCTGGTCTTAAATTGTGGTTTAACTATGGATAGCAAATTGCGACATGAATCTCTAATAGTACCAGCTCATTTGACTCTGAAATCATTCTGAACTGTTTGGGAAGGCCAAGTAAGATAACTGTCTTCACCATTAAAGAATTAAGGAGCTCAGTAAACAAAAGAAACAAACCATGTGAACAAATTTTGACATGTTTGGATTCCCATAATTTAGCAGAGTTATACCACTGTCTAGGTTAAACCCGAGTTCAGAATACGGGCCTGTGTGTATGCAAAAGTTCTTTTAATTCTCTTCCAATAATTAACTCACATTTTCCCACTTTAAACAACTACATAATTATAATAGGAAGGTAATAGACAAGGTCATAGTCTCTCTAACTTGGCTCTACATTGTAGTCTATGTTCATACACTACATGTATAAACAACAGAAACCTTATAATAATGCAGGCCTACTGTACATACAGACAAGGGAAAGAAGGAGAGGAGGAAGAGACAGAGAAAATGGAGCAAGAGAGAATGAGAGACTGAAAGATACATAGAAATAGGGATATAAGTGAAGATAAACTGAGAGAGAGATAACAAAATAGTGTACATGTAAAATAGAGAGGAAAAGATGAAATTAGAAAGAGAAAAGAGGAAAAAAGGAAAAGATAAAGGGAGAAAGAGAAAAAGAGAAAAAGAGAGACGGAGCAAGAGAGAAGCAAAGACTGAGAAATGATAGTACAGGAGGGACATTGAGAAAGTAGAGAAAGGAGAGAGAGTGAGAAAAAAGGGAGAAAGGAGAGAGAGAAAAAAACAGATGGAGGCAGGAAGGAGCCATCACTCAGCTCCTAGCAGGGCTGAGTCTAGCTGATAAGGGGGATCAAGCACAACTCGTCATCTATTCATGCGCTCTTCATGTCGTCATTCCGTACAAACCACACTGCTATCGCTTTGAGTTCGCTTGCCAAGTGTTATTCAAATGGATTACGAGAGACAAAGGAGAGTTTGCATGACTACTGTGCATGGAACTGCCATGCAACCATTGCTGAATTATTTCTGCATGTCATCGTCCAGTTATGAACTCTGTCCTTTTCCTTGTGTGGATGTAAAGGTGGACACAGCCATACATCTTTTACTGTGTGTAAAACTTCATGCGGACCAAATTCTGTAATAGTCCTTAACATATGAAAATTGAAAACATTAAGTACAATAAAAAGATGATGAAGATCATTCTTTGCTGCTGGCTTTTAATAGCATGTTCAACTCTCAAAGAATTTGTGGGATGAACAATCTTTCACTTATGGATGACTAGCCCAGTGGAATTTGCTTCTTCAGGATTCCTAGTATACATGTAGGCCTACACAGTATCTCTAAGCCCCAGTTCTTTGGAGTATGTCTGAATAACAGATATTTTCTGGGTATTTTCCTTCCTTTAAAGCACAAATTTAATGAATTTGCCTCTTGAAATGTCATAAATATATGAAAAGTACTATCAAAGGTCCTTTCTGCCACGGACAAGGACCTTTTTCCTGGCTAACAACAATGGATTTCCAACAGATTTTATTCAAAGTTATCACAGGCTAGGCATCCAGACTCCTGGACCTGCATGCTTTGTCACCAACAAAGACCCAATTACAAACAGCTTCCTGTATGTATTATACCCAGACAGATTACGTCACAAACATTCTGGGAGGCCTCTCAGCCCTCTGACCATCTACATGCTGTAGCCATACATGTGTATTGGAAACTCCATTCAATCTCTGACAAACCTGCAAACGACAGACTTAAAGCTTTAGTAGAACATGATTTCTCAAATAAACCACCATTGTTAGGCAACTTTTCAAAAGTCTGTGCCGTATCTTTTATAGCAGGAATCAAGCTATAAGGCTGCAATGTGTCTTTCCATTGCACCTTTCCTGCAGTCCCCGTTATTTTGTCTCTGGTGACTGTGGTGATTTGTAAAGAAAAGAAAAGCTTCTAGCAGGATTCCTGCTGAGTGTTTCATAAAGCTGTTCGCAAGTTAAAGGAGAATGAAACCATTGGAACAAGATAGCTTGTGTGAAAACAGAAAAATCAAAGAAACAGATCAACGAAAGTTTGAGAAAAATCCGACAAATAATGAGAAAGTTATGAGCATTTGAATATTGCGATCACTAATGCTATGGAGATTGCAAATTGGCAATGCGACAAAGATGTGTGATGTCACTTGTGAACAACTCTCCCCATTACTTTATTATATATTTCACTTGAATTGCCTCTTTTATCACATCTATCCATAAATCATACTGCTCTTTCTACATGAGGGCATGTAATACATGTTTTAAGAATACATCATGGATAAAGAGTTTGTATCATCATAAGAAAAAGCAAAGAGTCATTTTGAGGGTATTTTATAGTCCACCAAAGGGAAAGTTGTTCATCAGTGACATCACACATCCTTGTCGCATTGCCAATATGAGGATCTCCATAGCATTAGTGATTGCAATATTCAAATGCTCATAACTTTCTCACTATTTGACCGATTTTTCTCAAACTTTCTGTATTCTTATTGTTAAATTTTTCTGTTTCTACAAAAGCATATTTGTTCCAAAGGTTTCATTCCCCTTTAAGAGCGACTTTGAGAATGACTGGTGATCCTTTCGTGTGGTAAATGGTCTACACTAGAATGTTCATTGGTGATGGCTTAGCGCATAAGAAAGGTTCACCAGTCGCTCTTAACTTATGAACAGCTTCATGAAACAGCCCCCTGCACTATGTTACCTTCAAAGTTGGGATGATTTTGTCAAGAATATTGGTAACCCATAATTCAAGAATTCAAAGTCTTAAAGACTGGTAGTAAATTTATTTGCCATGTACAACAATATTGCTGATCTTACAGTTGACCTTGCAAACTGTTTCTCTAATTTCCCTAAAGATGTTGAGTGAAGTACTGTGTATGAGGTTGGTAGGGTTTAGGGTCATTACAATGTGGATAGGGGTTGGTGTCAAGGTTTAAGATTCAGCAGTTAAAGTCTAATGATGTGCCAATATCTAGAGGAGAAATAGCTATTAAACCAAATTTTAATTGATTCATTATCAGATCCTTTATTTCTTGGTCTTATCCAAGATGAAGGGGAAAAAGTTTTACCACCATTACTGTACCTTGATACTGTTTCCTGACAGATTTAGCCATTCAAGTTCTGGAAGGTCCCTCAGACCTTCTATGGTCTGGATACTGTTGTTCGGCAAGTTGAGGACTCTGATGGTTGGCAGCCTTGAGATTCCGTTCATACGCACCAAACGATTGTGCCCAATTGACAGCTGTCCAGGAAGACAAGCAACAAGATAAGAATGTACTTGGTCTACAAATGGTTATTTTACTGGCTAAACCTGTTTGGTCTACTATCAACTTTGGTAATTGCTGTTAGTTTTTGTCTAATACCCACTTTCAAATTATCAATCAGTCTAATGACTAATTTGTCAACTTTCCACTTCATTTTATTTCATTCATTTTGAATCTTGTCAAATCAAAATTTGGGTTATTCACAATTTAACTAACCATACATGTAGGCTAAAATGGTGTTAGGCAAAGTGGATATCTAATGAAATGGGTATAACCTATTAAATTGTAAATTAAACAAAGCAGTATGATGCTAAATGAATATTAGACCAATTGTAAGGTTGACAAACTGATTGGAAACGAGGTAGGATTAGTCCATGTGAGATGAGACCAAAAAGAAAGTTGTGGAAGAGGGTGTAAACCCATCGGCAGTTGTAATAGCAAAGAAATATTCAACATCTTGCAGGATTTCCTTTCTTTGAAGACTTGCAGACGGCAATTAAGAACAAGTGGGTGTATTACATGTACATTGTATCTGCAATATATTCAATTTCATTGAATACACCAAATTTTGGTTGAGAAAGTTTTTTACCAAGCTCCATCGAAACATGGTATAAAAAATTTAAAAAATACTGAAAGGCACAAAGAAAATCCTACTGAAGTGTTTCATCAATATCTTTGTCTGAGAAATCGTCGGATATGACAACTTTTCTTGATTTTCAAAATAACTTTTACTATGGCAACTGTTGGATTGAACAAGATTTGTCAGATTAAATGTCCACCAAGTCCTTTATGAAGCATGCCCGCGAACTTCAGTCTATAAAACTAAATTTTCCAGGCTAAGACCTGACAAGTAGCATCATGGTAATATCCATACCTGTTGAAGGTTCTTGAATTCCTGAAGATTGTCAATGCGTGATAGTCCATTATGATCCAGTATAAGGGTTGTGCATGTTGCGTGGGTCTCTGACGTGGGCA
Organism: Lytechinus variegatus; assembly: GCF_018143015.1. Lineage (NCBI taxonomy): Eukaryota > Metazoa > Echinodermata > Echinoidea > Temnopleuroida > Toxopneustidae > Lytechinus > Lytechinus variegatus. The sequence continues at coordinate 27,743,740 of NC_054743.1, read as the reverse complement.
GGGACTCAAGCTTCTTCAGCCCCCTTCCGGCAAGGTCTACAATCACCATGTTTTCTGTCAGGAAATTAGAAGATAACCTACAGTCAGAATAATTATTTAATTATGATAATATAGAGTAATTCTAAAGTGCCAAATCCACATTGATTATGTGCTTAAGGCGCTGAAACTTTCATCCTGAGGTTGTTCTAATTTATTTGAAATAGAATGGGAAAATATCACTGGGTTGCCATTTCCCTGTAATATCAAGAGGTACATATATTCAGTCTTACAATCTATCACTTATAAGGTATATGCTAAGTATCAGTTTCAAGATTTATCCACGAGGTCCTTAAATATGACTAACAAATGTGACATGAATTTTGTTCAAGAGACATCTTTTACCAGAAAAGAAAATATATTTACAAGTAAAACACTATCCTCTAGTAAAATAAACCCAAAAAAGTTATTCCAACTGAATTTTAATTCTTCACGTTTATTAAATTGAAGGGCTTGTTGTATGAGCAATCATCTCTTACACCTGTACATGGTACATTCCCTTATAATGTACAAATTGATCTATAACTATGTTAATGTTGTTAATATGGATAAGCTAAAACTGGGAAAGAACTTAACCTAAACATTAAGTCACAAATGTAGAAACTACACACATACATGTACATGTATACAATGAATAACTTGATGAATGAGAAATATGCTTTATGGCGATAGGCACTATTACAAAATAGCCCAAAAATGAATGTTTCCTATCACATATTAATGCACCTGTTAAACTGTGGCCAAACTATTTAACCAGTGGTCACTGACTGATGGAAGGCAAGATTCAAATCACTGGTCATTGACCTATGATGAGGCATATGGCAAGTCAATATCATCAATCCGAAATCAGAATGACCAGAATCACAGCTGATCATCAACAAGAATTTATCACGTATCAAATGGGTTCCTGAATCTGTCACAAACCATTCGAACAAATGATAGCCTGGAGCAAAACAGTGAATCAGGTTTGTTTTCAGTTATATTTTTTGTTCTACATTAGCCTCTACAGGTGTAAAAATCTGAAGGAAAGGTGTAATGAAAATCAAAGCCAAAGTAAAACAAGTGGAACGCCTCAGGCAGTCTCGCCTGCATTACATGATTCAATATAGCAGCAGTGTCGACTTTGAAAACAGCTATTGAATTATTATTCAATGTCCATTGTGCCAACATGACCTTTAGCCATAATCATATGACTTTAAGACGTATTCAAAACATACTTGATAACCCTTACATGTATGTCTATGTTTCATGAAATACATGTGTAGATCCATAAACTTTTAAAGTTATGATGCCAATTCAACAAATACCCCCAGCACAGCCAAAGTTAATTGACCTTAAATGACCTTTGATCTTGGTCATGTGACCTGAAACGCACACAGAATATTCAGGGATACATGGTTACTCTTGTGTCCAAGTTTCATGAACTAGATCCATAAACTTTTCATTAAAGTTATGAAAACTCCACAAAAACCCAACATTATCAGAGTTCATTGACCCTAAATTACCTTTGACCTTGGTCATGTGACCTGAAACTCAGGCAGGATCTTTAGTGATACAGTATTACCCTTAATATGTCTTTGTTTCATGAACTAGGTCCAATACTAATTTATGCTATGCAGACGAAACAATAAACTGTAATTGATTTAGTTAGTTGAGTGATGCACATACATGATCTGAAGGCGAATCAAGCCTCACCAAAGATTACTAATTTTAGAATCACATTGTCTTTATACATGTACCTGTCGGTTCGGAAACCCTCCAGCTACATGGCAGATAAAAGTTGTACATAACATTAATTTTAACTTGGATTAACTTTGAATACAATATACTTGAATTTAGATAATAGCTATGCAGTAATCAAGTTTTAAAAAAAAATACAAGAGAAACATTACGTCTTCTGTGGCTAAAATAGACCCTCTCCACAGATACAAACTCCATCTTGAAGCACTTTCCAAAAACAGTCAGGCCAAGAAAACCTGATGAAGGACTGCTAACATCAACTGTTGTCTAGAATTCAGATGACATACATGTAGCAAGAATAAATAAATTCTGCAGCATCTTGACCATGTTCAAGGTGAATAAATGGTTGATTTCAATATACAGATCAGAGTTTTAGGATTGAATCAATACACCTGTGTCCCAAGTAATTGGCATTAATTTTGTATACTCTATACGAATGGTCCAACGTTCATATAGTAGTTCAGCAAATATCAGAATCCTAGATGACATAAACCTCATTGGCCAATTCATGAAGCAAAGACCTAATATGGTACAAGTACATGTGATCCAGAGTTCATAGTTGATGAAAGGAAAAGACCTTGATAATTTGTCCAACTCAAGAAGTGAAAAAAATTAGTCTTCTTGACATCATGACTGACATTCAGAGATCTCACAATGAATCGCTGAATGACTATTTATTTCAAAGTCCTTGTTCAAAGTGTGTCCATTTGTGGCACTTGTCCATCCTGTTGCACTTATCATAGAGAGAAAAGAATAAATGTCTTGTACATAACTATTTCGACTACTTTGTTCGCAACATCATCACTTTCTGAGTTTCATGTGTCAAGTATGGCAACGACCCACTTTGATGGCATGAACCATGACAGAATCTCCAGCACAGATCATCACCTGCTCAACACAAGCAGGAACGACGATAGTCATCATCCGTAAACCTCCATGGACCAACGTCACATCAACATCTTGGTAACGGGTGTCATGTCCCCAGAAAGGTACTACCGATATCGGTCGCTATCTTCGACCCATGTCTCTGCATGGCATGGAGGCGGCTTCCTGGACTGAAGATAGCGATCGATGCAGAGATGATAAACATCTTAATCCCGATTCAGGTAGCAATGGATTGCCCCTTGAGGAATGCAGATCCTGAACTGTTGCCACAAACGGCTTTAAAGGCTACAAACACCAAGTGCGCATACAGCAGTTGAACCCATCTCGGATGTTCCACAATGATGAAACCATCATGTGAAATATAATGGTCTAAACCAACTCGATTTAACCTATTTTGCTTCTATTTTTGTCATCAAGTCCTGTCATCGTTCAGTGAAACTATTGAGTGGCTAATAATCTTTTCCAACAGATTCTAAGCATTTCTTGACAGGTGTTAAGACTCAGTACTGCCATGGGACATGTTAAAGGCAATGTCTGTCACATGATACATGCAGATCCATACAGGTACCCGAAATACATGTAATAGTAAACAAAACTTTGGCACAATGTACTTCGGGTTCTGCATTTTCAAGAGGAAATACTAAACTTTCTTCTCAAATGTGCATATTGCTTAAAATATGAGAGAATGTAAATATGACTCCAAATTATCTTAATTTTTGCGCACTCTGGTAAATTTGCTATTCAATTAAAATCGTTATCTTTTTTATTCCTATACTTCATTTTTAAATAATTTACAAACATCATTATCACACCCCCCCCCATTTTCTAATTCACTTGAAGCAATACAGACTTGAAAACCATGGACTTGATGAACCTTTCTCAAATCCCATATTTCCAAGGCAATGTTGAACAAGGTCAAAGTTCATTGATGAATCAACCTCACAGGGACAACATACACCTGACCTTAGAGGGGGAGAGGGAAATTTGACAGGAGGGGGGTAAATCAAGAACATCCTGAAGAGTAATGGGTGCTAGATAGTGTCAGGTAAAATAGCCCTAATTGCATACCTAAATTGCAATACCAAATATAACATGGTTTAATCTAGTTGAATACTGTAGGTACAAGTACAAATCTAACTTGCTGAAGAAATAATGTAAATATATAGGCCTACCTGGCTTGCAACAAATAGATGCTTGATATTAGTGTAGCTTCCTCATTAAGACTTAACATATTTAAATGAATACACAGTATAATCATTAAACCATATGTACAGCAAAATAATCAAGCTTGTATAATTGACTCAATATGAGAGCTACTGTAACAGTGAATGACTATATTGCATTTTAATACTGGTATATTGATTATATTGAATCCATTGTACATGACGGATTAAAAGATTGAAGGATTTTTTAATAGCTGATTTAATTACAATTGATATTAAAGAGTGGATTGAAGTCCTCAGCTACAGTTGTTAAAGGAGAATGAAACCTTTGGAACAAGATCACTTGTGTGAAAACAGAAAAATCAAAGAAACAGATCAACGAAAGTTTGAGAAAAATCGGACAAATAATGAGAAAGTTATGAGCATTTGAATATTGCGATCACTTGGCAATGCGACCAAGATGTGTGATGTCACTTGTGAACAACTCTCCCCATTACTTTAGTATATATTTCACTAGAATTGCCTCTTTTATCACATCTACCCATAAATCATGTGTTCTGTCTACATGAGGGCATGTAATACATATTTTTTAAGAATACATCATGGATGATTTGTATCATCATAACAAAAAGCAAAGAGACATTTTGAGGGTATTTTATAGTCCACCAAAGGGAAAGTTGTTCATCAGTGACATCACACATCCTTGTCGCATTGCTAACGATCTCCATAGCATTAGTGATTGCAATATTCAAATGCTCATAACTTTCTCACTATTTGTCTGATTTTTCTCAAACTTTCTTTATTCTTATTCTTTTATTTTTCTGTTTCTACACAAGCCCATTTGTTCAAAAGTTTTCATTCCCCTTTAAGTGTATTTATTGTTAAAGTATTATAATAAGAATTGATTCATTTGGAGGTTGTTTAGCAAGAGTGTAATGATGGTAATTCCAGATAATTTATTGAAACAAAAAGTATTACACTCTATGAACAGTATCATAGAAGCGCTTGTATTGATAATACCTACCTGGGTCCCATAACAAAGATTAGCGACTAATCGTACGCTTGAATTTCACGATTGATTGTACATTATAGTCAATGGAATCAATCACAGAAAAATGTTCTAGATCATTGCTAAACTTTGTGCTGCGGGCCTCTGGACAAATCATTTTTTCACTCCATAACTCAAGTTATTTTTCATTGATTGGATTGTTCCATTTATTTGTTATATAATCATTTATTCATGAATTATTAATTTACTACTACATGTATGTTTGATATCCACCTATTATTTACCTATTGGCTCATCATTTAAATATTTCATTATATACAGTATAGATAGCTACATATTCATTGACCTACCTACTATAATTTACATATCATATTCCATCGACATATTAAAATATATCTGTTTACCAACTTATGGATCTACATATATTTACTGTGCATACTGTATTTAATTAATTCATTCATTTGTTTATTTCTTCATTTTTTATTAAATTGGTCATACATGTACTTTAAAAAAAAGATAATTTGTCAAGTAATTAATTCATTCAATTACCCACTTTTAGCACTTTTCATCTCATACAAATCATTTTTTTTTCCAGACTGATTAATAGATGAAAACTTCAACCCCCCCCAAAAAAAAAGAAGGCTATTGTAACTTGAACTTTATATACATGTGCATTGTTTTCTTGTTCTCTAATCAAATTAATACATACACGTACATGTTCTAAACTATGCAATTAAACATTTTCATAAAAGTGGAAATGATCATTTTATTTTGATTTGACCAGTTTGACAGATATTCCCCCCCCCCCCCTTTACTTCATGTTGAAAGAAATACTCTACACTGTATACCTACATTTGTAAAGTCAGTTGCAAAATGTACATTTTTCTTCTGCAAGAGTATCAAACTACCACGCATATATTCCCAAGTATGTGTACTGTCGAGAGTCTCGAGACATATTGATCCTTATTGAAGCCTGTATTGTTCTCATGACTGGGATTAATAGTAGGCCTAATGCATACATCTACATATTCAGCATAACACAGCTGAGCGATGCACATCAGCCAGCCACCCCACCCCATACAGGAAGTGTTTAATCTCTTGTAAATACCCCTATCCTTGTCAAAGTGGGCGTCGTCCCCACCCCTGTACTAAAAAATTAAAAAATACTTGTATGGAATGCTTCCTGCCATGTAATTAATAGACTCCACTCATGTCAGTACTTGTACATGTACGTTTCACTCATTTCTGCCCTGGTAAAATTGCAAATATTTCTTTGGCCAACACTTTTCAGAAGCAACAACGCATCCACAGACTCTGACGTGCACTTATTGGGACAAACTGAAAGTCAAGTATTTCAGACTCGCTAAAGAGTTCATTTGATGGTTAATTTGTCAAATTTTGTTACCTTTGGGTAGACGTCTGAATTTGTCTCTTAATAATATTTAGGCAAATTACAAAGTCAAAGTGGACGTGTATATAGGCCTACATTGTAAATCCCAACACTTTTGAAAGAAGTGAATGATAAGGACATCTAATACAAAACACTTGTTCTCATAATCTCTAATTTGACTTTTGATTTGTGGAATTCATATCAGTTTTGACAAGGGCATGGGTATTTCAATCTAAAGACTAGTGACATGATCAACGATACAGTGTATACCGATATTTCAAAAGTAAATGCCACCCTCCACTGCATAGTTCATTAATAAATTTTATTTAAAATGTTTTATGACAAAGAAGGAAGATAGAAGGTACTTATCTATAATGCTTCCATTGAACATTTTTTTCAAGCATATATGCCTTTTGACATTTTCAGTATTGAAATTGCATAATCTGGACAGATGCACACTTTGGATTGCTTTTTCAAGCACATTTTTCAGTCAAGAAGATGGTAAGTTTTTTTTTATTACTATTTTTAGAGAGAGTAATTCCTTCCCTGTATGGCCTTGAAAATATGAATGTACAGTAGTGCAGTCCTCATTGTGCACACTTCACACCTATCGAGAACTACCAATTAACAGAGCTGCCAACTTTAATTACGAGTTGTGAAAAAAAACGGAATTTCTTCTTATCCTATTTTCAAGCCTAAACCCCTATTATTCTTAAGAATTTTGAGGAAAGAAACGACAAAAATCATCATTCAACAAGTTTCATAATAATTTCCAGGGGGAAAATCATATTAAGTGTCCCTTTCCCCTTAAAAATCATAATAATAGAATGCAATCCTACTACTTGGCATTCCTACATTAATAAATTTCTTGCTCAACACAAACCCATAAAGTCCTCGCTGTGCACACCTATTCAAAACTACCATTAATCAAGGAGCTTCCTATTTCTGGTGAAACAAAAATCCCAAAAGGTTTATTTCTTTAAAGGACAAGTCCACCCCAACAAAAATTTGATTTGAATAAAAAGAGAAAAATCCAACAAGCATAACACTGAAAATTTCATCAAAATCGGATATAAAATAAGAAACTTATGAAATTTTTAAATTTCGCTCAATTTCACAAAACAGTTATATGCACATCCTGGCTGGTATGCAAATGAGGAGACTATGACGTCATCCACTCACTATTTCTTTTGTTATTTGAAATTATATGAAATATTCTAATTTTCTCCTCATTGTCAAGTGATACAACGATTAATTCCTCCCTGAACATGTGGAATTAGCATTGTTTTAATACTATATGGTTCAGTCAAGTTGGTCCTTCTTGTCAAATCTATAAAAAATGAAATATTGTATAATTCAAACAATAAAAAACAAAAGAAATAGTGAGTGATGGACATCATCAATTGACGCACCTAGTTGTGCTTATCACTGTTTTGTGAAAAATATGCGAAACTTTAAAATGTCATAACTTTCTTATTTTACATCTGATTTGATGAAATTTTCAGCACTATGCTAGTTTGATTTTTCTCTATTTATTCAAGTCAGTATTTTCATGGGGTGGACTTGACCTTCAAATAAACTGCAATTATTACCTACTTCTCGCACCCTGCATCCTACAGAAAACTCTGTAGTCTGTACACCCTCAACTGACACCCCATGTTAAGGAAATGTCAAATTTAAGATGCATTACACACGAGACATGAGAAAACACTCATTGGCAATGTCTCGTGCACATCTGGTAGTTAGAGCCCTCTCATCCTATTCAAACATACTTCCTTCATGATTCTCAATCCAATCCACCATACATCATTGCATCCACATGAGGATATTTTCCTCCCTTTTTTTCGGTGGGATTTTGAGAAGAAAAGGGTGGAAAACGGTGGAAAGTTGAGAAAATCTGCAGCTAAGTCACGGCTTCCTGCTCGTAATCTGCCCCAGGAAATCAGGAGTGAGGTGGGGATGCTACTAACCCATGACACTTGACTTGGGCACGTTCACATCGGGTGTGAAATTTTGTAGACAATTCACAGTACATCAGGGCCCTGTTTCACACCACTTGTTACAATAACAAATTTGCAATAACCGTTAAAAGCTACTGAAATCCTTCTTTCTGATTGGCTGATGGTAAATTTGTTATAGAAATTGTGCATATACTGTAACAAGTCTTTATGAAACAGACCCTGGTCTTGATACCATGTATAATATATTTAACTAGGGCCCTCCATCATGTTATTTTGTTTTTGTGCAGTTTTATATTCGAGTATAATACAGCAACAAAATTTAAAATCAGGGGAGCCTGGCTGTTAATTTTCCATCTGACAGGTTGTCAAAACTGACACCTTTCCTTGATTTTGATTGGCTGAGAAGCAGTTACTATGGAAACTGTCAGATAAAACAGGACTATATTTGAAAACATATCTGACAAGTCCTTTTATGAAATGCTCCTCTGAAAAAAATATTGGTTTACATTCATTTGAGGGTTTCCATATTGGGGGAAAATTACACAGGGGTTCTGGATAAATTCGCCCCTAAAGAGCCCCATCTAAGAGCCCTGAAAAAATCTTAAAAGAATCCCTGAAAGTCCCATTAATAACAATAATATTTGAAATTTATATTAAATAGTGCATTAATTTAGTAAAAAGAATCTCTGAAGGCTTCACAAATATTAACTTATTACATTATACTTTAAACCTGATTTAAATTATCCATTAAACGTAAACCTCAAACCTTGTTAATGATTATCAATTGAGCCTCAAAACTTTGATAAATCAACAATTGTTTCATTGGCATCAGCTGCATGAAACTCCCAAATGTTTTACTAAAATTCAAGTTCGACCTCGCTTCTATTGTTCTGTCTATCAACCTAAGGTTAAGTGAACCATTATCAAAATCAGGTTTAAGAATGTTATTTATACATAGAGAATGGTACGCTGCCAGGATTTTTAAAATTGAATATAAAATCTTTTGACAGTCTTTGAGATAAAAGAGTCTGCATGATTCAAGCCAATTACTTGTGTAAGTTTTAAACCCTAAACTGCCTACATGAAATTTCCACATAACCCATAGCTGGCTACTAGTCTGGTCTCAGCAAAGTTGGATCTTACAGAAATAATTATTTGAAGGAGGTGGACATAACTAGACTAACGTGTAAATGGAGTATACAGAGTTCAAAACCCAAGCAAACTATAATTAATTGGCTAAACTCCAACTGAAGCTGTTAGATTTATGTGGCTGTTCTGGTTCAAATATATCCTTGCCTTTATCAGATTTGCTTGAAGCTATTATAAAGCAGCTGTTTTTTATTATCTTGCCAAAATAAAAAAAAATAATTTGTGTTTCTCTACCCCCTCCCCCAAAAATATATATATTTTTTTGTATAATGACAAAAATATATATTATCAGTTTTATTAGATCATGTGAAATGCCAGATTAGCGTATATGCGTCAGGCTAGTGGGCAAACTACTGACAGGCCGTCAGTCTCCTTCGCGCAATCAGTAACTTGCCCGCTAGCCCGGCGCATATCAGATAATAGTAGGCTAATGCCAGATATGCAAGTAGGGGGAAGGGGCTTTAGAGGATCTAAAAGTAGTATGTACTGTACCAACAGAACAAGTACACCCAGAAAAATCTTTGGAGAGCCCATGGATTTCAACAATTAAAACAGCTATTGAAGTAATTGAACCCACATAAACCCTATTGCTTCTGAGTGCGCCTCCCAGAAAAAGTGATGCTTCACATAAAGAGTGTATGATTGGACTGTGTCCCACTCAAAGAAAGATGAAAGGAATTCTTGAACAAATGTTTACAATTTCATTTATCTGCAAATAGCCATTTTTATATTAATTAGTAAACAGGACTGAGAACAGGTACAAAAAATTAAGAAACATCTCCAAGTTCAAAACATCAAAATTGAATGTCTATTAAAATTGATAATCTAGTAGCAAAATACATGTACAAACACATCTTTGAGGTGTCTCTATTTGGAGTCTCCTTCTTTGAGCTTGATTGAAATAAAAGGACAAACCTTCATTCTCTCCTTTCTCTTCACTTTCCGACCAACGGACAGAATCTGAGTTCATTCCACTGGAAGCTGCTGAATCCATACTTCCGGAACTACAATCCATTATACTTCACAGTTAAAGAAAGAAACTCTCATGACGATTTTAACCCAAACTTTCCCCTTTTCCCCTGAAAGGAAAAGTTTAACAAATCAAGAACTAGAAGGATCAATAAAGATGAACGGGTTCAACATGTATCACAGTCCATGTAACACGAAAAGTTTCCAAAGCACAAGAGGTTATTAATAACTTTCAACTGTGCGAACAATAATCAACAGATGACGATACTATGTTTACACTGTACCGAAGTAGATCTACTCCTGCTGCGGTAAAAAAAAGCTTGGGAATTTAGAACGCCCCACGAACAAACACTGCAGAGTCAAACTGATCGTATCAGCAGCCAAAGGATAAGCTCACTCGACCTCCGTTTGTCTACCCAGCATGCACTTCACTTGCGTGTCCTATGATTGAATAAGGGGCAGAAGGGAAATCAGACATTACGCGCAGCGATGTTGTCTAGCGCCTTGAAGCACTGCTCCCGGTAGCTGTATAGTCTTTAGAATCAGACTTCAACAGAGAAAGTAAAGTACTTTGAGTTTATAAAAAAGATGATCAATCATATTCATTACTCGAACTGGAGCAGGACATTAAATTGTTATAAGAATTTCAGAATTCAAATGGCACTCTTCTGGTGAAAGACTGAAAGCCCATACCAATTACGAGCATCCACTCTGCACATTTCAATACACAACTTGGAACAGGGTCTTTATAGCAGACTAGCTAGACCTTAGGAAGTTCTTACTCACTGCTGCTTCTCCTCTCATAGGAACTGGCAAATTTTGATGAATCTTTGGCAAGGATTACTTTTCATTTCCCCAAATTTAATTAGCCTTTTTGAATACCTACACACATACATTGTACATGCATGGCAAGCATAGTTTTTATGGGGGGTTTTCATTACACTGCAATTTGAGGTGAAGAGTTTGAACCTTTTACAATGTTCATGAACATGTACATGAAAGTAGCAAGAAACAAACTTTATGGCATCATCATGGGGAAACAGTGTCTGCCCTACAAGACTACATGTATATATTCAACCTATATTTTGCCATTGCAATCCTGAAAATACAGCCTGAACTGACAAATCTTGTCTCCACTCAAGTCTCAACACCATGGGAACTCTGAAGCATCATTGCGCTTGAGGCCCATTGTAAGAATATGAAGGAAAATGGAGCTGGCTTAAAAGAGGAAGATGTCTTAAAACCTGGTCTGGGTACAATCGGGTTGCTATCAAAAGGAACATAGTAAAGGAATAACACAGTTTCTGTTATCCTTTTGAAAGTTTGACAGAGTTGCTTTCTTTCTTTATTTTGAGAGACAAATTGACAATGTTGAAAACTCTGCCTTTGAACCACCTGCAAACAAAAACCATAAATCTTTATCTAGATCATCTGTTTAAAGACCACATTCTGAGTCCCGTAACTGAACAATGCAGTTGAGCTGAAATAGGTTCAATTTTACTCCTTGGTGGTCCCCTTGGTCACCGACTGCCTACATGCCATACCATAAACATATTGATCTTCTTGCCAATGAATAAAGGTTTCACTACAAAATTTATATTAAATAGGATTTACTATGAAATAAACAGCAAGGGACCTGTGGCAATTTAGCCCAGGAAAAATGTCCAAAATAGCCAAGTTGCAAACACCCCTGTATGGAAATAATAATACTTAATAATGCTATGATTTGCAACATAAACTAATTAAGTGCAATATTATATATACATAACTTAGGAAGTTATTACAGTTTACATGTAAGTTATTCCCAATTCAAATTCTAAGATTATGAACATGGTGAAGCAGTGGTGTTCCCAATAAATGATGTACATGTGCTTTAAATAACTTATGATCATATAACTCAAATACTGTCCATTCTGCATACACTTGCAATTTATTTATATATATAGATAAAATAGTATTTAGATCTTCCGTGCATCTTGCCGGATTGCCGGTTCAATTTACTTCCACTGACTTGCCATCCATACAATACAATACAGTCAGCTGCAGGACTCGCATGTTTTATAAGGCTTATTTCTGGTATTTTTTTTTTGTTTGTTTTTTTTGTTTTAGGAATTCTGTCACTGTCCCATGACTTTCTGTTCCTGTGCCAGTTACAGAATTCCTTGCTCTCTATTTAACGTCACATAATTTAATTTATTCGTACTACATTATTTATCTGGATTTTTCAGTATTCTCTGGCTCGCCGCACTGGTGCTGTGGCGCGGATTCGCTAAATCTGTTGTTATGCGCATCTGCAGTGGTGTGGGCGTGCTAGAGAATGCTGAAAATTGATTATGTCTGTATTTTGTATGTAATGTTGAATAAGTGTTGTCATGTAAATTGTAGTGCCAGCGGAGGCCGAATTTCTGTGTTTTTACAGACAATAAATATTTGAATCTTGTATCAAAAGTACTATGATTAACTACCAAAGGAAAAAATATGCTAACTGCAACCAAGTCAGCCACTCTTGTCATATATGGGTATCTCAACCCTAAAGGCTGAATAAATATAGGGATTAAAGAACACATCAAAGAAAAGTTTATTGAAATCGGCTTCGGAGTGGGTGGAATCATTTTATTAAGGGTACATGTATGACCTTGGTGAGATATTAAACAAGAACAACAAGAAATTTGCATTTATAGAATACCACTCAAGGGTTCTGGCAACAGACTGTCAACAGCTCCCTCTTTACTCAATTTACAGAATAGGTTGGGAACTCTCTGCATTTCAGCATTGAAGAATTAACTGCGTGAATGTATCGTTTTCCCATATTTTAAGAACAGGGGTCTTGATATTTTTTCTTGAAGGAGGTACCATTACTGTGAAGGAGCAAAACAACCTACATATAGCTCATGCTCATAGGGTGGACCATTTTCAGTTTTGCTATTTAGCCAATATCCCCCTCTTATTATTTCTTCTCTTTTTCTTCTTTCTTTATCCTTTCCTCTTTTCCTTATCATTTTTCTCTACTCCATGATTGCAGTTTAAACAGGAGGGGGCTGCTCCTGGATCTGTCTATGGGGGGGGGGGGTGATTGCAGGGTCATTCCATGTCAAATCACCCCAAAAAAATAAAAATTTTAACCCGACCATTTTTTACTTTGATCAAAATTGGTATACTTGTTAAGTGTGATCCCACAGTACCAAATTTCAAATTTTAGGTCAATCGGACCAGGGGTTCGCGAGATACGGCCCGTTGAATTTTGAGATTTTCGGCAAAAATGGGCGTGGCCGGCTACCTTTGAATCCTCGTATCTCAAAAACCACTGGGCCAATCTTTACAAAATGGGTATCATTGGAAAGGGAATTGAATAAGGATTCTAATTCTGCCATCACTTTTAAGATTGGAACATATTGAGGTGTTTTGACACTTTGACCTAAGTTTTGACCTTGAAACTGACCTTGTGGATCATGTGAACTTGACATTATTTTTCGTGAAATTTAAGCCCCAACATGTTCTTTACGGTATATAAAAGTTTCAGAGATGCAATATTTTTTCTTAAGGAGCACGCAAGCATCCTTATCGTAGGTGAAGAATAGAAAACAAGATGGCGGCGTAAACATCGGGTAAGTCACTTCCATCTTTTCATGACCTTTTTCTCATTTTTTTTAATGAATTCTTGTTTAAAAATAAAATCCATAGCGTAGAAATGTCGGAAATGAAGTTGTATCCCATGTACATGATTTAGGGCTAGATCTTTTAGAAAGAAGGTAGAAATCTCGGGGGCGAAAGTTTCAGGTTTTTTGTGGTACACACAAATGAATAGAAAGGAGGACCTGGCTTCGATGAGAGTAACCTTACGCTAGTAAATGATTTTTACTCTCTAGAAAAGAAGCCTCCTGGCTAATTGCCATTACTAGGAGTGGATCTATCTAGAATCTAGACCATGTAGACTAGTTGCGCGTTGCTGAAGCTGAAGCTACAACTCCCGACATGTCCATGTAGTCCAGTCAATCTAGCCAGAATAGGGGGGTGACCCGCCACTAATTGCAACACTTGATTTTCCACTGCAATGCTTTCCATGAAGGTCCCCTTAACAACATACTAAAAGTCCCAAAAAATCCAAGCAGTGGAAATTTATGAAATTTGCATATTATGCAAATTAGCCATAAAAATTTAGAAAAATAAGGAAAATAGTCCAAAAATTACAAATTAAGTGTCCAAAACAATTTAATTTGAGCGAAAAGTAATGATAAATAACTGTATTCAATGTTTTTATTAAAAAGCGCCAGCGAATCTACCTAATTTGCATATTATGCAAATAAGCATCCTTGTATGGAAAAAATGTCAAGATATTGTGCTTGTTCTCATATAGACTGCTTGAAAACATTTCATTTATGTAGACATTTTTTTTTTGTTTTGGACACTTGCTACTATCACTACAATTCATCACAATGCCTGAAAATTAATTTGCATATTATGCAAATTAGCCATTAAAAATAGCAAATAGGGAAAATAACACAAATATTATAAATTAAATGTCAAAAGCAAGCAATTTGAACAAACTTTCACGATGAATAAATAAGTACAATGTTTTTATTTTAAAAAGCTAGCCAATCTGCCTCATTTGCATATTATGCAAATAAGTATCCATATATGGAAAATGTCAAGAAAATTTTATTTTCTCACATTGACTGTTGTTCAAATCAATATGCTGCTATCACTAAGCATGCATATTTATCCTAATGTAATTTGTATTTAAGGTAAAATACTGCAAATGTGTTCTTCACGTCCTAAAGCCATGTTGTTAGAACAAAGCACAGTTTTTGAAATTGGTGAGTAGTTTGTTAGAGCTGACGTCCGTTTCTTATATGGATGGGAACGACAGAAGGCCAAGAAAAGCAAACTTATGGCAGTAGGTGAGATCTGATGAGTAGTCTCATTAAGAAGTGTAGCAGAGATTCCATCTGGCCTAGTAGCTTCATGCAGGTTGGTTTCTTTAACAATTTCTTCAGTAGTTTGGCTACACCCGCTTGACTAAAAAATATGTTTTCTGGCCATGTCTGGGTCAGAACAGGGTTCCAGGACTTGCAGAGCAGCGTCATCATCATCATGATCAGTGGTAAATACTAAGACTAATAATCAGTTGTCTTCCAATGTAGTCATAGCATGATAACATGATATTAAGGGCTTTCAACATGCTAGTTGTTACAGCCTGGATCATTGCCAATCCGGTCAACAAATGGTGTATTATAGGCTTGTCTAAAACCATTCTATGGTCCTAGTGTAGCAATTCTGAGCTTCACCAGATGCTTTAGGAGCTCAACATGCGCAAGCCTTCCTATAAAACTCTTCTTCCGACACATCTTATGTCCAGCGTCTATTAAATTGAGGCATCTTGTGTCGGAAGAAGACATGGGTAATGGTTTGGTTCTTGCCAAAGTCCTCTTGATTAACATTCAATCTCCTATGCTCGACTTGTCGGATTTCAGTACAGAGAGTTGTATGATTGTCCAAAGTACATGTGCATGAATGTCAGCATTCCTCTAGACTAACATCCTCAGTCGTACCATAATTTCTGACAGGTTTATTCCTCTGTATACTCACAGTATACCAATGAGTAACACAAAGTGGCAAACAAATCCTGGAACGGGTACACACTGTTTAATCATTGTTGGATGGTATTTGATGGGGATGTTAAGGGTGTTTCGTTATGTTGTGCCCTCTTGTTGGAAAGGCAATCATCTGGTTTAGTCCTTCATCTGTTAACGTCTACTTGGTTGTTCATTGTCTCACTGAGGAATTTCCATTTGCCATAAATATCAGGAAATTGATATTATTTGCATACGATTTGCTTAGAAACTATAGCTACAATATTTGGAGATAGTTGCCATTCTTAGGACATTCATCAAAGAGGAAAGAACAGAAAATGGATGCTTCATCCTGAAGCAGCAACTGGATTCAGCAAGAACGTCTAATCATGATTCCTGTATCTGGGAAAGATGTCTATATACACTTTAAGCCTTTATCATGACTTTATGAATGGCTTTCATGTTGCTCGTATGGGCAAATGCTCATTGGTACTTTTATAAACCATGCCCAGAGATCTCGTGATTCGAGCAAGTACTCATATTCACCACCACAAGTAGCGTGCTACAAGGACCAAATATTCGAAGCTAACAAGCTTTTATTTGTACTGGGTGTGACATCTTGTGCTGATCACTTGACAATCAAGGAGAATGCTAGCGTGGACTATACTAGCAAGAAATGCAAAGACTCTACCAAGTCAAGGAGAGAGCAAGACTTGGATGAAGCATTCAAGCATTCAAACAGTGGGACCCATGTAGAACTGACTCATCATTGCACAACATGAGTGGGGTATCTGCTCCGGTGGTAACTGCTCATGAAAAAAGTCAATATCAACCAAGCAAGGTCATCAAGGTTACACATAATCTACGTGGAATTTTAGAGGAAAATATCACAAGTTTCCTTTATTATTTATAACATGCCGGATGCTTATTTGCATAACATGTACATTCCACTTCAGATATAGATCCACAGAGGGGAGACCTTTGAAGGACCTTTCAAAGACCAAAAATTGGCAAGGTCTTAATTTATACAGCAGTCTCCAATATCACTGAAATTTGTCATCTCTGTTGTGGAATGACTCAGAAAGACCCCTCAAAGAACTCTGAAAGACACCTGTCCTATAGAGATCTTTCAATGGTCTTTCAGAGATGTTTATGCTTTAAGTGATCTTTCAAAATTCTTTCCATAGACTTTGCCTGATCTTTTATTTATCTTTCGATGATATTTCAATGATCTCTCATGAGTCTTACAGTAATCTCCGTAAAAAGCTTGAGAGACTGCCGAAAGATCATAGAAAGACTAATAAGAACTTTGAAAGTTCATTGAAAGACCATTGAAAAATCATCAAAAAATAATTTTACTGTAAGACCACTGAAAGACTGTTTTGGCGTTTCAAAAGTTTTGGGACTCACGAGGAACATAAAGACCATTGAAAGATCTATCAGGAATCGTAAAAGACATCGGAGATCTTTGAAAGTTCATTGAAAGACCCTTGAAAGATCAAGCAAGTTTTATCGTCTTATAGCAGTCTTTCAGAGGTCTTGTTCTCTGTTGAATGGGGGTTTAACTGTTTGTGTGAGAAAAATCAAAATTTCTGGGGGGGTTTTCATACAAGGATGCTCATAATTTGCAATGATGTAGATTTATTCACAATTTTGTTATTTGAAGAATTATTGAATTTGTAAAGATTACCATGAGCTTCCGTTCAATTTATATTGTTTTCCGCACTTGATTTCCAAATTTTTGATTATTTTCCTCATTTGCAAATTATTATGGCTAATTTGCATAAAATGCAAATTTTGTGATTTTCATATGATTGTCTATTTAATGACTTTTAATGTGGTGTTACTTTCCTGTAAGGCATTTCCATATTCCAATTTCAATAGATAATCTACTTGCAATTTTTGAGGAATATGTCACCAGTGTGTTTTCTTGAATATTTATTACATGTTAGATACTTATTTGCATAATATGCAAATGACACTACAGACACTGAGCTTAATATTAATGTTTTCAACGTCCTTAGTGATAGCAGCATAGTAATTTCAACATTATTCAAATTTTCAAGCAGTCAATGAGAGAAAAATCACAATATCTTGACATTTTTTCCATATATGGATGCTTATTTGCATATTATGCAAATGAGGTAGATTTGTTTGCATTTTTGATTAAAAACATTGATTAAAGTTATTTATCATAAATTTCCGCTCAAATAAATTTGTTTTGGACACTTAATTTGTAATTTTTGGACTATTTTCCTTATTTTTCTAACTTTTTATGGCTAATTTGCATAATATGCAAATTTCATAAATTTCCACACCTTGGATTTTTTGGGACTTTTAATATGTTGTTCAGGGGACCTTCCTGGAAGGCACTGCAGTGGAATATCAAGTGTTGCAATTAGTGGTGGGTCAAACCCTATATTGACTGGACTAATGCGCCCACTGCACAGTTTAGTGTTTTTTTAAGCTCAACTTCTGAAAAGATGGTATTATCCTGCTTTAAGTTTTAACAGTTAAGTCACCACTCCATTATTACTGCAGTCAGGGTTCCCACAGAAATTTGAAAAAAGAATTCCATGACTTTTCCATGACTAAATTGCTGCTTTCCATGGCTTGCTTTCTGGCGCCGTTTCCAAAATCAGACACATTATGATGGCCTCCATAACCTCCCCTCACAGCCATCCATTCCACCCACTACCTTACTCATGACATGTACATCTACATGTATATCATTGGTATGGTCTGTTTCTGACCAGGGTACAGTACCATTTTCGTTTCACCAACATCAAGATTCAAAATTGTCTTGAACACAAACTCATGTAATTTCTTGAACTGACAGATTTCCATGAACTATTTCCAAATTTTCAGAGCATAGCATGCAGATCTTGTCACAAAAGTGAACTATACAATACAACTGTAGATGTAAATGTCAAATGTTCCAGGCACATTGAAATTAGGATCCTGAATTCACCTTTACTACAAAAAGTAATGGAATTATGTTTTCAAATTTCTGGGGAACCCTGAATTATATGGAGATGAAACACTTTACATATGTCACACATGAGCCAATTATTACAAAAGAGTGACATTTAGGTTTTACAATAAGGTGACATGAAAAGGGCTAACAAAGACATCCTCATCCTAAAATTATCAACATAGTGCTGCATTTCACTCTACATTACAAAAAAATGAGGCCATTTGTGATACAACTTGAGGACACCAGCTATATTAACAAGTGTATTTCTCTATATGCTCCAAAAATAATGAGGATATCTTGAAAATTGGACATTTGGTGCCTACATTTCATTAAACTTCATTTTCAAGTAACTTTTGCAGAGAGGACACATTATTTGATGCAAAATAGCAATTAAAACATCTTGTGTAACTAAGAGATTCAGAACCTTTTGAATGTATAATTTTCTGAAAGCCATGCTGGTAGTGCTTGATCAGTTATGACTTATATGTCAACTAATTGCCATGAATGTGTGTAAAATTGTACAAAACTTGAAATTTAAATTCTCTAAAAACAACTGAGAACGCAAAACTGGTTACAAAATGTGATATATTAAAAATACATTGACTGATTGGCATCTTATATCATTGCAAATAAGATGAAATTTTCTGTAGTCTGGTTGTCCGAATTTAATGTCAGGAGCAATCAATTTATTCATGGCCATGAGTATTTTGAGTGAGGAATGTGGATTGTGGCTGTGTTATACATGTATTCACAAAAACCTTTTTTTATTAAATGTTATTTCAACCTTGCTAGCCCTAACACTAAGTCATCTTGGATTTTTGAACATACAGACAACTGACTGGTCTTGTAACTAACCCTAGTGTATTACTTGACCCTTTAAACCATGGTTTAGACACCAAACTCATATTCCCCAGACAGATATTGAACAAACTATGTCCTTTTATAAAAAAAAAAGTAACATCAGACAGTTTGTACTCCACTTTTGGAAGCCATCTTGGAATTTTGAACATACTACTAGACCAATGAGTGTCATTGTAACTTGTCCTTGTCCTTGTATATAGTTGAAACCATAGTTTAGACAACAAAATCATATATCAGCGGTGGATATAATTAAGTTAAGTATGAGAGAACTTTGCGAGACATGACAAAACAGAAAGCTGAGTGCCATATCCATGAGGTAAATGCAATTCCATGACTTTTCCATGACTTTTCACAAATTTTCCAAATTACCTGACTTTTCCCTGATTTTCCAGGAACACAAATTTTTCCAGGATTTTCCAGGACCGTGGGAACCCTGTGCAGTTCATTTCGTCACCGCCCAGCACAGGCACAGCCATGCCAGTGGTGACTTCTTTCCTCTCCCATTATTAACTTTTAATTGTACACAACGAGCGCACGTGCACACACACGAGGAAAGAGGAGACTTTATTTCAGGATAAGGCCGAATAGATCTAATAAACGTTTCAATAGCCTAGATTCGATTCTATAGAAAATATTATTCGCCCCCGCCCCCGCGCCCCAGCAAGCGATCGCCTCCGAGTTTGACTTGTGACTCTCCCCGGCCCCGGCTCCCCCGTAGATTCGGCGAAAGATGGGTCAGAGTTGCCGCTGAAAAAATGACAACTCACACTGCACTGCAGCAGACGTCATCTCGCCTCGGTCTTGACGCTCACCCCAAAATTCACACAGTAAAATCGGATTCGAAATAATAGAAAACTTAAAAAATACCAATAAACAACCAGCAAGGCTGTCCATTTATTAATACTCTTTTCAATCCACGTAAATCACTAAATTTCTTACCCTTTTTATGATATTGAGTTGAGGTCGCCATTTTGAAAAGCGCGCTTAGGAAATTATTCGATATCGTTCCGATATATATCTCGATCGATCCGAAAGAAAGGCCAAGGTTTATGAAGAAAAATGGAAATTTAAATATTTTACCCGGGGGGGGGGGCCACTTCCATTCACGAGTGGATACCATGCGCGACCATGGGGTCTCGAAAAGCACCCTAAACACGTAATTTCCATATTCTGAAAATGCACCCCTTAACAAGTATTGGCGTGTGAAACCCGTGAAACCCTACCCTTAACAAGTATTGGAAACAAAACGATACTCTTGGCAATTATTCCCTGAAATGAACTGAACCCCTAAACAAGTACAGGAATGTTTTATTGTAACGGGTCCTTTGGTTGTCGGCTTTACCTTATGTTATTTGGTTTAGTACGACCCCACCTTCTACACCTCGCGCAAATAGGACTCTAAACACGTAGTGTTGGGGCAAAAAGGACATCCTTTATAAAACATTTTAATTTTGTTTTATCATCCCCGCAAATTCAACCCTAAACACGTAATTTTCCTAGCGAAATAGATACCCTTTTTTCATTATTTTTGTGTTTTTGACACCCTTTTCACGTTACGTACGTAACGTGCCCTATCGTGAAAAGGACATCCTTACGTGTTTTTTTGGTCGCGTATGGTATCCACTCGTCAATGTAATTGGCCCCCCCGGGATATTTTATGAGATGTGGTGAGATGAAAACGGAATGAAAAGATGTAACAATGTTACATTGTATTTTTGCAAGGAAGGAGTATGAAAAGACTGGACTTTTAAACCTTTGGTCAAGCCAGTTTAATATGAAAAGGCCCTCAAATTTGTTCACCAAGTAAAATTAAATGCTGAGGTGATTAATCCAAATAAAACAGTTTCACATGAATGGAAATAATTAGGATTAAAATCAGTCACTCTCATACACAACACATTCCAAAGGGCGCTATTTTAGGGAATGCAACAAATGATCCACTGTCTCGGGTGTCGCAATGCATAAAGAGCATATAATGCACTGGTTTTCTTTCCTTATTTTTGTGAGCCATTTATTAATTTTGTAGGTACAGAGTATTAATTTATTTAAAATTTATAGTGTGTCAATAGTGATTCGTATTGGAAGAGTTAACAATTTGGAAGTTTGTTGTCTATCGATGTTGTAAAGTTGATACGAGTAAACACCTTGGAGGTTTCGGGGTTTAAAAAAAGGTAGGAAGGGGGGTCGGGTGTCCGGACACTTTATATTTTTGAAGCCTTCTTTTTCGTCTTTGGATTACACTAAAAATCATGAATTCAATACTTATAATCATCTTCTATTTTGTTCTTTCTAATATTTCCTAACATTTTGTACTAAAAAATGATGAAAATTCGTTTGTAAATCTTTCTAAATGACTTTCTAAAATTGATCGTCCGGACACACAACCTGTCCGGACACACAACAACTGGGTATATACTTGAATTGTTGTGTCGATTTATTCTGAATTTCTCCCGGAATTTCTGAAATGCAGGTTAACAGAAAAGAGAAGGGAAATACCAAGGATCCTTCACAAGATGGTGGTAGTTTTGTTAAAAAAAGAATACTTTCCTGGCATTATGATAGCAATCTAACAATTCAAAATACTGAAACTTTAACCCCTCAGTTTCTTTCGCCGGCCTCCCGACGTATTAGAATCCCGGGGGGGGGGGCCACTTCCATTCACGAGTGGATACCATGCGCGACCACGGGGTCTCGAAAAGCACCCTAAACACGTAATTTCCATATTCTGAAAATGCACCCCTTAACAAGTATTGGCGTGTGAAACCCTACCCTTAACAAGTATTGGAAACAAAACGATACTCTTGGCAAATATTCCCTGAAATGAACAAGTACAGGAATGTTTTCCTTCGGTAGTCGGCTTTACCTTATTTGGTTTAGTGGCGACCCCACCTTCTACACCTCGCGCAAATCGGACTCTAAACACGAAGTTTTGGGGCAAAAAGGACATCCTTTATAAAACATATTAATTTTGTTTTATCATCCCCGCAAATTCGACCCTAAACACGTAATTTTCCTAGCGAAATAGATACCCTTTTTTCATTATTTTTGTGTTTTTGACACCCTTATCACGTTACGTACGTAACGTGCCCTATCGTGAAAAAGACATCCTTTTTACGTGTTTTTTTGGTCGCGCATGGTATCCACTCGCCAATGTAAGTGGCCCCCCCGGGATTAAAATCAAGTTACGCATGATTTTTAGAATTGCGTTTGATTGCAACTCTTTCTGCAACGGGCCCCTGGGCTCCGTAACACAAAGATTAGCGATCAATCGCTAAATGAACTGACCAATCAATATCAATGTTACAACGCTCATTTGTTTTTAAATACTGACCAGGAACCAATCAGTGCGGTTCTTTCATATTTGCAATCCATCGCAAACTTTGTGTTACGGACCCCGGAACGGGAACCTTAATTAAACTACTGTCCAACATGAAGGAAAATGTAAAAATACAATACTCCGAGAACGCGAAGTGCGAGCTCATTTTTTTTGTCCTTAAACCTGGAACATACTTATCACTATTGAATTAGTTGCGCGGGCTGATTACTCCGATTTTACAACGTGGTAATTGAACATTCTTAACATTTTTTTTTGTAATCTTGAGCACGATGGATATTAAATCATAATGCCAGCGCGATGCGCGAGGGAGTTTTTTTTTTTTTTATTTAGACTTAAAATCGGACATTCCGTGCGATTTTTGTAATCATGAAAAAGAAGAGTATCAATGAATAATACGAGCGCGAGCTGATTTTTTTTTATATTTTGACTTGAAATCTAAATCATTTACACGATTTTATATAAACAACAAACTCGGCCGTTCCACATCCGTAATTGGACATGCTGTGTATCTCAATTCGAGCTGAAATGACGCGAAAGGGAACTTCTTAAGCACTTTGCAAAGACATGGAGACAAATTGTGAAGAGAATATGGATCTTATTAAATATACCGTATAGGCGGATCCAGGGGGAGGAGCCCCCTCTCCCCCCCCCCCCCATTAACGGAGCAAAAAAAGGGATAAAAAGGAAAGAAAGGAAAAGAAAAAAAAAAGAAAAAAAACAGAGGAAAAAAGGAGAGGAGGAAGACGAGTAAATAAAATAAGATGAGGGGAAGATTTAGAAAATAAAGAGATTCTTTCATGTCACTATATAAGATTTTCGCTCGCGCTTCGCGCTCGCATTGGCTGGTAGGTGATTTTCATGTCTTGTTTAATATGGAGTTTAGATATCAAGTTTGGAAGTCAATATACAAAAAATATTTCATCTCAGAAAGTGCTTTGTATAAATGTCAGTTTTATGGTCTGAATATCAACATTTTCTGCTCAGTGCGCTTTCAAATTTTGACTTATCAGATATCTAATATATTCGTGTATTCCATAAAGTTTTCAAAATATCCCTTTTCAGATCTGATTGTCAAAACGTATCAGCTAGCGCTGCACGCTCGCATTTTGATTGGCGAGTTATGTATGTCTCAATGTTGATTATACAACAAACTACTTAAAATCCCCTTTTCATGAGTATATAAAAAAAATTAGGCTCGCAATTTTCACTCGCACTAATGGTTAAGAATAAATAAAATGATGCATGCTATTCATAATTACAAAAGTGCATGAAATGTCCATTTTTCAGGCCATAATAACATCAGATTTCGCGCATTCATCAGGCAGTCATGAATAAGATATTAGTTTAATAATGAAATTGTCCCTTTTGTTTTATTTTGCGCTTATTTTGGCAAGAGAAATAGGAAGACAGTGATCATTTTCATATGATGACATGTGCTGGAATACATATTCTGTTTAAGTTACAAAAAGTGCTTAGAATCTCCATTCTTTAGGTAGAATTGTCAAATAAAACAAAAATCAGATCGCGCTTCACGCTCGCATTATTTGATTTTTTCTAAATATGAAACGCGTCTTCATGGCTAACTGTATGCAGTCTTTAACACAGGTACCAGCTGTTCTTTTCTGCTTCCGTTTCGCGTTCGTGGTAATTATTTAGTTGCATAATGCGCATCTTTTCAGGATGCTCAAATATTAGGAAAAAATACAAAAGATTTAAAAAAAAAATTAGTTCGTGCTTCGCATTATATAAATATGGATTATGATATCATATACTGTAGTTATGTTGATTTCTAAGAATAAAGCTAAGAAGTGACTATTAGGACTACCCCTACAAAGAAACAAACAAAAATCATCTTCGAGCGTCCGATCGGGGAAAAATTGGGTGAAACAAAACTCCGCCCCCCCCCCCCTATTGGCGAAGGCTGGATCCGCCCCTGAATGAATGATGCAAGCGCCAAGCACGAGATGATTTCGTTTAAGATTTAGACCCTTAATTAACCTGGACATACTGGTCAGTACAGATCTAGACGTGCGATGTGCAAACTTGTAAACTTAACATCCTCCTTGTGTTAAAAAAAAACAAAACAAACTCAGATTCCTAATGTAATTGAACAAGCTGTGGGTTTCATATGCGAGTGCAAAGCGCGAGCTGAAATATTTGATACCTTATATAGGCCTACTGACCCGACAGTAATTAGCTTTTGAAGTACTGTCCAAATTGAAGGATAAATGTGGAGAGCATTTGGATCACTATGAATCGAGCGCGAAGCGCGAGCTTGGAAAGTCTTGAAATAAACACTTCAAATCAGTACATTCTAATCAATGTCGATAAAGAGGGCACACGTTCACATTACAAAAAATGACAACTTACAATAATTAATTTTGATATTTCATCGACAAAATAAAAAATACTGAGCAAGGACAAGGTACAGTTGGAATAGCTTTGCGTTAGTTAGTCAGTTAGTCAAGTAACAAATAACTACGTATTTCGAATAAGTATATAACTACGTATTTCAAATAAGTAACTACGTATTTCGAATAAGTAACTACGTATTTCAAATAAGTAACTACGTATTTCGAATAAGTCTTGAAATCAAGACTTCAAATCAGTACATTTTAATCAATGTCGATAAAGAGGGCTCATGTTCACATTGCAAAAAATGACTACTTACGATAATTCAATTTGATATTTCATCGACAAAATTAAAAATACTGAGCAAGGACAAGGTACAGTTGGAATAGCTTTGCGTTACCCGATAGTTAGTCAGTTAGTCAAGTAACTACGCATGGGTGTCGATCGGTATTCTTGGTTGGGGGGGGGGGGATGATTGACACAAATGTTCTTGTGGATGGGGATATTTCAACATTACCCCCACTAAAATCACAAGTTAGGACATTTGGGAGTGGTTGATATGCATGGTGTTCTTGGAAATTCCTTCATTGTTGTAGTGTACTATACTTGTATAATTTTTTTTGAAAATTCAATTTGTGTTACAAGTTAGCCTATTCTAAACTCATACCGAGAAACAAATGACAAAAATTGACTGGACCATGTACATAGTGATCTGTTTATTGAGCATGATGTATACACAGGGGCGTCGATCCATTTTTTAGATGGGGGGGGGGCAAAATTATGAATCAAAGGCGCTCGATCACAAAATATATATCTATATATAACTCATGAGAAAGAGACACATATCTCACCTTCACCAACAATGCGAGCGCGAAGCGCGAGCTAATTTTTTTTAGTATGTCATTAGTATGTCATTTTTTTTAGTATGTCATGAAAACTAATTTTTTTTAGTATGTCATGAAAACTACTCTAAACAAAGGGCGGACAGTCAGCAGTGTGACCAAAGTGTGAACAAAATTTGGCTTTCTCTGTTGGATATATTTCAGGATTTGTCATTTTCAACTTCTTACAACCACAATGAGTGTTCCTACCACTTCAAAGATGAAAATGCGGTCCAAATCTCGGATTGAGAAAGGTAACTTTGAAGCCACTGAGCTATCACCGAAAGGGGACTCTGAAGTACGAGGCCAGATTAAACAAACGCCCGGGGCGCACCCGATGGATTCAGCCAACAGATCCCCATCGATTTCAGGTGACCATCCAACCGTGGACGTATTGACTGATGACCCCACATTGCTACGCAATATTCGCACTCAGGTTGACAAAGCGATCAGCGAAGAAACACATTCTCGACTCATCCAAGCAATTATCGACGCAGTAAAAGAGGAGGTGACGAAACAAGTTTACGAGTCCATTCAACTGGATCTTCACAAATTCTCGGAAGAAATCGCGACTCTTCGATCTTCAGTTGATGATCTCTCCAGACAAGTGAAGGAAATCCGACGATTGAGTGACGACCAAGAGCAATATTCGCGTAGGCAGTGTCTTCGTTTCCATGGAATCGCTGAGAATCAAGAGGAAAATACAGATCAGCTGATCATCGATGTTGTTCGTCGCAATCTTGGAATCAATCTTGATCCCGTGCATATCGACCGTAGCCAGCATCGGATCACACCAAGATCTAGGAGTAACACACCGCAGAAACCTCGTCCGATCATCATTAAGTTCACCCGATATAACACCCGACAAGAGATCTACAAAGCTCGATCTAAACTTAAGGGCACTAATATCTTCATTCATGAAGATCTCACCGCAAGCAGACAAGTCATCGTCAGCAAACTTTGCTCGAATAAAAACGTCAAAAAAGTCTGGACACTTGATGGGAGGATCACGGTTGTTAATGCTCACGGAACGAAGATCTCGATCACAAGTCTAGCTGACATTGACTCAAAACTGTAAGCTTGCTTCCTTGTTGATTGAAAAACTTTTTATAGTGTTACCCTCAATTCCCCAAAACACTTGAGTAACATTTTTAGCACTTTTTGTTATATATTGTTTACTTCTTTATTGTAATTGCCTATCACTATGCCTCAAAAATATCCATGTATTTATTGTAAGAAAACAGTTAGAAATAATCAGAATGCTATGCTTTGTATTAGCTGTAAAAACTGGGGACATTTAGATTGCTCTGATATGTCATTTCCATTTTTCAGATCAAATACTGACTGGAAATGCGATTGTTGTCTGTGGAAAGAGCTACCCTTTCATGAATGTTCGAATCAATCTGTGTTAATAAGCTTGAATAATTCTGATTTAGATCAGACAGACTTAAATCTAATGGACAATACAGTGAACATATCAGCCCATAATGAGATTGAGTCGGAACCCGAATCACTTATGTTTCCAAATAGAAAGGGACTTAAAGTTGCCCATTTAAACATTAGAAGTCTTCGCAATAAAATGGTTGATATACGACGTCTTCTTAAACGCTGTCCATATCATCTAATGTCATTATCTGAAACCTGGTTAGATGAGACTATTGGCAGCAATGAATGCTATATTGAAGGTTATTATTTGGAGAGAAAAGACAGAGGTTGTTTAGGGGGCGGAGTTTGCTGTTATATTCAACAGGGTGTACCTTATATTAGGAGGCACGATCTTGAAAGTGAAAATTTAGAATTGATCTGGATTGAACTAAAGCCTAAAAATGAAGCCAGTTTGTATGTGGGCATTATTTATCGAAAACCAAATTCCACCACATCTTTCTTTGATGAATTAGATAACAATCTTGATCAAGTATTTTCATTCTCAGATAGAATGATATTACTAGGCGACTTTAACTGCAACATGCTCACAGTTAACTCACTATCTAACAAATTAATAGAAATTAGTCAATCACTAGGTTTAAAACAACTTATCAAAGACCCAACTCGTGTGACCCCTTTTAGTAAAAGCCTCATAGATCTGATTTATGTTTCAAACTCATTAGGTGAGCTATATTCAGGTGTGCAGTCTATTGGGTTTAGTGACCATTCCTTAATCTATGTTGTTACAAAATTGAAAACACAGAGATCACCTCCTCAGATCTCACGCTTCCGATCTTTCAAGTTTTTTAATGAAAATGCATTTCTTAGTGATGTTGAAAGTATCGATTGGAATGATTGTTTTGTGAATGAAACTGATGTTGACGTCATGTGGAACAAATTCAAAAAAGCTTTTGTTGAACTTTCAAACAAACATGCACCGTATGTATCAGTGCGTAAAAAATTCAAAGGATCTCCTTGGATTACGTCGGCTTATAAACAACTAGCAAGAGACAGAGACTACTGCAAAAGGCAGTTCTATAAGATGAAATATGATAGAAATAAAAATGAATATGAAAGTACTGCTATGTGGGAGAAATATATTAAACTCAGAAACAAAACTAATACTCTCAACAAAAAACTGAAAAGGTCATATTATCGTAGTAAGATAGAGGGAACCAGTGATATGAAAGAAACCTGGGATATTGTTAAAGGGTTGTTGCCTAACAACAACTCGAGCGAAGGCTCTCATTTGGTCATTGACGGTGCTATTGAATCGGATCCTTTTAAAATAGCAACAGAGTTCAACACAATGTTTAGCAAAGTTTTTGAATCGATTCATGGTAAAGACCCGAGCGAAATAAAAGACAAGAGTGATGATGCTATCAAAAGGCTTCGTGAAGTATACATTCACGCTTTACTTTTAGAGAGATAACCGTTGACTTTGTAAGAAAGGAATTGAATAACATCAATTGTACAAAATCTGTAGGCCTTGACGACGTCCATCCCAGATTGTTGAAACTCAGCGCACAGTCGGTTGCCATTCCTCTTGTGCGCATTTTCAATCAGTCAATACAATCTGGACAAGTTCCCAATGATTTTAAGCTGGCTAAAGTAGTCCCTATCCCCAAAACAAAGACTGCTAACGAACTCAACCATTTTCGCCCTATTTCCCTTCTCTCGATCGTTTCCAAAATTTTAGAAAGAGCGGTCCACTCTCAATTAATTGAATATCTTCACCATGAAGAATTGATGTCTCATCGGCAGTCAGGGTTTAGAAGTAAACATTCCACCTCGACGTGCCTAACAGAGTTTACTGATATGTTATACGATAACCTTGACAAAGGCCGAGTAATAGGTGCTCTGTTTTTGGACTTTAGAAAGGCCTTTGATATTATCCCTCACGATATCCTTATCAAGAAATTATATTACTTTGGCATAAGAAATTTAGAGTTGACATGGTTTGAATCATACTTAATTAGAAGAAAGCAATGTGTGTCCTATAAGGGTACTACTAGCGATTTTCTGCCTGTTCATTCAGGGGTACCGCAAGGTTCAATTTTGGGCCCTCTACTGTTTTGTATGTACATTAATGACATTAGTAATTTAACTATGCATTCCAATACTAATATTTCTCTGTATGCAGATGATACTGCAATATTTTCTTCTGGATTTGGAGTTAAAGCTGTTCAAACACAGTTGCAAAGTGATGTTTATGTTCTAAGTAAATGGCTAAAAGAAAATGGTTTGGTTGTTAATACAGATAAAACGAAAGTTATGTTATTTTCAAGTCGGAGGAAGGTACACCCAGTCAAGATGCAGATATACATGAATAGTAAATCCATAGAAAATGTAACTCAGTTTAAATATCTGGGTGTTATTTTCAGTCATATTATGGACTGGTCTTTTCACATCAATTCCATTATTAAAAAGATTATGAATTCTATAATATGCATGCGGAGAATCAGGCACTGTCTGACAAAAGACGTACTCGCCCATTTGTATTTTTCTTTAATCCTTCCTCATATCGACTACTGTTCAACTGTTTGGGGAACATTAAAAGTGAAAGATTTGCAACGACTTCAGAAGTGTCAAAACAAATATTGTCGTTTGGTATTGGATGCAGACTACTATACCCCAGTCCAGAATATGTTACGCTCTCTGAAGTTACAATCTGTCAAGAAAAGGGTGGATTATAATTACCAAATACTTATGTATAAAACTTTAAACGGTCTTGCTCCTAGATATTTATTGCAAACAATGCCTCTGAGACCTAATTATTATCTTACTAGATCAATCTCATCACAACAATTGTATCTCGCAAAACCAAGAACCGAGTTTAAAAAACAGTCATTCTCCTATATAGCATCCAAACTTTTTAACTCATTACCAGTACCAATTAAGTGCTCTGTTTCACTTCCTACTTTTAAACGAAACGTCCGTAAATTCCAAGCAAGCTAACTTTTCTACTGTTTGTCATAGAGTGTATAGGCCTTACACCCCCCCCCCCCTTCTTATTGTTATTTATTTATTATGTATATATATCATTTTTGTATTGTATTTCTTAATCTTGTGTGTTATAATTGTTATTGTATAATGTTCAAATTGTGATTGACAGCAGGGCTCCCTTGTAAAGCAGGCCTCTGGCTTGAATGGGACTACCCTGCTTTTTATAAAGAAAACATGAATAAATAAATAAATAAAATAAAACAGGAAAAATGTACCTGTTCAGGTTTGTTTGTAGTAAATCATGAGGAGGGTCGATACAAGTATCTCACTATAGAGAGCGAGCTGAAATTTCTTTATATTCTGACCTGAAAGCTTGATATTCTAAGCATTTTTGGTACCAATGATTAAGATGGGTATCTAGAAGAACAATAGATGCGAGCGCGAGCTGAAAATTTTGATATTTTGATCTGGAAAAAAGGACACTTTAATGGAAGATATATATCCAACAAAAGATTATTGCAAAATCAAAGTTCTTTTGAGGTTTAGAATTGAAAACGGGAAATTATATTCACCTATAGATATAATCATGAAAAGTATGGGTTTTTGGTACATGATGCGAGCGCGAAGCGCGAGCTGAAAATTTTTATATTCCAATCTGAAAAGCAGACATTTTGAGCACGATTTTAAATCAAAATCGAGTTGGTATCTCAATCTCGCTTGCTGATTTCAGTGTAGCATTACAATCTTATTTTATTTTTTAGTTGCACATGCGGAATTATTGGGGGGGGGGCAAAACGATATGTTTGCCCCCCAATATTTTCATTGGTGGGGCGATCGCCCCCTGCCCCCCCCCATCCAGGATCGACTCCTCTGTGTATACAACTTCTCTCCTAAATCTAACCTGACTGGCAATATCTTTATTCTTCTTAATGCATGATGATAAAATGCAGATTCGGACCAATTAAGACTAGCACAAATTACAACCTGTGTGGCTTCTCGTGCGCCATCGGGCTTACCGTCATTCCTTTATTTATCTTGCCACCCTTTTACTCCCGTTTATTTTTCCACCCTTTTGAGTCAATGATTTATTTAAATTAATTTATTCACCACTGGTGGGATGGAACACCCTATCAACAAAAGTTGATTTTCGTTATGTCCTTTTATGTCATGTGTTAAAAAATATCAGATACAAAAACATTTCATTCTTTTTCATCTTGAACCTCCACCCATCTGTTTAATAGTCCTGAAAAAGAATGTTTTTATTTAATAAAAATATACACAAATTGCGAGGGAAACAAACTGATTGATGGCATACTATAGTCATCATGATCAAACTTTTCATTTTTTCATCATCATTATTATAATTTTTCTACCCTAAATTATTGGGGGGATGATAATACAGGCCATCATAATACAGGATATATCCCCCCATCCCCCCCCCCCCGTGATCGACACCCATGTAACTACGTATTTTGAATAAGTAACTACGTATTTCAAATAAGTAACAACGTATTTTGAATAAGTAACTACGTTTTTCGAATAAGTAAATACGTATGTCGAATAAGTAACTACGTATGTCGAATAAGTAACTACGTATATTTCGAATAAGTAACTACGTATGTCGAATAAGTAACTACATATTTCGAATAAGTAACAACGTATTTAGAATAAGAAACTACGTATTTGAATAAACTATGTTTTTTAATTAGTAACTATGTATTTCGAATAAGTAACTACGTATTTCGAATAAGTAACTACGTATTTTGAATAAGTAACTACGTTTTTCGAATAAGTAACTACGTATGTCGAATAAGTAACTACGTATTTCAAATAAGTAACTACGTATAATTCGAATAAGTAACTTTTCGAATAAGTATACATATGTCGAATAAGTAACTACATATTTCGAATAAGTAACTACGTATTTAGAATAAGAAACTACGTATTTGAATAAACTATGTTTTTTGAGTTAGTAACTACGTATTTCGAATAAGTAAGTACGTATTTCGAATAAGTAAATACCTATTTTAAAAAAGTAACTACGTATGTCAAATAAGTAAATACGTATTTCGAATAAGTAACTACGTATTTCGAATAAGTAACTATGTATTTGAATAAGTAACTACGTATGTCGAATAAGTAACTACGTATTTCGAATAAGTAACTACGTATTTGAATAAGTAACTTATATGTTTTTCGAATTAGTAACTACTATTTCGAATAAGTAACTACGTATGTCAAATAAGTAACTACGTATTTTGAATAAGTAACTACGTATTTTGCCCATATTTCGAATAAGTAACTATTACGAATAAGTAACTAACTTCACATTTTGAATAAGGAATAAGTAACTAACTTCACGGACCTTAAAGGCAGTTGTTTTGTTCAGAATCTCTCAATCAGAAAAGTAAGAGTAAGAGGCTAGGGCGTTGTACGCGTCTTCTCGTTGAACTATTTACTAATAGGCATTTATATAACACTATCTATATTCCGAGGTGTGCTGTTTTTTACCCCGGCTTTATTTCGAGCTGCCTGTCAGCGCTCAGCGCATTCAATGATTCAATGAAATAATCCTGCCGGATACCCCATTCACCTCACCTGGGTCGAGTGCAGCACAATGTGGATGATTTTTTTGCGGAAGGAAATTACGCAATGGCTGGGATTTATCCCCACGACCCTCTGTTTCAAAGATTCTTGGTTAAAACAGATTCAGCGATTATTTTTTTTATTGGCCAAAAATCGTCGGACTTTCCCACAAATTGTACAAGTGAGGGACATCCTAATATGAAGAAATGTCTTCATTGACGAAATGGTTGTCAGCTAGAGTTAATAAGGTGGCGGTTTTAGACAAAACCGAACAACAGTTTTCAAAACGATGCGGGGGGTGTGTGTGTTGTTTTACTGTTAAACTGAAAAGGCACTGGATTTCAAACGACAGAAAACGGGATAATAAGGAAAGGAATTACGACATCAATGCATCTTGATGCTGCTGATGTCAAGACTCGTAATATACGGTACAGTACAATACACACAGTACCAACACGTATACCCCCCCCCCCCCTCACTAGGTAAGCCGCTATTGTGGGAGACAAAAAGAAGATATTATTATTTCTTATTTTTGCCTATAGGCTACTATAGGCACAACGTGCAGACTGGGGGTGGGGGTGCATCCCTTTATTTTCCGAGTGTGAGGGGGAAGCTGTGTGCACCCCCCCTCCCGTTTCAAGAACGAAAAAAATCATGATATTCTTTGTTATAAACTGAAGTTTAGTATCATTATCATATAGTTATCGTTGTTACGTGCATAACTACCATTACAGTTTTATATCAATAAGGCCTAATGCGATCAATTCAATTAAGTCCATTATGATCCAAAGAATAATGTGTCTACAGTGAGTCAATAAAGCACTTCTTTCATTATGTATAAACTTTCGAGTAAGATATTTTGTTAAGATGTGAACCTGATGGTTAGGCGTCAGTAAAAGCGATCATTTTAACGACATCAAATGTTATGTAATCTTACGTATTTTAATGGTATATATTTTCACTTTAAAATTGCGAGACAGGAAAATTAATAAAAAATATCACTCACTTATTAACAGTAATAAAGATAGTAATGGACTCTATTTTAGTACTTCGACAATGAGGCGACTGTATTAAAAGAACTTAGGCTTATACTTTTTTGCCTAGAAAAGGAGTTATGAGTGCAATTAAAGTACAGTATTATTGTAGATAATTACCAAGCAGACGACATAATGAAAGAACACAGGAAGATACGCTGTGAAGCAATCGTTAACTTGCCAAAGATATATACACATTGATACAGGCGCAGCCTGCGCGGCGAGACTATAGGATTTGCATCTCATTAACGACCCTTTTAATCGTGATGGTCAAATATCTTGCTCCTCTCATTGCGTCGCTTTGACGGCATTTCATGGGCTGAAATTTCCCACATGAACTAACATTTTCATGAACTTAATCTTACGTGAAAAAAATGTTTAATTCCATGAGGTTAACTTAAGATTTTAGAATGTTTTCAAACGAGACTAGGCTGCCTATTTATAGTTGTTGACACAACCCTCATGTATGCATGAATATTCCGCATACATTCGTAATTCCGAAGCTTCGTAATTCCGAAGGTTCGGTTATTCCGAAGGTTCGTATTTCCGAAGGTTCGTATTTCCGAAGGTTCGTATTTCCGAAGGTTCGTAATTCCGAAGGTTCGTCAATCCGAAAACGAAATAAGGTTCGTAATTCCGAAGGTTCGTTAATCCGAAAACGAAATAAGGTTCGTAATTCCGAAGGTTCGTTAATCCGAAAACAAAATAAGGTTCGTAATTCCGAAGGTTCGTTAATCCGAAAACGAAATAAGGTTCGTAATTCCGAAGGTTCGTTAATCCGAAAACGAAATAAGGTTCGTTAATCCGAAAACGAAATAAGGTTCGTTAATCCGAAAATTAAATATGGTTCGTATTTCCGAAAATGAAAATAATTCATTTTGGTAACAAAAACGATGTTGTCATTACAAGATTACACGATATTATGCAATGATAGTAATAACGATCGATTATGTGTGTTGGGGCCAAAGCATGTATTTCATTAAGAATGGCGCCCTGATCAAGCATAGGCTAATTTCGATTTCATCTGAGCAATTGATGCCTATAAGCAAATGGTTTAATTAAAGATGCAGGGGATCAAGTGTGTTGGAAGCGTGCGAGCAACCTCTAGATAATAGGATTTGTATTGGAGGGGATGTCATTTTTAATAACAGCTTCTGCTGGTAATAAAAATAAAAATAATACTAATAATGATCCATGTGAGATGTTGAAAGCGCGAATCGCAAGCTGAAACTAGTAGACATTTCATGTAACAAGACGTGAAGTGAGCATTCGGAGCATTTTTGTAATCATGAGAAAGATGTGTATCTTTCTAAAGAATTAATGCGAGGGCGAGTTGTAATTTGTTTATATATACTGACCTGGGGCCCGTTGCATGAAACTTTTTACCTGAGAAAACTCAGGTTGTTTTTACAGGAGTTTTTGCCCTGTGCTAAAGTAATTGGCGGAAATCAGACTAACCTTAGTTTTCAGTTTTTACCAGAGTTTTATCAGGTAAAAAGTTTTATGCAACAGGCTTCAGAAAGTAATATTTTAAGGACTGCATTTAGTGACTCATGAATAGAATATATATCTCACGAACTATATAATGAGAGCGCGAACCGCAAGCTTAAAATTTGTGATATTCCAACCTGAAAACTGGACATTTCATACTTCTTTTTTGTAACCAGGAATAGAATGAGTTCCTCAATAAACAATACTTGATGCGAGCGAGAAACGTGAGCCAAATTTTTTCCGATTTTCCAACCTGAAAACTGGACATTCTATAGCATTCTAAGTATCCGTTTGCACCAAATACCCCTATTGGCCCCTTTTTTTTACTTTGCCCCCCCCAAAAAAAAAAAATACGTTCCGCCGCCATTGGCTAAAACACGCATCGTCTTCATGGCTAACTGCAAAAAGTTCTTAAAATGTCCCCTTTAGATCAGATCAGAGCTTATATATTTAAAAATTCTGTTCGCGCTTCTTGCTAGCAGTTATTATCTAAATTTAGTTACATAGGCATCTCGCTTTGAAGATCACAAACATATTGCCCATCATATTAACAAAAATATAGCTCGCGCTCGCATTATTTAAAAAGGGTTTATCATGTTATTACATATTTACTTTATTTTATAAGGATAAAGCTAATTATTGACTGTTAGGACTACCCTTTCAAAGAAACAAACAAAAATAAACTTTAAACTGCCGATCAAGGAAAATATGGCAAAAAAAATCCCCCCTCTATTTGACGAAAGTTGGATCCGCCGGGAGGGAGGCAGGGGGCATCAAAAATGTAATAAAAAACAGGGGAATTAATATTTTCCAAAATGGGAAAGTTCCTTTTTCAAAAATAAATATGCCGTTTTTCATGTTTTTTCGAAATAAAATACTCTTTTTAAAGTATACAAGTTAAGTTAAGTTTTCAGGCTGGAATATTGAAAATTTTCAGCTTGCGCTTCGCACTCTCATTCGATTGGTGAAATATGCATCCTAAAGAGGTCACTAAATGCTTTCTTTAACAGGTTCCTTTTCTGGTCAGTATGTTTAAGCTCGCGTTTTGCGCTCGTGTTAATTCTTTAGTTAGATGCACATCTTTTTAATGACAGCAGAAATCTGCTCGGATTTTTAAAAACTAATTTTCATTTTTTATTGAAATAAACAAAAGTTTTAGCTTGTGATTCACGCTCGCAACACCTCGCAATAATGCCATTTTAAGAATAACTGACCACAAAAAACGTTATACAACTTCACCTTTGAATTTGTTTTACCAAGCCGCTCGCTCATTATACTCTCTCCCGAAAAATAAAGCCTAAATATACATTTTGCCATAATAAGAAGTCACTTCAAAAAAGTTATTCTCTACTTAATCACTATCAAACAGGCAATGACTTCAAGCAGATGATAATCTTAAGGTGAAAATATCACCACAGTCCCAATTTTGACGTATGAGTTTCATTTTTTGGCTTTACCCCCAACGAAAATTCGTTCGGAAGGCCCTTGCCTTCCCATCCTCATATGATAATTGAACGGCAACAGTGTCCCCCGCTCCCCTCCCCTTGCCTCTGCTTTCCCGGTTTTCATTTTTCGGATTAACGAACCTTATTTTGTTTTCGGATTAACGAACCTTATTTTGTTTTCGGATTAACGAACCTTATTTCGTTTTCGGATTAACGAACCTTCGGAAAAACGAACCTTATTTCGTTTTCGGATTAACGAACCTTCGGAACAACGAACCTTATTTCGTTTTCGGATTAACGAACCTTCGGAACAACGAACCTTATTTCGTTTTCGGATTATCGAACCTTCGGAATAACGAATCGTCGGAATTACGCCACAAATGTTCGGATTAACGAACCCTTTTTCGTTTTCGGATTAACGAACATCGAGGTATAGGCAATTTACGTGTTTCGGAATTACGAACCTTCGGAATAAAGAACCTTCGGAATTACGAAGCTTCGGAAATACGAAGTGTAACCGAATATTCATGATGCTTCACTCTGGTTGGGCTTCTAAATTTGCTTACTTTATTTCACACTGTTCAGCAGGGGCGGATCCAGGATTTTGAAATAGGGGGGGGGGCGCCAGTGGCGAGGAAGCGAAGCGATCGAGCCGGGGGAGGGTGTGGGAGGGGGGATACCCCCCTCCCACGGCAAGGACTTTTTCAAAAAATCATGTCCAATAGTCGTATTTTGAGAGCACCTTTAGAAGAAAAATGCACACTTAAATCACTGTAACTTCATGAATAAAAGACATATACTGACTCAATTAGGAGCTGGTTTCCAGTCACACACCGTATAAGCGGTCATTCAAAACATACATTTGGCAAAGGCTCTTCACTTGCTTGCATCGTGTGATTGAAACGTCAAATTTAAATGATACGAAACTGAGACTTGTAATCGATAATTTCCGAATAATCCATTCTGTTTATTGTCATTTGTGTATTTACATTGTGTGTTTCAAACGAGAATTGTTTAGTCGTATGGCAACATGCATAAAATTTGGTTCTTTTTTCCCCAAAATGCACAGTAAATTGTTACAAACTACAGAAAAAACGACATCATCTTCTGGTAATCAACCTTT
Source organism: Lytechinus variegatus (assembly GCF_018143015.1). NCBI lineage: Eukaryota > Metazoa > Echinodermata > Echinoidea > Temnopleuroida > Toxopneustidae > Lytechinus > Lytechinus variegatus. The sequence goes on along the minus strand of NC_054743.1, from coordinate 27,705,410 downwards.
TCCCAGAGGTCGTCCCCCCTAGATTTTTAAAACTATTTTTTTTTTCGATTTTGCTGGCAATTTTTTTTTAAAGATATATTGTAATCAGCAAACCTATAGATTATCAAACATTAAAAATGGGGTAAGGGGGGGGGGTTAATGTCAAAATTTTTACTTTTTAACAATACACAATGTGTCCTCGGGACGTTTTTCCCCAGCACGAAAGTATTTTTTTCTCCCCCAACCCCCACCCCCCCCCCCCCCCCACCCAGCCGTCACATAAAATCTTCGCTCCTTACGCTGACATATAGCTGCCTATACACAGCAAACGCGGAGTAGGGTCGACTGGTGATTGAGAATATACAATTTTGCTCCTTGATCAGTGGCGTACCGTGGGTCACAGCATTGGGGGGCACCAGTAAACTGACCTAATAGAGATATTTTAAGGACATGCAGTGCCATCAAACGGATAGGTATCTCACTGATTAAATAATGCGAGCGCGAAGCGCGAGCTGAAAATTTTTGACATTGAGGGCTAAAAATCACATTATAAGCAAATTGTTTTGTAATCATGATACTTTACTGTCTCGCTAAACAAACAATGCGAGCGCGAAGCGCGAGGTAAAATTTTTGTATATACTGACCCTAAACAAGGAAATTTTAAGGATTATATTTTAGAATCCATTAAGAGTATAAATATCTCACCATAGTCATCTAATGCTATTGCCATCCTTTGCTGATTTTGTTAGAATTACATCTAAACACAGTCATGAAGCACCTTTTGTAGTCATGTAATCATGATTATCATACGCATCTTACTAATCAAATACTGCAAGCGCAAAAGCGCGAGCTGAAAATTTAGGAAATATAGACCAGAAGAGGGGCATTGTAAGGGTTGTTTGTAGAAATACTCTAAGACCCTACGTATTTGACTAACCAAATGATGCGAGCGCGAAGCGCGAGCTGAAATTTTTGTATATATTGACCACAAACATGGATATTTTAAGGACTATAGTTACGAATCCATTAAGTCAGAGTATACACATCTCACTATAGTCATCTAATGCGAGTGCCAAGCGCTTGCTGATTTTGTTAAAATTACATCTTAACACATGGATCACTTTTTGAAGTCATTGTAATCATGATTATTATACGCATCTCACTAATGAAATACTGCGAGCGCGAAGCGCGAGCTGAAAATATAGGAAATAAAGAGGGGCATTCCAAGGCTTGTTTGTAGGAATTCACTAAGACCTCACGTATTTCACTAACCAAATGATGCGAGCGCGAAGCGCGAGCTAAATTTTTTTATATTCAGATCAGAAAAATTGACATTCTAAGGACTGATTTTAGGAGTTCATGAAGAGCAGAAATCTCACCAATCCACTAATGCGAACGTTAGCACGGACAGGAAATGTTTTATATTAAGACCTTAAAATAACTTTCAGTAGTCATGAAAAAGAAGAATATATCCCTACTTATAACAATAATAGCTCTAATTGTGAGGAAATATATTATTTTGTTGTATATTGATTTGAAAGCGGGAGGCTTTAGTACAGCAGGTATCTCGTTAAAAAGTCTATGCGAGCGCCAGGAACAATGAAGACACAATTGAGCAAATAATGTTTCATGAAGTTGTGAAAAAATGCTTCTTATGTTATATAACATAATATAATATAACACTATGATCAACAACAATTTCTTCTTTCCCCCACTACGTTTCTCTTCCTTTTTCCCTCGTTTTCTTCTTTTCCCCGTTTTTTTTTGGCCAGCCGATTGGGGGGGCATGTGCCCCCCCATGCCCGCCCCCCGTAGTTACGCCACTGTCCTTGATAATTCGTTGGAATGATTGCTTCGGCGAAACTTAGTTGGGGCGCCCTGGATAATATGCCTCTGAATCTACCAGAAAGTGTAAAAGTTAGTTTACATTAAATACAAATATGTCTGACCTATACATTTCAGTGAAAACGTACAAGGCAGAATGATAATGCTGCGCACGTGGCGCCCGATATAGGGCTTCATCTTTGAGTGAAGAATAATCTCGGGGATAGACATTATCATTCGCATCGTTGACACTTTCTCTCGCGATCTGTTACTTACAATTTACATGTATTTGCCATAAAGACGGACAAACGCATGTTACAAAAAACACAAAATTTCGGGAAAAAATGATATCCAATCCAACATCTTTACACTGGTCACTGCACTGCAATTCCCGATTACAAGTGGTGCAACTTTCCAACCAATCGACTTGCGCGCCCTGGAATTCCGGAATTTACATATTGCAATACAGTATGACAGAGGTGCATTTGTGCGAACACAAAGGCCATGAGCGTAAGTTAAAATATAGTTTTGACTAGATCTAGCCCTTGAAATTGACTACATTGTACCAATCCAGTAAATATAACCATCCAAAAAAAAAAAAATCCGGCGAAAATAGGGGGGGCGCCCCCCTCTGGATCCGCCACTGTTCAGATACTCTTGTTCATATCATGCAAATCAAGTGAGCTCGTAAACGATGAGAAGATCGTCGATTGGGGCTGAAGCGCCGTGCCTGGCTTAGGATGATATATATGCAGGACTTCTTGAAGTATGATGAATACTTTCATCGGAGAGACTGGGGGTAATAGACCTAGCATCTGACACTATAACGACAACAATAATATTTAAGCACTGGATATGGATATTCTGATCATGTTGTTTCGGTCATATATTCTTTCCCGCACTGCATGTGCGCTATTGTCCATTGGTTCGAATGGTAAATATAGGCCTACATTTTAATTCTATATTTTGCCAAACAGCGTTGCCATCTTGAGATTTTTTAAACATTTTGACATTTTGGTAATTTGGGAATTTTAAGAAGCTTTCAGAGATAATATATATATATATATATATATGGGGATTAAAATAAAGTTAAGGATTTGAAACTGATATCAGCCTGGTATTGGATCGAGGAATGGCGTACGAAGGGGGCAAATGCAGATCGAAAAAGGGAGTTTTCTGGTATCCTTTGTTGTTGGAAAGTGAAGAGATTCAATTATTGTTAATTGCTATTACCCCCATCTTTCATGTTTGTTACAAACAGAAGGGGCCAAAATGCGCCTGACCTGCCCTTCATCAGGTGAAGCACATCGAGTCCAGCATGTCCAAGTGAGTCCAGCCTCAACGATGGGGAAGCTTCTTGATAGATATGACATTCCTATCAAGTCAGAAGCAATCGCTTGCACCGACCAAGGTAGATGGGCCACGTTGGGTTGATCCAATTCAATTTTTTATTCAATTTATTTCACATTTGCATAAAATAGACAATACATACAATTACAATGATAAAAGGCATACAGTACATGAGATCACACAAAATACCGGGCATACAGATGTGAGGAATTTAACAAAGGTCAATGGCCTATCAACAGTCAGTCTAATGTCATAAATATATTTTTTTAAACAGGAAATTGCACGTACTATGTCCTTTGATTGACAAAGAGAAGTGTACTGATTGTTGTCCAGAAAATGTTTGAAAGTATGAGTATACATCATAAACAGAAACAAATTGAACAAACATTTTTTTCTTTCAATCTACATTTTGAATAAACATGCATTTGTATATGTTGCCATTGCTGGCTTTCCATAGTTGTGGTTGACTGGATCAATCATAACTCTTGTAAGACGGGGTTCTGTTTTGTTGCGGTTACAGTTCCTTGTGAAAACGGAGGGAAGCCAAACATTACACAAGGATACGTTGCATCGTGTGATTGTCCTTTCGGATTTAGTACTCGTTACTGTGAATGTAAGTATATTTCATCGCGCTAAATGTGGAAAAATAATATGCAGATATTGCCTACCTAGAGTTTGAATAACTTCCCCGGCAGAGGAAACTATACTCCTGAGGGAAAATTTAGCTTCTGGGAGGGGGTTGAATGTTATTCATAAAAAAAGATAGGACAGGCAATATATGTTATAGACCAGTTCGTAGTTACTTCATTGGCAATTTTGGTCAAATGACCTTTCATTTCTTTCATCATGATAGGCAGATTTCAAAGCAAGATATTACGTAATCTTGCCTTACATAGCAGGATGAAGAAATTGAATAGACCATGTGACTAGAATAGCACACCGATGAACACTTAATGAAGGTATTTGTTGCATTCTTACTTTGAATGCATATCTTAGCATGTTGCACAATGTACTTGACAAACTGTGAAATACCAGTCGTTCGTGGAAGCATTGTTGTTTTTTGTGGATGTAAATGAAAACGACAATTCAAAAGAATGTATGAATAATCAAAACATCAAAGTTGGTGCTTATCTCATTAGATTTTAAAGCACTATGTCACTTTAGTACAAATGACCTTCTTCTGATCATGCGTAGAATCTTTTGATCACGCGCAGAAAGGAACTACGAACTGGCTTATTATGTAGGTTACGTAGATTGGAATCAGTGATAGGTCAGTACGCCACCACGTGACCAGAGCTGCGAGGATCACATTATTTTTTGTTATATTCTAGATTTTGACGTTACTTCAGTGAATTACTGCGTCGTATTGTAAACTGCGGCGTTTATATTCATGAAGGTAACGTCACTCGATTTCTATAAGTTGCGTAATCGGGTAATTATTTAACTTAATGTATTACGCGTAGATCGCATCGATTGCACTTCAAACATACCCCCCCCCCTAATTTGGCGAAAGCTGGATCCGCCCCTCAAAATAAATAGAAGGGAAAAAATGCAAATCGGCTCGCCGCTTCGCAGTCCGCGGGTGATGGTAATTCTGGCCAACCCACCCACCCCCCTCCCCTGGAAAAAAGTTAGATCCGACCCTGAACAGTAGGGGAATTAAGGCGGGGTAAATTGATAGGGGCAAGTTGAGCCACCAGCCCCCGGCCAATAATGAATAACCGATACATTGTGGTGGTGTCATTTATTGATGACCCATAGCATAACCACTAACCCCACCACATTGTTTTCAACTTTGAAACAAAAAGTAGTTTGTTAGAGGGAAAAATATGAATTTCAGCCAGAAAAGAGTGTGAAATAGACAAGTGCTTTATAAACACACACGTCTTTAAATATAATAAACACATGATAACAACATTATTAGTCCAGGTATGGATCTTCATTCTTGTCATAGTCTTCTATAATTATGATGGATGCATAATAAATGTGTGGATACAAAATTATCGCACTAAGTTCGGACTGGGGTAAGCCTGGCCAAACAGCATGGGGCAATTTGAGCCATGGTAATTCCTATGGTAATGTAATTAAAAAACAAACAAACCATAAAAATTGATTGAAATGCAGGCTGAAAGGAGCAAATTTACATGACTGCTCTTTTCCTTTTAAAGGATGTTCGTATTTATAGAAAATTAGCAAGTGAAAAGACTTTAAACAAAAAATTGACATGCTGGTTCTCCCCCCATACATTTTGTACATAGTTTTTGTGGCTCAACTTACCCCAGATGGGGCAAGTTGAGCCATTTGACACCTCTTTTATCAAAGGTGACAATGACTTTCAGTGTGGGGGTAGAAAGTTATATATAGGTGGAAAATATTTCAAAAGAAATAAATTTCAAGGCAAGGTACTTATTTCGACAAGATTATTCATCATATCAATTCTAACATGCAAAAAGCAAAAACTGTCACAACTTACCCCGCCTTCCCCTACTGATAATTTATGTGATCTTTACATTATTCATCATTCTGCACAGATCAATGCATGGTAATTCGAGGTAAAATTAAACATTTTCCAATTAAGAAGATTGATAGCTCTAGAACTCGAATCGCATTCACACATACTGGTCAAAACCTCGTCATCATTCTAGCTGCAAATGAACATGATGAACGGAAGGAAGTTGCGGTATTCGGTGAGTATGACGCGTCGTAATGTGCAGCAACACTGTGAGCAGCGATTTCTGGGAACAACAGACCATCTCGCCTCCCCCGGGCCCCTCCCTTAATTTTCGAAATTTGCCCAGAGGCAGAAGGTAGAGGATAATCTCGTCTTTCCTCGAGGGATCAAAAAATCTCGAGATTTTTACCTTGCATGCTTGACATAACCTCTGCGACACATTTGGTTCTTTCATGTTAATTTTTTAAAAAAATGAAATCCTAAAGCCAGGCTGACACTTGCACGACTTTTGGCCACGGTTTAATTTGTCGTGGCAAGTCGTGCCATTTTGGGGGCATGAATTGGGAGGCTCCCGCACTGTTTACGACTTGTTCACGCATAGTTCACGACAAGTCCACGAGGAGTTTACGAATTCTTCACGAATGCGTGCCCGTCAGTGTCCACATTGACACGAACTGGCACGACGAGTTCACGCATAGTTTGCGCATAGTTTACGCATTTCCCGCATTGGCACGACGAGTTTGCGCAATTCGGACGTTGTCGTGTTGAACTATTCGTGAACACGACGTGAGCTGTTCGTGAACTATTCTATTAAGCCCGGTTTTACATTTATACGCAACTCGACAAAGTATATTTTATCATCTACCACTCACTCGAACAACTTTTGCTCAGAAAACATTACTTTCTCAGGACCGAAGTACTGGAACTGACTATCCAAAGATATTTCAGACTCCAATCATTGTTTATATTCAAACGTAAACTTAAACATACGTTTCTGAATGATAATGCAGTTCAGGCAGCAGTAGATATCTAAACCTTTCAGCAGCTCGATTTTACCACCATACCCCCTTTAAAATATGACTTTCCTTCCCGGGCGTGCTACAGATGTGATTAAACTAATTGGTTCACTATACCTGTATAAACTTTTGCTTTTCTTTTTACTTTGTTATTGTTAATAACTATATAGCCTTATATCTTATCTCCTTCCATTGGGGCCTATAACTCACAAGCCCTGCTTTCAAATTAGGCCCCTCCATTTTCCACTGATTTAAATTCTTACTGCGTATAATTTCTGTCTCAAAAACCATTTATTTCAACTCAAGATTTTTTTTCTCTCTTTGCCTCTTCCTTGAGGATTTATTGTTTCAAAATTATATCTTTTCATTTACCTTTACATATAACTTGTTGAACATATAAAATACCAACTTCTTTCCATTCCTTGAAATTTAAAGGTTGTCCATTTATTGTAATATTACTATTATTCCATAATATTTCATGATATATATTTTCAACAATCTGATCACCTAAATAACGTAATTGAGACCATGTATATAGAAATTCAATATAAAACATTGGTAAACTTTTTTTTCTACAAAGCTTTAACATGTGTCTTGGATGACAGTTCATTTGAAAACAGTAAGGGATTTCTCCTATGTAGCTTAACCAAAACGAGAAAAGTGTTTTCCAGACTGCATCGTAATGGTTAAAAAAGAATTTATCCAAGACAACATAAGTGATTTTGATTTCGAATATAGATCGATCATACCAAGACCACCTTCAACTATCGGTCTGACACAAATATGGAGGTGCCGTGGCCGAGTGGTCTAAGGCGCCTGACTATACATGGATCAAAGTCCGGGGTTCGATCCCGGCCGTGGCACCTATGCCCATGAGCAAGGCATTTAATATGCATTGCTCTTTTATCCTGCTTTCAAATAAATGGAATGCTATATGCATTATTGCTAACTAGGTGTGCACTTGTTTAAAAAAAAAAAAAAAAAAATTACGTTTAACTTTCTCACGCTTGAATTCCATAAAAAGCAATATATGATCTTATGTAAACCCTTGCTGATATAGTCTGGCATTGAAATAACCGTACCAACATAAACGATTTGAGGCACAATTAAACATTTTATAATAATTATTTTACCATAACATGTAAGATGTCTCATTTTCCATGTTTTTAATCTGATATAGACCTTTTCAATTTTCCCTTCCCAATTTAGCTTTCGTATATGCTCTTCATTTTTTCCCCACAAATATTCCTAAATACTTAGCAGGATCATCTGTAAAATCGAACTCGCTTCTTTCTAAGTTAAATATCCCTATTTTAAACATATTTGTCTTATTCCAATTTACTTTTGGACCTGCAATATTATCGAAATTATTTATCTCTTTCTTAACATTATGAAGGGATTTAATCGAATTAATAAATATCGTCGTAATTTTTCGCGAACTGTGTTATTTTTTCTCTCTGTTTGGTAAGCATAAACCATTTCATCATTCATGGAAGGCAATGCTTTTCTACATTCTGTTTCAGTAAGCTAACCTTCACAACTTTCTGCTTCTTCCCGAGATAAGCATGGTACCTGTACATGAGTTTAAAGGCTTAAATAATCTAAAATAGACTAAAAAGCATTTAAGCATAAAAAACTAAAATATTTATCATATACCTTATATCTAATCTCCTTCCATTGGGGCCTATATAACTCACAAGCCCTGCTTTCAACTTAGGCCCCTCCATTTTTTTTCACTGATTTAAATTCTTACTGCATATAATTTCTGTCTCAAGAACAGTGGCGTACCGTGGGTCACGGCATGGGGGGGCACCAGCAAAAAATTGAGTCACCTAGTGAGCACGCGAAGCGCGCTCAGTTGCTAGGTATGCAGACCTAATAGAGACATTTTAAGCCTTAAAATGTCTCTATTAGGTCAGCAATGACACTGTCCTTAGGATAGTGTCATGTCACTGGTCACGTAATGCGAGCGCGGAAAAATTTTTGATATTCAGACCTAAAAAGGGACATTATAAGCAAAGTTTTGTAATCATGATATATACCTGTATCGCTAAACAATGCGAGCGCGAAGCGCGAGCTGAAATTTTTGTATACATTGACCCCAAACGGACATTTTAAGGACTATATTTTAGGAATTTACATATCTCACCATAGTAATCTAATGCGAGTGCCAAGCGCTTGCTGAGTTTGTTAGAATTTTATGCATCCAAACACATATAGCACTTGTTATTATTGTAATCATGATTAACATGCGCGTCTTACTAATCAAATATTGCGAGCGCGAAGCGCGAGCTGAAAATTTAGTAAATTCAGACTTGAAGAGGGACATTTTAAGGCTTGTTTGTAGGAATTCACGAAGACCAAACGTATTTTATAACTATAATTATAATTTTTATATATAATATATATATAAAAAAATCCATATTTCATATTGACCCAAAACATTTTTTTTAAAGAATCCATTAAGAGTACAAATATATTACCAGTCATCTAATGCGAGTGCCAAGCGCATGCTGATTTTGTTAGAATTACACCTAAAGATATACTTTTTGTAGTCATTGTAGTCATATCATACGCATCTCACTAGTCAAATTTAGCGAGCGCGGAGCGCGAGCTGAAAAATTAGGAAATTCACACCTAAAGAGGGACATTTTAAGGCTTGTTTGTAGGAATCCACGTAGACTATGCGTATTTCACTAACCAAATGATGCGAGCGCAAGCTGACATTGTTGATATTCAGATCAGAAAAAGGGACATTTCAAGGACTGATTTAAGAATTCATGAAGAGCAGACATATCTCACTAATCCACTAATGCGAACGTAAGCACGGACGGGAAATGATTTTTATCAAGACTTTAAAATGATATGTCACCACATAAAACAACAATAATTCGAAGTGCGAGGAAATATATTTGGTGTATATTGACTTGAAAACCGGAGGTTTTAGTACAACAGGAGTACATTTCTCGTTAAACAGACTATGCGAGCATCAGGAAATGAAGACATAGGCCCTGAGCAAATTATGTTCATAAAGTTATGATATTTTTTTCGTTTCTATGTAATATAACATAACATAATTATATAATATAACATAATTAACAATAATTTATTCCTTCCCATCACGTTTATCTCACTTTCTCCCTCTTTTTCTCCTTTTCCCCGTTTTTTTTTTTTGCCAGCCGTAGTTACGCCACTGCTCAAGAACCATTTGTCAAGCATGTAAATGTCTTTATATGAAATATGAAGATAAACTAAACTGAACTGAACTAAAAAAAAGTATGATATTTATCGAAATAATTATAAGGAAAATATTCATTTTCGAAAATTGCTGGGACTGGTCCAGTGTATTGTCATTACGAAATGGAGGTACTCCCCGGGGGGGGGGGGGCACTTACATTGACGAGTGGATACCATGCGCGACCAAAAAAACACGTAAAAAGGATGTCTTTTTCACGATAGGGCACGTTACGTTATAACGTGATAAGGGTGTCAAAAACACGAAAATTATGAAAAAAGGGTATCTATTTCGCTAGGAAAATTACGTGTTTAGGGTCGAATTTGCGGGGATGATAAAACAAAATTAAAATGTTTTATAAAGGATGTCCTTTTTGCCCCAACACTTCGTGTTTAGAGTCCGATTTGCGCGAGGTGTAGAAGGTTGGGTCGTACTAAACCAAATAAGGTAAAGCCGACGACCGAAGGACCCGTAACAATAAAACATTTCTGTACTTGTTTAGGGGTTCATTTCAGGAATATTTGCCAAGAGTATCGATTTGTTCCCTATATAGCTAGTTAAGGGTAGGGTTTCACACGCCAATACTTGTTAAGGGGTGCATTTTCAGAATATGGAAATTACGTGTTTAGGGTGCTTTTCGAGACCACATGGTCGCGCATGGTATCCACTCGTGAATGGAAGTGGCCCCCCCCCCGGGAGGCACTCACCTATTAAAATGTTTCTCCGCTATGTCGTCAATATTTACACAGTGGTATGCCGATATAACAGGGACGTGGCCGTGGGAGAGTCGAAATTTAATACAGGAACTCTTATAGATGACAGAGTTGAGGATAAACAGATGAGATGTGATGGCAGCGGAGAAAACCGATATTGGATCGATTTCAAGAACCAGTCTTACAAGTTGGGCCGCATCGGCGATTCTCGACCTCTAGTACAGTGGAACGACACACGAGGTTTGAATTATAACATCAGCTCTATTGGACTCACTAAATACGCGATGAACGAAGCATATCCGATTACTACTTCTGTGAATTTCGACATTCCATGTGATAACTAAGATCGTGGAGAAAAAATACCTTGTCTTGTTCGATACCAGTGGCGTAGCTAGGATCTTTTTCCCGGGGGACACTGGGGGTCCTTACTTTTTCAGGGGGGGGGGGGGCACCGGCCATTTTTCCGGTGTGTGTGTATGTGTCAAAGGGCGGATCCGACTTTGGCCAACAGGAAACGGGGCCTGAAATTATCATCACCTATATTTCCCCGATCAGTCACTTCTTACTAACATAAACAAGAAATAATCTGATAAGACTTGTGAAAGGTGCGAGCGCGAAGCGCGAGCGATTTTTTTCTTCTATTTTTATGTATTTTTTCGTGAAAATTTAATTTTCTGGGCAATGTTATGTGTGATCCTGAACAAGATTCGTATGTAACTAGATGGTTACAGCGAACGCCAATATATTTCAATAATGCGAGCGCGAAATCGCGCGAACATTTTTTTTTTTTGACATTCCGACCTACAAATTGGTCATTCTAATTTTTGTATTGATAAATGGGATAGGTATGTAACTAAAGAATTTTATTGATGCGAGTGCGAAGCGCGAGAGGAACAAAATTGTGATTTTAGACCTAAAAGCGGGACACTCTATTCATATTTTGTAAATCATAAATAGGATATAATCAATTGGGTATCATTAATAATGCGATCGTGAAGCGTGAGCAGACATTAGTCCAGGATAGACGAGGCGTAACCTTGTTTTTTATATTTTTTTATGGTTTCTTGTCAATTCGAGGGTGCTGATTACGAATCTGAATGATGCCACTCGTGTAACCTTGAGCATTTTCCGCAAATTGGCAAAATCCAATATGGCCGCCAAAATATGCAAATTACCCATGAAAACCCTAAAGTTGTCCGCACATTAGCTACGAAATGCATGAAATTGTGTGGCAGGAGTGAGATACTCTCTGAAAAAATAATTTTTGACAAAATATTTATTTTCCTCATATTCAAAATGGCCGCCATAGTCCATTGTATACTCTATTATTATGAATAGGGAAAACTAGCTTTCACAAAAGTGAGCACTAAACTGCAAAAAAAATCACGATGTATGAACTAAGTGATATATGGAAATCATTATTACTAACGAGATATAATGTGATAAATGGGAACATTTCTGTATTTTGATATCTAAAATGGCCGCCACTGGCCCAAACAGTATTGCGTACAATGGAAATGGGGGCCCAAAAAATTAACAAGAGTGATCACTAAAATGCATATTATTAAGATTAAACGAGTGGAATACTGACTAAAAACATAATTGTTAACGAGATATATCATTAATATGCCATGTATGTGATGAATGTTGTATTTTGATATTCAAAATGGCTGCCAAAGGCCCTAAAAGTATTATGCACAATGGGAAAGAGGGGCAAAGAAATCACAAGAGTGATCACTAAAATGCATATATATGTGATAAATTAATGGGATACTGTTTAAAAACATATTTTCTAACGGAATATATCATTCAGGTTTAAAGTTATCGTCTGAAAACATGATTTATAACAAAATATATCATATCTTTTGTAATTTAAGTGATAAATACTGTATTTCAACATTCAAAATGGCCACCAGTGGCATAAAGAGTATTATGTACAATGGCAATGGCCGGGGCAAAAAAAGTGACAAGAGTGAGCACTAAAATGCATATTATTAAGATAAACGAGTGGAATATTGACTAAAAGGTCATTGTAAATATGCCATTTATGTGATAAATGCTGTATTTTGACATTGAAAATGGCCGCCATAATCCACTCGTTTAATCATAATAATATGCATTCTAGTGATCACTCTTGTGAAATTTTTGGCCCCCATTGCCATTGTACGCAATATACTGTTTGGGCCAATAGCGGCCATTTTAGATATCAAAATACAGAAATGTTCCCATTTATGACATAATAAATGATATATCTCGTTATTAATGATGATTTGCATATATTATACATCGCGATTTTCTGCGGTTTAGTTCTCTTTGTGAAAATTAGTTTTCCCTATTCATATTGTACATAATAGAGTATACAATGGACTATGGCGGCCATTTTTATTATCAGGAAAATAAATATTTTGTCAAAAATTATTTTTTCAGAGTGTATTTTACTCCTGACACACGCTTTCATGCATTCCATAGCCAATGTGCGGACAATTTTAGGATTTTCATGGGTAATTTGCATATTTTGGGGGCCATATTGGATATTGCCAATTTGCGAAAAATGCTCAAGGTTACACGAGTGGTATCATCCAGATTCGTAATCAGCACCCTCGAATTGACAAGAAATGTTTTCTATGAGGCCTATCCTGGACTAAATTATTGATATTCTGATGTGAAACTGGATAATGAAGTATAACATGCAGGCTATCGCGCATGTTTTAGATTTAGACCTAGAATCTGGGCATTCTGAATACATTTGTTTAATGGAACATTATGGAATACACGTAGACAATATGAACTTGGCAAATCAAACAATGAGACCACGCAGCGTGAGCTTAAAATGCTGATATGTAGACCATAAAACGGACATTTTACGGACCACTGATATTTGTAAATGAAAAAAAAATAATGAAAGCTCGATGTCCGAGCTAAAATATGTTTTGTATATTGACTTCAAAACTTGCTCCATATCAGCCAATAATATTGAGCAAGATATGAATCTCATCGAACGGGCAATTCTGGCGCGAAGCGCAAGCAAAAATTTTATATAGTAACTTGAAAGATTTGCATTTAATTGCAAGTCTTCCTCCTCTTATTCTTTTTCATCTGTCTTTCTTCTTCTTTTCCTTTTCTTTTCTTCTTTCTCCCTTTCTTCTTTTTTTTGTTGCTCTGCCAATTTTTTCTGGGGGGCACCTGGGGGGGCACACCAAATCTCAGGGGGAGGGGGCACATCCCCCAGGCCCCCCGTAGCTACGCCACTGTTCGATACTCTTTTTTTATTCGTTAAATATTATTGTGTAAATATACTTGAAATTGTAGTATATTCATCAATTAATCATTTGTCATATTTAAATTTATTTAATACCTTTTTCCCAATGGCATATATACTACTTCTATGAATTTCGACATTCCATGTAATAACTAAGGTCATGGAAAGAAAAATAAATTATCTTGTTTATTACCCTTTTTCATTCATTTATTGTGTAAATGTTTTGAAAACTGATGTATTTATTCACTAATTATTCATTGTTATATTGCATTCTACACTATTCCGTCACACTATTAGTTATTTGAAAAACTACTTCTGTGAATTTTGACATATTAACTAACATTTATTCTTTAATCATTCTTCGTATTGGAATCTATATAACTCCTCCCCCAAAAACAAAAAAGACAGATATTTAATTATTACTTCTTTGAATTTCGACATTCCATGTCATAACTAAGATCATGGAGAGAAAAATAACTTGTCTTGTTTGTTACTCTTTTTTACCGTTAAATAGTATTGTGTTAATATTTTTGAAATTGTATTATTTATTCATTGATTAATCATTTATCATATTGTACAAATATATCAGGCTTAAGTTGAGAGAGTATATTGGGAATTATTTATCCGAGGTTGGACTGGCAGTTACTATTTTCTCCAAGGGGAGAAGCCCCGAGGAAAAATACGGTAGTTATTATTGCCTGTTCCACCATGCTTTCGAAGGAAACGCCTGGTTATCTGTTTTATGAATATAAGGAGACTGGTGACGTCGTCCGCTCAATATTTCTTTTGTAATTTGTATTTTATTATGCGAAATGTGAAATATTCTAATTTATCTCCTGATTGTCAAGTGAAACAGAGATAAATTCCTTCCTAAACATGTGGAATTAGCATTATTCTAATAATATGTGGTTCAGTCAAGTTTGCTCTTGTCAAATCTGTCCAAAATTAAATATTGTACAATTCAAGCAATATACAAAAACAAGAAATAGTGAGTGAAGGACATCATTGGCTGTCTTATTTGCATGTCACTGACTTGTGCATAGAACTGTTTTGTGAAAAATCATAAGCGAAAATTTAAAATGTTATAACTTTCTTATTTTACATCCGATTTTAATGAAATTTTCAGCATTATGCTAGTTTGATTTGTCTATATTTTTTCTAATCAATATCTTTCTGGGGTGGACTTGCACGGATCTTGACTCACCTTGTTACTTGTTGGGTATAATTTGAATAATTCTGTATGAAAGACCGTCATGGAATAATTTTCTGCATGATAATCTAGACCCAATTACACACTGTTTTTTAATGAATGTTGTAGGTAAGTTGTTGGTAATTCAAGCGACAGCTGGTATTTGATTTAGTTTATTTATTTTGCGGATCATGAGCATGCGCAGTTCTCCCCATGATAGTATATATCGAAAAATATACGGAGCTAGAAGAAAACTCTATACGGAGCTACGTGTACCTATTTTCACCGGTGTGCTTTCCTATTATACTTTGTCACATGATCGCGAATTGACCTATCGTTTACTAGTATCTAGAATACTCATAAATATTCATCAGAGGGATCTATTTAATACCATCCCATGACTTCTATAAATCTCGACATTCGTTGTGATAGCTAAGATCACGTTAATCGTTTTTATTCACTTATTGTCTGAATATGTTTGAAACTGATGTATTGATTCATTTATTAATCATTTGTTTTTATTGGAAACTACAAATACTTTTTCCCCTCAGAGACATATATTTGGAATCTAATTCTATGATATTAGCCCGAGGGGCCACTTCCATTCACGAGTGGATACCATGTGCGACCATGGGGTCTCGAAAAGCACCCTAAACACGTAATTTCCATATTCTGAAAATGCACCCCTTAACAAGTACTGGCGTGTGAAAACCTACCCTTAACAAGCATTGGAAACAAAACGATACTCTTGGCAAATATTCCCCAAAATAAACCCCTAAACAAGTATAGGACTCGAGTGCTTTATTGTTACGTTTCCTTCGGTCGTCGGCTTTACCTTATTGGGGTACGACCCCACCTTCTACGCCTCGCGCAAATCGGACTCTAAACACGTAGTATTGGGGCAAAAAGGACATCCTTTATAAAGCATTTTAATTTTGTTCTATCATCCCCGCAAAATCGACCCTATATGTATATAAACACGTAATTTTCCTTGAGAAATAGATACCCTTTTTTCATTATTTTTGTGTTTTTGACACCCTTATCACGTTACGTACGTAACGTGCCCTGTCGTGAAAAAGACATCCTTATTACGTGTTTTTTGGTCGCGCATGGTATCCACTCGTCAATGTAAGTGGCCCTGCCCCCCGGGATATTTGACATTCCATGCAATGATTAAGATCGGGAGAGAAAATTAATTTTTTTGTTTCTTATAGGCATACACTCGTTTTAATTCATTAAATAACATCTTGTAAATGTTTTTTTTAAATTGATGAATTTATTGATTAAATAATTAAAAGGTATGTTACTACTACTTCTATGAATTTCGACATTCAACGTGATCATGGAGAGACACCTTATTTGTCATACTTTTTAATTCATCAAATAATGTTGTGCAAATATTTTTGAAATTGAAGCATTTATTCATTAATAAATACTTTTCATGTTGGAATCTATATACTTTTCCCTAAAAAAACACATGTTACTACTACTGTAAATTTCGACGTTCCATGTGATAACTAAGATCGTGGAGAGAAAAATAATTTTTCTGTTTGTTATTCTTTTTTATTCATTATATATGTTGTGTAAATATTTTTTTTAATTAATGTATTTATTAATTAATCAATTACCATATTAGAATCTACTTTCCCCCAAATAAAAAGATATATTATTATTACTTCTATGAATTTCCACATTTCATGTGATAACTACACTCTTAAAACAAATCAGTCAAATTGACTAGCCAAGTAGTCAGCTGGGAGCAACTGATATGACAATCACTGATATTCACATTTCTGACATATAATCAGAAATAACTCTGTTCTAGTGAAATATGACTAGAAAATAGTCAAATATTACGAGAATAACAGTTGCTCCCAGCTGACCCTATTAACCAGTCATTTTTGACTGATTTGTTTTTAGAGTGTAAGATCGTGGAGAGAAAAATAACTGTACTCTTATTTATTCATTAAATGATATTGTGTAAACATTTTTAAATTGATGTATTAATCATTGTCATATTGGAATTTTTAAATACAATTTTTTCTGCCAATGACTTCATTTCATGTGATAACTTTATCTATGAGAGAAAATAACTTGTCCTGTTTGTTATCAATTGTGTAAATATAATTGAAATTCATGTGTTTATCAATTAATTAAACATTTATGCCTAACATGAACTGCTATGCTATGTACATCCGCATATGTTCGTATCGTACCAGGTAATTTACTATTTTAAGGCATTCGATGTATTCCTGAAGGCACGTCGCGACGTGGTCTGGTGGTTCTGACGGTCGCCTTTCAAACAAAGATCATGGGTTCGTATCTAGCCATGAGAGGGTATTCTTTCAGCAAGAAAAAAAATCACACTGCTGCACTCAACCCATCAGGATTAATGTTTGAGCGACGGTGATGGTAGCTCGAGCTAAAGCCGGGATAATAATAAAAAAGTGAGTTGTATCCTCAGGCAAAAAAGCGCAACACTGTTTTTATCCAGCTATTATTATCATTAAAATATTCAAATTCGGTTTGAGGAAATCGGCCTCGTGACCTCAGCATCATGGACACTCCCCAGATTATCACCATCATTAATCTGATACTTCATTGGGCGTGTTCGAGAGGTGACACAAATATATTTGCTCCGGCCTCCGGGATTTACTTCGTCTAAGATATAAGGTTAGGGTTACAATATAGGGTTTTATGCTAGGTTTGGGGTCAAGTTTAGGATATAGAATAGTGTTAAAGAAAGAGTTGAAGTTGGTAATTCCTTTGTATGTGGAGTTTATAGAGGAGGAATTTTCGACAGAGCAAATATCTTCTTCTTCTGTGTAGTCTGCTTCCTTCAATCCTGAAGATTCGTGCAGAACTTGGTGAGGTGTGTGTCACAGGGATAAAGTGCATGTGCCAAATATATACATGGTGCAAGTAAAAACAGGTATTGATCTAGCTGTTGTTGCCTTTTGTCAGTTGCATACGAAAGGCTTCGGTTGATGGTGCTGTCGCAACATTTACTGGGAGAGTGTTCCACATCTTGATGGTTCTGGGGAAGGAGCATTGATGTTGTTGGGTCCTTGATTGAGGCATCAGATATCCTTGAGTGTGAACAGCTCTTGTTGATCTGGTACATTTGGTGATGTATGCATCAGAGTTGAATATCAGGCACGGTACCTGTTGGAGATGCGTATTTCGCAGATTATGACTTTGCAATGCATGCAGTTGTGCTCAAACATTTTAGTGAACCCTATCACAAAATATATGGTGGCCCTGAAGGGACATCGCATATAGACCAAATCGTGAATATTCACGACGAAATTGGCGACGAAATTCACGACATCGTGAATTTCGTCGCCAATTTCGTCGTGAATTATTCACAACGAAATTCACGACGTCGTGAATTTCGTCGCCAATTTCGTCGTGAATATTCGCGATTTGGTCTATATGCGATGTCCCTTCAGGGCCACCATAAAAATGCACTCCTTCCTGCCGAGTGTAGAAAACAGGCACTATATACAATGTTCTGCCAGCCCAGAGAAATAAACTTTATTGAATGTAATATTTTATCACCTGGCCATGCTGACAGCAAAGTTAAATATATAAAACAAGACAGAACTGGTAGGGTACACTAACTTTTGAGCACCACTGTTGCTGGAAACTTATGACTTGAAAATATATATTAAAAAAAAGATCTAAAAATTTGCAGATTAAACTATCTTTATCTTTCTTCGCAATCACATTTTTTTTTTCTTAAAGAGTAATTGGTGTACCATTCTACTGAAATGTTTATGATTTTAACATTGAACTCAAATTTTACTTTGATCAGCCTTGTTTGTAAACATAGTATCCTAGGTGAGAATATGACTGTCCTCAATTCAATAGGAATGATTCACTAGTGATTATTCAATATGAATTCAGGGTGACCAGATTTCACAAAATGAAATACGGGACAATCGACAAAAAAAGACCAACAAACAAGGCTACACAGTGTTACACCCAGTGGCATACCGTGAGTCACGGCATGGGGGGGGCACCAGCAAAAATTTTGATTCACCTAGTGAGTGCGCGAAGCGCGCTCAGTTGCTAGGAATACTGACTTATAGAGACATTTTAAGGACAGTGTCATTAAACAAATATGAATATTACTGATCACATAATGCGAGCGCGAAGCGCGAGCTGAAATTTTTGTATATATTGACCCCTAACGGACACTTCAAGGACTATACAGTGCGTCCCAGAAAAAACGAAACCGAGATTTAGCGATGATTTATCATAACTTAATCATAAATAAAATAGACAAATGACCTATCAATGTAAAGCTTAGAATCTCCTCTTTCATCTGGTATTACTTAGATTATTTCTCCTTCACGCATGAGTGAGCAAAAACAATTTGAAAAGGGGATACCAAAAAGTCACTTGGCGGGCCGTATCTGTGTTTTAAAAAGAAAACCATATTTTTAAAAAGTTCAATATCTGCTCTTTAATTTGATACCTCAATTACAGAAAATGGTCAAGAAATAACAAAGTTCTGGTTATTTGAAATAAGGCTTGAATTTCAATAATTTCAGAAAATGAAGAGGTTTTACAGGCTAGCGTTCAAACTCACTCGACACTCCGTTTTGTTGACGATCAGCCATGCATGAAGTCTTTTGTTACCGTGCGATAGCTTCTGTGGGAAACCGGTGAAAACAAGTTTATTTAATGAAATTAGGGAAATACAAGCATTGTTTCGAGGGATCATAACTTTTTTAATTCTCGACCATTTTCTGTGATTAAGGTATCAAAGAAAAGAGCAGATATTGAACTTTTTAGTCATGTGATTTTCTTTTTGAAATTCAGATACCCCCCGCCAAGTGAGTTTTTGGCATCCTCTCTTCGAATTGTTTTTACTCGCTCATGCGTGAATGAAGAATAATCTAAGTAATACCAGATGAAAGAGGAGATTCTAAGCTTTACATTGATAGGTCATTTGTCTATTTTATTTATGATTAAGTTATGATAAATCGTCGCTAAATCTCGGTTTTGTTTTTTCTGGGACGCACTGTATTGTAGGAATCTATTAAGAGTATACATATCTCACCATAGTAATCTAATGCGAGTACCAAGCGCTTGCTGATTTTTTTAGAATTATATGCATCCAAACACATAAAGCACCTGTAGTCATTGCGAGCGCGAAGCGCGAGTTAAAAATTAGTTCACATCTGAAGAGGGGCATTCTAAGGCTTGTTTGTAGGAATTCACGTAGTCCATGCGTATTTCACTAACCAAATGATGCGAGCGCAAGCTGAATTTTTTTATATTTGGATCAGAAAAAGGGACATTTTAGGGACTGGTTTTAGGAATTCATGAAGAGCGGACATATCTCACTAATCCACTAATGCGAACGTAAGCGCGGACGTGAAATGTTTGATATTAAGACCTTAAAATGATATGTCACTGCATAAAACAATAATAATTCGAAGTGCGAGGAAATATATTTGGTGTGTATTGACTTGAAAACGGGAGGTTTTAGTACAACAGGATTATATATCTCGTTAAACAGACAATGCGAGCATCAGGAACAATGAAGACATAGGCCCTGAGCAAATTATTTTTCATAAAGTTATCTTTTTTATTTTTATGTAATATAACCTAATTATAATATAATATAACATAATTAACAATAATTTTTCCTTCCCACTACGTTTCTCTCACTTTCTCCCTCTTTTTCTCTTTTTCCCCGTTTTTTTTTTGGGGGGGGCAGCCGATTGGGGGCACGTGCTCCCCATGCCCCCCGTAGTTACGCCACTGGCTGCACCTGTGAAAAATTATAAAGAATTGGAAGGGTGGGTGAACGAAAGAATGAAGGAGAGAAAGAAGAGACGAAAGAAAAGAGATGAATTGAGAAGAAAGAAAAAATTAAGGGGAAATGAAGGAAAAATGAAAACAAGAATAAAAGAAAGTTAGAATAAAAGAAAGAATAAAAGAGCGAAAAA
The DNA here is from genome assembly GCF_018143015.1 of Lytechinus variegatus. Classification (NCBI taxonomy): domain Eukaryota; kingdom Metazoa; phylum Echinodermata; class Echinoidea; order Temnopleuroida; family Toxopneustidae; genus Lytechinus; species Lytechinus variegatus. Next base: position 27,684,427 of record NC_054743.1, on the reverse strand, counting down.
TGTAACCGTCATTCTTTGAATTGAATACAGAAAGAAAGAAAAAGAAAGGAATGGAAGAAGAATACGATGTGTGAAAGACAACATAAAGGAGAGAAAGAAAAAAAGTAAGAAAAATGAGGAGGAAAGAAAGAATGAAGGAAAGAAAAATGTTTCCTTCATTCTTTGAAAGAAAGAAGCAAACAGAGAAAGAAGGGAGGAGGGAAGGAAGGAATTAAGAGAGGGAGATAAAGAATAAGGGAAAGAATTAAAAGGAAAAGTAAAATGAAGAATGAAAGAAAGGAGGAAAGAGAGGGAGAAAGAATATAAGTGAGAAGGGAATGAAAACATAATGGAAGAAGAGAAAGAATTTAAAGAAAAAGGAGAGGAAAGGAGGGGGGAGAAAAAAAGTTTTAAGAAAGAAAGAATATAAAAAGGGAAATTTGATAAAGAAGACGGGTAAGAAAAAGGGGGAAAGAAAGAAAAATGAACACAGAGAGAAAGGATCAGGAAAGACAAATAGGAAATAAAGATAGATGGAACAAAAACGGGCAATCAGGAAGGATAGAAGGATGAAGAAAGAAGGATAGAAAAGAAAGAAAGAGGAAAAAAAGTTCAAACTTCAAGCAAAAAAAAATCCAATCATCTAACAAAAATCATAATGATATTTGGTGTTTTTCAAATATAATTTTAGAATTAAAAATAATGTTTTAGAAATGAATAAAATTTCAAAGTGATTTTTTTTTACTTAAAAATTAGATGAAACATCGCGGCATCATACACAACAAGACTCAAAACGAAAGCTGAAACAACTAGATCTAGTTATGAAAACTCAATAACTTAATTGTTCCTCCGAGATTACATCTCCAAATCAGTAATCTGAGAACCCATAATATAGTCATCCAAATTTCCCGCCGATTTTGTGATTATTTTGGCATGTTTGGTGGAGAGAATCTGCTCAGATCCTACATGCCTAGCTAGCTAGTAGCCTGTCACACAATGGCAGGAGGCCAGTTAGTTTACGATGTATTGGGTTGCAGCAAGAAAATCATTTGCAAATCGATTTTATTGTTGTCTCTGCTTCGTCATCTGTTGGTTATTTTGATGAAAATTCGTCACTTTTAAATACATTTTGTTCAATATTCTGAAATACGGGACAAATAGGCGTCCCGGGAAGGGTTTGTCGGGACGCCGGGACAAAGAAGCAAAATACGGGACAATCCCGGGAAATACGGGACGTCTGGTCACCCTGTATGAATTAGTATTCAATATTTTTTTTCAATAGTGATTCAAGTAAAAGTTCACATTTGGTCGAATTTCATACGTCGAGTAAAAAGCAAACTTCTCACCTATTGATACTGTAGATATCGTGTTATGTGATCTCAAAATAACCCCCAAAAATATAAATAAATAAATGAAAGCATACTATTCTCGTTCAGTTCATGATATCAACATTTGTTCACAGCCTTTCTGTTCTTCACATTATCACCCTCTTTAGGAGTGTGTCCTGCATTTCTTTCTTTCTGATTGCACCATAATGCAGTATGCATTGTTGGCCATTCAAGTATTGCACACAGACGAGTCCTTTTAAAGGTCAAGTCCACCTCAGAAAATGTTGATTTGAATCAATAGAGAAAAATCAGACAAGCACAATGCTGAAAATTTCATCAAAATCGGATGTAAAATAAGAAAGTTATGACATTTCAAAGTTTCGCTTTTTTTAACAAAATAGTTATATGAACGAGCCAGTTACATCCAAATGAGAGAGTCGATGATGTCACTCACTCACTATTTCTTTTGTTTTTTATTGTTTGAATTATACAATATTTCAATTTTTACGAATTTGATGATTAGGACCTCCTTGCCTGAAGCACAAAATGTTAGAATAATGGAATTCCATGTGTTCAGGGAGGAATGAAACTTCATTTCAAATGATAATGACGAGAAAATCAAAATATTTCATATTTCAAACAATAAAAAACAAAAGAAATAGTGAGTGAGTGACATCATCGACTCTCTCATTTGGATGTAACTGGCTCGTTCATATAACTGTTTTGTTAAAAATAAGCGAAACTTTAAAATGTCATAACTTTCTTATTTTATATCCGATTTTGATGAAATTTTTAGTGTTATGCTTGTTGAATTTTTCTCTTTTTAAAGTTTTCGTTGGGGTGGACTTGTCCTTTAACTAATATTTATTTGATGATCCTTTTCCCAGCTTCCCTCTTTACATCCCACCTGACAGGAAATACTTTTATGTGCTTGGATTAACATGGCAGGCCATGAATGAAACTGACCTGGAATGGAATAAAATTAAATTGAATGATCAATTATTCACAGCATTGTTAGGGATGATGCCATCTAGTGTGGTCGTGGCCTTATACCATAATAAGCAATCTCACGTTGGTATTTATCAATATTGTACTGTATCACTTCTTTTTTTCCCTTCCTTTTAATTACCCATCCCCTCTCTTCCTCCCCCTTTCTCTCTCTCTCTCTCTCTCAAAGTAAACAGAGCATACAAAAACTACTTTTTTTCTTGAAAACAGTAAATATATCATCAACTGCCTTGCAGCAATCCTAGGCATTATTGCCATTACTCATCAATTTCACATTGTTATGATTAATTACAGATTAGCACATTATCATACTTTGTAAATTTGTTCAATCAATCCACATAGGCCTACAATTTACAAAAAGATTGGTGTAATCAAAATAAATTATGTTTGTCTATGTACATAATCACCTTTATAAATACCAATTAAGAACTAAAATAATGACTACATCATTGACATAAAGTATAAAATAAACTAGAATAAAATTATGAGAAACAGAACAATACGATGGATTCATAATGATCATCATGCATATTTGATTTGTTATATATAAGAATAATTGTAGAAGAATTGTGAAAGCAGTTACATTAATCTATTAGTTATTTCCTCTTTAAGAATAGCCTAGAATGATCAAGTACATTCCACAGCATGTTTGTAAAGAACTTTCCAGATGTCTTTTTATTATGCAGGCCTTGCCTATTTAAAAGGCCAAGGAGTTGTATTGTTATTTCTGAATAGAGATTAGGAACAATAGGCTTAGCTATGTTATTGACACTCTTGATTTCAATGAGGTCATTCAAGAGTGTTCTGGATTTTGACTGCTCCTGAAAGGAGAAAGTTTTTTTAAAGAAAATGCTAGAACCTTCCATTATAGTGAATTCTAGAAAGATAGCTGTAATGGGTATATATAAAGCTGCAGTTTCTTTAAGGATATCATCACATCATATTAGATCACTTGATCATCACATCATATGAGAGCAGGAGATCACATCACATCATATGAGATCACTTCACCAGATCAGATCAGAGCAGTTTATGCCCACCATCAATGAACTGTTTGCAGTTATTTTGAGAGAGAAATTATCAGTTCTCATCAACAACATCAACCTGTTCAATGAACACGCTTCAACCCATGGATTGCTGAAATTGACTGTTAATCATCATCAACATCGTCTTCACGGACATTTCAACTCGTTGCAGTGACTCTTATTATTCATCGGACTTCAACATCAGTTTCATCATCGCCATCATTGTGAATTTTCGCCAGTCAACTGGGATTTTTATCATTTGGATTATTACTTGGATATAGCATCATCACTTCGGGATTTTACATCGGACACTTCAAGAGATTTATGTAAGATCATTATTTGTTTTATTTATGTATAATTATTTCCTGTAATAAAAAAAAGGAAATTTAAATAAAATTTTTATTGTTATTTGTTGCAGTATCGTAACAGTATATATGAATACAATCTGGGTATAATGTCCCTGAGAATGATAAAATGAGAACCTATCAAACTGTATTGTTTGTGAGTAAAGAGGGCGCTGTCTAACGCTTGACAGTTCTGTGGGCTACCTACTATCTCTTGTTTTGTACCTATTATAGGCCTATATAAACTAATTCTGTTTGGGAGCAATTTCTTATGGTAATTTCAAACTGGGTGCTTCAAACAAGAAATTATACCCCCCCCCCCTCCCATTTCACGCAATGGTTGAGTTATGGCATACACTATCCTGTGACCAACAGGAGAAACTTTATTTGATTGTATCTGGGGACTGGTAGTCTTATTTCATCAGCTATTTGTTAGTGTCATGTCTGGGGGAGGGGTTTGAAATGAGCCCATGCCTATAAAAAAAATTGAGGCATTAACATAGCCAAAGACCTAACTGTGTATACATAACCAGTATTTTTTTTCTTAATTTTCTATCAATTTATAAAGAAAGTTGCTAACTCATGTTGACTTAACTTTTGGACAACATAGTTAGCAATGCAATAGAAAAAAAAGCTGAGTGAATTGATTGCAAGCATAGAGACAGTAAAAGGTGATGTCATCAACCTACACAATAGAGTGGATGAGAAAGAAAGAGAAATCATGGATCTTCGTGAAAAGATTTCCAGCCAAAACAACAGATGTTCAAAGCTAGAGAATTTGATTGACAACATGGAGCAATACTCCCGGCGTTCGTGCATTCGGATATTTGGTGTAAAGGAGTCAACTGGAGAGAACACTGATGGCATAGCAACATACATCATATGTGGAAAGCTGGGCATTCAACTTGATAAAACAACAGACATTGATCGTTCTCATCGGACAGGAAAACTAAAGGCTCATCCATCATCAACGACTGGACGTCCATCTACTGGTGATGTGACAACGAGCGCTTCAGCATCTCGCGTGGCTTCTACTGACCTTGCTTCTAGTATCATTCGCGATAAATATGCTCGCTTTATCATCGTGAAACTTAATGCACCTACAGAAAACGAAGAGAAATCATGGAAAACAGAAAGAAGCTGAAAGGAAGCGGCATCACAATCGTCGAAGATCTAACAGCAAAGAACCAGAGTCTCCTCAAGCAAGCTCGCGCTCATCCTGTCATCCAGTCAGCATGGTCATCTGATGGACGAGTCATCGCGTTAATCCCAGCAACAGGAGGTAAAACAGCCACAAAGCTGATCTCAAGTGTGTATGATCTGGAGAAGATGAAGAAAAGCTGATCTGATCATGTCCATGTACCTACAGTACTTACCTGTTCTGGAGTTGTTAGTAAGCTAGCTCTACCGACCTACCTGTAAGCATTTTCATTGCAGAAATCTTGCCAGCAGTTGAATAGTTAATTTGCTTAATACTATGAATTCATTCACTCCGAAGCTACTCCTTTCTTTCTATCTCTCTCTCTTTCTGAAACGAACAATTTTATCAACTTATGAGTAGTCTTATTATCTATGTGCTTTTGTTAAACCTGTTTATATGTTATTTAAATGTCTATTTCCACGTCTTGTTCCTTTTGTTTGAGGCTACTTCCAAATCTGAATAATCATGAATGTCCTTTCTGTAAGGAGAGTTTACAGGAGCACACCTCTGTGGGGACTAAAGAGAATGATTTTATTAATGATACCTGTTATTATCTGCCAATTCAATTAAATTATCACTTTAATTCTTGCCAATATAATCTTAATGATTATAGTACACTGTCAGTTGTGCATTTCAATTGTCGAAGTATTAAGAAAAATTTTGAAAATATTGAATCTCTTTTGTCTACTTTGAATTTTTCATTCCATATCATAGCTCTGTCTGAGACTTGGCTAATCAATGACGAGACATTTATATTCAGTGGTTACAATTTAGTTGGTTCTGGCCGTAAGAATAAGCGAGGTGGAGGTGTTGGCTTTTTTATCAGAAATGGTGTGAGGTTTCATCGGCGCACTGATCTTGATGTTTTTAATGATTCTATTGAGTCGATTTTTATTGAAGTGTTTCATAAAGAAAAAAGCTTAATTCTTGCCACAGTGTACAGACCTCCTTCTCAACCTATCACTGATTTTTTAACTTTGTTGAGCCATCGCTCCATAAAATATCATCAGGGCATAAGGAATGTCAATTGATTGGCGATTTTAATGTTGATTTATTGAATCCCACAATGAATAATGATATTGATAAATTTATTGATTTTCTTCTTACATTTTCCTTTACTCCGTTGATTCTCAAACCAACACGGATCACTCATAATTCTGTTACTCTTATTGATAATTTATTTACAAACAGGTCTGAATATAATCTTGGTACTGGCATAATTTTAAGTGATGTGAGTGATCACCTGCCTATTTTTAGCTTTTCTAAATTTTATAGTTTTCCCCATAAATTACTTTGCAATAATGTAAGATGTAAGCGTGTTATAAATGATGTTTTTACAGTTCTAAATTTTGTAATAAATTGCAAACTGTTAACTGGAATATGGTTCTTGAATCGCCAGATGTTGATGTTAAGTTTGATGCATTTATGTTAAGCCTTACTAGTATTTACAATGAATGTTTTCCTCTCCAAACAGTAAAACAAACTATATCTAATAAAAATAAACCCTGGTTTGATTCAGGATTAAAGAAAATGATTAATAAAAAACATCTTTTGTATAGGAAGTATCTCAAAAACCCAACAACATATCGAAAAAATGCTTACTGTACTTACCAAAATCTAGTAACTTGCGAAATTCGTAGGCACAAGAGAGAATATTATTTTAATTTGTTTAAGAAATCTTGTAATAACCCCAAAAGTACTTGGAAAATAATTAATCATATTTTGAATCGAGTGAAGAACAAGTTAGATTGCCTATGCATTAAGATTAACGATGTACAAATTTTTGACAAAAATACTATTGTAAATGCATTTAATAAGTTTTTCGCTGATGTTGGGAATGACATTGAGAGAACTTTACCAGTTGTACAGAATCATTTTTCAGAGTTCCTTCCTAAAAAATATTACATACATTCTATGTTTATGAATCCAATTGAATGTCATGAAATACTAGAAATCGTAAGACATCTAAAATCTAGTAAAAGTCCTGGATATGATGATATAGACGTTGACATTATTAAAAAGACTATTTTATTATTTGTAAAACCTTTGTGCAATATTTTTAATTGTTGTTTACAAAACGGGATTTTTCCAAGTAAGCTTAAGTTAGCGAAAGTTATTCCTGTCTACAAGAAAGGGGATAAATGTGTATTGAATAACTACCGTCCAATATCAGTACTCTCTACATTTTCTAAGATTTTTGAAAAACTTGTTTATACTCGCCTCATGTCATTTCTATGTAGTAATAATATTTTGTATAATAGACAATATGGTTTTAGGAAAAAATATTCTTCGTATATGGCATTACTTGATTTTATTAACACCATTTCTGAAACATTTGAAAATAAGCAATTTTTGATCGGAATATTTTTAGACTTATCAAAGGCGTTTGATTGTATCAATCACAATATTTTAATAGAAAAACTGAAATTCTATGGAATTAGAGGTTCTTGCTTGGATTGGTTTGTAAGTTATTTAAATAATAGACTCCAGTATGTATCAATTGACAATGTGTCCTCTGAAATAAAATCAATTTCTTTAGGCGTACCCCAGGGATCAGTATTAGGCCCGTTACTTTTTCTTTTATACGTTAATGATATTCAATATGTAAGTGATATACTCAACCCAATTGTTTTTGCAGATGACACCAATTTATTTTTAACAGGGGACAACGTACAGACGCTGAATAACACACTCTCTACTTAATTATCTAAGGTCAATTCATGGTTTTTAGCAAACAGACTTAAATTAAATCTTGATAAAACTGTTTGTATGTTATTCCAACCTAAAAATAAAAATATTAATTGTAATGAAATAGAGGTATGTAGCAATGGTTGTAATATACCATTTGTTCATTTTACTAAATTTTTGGGAGTTACCATAAATGATAAATTAACTTGGAAAGAACATATTAACAGCGTGTCTTGTAAAGTAGCACAAACTATTACAAACAATTAGGTGTCATGAACAGACTTAAACATATATTACCTCTGAATATCCTTCTTAATCTGTATTATACAATGATTTTACCTCATTTTAACTATTGTAATATTGTTTGGGGAAATTGCTCTGATTGCCATCTGAGTAGATTAAGAATACTTCAAAAACGTGCAATAAGAATTATCACAAACTCTAGCCCTCGTACACACACTGCACCATTTTTTGCCAAATATAAAATACTCACTATAGATCAAATCAATAATCAACAAACTGCTATATTTATGTATTCTTATTACAATAATCTCTTGCCAAACTTTCTTAATAAATGTTTTGTACAGAATAAATCACTTACTGGTCGTCTAACTAGACAAGCTAATGATCTTTTTATTCCAAACTTCAAATACACATTTTCACGAAACACTATTCAATATGTCGGACCTAAACTTTGGAATTCTTTACCGAATGAACTCAAACATTCCCCCACACTCCTGTCTTTCAAACGGAAATATAAATTTTATCTATTTACTCCATAAGATAGTTTTATATTTGCCTCTCCCTCCCCTTTATTTGTCTTTTACTTTCTTTTGCTTTGTCTGGGGTTTTTAGGTTAAGTATCTTTTTTTTTCTTATGTAATTTATGTATTCCATTTTTTTTTTCTTTCATTGGGGATTGACCTTGATAGATCAATATGGCCTTTGTCAATCCCCTCCACATTTTGATTTTCTATGTTCTTTTTTTATGTATATATTGTTACTATTTATACTTGTATTTGTTATTATCTATGTATGTGCTCGATTGTAATGTTTATTACATGTTTTTTTACTCAATATGTGGAAATAAATTGAATTGAATTGAATTGTAATATAAGGATCAACTGAAGGTAATAAATACTAAGCCCTCTACAGTTGAAACTAAACCTTTCCCCATGGAGTCTAATTTCATCCAATGCCACAATGTTTTCTGATTCAATAATCACACAACCACTCTCCAGAAGAATACAAGAACCCACATACTTGTCGAAACGCCGAGTTTGGGTGGTCGTTTTCAGGACCATTACCCCCGAAAGATATATAGTGAAGCGTGAAAACCACTACACTCCAGCACAACCATAAACACCATTGGGAATGTTGTTTATCGATCAGTTCTCATCTTCCAACTATCATTTTGTTTGTTAGAATCATTTCTAACAAAATATCTCCTTGCTCCACAGAAAGAGAACAACGTTCGTTGTATCTACAGTGCAGGGTCTTATTGCTATAAAAATGGATTCATTCATCCACTTCAATCCAGTCTATTGAAACAGATTTGCTCACATTCGTTCCATGTCAGTATAGTATCTGACTGCTGGCGAGCAGGTTTCCACGTATTGGAGTCCTAAATGGGCTACAATACACGTAGCCTACTAGAAAAGGTGAAAGTGGTTTTGCAAAGTTTATAATCACTAAAGTGGCCTGTAAGGATAAACATTATTCCAAAGTAATTACTACCCAAAAACACTAAAGAATTAATAAATACTAACCATAGACTAAAAAACATTTCAGTCAGTGCTAATTACATGTATGACTTGACAAGAAAATACTATGAGCATTAAATACTTCAGAAAAGAGAAGGGAAATACCAAGGATCCTTCACAAGATGGTAGTTTTGTTAAAAAAAGAAAACTTTCCTGGCATTATGATTCAAAATACTGAAACTTTAACCCCTCAGTTTCTTTCGCCTTCCTCCCGAGCGTATATAGTGGGCGGTTACATTCATCTCTAACATATCACTTATTTTAGTGAATCCCTTTATGTTTGGTTTATTAAATGTGATATATGGATTGTTAAACTCATTATTAATATCTGTTTTCCTTTCCAATCAGAACTTTGTAAAATACCCATCAACCAAATTGAAACTTCAATATTTTTATATTTCATATATCAAAATTACAATAAGAAAATGTATTCTCCACCGACACAGGTGATTCTATACATACTTTCCAGCCCTTCGAAGTTGAAAAAAGTCTCGGAACCCATTTAATTTTCTGAAGCTGAGTAATCGATTGATACAAGTCATCTTTAACCCCCCCCCCCCCCCGTCATCGTATTCTTTAAAAAACTTAGTCACGCTTTACTCTATTAGGACCACCCCATATTCATACAGTAATGTGTTCACCTAAATGAAAAAGGTATAGATAATGTGCTGGCTGCATATAAAAGCTGAGAGGTAGCAAAAGTTTTCACAATTTGGATTTTCCCATGTAATGATAAATTCCAGGTTTTCCATAAATATTTAATGTTTGATAAATTCTTTGTTATTGCACCATTTTATCCTCAAGAGATGTCGATTCCAAGAATTTTCAAAACGTTAAAAAACTTTATATCCCATTGGTATATAGCTGCATTGGTAATTTTGACTGATTTGTTTTGAGAGTGTCGATTGAGAACAATCTCGATCTCTACATGTTGGAGATCACCAATTTAAAATTTTAAGCATGATGTGTAAGCCCGATATTCTAAAAGTCAAACAATTTTTAAAAAGTATAAATATTTAAAAGCTCCTACATTTTTTTGTTATAGAGTGACGGGGATAAACAATTTGCATAAAATGTTAAAACATTGTTTATGTGTATTTAAACATAAAGTCTTGTCCGTCCCTTTTCCGCAATCTGATTTTTATTATGATTCATGAATAATTTCATCATAATCATCTTTTTCTTTTCAGGTTGCTTTGATTTTCGTTGCACATCTAGTTTCTCTGTATTGTTCAGTGGACAAATCCACCCAAACAAAAAGTTCATCTGAATACAAAGAGAAAAATCCAACAAGCCTACAAACACATGCATAAGTTTCATCAAAATCGGATGTAAAATAATAAAGCTTTGACATTTTAAAGTTTCGCTTAATTTCACAAAATGTTTTTATGCATATCCTGGTTTGTATGTAAAATGAAGGGGACCGATGACATCACCCCACCCCCCGAAAATCTAACAAGCAAAAAAAAAATTATCACCCAAAATGTAAGGTCATTTCGTCCAAAATAAATTTGACAAGCAAAAAAAAATGGTTATCACTTTCAAAGGGGGGAGCACACTATGGAAAAAACCCTTTTCCAATACAAATTTTGAATGGTGTATAATAGACCCAGTGGCGTACCGTAGGTCGCGGCATGGGGGGCACCACTAAATCTTTTTAGTCACTTAGTGAGCGCGCGAAGCGCACTGAGTATAGCGAGATATACTGACCTAATAGAGACATTTTAAGGACAGTACCATTAAACGAATATGTATCTCACTGGTCAAATAATGCGAGCGCGAAGCGCGAGCTGAAATTTTTGTAAATATACCAAACAGGGACATTTTAAGGACTATATTTTTAGGAATACATCTCACCATAGTCATCTAATGCGAGTGCCAAGCACTTGCTTATTTCGTTAGGATTATATCTAAAGACATGAAGCACTTGTATTCATTATAAACATGATTAACATACACATCTCATTAATCAGATATTGCGAGTGCGAAGCGCGCGCTGAAATTTTTGGAAATTCAGAACTGAAGAGGGGCATTTTGAGGCATGTTTGTAGGAATTCATGACGACCACGGCGTATTTCACTAACCAAATAATGCGAGCGCGAGCTGAAATTTTTTGTATATATCGACCCCATACAGGGATGTTTTAAGGACTATTTTTAAGGAATCCACTCACCATACTCATCTAATACGAGTGCCAAGTGCTTGCTAATTTTGTTAGAATTACATCTAAACACAGTCAGCACTTTTTGTAGTCATTGTAATCATGATTATCACACACATATTGCGCACGCGAGCAGCTGAAATTCAGGAAATTCAGACCTATAAGCATGATAAGAGGGGCATTCTAAGGTTTGTTTGTAGGAATTCACTTAGACAATATACGTATCTCACTAACCAGATGATGCGAGCGCAAAGCGCAAGCTGAAAGTGTTTGATATTTAGATTTTAAAAAGGGACATAGTAAGGACTGATTTAAGGAATTCATGAAGAGCAGACATCACCAATCCACTAATGCGAACGTAAGCACGGACAGGGAATGTTTTATATGCAGACCTTAAACTGGGGGCAATCACTTTAAGTAGTCATGAAAAAGAAGTATATGTCATTACATTACAACAAGTTTCTTATACACCAATATCAACCTGTACGCACACTGCGATCATCCCAATCTAGTCTCTTCCATATTCCACTATCTAAAAAAAAATCCTGGGGTGTTCGAGCCTTTGCTCATGCCGGACCAGCCCTGTGGAATTCAACACATGAGCTGAAGAACTCAAACTCTTAACATCCTTTAACGGCAACCTAAAATTGCATTAATATTTGTTCACCAGAAGGTACTACGTTTGAAGACAGATATTTTTCTTCATTCGTAATTTACCCTTTTTGTATATATACTTCTTAAGTAATCATTACCTTTATGTTTTGCTCTCTTCTAAACGCCTTGAGCATTTAATCAAAATGGATAAGAGCTATACATGTATCCTAGTATGTCATATGTATTATTATTACATAAGACAATAATAACTCGAAGTGCGAGGAAATGTATATAATTATTTGGTGTATATTGACTTTGGACGTTTTAGTATACAACAGGATTATATATCTCGTTAAACAGACAATGCGAGCACCAGGAACAATGAAGACATAGGCCCTGAGCAAATTATGTTTCATAAAGTTATGAAAAAATGTTTCCTATGTGATATAACATATAACATAATTATAATATAATTAAACAGTATAATTGAAAAATGTATTTTTCTATCCCACTACGTTTTTCTTCCTTTTCCCTCTTTTTGTCCTTTCCCCAGATTATTTTTATTTTTTGTCAGCCAATGGGGTGGGGCATGCACGTGTCCTCCTATGCCTCCCCCGTACTTACGCCACTGAATAGACCACAGATAATAGGGGGGCATTTGATATTGTGTTCCCCCTTTAAAAATAGTAGGGGGCGCGTCCCCCTGTCCCCCCTGGGACTTCCGCCCATGCACCCACTCACTATTTCTTTTGCATTTTATTGTACGGAATACAAAACAATTTAAAGTTTTATTCCTTCCTGAACGGTAGAATTACCATTGTTTTGACAGTTACACTTCGTAATTCCGAAGGTTCTTTATTCCGAAGGTTCGTAATTCCGAAACACGTAAATTGCCTATACCTCATGTTCATTAATCCGAAAACGAAAAAGGGTTTGTTAATCCGAGCGTTTGTGGCGTTATTCCGACGGTTCGTTATTCCGAAAACGAAATAAGGTTCGTTGTTCCGAAGGTTCGATAATCCGAAAACGAAATAAGGTTCGTTGTTCCGAAGGTTCGTTAATCCGAAAACGAAATAAGGTTCGTTGTTCCGAAGGTTCGTTAATCCGAAAACGAAATAAGGTTCGTTTTTCCGAAGGTTCGTTAATCCGAAAACGAAATAAGGTTCGTTAATCCGAAAAATGAAAACCGGGAAAGCAGAGGCAGAGGCAAGGGGGGGGGGGACACTGTTGCCGTTTAATTGTTATGAGGATGGGAAGGCAAGGGCAGCCGACCGAATTTTCGTTTCGGGTGTAAAGCCAAAAAATGAAACTCATACGTCAAAATGGACACTTTGGTGATATTTTCACCTTAAGATTATCATCTGCTTGAAGTCATTGTGTGTTTGATAGTGATTAAGTAGAGAAAAACCTTTTTTGAAGTGATTTCTTATTATGGCAAAACGTATATTTAGGCTTTATTTTTCGGGAGAGTATAATGAGCGAGCGGCTTGGTAAAACAAATTCAAAGGTGAAGTTGTAAAACTTTTTTTGGGGTCAATTATTCTTTAAATGGCATTATTGCGAGGTGTTGCGAGCGTGAATCACAAGCTAAAACTTTAGGGTATTTCAATAAAAACTGAAAATAAGTTTTTAAAAATCCGAGCAGATTTCTGCTGTCATTAAAAAGATGTGCATCTAACTAAAAAATTAACACGAGCGCAAAACGCGAGCTTAAACATACTGACCAGAAAAGGAACCTGTTAAAGAAAGCATTTAGTGACCACTTTAGGATGCATATTTCACCAATCGAATGAGAGTGCGAAGCGCAAGCTGAAAATTTGCAATATTCCAGCCTTCATGAAAATTTAACTTAACTTGTATACTTTAAAAAGAGTATTTTATTTCGAAAAGACACGAAAAACTGCATTTTTATTTTTGAAAAAGGAACTTTCCCATTTTGGAAAATATTCATTTCCCTGTTTTTTATTTCATTTTTGGGGTGCAAATCATGCCCCCCTGCCTCCCTCCCGGCGGATCCAACTTTCGTCAAATAGAGGGGGGGGGGCATTTTTTTTTCAGCCATATTTTCCTCGATCGGCAGCTTAAAGTTGATTTTTGTTTGTTTCTTTGAAAGGGTATAGTCCTAACAGTCAATAATTAGCTTTATACTTATAAAATAAAGTTAATATGTAATAACATGATAAACACTTTTTAAATAATGCGAGCGCGAGCTATATATCTTTTTTAGTATGATGGGCAATTATGTTTGTGATCTTCAAAACGAGATGCCAATGTAAATAAATTTAGATAATAACTGCGAACAAGAAGCGCAAACAGAAATTTTAAATATATAAGCTCTGACCTGATCTAAAGGGGACATTTTAAGAACTTTTTGCAGTTAGCCATGAAGACGATGCGTGTTTCAACCAGTGGCGGCGGAACATATTTTCCTTGGGGGGGGGCAAAGCCAAAAAAGGGGCCAATGGGGGCAATTTGGTGCAAACATATATTTTCACCATGAAATTATCATCTGTGTAAAGAGGTTGTGTGTTTTGTAGTAATTGATTTTTTTTACCTGAGAAAACTCTGGTAAAAACTGAAATCTAAGGTTAGTCTGATTTCCACCATTGACTTTAGCACAGGGCAAAAACTCCGGTAACAACAACCTGAGTTTTCTCAGGTAAAAAGTTTTATGCAACGGGCCCCAGGTCAGTATATAAAACAATTACAGCTCTCCCTCGAGTTAATTCTTTAGAAAGATGCACATCTTTCTCACGATTACAAAAAATGCTCAGAATATTTAAGTTCACGTCTTGTTACATGAAATGTCTACTAGTTTGAGCTTGCGATTCGCGCTTTCAACATCTCACAAGGATCATTATTAGTATCATTTTTATTTTTATTACCAGCAGAAGCTTAAAAATTACATCCCCTCCAATACAAATCCTATTATCTAGAGGTTACACGCAACACACTTGATCCCCTGCATCTTCAAACAATTTGCTTATAGGTAGCAATTGCGCAGATAAAATCGAAATTAGCCTATGCTTGATCAGGGCGCCTTTATTCTTAATGAAATACATGCTTTTGGCCACAACACACGCATGTATCATCGATCGTTATTACTATCATTGCATAATATCGTGTAATCTTGTAATGACAACACCGTTTTTTGTTACCAAAATGAATAATTTTCATTTTCGGAAATACGAACCTTATTTAATATTCGGATTAACGAACCTTATTTCGTTTTCGGATTGATGAACCTTCAGAATTACGAACCTCACTTCGTTTTCGGATTAACGAACCTTCGGAATTACGAACCTTATTTCGTTTTCGGATTAACGAACTTTTTTTCGTTTTCGGATTAACGAACCTTATTTCGTTTTCGGATTAACGAACCTTATTTCGTTTTCGGATTAACGAACCTTATTTTGTTTTCGAAATAACGAACCTTATTTCGTTTTCGGATTGACGAACCTTCGAAATTACGAACCTCATTTTGTTTTCGGATTAACGAACCTTCGGAATTACGAACCTTATTTCGTTTTCGGATTAACGAACCTTCGGAATTACGAACCTTATTTCGTTTTCGGATTGACGAACCTTCGGAATTACGAACCTTCGGAATTACGAACCTTCGGAAATACGAACCTTCGGAATAACCGAACCTTCGGAATTACGAAGCTTCGGAATTACGAATGTATGCGGTTTTGACATCGGCATAATCAAAATTAAGGATCATTATAATTGTAAAAATCTGTAAAAAAATTGAAATATTGCAGCTACAGCTGCCAGCTTTAATTCTCTTTATTTCTTTTAATTCTATTTTTAAGCCTAAAATCTTGTGTTTCCTTAAAATTTTGAAAAACGTAACGAAAATCATCATTCTTATACAAGTTTAAAATTAAATCTTAAATCAACTGGGCAACATCCTATACTCTATCACTTTTTCCCTAAAAAAAATCACACTTAATGGGATAAACTCTTACCAATTGGCAGAATATTGTATATACAGTGCGTATCAAAAAAAGTTTACACTGAGAAAAAATCCTGTAAAATTATATATTTGTAATATCCTAAAGATTTTTCCACATTTTAACATTGGTACAGATCCATTTCAGCAAATGACGATATAACTGTCGAAAAATATTTCCGCTTGAGTGAGCACCACTTACTTTTGAAAAGTTAGTGAAAAATGATTTGCGCAGAACTTGGAAATAGTTATGCGAATAAAAGTAGACCTTAATCATGAAGAACACGTGGAATTTAGCAAGTAAATTGATTTGATGATATCTTTTACCCTTTTTAACTTGTTTCCTTGCCCAAAACACTTCGAAGAGTGCATTGCGCCCCACCCCACTCCCCAACACACCGAGGCCATCTTGACGATATTTGCTTTACACTGAGCTGTGATTTACATGAAAGGCCTAAGGCTTCATTTTCATTTTATTAATCATTTTCAAACTTGGGAAAAGTGTGGAGGAAACAAGTATCAAATTAAAAATGAAATGTAAACCCACTTTAATGATACAAACTTAGTGAAAAATGCTGGAGATGTCTGATATAAACTTTTGTTCAGATTCAGTTATGTCCTCAGATCCAGCTGGCACACAAACGGGTAAAGGTTGTGCTTACTAAGTGTTGAAATTTCAATTTGGGTGGCAAAATTGTTACAAAATGCTGGAATGTATCCGTTTTATTTCAATCGACTAAAAGTGCAAGGGAAATGTATGAGAAATGTTTCGCAGGGTAAGTTTGATTTCGCCCTTTCCCCTTGACACAGCGTGAAAAACGAGCATTTCTGCGCAAACAGATTTCTGCGAGCTTTACAAAAATGGACAGTGCTCACTCAAGTGTAACATTCTGTCAAAACTTTTACTTTCATTAGATAGATGAGACCCAAACCCAAGATTATGTGTGAAAAAATTACCCACATGTTGTATATTTTTTAATTCCCAGGGCTTTTTCAAAGTGTAAACTTTTTTTTGATACGCACTGTATACTGCAAAAATAAGGAACAAGTGCACTGATATAATCGACTCTCTCATACTAACAAAAATGTGAAAAATGAGCGGGACATATTTTACATCCGATTTCGTTAAAATTTTCAGTGTTATGCTTCTTTTAATTGATTTAAATCAGCTTTCTTTTAGGAGGACTTGACCTTTCATAAATAGTAAATTTCACTCACTTGTTACGCTGTTATAAGGTTTTCTTTTTTTCTATGATCGAGAACAATACTATTTTGTAATGGTGATATTCATTCACTGCAATAATACAGGTTATATAAAGTAGGCCTACAAGGCGTATATTGATCGATATAACTGACCAATTCATATATAGGTGCATTTATAATATACCAAAAATATATAGCCATTAAAATTAAATGAGAATTTTATGATTTAACACAGACAAAAATTGAATCAGAAAAAACTGACCGATAGTTTAATATTGCACTGCATAATGAATAATAATAAACAAAGAAATCAAGTGACCCACACCCCCATCCACAACAACAACAACAACAAAATATACAAATAGAAAAAATAAACAAAATCACATGGAGAGAGACAGAAACAAAAAGAATGAAAGAAAGAAAGAAAGAAAAAAATAGAGAAATAAAGAAAGGAAGGAAGAAAAAGTAAGAAAGAAACGAAAAAAAGACAAAAATAATGATAATGAAAGAAATAAAAAAACGAAACTGGTAGAGGGAAGTCGGCATTAACTTGACCAGGGAAATTGACTACTCAAAGAGGGAAGTTCACCCTGACGAAAGCTTTGATTTAAAAATAGCATAAAAAAATATATTTGTGAAGGTTTGAGGAAAATCCAGTAAAGAGAGTTATGAGAATTTCATTTCTTTTACGGTTATGTAAAATAAAATGCATTAATAAAATAAAAAATAAAATCATAAAATCAATCAAATTTATTAAAAAATGAATAAATTAGTCTTTGATAGATTTTCCTCAAACCTTCGCCAACATTTTTTTATTATTATTTTCTGTTTCTTTTACAGTAAGCTTTTTTGCGCTGCAGAGCGATTTTCTCCCTATTCAAAACACACGGCACTAAACTGTCCAAAACTCGGGCCAATACTTGTGGTTGTTAATACTTTACTTTTATCGAAAATTGACCAATCACAATCATATTAGAAGATAAAGGATTAGTAAGGTTATTCTATTTGAGCCAAAAAAGGGGGTGTGTTGCAATTACCTCTTGAAACACGCAACAAAAAATCCATTAGCGTAAGAACATTATACCCTGTGAAATTAGATTTCATATTGTATTCAAATCAAATTATGATGGAAAATCATAAACATGCAGAGACTTTGTACATTCGGTTCACAATCATCTGCAAGTTCATAAGGTAATTTATCACCCTGTCGTGTGTGAGTGATTTTAGGATGAACCATTGATGATTGACAAGGATTGATTGATTGATATAGTTAGTCTTTTTCCCGCAAGTTTAAGTAATATATAACAGGTCAAACATTTCTTATTTTAGTGTACAATCTCAAAACCTTATCAAAATGTCAGTTTTCTTTCTAAAATGCTTTTTGTACAACATTTATACCTAACATTGAGTAATATTCTCAATAAATGAGCTTGAAATGTTTAGCTTTAACACTTTCCCTCAAATCGGGACCGGTGTGTCGAGACTACGCGGTATGAGGCTCTTGAAATGGCCGTCTCATTACTTCCGAAACTTCTGTAGGCCTAGAGGATCTAGTCTATTTCGTTTTCATCTGAATTTGAAGTTTGATTTTTGGTATTCAGGAGAAAGGCTCTTCATAAACCCTTGGATTTATCACTTCTAGCCATTAGAATTCTAATTTCTGAATATCTTTCATAAGGATGGAAATTATGGCGAGTGTTAGAACAATGTTTAAATCGAGTCGAGTTCTCGTAGGCTGTTGCCGCCGCTATGCTGCCTCTACCTCTGGAGGTGACCAGGCCAGACTTCAGGGGCTGAAGGCTCTCCGGCTTCCGCAGATGAATAAGGTAGTCTGGAGTGGAGAAGAATATCTAACGTAATTGATGGCAGCCACAGCCAGCCAGGCAGGCAAATACTTTGAAGAATACGGAATAGGCCTACATACATAGACAGTAAATTGGGAGATGGAAAGAGCGAGAAGCCAACGGAATTGAATTGAAGAAAATTTAGAGAACTTTTTAGTCTTGTTTTTTATTTGAAGTGAAACTAAACTAAGTTAAAGTCAAGAGTACAGCCAGGGCCCAGGCCAAACGACCAAGTCCAAGATCACCTTTGTAACAACTGGAAACAAAGAGAAATATTTATAAGAGAATAGAGTAGCCTACGTTCTAATACTTTATAAAATCAAGTATTTTTTCATAAAGATGAGGTAAAACAGGGACTTTATAAATAGGGCCTATATGATCAGGATGTAAATGATTTGTGAAAAATAACATGATTAAGCAAAAGTTTAAATTATAGCTAGGATATCCGATTTTGATTTAATTTTCAGTGTATATTATGTTTGCCCCTATTTTTATCAACTTGTTTAACCTTTTTAGGACTTTTTTGTAATTGTTTGAAGATATGCTTTTTCTTTCCTTAATTGCCTACGCCCCTCAATATTCCATTTGTCTATATTAAGATCTACTTGTAAACTCCATATAAACATGAGTCATATACTCATTGTTAGCTTAGGTCGTTGTAACCTTTCACGTAATCCTGGCTGTGTGACTCGATCTCAGTGTGATTGTATTTCCTATGAAAAATCTTTCTGAAACTTTTTTTGAGGATGCACTGTTTCAAGAATGAATTCCTTATATATATGGTGAGACTACCACATATCGACCACCTCTTTTGAAACCGACCACCTTGCGCGCATTAAAATTATTGCGTATTACAAACGATACGCGCGGGAGTGTAGGCGCAGTGTCCATAGAAACGGTAAGAATCGATTTTACAAGAAAAAAAGAAGCAACAAAAACTAAAAATTTAGTAGAATTAATCAAAATTGTATTGACCAGACCCAAACCCCGCTGAAAAACCAAGAAATCCGATAGGAAACGGCTTTAGAACAAATACCCGTCATCAGACGTCGAATCATGAGCTGGAGCTCGCAATGGAAGTAGTGGGTCGATCATTTAGCATGTTTACATCATAGAACTGATTTAGAAGAGTAAAAAAATCGCCACCGCGTCAAAAATCGGCTGTAAACTTAGTGTATTGCGGGTGGTCGGTTTCATAAGACGGATGCAAATGTAAAATTGTCCTTTTTGTTGTTCGTCGATATATACGCGGATTGAATCGGAGGCGCCGTGCGAAACATGGGAATCTGATCTGCTTAATTTTCTGCACAAATGAAACGAAAACTGGGTAAAATTGATGAATATTTTCGCAGATATGATGCTTAGAAGATTAGGTGGTCGATAACGGCTAGTTCCAACTATACGCTCCATAGACCCTCACAATTCATGTAGTATACGGCTTGTGCATCAAGAATAATTTTATGTGATGATGACTTTATTGATTGTCTTGTCTTGGTCTATTGTGTCTAAAAAGAGTTGAAATCTCATTCTATTGTGAAGCAGGTTGACCATCCTGGGTCACAATTGTTCATGTAGTTTTAACTCAAGACCCCTTATGAACCATGACAGTAAAATATGTCCTTTAGGCCTGATTTTTTTTCTATAATGAGGAGAGCATCTGATATTCAATAGTCTCTACCAGGATTGCTAAATATTGTTTTGAAAAACTATGCATACCTAATTCACATAACATTAAGAGCTCTTGCTGAAGTTTATTGCAACATAGGAAGTTTATTATAATGTAAAAGATTTTCCCACAGATTTGATATACCGGTAAATATTTACCTTGTAGGATGGGGGGGGGGGGAGGGGGTGCATGTCAGAACATTTAAAGGTCAAGTCCACCTCAGAAAAATGTTGATTTGAATCAATAGAGAAATATCAAACTAGCACAATGCTGAAAATTTCATCAAAATCGGATGTGAAATAAGAAAGTTGTGCCATTTCAAAGTTTTGCTTATTTTTAACAAAATAGTTATGTGAACGAGCCAGTTACATCCAAATGAGAGAGTCGATGATGTCACTCACTATTTCTTTTGTTTTACATTGTTTGAATTATACAACATTTCAATTTGTATGAATTTGACAATTAGGACCTCCTTGTCTGAACCACAAAATGTTAAAATAATGGAATTCCACGTGTTCAGGGAGGAATGAAACTTCATTTTACATGACAATGACAAGAAAATTAAAATATTTCATATGATAAGATACAAAAGAAATAGTGAGTGAGTGATGTCATCGGTTCCCTCATTTAATACTGACTGAGATGCGCATATAACTGTTTTGTGAAATGATGCGAAACTTTAAAATGTCATAACTTTCTTATTTTACATCCGATTTTGATGAATTTTTCAGTGTTATGCTTGTTGAATTTTTATCATTTTATTCAAATCAAGTTTTTGTTGGGGGGGACTTGTTCTTTAAGCTCATAAAATGTTTTCATGTTTTTAAACTTGTTTTTATTATGTACTATTCGAGGGCCCCACTGGAGACCATTTTATTGCCCAATGGGCTACCCTGGTTAAATATACAGTACCGGGTATTGGAATAAATGTAACAAAAATAATAAATAAACATTTTATTTTGATCTGCATTTTCTCAACATACATGCATCATTTAGGAATGAATGTGAAACTATTTGTTGTGACACTGTTTCACTTTACCATCAAACTATCTTTGTCCAAACAAACAACATGTTTAAATATGTAAGTGTTCATTTCCAGAAATTAGTCTTTGAGTTAACCTTTATATTTTAATAAAATATGGATTTAAGGTTTTTTAAAAGTAAATGTAAAAGTAAATGTCGTACCGTAAAAAGCTATAATAAAAACCTACATTTTCATCTTTGGTTTTTTTCATTCAGAGACTCGTTGCAGAAGGGTTATTATTGTGGTTACTTTTTCATCAATTCAATTCTTTATTCCATTATCATTCAAAACATAATACAAAGTAATATAAATCAGAGACAATTTTACAGATGAACATTCTTACTTCGTAAAAAAAACAGTATGAAATTGAGGGGGTTCGCTAGAAGCAAAGCTTGTAAAGTGTTGATCCCCCTTGGAAAGGAAAGAAATGTTGTTGACTTATTCATATATGTGTATATATACAGGAAAGAAAAAAGAGAAGGAAAAAATGTTAACTTCCTTTTAAGTTCATTGCAGAGAGATTGTGGTAACTTTTGAATCAAATTTGAACTTCCTTGGAATTCATTTTGATAGGCTGTTGAGCATTGTTACTGTGGTACATGTAGATACCATATGAGGGTAAATTTACTATGATTAAACATTCATGCAGCAGGTATGGTCTGAATTTATTGTGAATTACATGTGCATTTAATTCATTAGTACTAGTACTTGGTCTATGTACATTGGTTGCGGGATTGGTTGTTCTGCAAATCTGTTGGCTCCACTCAGGAGAAATTTCAAAAAGTAAAAAAAAAAAAAAAAAAAAAAACTCAGCCTAACAGAAGGTTTTTAGCAATCTTCTTGATTAGGTGCATGTTCTGTAGGTTATAGACTTGTTTATTGGGTAAAATGTATAAAAAGAGCAAGTAGAAATATGTGAGTATCAATGACAGTATTAAATAAATTTGACCCCATTAACAACAATAATGAAATTTAAATATTGTAGACCTATTTAAAAAAAATCAACTGGATCCAAAACATGATTTCTGGTAAAGTGGGAAAAGATGGCAAATCATTATTCAAGAAACTTAAAATGTAGACACTATTTTAGTTTCCATCATGTATTTTTATTCTGCTGTTACATATTTATGTTTTTAGTGATTTGAATTGCCTTTCGTTGAATACTAATTAAAAGTCTGATTTCATAGACTACGTCCCAGGGGCGTGTTCACGCGGCATGGCGCGATCGATCAGCTGCTTGTGGTGTGCGCACTTTTTGTTTACAAATTGCATTCAAGATAGTTGAATCGAGGACGGGGCACTGACTGAGCCGTGTCTGGGTTAATACTGACTCAAGAAAGTAATTATTCTAACAATGTCTTCGGCACCAAAACATTTCCAAAGGGACCACCTCCAACATTCCAGACATTATGGACCAGATATTTTACGGGATACAAAGCTGAATAAGGTAGATTCACGTACAAACTAACAGTCATATATTTCATTTCGTTTTCGCCGCTGCGTTCAGTGAGCCAACGACATTTTCTACACTGCCTTCGCCAGAGTTCTGGCTGGGTGGGTGATTGGGACGGGTGAGCTCCACTGGAGTGACACGGCACAGCTTACTTAGCTTAGACAGCTGTCTGTTTCGAGGAGTTTTTTAACATTTTTTTTTTATTTCTCCTCGTACACAGACGGCTCGCTATCGTGCAGCCACAATTAGGGGACTTGCAATGCAAAATCCCCCTAGTCTTGAGGACGCAATGATGATGATTTTTTTAGATATGTCTTACATTCTTTCATCATTGACGTCTTGACACTCTCTCCATAACGCCTTCAGCGAACGACCAAAACAAAGATGGATTTCCCCCCAAAATCCATCTTTTTAAACCGAACTAACTAGAAATTTGTTAATTTTATTAATTCTTACACCTTCCTACGCCTAATGCGTAGGAAGGTTTTAAATACTACTTAAAAAAATGTAAAAAAAATGAAGATTTCTTACCTAACTGATGCCGCGTAGACCTCTCGTTCCACATGTAAACAACGGAAATACAATAGCGTCGACCCTTGAACCGCTTATGTATGACGTACTTCCGGAAAGCAATGCCGTCTTAACGAACAATTTAGAGATAAAAAATCTTATTTAACAAATATTAAAATTATTTTGTGATCATAAATAATTTATATATATTGATATAAAATATTTATGATCACAAAATAATTTTAATATTTGTTAAATAAGATTTTTTATCTTTAAATTGTTCGTTAAGACGGCATTGCTTTCCGGAAGTACGTCATACATAAGCGGTTCAAGGGTCGACGCTATTGTATTTCCGTTGTTTACATGTGGAACGAGAGGTCTACGCGGCATCAGTTAGGTAAGAAATCTTCATTTTTTTTACATTTTTTTAAGTAGTATTTAAAACCTTCCTACGCATTAGGCGTAGGAAGGTGTAAGAATTAATAAAATTAACAAATTTCTAGTTAGTTCGGTTTAAAAAGATGGATTTTGGGGGAAATCCATCTTTGTTTTGGTCGTTCGCTGAAGGCGTTATGGAGAGAGTGTCAAGACGTCAATGATGAAAGAATGTAAGACATATCTAAAAAAATCATCATCATTGCGTCCTCAAGACTAAAATCCCCCCGTCCATTGTTGTCTTTAATGAATAAAAATTTTGAAAATTAACGCGACAAAAATGTAAATTAATATTACCTCTTGGCAATAAGTGCCAAAAAACGGAGAAAAATCAAGTTAAAAGGAACAAAAACAGTGACTAACCTCGGCTGTCATGCAAATTCACTTCCCTGTTTTATCTGATCTTAAGTACACAAACATATGGCCACTGAGTCCCCTGTACAGATCGCGCTAGAACTTCGGTCTCTGTATTTGGTGAGTGAAGCCAACGGAGTTCAGCTGAACAACCAACATTACCGAGACCGAAGCTTTTGGTCTAAGCTTAGCTTAGACAGCTGGCAGCCGTCTGTTTCGAGGAGTTTTTAACTTTTTTTTCTCCAAGTACACAGACGGCTTGCTATCGTGCTGCCACCATTAGGGGACTTGCAATGCAAAATCCCCCCGTCGGGGCTCTTCAATTTTTGAAAATTAACGCGACCAAAATGCAATTCCCTCTTGGCATTAATTGCCCCAAAACGGAGAAAAATCAAGTTAAAAGGAACAAAAACAGTGACTTACCTCGGCTGTCGCGCAAATTCATTTCCCCGTTTTATCCGATCTTAAGTACATAAACATATGGCCATTGAATCCCTGTACAGGTCACGGTAGAACTTCGGTCTCTGTATTTTGGTGAGTGAAGCCAACAGAGTTCAGCTGAACAACCAACATAACCAGAGACCGAAGCTTTTGTTCTCGGCACAGCTCAGACGACATCACGATGACCAATGCAGTGGTTTTTAATTGAGTCGTTCGAACGGTTCGACCTCATACAATTGATGCAAGCACATCTGAGTCCAACTTTCAATGGCTGGTTTGATAATCAGCACCAACTTTCTATAAAACTGTAGGCCCTAGGCCTAATGTCAGTCGACATCTAACTTAGATTATCATTAGATCATGTGATTGTAGATGATTGATCTAGATCTATATTATTTCTTTATTTATGAGTCTGTTCAGTTGTTTAGACATGATTTACCCCCAAAATATTAAATAAAAATAATTAAGAAACATGTAGAGTCTAGATCTGTTCCTCTTAAGACTTTACTCTGAACTTCAACTTCAATTCACATCATTAGACAGCTGGCAGCCGTCTGTTTCGAGGAGGTTTTTTAACATTATTTTTTTATTTCTCCAGACTCGTACACAGATGGCTTGCTATATATCTAACAGCCACCATTAGGGGGTTTACAATGCAAAATCCCCCCCGTCAGGGCTCATTGACTTTTGTCTTTATTTCATAAAAATATATAAAAAGAACTTGTCCAAAATAAAGATTTATTATTCCATTTTGGCCTGAAATGCACTAAAACGGGGAAAAATAAACTTATAGGTCAAGTCCACCTCAGAAAAATGTTGATTTGAATCAATAGAGAAAAATCAGACTAGCACAATGCTGAAAATTTCATCAAAATCGGATGTAAAATAAGAAAGTTATGACAGTTCAAAGTTTCGCTTATTTTTAACAAAATAGTTATATGAATGAGCCAGTTACATCCAAATGAGAGAGTCGATGTCACTCACTATTTCTTTTGTTTTTTATTGTTTGAATTCTACAATATTTCAATTTTTACGAATTTGACAATTAGGACCTCCTTGCCTGAAGAACAAAATGGTAAAATAATGGAATTCCACGTGTTCAGGGAGGAATGAAACTTCATTTCACAACGTACATGTAGTATGTCAAATCTTTCATACGTATAGTAGTCCTTGGTGTAAAAAGTGGCATTTTCATTATTTATTTTTTTGCACCATAATTCATATTCCTTGCTAGAAATAAACATGCCAATGAACAGATGATTGGTTTATTGCTTCTGGTGCCAGGAAGTAATTAAAGCACAAAGGAAGGTATTGAATGGATTGTGCTGGTAGTCTGGTATACAGCATACAGTACATATACTTTGATTCTCCACGATATTGCAATTTGTGTCTCTGGAAATATGTACTCTTTATTAAAAAAAGAACAACAAATTCTATTCTTTTATTCAGGTCTGAATTTTTTTAGATTATACTGTTTCAACATTGTAGCTTGATTACAAACCCAGTCGAGGTTCTGCAAAATTTGATGCATGTTAAATGAATCAAAAGTACATGTCTAATGAATTGGAAAAGGTAAAATGGTGAATCCAGGTGAATACATTAATAATCTATTAAAGAAACATAATGCATTTTGGCCTTCGAAAATTGATATGATTTTTGAACGATGAAATTTTATAACTTCATGAAGATTTTGTTAAAGATGGCTCAAAATAAATATACTTGTGTAAATGCCAGGCCTAGTAGATGTACATGTAGATAAAAAAAATATATAGATTTGTGAACAATTTGTTCTCACTTGGTAAGAACTGAATATTGTATCTTGATTGTGGAGTGGATGTGAGCAAATATTGACACATTAACACACACACAGTAAAATATAGATACAGAGGTACAGTATATTTGAAGAATGGATGGGGGGGGGGATATTTTGGACTCGGAGAGAATGGCCGGACCATTCCAAAGTCCAGCTTACTATGAACATGCACTGACTTTATCAAGACAGAACAAGTTACTGAATATCAATTTACAATGGTTTCTTTATTGTTCATTTTGCTGACTGTACATTATTGAATTTAATAGTGTCAGGGTGTAACTACTAAAAACTTATATTTTCATGATATGACAGAAGAAAAAGAGACGTGAAAGTTTGTTGCCTAATACATGTACATGTACAGGCTTTGCAAATTGCCATTAAAAACAAATTTTAATTTCCCTCCTCACTGATAATAACATTACTTGAATCTTTTATCATATTGTATTATTCTGCACATAATTTGAAAAGTGATATTAACAAAGTGTCAAAGTTATTCATGAAATGTATAAACGGAGCAAAACAAAATGGGCACAGGATCTTTAAAGAAGAAGAAAAAGATATGGTTTATAATTTGGTTATTATGGATCACTTTTTATTATATTATGATATAACTGGTGCTATTATAGCACAATTACAATGTAGTTAGTGTTGATTAAAAGTTGTTAAATATTTTTACAACTTTCAATCAACACTTTGTACTTGTGCTGTAATAGCAGTACCAAAGCAGAGTCCCCCAAATACTGTAAATACCCCTACATGTAAAGATGCAATAAAACTGCCAAGTCATTGAGCTGATTTGTTTATAGTGCAAAATACATGTACTTGTATGTAAGTTATGATCAGCATTATCAGTGGACTGTTTCATATAGACATACTGTAATACAGTTTGTATGACAACTTTATTATTAGCCAATCAAATAATGATTTCAGTAGCTTTAAACTGTTTGCAAATAACAAGTTTTATGAAACAGGCCCCAGATGACACCGTGGTCCCATTTTGATCCAAAGTCAAACCCTGTTTGGTTGTTTGCCATTTTCTTTTTAGAACATTTGCAAATTTCTTTTTAGAATGTTTGCAAACCTGTATTGTATATTTTAGAAATCATATCTGCTCCAGATAAGCTCACAGTATACAGTACGATGTGTATACATGTAGTGCTGTTTTTAATCTTCTGAAATAAATAGACTATTTTTGAATTTGCACAATTTGTTGAAGCAAATCCTATTAGATTTTTTTTAAGGTTTAGGAACTCCAGAAAACAACCAAAATTAACATAGTCTGCATTGGTATACTTGATGTTGGGAGCTGAATACAGATGCACAGATCAGCACATTGATTATTAACTTTATTTTCTTTATGAAAAATCAATGAATGCCTCTACAGTAATGTAGGTCACAGGATGCCCCAAATCCACACTATTTGTGTACATGCACACATGGTGTACATGTAGATATGAGATATCTCCCTTTCTCTTCCATGTACAAAACCTGAAAAGCAATTCAGACTTCACTCCCAGGGGTCTGGGTCTCTGGGAACAATTTTTAAAGGGCGGGTGCTAGTTTGGAAAACAAATATTGGAAAGCAAAATATACAGTTTTTCACTGCAAAATGATGATTTTGGTCAAAAGAAATTTACAAGCAAAAATAGAAAAGGGTTTTCTCTTCAAAAACCAACCTGATTTTCAGGGGTACTGCCTATGGTGTATACCATGTGCACCGGCCAACCCGAAAGAAAATCTTGGGGGTGCTTCAGCACCCTTGCTTCCAGGGACCATGTTAACTCCTTAAACTCTCTTAATTGAATAATACAGGGTACAGCATTCACCTTGAGGGAGCGCCAGGCATTGGGTATCCATGGCTTGCTACCACCTGTCATCAGCTCTATGGAGCTACAGGAAGAAAGGATCCTACACAACCTCAAAGATCACAGTCCTCTTGATAAATATGTACAGCTTATGGATTTACAGGTATGTACATAAGTATACATGTAGCTGTGATGTTTCTCTTTGTAATATTTATAATAATATTAGATAGCCAAGACAGATAGCTAAGCGCGATTGGTCCATAGCACGTCACGTGATATGATCAAAATCAATGTATTTTCCCAGCCGGTCCACCTTCGATGAATATATTGACCAACCGGTCCATGAATATATTTTTCTACATGTATGGCGCCCTCTTGTGGATTAGATGTTACCATGCATTATCGGCCTGCCTTGGGTCCTGGACCTGGACTGGGCTCGAACTTAGATTTAGATCTAGGGCTAGGCCTAAACAAAGTTGATTTGATTAGAAAAGGGTCATTTACTGCGTTAGACCAACGTAACTTAGATATCTATAGATCAAGATCTAACGTTAGATCTAAAATAGTTCAATCAATCACTGTGAATATCATAAACACGCTGCGCGCATCGTTAGGCCTTATCTCCATCATTATAGAGGCTATCTAATATAACAGATATTGACTGATGGGATGTGTAAAAAAAAACATTCTTTGGACCACCTAAAGGATTAATATTTTCCCTCGTGATCATATTTTCCCTCAGCGCTGCGCGCTTCTGGAAAATATAACCCCTCAGGAAAATACAAATCCGGCAGTCCAAAGAATGTTTATATTACACACCCCATCAGTCAATATCTGTGATAATATGTCCATCTATATAGCGCAGTTACTATGTGCTTAAACTCAACTGCGCTTTGATAGTTGGTATCATATTACCCCGGCTGTGGGCGAGCTGCCATATCAATAGGCGCTAAAGCGTTCAAGGAATAAATACTGCGGGGTACCCATTCACCTCACCAGGGTCGAGTGCAGCACAATGTGGATAAATTTCTTGGCGAAGGAATTTATGCCATGGCTGGGATTTGAACCCCTGACCCTCTGTTTCAAAATCCACAAACTAATCCACTGGGCCACAATGCTAATGACACACTAATATTTAGTGTGTCATGTTTAAAATATATACTAGTATTCATCTCTTTCATCTTGAACACAAGTACTGGTACATGTATACACTTTTTATTTCCTCTTTGAATGTTGACCCCTCCCCCCACAGATCCAGTAAAAGGTTTAAAATTGGTAAATCATTCCTTCAGCTCTCCCTGTAAATAGAGTGCTTTTTTGTACTACATATTAAAGCCTACTGATTCATTTTTACAAGTATTTTCATTTTCAATGGATAATTTGACTTGAAACTACAAATTTTTGTATTTTTTTGTCCGTAGGATCGTAATGAGAAGCTTTTCTACAGGGTCTTGTGTAATCACATCACAGATATGATGCCCATCGTGTATACGCCCACTGTTGGGTTGGCATGCCAACGGTATGGCTACATCTTCCGCCGACCGAGGGGGCTCTTCATTACCAAGTACGATAAGGGACATGTCCGGGACATCATCGCATCCTGGCCAGAGCAAAACGTGAAGGTAAACACTCTTTTAAGAAAATTACAAAAAAAGTATTCAAAACCTTCAAATATAGTTGAAATGGAACTTAAGAGCAAAAGAGGTACACGAGTGTACCGGTAATCAAGGTAAAGAAAAATGTTATTTATTTGTATTTCATAATGCATGATAGAATATGAACAACTTTGAAAGGTCTTTGGATATCATTTCTCTGATGGCGCTGCATGTGTCTCCATCATCTATTTTAAGTACCCAGTTACATGTAGGTTAATGTACAAATGTTAAAAATCAGTTGATGCTATCTGGTGTGAATATGAAACCTTTGGGTACTCATTTAGAACACACTCAAGCATGTATATGTGTACATTTACTGTATAACCATTTAAGCTGTTGCCTACTAAAGTGCAGATATTATGGGAAGTCTTTATAGCTCAGATTACTCTTAGAAACAAGTGTTATGATATCAATACACGTTTGTATGGGATGTCTGCAGAGTGGACAAAGACCTATTACTACTTCACGAAACTGTTCCCTCAATCCTGCTTCGCGGAACTGTCACAAGCTCAGCTCTAGGTACCCAATAAAATGTGGGTGCTTTCATAAAACTGACACGCATTTCTATTGTCCGTGAAAATTTGACAGTTTGGAAAAAAAAATTGACCCTTAGACTCTGCAGAGGGATTGCTGCATTATTTTGCTAGGAATCAAAGTTCGAAATAAGGACATAAAATCAAATTTATTAAGGACATCAAGGCACCTTGTTGACATTTGAGCAGTTAGCAGATAAGACAGCTTTAGTAATTAACCATTGTTTTAATGATAACATGATTATTAATGAGTTTGTCATCCAGCTGTGAGAATACTTGCGTTGATAAGCGATTACATACATATATACCTTACATATATAAAGGTGTTTACCTTTTGTGTTGTCAGTCCATACTATTGTATGACTACCGGGTATGTGGTAATGATTGTTATGTACAGTAGCCACTACATGTAAATATAATCTACAACTACTAGTTCTGTATCTATGGTGAAATTTAAAATGTTAAACGTATTTCCTATAATTTCTTTTAAGCAGTTTTTTTGTTAAAGCTCTAGGTAGGCCTATTTACAAAATTATTCTGTGGAATGTTTCTCTCTCTGGATTCTGATGAATTGTCACATATAGAAAATTCATGATTGATCTAATTGAAGTTTTGTATCTAGATATTTGTGGCAAAAGGTGTACTATGTAATAGGTACTGTTTGAAAGAAAAGGTTGAATGGTTTGTAATATCCAGTTTCACCAGTTTTCATTATTTTTCATTTTTCCTCCTGTTTCCTAAATTCCTATCCATAATCACCTGTTTGACCTCGTGCATCCTCTTCTACCGCCCACATCAGGCAGCCTTTTCTTAAAAACAGTGATCATTAATCGAAAATAGAACAATGACAGGATATACATGTATGTATTGTATCAAATGAATTGGAAATAGAGAGGCAAAAACAGGATGCTCGTTGTCCTTCCCCTGGTTCTTCCAACAAATATACACGACTCCCTCCATTCTGAGCAATTCTTTTATCTATTTTCTCTAAGATCACTTTTGTTCATAATATATTTTGTATATCCTGAGCACGTGTACATGTGGATACCTGTGTTGATATACACCTTAGACTAAGAATTCTGTATTTATATCGGCCATTATATTTATCATGCACATAAATAGGCCTATATGCTCCTCAATGAATAATGTACAATGTAGTTTGCAAGTTGTAATCTAAATTCTTGCCCAGTTTTATGGGATCCTTCAAAAAAAAAAGATGAGCAAAGTTTGTTTTAAAAATTATCGATCAGTATTGATTAAACTGATGATACAAATATCTTTAAATATTGCTTAACATTCATCACCTTCAACTTGTTCATCTGCGCTTTATTTAATTTCTACTGGCTCTGAGCTGATACTGTGTACTTTCTGATCTTATTAATAAGTTTAGCTTTGTCTTCTTCTTTATTCTATTCCAGGCTATTGTCGTTACTGATGGAGAGAGAATCCTAGGCCTGGGTGATCTAGGCTGTTATGGTATGGGTATTCCTGTGGGTAAACTAGCTCTGTATACAGCCATTGCTGGTGTACATCCTTCACAGTGTCTACCTGTCATGATCGATGTCGGAACAGACCGCCAGGTATTGCATGATTTTGCCTTACTCAAAGTGATGAAAATACTTTTATAAAAAAGACAGGATACGCAAGTACAGGGCCACCAGTTACGGGGGAAGAAAAAAAATAATTTTCTGGAAAAACTGATTAATGATAAAAGTTAAGACAGCCATGCCCACTGTTTTTTTTTTGGTCAGCTTCACCTTCAAGATATCACATCAATTATCCCAATTACGGTAGGCCTACATATTTATGATTTTGTAGATTATGTTGAAATGAGAGAGTTAGAAGGATCTGGGGGTACTCACAAGTGATAGAAATCCTAGCTATTTTCTAATTTATAATGTCAGCAGCTACATGTATTTTTATTTATCATAATGAAAGATTTGTATGGAATATATTTGATGAATTATTGTAAAGCACATTACACATAATGTATTACATCATGTAAATGTAATTTTATTCATTACATTTTTCACTTTTATTAAGTTAATCTCTTTCTGGTACATTACTCCAGTCACTACTTGACGATCCACTCTACATTGGTTTGAAGGACAAGCGGGATCGATCTGAAAACTATGACCAACTTATTGATGAATTCATGGAGGCAGTGGTTGAAAGGTAATTGTCAAGATCTTCGCCCCTGTAACACAAAGTTAAGCTCCTTATCGCTTATTGAATAATGATAACTGATAGGATTTTTAATGCACCAAATCCTCTGTGCAGGGTGCCCAAGATGCAGATGGCCTATCAAGTTCATCGTTGCATGTGCATTTTGCTCAGTAGGCTGACTAGGAACTAATCAGAATTGTTTTCTGTAATTAATAATAATAATAGTCAGTTCTTGTATTGCGCATAACACATTATGAATAACGTCTCTAAGCATTTGAAAATCTTAACTGAATCATGTCCTTGTTATTATAATACTCAATGATACATGGGTTGACTTCTTTATTCCAAATAAATCAGGCAGTTCAAATATTTGAAAATCTTAACTGAATCATGTCCTTGTTATTATAATACTCAAGGATACATGGGTTTTACTTCTTGTTTTTAGGTATGGACAGAATTGCTTGATCCAGTTTGAAGACTTTGCCAACAACAATGCGTTCAGGCTTCTTGAGAAATACCGCAACAAGTACACTGTTTTCAATGATGATATACAGGGTAAGCTTTGATCCAACACTTACCTCTTAACATTATAAAGTCACCAATGTGCACCACATAACACACATACATTCCATTTATGGCAGGTGAAGAAGAGTCATTAAAGCGGATATCTCACTGGATTTGTAACAAGTTTGCAACTCTAAATTTTGCTACAATTAGTTGTTTAGTTCCAGAGATGTCTCCTATAAATTAAAGAGTCACCTAGTTGCTGCAAGAGCTTAAAAAGTTCAAGATTATGCACTTGCCCTGGTTGTTTTTTGTTGTATTTTTCTATCCCTGTATCTGGTGCAACTATTGCGGAATTCATATCCAGTGTATCCATATTATTGTTGATAAGCTGAATCAGGTAGATTTATTTGCGACAGTGATTTTATTGTTTTGCATCGCATGATGCAAATCAGACCGAACCAATTGATCCATTGATGGATTGATTTTATTTATGCATTCACACCAGAGATAATTATACAAGGTAACATATTCAAATGTGTCACAAATCAGTAATACAATAGTGATTATATTAGCAATGAAAATAAATATCAACAATATGTATTATTCATTGAACACAATGGCAGTCTCATGCATTCTGGATTCAGGTGGGTGTTTCATAAGCTGTTCAAAAGTTACAAATGACTTGATGCACGACTGGTGATCCTTTTTAATACGCCAGCAGATAAGGGTAGCTTATTAAGCACTTATGAAAGAACATGTTCCAATCGTTGGTAAAGTCATTCTAATTTAATTAACAAATACACTCCTGTCAGGTCCCTTGGTTCATCCAACTCTGGTTTCTTAGTTGTTCCCAAATCTGCTAAGACATGGGGGGGCACGGGCTTTTACTCATGCTGTCCCTGTTCAGTGGAATGACCTTCCCCTGGTTATCCGTGACTGCACTTCCATTGACATATTTAAATGCTACCTTAAGACGCGTCTGTTCAATGCTTCCTATTCTTAATTCCATGATTTATCTCTGTATTTGTACTATTCTCTATCTTTCTTTTACTGCGCCTTGAGCACTCTGCAGAGTGGATTTGGCGCATTACAAATTACATTTAGTATTATTATTATAACTTTATGAACAGCTAATGCCCACCTGGTTTGTGAGATGGTCTCAAGCTAATCACTCTTGATGTGTTTTGTTATATGGATCTCTACAGGTACAGCATCAGTGGCTGTTGCAGGGTTACTTGCTAGCTTGAGGATCACCAAGACAAAGCTTAGTGAGAATAAATTCCTTTTCCAGGGTGCCGGTGAGGTAAGAATTCTTAGATTGTAAAATCTTGTTTAGAAATAGTTTGATCATGTATATATCATGTTACTCTGGTATTCAAATATTCAAACCTTGGAAATTTAATGTGTTCTAAAGGTGTAAATTGATATGATCCTCACGGTGGTAACAACATATCTTATTTTCTACTACTATATCTTAAATAATGAAACAAATAATTGAAATTTTTTATGAAAGATTAATCTGAAAATCAATGAGAGTTGTTTGTGAATTTTTGGTGGACTTCACTTGGCCTGAGTTCCCTTCTACTAGAGCTTCACGTGTGTTATTAAAAGTTATTTGTAATTTGATATAAATGCATAAAATCAAACTATAAAAAAGGTATGTAAGTCGGAATTGTATGGTCAAAGCCCTGTGTTTTATTGCCATGTTAAGAATAATGAAGTAAAAGTTCAACTTTATCTTCAGAATGTATGTCTGACTCTGCTTATGTTGAATCTCTTTGATCAGAGAACTCTGTTGTACTTAGGCAAAATTTGACTTAGAAGATATCATTAACACACATTTTGCATATTCTGGGGCCCATTTCATAAAAAGTTACGACTGTAGTAACTTTGCCAATATGGTAACTACCATGGCAACAGGGCTCAGCAGCCAATCAAAATTAAGGTAGCCATGGTAGTTACCTTAATGGCAAAGTTACAACAGTTGTAACTCTTCATGAATCAGGCCCCTGGTCTGAAATAATGTTCAAATTAAACAAGTATTTTTTATGGAGATTGACCTATGCAGAGTCTACAAGCTCTGCTTCTACTTTTAGTGCCATATTTCTCATGTTTTCTATATCATGTGTAATCTAGTTAAAGATTTTTTTTTATTTTAGATATTTGTCAATTTTCCTCAATCCTCGTGTACCATTTTTGTGATATTGTTATGCTGTTTAAACTTTTAACTTCTTGACACATGAGCGATACAAACACTTGAACTGAACTGGTTCAGCGTAACAGTTATTAAGAGCTTGAAGACTGTTGTTCTGTGAATTGTGATTTTGCTTATTAAAATACAGAGTTAATGATATTTTTTTATCCCTATAGGCCTCATTAGGTATAGCTGATCTTATAGTCAACGCCATGCAGGAAGAAGGGCTCAGTGTAGAGAATGCTAGACAGAGGATCTGGCTTGTGGATTCTAGAGGTCTGATTGTCAAGGTAACCAGTTACTTAACATGTTATTTAGAGTTTGCTCCTGTAAATACACCCAAAGGCCCTTATTCTCAAAAGAGGTTTCAATTGTAACTTGGTACAAAACCATGGATTATACAGATTCTGTGTATGTAATAACTTTTATTGAGTCGCTGCCATAAAACAGTAGATGGCAGGTTTGAATCCCACTGGTTCCAATTTTTTCTGACTTATGATTTATGAATTTCATACAGATCGAGCATACTGATCTTATGATTTTCATTACAGATCGAGCATACTGATCTTAAACAAATAGGAGTAATGCCGAAAAATTGTTAAACAAATTAACTTTAACTCATTGAGTGCTTCGTGCACGCTACGTATCCTACTATAACATGCCACACTCTTGCTCGCACGCCCACTATTGATTGCTTTGTGCTTGCATTGTTTCCTACCCTCGCCTGCTTCGTGCATGACTGCGCACATTCGGAATTCCAATCATTGTTACGCCGTTTTGCATTGTATTGCGCATCGCATGCACGCTGTAATTAGCACTATTGTGTGCAGTGCGAACTCTGCTTTCTGACAGATCAACTTACGCGGTTTACATTCGACTTTTTCGAGAGTATTTCTACATTTTTTACAAGATATGGCTCCGCCTCTGAGAGGGAAGAGACCTAGGTTTTTTTATCCATACAAAATACTCCACAAAATGGAACTACTTGATACAGCTCATATTTTAGCGGTAAAGATAATAACCAATCCATATGTAACACGCGGAAACTGATGCAGAAAGATGACACACGACACCATTCCTTGTGTTTCGGTTCGTTTAATATCGATGAGTCGTTATATACAAAATTCCACAATTTCCAAGTACAGGAACAAAAGATAAAGAAATAAAAAAACCCCCCTGGCACTCTGGCCTAGAGGACCATATTATTTCCTCTCCGAAACACCTCACCCGCTACACGAATGTCATGTCAAATACCTATAATTCTGACCCGAAAATGAAGAAGCCTCTCTGCCTGCCCCATGAATGGGGTGCAGTGCAGGAGTGAATTGCAGCAAACTCCTCTCTCCCTTTTATGCAGTCATCACTCTCCATTCACAGATGCTAAGCCTTGACCATAATGATCTACGTCATACAAGCTCATAGCTCTGGAATGTGATGTTTTGACCCAAAGACCATTCAGCATCACTCTTACCCAGAAAGAGTGTGAATCATACTTCCTAAAAAGCATGAAGATTGTTTAACATTTCTATTTTTTTACTACTTCTTGTGCACTTCCTCTAAAGGCATCTATTACTTACAGATGAATTATTAAGAGTAATGAAAATATATGAATTTTCAATAAACAGTTCATTTTGACCTGTTACATACTCCCCTACTTAATTGAGTGACGTCCCGGCACTCACTATACCAAAATTATTACAAAAATTAAAGTCCTACTTAAAATAACACTACCTGGAGATGCTTGTTCCCAGTTACAGAACAAATCAATTTACAATTAATCATGGCACTAAATATATAAAGCCAGTAATCACCCGATACAGAATATAAAAATCTCGGCAATAACACGGTATTGGCGAACCCGCACCACTAATACGAACTTCCTGGTCTCGTGACGAGAATAAACACAGAAAACATATCTAGTGCAAAAACTCAACTGTTTCAGTTTTCAAGTACACTCCATATTATGTAATACTAGTCTCATGTTGAGGTTCCTAGCATTGAACATTCCAAGTGCTTCCTAACTGATCCTAACAGCTCCAGAGTTTATACCAACCAATTGTTTAGTTATCGACATAAACCTTCACAATCCATGTATCTCAACGAATAACAGACCATTATATAATTATAGCCAGTAAAATCAATCACTACAATGTCATCCTTAAACCTCCAAAAATATACCTACTTATACTTTAAGCCAATTCAAACTGTTAAAGAATTACAAGACAATAAACAAATAACAATTACTAGATGTTTCCCCAAATCTTAGCAATTTCAAATGGAACAATGGTATACCAATATAACACACTGAAAAATCTCATAACTTATGACTAATTCTCTCAACTACCACTGCGTCCTTTCCGGCCTCGAAGGTTAACAGAAAAACAAAGGTAAAGAGAAAAACCTTACTGCCCCAATAGTCACTCCAGTATCCCTCTAATGCAATCCCGGTCTCAGATTGAGGTTCTCGAAATTAACATTGATACTTTATCCTGACTAAACCTAGCAGTACTCCTAGCCAAATCCCAGTTACAAATCAGAAAGATCAGCATATTACAATATGATAACCATTATAACACACAGACACATGAAAGTAAAACACTTTCATCAACACGTGGGCTCCCCTACTTTTTCCAAAGTAGCCCCTAAAACTATCAAATACACATTCTGGATCAAGCAATTAATTAACATTAATTCACGCCATAGCTTAATTAAACCGAATATTAATCAAGATCCAAAACAAAAATTAAAAAGTTAACAAACTTCAAGTATCAGACAAAGAAACGCCTCAACTATTCATAGTTAATCATGTTTGCCAAACCCAGAGCTTCTCTGCACATACTGTACTCCCTCCTATCAACATATAAAATACTGGTGTCTCTGGCTTCCTACACCCCAATGTGTGGTTCCCATCCAACCAGCCAAAATTACATAAGGGGGCATGGACTGTTCCAAACCACAGCATTACCATGACAACACAAAACTAATCTTCAACAGTACTCAGTATTCCCTTGACCAAAGCCATTTGGTCTGAAAACTCTTACAGGGTATCTCTTAAAATACCTTCCCACTAGTATTAGTCCCTATTAAATACACTTGTAGCCCCACATTATTTTAAACCAAACTACATTTTGGCTACAGCATTCACACTATGCACACACACAAATACATCTTAAACAGTGTTAAAGCTACGTTCATATTTACAAATCAAGATGTCCACGGATGAGCTCCTCAGATTGTCAGGGTTTGAACTTGGTTGTATCCAACGACGAACATCGATCCTGCTGACAACGCCACTTGTAACACGAGGAAACTGATGCAGAAAGATGACACACGACACCATTCCTTGTGTTTCGGTTCGTTTAATATCGATGAGTCGTTATATACAAAATTCCACAATTTCCAAGTACAGGAACAAAAGATAAAGAAATAAAAAAAAACCCCTGGCAATCTGGCCTAGAGGACCATATTATTTCCTCTCCGAAACACCTCACCCGCTACACGAATGTCATGTCAAATACCTATAATTCTGACCCGAAAATGAAGAAGCCTCTCTGCCTGCCCCATGAATGGGGTGCAGTGCAGGAGTGAATTGGAGCAAACTCCTCTCTCCCTTTTATGCAGTCATCACTCTCCATTCATAGATGCTAAGCCTTGACCACAATTATCTACGTCATACAAGCTCATAGCTCTGGAATGTGATGTTTTGACCCAAAGACCATTTAGCATCACTCTTACCCAGAAAGAGTGTGAATCATACTTCTTAAAAAGCATGAAGATTGATAAACATTTCTACTTTGTACTAATTCCTGTGCACTTCCTGTAAAGGCATCTATTACTTACAGACGAATTATTAAGAGTAATGAAAATATATGAATTTTCAATAAACAGTTCATTTTGACCTGGTAAGATAATAACCAATCCATATAATGAGGACACCATTATAAGGGGTATGAAATTTCCTACAACTTTACTACACAATATTTTGTGGATAAACTAATCGTTAGAGAGTTACAAGCAATTGGAATCATGACTATTGAAAGGAGTGAATACGACTCGCGATCCCAAAATCAATGTGGCACAGGGGGGTTTTCTGTCTGGCACAGGGGATTAGCACTGTGGCGTTGGGTTAGTAGTGTGCGTGGCATGTTAAGAGTTAATTCCGTTGTGTACACTGAGAAAAGTCCAATTATAAATGCACGCTTTTGGCAAAGGGTGCTTGAGTCATGAGTGATAATAAGAGAAGTCTGTGTAGTTCATGGTTTTGTACCATGGTACAATTGAAACCTTGATAATATGAGCCCCAATGAATATACTAATAGTATGTGTTTGGTAAATAGCCACTTGGTCCACACCCACTTTGTCTACTTTCTATATACATCTCCTATATATTGCATTATACTAGTTTCTCTACTAACCATATTTTGATCTATAAACATTGCCATTTAGACCATATTTTGGTCTAATTTCCATTTAGGCTATACCCATTCTTTCTAATCCACTGCATCTAGATTTTGCTGTCTAAATTTTGATATAATGTAACATTATTCTTTGAACTGCTGTATTGCTAATTTTTGTGTAGGCCTACAGATATTTTCGTGAATGGCTTCGATCCCAACATTTTTGCAAGTTGTTGACTTTGCGATCACAAAAATAACAGCTTGCACAGTGTGTGACGTCTGTGTAAAATATCCATTGAGACAAACTAAATTTTTTTAATGATTGCTTGTACAGGGTAGGCCTTCTGGCGGTATCTCGGACCACAAAGCTCGCTACGCCCATGAACACAAACACATGACAGATCTACCTGAAATAGTCAACGCAGTCAAACCAACTGTACTTATTGGTAAGTTAAGAAAGTGTTAAGCCTCTCCTCCATGACCGTCCAGATGTGCTTTTTACAGGGGTCCTTAAGTCATAGAAAATTAATTATTTTTAAACAATTTTGGTGTTGTTTTATAAAGGATTACAGTATCTTCCTGAAAATTCATCTGTAATAAGGTCAGCTGCCCCAAGGTGCTAAAAGCATGCAAGAAAGAAACTCTATCATTGAGTAATTATTAATACAGCCATTCAAATTCCCAAAATATCTTCAGTGATTAGCACCTTAATGATGGGTCATGTTCTTTTCAACATTTTTTTTTTTGGGGGGGGGGGTTAAAACCAGCTTGCTAATGAGGAGTCTTTTGGCTGATGCAAGTTTTACATGAAAAAAAATATCACTCATTAAACTTTCAAGCTATTTATACTAATTATCCCTATTATTATTTGATCATTGTGATTACCTTCTGATAAGTTTGGATTTTTAACTTGTTACCGTGTCATTCTAGGTGCTGCTGCGATCAGCGGCGTCTTCACACCTGATATCCTCAAGGCTATGGCATCCTTCAACAAGCGCCCCGTTATCTTTGCTCTGAGCAACCCCACAAGCAAGGCTGAGTGCACTGCAGAACAAGCCTATACACACACCAATGTAAGTACACATTCAATACTGGTGGGTGTTTCATAAAGATGTTCAGAAGTTAAGAGCAACTTAAAGAACGACTGGTGATCCTTACGCGCTAAACCATCGCCAATGAAAATTTTGGTATAGACCATTTACCACAAGTTCTTAAAGTCGCCCTTAACTTATGAACAGCTTTATGAAACATCAACCAGGGCCCCGTTTCATAAAGCTGTTCGTAAGATACGGATGACTGTACGCACGACAGGTGATCCTTTCTTGTGTTATGCGATATCCCTATGTAACTGATGTAGCGCCTAAGTACAGGTTTCAGTCGTGCATAAAGTTGTGCGTAACTCTACGAACAGCTTTTTGAAACACCACCCTGGGAGGTGTTTCATAGAGCTGTTTGTAAGTAACGAGCGACATTAGGAACGATTGGTGATCCTTTCTCGTGGTAAATTATATACAACATATTTCCATTGGTGTTGATATAGCTCCTAAGAAAGGATCCCAGTCATTCGTAAAGTCGCTCTTAACAGCTTTATGAAACACCTACCAGGGCTTGATGATCACCTCCTTAGAAAGGCCACCTAGGGACTGTTTCACAAAGCTGTTTGTAAGTTACACTTGACTTTACGATCAACCGATGATCCATTCTCGTGGTAAATGATTGACCTAGTAGCTCTTAAGAAAGGACCACCAGTTATTCGTAAAGTTGTTCTAATGTAAGAAAAGTATTATATAACGGCCATCTGACCATTGAGGTCCCTTGTTTAGCCTGTCATTAAAATGGGGTGATGCAGGACAAAATGTGGCCATTAGGGCCACTATCCTTTTGTGAGCCCTCATTCTGAAAATGTTCCAGTTTTGTTCCAATACTACTTCAGTGTACCATGGGTTTGCACA
Source organism: Lytechinus variegatus (assembly GCF_018143015.1). Taxonomy (NCBI): domain Eukaryota; kingdom Metazoa; phylum Echinodermata; class Echinoidea; order Temnopleuroida; family Toxopneustidae; genus Lytechinus; species Lytechinus variegatus. Next base: position 27,642,429 of record NC_054743.1, on the reverse strand, counting down.
TTTTGCTATGGGCCGAGTCTGGGACATGTATAAGACTCCTTGTGTGAGAAGGTATTATGCATTTGCCATTTTCAGAAGAAGTCTTTTTCGGCAATTCCATAAAATTTCTATACCGTGGAATTGTTTCATTAAAAAACGTTTTATGATTCGAAGCTACTGAGATCATTCAACTTCAATTGGCTGATAGAAAACTTGAGTAGAAGAAATAACCAGTTGTCTCACGATGTATCAAACATAGTAGGAGAGCCATCCTGGATGAACCTCTTCCACATCATCGATTGAAAACTTGTTCTAGAAATTTTGTATTTGTTATTCAACAAGTCTGACAATTGACGTCTTGACCAACTCACATACATTTGCATTTATAATACTCCTATCTTTCCTCACATAGGGTCAGTGTGTGTTTGCCAGTGGAAGCCCCTTTGATCCGTTCACTTTACCCAACGGGAAGACACTGGTACCAGGACAAGGCAACAATGCTTATGTCTTTCCCGGTGTAGCTCTTGGTATCATCGCCTTTGGGATCAGGCATGTCAGTGACTCGATCTTCCTTGAGGCAGCAAAGGTAGGAATTCAAACTCTGTCCATCGTTACCACGTCTGTCATTTTGTCTACAGATGGCGTTGAAAAAAATCTTACAAATCACTTTATTCAATGTTTTTGTGACTGTTGACCAATAGGGGAGCTAATTCTGTCCAAAAATGTCCTGTCTGAATTCTGATTTTTATGGATAGTTAGAAACTACTTAATAATGTTTTTGTCTATAAGAATTCTTGTATATATGCCTCAAACATTGACCTACATCAATTTTTTTTTCAGACAGTTAATTTCCAATGTTGCCAACTCCATTTCTTTTAGATAGGGTCCTTTCAGCAAAATTAGGGAATTGATAGCACATGCAGTTGAACGATTGAACTCCTTTAGGGGGTGCTTCAAAATTTAAAAGAAATAATGTTTTGACTACAACTTACACATAAAAATTGAAGAAAATCAAAACTTATTAATTAGTCAAATGAGATAGCTTGCTATAACCTGATTGTAGAACAACCCATAATCCTATCTGTTCTATCCAACACATTTATTCCAGTGCATTGCCAATTTAGTGACCGAAGCTCACCTCGGCGAGGGACGTGTCTACCCCCCTCTTGAAGATGTGAGAGAAGTATCCGTCCAGATCGCGGTCCGTGTCGGTGAGTACGCTTACGGGACCGGTATGGCGTCCAAGTACCCCCGGCCAGACAACATGGAGGCGTACGTAAGGAAATGCATCTATGACTACGAGTACGAGTCATTCACGCCTGATTACTACGACTGGCCCAACACCGAGTCCAAGTACTAGGTGATAACCTCTGTGATAAGAACTAAAAATAATTTGAAGGAAATACAAAGACACATATATCTATAGATTTAAAACAAATTTTTATGCCATTTATGCCATAGATGAGTCTATTTTGCAATTTGACATTTGCTGGTTATTTAAAGATTATGCAGATATATCCCACCTCTCATTGAGTTGGCTTATTCTTACATTTTTTTAATTTTCAAAGTGCTTACGTACGTGTGGTGTATGTAGAATGGTGGTGATGAAAAATATAATGAAAATTACTAGTGTTTATTGATATTATGTAAATGTTGTATTTTTTTTATTCTTTTGAAAACTCGTGCACAAAACTGAGAAGAGTGCGGTGATCATGGAAACAGTGTGTGGATTTTTTTTACCCTTGTGCACTTCTTTGTTCCCTGATGTGTATATTCTATTTTGCGGAGACCCCCTTTGTCGTTAGAAGACTATTTACTAAGGTATTCAAATGTGGGGATGTTTCTTTTCCAGGAACCCTGGGAACAAGACACTTGTGGAATAATATATTTTCTAAGAGCCTAGTATAAATGAATTAACTAGAATTCTTGGAATTCAATCCGTATCTTGTTGATATTTTTGGCACCATTAGTCACTCTTTCAGATTGACGTGCTACCTTTGTCCAAGAAGTATTCATAGATCCACGTCGTTAGTGAATTGTTCTGCTCTTCCATCTGTATTATGTTGTCTATAAGGGGAAAAACGTACTTACATGTATGCTTCATTGAATAAGTAACACTTTTTTTTTGCTTATGAAGGAAAAGTATTATAAGTAAGGTTTGTATTATATTGAGGGGGAAATTATTCACCAGCAGGTCTTTTTCACTTAGAATGTGATTGGACACTAGTCATTTATGTTTAGAATATTGAGCTTATTAACCTTTGCTACATGCAGATCTATACAAACTTACACAGGGGTAAATGCCACTCTTCAAATTATGATTGCTATTTCGTTTTTGCAATGAGAAAAGTGGACTCTTACAGATTGCATCACTACATGTCTCAATTTGCAGAACCATCACCCTAGATTGATGTGGATATTAATTTAGTACACTAGTTGTATCATAAGGAACTTATTCACTAGGTACATACATGTATTTACCTTACCTGGGATGAAGATCCCTGTCTTGCCAAAGAAAATGAGTGTTGTGATGGAATTTGAACCTCTGACCTTTTGGTTCACAGTCTTGGTACTTTCCCTCTGAACTTTGCCACCTTTTTAGATGATGAATCACTTTCAAGTTTCATTGGCCCAAATCAACATCAAGCGTCAAGGAAAGATCCCATAATAAATGCATGGTTCTGGCAAAGGGCACTTTATGCATGCCTGAATGAATCAAGATTGTACAAAACAAATTTGCAATGTCCATAGATTTTAAAAACCCTCTCCTAGTTCAAATTTCTCAGCCTCTTGTGGTTTTGTGGCTATTGGGTTTGTGAAGTACAGTACTTATTATCATCATAATATAGGCTGGTACATGTAGTTCACTGGATTGAAGGTACCAAGTTCAGTTTTCAACACGGAAATAGTATTGAAAGCAGAATTGTCTCTAAATATGGTTGAGGCAACATTTGCACCTGCGGCAATTGCTCCGGGCTTAGTATCGTCATGTAGATGTAGGGTTAGGGTTGCAATAGGGTTATATGTTAGATTTAATGTAAGGTTAGGGATAGGGTATAGTGCTAAACCCAGGGTTAAAGTTGGTCATTCGATTAGTGTTTGGAATTTAGAGCGGAGCAATTGTCGCCAGAGCAAATGTCATATAACCCAAAATATTGCAGGTGAAAGCGTTATCAAGGTATTTATTGAAGTGGGTAAGCGAGTTAAAAGTGTGCACCCCTGGGCCTAGACAGATAGTCCTCCAGTAATGGGGTTGAGAAATGGGTTGGTGTTTCGTAAAGATTTCATGTTATGCGCGACTTTACAAACAGCTAGTGTCTGTTGTCTGACACGAAGTCAGATTCTCAATTTTGATTCATCCGCTACAGTTGAAATTGCATCTTTGTAGACAATACAATATGTACAGTGTGAAGGAAAACAGTGTCAGTAGAACTGAAATGAAGCAAATTAGACTTGAATAGTTTACTGCCAGCTATCTTGCTACCATTGAAATATTTATGATAAATTGCAGTATGTTTCGATTGTGATATTTTTCCACCTGTACTATTAAAAAAAAAATTGCATACATGTACTTGGAGAAACCCTGGTATAAATTTGTCCTTTGTAAATTCATTTTTCTTGGATGTGATTAAAAGTGGTGAAGGGGGGAGCAAGTTCCTATCTTCAGTCATTTTTTATTCCATGATGCAGAGTAGATAAATATATAAATATATATTCTGACATTACCAAGTACTCTGAAAAAGTGATTGTAAAATTCTAGAAATATAGATGTATATCTGTTACCTCAATTGTGTAAACTACATGTACACAATAAATGTGACCAGTTTTGTGTGTTATTTGTTGTGAGTATTCATATTCTTGTATTATGTATGTGAAAACCTATTGTAACCAAATCAGTTGTTGGATAATAGGATAGGATTACAGGATAATGAAATAGTGTAGTTGTGAAAAGTAATTATGTAATATCAAACAAAATGTATTGATAAAGAAATTATATGAAAAGAGAAACTTTTAATAGCATTAATCTTTATTTTGCAGATAAAATATTTGTGAAGTAAAAGCAAGATATTATTTATTCGTGAATCTAAAAAAAATGAAGTTGAACTTGCCAGTGACATTTTAGAATTTATCTGTGAAAGCAATCATCCACCAAGGCCAAGAAAAATAATATGACATTGAAAATGAATTAATGATCTTTAGCTTATTCTTGCATTCTTTATGTAATTTAATTTGTGGGGGTATGTTGGTCCATAATGTGGTTTGTAAGAAATAATTCTGATATAGTGTACTGAATAAACAACTGTGGCTGGAATGAACATGTTCTGTGGGTAACTATGTAATTGTGACTGAAGTCATTTTTGTCTCACCTGCATAGCAGAGTGAGACTATAGGCGCCACTTTTCCGACGGCGGCGGCGGCGTCAACATCGAATCTTAACCTGAGGTTAAGTTTTTTAAATGACATCATAACTTAGAAAGTATATGGACCTAGTTCATGAAACTTGGCCATTCTGAACATCCTATTAGAGTTTCATGTCACATGACCAAGGTCAAAGGTCATTTAGGGTCAATGAACTTAGACCATGTTGGAGGAATCAACATCAAAATCTTAACCTGAGGTTAAGTTTTTGAAATGTCATCATAACTTAGAAAATATATGGACCTAGTTCATGAAACTTGGACATAAGGTTAATCAAGTATCACTGAACATCCTGCATGAGTTTCACGTCACATGACCAAGGTCAAAGGTCATTTAGGGTCAATGAACTTTGGCCGAATGGGGGTATCTGTTGAATTCCCATCATAACTTTGAATATTTATGGATCTGATTCATGAAACTTAGACATACAATGTAATAGTAATAAAGCATCACTGAACATTTTGTGCAAGTTTCAGGTCTCATGATTAAGGTCAAAGGTTATTTAGGGTCAATGAACTTTGGCCGAATCGGGGGTATCTGTTGAATTACCATAACTTTGAAAGTTTATTGGTCTAGTTCGTTAAACTTGGACATTAGAGTAATCAAGTATCACTGAACATCCTGTGCGCATTTCAGGTCACATGACCAAGGTCAAAGGTCAATGAACTTTGGCCGAATTGGGTGTATCTGTTGAATTACCATCATAACTTAAAAATTTTATGGATCTGATTCATGAAACTTGTACATAAGAGTAATCAAGTATCACTGAACATCCTGTGCGAGTGTCAGGTCACATGATCAAGGTCAAAGGTCATGTAAGGTCAATGAACTTTGGCCATGTTGGGGTTTTTTGTTGAATAACCATCATATCTCTGTAAGTTTATTGGTCTAGTTCATAAAGTGGACATAAGAGTAACCATGTATCACTGAACATCTTGTGCGAGTTAGAGTAGTTTTCAAAGTCAGCACTGATGCTATATTGAACTGCGTGATGCAGGTGAGACGGCCAGATGCATTCCACTTGTATTGACACCAGTGCCACAGTGGCTTATGGAAAGATGCATTTGACTGAATGCAAGACGGTATATTATAGTTAACGTAGGAATGAATAAAAACAATTTCTTTGACACATGAAAGATTATGCCAAAAGTCTAGTAAATACACGATTAAGGTGTACACAGGGTATTCACATATTGGCTACCTACATGTATACCAACACACGTGTGTTCATCACTGATTTTAACTTTGCCTGGCTTGGTGAATCTTGGCCACATTTTTACATAAAATATCCACAGAACAGTGTTCCAAACTATCAATCCCACTGAAGATACAGGAAAATCTGTTGTACATGCAAGTGAGCTCCTGCACGCCTGTGTAAAAAGGCCTATTGTCTATAGCAAGACCATTTGCGACCTCATTTTAACTTCTGTTTGGGTAGACATGTACTGAACACAATTTAATGAATTTGTCAACATATGTAGGCCTATAGTTATCGGGTACATGTATATGAAATAATGTCAAGTACTGATATATGCAATGTTGTTTAAAAACTACCGTATATTGGACAAGTTTACTACCAAAGTCTTTAGTGCTTCCACCATTAGCTTTTGTAATGTGATTGGTCTCTGTGATATTTGAGAGACAAGTGGATGTGAAAACCTGTAAGGTACATGTAGAATAAAAGATTAATACCCCACGCCAGAATAATTTGTGTAATGTCTTGTTTTATTTTATTTTGTGTGTGTGTTAGGAATAAAATATCCTGTTTATTCACAAAATGTAAGAACATCTAGAGACTGCTGGCATATTTTGAGGACAATTGCCGCATGGAATTAATTAGTCTCTAGATAGGTGTATTTTTAAGAACAAGAAAGGAATAATTATATCTTTTTAAATGTTGGTCTCACTTCCTTGAATTTCAAGCTGTGTGGCATTTAGAGCCTTTTCCCTCACTCACACACACTTTTTGCATGTGTGATTAATTTCAACTCTGCATCCTGAATTTATTTTTAAGGGAAAATAACGACAGATTTGCGCTGGATATTTCTGTCAACTCTGCTTTCTCTCTATTGGGCAATATCAAAACAAAAAACATAAAAAGATTTCATGATTTCCCCCATAGAAATTAATCTTTGCAAATTATTTGGAGAATGTTACATTTGTCATCTTGACAGACAAGTTGTCCGGGCTGACGGCTTGAAATTGCAAATGGATTTTTTTTATAAACTGTCAATTGCATTTAATCAAAGAGGCACTTTAAACTCATGCGGAAAGAAATAATAAAACTTGTTCTTAATATTGTTTCCTGTGAACCTTTGAGTTGACAAGGCTGCAGATCAATTCCATTTTGATGCACAGTCCATAGGTATAGGAAGACTTCTACCAAGTTATTTTGAAGTTATTCTTGAAACCTTAATTTAATTAGAAAGTTAAACCATAATATAACATCGAGGGAACTTACTTTTTATGGTATGTACATGTCTGTTCCATGACACTTGCTCTGACGACAACTGCTCCGCAACGGCTCTAAATCCCACACATCAAATTACTAATACCATGGTCACATTTGTTCTACGGCGGCCGTACGGCGAGTCGAAAACAGCCGTTTTAACACTTTTTTGTACCAGCTACATATAGGTGGTTTGAATAAAATTAATAAAACGACTGTTTTCGACTCGCCGTACGGCCGCCGTAGAACAAATGTGACCATGGTATTACTTTCAACCCTGGGTAAAACACTACCCCTTACCATAAACCTTACATAAAACCCCTATTGCATAACCCTTTATCTTAGATGAAATTAAGCCCGGAGCAACTGTCGCAGGAGCACAAATCGTGTCACCGTCTTTGTCTAATGGAACATGGTAAAGCATCAGATATGAAAGTGGATCATCCATCTTCATCCATTTCAATGATCACACAGCCATACAAACAAATCAAATCTGCACACTGAATCTATGTAAAACCATGGCATACACAATTTTTATTGGAATTGATATTTGCTGATCAGTAGGTCAAATTTGTAATCTGACCAGTCAAGTTCTTCACTATCCTTTTCCAACATCATTCCTGTACTTAACAGATGAATCAATTGATAAGACAAAAATCTGACTATCAATCATAAAAATGCTAAAATAAACTTTATAGGAAGCTTTTATAATTTTTGTCACATCCATGTTCAATTTGATAAAGCATTATTTCAATATGACAAGACCTACAATAGATGATTTGATTTGTACTGTATATATTATTGATAAGTCCATTAATTGAATTGAATTTATTGTCCAATCAAATGGAAATTTGTTACCATTTGTGATAAGAGTGTCATAAAAATGGTTCATACATTGCCATTTGTAAAATCACAGAAAATCATATATTGGGTTACCCTTTGGGAACCTTGACAACATTACTTCCACACAGCCCCTAAAATGATTGTAAGGTGGCAAATATACTTCTGGGCGCAGCAAAAAATAAAAAGGAAAACAAAAAAGACCCCCAAAATATGAATTTGAAGGGGGGGGGGGAGCTGAGGGCAATTTATCCCAAAAAATGTATAAAAAAAAGCCCTCACAATTACCAGAGGGATCAGGATAAAAGGCAATTTGGAATAAACAAAAGTAGGAAATAAAGAATTTATATATTTTACGGCTTGGGTAGAGAGCGTCAAATGTAGATAAATGCCCACTACAACATTTATGTGTTGCACTTGGATGGGGAACTAAGAGACACAGGAATGAAAGACTATAATATAATGGTATAATGGGAGTGATTTTTTACCTGATTGCTAAGGAGGCATCATTGTACAAAAGCAACCAAACGACCAACGGCATAAGGTCCTCTCCAAGGGACCAATGAATGGTGTAGAGGATCAATGAGAAATCCTAGGACTATAAACCATGAGGTCTGGGGTTCAAACCCCAATGCACCACTACTAGCCTCTCGGAGGGATGCTAACCTACATTTGCCACTCTCCATCCAGGTGGGTGTTTCATAAAGCTGTTCGTAAGTTTAGAGCGACTTTAAGAACTGGTGATCCTTTCTTCTGGTAAGTGATATTCACCATTCATGTTCATTGGTGATTGTTTAGCACGTAAGAAAAGTTCACCAGTCGTTCAGTCGCTCTTAACTTACAAACAGCTTTATGAAACACCCACCAGGTGATCAATGGGTGCCATGTAGGATGCAAACATTGATGAGTTGGCCTGGCAAGTTGAGGGAATCGACAGCTCATTGGTGGAATAGGTATCACTCCCCAAGGAGTGGAGATTGTGGATATATTTGAGAAAGTGTGATAGCTCAGTTGGTAGAGCTGGGGTTTTTGGATTCCGGTGACCCGGGCTCCATTCCTACTTGGTGCGCTAGTGCCCTTTGGTAAGGCATTAATCCACATTACCAGGTCCCCCAGAGAGGACCTTAAACCGTCAGTCCTCTGGTTACTTGCTTACAAGCATTCATGCTCTCTTAGCAATCAGGTAAACAATTACTACCATTTACACTTTACACCATTTACACTTATTATGAGCAAAAGCAGAATTTGATTATTGGGATTGTTATTTATCTGTAAAGCACAAGAGACATTGTTCTGACATATCATTAGTGCAAAGCAAAATTGGAACATTAGTATAAGACTTCCTCTTAAAAATCTAATACCCTGCTTAGTATGACAACTTTACTATTTCATGATTTTTAATATTATCCTAGATTAGAAGGGAATATATTGCATTCTTTAACATTACACACCATAAGTATCTTGATGCATGAACTGCAAACATTTCCACATCAAACAGAGAGGAAATTCTTCGTGAGGTCTGACTTACAAAATTGACAGGAATTAACGACTAGGAAATAATCTTGTACATATATGTATACATGACTATATTTGTGGATGGAATATATGTACATGTATCAAATACATCTTTTTTTAATACTGTCTTTCAAAGCAAAGAGTATGTGAGTGGATATTCCTAGAATTCTGAGCAAAAACATTGTGAAAGCTCAACTTAAACCTAACCTACATGTACAATCAAATCTGAGTTCCATTTCACAAAGACTTGTCATAATAACAAATGCACAAATCTCTACAACAAGATCACAATCAGCCAATTGAATTAAATGATTTCAGTAGCTTTTAACTGTTATCATAGATTTAACAAGTTTTATGAAATAGGGGCCTGGATTGTAGAGGATGGTAGTATAAAGCCCAGGATTTGCTCATTCATGTAGAAATTGAGATTATACACAACGATCAATGCAATCAATCATAGATTTCCACTAAGCTTTATGTAACAGTGTCCAGAACACATCAATCAAAAAAATAATAATTGGAGATACATGTAGCAACAGAAATATATTTTCAGTTAGTTGATTTCGTAAGCAAGTGAAAACTTACATATCTCAAGAAAAATTCAAATTTATAACCAAACTTTAAGATCCAGTCATGTTGAAATGTCTGTGGATTTGAATAAATGTGTTTATGTCCAATGAATAAAAAAAGTGCATGTATACAAGCATAAAGGTATTAATGATATGAGGGATGAATATTTCCTTGGATTCTGCACATATTGATGGCATGCCAAAGCGAAAATATCCAAAATCCGTAATAGAAAATATTCATCATGGACTGAATTAATGAAAACTTGTCTTTGATGATAATGGTAGAGGAACTTTCTATTTGAATGACTGCAAAGAAATGACTTTGTGCTATTTCATTAAATAAAATGACTATTATTGGAGATGAATGTAGCAGAGGCCTGTGTCCCGATTCAAACAACTTAATAATGACATTAATAAGCTAGTGTTACAAACTTTCATTATTGGATAACTTCTGGAGGCTTCTATGGCTAAGAAGAAATCAACTTTTGTGGAGCATTGTGGCCCAGTGGATTAATCTCCAGATTTTGAAACAGAGGGTTGTGGATCCCAACCATGGCATAATTTCCTTCAGCAAGAAATTCATTCACTGTGCTGGACTCAACCCAGGTGAGGTGTACCGAGGTATGCAGAAAGTAATTTCTCAAAAAGCTTTGAGCACCAGAGTCAGAAGCCTAGCTTGGTCAGGGTAATATAGAAGCACCTTGCAACAGCACCTAACATGATGGACATGTAAATTGGATTTGTACTGCCCCAACTCCACTCTGTAGAGTGCTCAAGGTGCTTTTCAAGAAATGTCAAAGGAAATTAAGAAGACTTGAAAAGAAATGTTTGGTTATTCTTACTGTCATTGTTAATATTACATTCTGTAAGCTGTCTTGGGTAGGTATTCGGTTATGAACAATAGCACCCAAACTCCTTTTCAACAAGGAAGTTCTTGTCATCTTCAAGAGCAGGAACTTTTCATGACACACGGCCAAGATAGAAAATTGTTATTTGCTACGGACATCATGGAATTGGATTGGCTGGGAGCAATTGTGATTGATTTTAGCATCCATTCTTACACACAATAATAATCATAAAACGGGACCCAGAAGAATGGACTTTGGAATGATCTAAATGCAACATTCTTCCATGTTAAGAATAGAACAAATCCTTCAATGTGAGGTATAATGGCAATGTCTTTTGTACAGTGTAGGGCAGTCCACTTATTCTCACATCCTTCGTTATGAATATGAACTAAAAGAAGTTCATTGAATTATATCAGTATTGGGTTACAATAATAGGTATTAATCTTCAAAATAGCAACATTGATTGCTGGGCATGATTTTATCATTCAATTTTTTACATCTAATATGTATTCTAATTGTCAATTGAAGAAATGAATAAATTCATTGGAAATATATGGAGGCAAATACCTCATTCGGATGTAAAGGGCCAGTTTAACCAATTTGCAAGTTTAAATGAATAACAAAAATTTCATTAATACTGGAAACGCTTCATCAAATATAACAAAATAAGAGTTTTGAGGGTGTTTCACAAAGATTTAAGTCCGACTACAAACAAAACATGTAAAATACCAAGTTGCATTAATATTTTGAGAGCGTGTGTGTTGGCACTTTTTTAAGTCAGACTCATCTCTCTACAAATCACCCCTAGGAATTTCAAAATGTTCTCGACATTGAATTTTATTTAGTAGAAAGATGCATCACATATCCAAACAAGTAATGTTGATATTGTCGTCTATTCACTCCCCATGTAATCTAATCAATATCCAATTTCAAAACGGTCGTTTCTATTTGTAGTCATGATAATCAGTTCTTGTACAGCAGTAATCACACTGTGAGTTATGTGCTTCATTAAGAATTTATTACATTAACAAGCCACCAGCTTTGCAAATTTTATTACTTTTCTATGCACAAATAAAGAAATAATGAGAGGATTATCGACTCATTAATTTGACTGCATACTATGTGATAATATAGCACTGATTCAAGAACTTGTCCTTAAAAAATTTGAATGAGATTTTCATCATGTTTTAAAATTATATTTTCACTTAAACTTACAAAAAGGCCATAATTGCCCTTTCAGTAGTCAATATTTCATTTCCTCATCAGTACTTGTTCAAAATATAAACACAATATTAAATCTCTCTCATATATTCATTCATAAAATTCTTGGAACAATAAAAAGAAACAAAAAAAAATTGGAAAGTTGCTGGAATACTCCAATAGCAGAATTAGGATACGAGTTGGCATCGAGTCCTTTCAGGTAATAAACTAATTAAAAAGTTTTCTCTCCTTGCGTGAAGTGATCCTAGAAACTTTGCTATCCTTGACTCACGATCGCGAGTGTACTCTGAAAGTCTTTTATGGAATGAATCCTCATTACTAGGCGTTTCTATATGATCCGAGATCGTTGTTTGATTACTGTTGTTTAACTGATCCAGAACGCATCTGTGGTCCGATTCCTGGACGGCTCTCCTCCTGTTGTGTAACATGGCTTCCTTTGCATTCTGCCACAAAAAAAAAAAAAAAATCGAATTTAAAGACACATTTTCTGTTGTGGGTGCGAGATCGGAATACAAAGAGTCTTCCTTAAAGTGATTGGAAAAAAATATAGACAATTCCATTTAAAAGTACTTACTTTTAACCCCTATATATTAGACCGAGACCATCCCAAAATGATTTGTCTCTGTTTGAGTTCATATGAAAAGTTGAAATGCTCAGATTATTATGGCTTGAGCTGATCATGAAGCGAATCAAGAACTGCACCTATAATGCACCTGGTAAGAATTAGTCGAGTGTTCTGACAATCAAGTGTGCTACTCAGGCAAGAATTGTATGTTTATTTTAGGGAGCAGCTACCTGTCACAACCTACTGCCCAATCTGCTAAATTGGATAAGATTTAACATTGCAGTTAATGGGAATTTTCCAGGGATCTTTTGGCCAGTTTAGGGGGGGGTTGTCCTGATCACCAGGGGCCCATTGTAGAAAGAGTTGCAATCAATCGCAACTCTAAAAATCATGCGCAACTTGATTTTCAACCAATCAACAGCGCGCATTTGGGACTTGCGATTGATTTTTTGACTTGCGTTTAAACACAACTCTTTCTGCAACGTACCCCAGGACATTCTTGTCCTTGTTGCTCCTTTTTATTTCAACAGGCACAGATTGCTTATGAAAAATTGTGACAATTGATAGATTTTGATAGTTGCGATTGATCAGATCAGTGACAGCCCTTTGTATGACAATGTCATATAACAAAAAAGATACAATCAATTGTAACTCTACCTGTATAGAAAATCATGTACAAAAAGTTATGTTCAATTGTAAACATTGATCGCATCATTTCCTTTGTTACGGAAACCAGGGTCCTGTGTCATAAATAGTTTGGCAATTCCATAAAATGACCCCCAAGTCGTACTTCAATTCTTAAAGTGACCAAGTCATGGTCAATTAGAGAACATTACAGACTGTCAAAAGAACAAGAAATCAGAACCAAAAAATTCATGAAGGTCCCACATATAGGGGGTCAGACCATAATTTATGGAATTGCCCACTAACAAACACCAAATTTACCATCAGCCAATCAAATCAAACAGGTTTTATGAATCAGGACCATGCAGTGGTAATATTTTTGTTTGTCTGGCAGAACTTACCTGTACTGCATTATATTTGGTCTGGTAGTGAAGAACTGCTGCAAACAAGTGCCATATGGAAAACTCTGGCCACAACACCTCAACGAAAGACAGTACTGAATAGCCGCTCTAGAGCATACAAAGAAAATTGACAAGTTTGTGTAAGAAACAATGCTATCAAGAACAGATCAAAACAAAGTGAACTTACATTTGATGATCATCGAAAGCAGCCTAATTCAGAAGTGACGTTTATTTCCTGGGGCTGTTTCATACTGTGAAACGACATTTGCTCCTGCGACATTTACTCAGGTCTTAATATCTCGGAGGGCATAGGGTTAGAGCTAAGATTTTAAGAGAGTTTTGGGTTCGGAATAATGTAAAGATTAAGATTAGGGTTTATTTACTTTTGGAGGTTAGGTTTGTGTTTGGCTTAACATGCAGATTTTATATCGGAGCAATTGTCGCCAGAGCAAATGTCATGGAACCATTTCATACATGGATATCTATTAGTAAACTCAAGTATGCCTTTATGAATAAATGTAACAGGTTCTCATGCTAAATTAGACACCCCCAAATCCATTGTTTAAGAAAGGGGGGGGGACTAAATTTCCTGTAGCCCAAATTAAGGATTGGTAAAAAAAAAAAACTTTGAATCTAAATTCTTGCTGGCTACAAGAATATAAAGATCATATAGGAATGAAGATGAATGAAACATTAATGTCAATATGAATCAACCATAATACATAATAATGGTGCATTGCAAGAAACTTGCGATCAATTGCAAGTGTTTTTTTTTGTTCCCAAAATCAAGCATATGAAGTGCAATTATTGCAAATTTGTGATTGATTGCTAATCTGCTCCATGAAACAAGGAGTGTAATCTGATTTGCTACAGCTATAATTGATCAATTAGTTGTAAAACTGCAACAGAATATTTGCAATTGATTGCAATTATTTTCTTGCAACACCCCCTTAGTCAGACATTCTGAGAAGCAAGTATGGATCTTAACATCTATTATACAGAGATTCCTCTGTAAACTAACACCAAACATTAAGACTGGAGTTGAAAAGCTAGTGTTGACATATTTTGGCAACAGGATCACCACCTTTCAGCACCAAACTCGAAATTACCTACCTACCTGACATTTAACAAGAAATCACTATGCCTGGCTTCTTCAAATATTGTAGCAAAATCTAAGATCATTATAATTATATACAGCCATTAATCTATAAACATCAAAACTGGAGTTGAAAGAGGTGTATTTGGCAACTATTTAACAACAGATATTAGTACCAAACTTGAAATGTCCTGCTTGTCATAATAAGAAGTCACATAACCTGACTTCTCCTAATGTTATAGCAAGTAGCTCAGGATATTTTATCTATTTCTCTATTATTTCCTTAATGTCAAACACCAAATTGAAAGGGGGTGTATTTAGCAACTTTAACAACAGATTTTAACACCAAACTTGAAAGGCCCAACTTGCCATAATAAGAAGTCACTTAAAACATCTTCCACTAATTTTCTAGCCAGTTGCTCAGAATATTCATGCATCCATTAGTCTATAAACTCCTTAACACCAAACACCAATATTAGAGTTGGAAGTGGTGTATTTGGCAACTCTTACACCAGAATTTAAAACCAAACTTGAAATGACCTACCTGCCACAATAAGAAGTCACTTAACCTGACTTCCCCCGATGTTCTCACCAGTAGTTCAGGATCTTTACATCTATTAGTATACAGACATTGCTCTATTAATTCCTCTGAAACATCACTGCAAAAAATAAAAATAGAATAAAATTGATGATTGAACACAGGTTGGTAGCACCTAGAGTCACAATCCAATATAACTAAAAACAATTATATGAAAGTCCAAAATGCATGCAATATAATTGGATGATAATCTATCTATTTATACATGTATATGGCAAATCAACTTGCATTCAATAATATAATTGCAACTCTCCCAGCAATAGCTCACAGATCAAGTACACACATGCATGGAAGAACAAAAAAGAATACAAATGTCTGTTAGGTTTTTACAAAGCATACCAGTCTGCAAGTAACCGGTTGTCATGGGGCAGATTTTCTCAACACTGATCTCTACATATGAGTAGATGGTAAACTCTGGCTTCAGAAGCCACAGAGTCACATTACAAGTCAAATAATTACCCAGGCTAATATAATCTGTCAGATCACATTCAGGGGTGCTTCTCGATAAAAAGTATGAAACTCATCAAAGATCAGGGTTCCCAGCTTTTCAAGAAAACAAAATCCCCTGATTTTTCCCTGATAAGTTAAAAAATTCCCTGATAATTACTACTTAAACCCATTCCCAGTTTCACATGTTTTCTAAGTTGTTGCAGTGAATTACATGTATTTTTAGTATAAAAACAATAATGTAAAACTTGATTAGTACCACCATAACCAGTCGTTCAATATAACAGAGTCTGACAGACTACCATGCTTTCAACTTTTGAGCTGATAAAATTCCCTGATTTTTCCCTCATCTGAGGCATTTTCCCCCTGATTTGAGGTATATTTAAAATCAAATTCCCTAACTGAAAAAATAATTTTCTCTGATTTCCCTGATAAGCTGGGAACCCTTAAGATATGATCCATTTTATCTCCTTTTGCATATCAAAGCTCAGATTGTTCAATATGCTGCTCCTTTTGTTTGGCTTCACTTTTCCCTTTTTCTTCTATTTTTTCTTGTGCTTGCCCTCAATAAATGTGCAAGTCAATAATTTTTTAGCATGTCACTGCTTTGCGCCATTCATTAATTTGAGGGTCAATCCACATCAAATCAACCAATTTTCAGACAATTTGTCACCCGACCCTCTTCGATTTTCTTTAAACTCACATCAAATGTTGCCCCAAGTGTCTGACGGAAAAATCTGAAATATTTTGCCCCAAGGTCAAATGGTTGCTAAGATACGGCCTCCCATAGCAACCAATGCGCACTCAAAGAAATTATTTTAAATAAAATTGCCTATTTTTGATTGACTACTGCAGCAAAGTTTGATTGATTACAGTCTTCATTTTAAGTAAATTGAAAGAACTTTTTGGTCTAAACATGCAGAGTATACTGTAGCGCGGACCTGTCAACCGGATTTCACACACGAGGTCACCGAAAATGGCGTTAAGCATCCGTGTCAATGATTTCAGAAGCATGTTTGGAGGCTCATAAATCCAAAACTAAATTAGCTTAGAACCAAATATTATGCACATTTATGGACTTTCATATACTCAACAGAATTACAAAAAATTGACCCAAGAGTGTGCGTCGTTTTCCTGTAGGGCGCCCTCAAAGTTGGATTTTTTTCAAAAGATGCCAAGTTCAAGGTCACGGATCACCTCCCGTCCCATCGAGGAGGGGGACCAATTTCTGTGTTTTGATAGACATTTACCCATATTTTCAAGTGTTACTTGAGAAATTTTGCTACCGGAATGTTTAGGGGCTGATTTGCGCATTCCAAAATGGTCGTAAACACCCTAAATTTGACGTTAATGACACATACATGCTTTTCAACACTTTTCAAATTGTGATAACTCAAAGATGAAATGCCAAAAGACATTGATATCTTCTGTACTGATAGTCTGTAATTGGTATTAAAAGGATATATCTTCAGAAATAGTTTTTTTTGTTGGTAATGACCTTGAAAACACACCTAAAATTCATTAAAAACAGTAAATTGGCTAATTTTCCAGAATCATATGGCATTCAAATGGTGTTTACATTGACTTTCAAATGGGTGTCATTTCAATACAAAGGGTGAGCTTAAGCCAAAACTTGAAAGACATGTTCAACTTTTGTTCTACTTTAAGCAACATAAAATATTTGAACTCAAAACTATATCATTTGACCTTGAAATTATTCCAAATATAGCTGATTATTGCTTCGTAAGTAGCATATTCAAATTGCGCGAGTACATTGCACTTTGCAACACATTTCAAAATGGATTTTCTCATAGAGAGAATACCTGATCAGGCTGATATTTGCAGTATTGGTAGTCTGTAATGAGTTCTTGGAGGATCTACAGATTAAGTACCTATTCTCTCATGACAATGACCTTGAAAATACAGCTGAAAATCATGAAAATCAATAAATCATACAATTTTCATTAGTAATCAAGTGTTTTTACCCACTTTTCATTGTGTGTTATTCCATCTTAGATTGTGAGCTCATGCTGATAATTGCAAATCATGTTCCACTTTTGGTCTACTTTAAGCTACATAAAATATTTGAACTCAAAACCTTATCATTCGACCTTGAAATTGTTCCAAATATAGCTATTTGTGCTTCATAAGTAGCATATTCAAATCACACGTGTACTTTGCAACACATTTCAAAATGGATTTTCTCAAAGAGAGAATACCTGATCAGGCTGATATTTGCAGTATTAGTAGTCTGTAATGAGTTCTTGGAGTATCTACAGATCAAGGAACTATTCTTTCATGACAATGACCTTGAAAATACAGCTGAAAATCATGAAAAATCAATAAATCAGACTGAACTCAAAACCATATATTTTGACCTTGAAATCATTCCAAATATAGCTATTTGTTGCTTCATAAGTAGCATAATTATATTCAAATCGTGCGTGTACATTGTACTTAGCAACACATTTCAATACTTGGAAATAATTTCAAGGTCAAATGATATGGTTTTGAGTTCAGTCTGATTTATTGATTTTTCATGATTTTCAGCTGTATTTTCAAGGTCATTGTCATGAAAGAATAGTTCCTTGATCTGTAGATACTCTAAGAACTCATTACAGACTACTAATACTGCAAATATCAGCCTGATCAGGTATTCTCTCTTTGAGAAAATCCAATTTGAAATGTGTTGCAAAGTACACGTGTGATTTGAATATGCTACTTATGAAGCACAAATAGCTATATTTGGAACAATTTCAAGGTCGAATGATAAAGATTTGAGTTCAGATATTTTATGTAGCTTAAAGTAGACCAAAAGTGGAACATGATTTGCAATTATCAGCATGAGCTCACAATCTAAGATGGAATAACACACAATGAAAAGTGGGTAAAAACACTTGATTACTAATGAAAATTGTATGATTTATTGATTTTCATGATTTTCAGCTGTATTTTCAAGGTCATTGTCATGAGAGAATAGGTACTTAATCTGTAGATCCTCCAAGAACTCATTACAGACTACCAATACTGCAAATATCAGCCTGATCAGGTATTCTCTCTATGAGAAAATCCATTTTGAAATGTGTTGCAAAGTGCAATGTACTCGTGCAATTTGAATATGCTACTTACGAAGCAATAATCAGCTATATTTGGAATAATTTCAAGGTCAAATGATATAGTTTTGAGTTCAAATATTTTATGTTGCTTAAAGTAGAACAAAAGTTGAACATGTCTTTCAAGTTTTGGCTTAAGCTCACCCTTTGTATTGAAATGACACCCATTTGAAAGTCAATGTAAACACCATTTGAATGCCATATGATTCTGGAAAATTAGCCAATTTACTGTTTTTAATGAATTTTAGGTGTGTTTTCAAGGTCATTACCCACAACAAAAACTATTTCTGAAGATATATCCTTTTAATACCAATTACAGACTATCATCACAGAAGATATCAATGTCTCTTGGCATTTCATCTTTGAGTTATCACAATTTGAAAAGTGTTGAAAAGCATGTATGTGTCATTAACGTCAAATTTAGGGTGTTTACGACCATTTTGGAATGCGCAAATCAGCCCCTAAACATTCCGGTAGCAAAATTTCTCAAGTAACACTTGAAAATATGGGTAAATGTCTATCAAAACACAGAAATTGGTCCCCCTCCTCGATGGGACGGGAGGTGATCCGTGACCTTGAACTTGGCATCTTTTGAAAAAAATCCAACTTTGAGGGCGCCCTACATAAAAACGACGCACACTCTTGGGCCAATTTTTTGTAATTCTGTTGAGTATATGAAAGTCCATAAATGTGCATAATATTTGGTTCTAAGCTAATTTAGTTTTGGATTTATGAGCCTCCAAACATGCTTCTGAAATCATTGACACGGATGCTTAACGCCATTTTCGGTGACCTCGTGTGCGAAATCCGGTTGACAGGTCCGCGCTACAGTATACTCTGAATGTTTAGACCAAAAAGTTCTTCCAATTTACTTAAAATGAAGACTGTTATCAATCAAACTTTGCTGCAGTAGTCAATCAAAAATAGGCAATTTTATTTAAAATGATTTCTTTGAGTGCGCATTGGTTGCTATGGGAGGCTGTATCTTAGCAACCATTTGACCTTGGGGCAAAATATTTCAGATTTTTCCGTCAGACACTTGGGGCAACATTTGGTGCGAGTTTAAAGAAAATCGAAGAGGGTCGGGTGACAAGCATTGGTTGATTTGACATGGATTGACCCATGATTAAAATACATACCTTGGGAAGAGGATGCCTTCTTCTACTCCTAGAGCCACCTCCTTGACTGCATTGGCCATCTCTTGCCTGGAGGTATACGCTAGACATACATTTAGAGTAGCCCTACAAGAACAAACAAACAAACATGGAATCTGATAATAATATATCAACTAGCAATATCCTAGTCACATTGGGAAAACTCTGATACAAAGACATGACATGTATCGTTCTAAAACTACCTTGACATAATGTGTAATGACATCAAATAAAAGAAAAAAAAGTCAGTGGAATGACAGGAAACCTACACATGAGCGCAAGTGATATCATCAATTTTAGAGATGATAGCTGAGTGTTTCAGATCAATATTATGTTTGAGAATTCAAATTAATTATGTTTGAGAATTCAAATTCACTTTATTCACATCCATTAAAAAAGGTACAAAACATACAATAAGTACATAAACATGATAAAAATCAATCAATACATAATTAAAAATCAATATGACAAAAGAAAATGGTAAAAACCAATACGCAGTGGATGTAGGGGATTGGCAAAGGCCAAAGACCTATCGAGGCCAATCCCCCTTAGTTCTGCGCAATGGTTAAAAACAAAATTATACAAAATAACAGAATATAAAAATATGAAATCACAAACTAATTTTGACATTATGTATTTATCCCTAAATGTACATATCATATCATATATCCTAAAGTGGATATTCCGTTTAATGTAAAAAAGTGATGTTAAGGATAACATTTATGAGTTGGGGTTGCTAAAATGATTAACTCTTTCATGAGCATGAACATGTAGTTTAACAAATAGACAATCTGATCAATTTTGATGTGCACTGTAGGCAAACAGCCAAAGAAAAGACCCAAGATACACAAATCCAGCATCTTATCTATAAACATAGCAAAGTGATTGAAAGATAATTCATTACAAACATGTTTTACAAGAAACTCTTTTATATGCAGGGATAAGTATTAATTCAAATTTCTTCATTTCTGACATTCCAAACAGTTATCATTCAGGTGAATCCTACATCATTTCAATGCCTAGAATGACAGAGAAGAAAGGGACAAAGGTCACTAGCTTCATAACAATTGTCTTGATTACTTTAAATAAAACTTGTCCAAGATCAGATTCCAAGATCAGAAAGACACCTTCATAGAGAAGATTGGCTGATGAAATAGACTTGTATATTTCTTTGAGTTTTGGGTTTTTGATTGGGCATGCACAAAATCAATAACAAAACATTAAAAACAGCAATAACTGTCTGAAGATTTTTTCAAGTATTAACTCAACCAACTCAATCCTAATATTCAAAATATGTGAAGTTTCATAAAAAGAACTGATTTTCTCATAGATCACTTTCAATATTACACGTTTGTGATTTTAAAATGGAATTACAGGGCAAATCAATGTCAACTTATCAGTTTTAAGTTCTTAATCATATTTTTACATTAAATATCTCTCTTCATTTTTATTTGGGATAAAATAATACTTTCAAAAGATTTGCTATTTTGTATGTATTACAGTTTACAATGGACCCTAGGAGAATTTCATGGACTAATAGTTTTCTAGGGCTTTTTTAAAAAAACATTTTGGGGAGAAATTTGGACTGAGCTCCAGTGTACTAGTATAATATATGACTGTTCCATTGCCTTGCCAAAAACTACAACAAATTGGCATCCTTCTAGTCCCCAAATCATGCAAACCAACACAGAGCATACCATTAAAAACACAAGTAATTTCATTTACTTTGGACTGTAAAGTTGATGAAGTGTAGCCAGTAAGCCTTGCTGAACAGTTATATTAATTGCTTGACCATTCATGAGACATGCATATCATGGCATACAATTGAGAAGATATGCAAGAACAGGAAGGAAGTACATTTTTCACACTGAGGTTTAAGACCATTGTTGTAATGACCTTGACCAAAGGTGTGAACACGACACCTCTGCATTTGTGATTCACATGCATACAGACTCAGGAAAATTGAACAGAGAATCTAATGCAAGATTTGGGTGATACAGAAAGTAAAAAAAGAATTTGTGAAATATTGTGAGCTTGAATTACCCACAATTCTCTGAATCTGTGCCACTGAAATGTAAGTGGGTCTTCAATAGAGCTCTCAAAGTTACAAGTTTATTCTCAACTTGTGTTATTGTGTGACATGAATATGAGTTTAGCTGCAATTTCTTGCGCATCCCTGGGGAGGAGGTCGGGATTCCCTATCCCTCTCTCTCTCCTACCCTCATCTCTTTATGAATTGGTTTTCACTGTAATTGCGTGATATACAATGTAGACATGAATTCTGCTATAACTTCTTGCACATTCCTGGAGAAGAGGTTGTGATACCCTATTCATTCCCAGCATGTATCGAAATAATCATGAATCTGTTCTCACCTTGTGTTATCACGTGATATAAACATGGCTTCTGCAACGACTTCTTGCACATCCCTGGGTAGGAGGTCGAGGTCTCCTATAACTCGCACACAGACACCATGCTTCATGATTTGATCTCTGAAAACAATAGAATGTGAAGAGGGAGAGAAAGTGATTACTATTATCAGAAAACACAAGGAAAACATAGTATGGAAGACAAAGTTTAACCATAACACAGGAATTCTTTTCAAAAACATTCGTGGAGGCACATGCAGGTCTATAAACTAAATCCAAAATCTAATCTAAGGCAGATCTGTGGAAATTGGCAGGGATAAGCTCCTGACATCACCTAACATACAGTGCACTCAGGACATGGGAAAGGAGATCCACTTATTATTCTGTAATTATGCTCAAGAAAAAATTACACACCAACAAACAGAATACTCAAAAGGGATATAAGATATTACATACTATTCCATTTTCTGAAAAAAAAGGAAAAGAAAGAAATAACAACTCTTTAGTTCACTGTAACCTTAAAAGTGACACCTCCCCCCCAAAAAAACACCCATAGAAATGCCTCCTTCAACTTCAAGAATATTCCAGGGGTCCGTAACATAAAGATAAGCGATCAATCGCTAAATCGATAGACCAATCAAGATCAATGTTTCATGCGTAATTGGTTCAAAGTGCCGGAAGACTGAAATGGCAGTTCACGTATTTCACTACCGGTCTTTCACCATGTAGATGGATTTAAAGATAACATTATTACTGGATTAAACCAAGAAGAAAAGGGGGGCAAAGATCATCAGCTTTTAAACAGAGGTACAACGTATCACCTTCAAGCGTTGCCATACCATGCAGCAGATTTGAATATCATAGTAGAATTGAATAATGAAAATATGAATATTCAGAAAAAAATGCGTGCCAAAATGCTGACGATGAGATGACACATAATTGAAAATTCTAAAATATACATTGTAATCCAGCATCAGAAATAATTGCTCATGTGACTAGATACAGGGGTACTTTGCTTAAACTATTAAGAGCTATTGTTAAGAGAAGTTTGTTGACCTTTGATCTGAATTGTGCCAAGCTATTCATCTCTTTCTCTCTCTCTCTTTCCCTCTCTTCCTCTTCCAATTGCCGCTCTAATTGAATGCTACATACTTGTACATGGAATACAAACCAAACATGAAACATACATTTCACGCAAAATGTAATTAAAAAACACTCCACCAATACTCCCAAATTTCCAAGATGTTGGACAAGTCCACCCCAACAAAAGTTGATTTGAATAAAAAGAGAAAAATCCAACAGGCATAACACTGAAAATTTCATCAAAATCACATGTAAAATAATACCCCTTTCATAAACCCAATTATGCGGCTAATAGCAGCATCATTTGGTCGTAAAATTGGAGGAGGACCAGAGTTATCCACATTATTTTGATGCTGCTATTATCCGCATAATAGCAGTATCGGGACAAGATTTTGAGTTTATGAACGCATTTCCAAATAATGCGGATAATTGCCATGGTGCGGTCACAAGGTCACCCTTTTCCAACACAACCGCATCGGAGGGGGCGTGTCCAGTTGTCATGACGATTATCCGCCTTTTTCAGGACGGGCGCTTGTAAAAATAATGCAGATAATTTTTGGAGTTTGAAAACACAATTTTTATTGAATTATCCGCATTACTATTAGGCGGCTAATTGGAGGATAGGTTTATGAAAGGGGTATAAGAATGTTATGACATTTTAAAGTTTCGCTTAATTTCATGAAACAGTTCTATGCACATCCTGGCTGGTATGCAAATGAGGAGACTATGACGTCATCCACTCACTTATTTCTTTTGTATTTTATTATATGAAATATTCTAATTTTCTCCTCATTGTCAAGTGATACAACGATTGATTCCTCCCTGAACATGTAGAATTAGCATTGTGTAATACTATATGGTTCAGTCAAGTTGGTCCTTATTGTCATATAGATAAAAAAATGAAATATTGTGTAATTCAAACAATAAAAAACAAAAGAAATAGTGATGGACATCATCGACTGACTCACCTAGTTGTGCATATCACTGTTTTGTGAAAAATAAGCGAAACTTTTAAAATGTCATAACTTTCTTGTTTTACATCCGATTTTTGATGAAATTTTCAGCACTATGTTAGTTTGATTTTTCTCTATTTATTCAAGCCAGCATTTTCCTGGGGTGGACTTGACCTTTATTGTAATAAAAATATAATTTCTCTGACATAAATCTCATTATGAAAAAAAGGAACTTTGTACAATACAGTGAAAAATCATAACAAGTGGAATGCCTCTGGCCGTCTCACCTGCATCACGTGGTTCAATATAGCAGCAGTGCTGACTTTGAATACTACTCTAACTCGCACAAGATGTTCAGTGATACATGGTTACTCTTATGTCCACTTTTTATGAACTAGACCAATAAACTTACAGAGATATGATGGTTATTCAACAAAAAAACCCAACATGGCCAAAGTTCATTGACCTTACATGACCTTGATCATGTGACCTGAAACTCGAACAGGATGTTCAGTGATACTTGATTACTCTTATTTACAAGTGTCATGAATCAGATCCATAAACTTTCAAAGTTATGATGGTAATTCAACAGATACACCCAATACGGCCAAAGTTCATTGACCTTTGACCTTGGTCATGTGACCTGAAACGCGCACAGGATGTTCAGCGATACTTGATTACTCTAATGTCCAAGTTTCATGAACTAGACCAATAAACTTTCAAAGTTATGATGGTAATTCAACAGATACCCCCGATTTCGATGTTGATTCCTCCAACATGGTCTAAGTTCATTGACCCTAAATGACCTTTGACCTTGGTCATGTGACATGAAACTCTAATAGGATGTTCAGTAATACTTGATTAACCTTATGGCCAAGTTTTATTAACTAGGTCCATATACTTTCTAAGTTATGACGTCATTTCAAAAACTTAACCTCAGGTTAAGATTTGATGTTGACGCCGCCGCCGTCGGAAAAGCGGCGCCTATAGTCTCACTTTGCTTCGCAGGTGAGACAAAAACTAAAACAATACCCTTGAACTTACTTTTCTTCTAATAATCTGAGAAATTTCTTTCTTGCCAATTCCATCAGTCCGTCGACTTCTTGCCTTGATCTCTTGAAGTTTTCTATACTAAATGCATAAACAGTGACTTCTGTAATACCTAGATCTAAACACCATTGTAGAGTCTGAAAATAAACAAAAAACATATATAATTTGTAGTAATGATACTGTGTACTTCATTAAATGTTTTACAATTACAATTTTTTTTTCAATTTACAATAGAATCAACCAATCAACATATCCCAAATATTTTTTTTTATTAAGGGGGAGTGGGGCCATTCTATTTTCACTTTATTTTTTTATAGAATAATTCTTCAATTTAAATGTTTATGTATTGAACCTCAAGTGCAATATCTAATCTTACTCTTATGTTCTTATTTGATTTGCTCTTGTTAATTTGTAGGTATATATATTCCTTTCATTCCTTTCATTTTCATGTATTTTTCTTTTTTCTGTGAGCTTTGTATACGTGTCAATCTTTGGACTGTTTTTTTACAATGTCTTCATATAATAAACCAAATTGAATTGAATTATTGAATCATTTTATGGGGCCTGTTTCATATAGAGCTACAACTATTGAGATTTTGTCATTACTGTTTACAACTAGGTAATAGGTACCATGGAAACCTTGATTGTGATTGGCTGCTGAGCTCAGTTACCATGGTAATTGCCATTGGGGTTACCACAGTTTTAACTCAAAACAAAATGGGTCCCTCATACTTGTGTACCCCAAATACCACACATGTGAATGTAAGTTTCCCACTACAAAGATTATTCAGGAATTATCTTTTTTTAATGAAGCTACATGTATTTTTCAAGAATTCAATGGGTTTTGTTGACTTAGTTAAAACCAAGAATGAATAAATTTTTTTTTAATGCAATCCCAATGTTCCCTAACTTACTATACGCCTATTTTTATTGCATGAATTATAACAATTTGTATAAAAGTGAGTTGATAAATTCAAAAGTGACTACAGCGGAGTACAGCCCACTATTTAAGAAATTGTACATGCACAGAATCACACGTGCAGCACTCTGTATCACTATAACTTCTCTGAAATGATATTGTACATGATTATGATAATCAATATATTCACTTGGTAACTGCCCCAAACACACATGCTTTCTCTATTACTCATTCAGGAAATCCAATGATAGCACGTACACTTTAAAGGGACTGAGTGAAAGTCCACTCCACAGTATCTATCTCTTAGTATTCATTCATTTCCAATAAATAAACATTGTTTTATAAATTAACGAAGTATCCCATTCTCTGTTGGTAAAAGTGTCAGATCTATATTTTTATAGGGAAAAGTAAAAACACCTTATTTTAGATTATTATTGCATCTTGGTATTGGAAATTTATTGAGCATATCATTTGGAATTAAGAGAATAATTAACCAAACACAGTTTAAACATAATTTTAAAAATTCAACATTTTGGGTAATCAATGATCACATCAGACCAATATTCACATTTACAGTAAATGAAGTTTTATAAATTGTATTGCATCCTGGATGTGTTCCTTTCAGTGTTTTTTTTTTCCAAAGTAAAGATATTTCTCCTACTAAATTACACTGTACATGCAAGAAAAAGGCTGTGAACACCACATGTACAGATGCATGATTATGCCTGTGAGTGCAAAGAACAATGGTTGGCGATTCTTTCATACCCACTAATATTCTGCATGACATTATGGGGGGGGGTGGAGTGCCCCTCTACCATTTTGAAATAGAGTACCAAAGTGATGACGTCACAAAAAACTTTTTTTTTTCGCATTTCTGTGCTTGTGATACTATATTTTGGGAGAGCCCAAACCCCCACTACCAAAATTTGGTTGGAAGCGGTCCATGGGGGCCTGAGAAATGACCTCATGAATGCACTGACTTACATGGGACTAATGTACTGTCTGTATTCATGAGGACATTTCTCAGAAGAGTGTAAAAAAAAAGAAGTCTGGAAAACTGGGACATGAAAAGAATAGTGCATGTATTCTCACATGTCTCAAGTGGGGTAAAAAAATATGTTACTTTCAGGTTACCTTGCCCCGCCCCATCAAGGTACCATGGTATCCCCCATGTACTTGAGGGTTTCCTAAAATTGATATTTTCCCTCCCTTTACTTTAAATACAAAAAAAAATAATCCCAGAAAGACTGATCTAGCAAACACTACTGGGTTTGCATATCCCTACACCTTTGTTTGGTTCACCTGTTACCAGCAAGTATCAATGGAAGAGTGGAAATTTAACTAATTGAGCACTGAATTATTGCATTGCCGTACCGTACTATAGACTGGACATTGAGACATGCAGCTGATAGGTAGCACTGATTTTTTTCTTCACTGAAGACAAGACAGCCAAACATATTATTTCCAGTAACCTTCCTGTCTAAATTTCATTTTCGAAGCTTAAAAATGTCTCCACAATATCTTTGGAAATATTTTTTTCATTAATAGAGCATGCAATGAAATTAATGAAGGAATCCATGATTCATAAGATCAACTGCACATAACAATGATCTTCCTTTTTCTTCAAGATGCCTTCATGTAGGCCTACACTACAATATCTAGGCTTGCATTTTGCATCTTCTGGAAAAAGTGCAATATCAAGCTATTAACTTGCTAAAGATTTCAAAGAAAACATGCTTAAATTTGTTTGATTTCACTCTCACCTCCGCTAATTTCTCAAAACCAAGTGAATGCCCCTCTAGGGTCTGAAAAGACTTTTTCTTAGCAAATCTGCGATTGCCATCCATGATGAAGGCTACGTGCTGAGGCACAGGACCACATTTGAGGACCCGCAGACAGAAGGACTGGAACCATGTCTTCTGGGCCTGGTACTGCTTCTCTGGGAACCATTCCGACGTAGCTGCTGATGCCTCGATCCTGCAATACCATGAAAAATTTTGATGTAATCTAGCCAAATCTAGAAAAGGAATTTCAAAACTTTTTTTATGTCATGATCAGCCATGATTAGGTGACACCTAACATTACATGAAAAGGGCAATATTCCAGGATCTGATAAAGGGGATCATAATATTCTGGATCTGGATATAGATTTACATGAATTATGATGCAAGGCCATCTTGGGCATAAATAAACGCATCATCGGGTGACTTGATCTTAATTTTGCCTGGACCAGCGGGTGCAACACACCTGGTGAACTGAATATAGGACCTACCCTACTCTTTGACGACTATTGCCTTGGCTTGGTTTTAACGTGCATGGCCTGGGTTGTGACTCTTAACATGGGACCATCATTTGCTTCTGATTTTACAATTTATAGACGTGATGTCAATTAACTCTCTCTAGCAAGTCTCTGTTGTTAATTCAAGCACACTCACAGTTCATAAAAAAAAATCTAGGCCTATTTTTTTATTTAAAAAAATAATGGCCTAGATCTAAAATAAATCTTGTAGGCCTATTATCTTATTTATCTAGCTCTTAAAATACTAAAGTTAGATTGAAATACTCACCAATGTTCATTAGACTTTCTAAATTCTGGATCCATGTTACATTATCCAATTCATTAAGGTGAGGTAAATTATTCTCCCACTCCCAGGACAGGGTCCCAAGCGTGACTGGACAATCCAAACACCCGGAACTTTCGGCAAGCAAGCACGTCGAGTTATGGTCGGCGTCGAGCGGTGAGGATCTGATGCAATCGTGAGACTCGGTGCCACATCGGAGGTTCCAATTCAGCTAGCTGCACGGGGTTTCGTCGAAAGCCGCTCGCTGAAGTTTCGGCGAAAAATGTTACTGCAAAATGGTTCCAGTGCATCTAGCGCAGCATGCCGCATCGCACAGAACACATGTGTATGGCTTCTCATACGTTACACACACACACATCATAATACACATGCACAGGAACGTATCGAGCCTGTACGGCATTGCCCACGTTGCACACTACGTATACGGTACCGTAGGTTCAAGACACTGGCAATTTCAATGCATGCAATTCAGTGCATTATGCATGCATTCAATCAAGTCAAAGGTCAGGGAGAGCGGATGAATCATTGACCACAAAATTCTCGACTTTTCTAACTCTAAATCATTTTTTGATATAAAAAAGTAGTTTACAGAATATCATAATTGAGTTCAATCCTATTAGGTTGAGTATTTACACTGTCATATCAAGATATTTTCCCACAACAATGAGATATTCAGCGAGCTATATTAGCATTGCGCACTGATACTATGCAAACGCTCGAGTAAGCGCAGTGCAGGAACAAGGCCGAGAATTTTTACGGTGTTTATTGCGAGGTTGTGAAACACATGTATCTCTTCTGACAAAAAATTCTAATTATCTGCTTGCTTTCCATTCGTTTCCTTTCTTGACAGACCATGTTTAGATATGGCTGAAGAGGATGTAGGAAGGGTAAACGACAGTACTACTGAATCAGGTAATATTTTGTTGTCATTTTCCTCGGGTGCTGTTCACTATTTTATCCGCGCCTTCGCAGCGAAGTGTAACGACAACAAATCTAACGACCCAATTTCTCTCAATTTGTCCACAGAATTGTACTACTTAATTGCCAAATTTCTGGAAAATGGACCCTGCAAAGAGTCAGCCAATGTGAGTATTACGTCTTTTAAAACACCATTTGTGTATTTTGGGTGATTTTTCATCAGTTAACATCGTATATTTTCCTTGTCTTTTGCAGGTTCTCCGACGAGAGATCGAGCAAAATGGGGTGAGTGCATTTCATTCGTTTGTGTCTGATGCATGATGACTCGTTTTTGAAAGTGAATTTCGGCCGAAAATTCAAGATTTCTTTGGATTTCGACGTCTACATTATAATTTGAATTGATAGAATGTTAGAATAATAGTTGTTTTAAATCACTGAATTAAAAATAATTAATAGAAATTGTTTATCTCCATTTTCTCAGTTATTTTCTGCCAGATTTGATTGGAAAGGCAACCAACATCGACAGAGCATCAAAAACTTGGTAAGAGATATGAAAAACTTTTTCTATTGGATTTAATTTTTGAATGTCCCTCTAAAATTGTCAAATTTGTTAAAAGTGAAAATTTGTGGATAGTTGGCTGTCAAATGGGTGTAGCAATCATTTGATACCAATAATAGGACTCACTTTCCATTTTTTCCCGAAAAAATCCGAAAAATCTGTCTGAAAATAGCTTCTTTCCCATCCCCATGAAACCCAGGCATAGGCAAGTGATTTGCATAATGGATCGAGCAACCTGACCCCCCTAGCTATGACATCATTGTATGTGTGATCATCACGCCAATCAGAGAGCCTGTAAGGGTTGTGAAAAGGCAACCGCACAGTGTTTGCAAAATGGGCTCTGATTGGATGAGCTAAAATGCATATTCATAAGTGATTGAGTGCACACGGCACTGAGTTGTGTGCAGTGTGCATGCTCATGATTTTTATTTCAGTGAATGGAAAAAACTTGTATACATTAACTGTATAGACCAGTCTGTTTGCTTGTGAATGTGTACCCATTTGAGTTCAAGAAAATGTGCTGACTTGTGTGATAATGACAACATTTAGTTTGCTCATTATTATGACGATAACATTATTAAATAATAACAATATGATGTATTGTATCACTACTGTACTTCCCTATCATGCCTATACAAGTACTAGTCATGCTATAGTTACTATATTACTAATTAATAATAATAATAATATTAAACAATGATGGTGATGGTTATAAAAATAGCAATAAATGATAGTATAATAATATAATATAATAATGATTGTAATAGAATATGATTATCATAATGAATGACATAGTAAGAAATAATGATAATTATGCATAAGCAACTGGTAGAAATTACTACTACTACTACTGCTACTACTACTACTACTACTACTACTACTACTACTACTGCTGCTGCTACTACTACTACTACTACTACTACTAATACAACTACTACTACTACTACTACTACTTCTACTACTACTACTACTACTATTACTATTACTACTACTACTACTGCTATACTACTACTACCTCTACTACTACTACTACTACTATTACTACTACTATTACTACTACTACTGCTATACTACTACTACTACTTCTACTACTACTACTACGTGTGTTGCTAAACTTCGAGTTTCGAGTTTCGAGTTTCAAGTCTCAAGTTTCGAGTCTCGAGTTTCCAAAATTTCATTGGAATTGGTCATTAAAGACCCTCGCTTTTAATTGTTTTTAATTTAAGCCGCTATTATCCACAGATTAGCGAAATCATGCACGTCAAACACTTTTACTCTGGTGCCGCTAAAATCTTCTAAGGACATACAAGGAAATGAAGTTAACACGTTGAAAGCTTGTAATTCCATTGAGGCAAAATATGCTTTATCTTTTTTCAGGTAATCGAAGCGACCAATGCAGTAAAAAATGATTTAAATTCTCGATTGGATGATTATAAAAAGAGAGAGTACAAGTATGTAGCCTCCCGCGATTAATAAAGAAATTATAGCGAGAACACTATGAATAAATCTGATTTTAAAAAAGGTTCTATAATGACATGAACAAATATCGTTAAATACACTTTTCCACCATTAGTAGGAGCTATAAATTTGATTGATTTGTAAATAAAATGTCAAGGCCTATCTACTACAATTAAAATATTATAATTCGGATAAGAAAGGCGAGACTTGAATTTTTGAAAAATCCGAGTTAAAAGCCCTGTCCTTTAATACCAATAGTAGAAGCAATAAATTTGATCGATTTGTAAATAGAATATCAAGGCCTATCTACTACTATTAACAACATCATAATTAAAATGAGAAAGTCGACTCGAATTTTTCAAAAATTCGAGTTAAAAGTGCTGTTCTTTAATACTAATAGTAGGAGCAATAAATTTGATTGATATGTTAATAGAATGTCAAGACCGATCTACTACTATTAACAAAATATTATAATTCGGATGAAAAAGGCGAGACTCGACTTTTTTAAAAATTCGAGTCAAAAGCGCAGTCTTTTAATACTAATAGTAGGAGCAATAAATTTGATTGATTTGTTAATAGAATATCAGAGCCTATCTGCTACTATTAATAACATATCATAATTCGGATGAGAAAGTCGAGACTCAAATTTTTCAAAAATTCGAGTTAAGAGCGCTGTTCTTTAATACAAATAGTAGGAGCAATAAATTTGATTGATTTGTTAATAGAATGTCAAGGCCTTTGTTAATAGTAGTAGATAGGCCATCCAAATTATAATATTTTGTATTTTTTTAGTATTAAAGGACAGCGCTTTTAACTCGAATCACTAAAGAATTCGAGTCTCGCCTTTCTCATCCGAATTATAATACTTTGTTAATAGTAGTAGATAGGCCTTACAAGTTGGATATATGCGCAATATAAATACCCGATATTATTATTAGTAGTAGTATTACTACTACTTACTACTACTACTATTACTACTACTACTACTACTACTACTACTACTACTACTACTACTACTACTACTACTACTACTACTACTACTACTACTACTACTTCTACTGCTACTACTAATACTGCTACTACTACTACTTCTACTACTACTACTAATACTAATACTGCTACTACTACTATACCACCACTACCACCACACCACCACTACTACTACTATTACTACTTCTACCACTGAACTACTACTAATGTACTACTACTACTACTACTACCACTACCACTACTACTACTGCTACTTCTATGACTTCTATGACTTCTACTTCTAAGACTAACTGTTGCTATTATACTACAAGTGCTACAAAGATGCATAGGCTATATGATAAAAGAATAATTTGGTAATTATGATGAAGATAAATATTGTTAATGAATTGCATGCTAGTATATTATTTTGTTTTTTATTCTAATAAATAATATTACAATGCCCTTGTATATGAACATCAAGTAATAAAATAAATAGGCCTATCGATTATGAGTATATGACATCCACATTAATATTCTCATCAAACTTATTTTCGGGGATTGAAATTCCAGAAGAGAAATCTATTTAAAACATGCCTTAAATACTTCAACATTTCATGTCCATTTGTGTTTTAAAAAGTTGATTGTAGCAATGAATAGGTGATTAAAAAAAAACTCATTAGATATGGTAATACACCATCATTATAGTACCTACAAGGGGGGGGAGTCTGCCCCCCCCCTGACCTTCCTGATGAGCTTTAAAACCTTTTTTGCCCCCCTGACAAGCTTGAATACCTATTTTGCCCCCCCCACCGACGAGCTTGAAGACTGCGGACGGTTTTGGCCCCCCCCCCCCTGTGGAAAATCCTTGGTACGCTACTGTACACCATGATGTTTTCATATTTTCGATTTCAACTCATTTTTTTTCAGAAGGGGGGTTCACATGTATCTAGTAGAATTGCAGATATTTCCCCAAATTCTACACAAATTACAAAAATTGTCAATTATCATTTGAATGCAAATTCATGAAGAGTTTCATTCAAAGAATGCACCAAATCTATAATTAGATATGTATTATATTTTAGTAGATATTTGCTTTATATCATCTTGAACAACATGATGAGTTCTTTATGATTGTTTTTGAAGTATATAGTACAATATTGTTTTCTGACATTTTTCAAGGTCCTCCTCGAAAGAAGGGCATTTTATAATATAAGTTTATTATTATAATATTGTAGAGCTCTCTGACGTTCTCCAAACTTCTGCACAGAATTTTGATATTTTGCTGTTCTTTTTGCTTTAATAGTTATGTTAGGGGGTAAGTTATCCCAAATGATAATGAATAAATTTTTTATTCTATTAATTCAAAATATAAAAAAATTTGAATATAGAATTCAAAAGGCTAGGAGATGAATAGCAGTATTTTGTCATACTCGCTACCGGGTATTCACAAAAATTCACCAGTTTACACAACTTTGTACAAAATTTATGTGGGGGGAGGTTTCATATTAACTAATTAATGAAGATATTATGACTAGAAAGGGGAGTATGGTGATGATTATGATGGTGATGATGATGATGATGGTGGTGGTGGTGGTGGTGGTGGTGGTGATGATGAGGATAATGATGATGGTGGTGGTGGTGATGATGATGATGATGATGATGATGATGAGATGATGATGATGATGATAATGATGATGATGATGATGAGATGATGATAATGATGATGATGATGAGATGATGATGATGATGATGATGATGGTGTTGGTGGTGGTGGTGATAATTGAATTAATAAATGATATGTGGAGTAGGAGGGATGGGAGAGGAGTCACTGTCCATGGAATAAATGTTACCAATGCAGCTTAAAGGACAAGTCCACCCCAACAAAAACTTGATTTGAATAAAAAGAGAAAAATTCAACAAGCACAACACTGAAAATTTCATCAAAATCAGATTTTAAATAAGAAAGTTATGGCATTTTAAAGTTTCGCTTATTTTCAACAAAATAGTTATATGAATGAGCCAGTTACATCCAAATGAGAGAGTTGATGACATCACTCACTCACTATTTCTTTTGTATTTTATTATATGAAATATGAAATATTTTTATTTTCTCGTCATTGTCATGTAAAATGAAGTTTCATTCCTCCCTAAACACGTGGAATTCCATTATTTTAACATTATTTTAACATTATTGTGCTTCAGGCAAGGAGGTCCTAATGGTCAAATTCATAAAAATTGAAATATTGTATAATTCAAACAATAAAAAACAAAAGAAATAGTGAGTGAGTCACATCATCGAGTCTCTCATTTGGATGTAACTGGCTCATTCATGTAACTATTTTGTTGAAAATAAGCGAAACTTTGAAATGTCATAACTTTCTTATTTTACATCCGATTTTGATGAAGTTTTCAGCATTGTGCTTGTCTGATTTTTGTCTCACCTGCGAAGCAAAGTGAGACTATAGGCGCCGCTTTTCCGACGGCGACGGCGGCGGCGGCGTCAACATCAAATCTTAACCTGAGGTTAAGTTTTTGAAATGACATCATAACTTAGAAAGTATATGGACCTAGTTCATGAAACTTGGCCATAAGGTTAATCAAGTATTACTGAACATCCTATGAGAGTTTCATGTCACATGACCAAGGTCAAAGGTCATTTAGGGTCAATGAACTTAGACCATGTTGGAGGAATCAACATCGAAATCTTAACCTGTGGTTAAGTTTTTGAAATGTCATCATAACTTAGAAAATATATGGACCTAGTTCATGAAACTTGGACATAAGGTTAATCAAGTATCACTGAACATCCTGCATGAGTTTCACGTCACATGACCAAGGTCAAAGGTCATTTAGGGTCAATGAACTTTGGCCGAATTGGGGATATCTGTTGAATTCCCATCATAACTTTGAAAGTTTATGGATCTGATTCATGAAACTTGGACATAATAGTAATCAAGCATCACTGAAAATTTTATGCAAGTTTCAGGTCTCATGATTAAGGTCAAAGGTCATTTAGGGTCAATGAACTTTGGCCGAATCAGGGGTATCTGTTGAATTACCATCATAACTTTGATAGTTTATTGGTCTAGTTCATTAAACTTGGACATTAGAGTAATCAAGTATCACTGAACATCCTGTGCACGTTTCAGGTCACATGACCAAGGTCAAAGGTCAATGAACTTTGGCCGAATTGGGTGTATCTGTTGAATTACCATCATAACTTTGAAAGTTTATGGATCTGATTCATGAAACTTGTACATGAGAGTAATCAAGTATCACTGAATATCCTGTTTGAGTTTCAGGTCACATGATCAAGGTCAAAGGTCATGTAAGGTCAATGAACTTTGGCCATGTTGGGGTTTTTTGGTGAATCTCTGTAAGTTTATTGGTCTAGTTCATAAAAAGTGGACATAAGAGTAACCATGTATCACTGAACATCTTGTGCGAGTTAGAGTAGTATTCAAAGTCAGCACTGCTGCTATATTGAACCGCGTGATGCAGGTGAGACGGCCAGAGGCATTCCACTTGTTCTCTATTGATTCAAATCAACATTTTGCTGAGGTGGACTTGCCCTTTAAGATGATGACTCCAAAAGACGTGAGCAATTCAAATGTTTTTCAGGAACTTATCATCCATTGAAAATGAAATTTCAGTGCATTTGTTAGGTCCACTATAATTTTCTTCATCTAAATTTCTTTTCAGGAAAATTGCAATGGTCACATTAAGAATGATCATCTGTTGAAAATTGTTGGTCGCATCGGACATCTCCTGGACAAAGATGTGAAGCCAAGAGTGCCTGGTGTAAAGTCGCTGCTAGGGGGCGCTAGACAATCCCTTCTTCGCACAGCAGCAGGTAAGAAGCTGCTCTGTTTGTTTTTCATTCTAACTTCTTATTCAAAGGTATCCCTTTATGATTTATCAGTTAAAAGCCTCTTTTGAAGTTTTGTTAAATCCCTCCAAAAAAGTTGCCATTTGAAATAAGAAATTAATATTTTACAATATATGTGAAACAAAACCTGATTTTCTGTTTTTTTTTATCTCGCCTGCATATCGCATCGAAAATATAGGCGCCGCTTTTGCGGAGGCAGCATCAAATCTTAACATATAGGTTCAGTTTTTGAAAGGACAACAAACTTGGACATAAGGTTAATCAAGTATTACTGAACATCCTGTGCAAGTTTTAGGTCACATTACTAAAGTCAAAGGTCATTTAAGGTTAATGAACTTTGGCCATGTTTTGGGGTAATTGTTCAATTGCCATCATAACTTTGATAGTTTATGGATATATTTTATGAAATGTGGACATATATATGGGTAATGAAGTATCACTGACAAGTCTTGGATCACATGATCAAGACCAAATGCCATTTAGGGTAATTGAACGTAATATATCATATGAATGATGTTTTTTTGTGAATAGTTATTTTATAGTAGTTTTCAAAGTTGGCACTGCCGCTATATTTAATCTCGTAATGCAGGCTAGACTGCCAGAGGCACTCCACTTGTTTTATTTTTTCTCACGAAATCACATTTTTTTATACCCTAGATGTGAAGCCCCCTCTATGGAGTCCGTCTGTACATGCAGCACTTTACCACCAACGGCCCATAGCTCCACCAAATAAACTTTCTCAAGTGCCAAATGTCTGTGAGTATCAATGCTTTTCATTTAAATTCTCTGTAGCAGTAATTAAGCAGGCACTGTATTTTGAATCTGATCTATGATATTATATTGCAAATTAATTATTTGTTTATTTATTAAAGCACAACTGGTTGTAGCGGGCCGAAATTTGAGAAAAAGTTTTTGAATCTTCGTCTAGCTCAACTTGAGTTGTGTGCAGAGAGAGAAAGTTTTGAAATTGTTTGATTACCGTATTATTATAGATATAATTCTAGTGAGTTCTGTCATATTTTAGTAAACTAAATGCCCGAAAAATGATGGAGGCATGATTGAATACTGAGTACACAGTGAAAGTCACCTACATATAAACATGCATATGTGGGCACAGAATAATAATAATAATAGGCATATATATATAGCGCCATCTATCTAGAAATATTCTATTCCGAGGCACGATGTTATCATTATTACCCCGGCTGTAACTCTAGCTGCCTTTTCGTGCTCATGCATTCAAGGAATTCTATAATACTATTTCTTTGAAAAGGACCCATTTATCGAATAGAATTCCATGCTTAGTAGTAACTTTGATTGTTACTCAACAGTATAACCATTTTACTACCAGAATCGTTCGACGCATTTAATTTTTTCTTCATGCATCTTATTAGATTATGTTCAAATTCAAATTATTGTTGTACAAGTAGAATTTATTTCAACTTCAATCATTTGTTGGTAACTTTTTTTCACTATAATTTATCCATCTTTTAGACAATGTTATCAGAGGGAGACAACTGGCTGGTGTAGCTCGTCTTGATCACATAATGCCAGGGGAGAGGTATGGCCGTACGAACCTTCACCTTCGAACCCTAGGTCATCTGTCATCAGCTTACTGTGTTTTGTTTGATCAGACTGGTCGCAGGATAATCACAGTAAGAATATTTGAATGCTTATCAATGTCTAGTGGTGATCCAAGGGCCCAGTCTTACAAATAGTTACGATTGATCCACTATGGAAATCCATTAGTGTCATAATTTTTTCTGTTGGAAATTTGCAAAATGTCTTTTGTAAACAAAGGAGAACATGCAGAATTGTCAAGAAATCAATGAATTTATGGATGTACATTCATATCTATAATTTTTTTGATCAAACATGCATTTAACATGTTGACTTTGCTGGCTTTCCATAGTTGCGTTTGATCGGATCAATCGCAACTCTTCGTAAGACCCAGGTTACATTCAATCCATGTCTGAAGCTAGGATTGCAAACATGAGGCAAGAAGTAAAACTTACTGGGAGGTAGAATTCAAGCAATTTTTCATCTATGCTAATATACCTATTCTCCCTCATGTCGAGCTCAGCCGCTTGACACAAAAGGTAGAGGTCAGCTCTCACCGGAACAAGATCTGTCATAAAATCATGATAGAGATTTTCCTATTGTGTTCAAGCCATTTGTAATGACCCTTGATCTGCAGAGGCTTTAAAATGCATGAAACAAAGTAGAGGTCACTGAAATAAACGCAGTACGCATGTCCAAACTGGGAGGACTGACAAAGAGGCATTGAGATATATTGATTGCGTTCAAGTGATTTTGGCATAGTTTATTTTTTCTGTAAAATCAACTTTCAAGGTTTTATGTAAATGTTTTGAATGATTTCTGTTTTAGGAACAGTACAAAATTGCTTGAATATAGCTGTGGTTTGAAATGTGCTTCTTATAAAACCTGTGTTTCTAAGGTTTGAAAAATTGTTAATAGAAATCAACCTACTTGTAGGTCCTCCATATCAGTGCTCTCATGCATTATAATGTTTGAGAAAATACAAATAAAAGTATTCCTGTTTTTTTTTCCTGAAATAGATTGATTAATGATTCTGTATAGAAAAAAGAACGGTTAAGGAAGTGACGATTCACAATAGAAATCCACTCAGGAATGGAGTTTTTGTTTCCTCACAAACAATTTTGCCTTTATCTGTCTCGCAGGGGGCAGATGACCACTTGGTCAAAATATGGAGCGTTGATGACGGCCGACTTCTTGCCACCCTGAGAGGGCATGCTGCCGAGATCGTGGACATGAACGTGAACTACGAGAACACGCTGATTGCCGCAGCAAGCAATGATAAAGTGATAAGGGTTTGGAACCTTCAGTCACTCACTCCTGTGGCCGTACTGATGGGCCACACAGCTATGATTACATCATTGGAGGTAAGCTGTATGTGGTTTTCACACAAGTTGAAGGGTCGACTGGGTCGATGATCATGTTTGTCTACATCAACTTTATTTTCTGCTTTTGCCTAATCTTATAAACCTTGCTTTCGTTTTCAAGACAGGCATTGCAATCGTTATGCCATGCATTTCCTCACTTAAGACTGCAGTGAAAGGGCTAGGATACATGTATAAATCACCTTTGGTGATACTGGTGGTTATTTCACATTTGGTTCACATCAAGCTATGCAAGAAAAAACAATATCTTTACTGTCCCAGTTAATGATAAGTGGGCATAATACCTGCAACAGAGACATCTGTGGGGGTAAGCAAACTCTGGTGTACCAGTGAGAAACTCTTTGGCCCAGCCTGCTTAGCCTCGGGTTACAGTCAAGCCAGGCACAGTGCATTAATGACTTCCCTGTAACGCAATTTCCAGTGGTATTCCATAACGTCTGCTGGTTATAAGTCTTTTCCACTCTGGATGATTTACATCCGAATTATGTCAAATTCCTTATGAAAATGGACAATAATCTCCCTTTAACCTTTTTGTTATGTTTTTATGTTGAAATATTTGCTCACTGTGGCCTCTCTACTGACGAGCTTTCTCTATTTTGTCTTGTCAAGTTCTCTCCATACGTCAGAGGATCAGCTCGTTACATGGCTTCTACTGGTGCAGATGGATGTGTGTGTATCTGGGTATGGGAGAAAGAAACTCTCAAATTCAAGTAAGTGTGATTTTTTTTCATTCAATATGCTTTCTCTCTTTCTTCTTCCTTCTTTTTCTTCTTCCTCTTCTTTCTCTTCCTCTTCTTTCTCTTCCTCTTCTACTTCTTCTTCTTCCTCTTCTTCTTCTTCTTCTTTTTCTTCCATTTCTTCTTCTCCTTTTTCCATTTCTTCTTTTCTTCCTCCTCTTCTTTTTCTTCTTCTTCCTCATCCTCTTCCATCTGCTTTTCCTCCCCATCCACATCCTCCTTCTCCTAATTATTCCTGTTGTATTAAATTTTTGCTTTATTTGATGTAGCTTTGTCATGTCATTTACTTATTCTCTCTCTTTCCTTTTTGTGATTGTAGTAACAAGCCAATCAAATTCCAAGAGCGAAACAGACCTGGCTCACAGATGCTTTGTCTGTCTTTTAGTCCTGGTAAGTCTTCTAACTTCCTTTTCCCCCTCAAAGGGCTAGCTTATTTCATGGCCAAATTGTTTAAAAAATGAGACAAAAATATTAATCAATTGGTGGAAATAGCATCATAAGATAAAAGAGTAACTAGGTGTAAAAGTTTTAATTTTATGAGAAATTGCAAGCTGCTCCCATTTATGCTATGAATCATAAATTTAATTTGGGGAATCTTGTAAATTGATATGCATTATGCAAGCAGGGAATAATTAAATGGGGACCTGGCTCGGCAATTTTGAACCAAAGTCCCCATTAATTGCAATTAACTTGCAATGTCCAAATTTGCATATTTTGGCAATCAGATGCAAAAAGAAGCCCCCAAAACAAAATATTTTTTTACCTTTATGCAAGTACTAATTTCATTGCTTCAACTTGAACAAATTGCCCTACTTGACGAAAGAAACAAATAATGATTAATGAAAATTTTTTGCTAGTTTTAACTTAATTTTTTTTCAGCATCATGGTCACTGATGTCATTCTTATTGATTTTTTTTCATAGGTGGTACATTCCTCGTTGCTGGTGGAACAGATAATGCCATTAGAGTCTACAACTTCAACACTATCCCTCCTGAGAAAGTAACAGAGCTTGAGGCACATACAGTAAGGAAAATCATTTCAAACTCAATCAAACGATCTTGTATCAATCTT
The DNA here is from genome assembly GCF_018143015.1 of Lytechinus variegatus. NCBI lineage: Eukaryota > Metazoa > Echinodermata > Echinoidea > Temnopleuroida > Toxopneustidae > Lytechinus > Lytechinus variegatus. The sequence goes on along the minus strand of NC_054743.1, from coordinate 27,601,094 downwards.
AATATATTTTGTTGAGACGTCAGTGAAACATGTTTGACAAAACACACAGGTAACTGCGCTCAAGGCTAATCAAGTTGTACCACAGATATCTGTTGAACTTTGAAGAAATTTGACTTTATAGAAGAAAAATATAATAATAATAATATAGGGATATTTACCAAGGGAAGCCACTTCAGTTTTGAAATCTGTTCTCCCAGCGGGCCCTGCTATTATTATTAACCTGGCTGTAGCTGGGCTACCTAAACGCACTTAAACGTTCACGTAACTACCGGATACCCATTCGCCTCACCTGGGTTGAGTGCAGCACAATGTGGATAAATTTCTTGCTGATGGAAATTACGCCATGGCTGGGATTGACACCCACGACCCTCTGTTTCAAAGTCAGAAGACTAATCCACTAGGCCACAATGCTCCACATGTATAACACATGTTTTGCATGTACAGGGTCTAAAAATTGCGTTGACTGCTTTGGATTTTCCACTTATTTAACATCAACTCTTGCAAGTTTGCCCGTAAAAGAGGGTTACCTGAAATTGAGACATGCATTGAAGCTTTGATTTAAATTTGAAGTTGTGTTTCACGACATTTTCAAAGTTGTTATGCTTGCCAAAGTAGGAGGAAAAACATGAACACACTGGTGCCCTAATGGAGCGTTGCAAGAAACTTGTAATTAATTGCAAGTCTGTTTTCAGTCCACTGATCAATCAACAGTTTCACATGTTTCACTGACGTCTCCCTTAGTGAGGCTGCCATCAATTTCGAGCTTAACCGCTCGTGATGGCCGTCTCCTGCATTCAATGTTTTATTATAATTATTGTTATTAAAAAATGAAGTTTATGCTCGGTGTTATTTTGTATTTATTATGTATCGTGATTATACACTTTGTATCATTATTTTGTATATTGCATATGTAAACACATTTCAGATTGTATTATTTTCAATACAGTAATATTAGTAAAACCAAAATATGTCTTGCAATTAATTATAAATTTGTTATTTATTGCTGACCTGCTTTTTGCAACAACTAGTGTAATCTGATTTTCCACAGCTAAAATTCATGATTGATATTAGAATTGAAGCAGAAAATTTGTGATCAACTGCATATATTTTCTTGCAAAACCCCCTAAAGCTGTATTCTATGAAAATTCTTATGAACTATTCATTTCAAAATACTTCAATATCCTTGACAGTTTTGCGATGGTTACCATGGATACTGTGATTCTTTTGTTATCTAGGATCGAGTGGATAGCATTGGATTCTGCCATTCTGGGTCTCGCTTCATCAGCGGCAGTAAAGATGGTACGGCCAGGGTGTGGCGATATGAGAGGCAAGGCTGGAAGAGCATCCTCCTCAACATGAATTTGAGATTACCAGGGTAGGTTGTGATTCTAGGGACAGTGATTTTCCATTTTACCAGTAAATGAAACAGAAATTCCGTTTGGTTATACTATTCATGTAAAAACTCATGGAATTCACCCTTGCAAAACAGAATTTAGGTGTTCGCTGTGTACATTTTCAGTGACAAAACGGAATTTCCATTTTTAGATGAAGTTGAAGTGGAATTACAGATCAAGTTGAAATGGAATTACAGATTTTCAGGAACGGAAAAGACTATTTTTGAAATGGAAATCACTGTCTCTATAATTCAAATCATGTGATGAAGATTATGTTGAATATCTTACTGATGATGATGATTGCAATAGTAGTGCCAATGATAATGATGATTATTATGATTGCCATGCAAATGATAATAATAATAATGAAGATTGTAAGAACTGTAGTGATGAAGGAAAAGAAGAAGACACAAAGCCGAGATGGCTATCTTTGCCTATCATCAATGTATACCCTGTATAAATTCTGAATGGATAATCTCATCACATGACAGGTGGAATTAATTTTTTTTTTAACTACCAATTTGTCTTTTGAATGTGAAAAAAATCAAAGAACTTTGATAATAAATGATGAATATGAGGATAATAAATAATGAATAAAGATAGTAATGAAAACTACAGAAGATAAAAAGTGAGTGAATAGATGAATTGAAAATGAAATGATGAAAATTATAATGAAAATTTAAAAAATGAGAATTCTTTTTAAAGTTTTTGAGTGGGATTTGTTATTCAATTGAGTTTGTTGTTTCAATTCCCTCTTCTCAGTTCCAAAGCACCAGGTCTTGACGAGGGCAACAAGATAGTGAAACATCGGGTAACAATGGTTGGATGGGATAAGAATGATTACTACGTGGTCACTGCCGTCAATGATCACTCCTTGCGCGTCTGGAACTCCAACAATGGCAAACTGGTCTATGAGCTATATGTGAGTAAAGTAGCTATTTCCCAGGCTCTACTTCTTAGCTGGCCCTATGCTTTATAACCATTTGTATGAAGCCCTGAGTACTGCATGCATGATATGAAAAGTTCACAGTCCTGTATTATGCAAGCATTTCCGAATCCTGTGTGTATTTTGTGCCCTTATTGTGTTTTTCCTCCAGCCCATTAATCCTATGAGATGGTTTGACAACTATGAACTACACTAAATCAACATTTGATATTGTTTACTATATTTTTTTACTCTTTTTCATTATTTGGTAGTACATTTGTTACTTGTATGTGTATTATTTCTTATGATACTTAAAATTAAGTGTTTCCTTGAAAATATGTACGCTGTGATGAATGTCTACCAAACTCACAATTTTTTTTTTAACTTTCTATTTGTTTCTACTGTAGGGTCACACAGATGAGGTATACGTCCTAGAAGGTCACCCTAAAGATGTTAGGATATTCCTGAGTGGGGGTCACGATGGTCTTATCTTCCTATGGGATCTGACCACTGGTCAACAGCTCTACCGGTTTCTCAATACGGTAAGTTAGTCTATCGTGGATATTGCTTTTTTTTTCTTGTTTCTCTGAATTCATTCAGGATTTTAATGGTATCCTAAATTTGCAACCTTTATATTCTATTAGCAGCGCTCTTTATCTATGACCATTTATCTGTATCTTTTTCCATTTAAGTCATGAAATTTTGTTTCCTTTTCTTGGGAGACCCCCTCCCCCTTCCTCCCAATACAACTCTGAACGACATGATTAATCAGAGCTGCCAAGTAGTACGGATTTTCAGTATTTAGTACTGAAAAACAAGAAGAATACTGATGGTTTCATGCAAAATACTGATTTCTCAAGTTTCAGTTTTATGTGTTGTCCTATGGTATTTCTTTGAAAATACTGATTTCCTCGCCAAAATACTGATTTTCAGCTTTAAAAATGCTGAAATGTTCTTGTTCAGGTTGGCAGCTCTGATTAATATTACATAAAAATGACTCCATCTATGTTTTATATCCTCATCGCTCTTTATAGGTGAGTTTTTCACTTTCATTAATTTGTATATTTGCCAATCTTGTTTCTTCAGATTGAGGGCCAGGGGTACGGGTCTATCTACGACTGCAAGTTCTCACCGACCGGAGAGCAGTTTGTAGCCACTGATTCACATGGTCATTTCAGCATCTTTGGCATGGGCTCAAGCAAACCTTACGACAAGGTCAGTTCTCACAACCATAATTCTCACTTTTGTTTGAAACAGGGGTGTGAAAGTTTAGCTTTTTATCTCATTTCAGCTATTTTTTTTTACCGTCAGCATATTTTCAGCAGTTTGTGTACTTTGTCTGTATGAAAGAATATTGTGTTTTAGCCATTTCAGCCACATGTATTTGTGGTCACCCACACTACTGGTTAGGCTTTCCTGTATTTTGTATGACACGAGTCACTTTTGTGTTTATTTGATCTATGATAAAAGAAGAAAAGCATATTCTCTGAAGTAATTAACAAGGCAAAGAAACTGCACCAAAAATAAATAAAAATTGGCGCTATATAAATTCCTGTTATCATTATTAAAAATTTATTTACAATTCTGCTTTAAAACATTCCTTTCTAAGAATGAATTTAGCTTCCCCCCCTTATTACTAATACATTGAAATACAATTAATTTAATTTTGATATAGTTGATGAGAAATTATGTTCAATAAATTTCTCTATATAGGTTCCCAGAGAGCAGTTCTTCCACACCGACTACCGCCCTCTAGTCCGTGATGCCAATAATTACGTCCTTGATGAACAGACGCAACAGGCACCCCACCTCATGCCCCCGCCCTTCTTGGTTGATATCGATGGGAACCCCCACCCCCCTAGGTACCAGAGGCTTGTTCCAGGACGAGAGAACTGCACTGACAACGCACTGGTTCCCCAGATTGGTGTGGCTGAAAATGGTTAGTTGAGATCACAAGACACTGTAGTTTTACTGTATTGACATAGATTTTTATACATTAGCTATTTTTGTAGTTTTTGTATCGATATAATTTTTAATATATTAGATATTTTTTGTAGTTTTTTTACATTCATGTCTGTGTAAGAGATTTATGATATAATTTATTTCAGGGGGTGGCTTCCTAAATCTGTTTGTATTAAAGTTATGCACAATTTTAAAATGACTGGTGATCCTTTCTTGTGTTAAATGAGATACTAGTACCCCATATTTTCCATGTTTGAACATTAAGGTAAAGACTGGGGTATTAACAATATTAAATTTAAGAATTATACAATCACTGGAGACCTTTAAATCCAAACTGAAATCTTATCTTTTCTAACAGTATTAGTTATTGGCACTTTGACACTCATCCAAACTTTCTCATTCTTTCTTTTCTTGTGCGCCTCGGAATAGAATATTTCTAGATAGATGGCGCTATATAAATGCCTATTATTATTATTAATATGAGAGAAATATGATAATAAGTTATAAAAATCTTATGTGATGTATTTTCCAATTATTATGCTATAATACGTGCTATTCCCTTCTTTCAGGTAATAACGAAGTGATTGGGGAAGGAGAGATGAGGGAGCCGGAGCCTCTGAACGAGGAGAACGAGGCCAATCAAGCCGCTAGTCTCCTGGATGAACTGATTCATCGGATGCAGCAGGAGCAGGATGAGGAGAGGGGGGAGCCCCAGCAGGAGGGCCCTCGTACTCCTGGTAGATCAGGTATAGTGAAGACAAGCTTTCAACAGTTGGTCTATATAAATGTGTCAGAGCAAGGCTCTAGTTCAAGACATAGGTTACCATTACAGTGGTCTTATTAAGAAAATCTTGGGTTCCGTTTCATAAAGACATGTTGTAATAGCAAATGCACAATCTTTATGACAAATTCACTGTCAGCCAATAAGATTTAAGGATTTCTGTAGTTTTCAACTGTTATTGTAAATTTGTTATTACATAAAGTTTTATGAAACAGACCCCTGCACATTTGTGAGTTGTATTAAGTATTTTTCTTAACCCTAAAAAGACTTGGGGGGCTGATTCAGCCCCCCCCCTCGACATTTTTCGTGATAAATCTGCCGCGCGAAATTTTTTGACCGCGTCGCTCACTGACTTTTTACTTTTAAGTCTCACGCAACTTTTGAGATCAAAATTGTGACCCCCGGGTACGCGGTTCCAAAATTACTCAAAAAAGTGAATTTGTGTACAAATCCAATGCAAATAGTGTTCTTAGCCAAAATTCATAAATGTATCATTATTTTTCCTTTTACTGCTTAAAATCAGTTACTTTTATCTTTTTATGGTCAAAATAAAGTCCCCGACAATTTCCATCGAAAAAACAATAAAAAACAAATAGTCGAAAAACAAAGAAATACATAAGAAATTTAGAAAACAATAGAATACATAAGAAAATAAAAGTGATTTTGAAATTTTTTTAAAATCAATTTGATCAGATGCCTATCTAGAGTATATGAAACAAAAATAAGCATTTCAGGGGCATTATTTTATTAATTAGAGCAAACTTGTGATTTTATGCATAAATTAGCATAATTAATGATACATGACATTTTTTGAAGAATTTGATGTTATAGTTTTGTAGATAATGGCATGGGTAACGCGTGTGCCAATTTTCGTTGTGATCATAAGGGGGGGGGCTGAATCAGCCCCCCCCCCCAGTCTTCTTAGGCGTCGAAACAGCCCAGTCTATTTTTGGTTAAGGATAAACTTACTCCCCCTTAGGTTGATGAGAATTAAGCCTTATACAAGTCTAATAAAATTAAGGATTTAACAAATAATTTATTACAGTTTGGTGATATCCAAAGTATGTGTTAAAGTGCCTATGTATGACATTAATATATTGCATTCTTAACAAAGTAGAATTATGGAAAATGTTTGGATTGAGGCAGAAAGATTCCAATGTTTCATGTAAATGTAGGTATGATTAGTATGAAAAATTCAGTTGCTTTCCTCCATCTATTCATAGCAAATGGTCCGCTATCCCCGTCTATGTCCCCAAGAGGATTAAGGAGAGCAGGAGAGATAGAGGGTGTCCGTCAGGCCACCGGAAACGTTCCTGTCAGCCAGCGGGCATCCCAGGCGGAACTGCTGTCGTTCAAAACAAGGATGGTTGTGCCGGCATTGTCGTATGCTGTGGCGAGGTAAGCTGATTAAAGGACAAGTCCACCCCAACAAAACCTTGATTTGGATAAAAAGAGAAAAAATCAACAAGCATAACACTGAAAATTTCATCAAAATCGGATGTAAAATAAGAAAGTTATGGCATTTTAAAATTTTGCTTATTTTCAACAAAATAGTTATATGAACGAGCCAGTTACATCAAAATGAGAGAGTTGATGACATCACTCACTATTTCTTTTGTATTTTATTATATGAAATATGAAATATTTTGATTTTCTTGTCATTGTCATGTGAAATGAAGTTTCATTCCTCCCTTAACATGTGGAATTCCATTATTTTAACATTTTGTGCTTCAGGCAAGGAGGTCCTAATCGTCAAATTCGTAAAAATTGAATTATTGTATAATTCAAACAATAAAAAACAAAAGAAATAGTGAGTGACATCATCGACTCATTTGGATGTAACTGGCTCGTTCATTTAACTATTTTGTTGAAAATAAGTGAAACTTTGAAATGTCATAACTTTCTTATTTTACATCTGATTTTGATGAAATCTTCAGCATTGTGCCTGTCTGATTTTTCTCTTTTGATTCAAATCAACATTTTTCTGAGGTGGACTTGACCTTTAATATTGTATCATCTATTTGTGTATATGGGACACATCCGGGGCCTGTCTTACTTACAATGAATTACAACTGATCCAATAAACCTTTAAATACAAGGAATTCCATCAATGTCATAATTTTTTTCGACTGGAATTGTAATGTCCTTTGTACACAAAGAGAAGTACAATGAATGTATGAATACATAACATATATAGAAAATATATTTAAGAAATATGTTGTTTAGATGTCGACGTTGCTGGCTTTCCATAGTTGTGGTTGATTGGATTAATCGTAACTCTTCTTAAGACAGGGCCCTGGTCACATGATCTGCAAAGAGAATCCAGCTGTAGCTAGCAATAACTATATCCCAGCGAAACAAATTTCAGAGGGAATATTAAAGAGATATATATATATATAATATATATATATACTGATAATAATGTGTTACGGTGTATGAGTTCGACCCTTGTGGTGATTGTGTCCCTTCTAAAATTTTGAGCTTGGGATTTGGCATACATATTTGGCTTGGATGGAGATGTGTGCAACACTTTTTATGATTGATTTTGACGTTAATGTTTTATTTGAGCCAGACAATATAATGCTATTTGTAGCTCAGGTGTTTTATAGACGAATAAATGTTTTCCTTGTTATTATCAAAGGCCCCATTTACTTTGATTTTTTTTAGGTTCCGGGAAGAGTTTCGGAGAAAGCTAGATGAGGAAGCGTCCGGGCGGTTCAAGGCAGAAAGGAAAAAGAAGGTGATGCCCTCTCCAGTTGAAACGGTGAGTCTATCGAAATACATGAACTACCCAATGCATGAAAATATTACAACTTGTGATATGGACTAAAAAGAATATAGACGTATCTTTTCAGGGAAGTGCCACAATATAGGGGTTGGATATACATACATTTGCCTCTTTCCAATATTTCAATGTGGGGGTTTGATAATTATATTAATGTAGTATTGTCAGATTGCTTGCTATGTGTAGAGGTAGTGGCAGAGTTGTCAACTCTTTTTTTTTCATGATTTTTTTTTATTTGTTTTGGCTAAAATATTGAAGGTTTTATTGAAGTTTCCATAACTGTATTACCTTACTTGATTTTTTGCAAGAAAGGTGCAAGGTTTTGTCACAAAATCATGCCTCTTAAGCTTAGTGAATCCTCCAGCCATGGGATACATTTCATAAATGACTTAGAATTATAGTAACTTGGCCATTCTTGTATAACTACCATGGTAAGGGGGCTCAACAGCCAATCAAAATCAAAGTTTCCATCATGGTAAATCGTAAGTATGTGAAACAGGCCCCTGTTTGGAATGTAGGCATCCTTGTATGAGGGAGAATCTAATCTATGAAGTTTGGTTACACAAGAAACATTAAATGTTTTTAACTACACATTTGACCTTGCAGACTGATTCTGGCGACTCTTACGAGAGACTGAGGAGAAGGAAGAAACCAAAGAAGACGGCAAACCACAACTACAGGACCAGAGCCAACCAGGATGGGACTCCCCTCCAGGAGGGTATTGGGATGGAGGAGGAGAGAAGGAGGAGAATGAGGGTGGAGGAAATGGTAGCTGATGAAGGCGATGATACACTCACTGATGTGGATGAGGTAAGGTTAGGGAAGGCGGAGGTGGGGGTGGGGAATAAAGGGGGGAGGAGGGGTGGGGAGGAGGAATGATGGTAGATAGAGAGGTCTGAGGGTTGAGGAAGTTGTGAAAGGAGATGAAAGGGATGATACACTCACTGATGTAGATGAGGTATGGTTTAGGGAATGAGAAGAGGGGGGAGGGCTGGAGAAGGGGGGGGGGGAGAGAGAGAGAGGATGTGGTGGCAAAAACGAAAGGCAAAAGGTAGAAGTGAAGGGAACAGAGGATAGGGAAACTGGAAATATATTGAGTGTAAGTCTGTATTTATTTAGAGACCATTTTCACAAGCTCTTTGTTCTCTATTGAAATGATGTGTAGAAAGAGCAATGCATTGCATCATAAAATGTGTAGATTAGAGATATTGCCTGGATATCAGCTTGAAAAACTTACCAAACAATTGAGGTATTCCTTTTATCTTTTAGCCTGCAGATGAAGGAGCAATGACTGGAGCAGAGACGTCTGAGGAGGAGGTTGAATGGCGTAGTACAAGTGAACATGAAAGGTGAGACAGAAACGATGTTATAACTGTATTCAGCTATCCAACATAAGGCCAATTCCATTAAACAATAAACCTTTTTGTACTCTAGACACCCAGACACCCATTTCTTTTTTTTTCTATTCTTACTTTCAATTTACAGACTGCTCAAGGCTCAAGCCATAATAAATAATAACTAGAAAACAGAGACATTTCACTCCAGGAAGGTTCTGCATGAAGGGGATCAGATGTGACCTTATTATAAATCTACCTGACCCAATATTTTCTGTAATTCCCAGTGTTTATTATCAGACAAGGACAGTCAGCTTTGTCATCCATGACATATATATCCCTAATGTCATTGTTAAAATTAGTATCGTTGATATTGTTATGGTTATGATGATGATGATGTGGAATTTCCCTCCAGTCTACAAAGAGCAGATGAATTGAAACAAGAGAGAGAGTGTGAGAGATGATGATAATCGTGATGATGAGGATGACGATGATGATGACGATGATGGTAATGACATTGACAGTGATGACAGTGGTGGTGATGATGATGATACTGGTGATGCTGACAGTGTTGACAATGCTGATGGTAATTATGAACTAGATAGCATTTCCCATTGCATCATTCCCCAGTAGAAAAGGAATTTCAAGTAAGGTAATATGTTTCTGGAAACATCTGATATGTGATACATACTGGGGTTCAAGATAATTCAAAAATTGAATACATAAATCTTTTTCAGTGAATCCAGTGAGTATTCTGATTGGACGGCTGATGCGGGCATCAACCTCCAACCACCAAAGAAGAAGACAAGAAGGAGAGAAATGCCCTGGGAGTCTGGAGGGGAGTCTAGCTCTTCCCCCATGAAGACTCCATCAGCAACCCCAGTGAAATCAAAGAGGAAAAGAAGGGTAAGATCCTAATCATTCGACTGGCATTCTACTCAAAAGAACTGACATAGAAAAGATGTAAATGTAAAATAAAGTGTAGCTGTAACTCCATTGCAAACCTTGAGAAAACAGTTAGTGATATTAGCTCGCTATGTTACAAGTGCCCAGGTTGGATTTCTTGTCTTTCATTCATATTAGGCACACTTTGAATTATTAGAACTTCTGTACCTAAATTTTGAATGACCTGTACCATAACTTGTCAAATGTTTCTTTTGCTCAAGCTGTTGTGTGAATCAATCACGCTGGTGACAAGACATGGAAGGATTTCCCCTTGCGTCATCAAGGTGGTTGGGAACTTTTTGATAAATAGTTGATGTAGTTATTATGTTTTGAGTATATTTCCATCTGTTCTGTTTTCTTGTGATAACTTTAGATAATTTGACAGAACATCTTCAACCTTTAACTAGCTCACTTATTTTGTCAGTCTTTGCGGTATTGAGTTCACAGAATTCATACCTGAAAATGCCTGAATAATATTAGTATCAATAACTTGTAAATTACCATAGTCATTAATCCTGTGAGTTTCTTATTTCAGCCCCCGAAGGCCCTTATCGATGACATGGAGATGGACGATGCAGAACCGATGGCGGAACTTCCAGAGGAGATGAAGCCTCCTCTCTGGATCACCGACGCTACCCCAAGGCGCACCCCCTACGTGCCTCAGATGGGGGATGAGGTGATGTACTTTCGGCAGGGTCATGAGGCGTATGTTGCCGCAGTCAAGAAGAGGAAGGTATACCACATAGAACCCAAGAAACAGCATTGGACCAAAATTAATCTCAGGGTGAGTTGGATTTATGCTTTGGTATGGTGTTTGTTGAGAGAAAGAGGGGGGGGGGGTGGGGAGAGGTATGAGGAAACAGGAAGGAGGGGAGGTTGAGGTTGAAGGAAAGGGAGAGGGGAAGTTGGAGGAGGAGAAGGTGTAGTGGGAGTAGAGGGTAGGTGTAGAGAAGGAAAGGTGAGGTGGAGGGGAGTAGGGGGACGGTTGTGGGAGAGGGAATGTTTAGGAGGAGGAGAGGGTAGGTGGAGGTACAGGAGTAGGAGGAGGAAAGGATGAGGTGGATAGAGAGGAGAGGGGAAGATGAGGTTGAAGGAAAGGGAAAGGGGAAGTTGGAGGAGGAGGTAAGGGAGGAGAAGGTGTAGTGGGAGAAGAGGGTAGGTGTGGATAAGGAAAGATGAGGTGGAGGGGAGTAGGGGAAGGGTGGTGGGAGAGGGAATGCTTAGTTGGAGGAGGGGAGGATGAAGTGGAAGGAGAGAGGAGAGGGGAAGTTGGAGGAGGATTTACGGGAGGAGGAGTTGTAGTGGGTGCAGAGGGTGGGAAGGAAAAGGAGAGCGGATGAGAGGGCAAGGTGGGAGGGAGAACGGGAGTAGGGGATGGGGACAGGAATGCAGAGGTGCCAACTAGTACTCATTTTCAGTATTTAGTGCTGAAAAATGAGAAGAATACTGATGGTTTCATGCAATATACTGCTTTCTAAGTTTCAGTTTTCTATGTTCCATGGTATTTCTTCGGAAATACTGATTTCCTCACCAAAATACTGATTTTCTACTTTTAAAATACTGAAATTCTCTTGTTCAATTTGGCAGCTCTGGGAATGGGAGGAGGAATGAGAAGGGGAGGGGAAGTGAGGAGGAGGGGGACTGGGGAAGGGAGAGGAAGATGTTGAGCCTGTAGCATAATAGTATGGTAATAGATTTGACAATGGTAATCATGATGATGACCATGACGATGACTGATGATGAACGCCATGAATAGATGATGATTGAAATAATGATAGTAGTATTTGTAGGAAACTCAGCCAATGTATCAAATAATCTCCATTTCTTGCTTCTTTTATTTTCAGGACCATGAGTTAGTACGTGTGATGGGTATCAAGTACCAGGTCGGACCCCCTACACTGTGTGGGCTGAAACTTGCTTTCATGGACCCAGAGACAAGGAAATCAACCGGAGGGAGCTTCTCCATCAAGTAAATAATAGTTTTTTTTCTGTCTTCCATCCATTTAGGAAGAAAATTATATGCAGACTGGAACACATTCACACTCAAACAAACAAAATGAAACCAATAACATGCCAATAACAAGTTGGGTTTTTTTTAGGGTAGGGCCACTTTTGTATAGGGTTAGATTATATGATCAAGCATAAATGATTAAAATTAAAAAGGATAGAAAAATCCCAAAGCCAATGAGAAGTACGTTGAGGCCAGTCAATAGGACATTTAAGTCAATTGCTTTGGTGGCCTTTTGGATTACTTCAAACCCTGTCATAAAAAGTTTGATGAAACAATGTCACATTTATTGTAATTAATAAATGAAGAATAGGTATTGCCATTTCGAAGCTTGTGTTCATTTTTGTTATGTCAAAGATCATGATGATTTGATGCCATTAAAAATGACTGTGTTTGGAAGGAAATTGTATCAATGAAAATCAGATTGGTTCTGAAATTATAGGCCTTCATATTCCCTTATATCTCTTTCCAAATTAAAGTTCTTTCTGAAATATATCCATTCCATTTATTCATAAATTCTCTCTTTTTTGTTTTGTTGAAGGTGTTACAATTTCATTTCCTGCCACTAGTGAACATGTGTAGAACACTCAATGGCCAAGAGCCTGAATTCATTGTATTTTCTTAATATGTAACTGCATTCCATTATTTCTGTTACCTCACAGATACCATGACATGCCGGATGTCATTGATTTCCTAGTCCTCCGTCAACACTTTGACCAATCAGTCGCCATGAAGTGGAAGCTGAAAGATCGCTTCAGGGCGATGATCGATGATGCCTGGTGGCAGGGGACTATCGTTGCACATAGTCCGCTCGACCCAGAACATCCTGATAGTCTGTTCCAGTGTTACCTTGTAGAGTAAGTCACCATATGCATTTTGTATCAATCTGCACGAATCCTGAATGTATTTCTTTATTTTTGCTTTGTATTCATTCTTTTTTTTTGTATAATTTTTTCATTGCTAAAAGCTTTGTAGAATCAACAACTTTTTAAGAGAAATAGCTTTAGATAATTCCATAGTCACCGGCCTTTGGCACCTTAGCGACAGTCTGAGATGCTTTTGGTTGCATCTTTGTACAAGAACCCTCTCATGGGAGTTCCTTATCTCATACTCCTATTCATGCATAGAAAATCAATAAAGGTTGGGGAAAAGCTTTTTTTGATAATCTCTGCTAAATCAAACTACTCCTTTTCCATTAAATGCAATATAATTTTCAAAGATTTTTTTTCATTTTCAGCTGGGATAACGGAGAATGTGAGCGAATGAGTCCATGGGATCTTGAGCAGATCGACGAGGAGAGTGAGTATCGTACTTCATTTATTCTATTATATTTAGTTCATTGCTTCTTTAATTATTCAAATGATGATTACTATCGTTGTTTATTCCTACTTGAAACCTGCCTATAAAAAACATTTAATGGAGACAACAAAGTGGGCCTTAATGAAGATTTAAATATATATTGTTGGTATGTGGGATGAATGCATACCAATTGAAAGTACATGTATTTCTATTCTGATCTTAGAGACCTGTACCTGTTAACACTAGGACCGTGCCAATAACAAGTTGGTTTTTTAATATGTGTATAATTCAGTACTTACATGTTTAAAGGCAATCTGCATTTTTCATGAACATGATACACATGTACCAGTCATAAACCATACACATATATATATAATATATGTATATTATATATTACAAATAAATTATGAAGACTTTACCTGTCTCATACTATCGGTGATCATGTTTTGCATATTCATGTATCACAATACATGTATTGTTTCTCTGGGGAAATAGACTTAAATTTGATTACTTTATTTCAATGTTCTCACACTCTTCATCGTTTTAGATATGCCAGATAATAAAGGAGGCAGTATACCTGTAACAGACGATGAGCTGTTTGCCAGGCTTTATGTTCCAGGTCCAGGGGAGTGGGGAGATATAGACAGGGATACTTGCTGTGATAGACTACTCAAATGCTTACAACAGGTAAGATAACAGGGTCCCTGTCTTACAAAGAGTTACGATTGATATGATGTCAAATATATGGAAGCGCCATGGTGTAGCGGTTCTGACTCTCGCCTTGTAATCAGAGGGTCGTGTGTTCGAATCCCACCATGGCCTAGCGCCGCTTTGACAAGGCGTCAATCCACACTTTGCCACTCTCACCCAGGTGCTAATTGGGTACCGGTAGGAAACAACCGTCATTGTGGTTGGTTTAGCAAGTTTGCGCCTAACAGGCTGCTTGGAATGCTATGAATCCAGTGACCGTGTAATAATGATTGTGAAGCGCTTTGAACAGTCATAGATTGATAAAGCGCTATATAAATGCCAATTATTATTATTATTATTAAATCCATCAATGTCATCATTTTTTCTACAGGAAATTTCCACATTGTCCTTTGTAAACTAAAAGAAGCACTCTGAATTTTCAAGAAAAGAATAAATGTAGGAATACAGAAAACATTTTGAACAAACATTCATTTTAGATGTTGACATTGTTGACTTTCCATAGCTGTTGTTGATGCGAATCAATCACGACTCCTTGTAAGATGGAGCCCAGGCCTTTATACCTCATATAATATAAAGAGATTGATTCCGATTTTGATGATAATTGACTCAATGTTTTAAGTGCTGAATTATGTTAGCCCATCTTAAGCATGTCTACCATGATTTGGCTTTAAGGAATTCCTACCTACTGGGTACCCACTTAATACACCAGAGAGGAGGGTGAGAAATGTAGATAAAACGCCTTTGCCAAAGGATACCGTTGCAACGTGGGATTTGAACTCGGACGTTCAAGAGACTTATCAGAGTCAAGACACCTCTAATGATGTCAGATGACTATTCAAGAGGGGAACATGTCTTTGAATTATATTGTAATATATTAGTCATAATGGGCCATGTGCAGTGTCTTTTCTCTTCAGTGTCAATGCCTTGGGGGGCATTGTGGTCTAGTGGTTACAACTCGTCTTTCAAATAGAGGGTTTAGGGTTCAAATCCCAGCCATGGCTTCTTTTTTTTTCAGCAAGAAATTTATCCATGTTATGCTGCACACAGCCCAGTTGAGGTGAATGGGTACTTGGCAGGATTTGATTCCTTGAATGCACAGAGCACTGTAAGGCAGCTCGAGCTGAAGCTGGGGTAATAATGATATCAGTGCACCATGGAATAGAATATTTCTAGGTAGATGGTGCTATGTAAATGCCTATTGTTATTCATTATGTTTATTCTAGGTAATGGAGCTTCGTATTGCGGAGCAATTCAACACCCCGGTGGACCTGAGCCGTTACCCCTTGTATGCCTCCATGGTGCCTTACCCTACAGACCTCAGCACCATCATGCGCCGCCTGGAGCGCCGGTTCTACCGCCGTATCACCGCGCTCCAGTGGGAGGTCAGGAAACTGGAGCAGAACGCCCTCCTGTTCAACGAGAAGGACAGCATCATCGTCCAGTGGGCCGAGACTCTGGTCAAGATTCTTATGGAGGTCATCAAGTGAGTATGGAGGAATTTCAGGAATAAAGTGGATGATCATGATGATAAATGATGATGATGGTGGTGATGATGAGGAGGATGAAGATGATGATGATGATGGTGGTGGTGATGATGATGATATGATGATGATGATGATGATGATGATGATGATGATGATGATGATGATGATGATGATGATGATGATGATGGTGATGGTGATGGTGATGGTGATGATGATGATGATGATGATGATGATGATGATGATGATGAAGATGATGATAAGATGAAGATGGTGATAGTGATGATGATAATTGTAATGACAGTGATTATGATTCTGATTATAATTCTGGTGACGTTGTTCGTTTCAATCGATTCAATCTCATCATTTCTCATTCAACAGGGACGATCACTGCGACGATGCCATGGACATCTACAACCGCATCACAAAGGATAGTGATGTTGATGTCTGCGTGGATGACTCTCATTCTGGGAGTGAGGATAAACGTGGCAGATCAAAAGGCAAGAAGGTAAGAATTTTGTCATTTTAATTTTCTAATTCTAATAAGAGTCCACAGGGAAAAATAAGAGGAAAAACTAGCATAGGCATCATATCACTACATGATAGCTATCCCCTTGGCCTAATCAGTGGTTAACAGCAACAAGATATTCTTAAGTGAAGTTATGAAAGCCTCAGATGCATAAGATGAAATACTGCATATATCGATCCATTAAACAATTCACAAATACATGTAGGTTTCATTTGCAAAATGCAATGAATATTAATTTAGTCCAGTACAGATTCATTTTGATTTATTGAATTGATCAAAGTTCAAAGAGGTCCACTGCTCAAAAATCATAAACAGTAATGATGAATACATTACTTTTGATTTTACTAGGAATAATGATGAATGAAATGAATAAAATGAATGAATTATACCATAATTATTATCCATTTTCTTAGGGATCGCCATCCAAGAAGCAGAAGCGTAAGAACCGTGCCTGCTATAACTCCAAGGCATGGGTAGAGGAATGTAAGACACTCATCAAAGACATGTGGGATTGCCATGACTCGGAGCCATTCAGGACACCGGTTGATGAAAGGGCTTATCCTGTAAGTACATTCTGACAGAGGTCACAAGAAATGATTATTATAGGTGCCAGCTTCTCCTTAAGTTCAATATCCCTTTTCATTTTCATATTTGACTATTTTTGGTAAAGAATAGGGAGTTATCCTGATAAAGGAGATGATATATTAAATTATTAATCTCTTATATTCAGCTAATATTTTTTTTAAACTTTTGTGGGGGTTCACTAACTTTTTAGCACCACTGTATATGCATGATATTTTATGCACCCTAATCATAAATATTTGATATTTTTCACTATTGCCCCGTCATGCAGGAGTATAGAGAAATTATTGACCACCCGATGGATCTGTCAACAATCAAACAACAGTTTGCCAGCGGGAGTTACCGGGATCCTATGGACCTTGGTAAAGACATCAGGCTGATGTTCACCAACGCCAAGAGCTTCACTCCAAACAAAAAATCAAGAGTAAGTCAGAGTGTTGTGTGTTTATAGTTAATGGAGGAATAAAACCAAAGTGGTATAAAATGTTGGTGAGATAAATAAGAGGGGGGTGTCCAGTGAAAGTTGAACAAAATCAGACCAATAATGAGGATGTTTTTATTATCTAATGTTGCAAAAAGTTTTCTTATAATTCGAGGGGAATTGAAATTTATTTGAATTTAAATGTGAGAGTCAAAAGGGGCCTAAGCTTTCGATCCTAGCAGAATCTTCATCGGAGGCAAAATGACAAACATATAAAGTGGAACAACCATGATATAGACCACAAACATCCAACAGCAACACTAGAAACAAGGAGACAAAAGGGGCATTAGTGAGAAGAGATGACCAATCAGGTTAATGAAGGGGAAGAAAGAAAAGGAGTAGGCAGACACAAAGGGAAGTAGGTGTGAGTAAGGCCAAAGAAAGACCTCAAGCCAAATTTAAATGTGACAATTTGCCAATCTCTGCCAATCAGATGGCACTATTTCAGAAGCTTGTAACTTGCAATCAATTAAAAGGTTTGATGATGTTGGAGTCCAGAATTTCAGTCTCCCTAATCGATTTTGATTGGTATATGTGAATAGCATATTAGGAGCTTCTCACCCCCCCCCCCCCGTATATGACAATCTTGCTCATCTTGGTCAATGTTACTCTCCTTTTTTTACAAATGACCCAAATCTCACTTGTGTATCATTTTTTAAAATAATTTTCTAGATTTATGGCATGACCCTGAGGTTGTCGGCTGTCTTTGAAGAACACTTCTTGAAGATAATCGGCAACTATCGCTCAGCCCTCAAGTACGAGAAGCAGGTCAAGACTGGCTTGAAAAAGTAGGTTAGATATGGACATACTTGACACACAGTGTAATTCTGTTTTTTTTGTTTTTTAATATAAACGAATGGTATATATTTGTGTAGGATATGTGTGAAACGTTCCCACATAAAGTTTGTTGACCATCCTACTCCATGTGGCGTGGTTGTGTTAGAATGTGAATAGTGGTTGATTGATGTGTTTCATCCAGAAAATAACGTGACCTACTAGGGCGATTCCATGCTAGAAAAATTAGCAAATTTTACAACATTTTTCAACCTGCTGTCCAAACGAACAAAGAACTCCAATTTGCTTTGTGCTAATTTTAAAGTACTACTGGGTAGACATGCAAAAAACTGACAACCAACAAAAATGTGTTGTCCACAGGTGAATTAGAGCTTGAAATGTTGCGTGTCGTACGGGACATTTCTGCGTCCCGTATGACACATAACATTTTCACCTATAATTAACTCATAATCAAATTTTTTGTGTTGGTTATTAGTTTTTCACATGACTACCCGCTATAGCTTTATCATTGACAAAAAAGAATATTTTATTGCCCAATCATTCGGCTAGGAAACTAGAAATTGTTATCAAAATGTCCCGTACAACACATATGGAATCGCCCACTAGGGAATTATGGGAATGAAGAAGCAGCCAGGGGACTAGTCTATACCAGGGGCCTGTTTCATAAAATCTGTTATGACAACAAATTTGCAATAACATTAACAAGCTACTGACATCCCTTAATCTGATTGGCTGTTAGTAAATTTGTTATAGAAATTGTTCATGCATTATTATAACAAGTCTTTATGAAAAAACAGAACCTATGGTATTTGGTCATTACCAATGGGGCCCGATGCCGAAAGAGCTGCAATTAATCGCAAGTCAAAATATCACGCATAAGTCCCAAATGTGCACATTTGATTGGCTAAAAATCCAGTTGTGTTTGATCGCAACTCCTTCTGCAAATGGCCCCAGATCACTTCTAAAGGGTTATTATCTTGGGTGCTTTTACAAAAGTCTGTGCTGAGCTTTGTAGCAGGAATGTTGCTCAGTGTCTTTCGCACTGGTTTCCTGGATGCCCCATTGTTCTGTCTGTGTTGAAATTGGTGGATTGGAGAGGAATGAAGTTGAGCAGGATGTCTGCTTGAATGACATGGATCAAGTCATTTTTTAAGGTGCCTTCTTAACTGTATTTCTGAGGAACCACTTAAAAACTCTGGTTTAACCCCACTCTCATTGATCATTGATGATTGGGTAAATATTGATTTTCTTTTTCATCCCAGGAGGAAGCAAATGCTGTCTAGTCCGGAGGATCGCCACAAATCACCGCAGAAGCGCCACGTCAGGCGGTTGAAGGTCAAAAGGTCTCTGACAACGGGTCACTCCATGGACGGCGATGACGACGCCAGCGACATCGACGCCCCCGGCCCCTCTGTCATCCAGAGACGATTGGCAAGGTCTACCAAGAAGAGAAGGAAAGAGGAGAGCGAGGAAGAGGAGGAGGAGGATAAGGACAAGCCAGGACCAAGTGGTTGTCATGGCAACACTTCCCGGGTAACTCATAAAAAGCAGCTGAATGGTTTCGGTCAAGATGAAGATGATTCCGATACCGATATTGGTGAGTAGTTAACTGAATTGTTCAGACTTCCCAGCCATCTTGATATTTGGAAATAATCAGTCTAGACCATTACAATCTCTCATTTCAAAGGGATTTTACTATTTTTTTAAATTTAATGGATGTTTGCATGGTAAAAGCAGTTTCCTATTAGAGAGCAGGATCATTGAACTATATATCAGTTAAAAAGCTTCAACGTCCTTTGACAGACTAGCCAACCAGTACCAAAATACGGCAGTACGTTTTTTGGGGGTTTTTTTTCATGAAATGAAAATTTAAATCGTAATTTATTGAGAAAACTTATCTCTATATATCTTTATTTCATAAAACGTACACAAATATGGTTATTAGATCAATGTAATTTCAGGTAACTTGTCTTTTTTTCAATCATTTTGTTAAAACCAGGGTGAGATATACACATGTTTCAATGTTTTTTTTTTTTTTCATCTGCAAGAGCAGTGCGCATTCTAGCTTGCATGCAGCTTGAGCGCCGCGATGAGCGAAAGCGCCACACATTTTATTATCAAATACACTTTTTTGGGGGAAAAAATACAGTTTTTAATATCACAGAATACAATTTTTCATTCCCAGAGGTTGGCAGGTCTGCTTTGATCAAGTAACAGTGTAGCCAAGAAGACCTGATGGCTTTAACTTTAGAAGCGGGTTGTGTTAGGCAACCACTTCTGGTCAATATCTAGCCTTCCCTTGTAGATGATAGACACACATAAGAAGAATACTTTCAACCTTCCTGTTGAATACTTGACCTTGGTGTCTTGTCATTAAATTTATTTCAAGCTACTGTACTATTGAATATTATTGGATTGGCATTATTTGACTACAATGTTACTTGAGCAATTACAATTTTGCTTTCTTGCTTCCTTCTGTGCAGAACCTCAAGCTAATGTGAAATTAAAAGCAGTTCCGAACAAACAATCAAAGGCTGAATCCAAGGGTGGAAAGAAAGGCGGGAAAGGAAAGGCAAAGGGAAAGAAACCTTCTGCCAAGCCAGTCATCAAGGAAGAAGTAGAAGAGGAAGAAGAGTTGGAGGAGGAGGTGGAAGAAGAAGATTCCGGTGAAGAAACCGAGATCGAGGAACAGAATGTAAAGAAGGAAAAGGAAGATGATGATACTGAGGTGGAAGAGGAAGAAGAAGAGGAGGTTGGGGTAGAAGAATCAGGAGAAGAAGACTCCGAAGATGAGGAGGAAGAAGAAGAGGAGGAGGACGAAGAAGAGGAGGAGGAGGAGGAGGAAGAAGAGGCAGAGGAAGAGCCTGTCAGAAAGACAAGGTTAAGATGTAAGTGGAATTGCAGATTCAAATTAATATTTTTCAAAAGCGAAAGTATGACAAACAGTATAATAACCTTACCATGCTTATTTTCCTTAGAAACAAATACATGTAGTTCTTGTTGGTAGAGTCATCAGAATCATCTTTGTCTATTGGGACTTGAAGAAAATGGCTTTGCTTTAATGCAACATAATCTTAGTTTTCCAATTTTCCAATAACCTCCTTTTATTATTGATTTTTTTAATTGACTGTATCTTTCGTTTTATAGATCTCCTGTGGCCTAACTTATAGATTGCACTTTTTAAAAATAATCTTAATTTTGATCATAGAAGACATTAAAGACAAATTGGTTTATCACCATGTCCGCAATTTGTCCCATTGGCCCAAATCAATCAAATATTGAAAAAAGAATTGTATGTACATTTGAACTGGACTATTGAAAGTCTTATTAGGTCTATTGATTTCATAGATATTGTACTATCAAGCCAGGTATATAGGAAATTAATTCCAACACATATTTTTGCCAGCCACAAAACAAAAATTACCACCATCGCCCCCATTAACACCACCACCATTATCATCATCACGACTATCATCATCGGCATCAATACCACCACCACTATCACCATTATTAACTCTCTGCTATTGGAAATATGTTTGATGAAACAGGGCCCTTAATCTTAAAAAGCTTTTTTTTCAATTACAGCAAGGACAAACTTAACCAATGGCTACGGTTCAAGACAGAAGAAGGTAGATGCCTCCAATAGTGAAGGGGAGGATAAAGAGGAGGAAGAAGAGGAAGATGGCGATGGTGGCGATAGTGAACACAGCAACTACGAAGCTGGCTCTGACATCAACTCTAACGAGGAATCCGAATCATCAACAGAGGAAAGCGAGAGCGAAAGTTCCGATTCAGACATTGATAGCCATTACAAAACTAGGCGGAGGACCAAAGGTAGAACTAAAAAACCCACGAAAAGAAGTAAAAGAGGGCAAAAAATTGGCAAGAAGCGAAAAGCAAAATCAAAACACTCGTCGCGTGTGTCGCCGAAGAAGCGTTCCAAGGTGGATTACAGCGACGAAGACGACGTTTACGTGCCCTCGCACAAGGTGAAGTTTCAGACGGAGAGACGGACACGGAACCAAGGCAGGCACATGCAGTATTATGGGGACTTTGATGAAAGTGATAATCAGAGCGACAATCAAAGCGATAACCAGAGCTTCAATCAGAGTGAGGAGGAGGAGGAGGAGGATGGAAAGAGCGTTTCCAGTCGTGGAAGAGTCAGAAAACTGACGGCAAGGGCACGTGCGCGATTGCTCGGAACATGACACAAACACGAGATGCTGCAACCGAATCCAGCATGTTTTCAGGGATGTTCACAATCTTAAGTACTTCAATTCATTCTGTTGAATAGGCACAATGATGAAAGGTATCATCTATAATGAGTATGATTAACAAAGAGACAACATTGTATCAAAATTACAGAATCAGGGCTGTATATCTAAGATTGATTTCCAAGTCTATTCTGGAATTGTATCTTTATGTCACAAAATCTGCGTACACGGTATCTTTATCTGTCAGACTATGCTTTTAATAGTTGATTTCAAATTGCTTTAAAAATGACTTTTAGTTCATGAATGCATGTTGCATTTTCTCAATTCCATAGGGTAACTATTAACTCAAATAAAAGGAGTGCATTATGTTTTTCTTTTTGAAAGAAAAAGACAAAATTCATTGTTACAGAAATTGGAAATGTAATTGCCCATTGTGTTTTATACATTGGGGTCTAAAATTGTGATACGTGTGTGCAAAATCCTTCATATGCACATGTCAAATGCTGCAATTTAAGATATGTTTTGAACTGGATTACATAACTAAGTGAATGAGAATGGTTGATCAACAAGTGGAATTTCTAGCTTGAATGTTAAAAAGTGTGAAAGATCGAGAGGGAGAGAGACAACTTTATAGGTGTGCGACAAACAAATTCAAATTTTCTTGATAACTCAACATTCCTTTATTCCATCGCAGTTTAGTAGCACTGTTTGGATACAGGTTTTTAAATTTTGTTTCTTTGTTTGGAAGTAAATTTGGGAGAAAATAACATTATTTTGATATCAATTGCTTGTTCTGGAGCTGTACACCCATGGATGAAAGAAAATTTAATCGAGTTTTGACAACAAAAGGGGGAAAAACAGTTAAGAAGCAATTATCTCTGACAGGGTTACTGTTTCAGAGCTGCCAAGTAGTAGGGATTTTCAGTATTTAGTACTGAAAAATGAGAAGAATACTGGTGGTTATATGCAGAATACTGATTTCTCAAGTTTCAGTTTTATGTGTTGTCCTATGGTATTTATTTGAAAATACTGATTTCCTCGCCAAAATACTGGTTTTCAGCTTTAATAATTCTGAAATGTTCTTGTTCAGGTTGGCAGCTCTTCTGTTTTCAATTTCCTTCACTCTCTGTTGTATGAATTTTCATTGAAAGAATCTGTGATTTAGTTTTGTCGCAAACTGAAAGATGAGGAACTTAACTGTTATGGGATAAAGAATAAAGGTTGGGATTTAGTTTATATAAGAAAGAAAGAAACTTGGCCATATTTAGGCAGGAGATGTGATATATTCCAATGAAACTGATATTGTCATTGACTGAGAAATTTTGTTAATAAGAGATTAGAGTGTAAGCTCAATTTCTCTTTGTTTTTGATTTGACACAGGATATGGTCGTTGTATGCAAAGAGTGCATTCATGTAGTTTGCCATCATGAGCTCAAATAGAGGGGGCTGTCAGCCTTCTTGTTGATAACCATTAAAGGGTGCATTTATATCTTATTTTTCAAGGCACAATGAGTGTTTTAAAATGCAGATTCTAAACTTGGGACGGTAAGGCTGTTTGTGAATACAGTCATTCATTCATGTGGGAAAAGAAATGAGAATGATGCTTTCCTTTTTCTTGGAGGAACGGTGCACTATATGATTGTGTATGGAATGGATGCTGCCTATACAGTATTGAGTGAAACATCATAATTGTGCAAAGTATTTCCAAGTTAATAACGAGTTGTTATGGCCGAGTGGTCTGAGGTGCCTGACTACACCATGAAAAGTCTGGGGTTCAATTCCCGGCACGGCCCTCGACCAAGGCATTTATATCTACATTGCTCTTTTATCTAGCATCAAATAAATGAAAATGCTTTATGCACTACTGATACCAACCTGTACACGTGTCAAAAATGAAAAATTTGATCTGAATAAATTTCTGAATACACCCATTTCTGCATTTTAGGTCAAAGTAAATGATCACTATTTTATTGAAAAACAAGGATGGATGCAACCTGTCATTAAACTCTGATTCTGCCTTCAAAATCCGAATATAAATGCACCCTTGCACGAAGCGAAAAGAACGTCAAATCTTCTTTTGTTAATTGTCTTCCATTGACAGCTGACGAGGTACTTTGTTTACATTTCATGATATAAATACAATTTCTTTTCACTTTCGTACTTCAAACATGTATATATATTATCAAAGAGAAAGAGAGCTGTTTACATATCTACATGTATGCGCTGTAGAAAATAATCTTCATTCTGTGATCTATCGATCGAGTTTGCCTCGTATGATTTTGTGCTTACTTATCAAGACTTATTATCTCAGGAATCTAAGATATGTGTGTTTTGTTGTTTCTTGGCGACAGGACGGTCGCTTTTATTGAGGGTGCTATCAAAATTTCAAGTACTTTTGCATCATAGACTTATCACTTAGTTATGTCTTATGGTTACAGGAAATGTATCATTTAGCACTTAACTGACCTCGATAATATTCTTTTTCTTAAGGATGATTTTTCCAGACGGAATCAGGCATCCCCCTGAAATGGGAAATTCTGAAACCAAACTTGAAAATTAAAAAAAATAGGTGTTAATGCTTCAACTAGTATTCACTCCATCAATCTTGGGAGAATGAGTTATGTGTCCAATCATAGCTGTCCATTTTCTCCTTGCCTCATACATGTGGTTAGTCTTTATTTCACTCCTGGGGCCCGTTGCAGAAAGAGTTGCAATCAAACGCAACTCGAAAAAACTTGTGCAACTTGATTTTCAGCCAATGAAGCACCTGTATTCGGGACTTGCGCTTGATATTTTGACTTGCGTTTAATTGCAACTCTTTCTGCAACAGGCCCCAGAGCTGATTTTAGCAAACTAAAAGATATGGCTGTGATTAGATTTGATGGTACAGTATAATTTGCAAGGATGTACAGTGTAGCTACATCACATGGTCTGGATTTTATTGCTTCTCATAAAGTCTAATGTCGGCAAAATGTACCTTCATTCATAAGATAAACTGAATAAATATTTTGTAAATGATTTCTTTTCTTCTTTTTTTTTTGGGGGGGGGCAATCTCAAGGAATATTGCTGTGCATGTTTATGCAAAGCCTCATGATAAAGTCATTTTTACATCTCAATCAATCACTTCCTTCATCAGTGGCCCCATGACACAAAGGTTAGCAATTAATCATACGCTTGATTTTGACAATGAATTGTACATTGTAGTCAATGGAATCATTCATAAAAAATGTTATACGACTATTGCAGAACTTTGTTTAATTGGCCCCAGGAATCGAGTATGTGTTCAGCAATCCCCTCATATGATCAGAGATAACACAACGGGGATTTGTGAGAAAGCTTGCTGTAAAAGACGCTGAGCCGGATTCCCGCCCAAAAAGTGTGTCACAGGTTTTTGTTTAGCTCCTTAATATCCTCTGCATGTGCAGTCAAACTGAAAATTCACTGTATGCAGTAAAACATGTTGACCTCGAAAACTTTCAAACCTGTCTTTTAGAGAATTCTAGAAGATAGTAGTCTTTTGAATTTCTTCGATTGTGGTGAATCTCTCGCTTTTCTAAAGTTTACTTCTGAAAATGCAATGTTAATGCCTAGTCAAGCTCATATAAAATTCTTTAAAGGAAAAAGGAATCATTGGATGAAATTCAATCTACATGGGTAAATTCAATTTTCTATCATGAAGTTGCAACGAGAAGGTGTTAGGACTATATTCTGTTTTTTTTTGACCGGAGCTAATTTTTAACTTCATGGGCATGAATGATAGCTATTTGCACTGTATTTTTTGTGTGTCCAGCCAAGCAACCAAGAAGAAATGGAACATTCATTGCATTTCAAACTGATTTTTTTGTTCATATTTAAATACGCACTGCTCTGACATCTGGCATGAGAAGCTGTTCTAAAAAAAAAAAAAGAAACACTGTTGTTAACATTCTGAGGGGAAGTTCCCAGATTTAAAGGGGAAGTTCACCCTGACAAAAAGTTTATTGTAAAAATAGCAGAAAAAATAATAAAAAATATTGACGAAGGTTTGAGAAAAATTCATCAAATAATTAAAAAGTTATTAGAATTTCAATTATTTGATTTGTGACGTCATATGCGAGCAGCATTCCTACATAGTGAATGGTAAAAAATCAATGAAATGTCATTTTCTCAGAAAATTGAAAATGGTTTTTACTGTACCTTTTGTATATCAATAGACAAATCATTTCACACCCGATCATGAATAGAAAACAAAATTAAGTCATCAGCAACCATATAAAATTTAAAATTCATGCATTTTATATTACATAACACATGGGGCAGCTGCTCGTTTATGACGTCACAAATCAAAAACTTTGAACTCTAATAACTTTCTTATTCTTTAACGGATTTTCCTCAAACCTTCACCAATATTTTTTACTCTGCTATTTTCACAAAGTTTTCTTCAGGGTGAACTTCCCCTTTAAAGGGAAAAATTGGTATACAGTGAACTGCGTAAACCATGTGATGTATCAGATCAAAGCAATTTATGCAAATCATGTTATTAATATCTTCGAAGACAAATTTTTCAATTCAAACAGATTTTTCTGGTCCAATGAGATATAACTTCAACAAGATCTGAATTGCTTCTGTATGGGCCCTTGCTTACTTTGAAAAAATTGCAGTGCGGAGATCTTAAGTGGCATTCTTACTTAAATATTGGACAGTATACTATGGGCCTGATTTGGGGATTTTCACATGGTTGTAAAGCCAAGAGCATATTTCCGCTACTTTTCCACCATGTACATTTCATGTTATGTTTTCCAGCATTATCAAAGTGCAATATTTTCTACAGAATAATGCAGATGTTCACAATGTGATTGGCATCGTACCCTTCATGTTTGTTCCTTTCCATAATAAAAGAGAAAATCCTCAGTTTACAATGAAAATTGATTGTTTATTCTATTTTTTTTTGTTAATACAGGTTGCTGTTTGACTTTTATTGTCGCTTGTTACTGAGGTTACTGGAGAAATATGCCAGTTGCTTATATTTTCAAATTAACATTATTAAACTTTGGACTTGATAATGTAGTAACATTTGTCGCAAGTGTCAATTTAGTCACTGTTAGTATTTAAAGTGAGAATTTACTATTGGACTATGAATTGATTATAACTGTAGTTTGAAACTATGGTTTCAAAACTACGGTTTCCAAACTACATTGCAAATTTGGTTGTATACCATTCCCTTGAGGAACTCGATCATCAGCTGGGGGCCCCCGTTTCATAAAGCTGTTCGTCAGTTAAGAGCGATGTTAAGAACAACTTGTGAACCTTTCTTACGTGCTAAACCATCTCCATTGAGCATTTTGGTACATACCATTTACCACAAGAAAGGTTCACCAGTCACTCTTACAAATAGCTTTATGAAACACCCCGAGAGAATGATTATTGTTAAAAACATATTCCTCTTCGACTTTGTCTCAAGATATTACAGTTGACAGTCATGAAAAACTTGAATAAAGACTAAAAAAGACACATACACCAAAGACAGACCACTTTATAGAAATCATCTCACTTTTTATTCATGAAAACAAAAAGTAAATTAAGTTAAATTTGAATTGCACTGGAACATCTGATGACACATGTACAACAATATTAGTCCGTGGATATATGTAGTTCATCTATAAACAGTTCAATTTGTGCCCATTTCAATAATGCCATCACAGATCACATCGTTTTAACATTATCTGTGCCAAATAGTTAGCTATTCACAAACGCTTTTAGACCCTGTCACATTGTTCCGTGCAAGCCTTTCAGGTGATTGCCCGCAACTCGCCCGCAACAAAGTTTTGAGCATTTTCAAAACTCTTCTGCAAGCACATCAGACTTGCGTGCACTTCTGCATGTGAGATACTGTCCATGCGGGCGACCTGCGGGAAGGAAAAAATAGTTTCCCGCAAGTCACATGCAAAGCTTGCACAGAATGATGAGACAGCGCCTTAACAATCTGTGCAAACATTCAACTCTCATTTGCAACTTGTCCTACATGTACGTCTTACGAAAAAAATGTTCGAACTTCATGTCTCTCAACATAATGAACATTGGCACGTGCATCATGAAAAACAAATTTCTGTGGGTATTACTGTTTGTGGCTATTTAGTACTATTCCAATTATGTCACAGCTGTTTGTGGTTGATGTTTCAACAATATCTACATTCATCCACTGCTCTGTAAAAGATAATTTGCGCATAATTGATAATTGACAAGTATCTACAGTATATCAAGAAAAAATGTGCATAGTGTCATTTTGTGCCGTCATTTTAGTCATTATAACACAATTCCCATTCCTTATGAGTGACCCTTGACCTACATGTGTGTACATCTTGAATATTCATGCATAAAAATCATTGCGAGAATGAGAGAATAATTTGTGTGACCTTCGACATCAAAATATTGCAACCTCTTCAATCAATTCAACTCCTTACAGATATAGTTTTATATAGCACTGGCAGGATCAACAAAACAATGGCATACAAATGGAATATACATGTATCTTTATTATTACATACAACTCAACACAAAATCTTTTATGAAAGACAAAAATGTTATAATCTCTCCTTGGCAATGCACCTCGTCAGTGGGCGGTCAAAGTCAAGTATCTCGGCTCAGACAAAGCTCTTATCTTTTTTTTCAATTCTAAGATACAAGGTTTTAACAGCTCACAGATGACATGTATTAAGTGAAAGTATACAGAACCTTCAAAATGTAAATTCAATACTCAAGTAAATGTATAAATCTTGGGTAGTTATTACATAACTTGACATACAGGTTAAGAAACATACAATAATCAAAAGCTTAACATTTTGTAACAGTATTTTAAACCAACACAGATGACCTGTCATGACCATAGTAGGTGCCACCTATTATTAAATTTTATTTTTGTATAACTTCTAAATTGAACAAAGCTTGGGTACCAGGAAAGGTCAGAATAGTTTATGAGAGCAATTCCATACAATAATCAAACATTTTGTATGTCCAACCCCATTCTTTTTGGTAACACAACATTTGCTTCGGTATTATTATCTCAGCAGTTATAGGGCAAGAGTTAGGATTGTAATATAGTTTTTAGTTCAGAATAATGTTAAGATGAGGATTAAGTTTATTTAGTTATGAAGGTTTTGTTTTATGTTTAGTTTAACGCACAGATTTTCCATTGGAGCAAATAAGCATGTACATATATTAATACATGAATGCTTAAAAGAAATGTCGAACAGTTTGGATAGATCACTCATAACAGCTTTGATGTTTGGTCTCATTTTTGTGTGCAGTGCAAGTACCTTTTTTTTTGGGGGGGGGCATGTTAATGAATTTTATATCAAACAGATACCCCCTAAAGTTTACAATATGTATGTCATAGTAAATGGTTGAAATTAATCCAAATGATTGGGACAAATATGTGATATTTATGGAATATTGAACTGAAGAGAAATTCACACCCCCCCCCCCCCCCTTACTCCAAAAAGGAATGTATCATATAACGGGTTCCCAACATTTTTTAATATTTTAATGAATCTCTGGCCCAAACTGTTAGAATATTTCTTGTCTATGTTAATGTATTTCCTATATTAGGGCATATGAAAGGCATTCTTTTCAGTGGACTTAATTTATTCCAAACTGACTTGAAAATTGAAAAATTTAATTCCAGCATGATGAAGCTCCTCAAAAAAACTGTAAACACGACGATCAATAGCCTAGCTTTACTGGGATAGTATTAGCATCTTAAGCACCTAACACGGAGGATAAGTGCACAATATAATTACCCTATAGCATTGTCAGACATTGGGTATGTGTGCATCATAAATTAATATCATTCTTAACATTATTATTACCACTCATTTTTCCTCTTTCCAGAACTGAAAATTATTTTCAATTGCAAAAAGAATTGGTCATACAAAACCTGAGATGTAAGTTAAATGCACATTCAAAATATCACATATACAAGAAAATCAATACTTTAATAACAGCTAATACAAAGTACAATGCAGATAGATTCCAAGAAGTACATAATAATTTCATAAATAGCATATTATTTCATTAATTTACATAATTCTTAATTTAAATCTGTGTCAGTAATATGACATACTGACAACACTTACATTAATAGATAACATGTATATCACAATGAATAAGAGAACTTCCATTGATTATATGAGATTTACAATACTGGTTCATATATTATGAAATTTAAATAAATGTCATTTATACAGAGGGATTAATTTTACTTCTCAAATTTGATTAGCACTTATAAGTTGAAGGGACAAGGTTCGGTATAATCATATGTTAAAAAAAAAACCTGCTACAGAAGTAATTTATAATAGTCAAACAAAATGCATAGCAATGCAATACAATAGCAGGGGGTATTTCACAAAAATTGCTTAAAGGTAAATGCTAGTTTTGGTAACGATATCAAAATGAGTTCGTACAGAATCTAATAAAATGACCACCAAAGTGTCTGTTTGTATAAATAAAACATATGTGCCAAAGGATTCTGGAAGAAATTGTGTAATTGCTGAGAAATCAGCAAATAAGCACAAGATTCGGGTCAAGCGTCGGGCCCGACATTCAAAGCAATAATTAATTATTACACTGTCCCACGTGCGCTTATCTGTGTTGGTGATCTTCAGTGTGAACATTTTTCAGTGTAGATTTCAAGATTTCACAAAGTTCAGTTTATGTAACTGTACCAGATCTAGATCCTCGATGATATACTGACAATTAAGCCTTGTTTTACAGACTTTCTCATGAAATCAGTGTTTACTGCAACTACTGGAATTTCTCTTTAAATACAAATGTGAACATGACATAATAATAATGATAATCCGTTTTTATATAGCACTTTACATTGGAATGACGTGTTCGATTAACGAGTCCACTCTTAAAACAGTGGACTCATGAATAAAGTAGCATGGATAACCACGGCAACAGTTGTCAATTTGGCACACTGTGAGAAAAGCGTGCATCACCATTGGACATTTCTTTAATATGCGGTAAATTAAGCGTAATATACAGGAAATCTGCATAAACCATGGACTCAACCGTGGGTTTCAAAACCACCAATGTGTGCACATCCTCCACTCCCTGGGCAGTATAACGTGCAATCTAGTAGCGTGCCCTCTAAGCATGGTTTGACCAATGCAGTGAACCCTCTCATCCTGAACTCCAATTGGGAACTCCAATGCGACTCTAAAGGCGACGTTACCTTACGATTGGTCTGCGACCCGATTTCAGAAAAAATGTAGTAGAATTTGATGCTAATATTGAGACTTAGAATATCTCACTCTGTAATGTTCTTAATCATCCTATGAATACCTATGTTCAAATCTGTGACTATGCTATCATCCTTCTTAGAATAAAAGCGAATCTAATATCTAGTCGTAATGACGTCATAGCAGTCGCACGATTGGCTACGATTGGAAACTAATTTGGCCTTTACTCAGAAATAAAGACTTGCAATCTTTCAAAATGATTATATTAGTATTCTTTCAATTAATTTAAACCTCAAATAAAATGATATGTTCCATTCACATTTTCAGAAAATGAGCAAAATGTGATTTGTTCCAAAATCGGATCGCGAACAGTCGAAAGGTGTGCGGTGGCCTTAAGTCACACTGAAAAAATCTTTGTGAAACACCCCCATGAACAGTATTCCTCATATCAGCCAATATCACAAGGAGATTTATCTTTGATTCAAAAGAAAATAATGACTTTGTGGATGATAAAAATGAAAATTTGGGAAAATTAAACCACTGTGAATATTCCTTCAGCTGGTAAAGATTTAACTATACATGTGTACGCTCTCCTTTCATTGGGCAAGAAAATACAAGTTTATAATGTTGTATAATATCAAAATATTTAAATATTAAGATCAAGAAATGATATGAAGTGAATAAAGGCATTAGAATTTGATCGGTGACAGGGTGTTTAAGAAAATATATAATTTTGTGAAAAAAAATCCCTTACTCAAAGTACAAAACATAAAAAATATAACATATACAGTCACATAGATTATAGCACATGTGATATAATCAACTTATATGCAATACCCGGGCCCCATTCCACAAAACTTAGATTGATTGTAAATTTGATTTATACGATTGATTGCATGCAATGATCAATGCAATCAATTATAAAAATCAGCCCTATTATCAATCATAAAGCTTTGTGTTACAGGCCCTAGGAAGATTTGTTGTGAAAAACATCAATGTAAGATTGAAAGTTTGAACAATCATTGCTAGACAAGGCAAGAAGTATGCAATTAATCTTTGGAAGAAATTAAGCCACCACGCCCCCCCCCCCTATACATCAAATGATTTTGGTCTGCTATACCTGGGAAAATCAGCACATACACGTGTATATGCAATTTTTGTGGTCATGTACAAGTCGTGTAGAGTGTCACAAAACATTTCCTTTGATGAATTTGAGTACGAATCCCCGATATAACAACCTGAATGACAATTTAATTCAATATTTAATAGAGGCTAAGGCCCGTATTCTGAAGATGGGTTTAATCTTAACTCTGGTTTAAAGTTGTGGTTTAACTATGGATAGCCAATGTTGACATAAATCTCTAACACCATAATTGCAATGTATCAGCTCATTTTATCCACACTGTGCTGCACTCGACCCAGGTGAGGTGAATGGGTACCCGGGTGAATGCACTGAGCGCCAGTGACGGTAGCGCTTTGGACCCTCAGGCAAAATGCGCGATATAAATCCAGCTAATATTAGCTGATTTTTCTCTCAAATCATTCTAAAATGTTTTGGAAGGATAAAAATGATTGCTTTCTTCACCCTTCACGAGTTAGGAAAGAGTACAGTAAACATGAGAAAATTTTGATATTTTTGGCTTTCCATAATTTTAGCACAGAGTTAGACCATGGTCTAAGTTAAACCTGACTTCAGAATACGGGCCTAAGAGTTGACAAATTTCAATCATTGGAATATAATGCCATGTATATTTATATCATCGAACACCTCATATTTGGTTATGATGTAATCAGTCCCAGAGGCCATAGACAGGACTATACTTAAGATTCAAACACACAAAAATGAATACAAGGTTAGACTGAAATGTCAATTTAAAATGGCCAAGTAAACACAATCTAGGTGTATATGACCAAACAAAGCAGTGCCAAGAGATGGTACGTAACGATACATAGTAGTGCCTCGATATATCTGACCCCCGTCTTACAAAGAGCTATGACTGATCCGATCAACCTCAACTATATGGAAAGCCATCATTATCATAATTTTTCTCACAGAAAATTTGCACAATGTCCTGAAAACTAATAATGTATGAATATACAACATATCTAGAAAACATGTGGACAGTGCTTCCACTTTCCAAAACAAAACCTCCTGGAATCTACTCTGAAACTTCCTGGAATTTTACAAAATATCTTGGAAATTTGCAAATGTTCTCAAGTCTTTCACAAGATGTTATACTCATCTTCTATACATGAAAAAGATGAAATATAGGGCCCAGTGCCATAATGAGCCAAACATTTTGAGGGACGAAATATGACCAAAGACGTATATCGGCAAAAGAATTGCGAGCAAGCAAAAATTTTGACATTTGACATAATATTCAGAAAATCAATATTATTCTTGGAAATGATAACTTCCCGGAATTTCTCACTTCCCGAAATGATCTTGGAAAATTGCAAAACTTCCCAGAACTTCCTGGATTTCAAAAAGAGTGGAAGCACTGCAAGTGGAACTAACATGCTTTTAGATGATGACATTGCTGGCTTTCCATAGTTGTTGTGGTTGGATCAATCATAACTGTTTGTAAGACGGGACCCTGAACTCGTGACGACCCAGCCTTAAATGTTTATCTCATAATAATGTAATGATGAATTTGTATAGTAGATGAAGGTATATTGTGGTACATATCATTAGACACTGGTACCCTTCGAACTATATATATTGGGTACCTCCTACACATCTGATGATCCAGTCATACACTAGTAGAGGATATATAATGGTACAAGCCATTAGTGATAACCTTTGAAATACAAATGGTACCTTCTATAGACTTGGTGATCTTGTCATATACGAGGTGAGGGTATAGCACATTACATACCATCAAAGAGCGGTACCGTTTGAACTACATCTGGTACCGGCTACAGACCCGATGATCCAGTCGTATACTAGGCGAGGGTATTTCTGTATAGCCCTGTTGATGCATGATCTCATCTAACTGCTGTCGTTTTATTAGTTCCACCCAGTACTGGAGGTTTAAAAAAAAGGAAATAATAAGATATTAGTTTCAGATGGGTTACTAGCATACAGAACAAGGTATGAGGGAGAAAAAAAAGAGAGAGAAAAAGAAGAAAGAAAGAAAATCATAGAGCGAGTGAGAGCGAACAATGGCAAACAATATCGTAGGATATACAATGTTATTATTTAGATGTAGGGTTTTAGAGGTGCACGTATATTTTGACATCTTGCGAGCTTGTTTCAAGGAGACAAAATATTGAAATTGATTTTTAACATGCATGCCTATATGTATGGATTGGACGAAATGAATATTTTGCCCCGCCCACAAGATCATCATTGGTTAATAAATGATTGTGTGCATGAAGCTATTGTAACATCACAACGAAATTGCATTGCGTATTAGTTGCGCTTTTCATAATTATGAAGACGACGCGACGCACGCTACAGCTACATGTAATTTATGTGAGAATTTTACGTACAATGCAATGTATATGTGTGAATTCGTTGTTTACGTACTGGTACAGTACACTTGGCCTACTACTAACATGACTAAACAAAGATTTTTTTTATTAATTTATGTTTAGCTTTATGGGGGTATCTAAACAGTATGAATATTGGATGACCAATTTTAGTGGGATGCATAGAAATATTGTTACTCGCTGAAGAACAATATTTAAACTTATCCCACTCAAGGCCATCCAATATTCCCACAATATTTGATTCAGCATCTAAACAACATGGAATAAACATGAATACATTAATCATTCCAAATACAAGTTACAATTAATGATCTTTTCCATATGATTTCAGGGATTCTAAAAATTAAGTAAGTATTGAAACCCTAAAATCTGTATCAAATTTCAAAACTGAAAGTGTAGCTGAAGCATCTCTATAAAGGACAATTGGTCATTTCTTTGAGGTTCCAATCATTCTTTAATTATTTCAAATGATCCATATGCTCCGTAAAAACTGGTTACAAATGAAACAAATCGAACGAATAATAAATCAACCGTTCACGAATATGCATGTACAGAAAACAATTACCTAAAGAAATATGCATCTTACATTGTCTAATTATAACCCTTTGTCTT
This sequence comes from Lytechinus variegatus, assembly GCF_018143015.1. NCBI lineage: Eukaryota > Metazoa > Echinodermata > Echinoidea > Temnopleuroida > Toxopneustidae > Lytechinus > Lytechinus variegatus. Next base: position 27,565,539 of record NC_054743.1, on the reverse strand, counting down.
AACCTCAACTTATCGTATTTCCAATATAATACCATGCTTTCATTGTTCTGTGCTTTCACACATTACATTATGCACATATACTTTATAATCTATCTGAAACCATAATTTTATATCTGTATTCTTCATAATTTAACTGTTCTCATATTTGTTATCCTTCATCATTCAACTAAGACTTTAGATATTTAGCAACAAAAGTCAATTCACACACATTCTCCCTTGAGGTATGACAAAATTTCGATATATCATGGTGCGGTAATAATAGGTCAAGAGTTATCGTTGCCAAATCGAAGAATATTATGTAATTAATAAAGTTTTGCCATGAAAAAGACAAGCAACAATACCCATGTACATACCTCTACAATTTTGCAATCCCCATCCACAAGACCAAGCTTCGAAAGAAATGATGCAGAATTAACCCTCGCAGGTGAGCTGTTCTGGCGTATAGTGCTGTCTGCACTTGAAGTACTATTTGCAATCAAGAAAAATATTTACTCAATTGCACAAATTCATTGAATTATTGAATTGGATTTACATACAAAGTAAAAACATGCGAAATATAAATTATATAAATTCACAGTATTTTCACTCATCTAAATTGAGTTATATGGTTATTCTACACTCTTCTTAAAAAACACATAAATTCTCAAAATATAATACACACAAACATTATATTATCATCATCATCACCATCATCATCTTCACCATTATTATCACCATCATCAACATCATCATCACCACCACCATTGCCATCATCACCATCATCGTCACCATTGTCATTATCTTATCATCACTATCATCATCATCATCATCGACATCATCATCACCAACATCGTCACCATCATCATCACCAACATCGTCACCATCATCATCACCAACATCATCACCATCATCATCATCATCATTATCACGAATATCACGATACAAAAGATCAATAGCAAGGATACCGACCTGTTAATTAGATGTGAGTTTGGTGAGTTCAGGCAGTAGGAATGGTAGTATAGGAATGCTTTTGAAGCTAACTGTAGTAGAGTGCTCTGTATATGTGCAAGGTAACATTGGTCCGTCTGGAAGTGCTTGTTCCGACTTACAATGGAATCAAGAACATTGCCCTGAACAATAAGAACATACAAGAGAAGAAATTAACAACCAGTATTAAAAAAATTGGGGAATCAGTTTTAAAGAAAAATATCTGAAGAAAACTCCTGGGCCCCCGTCTTACAAAGAGTTACAATTGATCCGATCAATTTCAAGTATATATGGCAAATCCATCAATTTCATAATTTTTCTTTTGGAAATTTGTGCAATGTACTTTAAAAACAAAGAGAAGCATACTGAATTGTCAAGAAAACAGGGAATGTATGAATATACATCATTTCTATAAAATATTTTGAACAAACATGTATTTTAGATGTTGACGTTGCTGGCTTTCCATAGTTGGGATTGATCAGATCAATTGCAACTCTTTGTAAGATGGACCCCAGAACTCCAATTAATGATGTATATTTCAGAAATATTTTATTACAATAAACCTTTACTGCAAATTAAATTTATAAAACAACCTTGATTTAGAAGTTAAAACACCTATTGGTTATACCAAGTTATATGTTGTGATGTATACAGATAGCATGAATTTGAAAGCAAGAAAACAGAAATGCCCCCATTCAAAAGTTGACAGTCCTAAAAAGGCAGATTAGTGATCTGACATTCGGAGATTGATACTGGATACATAGCTAAAAGAACGATGACGCATTACTCCCCCAGATGCAATTTCAAAATTAACCCTTTATGTTCTATCATATATAGATAGCTGAAAGCAAGGTAACAGAAATGCAATCTCCTCCCTTATAAATAAAAGAACAGAAGTCCTCAAAAATACACAATATTAATTCATAATTGTGAGATGGGTACTATATATATATATATATGTAAGCTTGAGAATTTTTGGGTAATTCTACATTTTTTTCATTCATAATTGTTTTACTATCTTCAAAATTACTTCTTTTTATTCACATCCCTTCCAAGGCTTCTGGTCTTTGATCAAAGTATCAGAGTTTGAGGCTAATGTCCCTTTGGACAATAAATCTATCAGTGTAGTGCATTAATGCACAATGACCACTTTCTTCCTTACCCCTCTCCTCTCTTTTCTCCCTCTCTCTCCCTCTCTTGTATCCTTGTTTTATACACTAGCAATATACTATTATTATGGGATGGATGCAGTGAAAAAAACAAAAATTATTATGGGATATCAGGGTTGGGGCATGGACCTCATGCTTTTTGGTAGTTGTGGGCAGTTCAGATTTGTAGTTTGGGAAGGAGACATATCAAAATGTAGTGCGGTATTGTTTTTGAGCTTCGTCTATTCAAATGGTGGTGGAGGAGAGAGCGTTGGCCATTGCAATGGGCAAGTACATTACAATGTAGATGTGGCTTAAGGCTAGGGACGATAGGGTTAACATTGATATTTAGTTAAACAATTCAATTAAATGATGATAATTTAAACATTAATTTTAGTTACACTTATGTTTCTTCATTTCAGTTTAGTTTATAATCAGTGTGTATGTGTTGTGAGGGATGAGAGATGACATTACATCAAACTTTTAGTATGTTTCTAATTCTTAAACACCCCCAGTTAACTACTGACTAATCCAAACGAATATGCGCCGCATCACCACGCCTTACATATATATAGTAAAAAGAACTCTAAAACATTATTTACTTTGAAATTATACCTGTAAAGATAGTTTGAAAGGTAGAAAATCAAATGTCCCTTGCCCTCTCCAAAAAGGACAGAAGTCCTAAACAAGGCAGAATTTAAATCCAGAATTTGGAGATGGGCCCTAGATGCATAGTTATTATAAAATATTATTAACTTAATATTCAACTGCACAATCATACCTTGTACGCTGGCGTCCAAAGAGTTTGTTGGTCATAATCGAACAAGGTGACATATCTGCGTACTGACGATGGCAAGACTCTTGCTAAAGACTTTGGTTTTGAGAGGCCCACAAGTTTCATCCTGGCGAGGTCTGTCATGCATAGCGGCTTCGTATGCCATGGCACAACAAGGTGGTAGCGACTACAAGACAAATATCAAAAGAAAATCTTCTTTTAAATCACTAAACATTCCATATTGTAATTTGAAAAAATTAAAAATACAACATGTATATTTATTACAAAGAAATGCATCACAGAATACAGTTACAGGTTCATTGAAATGAATTCAATTCATTTTTCACTTTCATTTATTTAAAACCACAATAAACAATAATGATAAGGCTGTGACCATAAATAAAGTCGACAAAAAGCTGATATTGAAAGTTCCTATACTTCTTTCCAAAGGAAAAAAAAGTTTGAAATATAAAACAAAAATATCTGAAATCATCTTCAGAGCTGCTATAATAATTCCATGACAATTAACATGTAAAATGTGATTTGTGCAAACTTTACATGTCACTATAGCTTCCAACAAGTATGATCACATTCAGCGATGTTGATCTGCTAAGAAGTAAATAGTGTTTGAAAGGGATGTTAACAAAATCAAGAAGATTGAGTTGGTTACCTTGAGTGCCCGGGGATGAACAGCCAAAGAGTCCTGACCAGTGAATTGACCTCTCTGCATAAAGGTGAAAGGTCAAAGGGTGATTTACAAATTAATCATCACAATTGAAATATAGTTCAAAGAACATAATATGAAGATTCATTTGTTGCATAAATAAGAAAAAGCACAGATAACATCTTTATGAGCAACAAATCCTTGCCATACTGAGCTTGAATGATTTAAGAATCACTTAGGGATTTTATAAGCTAACGAAAGTTCGGAGGTATTTCACAAGAAAAGACGACTTCCAGAATAAAATATTCCATATCAATGATTCTACTAAAATCTTATAAGCTAACGAAAGTTCGGAGGTATTTCGAAAGAAAAGACGACTTCCAGAATAGAATATTCCATATCAATGATTCTACTAAAATCTTACAATTTTCCACTTTTTGAACAAATACAGTATTACCATATCATGAACTCTGGATGCATTGTAATCTACTATACATATTGAGTAGTGAATGGAAAAAAATATTATATGATCCTAAAAGATAATAACATATTTTGCAGTAAATTCACAAGTAAAAATAAATCCTGACATCTGAGTACATACATGTACATGTAAGAAGCAAATGATAAACCAATACCATCATATACTTGTGAATTTTCCCTATCGATGAAATTTTGCAAAAATATTTGATGTATGAAATGTACAAGATGATGTACCTTTCTTTGGTAGGTGAGGCAGCAATGACGACAGTCCTCCCTGATAGAAGTGCATAGATGAGATGAATGGCAAAGACATAACGACTGATGAATTCCTTGATTCCTGAGCCTATTAAACAAAAACAAAAAAAATGATAACAATTTTAACGATTATGTTTAATTTGATACACACAAATCAAATCATACCAAACCATACTAAATCAAGCCAATCCAATTCAATTCAATTAAAATCAAATCAATTCAAATGAAATGAAATGAAATCAAATCCAATCAAATTAATCAAATTCAATTCAATTAAAATCAAACCAAATCAATTCAACTGAAATAAAATCAAATGAAATTAAATTAAATCAAATCAATTCGAATAGAATAAAATAAAATGAAATAAAATCAATTCAATTCGAACAAAATAAAATAAAATCAATTCAAACAAAATCAAACCAAACCAAATCAATCCAATTAAATCAAATCAAATTAAATCAAACCAAATCAAATCATATCACATGTTACCTGGTAGATCCGAGTTAGTGCTAGCTAGTCTAGATGCATAGCATCCTACTGGTACTTTAGTATTCCTACGTAGTACTGGTTCCTGCCCTGAAGGCACTAGGTGATACTTGTCTAGACTCTCCACACTGTTCGCTGTCAAGGGAAATCAGCAAGAGAAAACCTTTTTAACATCATGAACAGTGGCTCCATTATGATAATATGTGACAATTACATAGTGCTTAAACGTTTCTAAGCGATTACCCCGGCTTTAGCATGGCTATTCTGATTGGACTCTTGAGCATTTACAGAATTCCTTCCTACCGGTTACCCATATAATACACCTGGGTAGAGATTGGCAAATGTAGACAAGTGCCTTGCCAAAGGACGTGAGTGCTGCAGTGGGATTTGAACCGCGGATCTTGTCGTTCAAAGTCCAGAGACTTATCCACTGAGCCACAAAACCTCTACATGAGCATTGAGCTCCCTAGAAATAAAAGTAAAGAAGTTTGGGATCAAACTCCAACACCCCTATTTACAAGAGACACGCAAGCAGAACAGTGGTGGATCTACGGGGGTAGGAGAGAGGGGGAGGTAGGACGCATTGCGTTGCAGCTCATAGTCATTGGGTAAAACCAACTTGTCAACCCCCCCCCTCTTAGCAAAAAGCTATATCCGCCACTGATGTAGGTGCCAAGAAACCAATTTAAAGGAAAAAAACTTATGAAGTATTCAACAATAAATGCAATATCAATAATACACTGCATCTCCTTCTTGCAGTCAAAGTTATGTAATTTCATTGATTTTACTACATTGAATTATTGACTTATATATCAGATCTACATTCAATCCCTGACCTGCATTCAACCTAAAATGTGACCTACACGTATGACCCCTATTAGACAAACAGGGTCATGTGGTCCAGTGGTAAGAACATAGGACTCGTGATAGGGAGATTGTGAGTTCAAATCTTCGCTTAGCCGCTATCTCCACTTTAACAAAAAATGCCAGAGAGTAATTTCTGTCGTATATATGGTCAACCGTAAAATGTTTCCGGTGTAAATGGTTATTCTAGCTTGGCGTTAATATGGCGGAAACAACACTCCTGAATTCCTACGGGAGTTACTTCAACAAAAAGTTAGAAAAAAATCTCTGAAGGCCAGGATTTCTCATCTTGTTGTAAAAGGAGAAAAAAGGAGTACATTTCATTGAGCATCACAGAAAAAAAGTGGCTAGTATTCATTTATTACAACAATGTTCAAGATTTAAGTACGAAGGATAATAAATGGATATACACTTGTATCCTTTCACCAACTGCAACGGAGCAGAGCAAAGTCATTTTGATTAATAAAGTGTAGGATGGTGATGCGAAAATGGAGGGAAACCATCTTCAGAATCAAACGTGAGAGTGCACTTTACCCAAGCATGATAATATTTTGTTTTAACCTTGATATGAGTTCATCAGGTGCATAAAGTAAGAGAAAGCAAATACATTTCATTTTCATGTAATTTAAAAAAAAACAGAATGCCTGCTTGCCATCATTTTTTTTTCTTTTTATACTCACTTTTGTATATAAGTTTTATGATTTTTGCATTACTACTATTTTTTTCTTTTTTTGTAAGAAGTGATTTGTATGATTTTTTTTAGATGCTATCAAATTGTTGGTAATATCATCATTATCATTATTACACACTTAAATAGTTTTTATGAATGAATGTAGTTTTTAAATGAGATGCTTCAATGACTAAATATGGGGCATATTCAAGGATATGAAGAGAGGTGGTATTACATAATACTGATGAGACCATGATGAAGTTTTTTCACCCTGCATATGATCACCTTTATGTCTCAGCTTCCCCTCTTCTTTGCTTGATGTAGTTTCCATGGACACACCATCCTCCTCCCCCGATGACAGCTTGAGTGGGTGTGGTCGATGGGAGGGGTGTGGCTCACCATCAGATGGCATCTCCAAGGCAACCGCATCCCTCTCCTCTTCCGGTGGTAAAGCATTGGAGGTATCGATGGATGATGGTGATGATGGAGGATGGGGATGCACGTCACATAAAACCTTCGATGAGAAAACATCGCCATTCTCCAGCCCGCCCCCGTCCTCCTCCTCTTCCCCTGGTGGGTGTGGCTGGCAGTGGTTGTTGTGGGCGGGGAAGGGGTGTGTCCTGGGATCGGAGGAGGCTGATTGGAAAGAGCAAGTTGAGGAAGCTGGAGAAATCAACTCAAATAGCATGCAGGTTTGAAGGCAGTGAGTAGAAAAGCATGCAGTGGCAGTGATGGTCACGATGATTAGGATGATGATGGTGGTGCGATAGTGGAAATAGTTATGGCGATGAAGAGTTCGTGCATTGCATAGAATATCACAAGCCATTTGATCCATCACATAGTCATGCACAATTAACCGAATCAAAGCAAAACATACAAACATTAATGTCAAAAGACAAAAGAGCACATGGAATAAATACATGAAACGCAAAAAATATATCTCATGCAGGAGTTAATTAGCAACACAAAAAGGGTGAGTACCAAAATTCAAGCATGCCCAATTTTCAATTCATATATTATTTTTTTGTGTGTGTGGTATCAAAACATATGTTTGGATCGTAAATTACATGAAAGACAACAAATGGAAGACATTATGAAGTAACAGGAGACCAACACCACATAAAAAGATGAACAAAAGTGACATGAATGCAACAGAAAACATGTACAATGAAATCAGAGAAACCGTGATTCAAAAGTAATATTCACATGGTAAAAAATATTGAAGGGTTTTATACAGTCATGTATGCATACATAAATGAAGTAAAGATGACAATACACGACACATTCAACATGACAAATAAGGTACATGTATATGACATAAAAACAAATAATGGATAACCAAGTTGAAGACAAAATGAAAATAGGATGAACATTTTCAAATGACATATTGAGACAAAAAAATGAAATAAAAGTGCAGGTAAGATGATGAAGAGGAAGACAGGGAAATGAAAAATGAAAAGAATGGAAATGCCTTGTTAGTTTACATGAGCAAGATCGATCCATGAATTAACAATAAGCATGTCAGCATGATTTACATTGTTTGAGGCCATTAATTTTTTTTTCATGGAATAAGTTCATTCTTCAAGCACGATACACCTGGGCCCTGTCTTACAAAGACTTATGATTGATCCAATCAATCACAACTATGGAAAGCCAGTAACATAGAAAATACATGTTTGTTCAAAATATTTTCTAGATAAAATATATATTCATACATTCACGGTTTTCTTGACAATTCAGTATTCTCTTTGTTTTCAAAGGACATTGTGCAAATTTCCGAAAGAAAAATATATGACATTGATGGATTTCCATACACTCGTGGTTGATCAGATCAATGGTAACTTTTTGTAGGACGGGGCCCAGTTCAGGGAAACATAATTCAATTTCAGGACTTAAACCTGGGCCCTGTTGTCCATAGAGGTTGACTGATCTGATCAATTGCAACTATGGACGGCCAGCAACGTCAGCATCTATTATGCATGTTTGTTCAAAATGTTTCCTAGCTGTGATATATATTCATGCATTCATTGTTTTCTTGAAAATTCACTGCGCTTTTCTTTGCATAAAAAGGACATTGTGCAATTTGTTTGTAGAAAAAATTATGACACTGATGGATTTCCATAGAGTTACGATTGATCGGATCAATCATAACTCTTTGTACAACAGGGCCCTGGTTCTAAGACTGTTAAGGCTAAACCAAATTGCTGATTAAATTTGAAATACTTTATTGTAAACTTTGTAACATATTTTTCAACTAAAAAAATAATCTTCTTGAAGAATGGGGGGATGGAGGGGCTCCCTTAGACAAACTCTGACCAATTTGATATGCATTTTATTTGTCCCTCTGTGCAAGCTAATTATGGGATATACATGTAGAAAGGGGGAGGTCTTATTATTGAAAATTGAAACATTTAATCATTGGTCAATGAGAAATGAAATATAATCAATCATCAATCACCATCATTATCAATATCAAACATGTAATCATCAACATCCTTCTTCCCCCCCCCCCCCTCCTCCTCACCACCAACATCAACATCATCATTATAGCAATCATTTACCATCTCCATCACCATCCTCCTCATCTTCATCATCATCGTCTTCATTATTATCATCGCCACCAACATCATCATTGTCAGCATCATCATGATCACCATCAAATTATCATTTTAACTATCATCTTCGTCACCATCATTATTGTTTACAGAATAATTCATTAACTGCAATCATCATTACAGTGCTTGCTGATTTATTTTAGAAATAGAAGCTTACCTGATGACGATCTTTGCGGATCAGTCAGCGAGGAACGGGAGATATCAACCCAGCTACCAAAATTCTCTTCTGTGAAAAGGCCATCCTTGTCTAGTAATGGGGTAATAGGGTCTGGACATAAGAATAGTTCCTCCATGCTCTCATCTACCTCATAGTACAGAGATCTAAGGAGAGAAAAAGTTATATCATTTAAAAAAAAATGAGGGGGTGGTGGAAATAAACGAAGAATGAAAGAAAATGATCAAGAGGGAGAGAAGAGAGAGACAGAGATATATGAAGACAAGCACAAGAAGGAATGAGCTCCAAATGACACATATTTTTTATCTTTTATTTTGTATTTTTCATTAAATGGTATAGCATAATAACCTTAACTAAAATTCAACAAATAAAGAACATCAAATGGCGTGAAAGACTTTGATTATGGACATCCTTCATGATGAAAATTTCGCCATTTTTTAATATATGCAAACTTGCAACTAAAGAAAACAACTCTTCGTCATTAGGATTCCTTTATCAGTTACAAATTGTTTTTAAGTTGTATTTTTTAATATGATAGAAGTAACTCTGTACATTTAGATATGATCGTAAAGGAAAATCTTGGGAATCAAAACTAATGTTTGGGTGTACATGTGTGTGTGTGTGTATTTGTAACAAACTGAACATTGTATCTTTTTTTTTAAAGATGACAAAAATACATGTATTAAATGAAACTGTACCTCGGCAGAGATACTCACTCTAAAGATGCATAGGTTGACCCCATGACAAAGCGAGCTTCATAGCTGGGCGGCAGCGAGTCAAAGACGGACAGATCTTCCTGGCAGGATGAGAAACTCTCCATGGAAACGGATGCAGACTAGATAGTGATGATGCATTCCAGGATGGTTAGACCATGCATGCAGAGCAGCAGGGAGAGGTTAGATGGGGGAGGAGAATGGAAGAGAGAGAGAGAGGAGAGTGAGCATTGGAGTTTTTTAGACAGATGTTTACCAGAGAGCGGGAGATGGAGGGGGGTGTTAGGAGGAAACGATAGGGGAAACATGAGGGAGAGGGGAAAGGGAAAAGAAAGGAGATAGAGGAAGAGGAAGTGATATAGGAATGGAGGAAGGATGGGATGAACAATGTGGTGATGGGGAAGAGGAAATTGAAAAGGAGACAAAGGATAGGGAAGAGGAAGAGAAAGGAGAGAAGATACAAGGTGAAATGGGGAGAGGGGCAAAATGTGAGGAGGGGTGGGGAGAGGAGATTAGTGGGAATGGGTGGAAAGGGGGCAGAGGAATAGGAAGAAGAAATAGGTGACAACAGAAAGGGGATGGGCAAGGAGGGGGATGGGGGAAGAGGAAATGGAATGGGAAGAGGGGAGGAGGGATGCAAGATGAGAGGGGGAAGGGGAGGGGAAGAAAGGAGATAGAAGAGTAAGAGGAAGATGAGAATGTTAAGGGGAATGACGAATGGGGGAAGGGGAAAACCAAAGGGAGAGAAAGACAAGGAAGGGAATGTGGTGGTAACAGAAGACAAAGTGAAAGGAAACACACAATCACAATGAGTAAGATACAATTACACAAACCAAGAATTTATTGATACATGTGAGGAGGAAGGGATTCCAGATCAAAAGAAAAAGCAACAAAACAGAGAATTGAGAAAATGAATTACATTGTAGATAAAGGAGAAAATACAGGGAAAAAGATAGTTAAAGGATATATAGAGGATAAACATTACATACACAATTGAACAACAAGAGGGTAAAGAATTCAACATTGTGTTGAGGGAGAAAAAATGTTAAAGAAAATAAGAAAATGAACACAAAAGAAAACAAAACAAAGTGGAATGAAGACAAGGTGTGGGAAAAACAAGAAAGAGGAAATAGCAAGGGAGAGTTATAAACACCTTGATCCAGCATTTTAACAAACATTTGGTTTCACATTTGGTTCATTAAAAAATGCATTATTCTTGAGCCAATTATTCATAACATACAAGCTTTGCTTCATTAAACCATGTCAGTGTTTCCATGCAGTTAATATCACAAGGAAATGGCAGGACATTCTTCTTTTAGATTGCTGTTTGAAAACACAATAAATACCAGTAAAAGTTTCTCTGATTTACTGCACAGTGAAATTTAATCTTTAAATGTTATTTCCTGCTTTCAGTTCTTTGTATTAGGTTGCAATTGCATAGAGAAACAAATGCAGTTAGAATTAATTCAAAGGCATAACCCTCTAAAGCATGGAAGAATGCTAATATCATTTCATGCAATGATTAACAAATCCCTCAAATGAGTAGATTTCAATAGTAAAATAACTGCATAATACTACAACTGACAATAAAAGTTTGTAACAAAGAATTATATACAGATTTTATACACTATAGCAAATAACAATTAGATAGACCATTTTGTCACTACTGTGGTCTGAAGTGAAAAAAAAATAACTGGAGTAACTTTCTTCATGTACATTAAGTATGAAAAAAGGGATAAATCCCTTTCACCTGATAGTTTTCCTGCTATTACTGTTTCCTAATACTGTCAAAAACATAATTGGGAAATGAATTGGTTCAAGGGATCTCCTGTTTCAATACAAACCCAGGTGGCCGTAAAGTATATTTTAGCATGAACACTTCATTTAAAATAAGGGCATAATTAACCATAACTAGAAAATAAATTTGCTACCAATGCATTATTTTCTTCATTTTGGAAAAAAAATTGTTCTGTGATCTATCACAGCTAATATTCCCAAAACATGTGTCAAGTTAAACCATAGTCTAAATCTGGGATAAACATGTATATGGAAAGCCAATGTGACAACCAATATTTGGCTATTATGATCCATTTCATTAAAGGTCAAATCCACCCCAGAAAAAAATGTTGATTTGAATCAATGGAGTACAATCAAACAAGCAATGCACTGAAGATTTCATCAAAGTTGGATATAAAATAAGAAACTTATGACATTTTAAGATTTCCTTTTGTTCTTTTTTGTCTGTTGCTTTTGTGTCCCGTACGACAATGTACTATGCTTCATTTCAGTTGTAATGGAAATGTACCAATTAAATCAAGTTAAGTCATTAGTCTTGTGCCCCTTCTGGTTCTACTTGAAAATTTCCATAAATTCAAGTGAATATTAAATCTTTTATTTATATGTCAAAAAAAGGTGTAAATTATTGTCAAATTGTCATGTACGACACAATATGGAATCGCCCCCAAATATTTCACTGAAATTTCCAGAGCTGACAATCAAGTTGCCATTTATCCGGCAGTTAACACAGTAACAGTCAAAGACAGGGCTTCTATAAAGCAAATCAAAACCAATGACTTTGCAGAAATTGACAGTGTGGATGACTTTCTTTGAAATAGTGCAATGAAATGCATATCAAATTAATGGGAAATGGTGTACTTATTATTCCCATGAACTTATCATTTCAGTCCAAAATCTGCATATAAATTGAACATTTGCTATTAAATACAGATTGAAGTCACATTTAGCTTTCCAAAGTGAATACTCTAGGTTTGTACCATAGGTCAACTTTATACACATTTGTGGATGCAGGCCTATACTTTGTACTTACCATGCCCTGGGATCTCTTGCCTAGACCATGGAGTTCCCATTGACAGTTTGCTATACATTGCCTGCATAGGGAAGACAAGATGATAAATAAAAAGAATAAATGTTTGAAGGGAGTGCATTAAATTCATTTTGAAAATAGTCCATAATAATTTCTTGTATGGTATTTACACATTACAAAGCCAATTATTGACAAGCAAAACCATAAATTTTCAACTACTTTGTTTTTCTATATTTGTGTTGTTGTTTGCAAATTAAAATAAGATCTCTCTGATCATACAAAACAGAAATAGAGGAAGATGATGGATTGATATGGTGGTAGTGGTGATGGTGGTGGTGGTGATGGTGATGATGATGATGATGAAGATGATGATGATGAAGATGTTGACGATGATGATGGTGATTATGATGATAATGATGATGATGATGAAGATGGTGGATTGGTATGGTGGTGATGGTAAAGGTGATGATAGTTATGGCAATGACAAGGAAGAGGATGATGGTGGTGGTAGTGGTGACAATCATGACAGAGGATGATAATGGTGGTGGTGGTGATGACGATGATTATAATGTTGGTGAAGATTGAAGAGGATGACAAAGATGATGATGATGATAATGAAGACTTCTAAAGAAGTTCCAGTTAGAATACTTACAAGTTAATGGCATTGAGGAAGTTAAGAGTGACAGTTCTCCCTATCGTGAGGAGGGAGACTGATGGCTCCACAAGAGGTGACTCCTGCTTCTCCAGGTGGAGTATATTACCATCTCGGCAGTAGAACTAGTAAGGAATAATTATTAAAAAGAAATAGTCCACGCTCCTTATTTCTCTATAGAAAATGACTTGACTCTATGTCATTTAACTTTTAGAGTTACAACACAGTATAGCTCATTCTCTCTTCCCCGACAACATATACATCACTCACAGTGAAAGACAGTAAAGACATCTGAGATGACTAGTATTCTTACCAGTTACTTGGCTCTAGCCTCTACCATCTGTTTTTGCATTTCAACTGGTTTACAGTCATTTCAGAATTTCACCAAATTTCTAGGAAAAAAACATTCCTATCTCTCTTGATCCATCTTCTTGCCTTTAAATTTCATCTCCCATCAGTTTTCCCCACCTTATCTCTACACAGCCAACGAGTTCTTTCAAGGCCTGGTAACATAAACATTAGCGATTGATTGTGCAGCTGATTTCTATGACCGATTCCATTGACTATTACATATGGTCAATCGTAAAAATCAGCCTTGCGATCAATCACCAAGCTTTAAGCAAAAGGGCCCACACCTACCTTTAGTAGTTTTCTTAACCTGTTGAGCCCCTCCTTAGCCCCATAGCTACATAGTTCGTGTAGGGTTCGAAGACTGCGATCGAACCTACGAGGGTTGATGGCTCGGACTATCTGGGGTTGGTAAGGGGCATTGGGGTCGTTGTTGGAATCGGTATCTTCTGTCATCTCGGAGTGACTGGAACTTCCTTCGAGATCAAAAATTATAATAAAGCCATGGTTATGAATTTACACAATCACTGTTAGTTGAATTATTGTATTCTTAAAGAGAATAGAGTTTATTTTGTTTTGTCTTTGCTTTTACAAAAGTATATATTTTACATCCTTAATTTGTACTCATGTTTTTCTGAGTTTCAGTGTTGGTTGTACTCTATTGTAGTGAAGAAGTTTGTTTAAAGCTTAATACATACAGTAGCTACATGTACTTATCATACTGTCTCAGTCTCAACTTTTGCGGTTGCCTAACTGTAGTGGAAATCATGTGAAAAGATCAACAGATCCTAATAAAGAAATCCAGTCCTTCTTCAAAGACAAATTATACTGAGGTTACCTTTTCTGTGCACTGGTTTTTGTTACTGCCAAACTGTAGGTTTGTCATTAAAAATATTTATGTAGACACTTCATTGGAGAGAGAAAGGGGCTTCTCTTACTTTTTCTGAGTCTTGATTTGGATGGTTGCCTTACTGTGTCTTCATCACTGCAGTAACCCTCGTGATGAATGTTCTGTGCAGAGACTGGTTTGGACTTGCTGCTCTGGGGATCTGAGTATCTCTCCTTTAGACGGCGATACCTCATCTCCATCTTCTTGTTCTTTTTCTGTAATGATAGCAGGGATGTAGAGAAATTGTTAACGTATCACAATGATCATCTTTATTAAGCAAGGCAAGTGTCAAATTTCAAAGAAGTTTAAGAACAGAACAAGAAGCAATTATTGTATTGGTGAACTGCAGCATAATCTTGATCAATATCATCCTCAGTATCATTATTACCATCACCAATATCATCTTCATAATCACCATCACCATTATCATCACCATCCCCATTAGCATTATCATCATCATCATCATCACCATCATCATAATCATCTTCATCATTATCACCATCAACATCTCCATTCCCATCATCATCACCGTGATATCACCATCATCATAATCATCATCATCATCACAATCATCATCACCGATATCTTCATCATCATCATCAATGTGTAGATATATCACCTCCCTGCATTGAAACATACATTTTCTTACAAAAAATGGGGGGGAAGTCTTCAATCTTCAATATTTACCAGAGCTGGGGTAACGGCCTCCAGGATGACCTCAATCTCCCTGATTGCCTTCTCCACAGCCTCCAGCTCCTCCCGCTTCCTGGCATACTCCTTCAGCTCTGCCACAATCTCCTGCTCTTGCTCTTCCGCATCCCCCACCAACTCCTCCTTGGGGCCCGACTCTTCTACCTCCTCCTTCTCCTTCTCCCCTCCGTTCTTCTCTTCATCGTCTTCATCCTCCCCTTCACTGCCACTCCTACCATTAGTGGTGGTGGTGGTGGTAGTCGTGGTGGTGGTGGAGGCGGTGGAGTTGGAACGTGAGATGTGGTTGTTTTTATGGATGTGTAACCTGGCACATTGCACCCTAGACTCCTGCTTAACTTCCATCTCCTCGAGCTGTGTCTTAATGCTCTCTGTGGGGAAAGGGCAAGATGGGGATTATTGCAGCAATGACTTTTAACTTTGGTATCATACACTGTATACTGTTTATATGAGTATTTGTCATTTTAGTACAATGATATTGATCCTTCCCTTGTTAATCACCCTCTGTGAATCGATTGCTGTTTTTCTCTTTCTACCATCCGCCCCCCCCCCCCCTTCAAACCTATCAATGCTATTCTTACTAAACTCTGTATAATGCCATTCCCTTGTCAAGTTGTTTGTTATCATTTCAACAATGATTTCTTTCACAATTATATTATGCATTGCTCCCTTTATCCCTCTCCTATCTCACCTTCTCCTGTCTGTCTCTCTTTCTCTTCTTTATTCTTTCACTCTTTCCCGTCATTTTGTCAATTTCTCTATCATTCTGCCCCCCACCCTGTGTTATGTGTTTGGTAGTCCATCTCTCTCTCTCTCTCTCTCTCTCTTGAGAGTTACCGTACCTTTGGTGAAGATAAGATCCGCCAATCGTCTGATCATCTCTTCCCTAAAGATGACATAGTTTCCATAGCGATAGTACTGACTGACTTGGTGGAAGGAGGCTATGATGTGCTGGAGATTGGAGCGGAGTTTGCTGCAGGGGAAAAAAAGCAAAACCAAGATCAAGGTTTAGATTCAATAACAATGGCAGTAGGTTAACAGGAAAGATAATATGATAAAAACAAATTTGCATAACAGACTTCAAAACAAGGCACAGAATGCCACATCAGCAACTTCAGTATATACCATTATGCCACGTAACCTCAGAATACAACATATTCTATCATTGTACAATATACATGTACAATGAACCCTATTTCTCCTGCAAATGGTGATATATTATGATTTTCCTTTTTATTATCCTTTTCTCTTGAATTATTGCCTATTTTATTTTAGCCTTTAAAAGTATGTACATGTATAGTATATCCAAATTAAAATGAACCACTTTTCTTCTGCAAAATTAAATTGTATAATTTGCAAGGTTATACTTTTCTGTGCACATTTTTTTTCTTTACATAAATTTTCTTTTAACCTTTAAAAGACCCATTTACAAACATGTATCCTTTACAGTTCCCTTATAATAACCAAGTCCATTAAAAAAACACAGTAATCATGTATTTTCAGAGCAGGATCTTTGTAATATATTGTTAAAAAAATAAACAGAGCTGGAACAGGAATTAGCATGTTAACTTGATTTTAAGAAATGTAACATCTATCCATTCAACCTCATATTCTGCTGATCTGTAAGATTTTTTTAGTTCACAATCTCGCAAATGTGGTGGTTCCTATCAATAAATATTATTTTTCACTTCTTTACCCAACCTATAATTATGCCTATTTCGATTTGCTGATATATGTAATATAAAAGAAGTCCTTTTGAAAGTTTCTCCAATACTCACTTTTTATCAGCACTGATATAAGCCATGCAGAACGGTCTGACAAAACCTCTGGCGTGGATGTCATATAAGGTGAAATGGTGGATCTACGCATGCAAAACCAAAGAAAGTACAAAATACATTATACATCTGTACCCTCATTAGATATAACGTTGTGATGAAGTTATAACAACAACTTACAGAAGAACAGTGCACTGTGTATTAACATCCAGCAACATATAGGCCCGTATTCTGAAGTCAGGTTTAACTTAAACTCAGGTTTAAGTATGGGAAGCCAAAAGTATCAATTTTTTTTATTATTAAGTTGAACGTATCTTATGTTTGCTTTGCTCTTTCCCGATTCATCGATGGTGAAGACAATAATCTATTTATACTTCCTAGACAATTATGAATGATTTGAGAGCCAAATGAGCTGAATTATGATATCTCTACCGTTAGTGATTTATGTAACAATTGGCTATCCATACTTAAACCACAACTTTAAACCTGAGTTTAAGTTAAACCTGCTATCAGAGTACGGGCCTTAATGTACAAAGTGTACCTGATTTGTAGGGACAGTAATACTACATTTAAAAATCTTGTCTATTCCATTTCTGAAACCCTGTAATGCAGTGTCAAACTTGACCTAAAATAAAATTTCCGACCTGTCATAGGAAACGTGCAGGACAAAAAACTTAAATTCTGCTTTGCAAAGGTAAATACCTGCCAATTCTAATAGCCGAGTAATAGGATCAAATTACTAATTGCCAGAAATAGGAATGACAATTTTTTTCCCCCAAAAATAGGAATATTCCTTATCTAATAGGAACATTTAGTAGGTATAGCAATGGCATGTATGAAAAAAACACAGAAAAAAGCAGTCTGTGTGGTCATGCTGTTTCTGAAGTAATCACATGAATATAATTATATTCTTGGATTCTCCTTACCAGCTCATATAACAACTGCTTTCCCGCAAACCCATTATAACTGCAGGATATCTTTAATCAATTCATGCTATAATCTCATTACCATGGTAACGTGATCCTGCTGCTGCTATAAAACTCACGATCAGTACTATAACTACTTTCTAAAACAAATCATATAACCTGCAGACAATAGGAAGATTCCATTTCCATATGGGGGGGGATGCTCACATCAGATAAATTTCTTTCTGGCTATTTGCCACTGTGTACTTTACAGTATGTTACAGGGAAAATAATTTTCTTTTATGTTCAGAGGCTACTTTTCATACCCTACTGTATAAAATTTGCCACACTGGGTAAGCTCTATTATTGCAAGAATGTGCATTTTTCAGGGCACTTTTGAGCGTTTCAGGGCCGAAATCGCCCCACCAAGTCCCTGTGTAGAATTTCCTTGTTATGTGGGCAGGGGTGCGTACAATGGCTGGAGACAACCTGTAATATGTTTCACAAATTCTTGGAAAAAAGGAGAAATACACGTATCTCACAATTCTATTTCCCTCCTGTTGTAAGACATTATCTTTCTTTTTAAAGACCTTATCCAATTTTGGCAACAAATAGAAATAAACAATCTAAGGAGCTTTTCATGAAAGGGGGCTGTTGCAAGAAAATACTTGCAATCAATTGCAAATTCCAGATGAAATTTACAAGTGATAGATCAATTCTAACCATAACCCTATAAACCAAATCAATTTATATTTGATGATGCAAGAAACAGACAATCAATCAATTGCAAAATTTGCAAGGAAATGCATGACTTACAATTGATATTGAGACCTAAAATCGATAACGATTTTCAGTTTTATCCGAAAAATTATACATTCAATCAGACAAGTGTTTTTCAGACATTTTAAAAT
This sequence comes from Lytechinus variegatus, assembly GCF_018143015.1. Classification (NCBI taxonomy): domain Eukaryota; kingdom Metazoa; phylum Echinodermata; class Echinoidea; order Temnopleuroida; family Toxopneustidae; genus Lytechinus; species Lytechinus variegatus. The sequence continues at coordinate 27,546,716 of NC_054743.1, read as the reverse complement.
CAATGAAAGTTGTAAAAATGTTGTTAAAATGGTCTCCTGAAAGTCATTTGATTGTTACATGCATGAACGGTAGTGTCAAATATTTTCTTTTTTATACAGAGCGATAGATGATAAATTTGTCACTCATGATTTCTGGAAAATATCAACGGTTTTAGAAAGAAATGTGAGCAATATGTGTGCATTAATAACGATTAATTTTGACCTCAACATTTGGGTGGATAATAACATCAAACATTCTGCAAACGAGCCCTCAGCACTTCACGCAATCCCTGCAAGCTAAGGGGGGGGCTCTAATTGTGGACTTTTTTTACCAGGATATCAACAGCAGAAGAGAAGTCTATTATATTGACTTTATTTTGCCTCTTTATTGGGAAAAAAATTATCTGTGCTTTATATCTTTATACCTATTTTTGCCTTTGCCAGGCTACTGTTTCATATAAGAATCAAGAAGGTAAGGGGGAAAAGAATGTGAGTGTAGCATGCCTCAAAACGATGAGCCTGAATAGCTCAGTTGATAGAGCACTGGTCATGTACGCTGAGGTCTTGGTTTCAAATCCTGATCAGGGCAGCATATTTTGTTTTTTCTAACTTGTTCCTATCAAGAAAGTATAATATTCTGGGACAAATATCAGAAGAGACTCTACATGTACCTTAAAGGGGAATGAAACCTTTGGAATAGGCTTGTGTAGAAACAGAAAAATCAAATAATAAGAATAAAGAAAGTTTGAGAAAAATCGGACAAATAGTGAGAAAGTTATGAGCATTTTGATATTGCAATCACTAATGCTATGGATATCCTCACATTGGCAGTGCGACAAGGATGTGTGATGTCACTGATGAACAACTTTTCCTTTGGTGGACTATAAAATACCCTCAAAATGTCTCTTTTTGCTTTTTCTTATGATGATACAAACTCTTTATCCATGATGTGTTCTTAAAAAATATGTATTACATGCCCTCATGGAGAAAGAACAGTATGATTTATTGATAGATGTGATAAAAGAGGCAATTCAAGTGAAATATATACTAAAGTAATGGGGAGAGTTGTTCACAAGTGACATCACACATCTTTGTCGCATTGCCAATTTGCTATCTCCATAGCATTAGTGATCGCAATATTCAAATGCTCATAACTTTCTCATTATTTGTCCGATTTTTCTCAAACTTTCGTTGATCTGTTTCTTTGATTTTTCTGTTTTCACACAAGCTATCTTCTTTCAATGGTTTCATTCTCCTTTAACTAGGTTTGGGATTCTTGTTTTATAAAAAAGGAAATAACAAGTACATGAATCATGCTTCCCAGCTGATCTTTTGGATTTTGACCCCTTCATGTCATAATGGGACACAATAGTGAGTCTACATTTAAAGATAAATGCCAGTTGTGGTAACAATTTCAAAATAAGTTTGTATATAATCCAATCAAATGACCAGCCAGTCTGTATAATGAAATAAAAAATAAAAATATGTGCTAACAGATTCTGGAGAAATTTTGTAATCGCTGAGAAATTAGTAAAACAAGCATGATATTATGAGGTTTTTTTATACAAGCAATAATAATACACTGTCCCATGTGCGCTTATTTGTGTTGACGGTCTTCAGCGCGATTGTTTTTCAGCTTAGATTTCATGATTTCACAGAGTTCAGTATTAAACTGTACATAATCTAGATCCACGATGATACAGTGACAATCTTGGTTTGACAGACTTTCATATGAAATCACTGCTTACTGCAAGTACATCAGTTTTAACTTTAATAGTATTTTTATAGATTCTTGATGATATTCTTGACTATATCTGTCTTGACAATAGGAAATGTCAAATGTTGATTAAGTCATGCGGAGGGGGGGGTTATAAACATTATTCATCTCCAAAACATATTTTTTGTATCTACTTTTGTAATCTTGCAGCTCAGGGTTTTGATTGAATCATATATATTGCAAGCCGATGACTTTCAATTTTCAGAATTTATTTATAGCAATCATTACAGGGGAATGGATTTGCCTACCGGTACCAAATTTGATTAGCAATTTTGGTCATAAGAGAAAAGCTTTCAACTACATTCGGATAAAAAAATCTATTATTAAAAAACAAAAGAATTTTTGTGTACATGTAGTAGTATTTTAAAATATGTACAATGTAGAGCAAAGTGGGATGTGATGCCAGGAAAATTACCGTAAGTAACGGTGTATTAACCGCACCTTTTTCTCGGCGGGATAGAAGCAAAAGTCGGGGTGCGGTTTATACACGGTGACGGGTCTGGGCCAGCCCGCCGTAACCCCTCCCGTACATGTACGATGTCTGCCAGTTCACAACACATCGAGTGGCCGGGCGTAGCCGCCCAGGCAATGTCGTTTAGAGGGGTATGAGCCGCGGGTAATGGGAAGCGATTATTACGAACTTAAAAGTTGTCCATAACAAACGCCCCCACCTTCATGACACTAATTTTGACTTTATTCTCGATTCAAAGTAGTGAAGTTCCCTGGCTAATTTAAAAGAGACGCCAAGCATACTCGGTAATATTTTGTCACCGCTGAGCGAGAGTTGAGTGAGCTTAGAGATTGCGTTGTAATGTGGTCATAGTGCGACTTAAGCTGGCGCTATTCAAAGTCCCGTTTCGCACCAGCTTGTTTTTTTCCTTCCTGTTTGCTTTTCATAAGATACCATGTAAACCACGCACGAGAGAGACGGCACGAAGCCGTAAAAAACAACTGGAAAAAATGTCATTTTTTTGTTTCTTGAACCTTCCTGTAATCCCGTATCCAAAATTCATGCTAAGACATCAAATTTCTGAAAGTGATTGTGAGGTTTTGATGCAAGAAATGTGAATGTTTCTTCCTCCTACGCTGGGAAAGACACAGATCATAATTTGATAAGATGTACTGGCATGACTGGTACTGTATCGTAGTTTGCAATGTAATGGCAGTGCTGTGTGTGTGTACACTGTGACTGTGAGGTGAGTGTGTAAGTTGCCAATATTGTTGGGACCGTTCTTTCTTTCTAACATTTGTAGATGAATTGATCAAGAACAGCAGATTTCCCGTACCGGTAATCTCTTTGGATACTTTGAAATCTTAAAAACCTAGATTTTGTTTCTTCGTACCTCAAATATGCATGTAAATGTGAGAATTTTTTTTTTTTTTTTTTTAGTCCAAAGTTGGGGGTGCGCTTAATACACGGGTGCGGTTACTACACCGTTACTTACGGTACTACCATATAGACACTGCTAGAATCTATCTTGAATAATGCATTCTAAAGACCTAGACCCGCATTTTGAAGTCAGGCTAAGACCATGGTTTAACTCTGTGCTAAAATTATGGAAAGCCAAATATGTCAAAATATTGTTTACATTGCATGTTTCTTATGTTTACTGTGCTCTTTCCTAACTTGTGAATGGTGAAGAAAGCTATCTCATTTATCTCCTTCTGAAACAGTTAAGAATGATTTGAGAGAAAAATGAGCTGATAGTGCTGTTAGAGATTTATGCCACTATTGGCTATCCAAGGTTAAACCACAACTTTAAACCAGAGTTTAAATTAAATCCGACTTCAGAAACGGATCCTAGTGTCATAACCATGTCTTACATAGGAATAAGTGTTATCTTTCTTATCCTCTAGCATCACTGAGGTGTCTTCTGAAAGCTTGAAGGTGTTCCTGTGCAGAGGGAGAAAGAAAACAATGGTGAAAGTCAGAACTCATAGAAACAAGGCTTGATAACAACAGTCCTGGGATGGTATTCAGTTCGATACTTAAACCTGAATTTTAGGTATTTTACTCAGTATTTTGTTGAAGTAAAATACTTAAACATCTTTGGTATTCAATTGTTTGGGCCAAAGTATATTGCTAAAATCTAAGTCAGCTGCCTACCAGACTTTAACTGGCTTGCGTGCAGTGTACAAACGTGATACGCAGAGTCATACATTCTCTGTATACACATTACGCATTATTTGGATTAACGTCACAACGGTTATTAATCTGGATTGACAAAGTAAAATACATATGTGATCTGAATATGAGTTTAGGTATTTTGCTTCTAAAGCCAAGTACAATGCTATTAAAGTACATGTATAATACTTCCAAAATTAATGCTTCCAATTACGTGTAAATACCGGCCCTGTACTCCAGTGGAGTACATACAGTATCATGAAATAAATAGTGATTTTCCATTGACAACTGCTGTTAAAAGCAAAGAGAATACAGTGCTCAGCAAATTTCCAATCCCCTTGCCAGCACTTATTAAATTTTAATCCAATAGATCTTGTAAGTCAACAAGGAAATCATTGAAATGGGTTTCATTGCAATTTCTGCCAATAGCTGCCAAAAAAGATTAGTATTGAACTGGCATACATGCACCCCTTCTCTTTGCATTTTGATTTCTTGAAACAAAATGAATACATGTAGACAGTTTCTCTATAAGGGGGCCATTCAAATGTATTGCTGTACACATGCGTGACCAAGTTGTTTCCAAACACCCCCTAACCGATTTTTTTTTCTGTGTGCAAAATAACCCCCTTAATAAATTTTTGCGGGCTTTATTTACACAATTTGGCCCCTAAAACAAGTTGTCGCCAGAATAAGACCTTGGGGGAAAAACATACCCTAAACAAGTTTGGCTAGTCTTTAAAAAAAAAGCTTTGGAAAAAAAATACCCTAAATACATATTGACCAGTCTTTCAAAACCACCCTTTTCTTGAAAAGTAACAATGAGTGCACGCGCAGCCCACGTCCAAAACTGAAAAAAAACACCCCTTTAAACATGTTTCTTGTACCGTGTTTACACATTGACTCGGCTCGCGTGTTGAATCCGTGAGCCGGGTTGAACACTGCGAAGAAGGGATCAGAGATCGCGTTCATACGTACATATAAAAAGGCAAGTTCAACACGGCTCGCGGATCTCAAACGGAAGAATTATGACGTCGCAAATTAAACGCGGGAAATACACCCCCGGAATCGAATCTTGTCCGTGCGAACAACAATGCCAAAAGTGAAAGCGCGCGCAGTGACCTTGGTCAAGAGTGTTCGACACGGCTTTCTGTTTACACACGAAAAATTGCCGAGTCTGACTCGGGTAGCGGGTTGAAACCTTCGATTTTGTAGGATCGATAAAGCCGTGTTCGACACGGCTCGCGGATCACTCTGATCGCGTTTACACAGCATAAAATTGCCGTGTTGAGCACGGCTCTCGTGTTCAACCCCCGAGCCGAGTCAATGTGTAAACACGGTATTGGTCACGCATGTGTACAGCAATATATTTGACTGGCACGCCCCCCCCCCCTGGGTCTACAGTAGGTCCATGCATAATATACACTGTACATCAGATTGAAAAAATAGTTTGTCAGAGTCCATTCACTTCATATCTAAATCATTATAAAAATTTAAAATCTTTCTGAAAGCATACATGCATACTGCATGTGTCGTAAAGGACCCTCTGGTTTTTCAAGGTCAAGTCCACCTCAGAAATCAAATCCACATACAAATGAGTGAGTTGATGATGTCACTTACTCACTATTTCTTTTACTTTGTATTGTTTGCATTATACAATATTTCGAATTTTACGAATTTGACGATTTGGATCTCCTTGCCTGAAGCACAAAATGTTAAAATAATGGAATTCCACATGTTCAGGGAGGAATGAAACTTCATTTCACCGACAATGACGAGAAACTAAAATATTTCATATTTCATATAATAAAATACAAAAAAAATAGGGAGTGAGTGATGTCATCATTTCCTCATTTGCATACCTACCGAAATGTGCATATAACTGTTTTGTGAAATCAAGCAAAACTTTAAAATGCCAAAACTTTCTTATTTTACATCCGATTTTGATGAAGTTTTAAGTGTAATGCTTGTTGAATTTTTCTCTTTTTATTCAAATAATGTTTTTGTTGGGGTGGACTTGTCCTTTCATGATGCACACTTGCAATACCGTACAACAAACTATGATCCAGTTCTTTTTTTATTATAGGATAAGTCCACCCCAACAAAAAGTTGATTTAAATTAAAAGAGAAAAATCCAACGAGCATAACACTCAAAATTTCATCAAAATCGGATGTAAAATAAAAAAAGTTATGACATTTAAAAGTTTCGCTTAATTTCACAAAACATCCTGGTTGGTATCCAAATGAGGAGACTGATGACGTCATCCACTCACTATTTCTTTTGCATTTCATTATATGAAATATTCTCCTTTTCTCCTCATTGTCAAGTGAAACAACGATTTTTTCCTTCCTGAACATGTGGGATTAGCATTATTAAACACTATGGTTCAGTAACTTCAGTCAAGTTGGTCTTTATTGTCAAATCTGTAAAAAATGAAATATTGTATAATTCAAACAATAAAAAACAAAAAAATAGTGAGTGATGGACATCATCGACTCACTTGCATGTCACCGAGTTGTGCATATCACTGTTTTGTGAAAAATAAGTGAAACTTTAAAATGCCATAACTTTCTTATTTACATCCGAATGATCCGATTTTTATAAGATTTTCAGCGTTATGTTAGTTTGATTTTTCTCTATTTAATGTAGATCAACATTTTTCTTGGGTGGACTTGACCTTTAAAAGGGTTTTATATGCATGCGTAAAACGAACTTGCAAAGTGAATGTACATGTACATGTATGTAGGTTTACTATTAAATGTGCATGAACTGTCTCCGTATTTTAGATAAATCCAACATTCAAATTTATTCAAAAGTCTAGTTGTCTTGCAATTTTTAAAACACAATATTTCATAATCTCACATTTTTCATGTGAAACTTAAAACATTCACAAAATCTCTTGTATTGTTTTTTAGTATAGACATGTATTATCATCCTATACATGTCTAGGGTATTCAACATGTACATGTGTGTAAAAATTAGCAAACGTTTCAGGCCTAGAAATATATTCAGACTTTAATGTACATGAAGTGTAGGCCTGTGGCATTTAAAGAAACGGGGCCCCAGATGGAGAAGAAATAATGAGAGAGAGAGAGGGGGAATATAGGAATGCTGCCTCCATACTCGTCAGGTGATTGATAAAACATTAAAGTCATGTGACCAACTTTATTTCAGGCTCGACATTAGTGGTGGCCCGGTGGCCCGGGGCCACCAAAAATTCATCTCGGGCAACCATTATTGAAAAATGTTAAGTTTTGGTGGCCCGAATCGGGCAACCAATAATTTTCAAAGTAGCGCAATTTTTCTCCCGATTTTGCATGTATTTATCAACTGTCTACAGTTCAAATTGCAAGCCAATTCGTCATGCGCCTTTTTTGTTAATCTACACACAAATACACACACACAAAGATTGCATAGTCATGACAGTATGTAGGCCTACCGCTAGCATACAGTAACTATTATTCAGCCGGCCGTGCCGGCTGTCTGGCTGAGCTTTGCGTGCATGAAACCACTGCAGCTAGCTGTGCGCGAGCAGACTATTCACTTCAAACTCAGGGAGCTGCGATACGAAATGTTACTGCTAAGAAATCTTCCCCAGAACTCTGAAAATCTATGTCAAAGTCACATTTTACACCAATGAAATGCCCTTCTACAGTCCGTATTACTGAAACCTGATTATCTGCAAGCATTAAAAGGAGGAATTATGACCTCTCTTTTGACTCAAAAAGACCGATTTCCAAATGCATTAATACACATAAAACACATAGGTGAGTACATCACAGTCCCGTATGTGCATTTGTATGTATGTTGATATTTGGTTTATTTCGAAGCTGTGTCTCTTCTAGCCAAAAATAAATAGGCAGCTTCTTTCTTTCTTGTTTACAAATGACTTCTTAAACCACTCTTAAGGAAGTAAATACTTTGGGAAGGCATTTCATTGATATGAAATGTGAATTTTTCCATCATTTTGTCAAATATAGGGAAGGAATTTTCTCACTGTTTTTTCCAGATAATTTTTGCCGTTTTCTCATTTTTTTTTCTTTCATTTTTTTTACAGTGATTAAACCATTTATACCCCCTCCCATTGAATATGCCTGATTAAAGAACATGTTTCTACTGAATAATAATCATAATTTTCCCCATTTTTTGATAATTTTGTCTTCATTTTTTTCTTACATTTTCTTTTGTTTTTTCTCAAATTTTTTTTCCTGTTCTTTGTTTTTTCTCAAATTTTTTCTTTTGTTTTATTTCACTTATTCATTTTTTTACAATTTTTGATTTCTTTTTTCAGTCACAATACTATTCTAAAAATGATTTTTGTTTATTTCCCCATTTTACACATTGTTCTAATTCTGCAGCATATTTTTCTGTGATTTTCTCCTGCTATACTATGCTGGAAAAGAGAAAATAAACTGGATTTGGGGCCTGCATAATCTAGGTTTTATGATCAAAAAGGAAGAAAGGAAAAATAATTGTTTTGTAAATCTATCTGAGTTTGCTATATGCACTATTTATTTACTTTACCATTATGAGTGTGTGTCGATACGGAGATTAAAAGTCCACAACCTGGGAACAATACAATTCTTTTATTCTCTTTCAATCATTTTATTTTACAATGATAGAACAAGTTATATATTACCACAAAATAAGCAAAGTAAAATAACAGCAAGCACGATTTACATACAAGATGTACAAAGAATAGTGGTACGTGTTACTGACTGCAGAATATTTCAATTTGTTTTATTCATTTTAAATTAATGTTTTTCTTTATATTTTTTCGGGCCACCAAACTTTACTAATGGGCCACCAAAAAAAATTATTTGAAGGTTTTGGTGGCCCGAATGGGCCACCACCAAAAAAAGTTAATGTGGAGCCTTGCTTTAACTATTCCTTGTCAGCACCTACACCTATATCAACTCTGACATCACAATGAAAAAACCTGGAAATGTCACTACGAACTAATGCACATAGAAGGAATAGGAAAGGTTGGGCAAATGCGGGGGAGATAATCAGGCTCTTACAACCCTCTCGATTAAACCCTTTTATTTCTTCTGTTACTTTTCTCCTATTCATTTTAATAAGGAAGACACATTTAAGGGTGCCCCTCAAGAAATGTGGCAATCCAGAGAAAATATGGAGTAGGATCCATGTCAAGTATCAAGAGACCTTTTTATTTGCTTTGGCCAAGGAAATACAGACTGCTTAATGTTTCATGAGGCACTTTGATGAAGGGTGTGTTGAATTTTCTGATGCTAGACTCCACAAACACAAAGCGGAAGATCTTCACTGTGGGCTAACTTTTATGCAACATTTTTGCATCATACTTAATTGATTTTTTTTCCCCTCATTTAAAACCCACCCACTGCCAAACAAGGCCAAGTAGCTATAATGTGTGGTGTACATGTAAGTCGTCATGCTTGCAGTGCATGAACTAAAAAACCTATTATAATAAAAGGCAAAGGGTAAAATCATGATCAAGATCTTTGCTGTGTTTGATCAACTGCTATTCCACAGATAGTTAAAGCTCGTTGTTTGGAGAGGAGACATTTGTTTTAAAAAATTAGATATTTTTATAGTTTTTGGTAATAAAAAAATGTTTATATCAAAATTGTCAACCAAGATCATAAATATGATATTAAAGGAAAATAAATACCAAACCCCTACTTCTGAAATATATTGGAGATCAAGGTATGATATAAGTAAAGAAGATTTTAGTTTTATTTATGAATTGCCTTTTAAAGTTATTCCAGATACAAGAACAAGAATATTTCAATATAAAATAAATACAAGATGCCTACTTGTAAATGCAAAGTTAAAGAAAATGAAAGTTGTAGACAATGAGATGTGTTCTTTTTGTAAACAAGAACAGGAAACAATTGAACACCTACTGGTAGAATGTTCGCATGCTCGAGATTTTTGGAATGAATTTCTAAGATGGTGGCATACTAAATTTAAAAAGGAAACTGTCCAAGTAAAGGATGAAGAGATTTTATTCGGAATTAAAAACAAGCAAGATGTGTTATTAAATCATTGCCTTATTGTAGCAAAGAAAACTTTATATCTGTGTAGATATATTAATATCCTTCCTTGTTTTGACTTGTTTATTAGTAAATTAAAACAAGTGTACCAAACAGAAAAATGTATTGCTTATAGGGACACTTCTATGTATAGATTTGTTAAAAAATGGAATCTATTAGATTTTGGGTAATGTAGACGAACAGACCTGTATTGCTTTTCTATGTTTCAATTCTTTTCCTTTTGTTGGTTTTGTATGTATTTTTTTTATCAAAATGTAACTTATCCATACTGTACATTGTTATTTTATACTGTTATTAAACTTGTTAGTGATATGTGTATGAGATGGTTATACTTAATAAAAACGTTTAAAAAAACCCAAAAAAAACTCTAATATCCAATCGCATTTTCTATCAATTACAAAACACACTCTCTTCAGCATTTTACACTTGTTTCGAAAAAGAATTATTTTTACGATCGATGAAACATTGCTTTATTATAATATAAAGGCAAATGTGATCTGAACTACATGTTCATGTCCATACATAAAATCTGTTTGAAGCAAATGTTTCTTAAAAACTTTAAACTGAATACAATATTACAATTTGCTCCAGAACTTTCCAAAGACAAAAAATGCTAGTCCCAAGTCAGCCTACAACATGTACATGTACATGTACAATAGGTGCAAACACATGCCAGATGTAAGTACTTTCAACAGTAAGGTATATTTACATTCTGCATTCAACAACAAAAAAAGTAAATAAATGAATAAAATAAACTGCATATGTACATGTACATGTAACAAACAATCCCAAGTTTTATTTTTAGGATTTGCTTGGTCTGTATTTTCCATATAATTAACAAAAATATAAATAAAAAATCTTTCTCTCTGGATAACACATCTCTTCATATTCCTTGCATATTATTTAAGGGTACTAGGAACAGAATTGTGCATAATTAGGGACCAGTACTGCTCTTTCCGCGAGCTCCACTTGAAAGTGATTATCATTATGATTGCTAATGGTCTCAGCAGTCAAATGGACTGGCAATAGGGATATTCTGTACATACATGTACATACAGTACATGTATACACTGTAGCAAGTGCATATAACATCTCTGTCCATATACACCATGTAAATATTCTCACCATTTTGTTCACAAAGGAAATATTGGGATTGTTCGAGATGATCATAAAGTACATTAACCTGTGACAGTGTATTTAATGGAAAACAAACCCAGAGAGATGAATAACCAAGATCTCAATTATAAAGACTTTACATGTATATAATAACAAATACCGGTACATAAATTATATAACAAGTTTACTATCGATCAGCCAATAAAATTGAATGATTTCAGTAGCTTTAAACTATTATTGCAAATTTGTTATTATAACAAGTTAAATGGGCCTTGAGTCTTCCCATGAGACCGAGACCGGGTATCCAATTTTTCTCAAATTTGTTTTTCTTTCATGATTGTTCAAACTCAAACTGCAGAGTAACTGTGAAGGGCATATTTCAGTTTACAATTGAAGAATCTACATGTAGTCTATTAAAAACAGAGTCTTCAATTAATATGAACAATCATCTTGATAAAAAAAAGAAAGAGAAAATCTACCTTGCATATCCTCCCTCATTACTGTAAAATGCATCATCGCACACAATGCTGTGTTCTTATTCTCTAAGAAACACAAAAGAATGTGTATTCAATTCTTACGTTGTTCTAGCATAGTTGGTTGCGTTATAATCCACGGCCATGATCTTGACAGCGTACATGTTCTTGTCGAAGCTGCTGCCCCCATCTTTTGGTATTGTTATCTGTGAGGAAGAGAAAGGTATTGTAGACATCAGAAAAAAAATTTGCACAAGAACGTGGTGTGGCTTCAAAGTGAATTTCTTTTTTCCGCATCCTATGCAGACATTTAAGAAGCGGTCCAGGGGGAAAGACTCTGAACAGTATTTACACTTTAATAGAGCCCTTCATACACAGTAAGTATGTAGCTACCGGTATGTGCGGTAGTGAACGCAGGATTTTAGGGGGGTTCAAGCTGAATAAAATGTTGACAACCCCCCCAAAAAAAAAAGTCTTCCCCACAAACTTTACATTGTTTCCTACCCCTCCCCCCCCCCCAAAGAAAAGTCTTAAACCAAAATTTTATGTCATTTCGTACCTCAAAAAATTCGACAACTTACAAGCAAAAAAAAATTTCAAGGGGGGAGGGATTGAAATCCCCCCCCCCCTACATATGCTACTGTGGATGTGACCTGGACTTGGCGCAATTTGGGAACTACTATATCGAAGTGTGACAACAAGAACAAAATACAGATTTTGCATTTCTTTAATATACCATGGACCTATGCTTATGAATTCTTATGGTACATAACATGTATCTCTGAGGGGCATATTGAAAAACCTGACATCTGAAATTTGGAATGGAATTAATTTAACAAGGCCCAATGATTGAATGAACATAATTTAATTGAAGTCTGACACTATGTAGGCTACATGTACATGTACAAATGTATGTAGAACCGGGCCATAATATACATGTATATTAAAAAGAATATGAGACCAAAAGTGCAACTTTTGCAATTATAGGCCTACATGTACATTGTACATGTACACTGTAAAAAATTGAAAGTTTTCGACACCATCAGCAAAATATTTTTACATTTTTTGTTAATTCCAAATGTTTGTTCCGATCTTTACAATTATTACTCCTGAGGTCTGAAATGGCAGACTAACCTACATACTTTGCTGAACATTCCAATTGCTCTCAACTACCCATTAGTCTAGTGGTTATAAGTTATTTATGATTAATTACAAATTAATGGGATTTTTTTTCAATTATTCATCATGCTTTAATGAATTCCATTACTCCACAATTGGACTCTACATGAGGATGTACACTGTGCTTTAATAAATGTACACTAATAATGCATACAGGCTAGCCAATACAGAATATGGTACAAAACTACAATAGATAATTTGTGTGAAAAAAAATACAAATTAAGTCCACCCTGCAAAAAAAAAGTTGTTTAAATGAAAAGAGAAATTACACATGTATATCAAACTAGCAAATTATATTTCATCAGATTCGAATGAATAATAAAGGAAGTTATGACATTTTAAAATTTGCTTGTTTTTAATGCCCAAAACAGTACGGTATCGGTCCTACATGTACATGCATAGCACAACACAGTGATAAAAAGAGAGTTGATGAATTTCATCATGCTATTACTCTCTCTTTCTGTACATGTATGTTTGATTAATCATTTTTTGTAGATTTGACAATAATGAGACCTTTTTTAATCGAAGTTGGTATTGCAATTCAATAAATTCCAGAAATTAACTCCACAACCAATCCTAATGTTTTATATTACGGGCCACTGGACTCAGATTTGCTGGTGTTACTGGTAAGCATTACAATGTCTTACAAAAGAGAGAGAAAATCAAGCCCTTCCTTTGCAATTCTGCCCATTTTTTATACATTAAGTGTTTTATAATCTATTTTGTGAAATTAAGCAAATTACAAGTGATTCCCTTTGATGAAATTTTCAGTGTTATGCTTGCTTTAAATTTCTCTTTTATGAACTTGTTGCTGGGCTGAGATGGTCTTTAATGAATCTTTCTTTAATAAACCATTCAAAAGAAATAATTTCATCTATGGATCCATGGAGTACTTTCAAACATCCCTCATTTGAACAGAGTCTATAAAACTTAAGTTTAAGGCCTGGTCACACCACCGGAGCGTTGCTGGAGTGGTCGTGGAGCAGAGAGAAAAAAATCATCACTGCTCGCTACGGTTCACCATTTTCGATTTCGATTGTTTTTTTTTGCTTTTTTTCCTATTTTTCCCCAATTTTGTGAGCGAAATTAGACCCCCTCTCCCTACCGCTCCACGACAACGCTCGGGCAGTGTGACCAGGCCTTTAAAGGAAACCAAAACCCAAGAAAAGAAGCAATCTTATTGGAAAGAGTAAAATGAGAGGAACAATTTTTAAAAAAATTTCATCAAAATCGGTTATGAAATAAGCAAGTTATGGACAATTAAAAAAGTCTTGTTGTAGGGGAAGGCGGGGTAAGTTGAGCATAGGGGCAAGTTGAGCCACCAGCCCCAGGCCAATAATGAATGAGTCAGACATTGTGGTGGTGTCATGTATTGATGACCCATAGCATAACCCTTAACCCAACCACATTGTTTTCAACTTTGAAACAAAAAGTAGTTTTTTAGAGGGGAAAATATGGATTTTAGCCAAAAAAGTAAAAAAAGTGTGTGAAATAGATAAGTGCTTTATAAACACACACATCTTTAAATATAATAAAGACATGATTAGAACATTATTAGTCCAGGAATGGATCTTCATTCTTGTTATAGTCTTTCATATGATGGATGCATAATAAATGTGTGGATACAAAATTATTGCACTAAGTTCGGACTGGGGTAAGTTGAGCCAAACAGCATGGGGCAAGTTGAGCCATGGTAATTCATATGGTAATGTATCTTAAAATACAAAAAAAACCATAAAAATCGATTGAAATGCTGGCTGAAAGGAGCAAATTTACATGACTACTCTTTTCCTTTCAAAGGATGTATTTATAGAGAATTAGCAAGTGAAAAGACTTTAAACAAAAAAATTGACATGCTGGTTCTCCCCTCATATGTACATTTTGTACATAGTTTTTGTGGCTCAACTTACCCCAGAAGGTGGCTCAAACTTACCCCATATATGGGGCAAGTTGAGCCATTTGACATCGTTTTTTTCAAAGGTCACGATGACTTTCAGTGTGGGGGTAGAAAGTTACGGTATATATAGGTGGAAAATATTTCAGAAGAATTAAATTTCAAAGCAAGGTACTTATTTCGACAAGATTATTAATCATATCAATTATAACATGCAAAAAGCAAAAACTGTCACAACTTACCCCGCCTTCCCCTACTTTGTGGATCCTCAAATTGGCAAACATGCTTCAAATTGGTTGATTTTGTGGACAACTCTCCATTTTTTTTGTACACATATTTTCAGATTTCCCCCTATATTTTACATACATGTATTTCACAATATCTCCTCCCAACGTATATGGTTTGGATTATATTTTCCCATGACAAATGTTGTGTTCAGAAGGAGGCAAGATGCAATTTGAAAGATAATGAGGAAAATCTGAAAATATGTGTACAAAACAAACGGAGAGTTGTCCACAAAATCAGCCATTTTGAAGCACGTTTGCCAATTTGAGGATGCCCATAGAAATTACAACAAGAGTTTTCAAACTCCCATAACTTGCTTATTTCATAACCGATTTTGATGAAACTTTTTTTGAATTGTTCCTCTCATTTTACTCTTTCCAATAAGATTACTTCTCTTCTTGGGTTTTGGTTTCCTTTAAAAGGCTCAAAACAGAACAACAGTTCAGTGGCAACAATGAGTCTGCAGGGACAGACCCTTGGTTTTGGCTGGCTATATTTGACACAAACTGATGACTTTGGCATCTAGTCTTTACTCTAGACCTGATATTGGTTGAAGTGTCAGAAATGAGTCTGTACTTGCAGACTAAAAGCAATAAGTAAGACAAGTGGAATGCCTCTGGCCGTCTCACTTGCACCACACGGTTCAATATAGCAGCAGTGCTGACTTTGAATACTACTCTAACTCGCACAAGATGTTCAGTGATACATGGTTACTATTATGTCCACTTTTTATGAACTAGTCCAATAAACTTACAGAGATATGATGGTTATTCAACAAAAAAAACCCAACATGGCCAAAGTTCATTGACCTTACATGACCTGTGACCTTGATCATGTGACCTGAAACTCGCACAGGATGTTCAGTGATACTTGATTACTCTTATGTACAAGTTTCATGAATCAGATCCATAAACTTTCAAAGTTATGATGGTAATTCAACAGATACACCCAGTTTGGCCAAAGTTCATTGACCTTTGACCTTGGTCATGTGACCTGAAATGCGCACAGGATGTTCAGAGATACTTGATTACTATAATATCCAAGTTTAATGAACTAGACCAATAAACTTTCAAAGTTATGATGGTAATTCAACAGATACCCCCAATTCGGCCAAAGTTCATTGGCGCTAAATGACCTTTGACCTTAATCATGAGACCTGAAACTTGCACAAAATGTTCAGTGATGCTTGATTACTATTATGTCCAAGTTTCATGAATCAGATCCATAAACTTTCAAAGTTATGATGGGAATTCAACAGATATCCGCAATTCAGCCAAAGTTCATTGACCCTAAATGACCTTTGACCTTGGTCATGTGACGTGAAACTCGTGCAGGATGTTCAGTGATACTTGATTAACCTTATGTCCAAGTTTCATGAACTAGGTCCATATATTTTCTAAGTTATGATGACATTTCAAAAACTTAACCTCAGGTTAAGATTTTGATGTTCATCCCTCCAACATGGTCTAAGTTCATTGACCCTAAATGACCTTTGACCTTGGTCATGTGACATGAAACTCTAATAGGATGTTCAGTAATACTTGATTAACCTTATGGCCAAGTTTTATTAACTAGGTCTATATACTTTCTAAGTTATGACGTCATTTTTAAAAACTTAACTTCAGGTTAAGATTTGATGTTGACGCCGTCGGAAAAGCGGCACCTATAGTCTCACTCTGCTTCGCAGGTGAGACAAAAAACAAACTCTTTGGTACAAAACATGTTTTAAAAAGACAAGGCCATCAAGGAAATTCAGTATATCTTCGTATAAACCTCAATTTCTTGGTACTTTTCGATAAACTTTTGTTGATTTCTTGTTTGCTTCAATTTTACAACATATGATAATCAGATTGTCAACATATCTACATGTATGATCTAGCACTTTACAAAAATGTTCCTATTTCAAGGACCTGAAGTGATACCAAACAACCACAACTTTTAAATGACTTTTTGGAAAATCACAATTTTAAATGAACATTTACCTCCTTTCGCATTTAATCAGATGGTAGCATGTCATAAGGTGGTCCAATTTCGCGAACAGGGTAAAAATGGTCAAAAAATATATTTTTTGATATGTTATAAGCATTACCATTCTGTAAATAACAAAAAAAAAAATGAAGTCTTACATGTAAATACCCTTTTTCCTTAAAATGACTAATTAATAGGTACATATTATATACATGTAGGCGTCAATGTAAATATGAATTTTGGAATGTGTTCTCAAATTGGACCTGCTGCACATAAAATGGTGTCAAAAGTTACTGCAATATTGAATCACCCAAGTATTTTGCAATTTTAATCTTGTAATATCAATAATAAAATCTGTAACAAAAATTGAATAATTATCTGTTATATCGTATGCATATCAATTACACTAATTAATTATCAATATTTAATTTCACATTTTTGGCCCCAAAATGCCTGTCACTGTTTATATGCTAGGCAAAATGACTACATCATGGGTAGTAATGTTTGTTGCAATGATTTCTTTTGTACTAGAAATTAAGTTTACAAATTAGATAATTAACCAAATTTCTCCAGTGTACTAATTGATTAGGTTGCAGATAAGAGCTGACATACATGTACACATGTATTTCATTCCTGCATATTTTCAAAATTGTCAAATTTTTACATCATTTAGTTGTTCCTTGCTTTTAAACTGCCTAGAAATATGAGACTGTCAGTCATATTACCTATTATATGTTATAAGTTGTTAATTAAGTTTAATTAACAATCTATCATTCATCGCATCCACCGTCTCCACATCACACCGGCTCTGCCACCCCTGTTACTTTAAACTTATTGTGCTATAGTTTTTGTTCCTGATATTGTATTGATCTGATTTATAGTAATATATTTAGCCCAGAGTTCTAGCTTCAAGATGAGATCTTACTTAATAAATTTGGTAAAGATGCAGTGATGAAGCAACAATTTTTCCATGACACCGTGTGGAAAATTATTCATACGCCACCCTTTTTACACATCCAACTTATGAAATGCGACCAGATACAGTGTATAAACCATTTTCTCACAATTTTTTTCTGAACTCTGGACAACTCTAAACCCAATACCATCCTTACCTGTAGGAGAATGAAACCCTCGGAGCAAATGAGATCAACAAAGCTTTGAGTACAATTGGATATCATGTACATGGTCATTTTCAAACAAAAGTGGACATGGGGGTGAAAATTAAAACTTGCTAGAAATCATTAGGCTTCAATGTTTTTTGAAACTAGACATCTTAAAGTATATTTTTCCATTTCATTTACATAAAATTATTAATTATGTCTTGAGATACAGTGAATTTTATGCAAGGGAAATTAAATGTTACAAAATGTTGATTTTTGCATTAAAATTCACATATTGCCTATCACAATATAAAATTTGTATTAGAAGCGCATTTGTTGGCAAGATACAAGCTGTGTATTGTATCTAACTCCTAAATAGCAAAAAAAAATTCTGTGAAGTGTTTTTCTGAAAAAAATTGGGTTTCGAAGTTTTCAAAACTGGTTGTCGTGTCACTCACGTTTTAAATGCAAAAAGTTTTCTAGAGCTGTGTATTCTGAAAATTAATTTATCCCAATACTGGAGCAAATACAGTTTATCTGTACCTTATTGTATATAAAGTAACTTGGTCCAATGTGTTAAGGTAAAGCTAAAATTAACTGTTAAAGTTGTGTCGTGTCACTCACAATGTCGTGTCACTCACAAAATGTCGTGTCACTCACGGTATTATATTGTGTATAAAAAGGACATCCAGTAATTTTTGAAGCGTTTTACCAGGGATACAGTCAAAATGTTGTTCCTGACATCATTTAGGCCTATTTTAGGCTAATAATTTCCTCCATCTTCCTAACTTTACTCCTTTTTATGGAAATATTGAATTTGACATTGAGTTCATCTATTTTCTCTCCTCTCTCCGTGGTTGCCTTGGTTTAAAAAATCCTGACAATTTTCCATTGGTGTGAAGACTCGGATCCTAATTCATATTTTGGTGAATGTACTGTGATTAAGAATATAACAACATAATCAACAAAAAATTAGGAATGTATCAAGAGAAAAACCACTATACTTTTATAGCAATGGACATATTTACAATGCATAAAGGGTTGGTGATGGTTCAAGTCATACCTAGGTATTACTCGAACATTCTCTGTCTCCATTTACAGAAATGAGCAGAAAGTTCACCTTTCTTTTGAGCAATGTTATTTCTTTGTTATACTCATAGCTAGAAAAGTCAGGGATCCTTTTTTTGAAATTTGCAGAAATTTTAGTGGTAAAGTAGTGTACATGAGATATAAGAGATCACCATGAACACCAAACATTTTTTCAAATTCGGAAAAGAAAATATTTTTCTTTTCCTTCTGATTGATTAAATCAACCTTTTCATTTGCCATAAAGCTTGTATTCCAGGACATGAAATAAACAAATTTGCAAGAAAACATAAACATTTCAGGTGAGAATGTACTGAGATTTGATAGAACATTTTGGATATTGCTTGAAGCAGCTACATGCCAAGTTCAAAATCATTATTTGTTCGGCCACCATTCATACCGCTAGTGATTAACTACATGTAGGGTCTGAACAGCAAACTACCGTAAGCGTGCCGATGTGTGTTCAGAGCAGATTTGCATTTACAGATATTCATTACAACAAAATGGTTCATGTAGGTCCCAACAAGTCCCAATCGAGACCGCATTTTGATTTGAGCAACTTTGGATGGGTTGCCATGTACCAGTAGATCAATTTTTTTTTTTTGGGGGGGGGTACCCTGATAAGAACAGAGCTGGACCTCGAGGGGAAAAAGCTATTGAGGTAAAAAGGGAGCCTGGTTGGGATGCTGAATTGGATTTTAGTGTGACATCCAAGGGCTTAGAAAAGGAAAGGCTAATGACTTGTAGTTGTTATGTAATAGTAGCAGACTGCAAGAATTAAGGTACTGACTGCGTCTTTCACCTTGTGGCTTTCCCTGGATTCCCGTGGTATGGTATATGATCAAATAATTAGCAATGAAAAGGTGCTTACAAGATTCCAGCTAAAAGCAAAGCTCTGAATTTTGATACAGTGCCTACATGTACTGCCTTGGGAGGGTCCACATACAAGCAGTGTTCAGGAGAAAACCTATGCTTGTTGAGTTGAATTCCCAAGTTTCTCAAGGATTTGCTGATAGTCCATCTGAAGTGTGCAGCAACGTGATTGTGGTTTGGTACCAAAAAAGACATTAGGTGGTTTCAGACCGCCTCGAAGTTCGCCAGTTCCAGGTATTCTCTGATCGGGAAATTTCCCCGAAAGAAAATACCCGCTAAATAGTAGGTACTTGGCGAAATTACGAGAACTTTCGTGGGGATTTTTCCAAGGTCGCAGGTATTTTGGCGATGTGAAAGCAAATTACGGGAACTTTTATCCCAGCGTGTCGTTGGGCGCGGCGGCGTGGGTGGCTGCTGGGCTAGTGATTTTGAATCTCCCGCCTTGCCTGCTTATCAGACCACACTGCGCATGCTCGTAACTGCGGGAACTTATCCCGAAGGATGTGTTTCGGGGCGGTGTGAATGCAGGAATAATTAACGGGTATTTTTTAGCCTTAAAAAGTTCTCGTAATTTAACGGGGATTCTTGTGATCGAGGCGGTTTGAAACCACCTATTGAAACTGCCATGTCCTATTTGGACAATGCCTAAAATATTAAAGGAGGATAATATTGTAATCCAATATTTCAAGAAAAAGGAGTCATACATGACATCATTGGCTACCAGACCATGCCAGATGATGTGAGTGACTATTGAGAATACCTTTCTTACAAGGAAAAATTATTCCATCCGTTGTGGATGCTGAATTGTATAAACCTGTAAACTTTCATATACAGATAGGGAGAAAGAGTTAAAGTTTTGAATGATATCAGGCCACAAAAATAATGTTTGAGTTGATGTAAATGCCAAGACCTCATAACACCTCCTTCAAGTGCCCCCTCCTCCTCTACAGAGGAGAGTGGTATAGCATACCACAATGTGGTATGGTATAGGGAATGTGAGTTGATGGGCAAATATGACAATAAACCAAGAATAAAACATCAGGATGACATATTATGAACTTTAAAGAAAGCAGTTATTATGTTATTAAGCTTGTTTTTTGGTTAATGGTATTTTACTCTTCTACATCATGCAAAAAATACTTTCAATGTTGAGATAAATGTTGTATTTTTGCACTTGTCGTGTCACTCACGTTTTGGATGTCGTGTCACTCACGGTATATAGGAGGGTACCATTTTCCATAGAGAAGGTTTGATTGATTTTGACTATATGTGTTAGATAGGTACACTATTTATGTCCATTTACTGGTACTCACAGTACTCCATGACAACTACTTGGGCACGAATCCAACCATATGTGTTAGTGGTCAGAAACCCATGTCCAAAATTTGTTGTGTCACTCACGCACCGTTTTTTAATCATATCTACTAAACGAATTGTTGAATTCAAATCAAACTCGTAGTGGCCCATGCCAGTCCTACATTGTATATAATATAGTAGTCATGAATGATTCATAACCTGAAAGTTTTAAGATATGAGCCCTTAAACCTCTCCGATTGTCGTGTCACTCACGTTTGAAAATCACCTACATGTAAAGCAGAAAGAAAGTTATGAGCATTTGAAGGTGGAGATCACTATATATGGGTGCACTTTGTGTATGTGCCACTTTTTTACCTAGAATCATGATTCAAATCATGATTCTGCAGCTAATCATGATTGCATTTGGTCAAAAGTGAAAACAAACATTCAAATCACAAACATGAAACACCGAAAAAGGGGCATTTCTTTAGAATCTGGTTTGACTCTTGCCAGGCTATGCTCAGTGTGTGTACATACATGTAATGTGCTTTGCATGCACTTTTTTTCACATGCTTTAACTTCAAGTTCTGTGTTGGTCATCTCATCGTCCACTGATTTCTTTTTTTTTTCATTTCTTCAACTACATGTAACTGGACAATGATTTCAGTTGTTGGTGAGTTAACAGTGTCAATATTGGATCTACGCTGAAATTCACTTCCGAACACCATTTTCGGTAAACTGACAAGATGACTACAAGTATACTGAATTCTGGAAGCAAAACATAGATTTTTGAGAACCAAAACAGGTGCAAAAAAGTTCCCTTTTCTCTGTCTAACTGCGCGCTGTGATGTGCACAGCGCGCACATCTACCTGTGATTTTATAATTGTAGTGTTATAGCTAAAGTGGACAGCAGTCGTCAGGCCCAACCAGCACGGAAGATTTCTGACCACGTCTCATCATGAAAAACACTGTTTCCGTCCACCACTTATTTCAAATGAAAAGTTTATCAAACACAACTCCTTGCAAAGAAGAATTGCACTTCCGTCAATGTCCATCTTTAATTTGGTTTATTTGCATAATTCACAATAAATATATTTGAAAAAGAGGGTGCTACATAATTTTTTAGAAGTGCTTGCCCAGTCGGGCAAGTAAATTTTCAATAGTTGGAATATATTTGCCCAAAAATCTATTTCACTTGCCCCAAAAAACCCTTGAAAAAAGTTTTACCTCTTCAAAAGAAAGTTTTGCAGTTTTATAAACCGTTGACCTTTTTTCTCTTTTGACATGAAGTGATCTATGTGTACCTTATTGTATTTCTATTTCCAAAGTGCTTTTATCTTGCCTGCCAAGACCAAAATAAGGGTCAATATCATATCACATCGATCCTTATTTTGGTCATTCTCCTGTGAGAATTTTGCTTTTTTACACTGTGTGAATTTTGCTTGCCTAATTCCAAGAAGTAGTTAGGTCTTTACTTCATAACACTTGCCGGACTCTCATTTTTACTTGCCCCGGACAATCGGGCAAATGTTCATGTAACACCCTGATAAATATTAGTTTAGATAGATTTGCTATTGTGGGATTGTACATTGATTTTCCTTAACTTTTGACTCCAAGACCACTAAACTGCCTGGAAAAAAAACAATGTAATGCCATGAAATAGGGACCACCGCAAAAATGGGGTCTAGCTAGAACACAGGGCACATTTTATTGATAATTTTACCAGGTCCCCGCATCATAAAGAATCATTTATTTACACAGGTACTGTACCAACATGTATTATAGGTAATTTATAGAGAGCAAAGTTAATACTTCAATCCATAAAATATCAGAGCCAACACAGTATCTGTTAAATTCTTTAATATGTATTTCATAAAATATGTATGTGTGACCCCCTACATGTGGGACCTTCATGATTTTTTTTTGTTTCTGATTTCTTGTTCTTTTGACAGTCTGTAGGCCCTATGCTCTTAAATGACCATGACTAGGTCTGATTATGAAGTTCAGTAAGACTTGAAAAAATGGGGGTCGGACGTACATGTACAAAAGGTTGAGTGGTGGAATATGATGTTCAACCTTTTTCAATACTAATGCCTACAATGTAGTTAATGCATTTGAAAAAGAGAAATTCCAAGAATCAATAAATCTTTGACCATCAACTCTACAATGAGGATTTTTAGTTGGGGGAATAATCAATGAACACATAAAAACAAGTACATGTACATGCAATATCAAGTAACATGGATGCCCGGAAGTGAAAATATATATTAAAGAGAAATGCCAGTAGTTGCAGTAAACACTGATCTCGTGAGAAAGTCTGTAAAACCAGGCTTAATTGTCAGCATATCATTGAGAATCAAGATCTGGTACAGTTACATAAACTGAACTTTGTGAAATCTTGAAATCTATACTGAAAAATGTTCACACTGAAGATCACCAACACAGATGGGCACACGTGGGACAGTGTATTATTATCATTATTGCTGGAATAAAGAACGGAAGTGACCGAATCCGCGCTTACTTTGCTTATTTCTCAGCAATTACACTATTTCTTCCAGAATCCTTTGGCACATATTTTTCATTCATACAAACAGACACTTGGGTTGTCATTATATTAGATTCTGTAAAAAGCCATTTTGAGATCATTACTAGAACTGGAATTTATCTTTAAATAAGGTCTTCCTTTCCAATCCATGTAACTTTACTCTTTTAAAAACAATTTTTATCGTGAATGATAACAAAACCATAATAATTAAAGTTCATAAAAGGAACAAGCAGTTGAACAATAAAAGAAGAAATACATCTGGGGAGCGTTTCATGAAAGGACTTGTCAGACATTTTATCCGACAAGTTCCATTTTATCCAACAGTTGCCATAGTAACAGTGCTTCTCAGCCAATCAACATCAAGGAAAGTTGTCAGGTCTGACAACTTGTTGGACAAAAATGTTGATGAAACACTCCCCAGGTATGCATGCACCCCCCCCCCCTGCCCTCCCCCAAGTCAGGCTAAATTGAATGTAGCCAAACACTTAGGGCTCCAATAAATAAAGCAAACTATTCTTACCAGTGGCTTTGGTCCTTCAAGCTCCGAAAACTCACAGACTAGAATGAAATCCTTGTTGCAGGTAGGACTGACAGGCCAAGGGTTAGGAGGCCTGTAGCTCTGGGCCAGGTCACTGGGTAAGGGTGGCCTGGACCGGACAAATGCAGCCTCGTCCTTTGAAGCGTCAAAGTAGTTCATCTCCGGAGACTGGCTGTAGAGCTGAGCCACCTGGGGGATCCCTCCCAACATGGTGCTAAATTGAGGGTGTTCAGCACCAGGAGATTAAGTATGGAATCTGCATGAGGAAATTGAAATGAACACCAAATATTATTGGGAAGTCCTACCAGCTTGGTGCTAATCCATGGTGTTTAGCACCATGAGATGAAGTATGGAATGAACAAGGGAGTCCTACCAACTTGGTGCTAATCTATGGTGTTCAGCACCATGAGTGCATGAGATGAACACCAAATATATTGGGGTTCCTCCCAGAATATGGTGTCAAGGTTTATCACAAGAAGATGAAGTTGTGATCTGGCATCTGCGGCCCGTTTCTCCAAACTTTTATTTGTCTAACTTTATCACTAAATCAGAGATAGTGAGCTATTTGTCCGCTATAACTATTTCACGCAACACTCTTTGTCAAGATCAGGGACAACAACCTGAATAAAGATTTGACACCTCCGACTCTGTCATAACTTTTTTCGCAATGACGTAGTGAGATCATATGTGTAAGTATGAGATGAAAAGTGCCTCCAAATTTGTTTTTATATCTTACATTCATGTAATCAATCATAGAAGATGAAATTGCATAGCAAAGCAAGACCATTTGATATACAGTATATTGGGGAGATCGAGGTTAGTTGGAGCACGGGGTAAGTTGATACATTGTAATTTTCTTAAATGCCTGTAAAATAAATTTATGCAATACTGCCCTCAATTTATGCACTATTAATTTATGCAATAGTTATTGCTATTAATAATTTACCTTGGAATTTACCTTGTAATTTTCTTAAACGCCTGTAAATTAAATTTATGCAATACTGCCCTCAATTTATTGCTATTAATTTATGCAATAGTTTATTGCTATTAATAATACATGTTGTATTATTGCTAAAGGGTTAAAGAAAATTACAATGTTTCAACTTACCCCGCATTCCAACTAACCCCATCTCCACTATGCTCAGAAACTATAAAAACTCTTTGCCAAATGGCACAAGAACTAAATTTATTGAATTGATAAAGATTCTGCCATGTTATTGTTGGGCCATCCTGAACTTTTGAATCTGTGAGCATTGTTTTCAGACCCTAATACTATCCGTAATATACCGTATATTGATATATTCTGTAGCTCTACTTGCATGATACAATTTGTCAAATGATTGTTTCCCATTCTAAAGATTTAAACAATATATGTTACACTGCCGATGGGCCAGCAGCAATTAAATTTATAACAAGTCAACAGCATGCAGCATGCGCTTCATTGCCAGTCCATTGAGTCATTACAAGATCATGACAAGAGTAGAAAACGCCCACACCACCACACTCCACAGCTCAGTCAATACGATACCTCGGACAAAACCAGGCCGGGGTCGAGGGAAACAGAACAGTAAAAAATTCTCATCATCTTGAAATGTTCACTTTCAATACTTACCTTTCCAGCAATAAATTCAAGATTAGCGTCCAAGTTATATTTTCACCAGATGCTCCAATCACTAATAATACCCCTTTTGCCTCTCATTATGTGAGTGAGAATCGCTCAAGAATCGGAATCTCATCGGAGTCACATCGACGACTGCACTGCATGCTAGCTGCACGCGCACTTGCACTCGTACTCACGATCACTGGAAATGTTATTAAGGTATTATTCTGATATATATCGGATACCTTTTGGGTTGAGTGGCGGTTCATATTTGTGCAGGGGCGAATCTTGGCCAACCGGGGTGACAGACAATTTTAAAATCATGTACACATTTCGTGAGGGTAATACCAGGCAATGGATGACGGATATAACACCTTCCATTCCCTCACATCGGCGGATCCAGGGGGGGTGCGCAGGGTGCGCGCGCCCCCCCTAATATTTGAGCGGCGCCGAAGGCGCCGTTCAAAATAAAGAAAATAAAAAAAAAGTAAAAGAAAGAAAAGGCGCCGCTTGAAAAATTAAAAATAAAGGAAAGAAAGGGAAAAGGCGCTGCTTAAAAAAAAATTATACACTGATATAACATTAGCAACAGTAAAGGAAAGACTATCCCCAGCAAAGCGTAATCATATCATCTTCCTTATTTTTTCTTTTAACTACCCTTTTCCCAACAACTTCGCCGGTAGCAGTGCGCTGCCTGCATATAACTGGCGCCAATCAAGAATAATCAGCGCCACCTTAATCTAAATCGGCGCCGGACAAGAATAATCAGCGCTATTTAGTTATAAATCGGCGCCAGTCAAGAAAAATCGGCACTGCCAGAGTCTTAACCGGCGCCGATCAAGGATAATTAGCGCCACCTAAATCTAAATCGACGCTGGACAAGAACAATCGGCGTCATCTGGTTATAAATCGGCGCCGGTAAAGAAAAATCGGCGCTGCCTGAGTTCTTAACCGGCGCCGATCAAGGATAATCAGCGCCACCTATATCTAAATCGGGGCTGGTCAAGAATAATCAGCACCACCTGGTTAAAAATCGGCGCCAGTCAAGAATAATCGGCGCCCCCTGGTTCTAGATCGGCGCCAGTCGACTATGGATTGCCGCTGCCTGAATCTTACGTAACGTCGGTAAAAATAATCAGTACTACTTGTTTAAATCGGCGCCGGTCAAGACAAATCGGCGCTGCCTTTGTCTTAACCGGCGCCACCTAAATTTAAATCGGCGCCGGTCAAGAATGACCAGCGTCCCCTGATTTCAATAAATAAGCGCCGGTAGAATAATGAAGAAGGGCCTATTGCTAACCAAATCTAGATCGGCGCCGCGGTCAAGAATGATCGTTTTGCCCTCCCCCAATAATTCCGCATGTGCAAAAACAATAAGATGGTAATGTTACACAGAAATCAGCAAACGAGATTGAGCTACACAACTCGTTCTTTATTAAAAATCGTGCTCAAATTATCAGATTGGAACATAAAAATTTTCAGCTCGCGCTTCGCGCTCGCATCATTTCTGTAGCAAAACCCCATACTTTTCATGATTAAATAGGTGAATAGAATGTCCCGTTTTTAGTTCTGAACATCAAAAGAACTCCCGCTTCGATTTGCAATAATCTTTTGTTGGATATAATCTTGTTCTTTATTAAAACGTACATTAAACTGTAATGTTTTCAGATCGAAATATCAAAATTTTAAGCTCGCGCTTCGCGCTCGCATTTTTTTTAGATACCCATCTTAATCATTGGTACCAAGAATGCTTAGAATATCAAGCTTTCTGGTCAGAATATAAGTAAATTTCAGCTTGCCCTCGGCACTCGCATTATCTGTGTAGTGAGAAATGTATCCTCCTCATGAGTTACTACAAACAGTCTTAAACAGGCACCTTTTTCCTGTTTTCAGGTCAGTATACTTTAAAAATTTCAGCTCGCGCTTCGCGCTCGCATTAATTTGTCGGTGAAATAATGTGTCTCTATCTCATGAGTCATGTATATCTATATGATATGTGTCATATATACAGTGCGTCCCAAAAAAAACTATACACTTTTGAAATGGCTGCCAAATAAAAAATGTAGCATTTGGGGGAAAAAGACTTACATATATGGATAGCCAATAAAGTCAACTTTCAAATGACACCAAAAAGTTGGAAAACTATTCATGCTTGAGCGAGCACTGCCCATTGAAACAAAGGGTATGAAAACTAGGGTGGGCTGGAATTAGCCTTCCAATTTATGTCAGTTTTTGAGAGCCAAATCCTTTCCGACTTGCAAAGTTAAGGGCGTTGTGATAAATTAATGATCAACCGTGACCAGTTTTGGTTGCTTAAGCAATTCTTTTAAATTATTAAATTGAACTTTAATGCATGAGTGAACATAAATTACACTTTGGGGGCAGCATTTCAACTTTATCATTTGGATCTCTTTTTGGGCAGCATTTCACCTTTATCATGTGGATCTCAGCAATGTGTTCATGGGAGTCGGGAGAATAGGGGGTGAGATAGGACTTAAGTGGGAGAAGGAGGTTGATGGAATAAGGGTCAACAGAACATTCAGCCCCCGCCCCCTCCCTCTTTCCCGCCCTCCCATCCTGTTAAGAGACTGATGGCGATTGTTATGTACGCGTGTAGTCCAGAGCACAATGTTGATTTAATGATTAATTCTAAATTGGGGCATCAACTTTTTCCTATCAATCATTTAATCAACAATTTATCAGTAAATCAACTCATTCAATGGGCAATGTGATCAATCAAACATTCATTTTTTTCAATAAATTACGTCATTAATCATCATAATCATTAAATTTCTTGGTAACCATTCAATAAAAAAACTGACCATCAGCCACCGGTCACTTGGTAGTTAAGTTTTTAATAGGCTACAATCCAGGAAGTGAGACAGAGAGGGGGGCTGGGAAATGGAGGTGGAGGTTGAGAGGGGAGGGTACATATGACTTTTAATTTGTAAAAGGACAAAAAGAAGAGGAATGGCCTTTTAACCAAGTCTTAGCATATCTCACCCTCTTGCTTGTAACAGGTACCATCACATTACTCTGAATCTCACAAACACACTTCTGAGGTCCACAAGATGAATATGCTACACTAAAATTACAATTTCTGTTCACTCATGCATTAAAATTCAATTTAGTAACTCATGAAAATTGCCTGAAGAAACCATTACTTATCTCACTCATAAATAGCATAACACCCTTAGCTTTGTAAGTTCCAAAGGACTAACATCTCAAAAAAAAAACTGTAAAGCTAATTCCTGTCCAGCCTAGCCAAGCTTAGTCTCTCAGGAGGAGAGAAGTGGGGGGGGGGGGGGGGGAAGGGGTAGAGATGGAGGAGGGGTTGCTAAATGTTCTGTTGACCTTTTTCCAATCAACGTACTTTACCTACCTAAGTCATATTACCCCCCTCTTCTCCTGACTGTCGTGAACGCATTGTTGAGATCCACATAATAAAGACAAGATGCTGCACTAAAAATTGCAATTCATGATCACCCATGCATTAAATTTCAATTTAATAACGAGTTAAATATTCACAAACAACAAACTGATCACATCTGATCTTTAATTTACCAAAAAAAAAACAACTTTGCAAGTACCAAAAAAAAAACCTGAAAGAAATTGGAAGGCTAATTCCGGCCCACCCTATTTTTCATACCCTTTGTTTCAGTGGGCAGTGCTCGCTCAAGCCTGAATAGTTTTCCAACTTTTTGGTGTCATTTGAAAGTTGACTTTATTGGCTTTCCATAACTATAAGTCTTTTCCTCCAATGTGCTACAGTTTTTAATTGGCAGCCATTTCAAAAGTGTATAGTTTTTTTTGGGACGCACTGTATATATATATATATATATATATATATATATATATGCATGTGTGTGTGTGCGTGTGCGTGTTTTGACAGGGTCAGGCATTACCCCTTTTTCTTTTTCAAAATTTTCTTTTATTTCGCCGGTGAAGTGCAAAAATATGTGCGCCGCTCGGCAGTGCGCCCCCCCCCCCCTTCGCCAAAAGCTGGATCCGCCTATGCCTCACTTGTGCATATTCATGACATTTTTTTCATAGCGGGGGAGGGAGGGGGGGGTCAGGCGTGGCAGGACGTGTAAAAAAATACTGATGGAGCCACCCTACTAAAAAAAAACTTATAAATAAATAATACTTACGTAAATAATAATAGCAAATTTTTATAAAGCGCTTTTCCCATAATGGCCCAAAGCGCGTTACAGCATATTATTACCCCGGTCATTGGATTCATTTCAATCAAGCACGAAAAGTGCACAATTTCCACTCCCTGGGGAGCATTCCTTGCATTCATTGCAGCCACATTATGGCGCTGGCAAAAAATATCTTTCGCATCTTACCAAGTATACCCATTTAGCACCTGGGTCTGGCAAAGTGTGGATTAACGCCTTGCCAAAGGACGCTAGACCGCGGTGGGATTCGAATACACGACCCTCGATCTATTTACAAGGCGAGAGTCAGCCTACACCACGGCTCTTCCACGATAGATAGATAGATAATAGGAGATAAATAAATGAATGAGTATAAAATAAACATATTAATTAATTAATTAATATATTAAACGAAGGAGCAAAGTAACCGAGCCTGTAATTAGATTTTTTTTTGCATTATCTAAAGTAAATTTCAGGATTTCATGCACACTCTTAGTAAATTTTTGAAAATTTTCAGTAAAAAAAAATCAAAATTTCTGGGAGGGCTTATGGTCGGGACGGGGGAGGGTGGGGTTTTGGGAAGAACTTCCGTGATCGAGGGACAAGGATTGATTTGTGTGTGTGTGTGGAATGTGAGGGTGATAATTTTATTTCAAGTTTAGTTTCTCAGTGTATATTTCTTACATTCCATTCAGTGAATTGGAAAAAAATAGACCTGTTGAATTAATTGGAAATTATGCGTATATATGAATTACTTATTGTGGTACCTTGATGTGATTTATGAAGTTATGAAATTTATGAAGTCAGTAAAATGTTTGCATTTCATCGTTTGTTTGTAAATGTCACTGGGAGAAGCAATAAAAATAATTTAACCCATGAGGTCTCCCATGTCTCACCAAAATCAATTCGAAATTCAAAACATATATATATATATATATATATATATAAACATATATATATATATATATATATATATATATATATATATATATATATATATATATATATATATATATATATATATATATATATATGTATGGAAAATTATATGAAAATGAATAAAAAATATATGAAAAAATATTTTTTTAAATATTTTTTGAAAAATATGAAAATTTCATCAAAATCCGATAATAATAACAAAGTTATTGGATTTAAAGTTTAGCAATATTTTGTGAAAACAATTAGGCATGTCATCATGAATATTAATTGGGGGGCTGATGGTGTCACATCCCAACTTTCATTTTATGCTATTACATGAAATAGGAAATAATTTTGTTTTTACATATAAATGATGTATCTACAATGATAAAATAAGTTACAGCAGTGTACATCTAATGCATTAAATCAGTTGTAGATTCAACTTGTTTTAGCCTTGGTAGAAAAAATGAATAAACATAATTTCATATGATAAAATACAAAACAAGTGGGGTTATGCGCATGACATCATCTGTTTACTCATTGACATTTCCAGAACTGTTTGACCGAAATAATGCAAAACTTAAAATGTCGTAACTTTGTTATTGTCCGATTTTGATAACATTTTCATTGTTTTGTTTGTCTGATTTTTCTTTATCTATTCAAACCATATTATTGTCAGACTTGATTATAAACTTCAGTATCTATAGTATATATGTACGTGATAATCATTGCATGACCCTGCAGATCAGACAATTTTCTGCAACGCATAAGTCCCATTTCAGCCCAGGCTCGAGCGCAAAGCGCGAACATAATTACTTTCAAATAAAGGGGAAAACAAATTTCGTAGCAACTGCACGTTTATCATATAGAGGCAGGTGCGCATGGCCACTTTTGACTCATAGGCAATTTTATAATAGAACAATATATCACTGAACAAAATGCAACTATGCATAAACCTCTATCTACTCATCTTCTCTTTCTTCTTCTCCACCTCCAAGCTCCGTCTTCCTCTTTCTTCTTCTTATTTCGACTTCTTCTTCTCCGTCCTCCTACTCCTCTTCTTATTCTGCATCATCTTCTCCTTCTGCTCAATTCTTCTTCTTTTTTTTCTTTTCCTCAATATCCTTCTTCTTCGTCTAATATATAAGCACAAATGCAAAAAAAATGTGAAATGGTATGCACTGATAAAAAGAAGGCCTAATGATGATTATGTATGAATTATTTATGTCATTGTTTCCCGCATTGTTTATGTAATTGTTATTTGTGTTGTGGTTATTATCATTATCAATATTATCATTATTTTCATTCAGATCTTCTGAACTTAAACTAATAAAGTTAAGTAATGTCTTTAACATAAATATCTCCCTGTTGGTGTATTATTTCTCACGGACGGACGGGCCCTAGCTGCATGCCTGGCTCACGCGTCAGTTGGCTCGTATTTTCTCATCCGAAGTATACTGGCTGAATACATACGGACTTCGGAAATCTCGCACGTTTGCCAAGCAAGCTAAAGGCCGACAAAACAATGGCTGACGACGAAGATATCGAGAAGTAAGAACATTATTAAATTGTATTCCATATGAAATTTTGTGAGTGTCTGATATGTGTTACTTATGGTGATAGAATCTCTTACTTAGTAGCTTTATTTACCCACGCACATGCGGCTGAATTAAGCATTATTGTAATCATGTTGTTAAATACAGTCCCGTATATTTAATTTGGTGTGTGGTTTTCTGCGTACCCACTGCTGGATCCGCAGTTCTCATCCAGAGGACCGGGGCCGATTGCACGAAAGGGTCTTTCCAAGGGACGTATTTCGTGTCGCCCATCTTTTATGATACGCTATAAGTATAAGCGGGGTGTTTCTGAAATTTATGATAAAGAATATAATTCGTTAGCTTGCTTTTAAATGAACTTTTACCCAATTTCATGATATATCAGTAGGGTGTCTGAAGCCACACTGAAAAGTGTCAGCATAAAACAGGCTGATTTAGGGGAAAATATGGCACATATTTTTCGGGATGTTCAGGCTACTAGAAAAATGTGATCTGAATTGATTATTAACTTGTGTTTGGCATGTATGGAAAGAGAAAATTCAGGGGCTTCTTTTGACAGTAAGGACAAGTTTATATGATCATTCTAAATAAGGATTTAGAGATAAATTGCAAACCCTTATTCTTGTGTGTGTTGAGATTGCCATTTCCCCATGCGTTTTCTATGGGAAAATGAAATTTCTGTTTTGCACAATTTTTTCACTTTGTCGCAATTTTTCATTGTGATCTGGTTTCCAAATCTTTATAAAAATCATACCATCAGAAAGAGCATAAAAATCCTATTTGACTCTTTATGGACAAGTTTTTGGCATTAATACTAAATTTATAACAGCTCTCGGAAGCTAAAAATTTGGATTTGTGTGTGTCCATTTCTTAACTACACAGTCTATGGCAGAAAAATGCTGAAAATTGACCTAATTTCATTCTTCTTTTTTGCAGCCAATAATTGGATTTTTTTCAAAAATGTTACATTTCTGTAAGTCTGAAGGTCATTTCTCTTCAAATTCACAAAGAAAATGTGATATTTTTTTGAAATAAGAAAAATATTTTTTTTCTCCAGACACCCTTATATCAGTTTTTATCACATTTTATAAACAAATATTTTGTTTATTTTAACGGACGAATGAAATATGCTTGCAGATGATTTATTTAAAATGCGTTTCACATGGCGCATCATAAAATATGGGCGACACGAAAGACGATCCTTGCAAAGACCCTTTCGTGCAATCGGCCCCCGGAGGATATCAACAGAAGAAGGTAGATGAGATACAGTGTGCGAGACTGCATGTCGCGCCGATTCTAAATAGATATGAGCATGCCTGAATTAGTTAGATAAATGTATGGAGGTAGGCTGATGGGAATTTCATGGTACGTATTATGTGAAATGTGAATTCCAGAGAACTAGTATGTGCATGAATTGTGATGATTTTGGGAGTTTTGGGCTGTCACACAAAATATCATGAATATGGTTGACAGTCACAAGGTCTTGGTCAATGGAAAGTGGCAAAAGGGCTTAATAATGTTAAGACTCTGCTTTTGTCTTTTTTACAAGTTCAAGACTAGGTTAGCATTAAATATTACTAATAAAACTAGAAATCAAATTAGAGAGAATGAAATTACTGCTCAAATTAAGAAGTTCAATTAAGAAAACAAATTGTCTGTGCAGTTCTTTCTTTTTTTTAATAAACAGAAGTTATAGAACCACTTCTCAAACATAAAATTGACAGAAAACTTCATGATCATTTACTGTGTCTTTGTAATATCTAGTCTTTAAAATATTTAAGAAAAAAGGGTAAGTTTTAAGCAAACATGAAAATGTTACAGAGAGAGGATGCTTCATACATACTAGATAAATAAAAATTCAAATCCGTGGAAGCAAAACCAGCAAAAAATATATGACTTGGTAATTCATGTTTTATTTGGAATTTAGACACAATATCTGACGTAAAAGTTAGGGTTGAGTAAAAAATGTTCAAATGCTGTTATACCATTAAAATTTGAACAGTTGACAAAATGGACAGGAGATTGAATTATTGCCCTTGGCTCACAATGTCTTTGGCACCTGATCTCAAGGAATTTTCTTGTAAAATCACAGAAATAGATTGATCCATTAAAATTGTCCCATTATTTTACATGTATATAGTGATCTGTCATTTCATTACTGTTATAGCAAACACATTCATACAGTATAATCTAGTCAATGAATTGAAAATTTGAAATAGTGACATGCACTTTTGGGGACATTTACCAAAACTTGAATAAGGTATTTACTGAATTTTAGACATTGTTCATACTTTTGATGTGTGCTCACTCAACCATGTTTTGGCAATATGGCATTTTCCTCTAAATTTTTCAAATGGATTTCATAATTGACCGTAAGAAATAGAGTTAAAACCATTAAAAGATAATGAGAATGATTTGTGACTTCTTTAAAGTAACAATTGTGATACACAATTTTGATAACTCGATGGTTTTCAACTAAGTTGTTTACAAAAAAGTAAATGAATGTAAGAACACTCAATAAAGTTTTTGCTTGAAACCATGTTTTGTAAAAAAAAATGTGCACTGTGTTGATCTGATCTAGCAGATTTTATTTTATTTTATATGACCATGAATTTTTGTTTTTCTCTGTAGCTTTGATGAGGACTTTGATGACGGAGACGAACAACTTGATGATCTTCCAAACGAAGAGGTAAAACCTAATACAATCAAAATACAATTGACCTTTATTTTAAACACAATTTGTCACCATTTGATTTGAAACTATCATACAACACCATGATGATTCACTATCAATTTTGTCTTAATTGCCAAAGACTTATCCCCCCACATTTCCATGTTCACTGATTCATCTATTTTCCATCTCCATGTTTGCACTTTTTGGTTTATAGGAAGCCGATGATGGAGACCACATTGACGTGTTACCGGCTGGAGAGGGCGTGCAGCAAACAGAGAGAATTACAACACCATACATGACAAAATATGAGCGGGCGAGAGTGTTGGGAACAAGAGCGTTACAGATAGCGTAAGCACACTCTTCTTCCTATGGAATAACGCTCTGATAATTCAGAAGTTAATCATATCAGTCTTCACACGTCTTGGAGTTGAAAAGCGAATTGTACAATTTTGAGCAGACTAAAAACAGTTTGAAAAGCTCAGGATTATTATAATGTTATTAACCTCATGAAAAGGTCATATAGACTTATTATCTGTACTGAGTAGATTTTAAATACTCCTAACAGGATGTTTCCATGGTAGAAAAATCAGCCCTATTTGCAACATTTTTCAACCTGCTGTCCAAACAAACAAGGAATTTAAATTTATTTTGTGGTCATAATAAATGACTACTGGGTAGTCATATAAAAAAATGGCAACCAACAGATGTATGTTGTCCATTGATGAATGAAAGGTAAAAAACGTTGGGTGTCATACAGGACATTTCTGAGTTCTGTACGACACCTCTGATTCACCCATAATCAAAATTTTTTGTTGTTCATCAATTTTACACATGACTACCCATTATAATTTTATTATTGAAAAAAATAAATTGTTATTGCTCAAGCAATTAGCTAAGAGATTAGAAATTGTCAAAATGTCCCGTACGACACATATGGAATAGCCAAATAAATGAAGTGAAGCAGTATAAGTCATGATGAGGACACACTGACCCAGATTATCATGAAATTGGCATCAGTTGCTGAGCAATGTTGCAAGTACTAAGGATTAAGATTGTTGCAGTAAAAAAAAATGATGGGATTTCAATATTCAGCAATTTATATATTTGAATGTTATCTTTATTCTTCAGGATGAATGCTCCTGTTATGGTGGAACTTGAAGGGGAAACTGATCCTCTACAGATTGCTATGAAAGAACTCAAGTAAGTTACACCATGGTCCCCATATCACAAAGTCTAGTCATTGATCTTTGGGGCTGAATGCAGTGATTAATTGCATTCATTGCATGAATTGTGCTCAAGTGTAAAAACCAGCCCTACAATCAATCAGTAAGCTTTATACCTCAGTCACATTTGTTCTATGGCGGCTGTACGGCTAGTCGAAAACATTTTAAAATTTTTTGTGATAGCTACATAATAATAATATATAGCATTTATGAGGCGCCAATTTATGTAGTTTTCTATTCAATGGCGCACTATATATTACCCCAGCTGTAGCTCTTGGTGCTAAAGGCCAGGGTTGAAAATACACGGGAGCGACGAGCGATTCGGCCCTCGTGTGCTTTGGAATTGCTCTTGCAACTGCCTAAAAAGTGCCAAGTACCGAGCAACTCTCGACATGAAAATCGCTCCCATCCGCGCCCATCCAAGTCTCCCATTTACGACTGCATATTGTATTAAAAGTCATAGTGGAGCAGTAATAAAATGGCCAAGATGCTCGGATCTGGCAGAAAGTGTGAAATTTGGCATACAGGGGTATTTTTGGGCGCTGATTTCAAAAATTGCCTGCCCCAAGTGATTTGACCATCGGGTTGGCCGCCATTTTGAAATCCAAGATGGCCACCATGAGAAATCCTTAAATATCATTTTCTCGAGTTTTACATGGCATGTGACACTGAAATTTGGCATATAGGCTTAATTCAGGGTGCTGATTTCAAATATTGCCGGCCCTAAGTGATTTGACCATTAAAATCAATTTAAAAATATCTTCAACTGATCATCATTTCTTTATTTAAGCACTATTTTATATCTCATTTTTACAAAACATCCAGAAATGATAAATCCCAGAGTTTTGTATCTGTGTCTCTTAATCTTTCATTTCTGTTTTCCGCATTTCATTTACATTTCAGAGCAAGAAAGATCCCAATCATCGTCCGACGTTACCTCCCCGATGGAAGCTATGAGGATTGGGGGTGCGATGAACTTGTTATCGACTGAGACCATTGGTGATCTATAAAAACAATTAAATGAAAATAGACTTCCAGCATTGACAGTGGTATTTGAAGTGGTGAAACTTTGCAATGTCAAGGAGTGTGATTCCTACATTGCTGGATTTGGGGAGAAAATGTTGATGGAATTGGATGAAAAAGGAGACATCTGCAGAAATATCTGTCTATCTTTTTTTTATCATGATGATACCTTCGCACTGCTTTCATCAGCCAACTTCCTTTTGGAATCCCAGCAACGTTAACTTCACGAGAATTCTCATCTGCGTCATTGGCATCGGCTCCATTTTAGAGAGGGGGGGCAGGGTAGTGGTGAGACCAAGTTTTTGTACCCCGGCTTGCCCCGTATCTTTCAATCACAAAATGTAATATCATATTTCACTTTTCATGTTGTTACAGAAGTTGGAGATGCACTGTACTTGAGGTAATTATAAGCTCTTTTATTTCTTGTAAGTAGTGTGTTGTACATTTTGACTGAACATTCTGATTCTTTTCATGGTGTGATTTGGTGATCATCTCTCCCTCAAGAAGATGAAAGAAGATGTAACATGAAACTTAGCACCTGAATTTAGAGCTGATTTGCATGCTGGATCGAATTTATTATTATTATTTGCATTCTAATCAACTTTACGATCAACCGTTCAGGTTTTTGTCTCACCTGCGAAGCAAAGTGAGACTATAGGCGCCGCTTTTCCGACGGCGGCGGCGGCGGCGTCAACATCAAATCTTAACCTGAGGTTAAGTTTTTGAAATGATGTCATAACTTAGAAAGTATATGGACCTAGTTCATAAAACTTGGCCATAAGGTTAATCAAGTATTACTGAACATCCTATTAGAGTTTCATGTCACATGACCAAGGTCAAAGGTCATTTAGGGTCAATGAACTTTGGCCGAATTGGGGATATCTGTTGAATTCCCATCATAACTTTGAAAGTTTATGGATCTGATTAATGAAACTTGGACATAATAGTAATCAAGCATCACTGAACATTTTGTGCAAGTTTCAGGTCTCATGATTAAGGTCAAAGGTCATTTAGGGTCAATGAACTTTGGCCGAATCGGGGGTATCTGTTGAATTACCATCATAACTTTGAAAGTTTATTGGTCTAGTTCATTGAACTTGGACATAATAGTAATCAAGCATCACTGAACATTTTGTGCAAGTTTCAGGTCTCATGATTAAGGTCAAAGGTCATTTAGGGTCAATGAACTTAGACCATGTTGGAGGAATCAACATCGAAATCTTACCTGAGGTTAAGTTTTTGAAATGTCATCATAACTTAGAAAATATATGGACCTAGTTCATGAAACTTGGACATAAGGTTAATCAAGTATCACTGAACATCCTGTATGAGTTTCACGTCACATGACCAAGGTCAAAGGTCATTTAGGGTCAATGAACTTTGGCCGAATTGGGGATATCTGTTGAATTCCCATCATAACTTTGAAAGTTTATGGATCTGATTAATGAAACTTGGACATAATAGTAATCAAGCATCACTGAACATTTTGTGCAAGTTTCAGGTCTCATGATTAAGGTCAAAGGTCATTTAGGGTCAATGAACTTTGGCCGAATCGGGGGTATCTGTTGAATTACCATCATAACTTTGAAAGTTTATTGGTCTAGTTCATTGAACTTGGACATTAGAGTAATCAAGTATCACTGAACATCCTGTGCTCATTTCAGGTCACATGACCAAGGTCAAAGGTCAATGAACTTTGGCCGAATTGGGTGTATCTGTTGAATTACCATCATAACTTTGAATGTTTATAGATCTGATTCATGAAACTTGTACATAAGAGTAATCAAGTATCACTGAACATCCTGTGCGAGTTTCAGGTCACATGATCAAGGTCAAAGGTCATGTAAGGTCAATGAACTTTGGCCATGTTGGGGTTTTTCATTGAATAACCACCATCGTATCTCTGTAAGTTTATTGGTCTAGTTCATAAAAAGTGGTCTAGTTCATTAAACTTGGACATAAGAGTAACCATGTATCACTGAACATCTTGTGCGAGTTAGAGTAGTATTCATAGTCAGCACTGCTGCTATATTGAACCGCGTGATGCAGGTGAGACGGCCAGAGGCATTCCACTTGTTGATATACCATGTCTGTAGCCACTCTCGATTTAACAAATTTTATTGATACACATTTTTTTTCTGCCCTGCAATGAAAAATATCACTTGTCTCTGCATTGTTGCCTCATTTACATTCTGTTTTATTCATGTAAATGCTACTGAGCCCTTGTTAATTGTCATACCATTTCTGAATGATCTATTACTCAACAAAATCCAAGCTCAAGCTACAATTTTTAATTATCAATGAGTTGTCCATTCACATATGGGGTCTATTTTAATTAATGTTGTACTTCAAACCTAAAGTATATGTGCATATATGTTCAAGCTGCATTTGATTTGTGATTTTTTTTAAAGATAAAATGTATGCTTTTAACAACAGAATGAAAATTTACCTCTGTGACAGGTGTATGCAGAGAAACTTATTTAGATTTGCTTCAACTTATACATCAGTCGCATTTGCTCTATGGCGGCCGTACGGCAAGTCGAAAACGGCCATTTTAACATATTTTGTACCAGCTATGTGTAGGTGGTTTGAATAAAAATGAATAAAACGGCTGTTTGGACTCACTGTATGGCTGCCTTGGGAGATATTTGACCGTAGCATTACTTGTTATGCTGAAAAGTGATTAAAATAAAATTCTTTTCATACT
This sequence comes from Lytechinus variegatus, assembly GCF_018143015.1. Taxonomy (NCBI): domain Eukaryota; kingdom Metazoa; phylum Echinodermata; class Echinoidea; order Temnopleuroida; family Toxopneustidae; genus Lytechinus; species Lytechinus variegatus. The sequence continues at coordinate 27,506,584 of NC_054743.1, read as the reverse complement.
TTCAAGTTCAAATGAATAGGTCATGAGTTCTTACAGTTGCTAATTTATGTCGTCTTACATCTTCAAAAATTCATACCATTTATGATTATTACCTTTTTTCAATATGAAATTGTTCAAAATGTCACTGTTCTTGGTTCTGTTGCAGAAAGAGATCAATTAAAAGCATTTAAACAAATCAAACCCAGGTTGGTTTTCAGCCAATCACAAGTGCCGTTTTGGGAATTGCTTATTTCTTTCTGCCAACAGGCTTCTGATCCTCCCATTTGCTTTTAGCGACAACCCCACTTCACCCCCCTGGCCTTTAGTAGTTTTTTTTTTGCTGAGGATAAGTTTTCTACATGAATTAGGGGACTATTTTCAGACAAAATAAGGTTGCTACCCTTTTCAATATTTCGAAAATAACTTTTTCTTAATTTCCCTCATTTTTTTTAGATAAATTTTAACACCCGAAAGCACTTGTAATGGGTCGAAAATCAAGTTGTGTTTGATTTGTGGATTTGCAATTGATTGCAAATTTTTCTGCAACATGCTCTTTAATTTGCTGATCTGTATAATGTCATCAATCAGTAAAACCCAGACATCATCATGTCTTCTGCATTAATGGCAGGATAGTCTCTGTGTTTGTATTGAATGCTCTTTTAGTAATAAAACAACCAAAATGACTTGATATTGTTATTGGAGTGGGTTTTTTTAATGTTAATATTAATAATGGGTATTTAGAGGCGCTAAAAACAAGAAGTACCAAAGCGCGTACAAAAGTAGGAAACTAGTAGTATTTAATATTTGCAATGATTACTACAATATTCAAGATAAATAGGGAAATATTAATTATTGAGGAAAAAGGTATGACTTAAGGGATGATTTGAAGCCAAGAACAATGGAAGCATTTCTTATTGAGAGAGGGATAGCATTCCAAGTCTTGGCAGCGGCTACAGCAAACCGTTTTTTGGCAGAGGAGAGTTTTGACAGGGGAATGCAAAGTCTGCATGTGTCAGTGATGGAACGAAGACTACGAGAGGGTGTGTATGATTTGATGGTATTATTAAGATATTCAGGTGCTTATTGATTTAGAGTTTTGTGTACATATAAACAGACTTTAAACTGAATGCGTTGGAATAGAGGTAACCAGTGGAGTTCCTTAAGTGGGGGTGTAGTATGAGTTCGGGATCCAAAGCCAAAAATTAAACGAGCGTTACGATTCTGTATAACCTCAAGTTTTCTTCTATCTCTAGCTGACAAAACGGTATATAAACTATTACAGTAATCTAACCGAGAAAGGATAAGTGCTCACACAGCATGGTGACATGTCTTAAGATCAATGAATCTACGAATCCTCCACAAATTGCTGAGATGATAATTACAATTACGGACAACCTGATTTACTTGAGCAGACAGTGTGAATATGTTATCAATGCATACTCCAAGAACAGTAGTTTTAGTGGAGATGGGGATGCATTGACCATTAACATTAAGCTGGAAATGTGATATTGATTGCAGATGGCGGGCAGAAGAACAAAGAGCTATAAATTCAGTTTTGCTATTCAGCTGGAGATAATTAGGTGACATCCACCTACTAATTTCTGAAATACAAAGAGAGGTTTTCTCAAGTGTTTCATTTATATTTTCAAAAGAGCGCGGGTCAAAGGAACAATACAGTTGTATATCATCTGCATAACAAATATACTGTAGACCATGTTTATTAATAATGTCAGAGATGGGAGTGATATACAAACTAAACAGAATCGGCCCGAGAACTGACCCTTGGGGTACCCTAAACTCGGTGACCCATGGGTCAGACAACTCTCCGGCTATGCTTACCCTAGATGACCAACCAGTCAGGTACATGTAAGACTTAAACCATTTAATGTTGTATAAGCAATGAGACAAACAGTAAGATGCACCCGGCTGACTTCCAGTCTGGTCACTGATGGACTTGTTCATGGAGATAATCAGGGATTCAGGGAAGTGTTAACACTTCCCTGGTTGTATCCATGTATTACATCTAAATACTTCAGGGAGGTAAATGCATGGTGGCAAAAAGGAACCCCCCCCCCCTTCAAGAAAATGTAAATTGTAAAAATTATGAATAATCATCATATCAAAACAAATTGAAACAAGGGAAGACAAAATAAATAGATGAATCATTAAGCTGTTAACATTGATGAATAAAGTGAATACTTAAAAAGAATGAATAAATATTGTATACACAGTAGAGACATAAATAAATGATGAGAAAAATAAAATGTGTAAATTTTGCCATTGGATTGAATTAAAAGGAAAATAATGTAGAATCAGAACTATGGAAAAATACATTGTAGTCCATGTGCAGAAGTTTTAGCACCCCTGGGCTCAAACATTTTTTTTACCCCATTCCTTTATTATGTAAACTCTTCTCTCAGGTCAGAATATTATCAACATATTTTTGAGATGTATGCCATATAAGCACATTTCAGTGTAAGCACATTATGGGTCATAATGGTCCTCTTGTGATGAGAGTAGAGCATATGGCAGCATTTCTGCATTAAAAAATGCAAACACTACAATCTGTTCCATTTAGATGTACCACAAATAATAGTGGGGCCATACTGCTCATATTTGACTGGGCATTGATTATTTTGAATTGAACAGTTGTGGGATAGTTCCTCCCCGCGCTCCACACGCTCCTCCAATTCAAATAAATATTTACCCATGTATTCTCCAGGCCTAACTCGTCTTCTTCCCAATTATATAATTATATTATTATATAACCCCTTTAGCCCCACCGTAAGGATGTAGATTTGGTGGGTGGAGGGTGCATGGGTGTGTCTTGTGGGGGGGATGGGTAGTCTACTGTGCAAACACTTCGCTCCATTTACGGGGTCTGAGTGCACAGCCTACAATGACTTGCGTATTAATTCCTCAGTTACATTCCCCTACGGCGGTCGTACGGCGAGTCCTTTTTGGTACGAGCTCATTCGTTGCATAAAAATTAAAGGAAAAGTCCACCCCAACAAAAACTTGATTTGAATAAAAAGAGAAAAAATCAACAAGCATAACACTGAAAATTTCATCAAATTCGGATGTAAAGTAAGAAAGTTATGGCATTTTAAAGTTTCGCTTATTTTCAACAAAACAGTTATATGAACGAGTCAGTTACATCCAAATGAGAGAGTTGATAACATCACTTACTATTTTTTTCTATTTTATTATATGAAATATGAAATATTTTTATTTTTTCATTATTGTCATGTAAAATGAAGTTTCAATCCCACTTGAACACGTGGAATTCCATTATTTTAACATTTTGTGCTTCAGGCAAAGAGGTCCTAATCGTCAAATTCGTAAAAATTGAAATATTGTATAATTCAAACAATAAAAAACAAAAGAAATAGTGAGTGACATCACCGACTCTCTCATTTGGATGTAACTGCATGGCTCGTTCATATAACTATTTTGTTAAAAATAAGCGAAACTTTGAAATGTCATAACTTTCTTATTTTACATCCGTTTTTGATGAAATTTTCAGCATTGTGCTTTTCTGATTTTTCTCTATTGATTCAAATCAACATTTTTCTGAGGTGGACTTTACCTTTAACAAAACGACCGTTTTCGACTCGGAATAAGGCCGTCGTAGGAGAAATGTGATTTAGAGAAAGTTTTATACGAGATAGTCTTGTGTGAAGACCCACTTTTTGATAAAGTTTCAATCAGGGTCTGCGTCCGCAGACTAGGCCTGGAGAGCATAAATCATGATATTAATGTGATGTAATGAAGTTATTATTATTTCAGTGGCGTCACCAGTGCCTGGGAGGCAAAAAGCGAACTGAATCACTATGACCCTTTTCTTCTCCCGATTACTGATTGGTGGAGTGCGGTGGACCACTGTACCGGGGATTCCCCCTACTCTTACACGAATAGTGCAGAGGGTTCTTAACGTGCAAAGGTGATGGCTCTTTTCTACACGGGACATCCATTTAACGTCCTATTTAAAGAACAAGTCCACCCCAACAAAAAGTTTATTTGAATAAAAAGAAAAAAATCCAACAAGTATAACACTGATTATTTCATTAAAATCGAAAGTTGTGATATAAACATCCTGGTCGATATGCAAATAATGCAACTGGTGTCATCCACTCACTATTTATTCCTTATTTTTATTTCGTATTTATTTCGTATTAGTTTATTAAATGAAATGTGAAATATTCTAATTTTCTCCTCACTGTCATGTGAAAGGAGTTGTATTCCTCCCTGAATAAGGAATGCATTGTTTTAACATTTTGTGGTTCAATCAAGTTGGTCTTTCTTGAAAAATTTGTAAAAAATGAATTGTTATATTTCGAAAATAACAAACAAAAGAAATAGTGAGTTGAGGGACATCATCGACTATCTCATTTGCATGTCCCTGATAGGTGCATGCAATATTTTGTGAAAAATAAGCGAAACCTCAAAAAATGTCATAACTTTCTTATTTTACGTTCGATTTTATGAAGTTTTCAGTGTTGTTTTTGTTTGATTTTTCTCTATTGATTCACATCACCAGTTTTCTGGGATGGACTTGACTTATTTAAGGAATGGAGTATTATTTTACTGTAACATAGCCTGCACACATTACGCAGGCTTCAGTCATCTGTCCGTCCGGCCGCGGAGTGGACTTGAACCCACGTCATTTCGTTTGACGGACCATTCGACCTACTGTCAGAGAAGATAGGTCCATGGACGGACAGACACTTGACCGACTGAGCCAACTTCGCTCTCAAAATCGATAACTACCTCGTAATATTTAAAACAAAAAAATTACATGTATAAATTGATTAAATCCTACACTCTATACATGCTCTAATCAATAGTATATATTTAAACAACATTGGCGTATTCATTTGAAAATTACGGACTATTTATATAAGGGGGAAAACCTGATTACTTCGCTGTTCGCCTCCCATCAGGCACAGGTGACGCAAAAAAATAATGATAATTGATAGAATTTGTGAACGACGTTTACACAGGTGCAGTTGTACAAAATGTTATTTATTTTTTCATTCAATGCTAGTGCGCATGGAAATCTTTATGTAATTATGCGCCCATTCGATATTAAAGGGGCTCATCAACTGTTATCTATACTTACACAAAATATATCGTAACGATAATTTTCATAATACTGAAACTTGAAACATTACCTTTTACCGTCGGTCAGTTATATTGATTTAAAAGGGATATCCATCCTGACGATAAAGGTGTTGTAATGAAAGCAGAAAAAATAAAGGATAATATTTGGTGAAGATTTGACAAAAATACATCAAAAAATAAGAGAGTTATGATTTTGTTTTTTAAGATTTAAATTGAGCAGCAGCTCGATATGTCGTGTCATATAAATTCCGTAAATTCCCCCTTTTCATGGTTCTTAATTACTGGAAGGTATATATTCTTTTTTTTATAGGTGGTACTAAATAATGAATCTGATGATATAATGAAGGCACAAATGAAATGACTGAGAAAATGGCACATAGTGTCACATACCTAAATCTTAAGGATCTGCATAACTCTGTTAATCTTTGCTGGTCAGGAATTCCGCTAAATTTTCATCAATGTGTTTCTTTTTCCTTCTTTGATTTAAGTACAACCCTCTTCACACCAGTGTTTGCTATAGGCCTATCCATTTGATAAGTATGTTTTTTATGCGGATGAAAAAAATGCAACTGCAAAAGGAAAACAACAAAAACAAACAAATAATTAAAACTGACATACTGTATTTGATGATTCAAGGTACAATATCGTTTGTATTATTACAATATTCTTTAGCGCTGCACAGAGGCGTCGATTATGGGGGAGCAGGGGGGGGGGGGATCGCCCCACCAATGAAATAATTGGGGGGCAAACATATCGTTTTTCCTCCCCCCCCCAATAATTCCGCATGTGCTAAAAATAAGATAAGATTGTGATGTTACACAAAAATCAGCAAGCGAGATTAAGATACACAACTCGTTCTTCGTCTAAAATCGTGCTCAAAATGTCCACTTTTCAGATTGGAATATCAAAAAATTTCAGCTCGCGCTTCGCGCTCGCATCATTTCTCGAACTAAAACCCATACTTTCCATGATTAAATAGGTGAATATGGTCCCGTTTTCAGTTCTAAACCTCAAAAGAACTCCCACTTCGATTTGCAATAATCTTTTGTTGGATATATGTATCTTGTTCTTCATTAAAAACGTCCATTAAACTCTTTTTTCAGATCGAAATATCAAAATTTTCAGCTCGCGCTTCGCGCTCGCATTAATCTGCTGGTGATATATATATATATGTGTATATGTGTGTGTGTGTGTGTGTGTATAACATATATATATATATGTACACATATATAGGCATGTGTGTGTGTGTGTGAGTTTGTTTGTTTTGTGTGATCGAGCGCCTTTGGAAAATTGATTCATGATTTTGCCCCCCAATCTGAAAAATGGATCGACGCCCCTGTTAGCGCACATAATAACATAAATATATATAGGCCCACGTTTTGATGCAGTATCTTAGGTCATAACTCAAACCTCTTTTCAAAATGTACCACAAACAGCATTGCAGATTGCAACCCAATATTCAACACAGTTCTCTCCTTTTTTCTCTCTCTCTCTCAGCAGGCCTATATACAAAGATCAAAATATTGAATGCGATACTGTAAAACGTCGGAAGCTTAAAGTGTATATCTCTAGGATAAAAGGCGCACATTTTCTCTTTTTCCCGATTATTATATATACCCAGTCATTGGTTTTGAGGGGTGTATATATATATATAGCACATTTTGTGAGGCAACATTTTGACCATTTTAAAATGAAATCTTATGTGGTAATAGAATGTTACATAAATGTAGAAAAGAGTACCATATTTCACTTTTCTTTTTCCTTTCATTTTTGTTCTCTGTTTTTTTTTTGTTCGTAGTGGATTTTTTAATGGGGGGAGGGGAGGGGTATACCCCAAGCCCTCTACATATATGCTAATGAAAACAACATTCTTTAGAAAAGTTAGTGATACACATCACTGGAAGACAATAGATTGAAAGACAGTATAAGTTGCTGTTGCAGAAAGATTTAAAATTATGTAAAAACGTGAAATTTTAGGAATGCATCAAAATATGTTAAGGCATCTTATTTCAAGGAGATTCAACGTTGAAATTTACTACAAAATTTCACCTAAATTCAATAAACGATTTTGAAAAAACAGAGAAGAGCATAATCAAATACATGAACCAATTTGCTATATTTTTTTGACTGATAGACTTTTGTTATCCATTTCCACGATAAATGTCTGTATCAATGATTCAACGGTTACGAAACAATCTTTGAGATAATATCAAAACAATAGACCATCTAGAAGCATACAGTATTAAATCCATATAAGACACATTAGATAATATACTTACAAATCGATACAACATCTCCATAAATTATTAAAGAATATTACGAAAGTATCATACGCACCCTCGTGTATACATAAGAAACACATAGACGAAATCACATTGGTTTTTACTGCATGCTCAGAAAACCTCTATATTTCATGAAGAAAATGACATATTTCCTGTTAATTCTCGAAACACAGTAATGCGATTAAATTAAAGAAAACTTCATACTCAGTCATACTTGAATTACAAATAAAGAAATGTCCATACCGACGACTATTTGGTTCATAAAACAGACAAATAAGATAGAAAAATATGAGTGAAGGTTGGGCGAATAAAGATCCTGTAATCTTTGCTTTTATTGGCATTTAAATACAAACTTTACGTCAGGTTGGCTACCTCCTTTAAATTGGATCAGTCAACGAAAAATGTATACTACCCTATTTTGAAATTCATATTTCCTATAGAATGATTATAATCAGCTTATGAGCTCGATATGCAAATGTATTTCTAAGCAGTGGATGTTTTTGTGTCGCAGGTAAAATCGATGCCAATAGTTATTGCAATATTTAAGCGGATTTATCAAGATACATGTAAATGCAAATATGCACACAAAATATATTGTCCATACTGATAGTTTATAAATGATATACATTAAATTAGATAATTTAACACATGATAATGATTAGAGATACTGACTGTCCATGTAATCAGTCGATTGAACGTCGAGGGGGCAGCACCAATCAAAGTATATCACGTCAGTCTTTCAAGTAACTAATAAATATCTATAAAATAAAATAAAAAGTAAAGACAGGTCTAGAAAGAAAATTGGAAATAGAAGCACTGGTCGTGGAATTTTATAATACCAATGATGCGGAGAAAAAAGGACGTCAATTTCAGAAGCTCCATCTTTACACTGGCGCCGCCCCCATGGGTTTAAGATTTTTGTTGGGCTTGTGGTTGCTGTTGTTGTTGCTGCTGCTGTGGTTGAGCAACCTCCTTCCCGGCTTGCTGCTGCTGTTGTGGCTGGGCTTGAGGTTGCTGTGCTTGAGTTTGCTGGGCTTGAGGTTGCTGGGCTTGTGGTTGCTGATTTGCCTGTGCCGCCGCTACATCTGCGTTTAACTGGTCGGGTGAAAAAAATGGTTGTTAATTTAAGAGTATGTAAGGGACGCAGAGATTCGAAGGGGGGGGGAGGAAAGAAAGAAAGACAGAGGGTGGTCAAATTCAATTCAAATTCAAATATAAAACAAAATTACTTCATGTGTGTAATTGCATTCATTGATATAAATAACAAATTTACAAAGACATTTACAAACACTGATCATTGAAATTTAATTTCTTAATACATGAAAAATACAGCAATTTGAGCTCGCGCGCTTCGCGCTTGCAATATTTAGTGCTTACCTTTTGATTTGCTTGTAAGAATAAAGTTAAGATGTGCTTAAAAACCGTTAGTATTTATTAAGGACTGCTCCTCAAAAAATAACCAACGAACATTAGCTTTTAGCAGCCAATCGGGAAAAGTGTGGATGGAAATATAATTTCCGCCCCCCCCCTCTATATTAATACACACAAATCGGAATTCACCCAAAAGCATAGCTTGTATAAGATAAACATGTATTGGAAGGGAGAAGAGAAGAGGGTGCATGGGTGGAGGGCACTGTCATTGCTCGCCCCAAACTCATAAGGCACACATTCGAATTAACCCAACTACTTATTGGGTAATGCATAGGGCATTTTCAAGTATTAAAAACAACGTCTAGCTATTAACATATACCTTTGTATGCTTATAGATTTATAATTTAAGGTTTTATTTGAACAGGTAATTGGTATAGGTCTTGAAATGTTTAACTGTTTATTCAGATGTGATCACACTTCAAAACCGATGTCGCATCGATATGACTCTCTCCCCGTTCCGACTGCCCTCCCACTCTCACTCCCCCCTCTCTCTCTCCCTCTGCTTTCTCTGACCTAATAGATGCAAATCCCCATCTATCTCTTGCTGTCTCCTCTCCCGGGCTACGTCTTACCAAGAGTTACGATTGATCCAATCAATCTCAACTCTATGGAAATCCATCAAAACCATACTTTTTTTCTACAGGAAACTTGCACAATCTCCTTACTAAACAGAAAGAGAATCACACTGAATTTTCTTGTATACATATACATCATATCTAGTTTTGACCAACATACATTTAGATGTTGATGTTCCTGGCTTTCCATAGTTATGGTTGATTGGATCAATCACAACTCTTTGTAAGACGGGGACCGGATATCTTTCTCTCTCTTACCCCACCCCCTTCTTTCTCTTACTACTCTCTCCCTCTCCCAATATCTTCTTATTTCCCCATCTCTCCGTCTTGCTTAATTTCTTAAACGAAATAAAATTAAAAGCATTTACAATGTTGATGGTGTCTTAAAATTCTTGAATGCTGACGAGTCAAACCATCATTATTCCAATAAACAATAAAAATGAATTTTCAAGTGTTTCGGATCTATTTGTATAGTCATATTTCATAAATATTTTATCCAAGTGACAACAACTTGCTTTAAAAGTATACCCAAAGCAATATCGCTCAAAGGTGTTAAGCATTGGCGGCGGAAGCCAACAAAATTAGGAGAGGTCCACCTGAAATTTTGTGATGGGCACAGGTAAAAAAATTTACAAGCAAAAAATAAAAAATCAACCTAATATCAAAATAACAATGATTGAATAATGATGATGATCAAGTTTAAGAAAATTGACTACTTTATAGGGATACCTTCTCGACTTGACTCCGCAAATTCGCACTTTGCTCTTCTAGTTCATGCACTCTGTTTTCTGCGTTTTGCTGGTCTTCTTTTGCCTTATTTGCTTCATCGTGCGCGGTTTGTAATTCACTTCTCACACTTTCCATCTCGGTCTAATTGTGGAAAAAAAATTAATCAAAGAAATTATTGAATTCTAATCAACACTCATAAACAAAATTCTTGAATTATAGGGCGTTGTTCTTCGTTTCTTCTCTTTCCCCCTTTCTTTCTCCCCCCCTCCCCCCCCCCTTTCTCCCCCCCCCTCCCCCCCCCCCTTCTTCCCGGTAGCGCCGCCACTGGGCCTGAACCTACAGGGGCCCGTTGCAGAAAGAGTTGCGTTTAAACGCAAACCAAAAAATCAATCGCAAGTCCCAAATGCGCGCTGCTGATTGGTTGAAAATCAAGTTGCGCATGATTTTTAGAGTTGCGATTGATTGCAACTCTTTCTGCAACGGGCCCCAGATCTAAACATAACAACGATGTTTAGGGCCTATAGCTGAATTAGCATTGACAAGTTTAAAGATATGACATTCTACATGTTATATTGCTTCTGTTTACAAAAAAAAAATCTTCATGAGAGTACAAATCATCATGGATGAATTATTTGAGCTGGCTAAACATTTTTTTCAAGTTTTTAACATTATTTTTCCACAATGAAGTAGAAAAAATAAAATATGATTACAGTAATTACCTCTTTCTTTTCTATGTTTGTCGTTAATTCCTGAATCTTTTCTTCTTTTTCTTTCACAGTCTGATCTTTTAGTTTCTTCTCTTCTTCGTGTTCTTTCCTTATATTTGCTATCTCTTCCTCTTTCTGCTTCACCAACGTGTCACTTTTGCTCTTGGCTTCGGTGATGATCTTGAAGCGGTCGGCGAGTTTCTTAAGCTCGTCGCCGATGAGCTCGCGGTCGTTTGCTACGGCTGCAAGGCGTTCCTGGAGGTCGGTGTTGAGTTCGACCAGGGCGTTCGCCTTGCGTTGTGTTTCAATGGTGATCATGACCGATATGGCTATGAGTACGAAAGAGAGCAAGATGATGATTTTGGTTTGCGTGGCGTCCTTCATCTTCGTTCACAGGCGTTTCGAATCCAGGACCTTCTGATGGGTTATTTGAGAAGTATGTCTGCAATAAATGAAAACGTGATGTGATAGTAATGATATATCCCAAGCTAACCTATTTTGGGTTGGCTTATAAAGGTCTATAATGCAAAGTTGCCAAATTATTTTCGCAAATGGTTAAAGGTCAAATCCAACCCAGAAACATGTTGATTTGAATCAATAGAGAAAAATCAGACAAGCACAATGCTGAAGATTTCATCAAAATCGAATGTAAAATAAGAAAGTTATGACATAAATGTTTCGCTTATTTTTAACAAAATAGTTATATGAACGAGCCAGTTACATCCAAATGAGCAAGTTGATGATGTCACTCACTCACTATTTCTTTTGTTTTTTATTGTTTGAATTATACAATATTTCAATTTTTACGAATTTGATGATTAGGACCCCCTTGCCTGAAGCACAAAATGTTGAAATAATGGAATTCCAGTGTTCAGGGAGGAATGAAACTTCATTTCACATGACAATGACGAGAAAATCAAAATATTTCATATTTCAAACAATAAAAAACAAAAGAAATAGTGAGTGAATGACATCATCGACTCTCTCGTTTGTAGCTGGCTCGTTCATAAAACTGTTTTTGTGAAATGAAGCAAAATTTTGAAATGTCATAACTTTCTTATTTTACATCCGATTTTGATGAAATTTTCAGTGTTATGCTTGTTGAATTTTTCTCTTTTTATTCAAATCAAGTTTTTGTTGGGGGTAGACTTGTCCTTTAACAGGGTTAAAAACCCACACACAAAAATACCAAATTATATAGTATACGCCTATATAATAGAACAAATAATGTGTTTATAAACTCAAAGCTTATGCATGCATTGCCCGTATGGTTGACTCTTATCATTCTTATTAATATGAGAAAAGATTGATTATGAAAGTCTCTCTCATTAAAGTAACAAAATCACAAAATTTTATTCATGTGATTTGCAAGTGTTGCAAAACTGTATATATATGTTATGCACACACACACATATATAATTTATCACATAATTTCTCTAGAGGAAACTAGAAACTATATTATTGGCTGATTATCATACATTTAGGCTCTGGGTATATGCCTATAATAGGCCCTCAGTATATATATTTAGTAAACTTACCTAGATTGCATATCAGCCAGGAGAGTTATTTCTCTATGTAATCACAACATGACATGCAATGCCATGATATGACATATAATTTTACGAGTAAGTATCGTAGAAACTATCCCGAAATCACTGAATAATTACCACATTTGTCTGCAGCAGCTAGCCCCTAGATGCCACGTCAATAGTTGTATAAAGCATTTTGTTAACGCCACTCGTCCACTGGCATGCACGCCCAACGAAAGCGAGAGAGAGCAATGAAAAGTAAGACAACAAAGATTTAGATGTTGACTTTTCTCCAGAGTGGGACAAATGAGAAATAGAGGACAAGAGGTGTATTTAAGTAGGGATTAGGCCCACCAAAAGAAGGGAAATGGTTTATTCGCGAGTTATTGGGAAGCATGATTTATGAATGACGATATCGAGATTGATCGAGAAGGGGATCGAAAAGGGGGGCATGGGAGGGTGCAGGGAGGCAATTGAGAGAGACATGAGAGTAAATTAAGGGGGTGCTAAGAGGGGGGGGGGGGGGGAGAAATGTTAGAGAGGGAAGAAAACGTGGAGGAGAGATAGATAGAAAGAAAGATACACACACACACACACCCTCCCCCCCCCCACATATATATATATTGTTTTATTTATTGGTTTTTGCTAAATTTTTGATTAAAAAATGAAAATCTAGACAAGAAAATACAAAATAAAATTTGACATTATGATATCAATGAACAAAAAATTTTGGATGTAAATCATCGATGTATATCATTCATAAATAAACTGTTCAAATGGTAATAAATTTGTTGTGGGTGAGGTGTATATGTGCGCGAGCGTTCGGTGTGTATGTGTGTGTGTGCGTGGGAGAAAGAAAGGGAGATAGGGAGGGAGAGAGACAAAAAAAGAAAGGGACGAATGGAATTGAGGGATAAAGACATGCATGTTTTCACCATTAATAGAATAGAATGGACAAACAGTCAACTGTTACAGATCTTCTATTATTCCGGGGAAGGCCAGTCAAACATATTTTTGGACACAGTCAGGCGTGACCCAAAAAAACGCGTTTAAAGGGGTGGGGTGTTTTTTTCTTTCTTTCTTTCTTTTTTACTTTTGAACGCGGGCCGCGCGGTGCACTCGTAAAGGAAATAAAAAACACCGACTTTCAAGAAAAAGGTGGTTTTGGAAAACTGGTCAATTGTAAATCGCGGGCTCAAAATATTTCATGTATTTAGGGTATTTTTTCCAAATCTTTTTTTAAGACTATAGCCGAACGTATGTAGGTATGTTTTTCATTTCCCCAAGCCTTTTCCTCGAGGTCATGTTCTGCCGACAACTTGTTTAGGGGCCAAAATGTGTGAATAAAGCCCGCGAAAAATTATTTTGCACAGAGAGAGAGAGAGAGAGAAGGGCCGTTTAGGGGCCGGGTGTTTGGAAATAATTTGGTCACGCATGTGCAGCAATACATTTGACTGCCACCCTAGCTGGGCTATTCTTCTATTACGCAAGTCAGTTCTTTTACTTCACTGACCGACACAATGGCCTGGATAATACGTTTACAATACACAAACACACCCGAAAATAAATCGGCCCATGAATTGGGGTATTCGTCTCCCCCCCCCCCCCCCATCTTCTCATCGTATCAAAGAGCAGTGGCTTAAAAACTGCTACTCGCGATTTCTCCTGGATCACATGAAGTTATACTCTCTTTGAAAACTACAGAAGAAAAAAAATATAGAACAGGATTCAATTAATATGATTTATATAAACATGAATGTACTGATTTCTTTTAGCATTGGTTGATATGATCGATTGAATTCGTTTCTTTAATTGCACGGTTTAATTTAGACCTCTAATTTCCGACGGCGGCGGCGGCGTCGTCAACATCAAATCTTAACCGAAGGTTATAAGTTTTTGAAAATTATATGGGTGTAGTGACTAGACATAATGGTTATCTAGTATCCTGGCTGCTAGGGGATGTCGATGACCAATGTCAAAGGTCATTTAGGGTCAATGAACATATGATTATGAATGGTGTTTTTGTGAATGATTATTCTAGTCGATCAAAAAGTCAGCACGGCTTTCCTCATTGAATCGTGTATATACTGCAGGCGAGACTGCCAGAGGCGCTCGTTTATATATTTTATTTTATTTATTTATTTATTTATTTATTTATTTATTTATTTTTATTTGTTTATCTATTTATTTATTCATTTATTTATTTATTTATTTATCTCATTATTAGTTTATCTATCTATCTATCCAGTGGCGGATCCAGAGGGGGGCGCCCCGGGCGCGCCCCCCCCCCCCCCTATTTTCGCCGGATTTTTTTTTTTTTTTTGGATGGTTATATTTACTGGATTGGTACAATGTAGTCAATTTCAAGGGCTAGATCTAGTCAAAACTATATTTTAACTTACGCTCATGGCCTTTGTGTTCGCACAAATGCACCTCTGTCATACTGTATTGCAATATGTAAATTCCGGAATTCCAGGGCGCGCAAGTCGATTGGTTGGAAAGTTGCACCACTTGTAATCGGGAGTTGCAGTGCAGTGACCAGTGTGAAGATGTTGGATTGGATATCATTTTTTCCCGAAATTTTGTTTTTTTGGAACATGCGTTTGTCCGTCTTTATGGCAAATACATGTAAATTGTAAGTAACAGATCGCGAGAGAAAGTGTCAACGATGCGAATGATAATGTCTATCCCCGAGATTATTCTTCACTCAAAGATGAAGCCCTATATCGGGCGCCACGTGCGCAGCATTATCATTCTGCCTTGGTCATGTACGTTTTCACTGAAATGTATAGGTCAGTGAAAATCATCTTTACTGTGTGACTGGAAACCAGCTCCTAAATGAGTCAGTATGTGTCTTTTATTCATGAAGTTACAGTGATTTAAGTGTGCATTTTTCTTCTAAAGGTGCTCTCAAAATACGACTTTTGGACATGATTTTTTGAAAAAGTCCTTGCCGTGGGAGGGGGGGTATCCCCCCTCCCACACCCTCCCTCCGCTCGGTCGCTTCGCTCCCTCGCCGCTGGCGCCCCCCCCCATTTCAAAATCCTGGATCCGCCCCTGCTATCTATTCATTATTTATTTATTCATGCATGTTCACATTGAGATTACATAGGTAATATGTAAAAGTATTTAACATGAAAAGTACATAATGAACATACAAAGGTGCGACAAGATAAGCATAGTGCTTTTAACCAATAAATTATTGGTTGAAATACCTGAGTTTACGTAGCTTATGTTAGTTTAATTTTGTTTCATCTAAGTCGATGATCTCTTCAATATGAAATCCTACTCAAGTCTTCGGTATGTACCATGGATGTCGATCGGTATCCATGGTTAGGGGGATGACCATGGCTGTATGCATATTTTTTTTCCGGAGGAGGGGGGGGGGTAAGATGCGTATAGATTTTCCACGAAATTCGAAAGCAAGGGAGCGAACAACCGAGCTTGCCAATGGAGCGCTTTTGCATTTTCTAAAGTGATATGCACACTTTGGGTTATTTTGTGTAGTAAAGTTTTCAGTATAAAAATGTTATTTTCAAAAATATTCTGGGGAGATATGACGTTAAAAAAACAAATTTATTATTTTTTTTGCATGAGAGCGAGTAAAGCGAGCGAAAATTTTTTTTGACCTCTTAATGCAAAAATCTAATTTTAATTGTAATAGTTTTTTACATTGAAAACAAGCCTTCTCATAGCGGCCTTAGGCCCACATGTCTACCTTTTTTTAAATAACTATGTACCAACTCAGATTATGATTAAGCCTACTTCAGTTTGCCGTTTCACTATAATGTTCCATCGATAATATTTTAATTTTTGTGTTTGCCGGTATGTAAATTTGCTATTGTTATATGAATTGGAAATGAATAAACAAACTGAATTGAATTTAATTCGATTTTTGTCTTGTCACAATAAATATCTTTAGTATTTTGAATTTATTATAGTCCAACTTGAAAAATACACATTGATCAACTGTCTTTGCAAATGATATGGATCTTATACTATCTAATTAAATTCTTAAGAAAGCAAAATGTATATAAATTTTACCCCGTCCCGAGAAAAAGCAGCACTGAATGAAAGTGAAAAAAAAAACCAACAAACAAAAATGCCGCGGCGAAACTCATATAGCAATTCTTGGGATGGTATTCTACTTTTTCAAGCTTAATTGGTATTGAGTCTCGTTTGATTTGATTTGATTTATTGTTTTCTTCTGCATCCATAACATTCGTATAATACATTTTTCTTAACATAATAAGCATTTTGGGCATGAATCATAAATAAAGTGTACTAAAAAGATAATTCATGCAGACAAAAATGATTAACTACCAAATTATTATATGATATTCACAATTTGCAGGAGAAGGAATGCATGTCATCATAAGCAGATTGCTTGAAAAAATGACAATCCCAAACTAAAATTAATTGAATTAATTAATAAAGCAGAATGGGCATATAATTATTTTCAAATACGAAGCATCAATTCATGCAATATTTTTAGTATCATGGATGAAGATGATAAAAAGATCTCTAACAGTAATTCTAACCTGCGCTAGCTCACAGCCACAGTTTTCAAAAAGAAACTTTGCCCCAAACGTACTCCATGTCAGTGGCTCCCTCACTTTTTTTTTTTGGGGGGGCTCATTGCGTCAAGTGCTGCTTGATTTTTCTTATTTATGACAGATCATATAAATACGGTACAGGTGGGGTACAATTGCGGATTCAGGGGGGCAGAGCCGGTCGGTGCCCCTCCCCCCCCCTTGAGAAGCAAAATTAAAATTTGTAATGTAAAATGCAGTTATAATTAACAGATTAAGTATGCTGAAGTGTGATTCTGATGAAGACCTCCCCCCCCCTTTTTTTTTGCTCGTCGATCAATTTTCCTTGGAAAAAATCTAATTTTAATTGTAATAGTTTTTTACATTGAAAACAAGCCTTCTCATAGCGGCCTTAGGCCCACATGTCTACCTTTTTTTAAATAACTATGTACCAACTCAGATTATGATTAAGCCTACTTCAGTTTGCCGTTTCACTATAATGTTCCATCGATAATATTTTAATTTTTGTGTTTGCCGGTATGTAAATTTGCTATTGTTATATGTATTGGAAATGAATAAACAAACTGAATTGAATTTAATTCGATTTTTGTCTTGTCACAATAAATATCTTTAGTATTTTGAATTTATTATAGTCCAACTTGAAAAATACACATTGATCAACTGTCTTTGCAAATGATATGGATCTTATACTATCTAATTAAATTCTTAAGAAAGCAAAATGTGTATAAATTTTACCCCGTCCCGAGAAAAAGCAGCACTGAATGAAAGTGAAAAAAAAAACCAACAAACAAAAATGCCGCGGCGAAACTCATATAGCAATTCTTGGGATGGTATTCTACTTTTTCAAGCTTAATTGGTATTGAGTCTCGTTTGATTTGATTTGATTTATTGTTTTCTTCTGCATCCATAACATTCGTATAATACATTTTTCTTAACATAATAAGCATTTTGGGCATGAATCATAAATAAAGTGTACTAAAAAGATAATTCATGCAGACAAAAATGATTAACTACCAAATTATTATATGATATTCACAATTTGCAGGAGAAGGATTGCATGTCATCATAAGCAGATTGCTTGAAAAAATGACAATCCCAAACTAAAATTAATTGAATTAATTAATAAAGCAGAATGGGCATATAATTATTTTCAAATACGAAGCATCAATTCATGCAATATTTTTAGTATCATGGATGAAGATGATAAAAAGATCTCTAACAGTAATTCTAACCTGCGCTAGCTCACAGCCACAGTTTTCAAAAAGAAACTTTGCCCCAAACGTACTCCATGTCAGTGGCTCCCTCACTTTTTTTTTGGGGGGGGGCTCATTGCGTCAAGTGCTGCTTGATTTTTCTTATTTATGACAGATCATATAAATACGGTACAGGTGGGGTACAATTGCGGATTCAGGGGGGCAGAGCCGGTCGGTGCCCCTCCCCCCCCTTGAGAAGCAAAATTAAAATTTGTAATGTAAAATGCAGTTATAATTAACAGATTAAGTATGCTGAAGTGTGATTCTGATGAAGACCTCCCCCCCCCCTTTTTTTTTGCTCGTCGATCAATTTTCCTTGGAAAAAATCTAATTTTAATTGTAATAGTTTTTTTACATTGAAAACAAGCCTTCTCATAGCGGCCTTAGGCCCACATGTCTACCTTTTTTTAAATAACTATGTACCAACTCAGATTATGATTAAGCCTACTTCAGTTTGCCGTTTCACTATAATGTTCCATCGATAATATTTTAATTTTTGTGTTTGCCGGTATGTAAATTTGCTATTGTTATATGTATTGGAAATGAATAAACAAACTGAATTGAATTTAATTCGATTTTTGTCTTGTCACAATAAATATCTTTAGTATTTTGAATTTATTATAGTCCAACTTGAAAAATACACATTGATCAACTGTCTTTGCAAATGATATGGATCTTATACTATCTAATTAAATTCTTAAGAAAGCAAAATGTATATAAATTTTACCCCGTCCCGAGAAAAAGCAGCACTGAATGAAAGTGAAAAAAAAAACCAACAAACAAAAATGCCGCGGCGAAACTCATATAGCAATTCTTGGGATGGTATTCTACTTTTTCAAGCTTAATTGGTATTGAGTCTCGTTTGATTTGATTTGATTTATTGTTTTCTTCTGCATCCATAACATTCGTATAATACATTTTTCTTAACATAATAAGCATTTTGGGCATGAATCATAAATAAAGTGTACTAAAAAGATAATTCATGCAGACAAAAATGATTAACTACCAAATTATTATATGATATTCACAATTTGCAGGAGGATTGCATGTCATCATAAGCAGATTGCTTGAAAAAATGACAATCCCAAACTAAAATTAATTGAATTAATTAATAAAGCAGAATGGGCATATAATTATTTTCAAATACGAAGCATCAATTCATGCAATATTTTTAGTATGAAGATGAAGATGATAAAAAGATCTCTAACAGTAATTCTAACCTGCGCTAGCTCACAGCCACAGTTTTCAAAAAGAAACTTTGCCCCAAACGTACTCCATGTCAGTGGCTCCCTCACTTTTTTTTTTTGGGGGGGGGGGCTCATTGCGTCAAGTGCTGCTTGATTTTTCTTATTTATGACAGACATAAATACGGTACAGGTGGGGTACAATTGCGGATTCAGGGGGGCAGAGCCGGTCGGTGCCCCTCCCCCCCCCCTTGAGAAGCAAAATTAAAATTTGTAATGTAAAATGCAGTTATAATTAACAGATTAAGTATGCTGAAGTGTGATTCTGATGAAGACCTTCCCCCCCCCCCTTTTTTTTTGCTCGTCGATCAATTTTCCTTGGAAAAATGTCCCCCCCCCGCGCCTTTGGAAAATCCTGGATCCGCCCCTGGTGGGGTATCAAACTTTGAAAAAACGGAACAGAAAGTGGAGTAAACCCCCGGGAGTAAACCTGGGAGTAAACCCTCCGGAGCGGCTCGTGAGAAAAGATTATCTACATGATTCGGAAATATACTACGTATAAAAACATAGCCTCTTTTTTGCCCAATTTTGTTTTCCCTAGGATACTTTGCTTCGGTTATCAAAGATGGAATGCTTCAGGATTTTAAGAGGACGGCCTGTTCTTATATTTCAGAAACAATCCTGTATTGGGACACGAATTCTTTGCAGTGTTCGTGAAATAAAAGGTAAGATGCGATTGTCACAGACCCTTTTATTGATTTACAATTAGCAGAAAATCATCATGTTATCTAAATGACTCTAAATCTTTCTTTGGGAAACAAGTTCATTGTCCCACATATACACTTTCATGTAGGCTGCTGGCATGGCACTGCAAATGCATCATTTCGATGCGGATTTCATCATTTAACCATTTTAACAACAAGTAGATCTATCTAGAGCAATAAAATTCAAATAATAAATGGCAATTCGATATGGAGAAAGTGTCAAGGCTGATGATTTGAAGAAGAAAAGCTAACCAAAATCAGGACAGAGTGAGACAATTGTGTTGTGAATGGGAGTGTGACATTCATGCATACCTGGTACAGGCTTTTGAAATCTCCGCTATTTAGCGGAAATCCGCTATTTTCATTTTTAAGACCGATTTCAATTTCCGCTTTTTCCTGTGTTCCATTTCCGTTTTTTCTTAGTCAAAATTCCGCTATTTTATCCAAAACGGCTGGAAAACAAGTCTAGGTAAATGGATGCGAGCAGAATGTGTTTGTTGTGTAAATACGTCTGTAAGGATGATGACGTCATCCAAGATGGCAACTTACGTTGACCAACGAAAGGATCGAAGATGATGATGTTTCGATCATTATTTCAAAGGAATTAGCGGTAACTGCGGTCTAAGGTACGATATTTCTGAATTTTGAACATTTTGTCGTAAATATGGATGTGATTTCTTTTTCATAATGTGACATTTTATGTACAAAAAACGATCGGAAAATCGGGTTTCCACTTTTAGATCTAACGTTACTGCTAGAATACGTACGGGCCTCCAAGCTCTTCAGTCTATGTATTGGTGAGTGAGCCAACGCAGTTCAGCGGAACAGAGACTGAAGCTTTTGGTCTAGAATACACCGTGAATCGTGATGGGCAAATGCAGCGGCTTGGCGATAGTAAATAGGTAAATTTTCAGATTTTCCGCTATTTTTTTGAAACCCCACTCACAGGCCTGCTGGTAGTGGTATATGTATTGTATGGGATGGCGATTGTGACATTGCTGGCCACTTGCAGTCTACAACCTCCCTGTCTGTATTGAGTGGAGTCCATGCAACATACAAAACACACATCATAAAAGTCTTTTTTTTTCACCAGAGCCTTCAAAATCTGTAATGTTTTTATTGTATTTTTTTTAAAGTTGAATTAAGAAGGGGGTGAGTTTCCATAAATATGGTTTCCACACATAATATAAAGTATATATCAGTTGTTCAAACAAATAGCATGTCACAAAAATCTTCTGCCTTCTCGATATTTTGCTTTGAAAGTCTATGAAATTAGCCACCTGTCAGAGCCCGAGAGACGAGTGTACAGAAAAATCACTCTGAGTGTGACGTCACCGGAGGGAATTTAGTGTAAGAGGTGCCTGGGTGTAATACAGAAATGCTATGCAGAGAGTGAAAGATGATTTTACAATTTTTTGTCAAAGCAACTCAAATCAAACAAATAGGAATCATATGTACAAATCTTTATTTTACCTGTATAAAGAACAGTATGAATAACTATCATGAACTCTTAAATCATGATGAAAGATTGAAAACAGTGAGTTATTGAATGATATTTTCACTATTTCTCATTTATTTTATCACGATGTTCCATCAAGTGAGTAGCTGGAAAGTAATTCCGGCGGCTAGCTCAGCTCTGCGCGCGCTGCATGCCTATATACAATACACTCAAGTACACCCAGGCATTGAGTGTACTGCACTGTAGTGGGGAAGTGTTCTGGTATGTCGACCCCCAGACCATCCCCATATATATCTCTATGGTCGAACCGCAGATCATGACCATGCAGCAATCCCCTGACGTCTTTTTCTTCTTTCCTTTTGTCTTTGACTCCATTTTTATATCCTGTGGATCATTTCCACTCATGGCTCATTCCACAGAACAATCTTGAATCAACTTACTATTCTTCTCGGCCTCCCGAGTTGTTTTCTACATGTATATTTAATTACGCTAGAGGTCACCGTCAAACATACAAATGCAATTCGCAAGTGAGTTCAAGACAGCATGAAAGGTATGCGGTCCGGCAGCTCGACAGCTAGCTGCGCCGGAGCGGGTGGCCGGTCGGCAGAAAGCAATTCCGCAACCAACTGTGTTTTTTGCAAGAGCCGCGTCACACGCGGATAAATATATCATGATAACACGTCTGCTACGTTATCGACTGGTGAGAAGATCTTGGTCAAATTTCATATTATTCGTCTTGAAATTATTCCTTTAGGGTCTATGGTATCATTGTGAGGGAATTTACATATTTGGAATAATAGTATGGCCATAAATATAATTTTAATCATTTCCTTTTTGCAAGTTCTCCGGCTCGAAATACAACTTCAACTGCAGTTTATTCAATTGTTTCGCCACGGACACAGTCCGGAACGAAAACAAGGCATTAAAATCGTCTAAAATTGCTACAAAGAAGAACAGTTTTAACAATGTAGGGTCATATTATTGACAATATGTCTTATGATAATTATTACTTCCTTTCAACATAGTTCACATAAAATCAATAGCGATAAAATGAAGTTTTGACACAAAAGTAAATATGAAGGCGTACGTGCATAGTACACAAAACAGCACTGCCTTGTTTACTACGATACCCCCGGTGACGTCACAGTCAAAGAACACCCGTCTCGGTAGGCATTGCAGGAGCGAACTCGAGGAAAATGAGTAGGGAATAATCGTTCAAATTCACTATTTTGAAAAAAGAAAATGGGGGGTTGAATCACCTCTTAGTGTTTGGTGGGTTGTAAGGTTGCTATTAATGTAAATATCTCAATATTTTGAATCGTCTTCTTAA
Source organism: Lytechinus variegatus (assembly GCF_018143015.1). Lineage (NCBI taxonomy): Eukaryota > Metazoa > Echinodermata > Echinoidea > Temnopleuroida > Toxopneustidae > Lytechinus > Lytechinus variegatus. The sequence continues at coordinate 27,483,685 of NC_054743.1, read as the reverse complement.
TTCAACTTTAAGAAGTTCTATTGGTGGTAAGTCGAAATTATGGCCCACATATTCTCTTAATTTAGAAAAAAAAAATTAATAGAAACCAATTTAGTTTTTAGCCAAGGTATTTGAGTATTAACTAGTACTGACTGCCCCCAACAACAAGAATTATCCACCAGATAGACAGAAAACAAGCCAACTATTACTGGTCAACATTATTTTAGCACACATGGGGGTAATGGGGTTACTAATCCAGGACATCATTAGTGACTTGTGCCAGACATAGAATCTTGATCAGAGAGCTATAATAGATCTTGACATTGTCGTTCTATGTTCTGTTTCATTTGGTAAAAAAAGGATATCCTCTTTGTTTTTGACAAATCTAGAGATTTCACATGACAAGGATTCAATTTACTTCTGAAGTTCTGATTGAACCCCAAATATTTCTAGGTTGTTACAATAGATTAAGCCCACCCCCTCGGTCCCCCAACTTACTTACTTCTGGTGCATGGGTAAATCTTCTTGCTTCCAGTGCCTAAATTAATGTAAGGCAATTGAAGGCCACAGCATTGGATGATCTTTGATGGTCACTATAGCCTACCACTCTTTTGACATCGGCCTTGGATATTTTTGTGCCCTTTGTTAATTTTCCCATTTGTGCGGAAAAAAAAATGCTCTTTTAAAAAAGTGGTCTTGCCCTAAAAATATTGAAATTCAAGTCCTGAGACTGTGCAAAAAGGATGTTTTTGCCAAGGCTCTAACGTCATCCTTGCTTTGCTTGGTAAAAGTAATACCTTATACAATTTCCTATTTTCTGTATGAAACTTTACCAGTAAAAAACAGTGTTGAAAAACTTAAAATGTGAATTAAAATTTCTCCTCATGACTCTACAGGCTCAAAATCGGCTTATGCTAGCTCAGATGACTCAGGCAGTAATGATCATTCACCGACTGATGCCAACCAGCCTGAAGAATCCACCCAACCTACAACAAAACCACTCCCCTCCCAGCATGCACCTGCCACCACCCGAGGACCGCGGCGGAAGAAGGTTGGTGAGGCCCTGCAGGAGAGGAAGTATTTCAGCCCTGAGTTTATGCCTCCCATGGGGCAGAGGAGTACGCTGAAGGATTTTCTGGAGAGGGAAGATTGTTACAAGAGACGAGAGGTCCTGGATATTCCAGAGTTTTATCCAGGTAGAGTTGATGTTGTAATATATATGTATTTGTGTTATTCATTTTGTTATTGGTAGATTTTGTATTAAAAAGGGAAAGATAAATCCACTGTATAAGTTTTCATGAGAATTTGTTGATTTTTTAATGAAATGTATGAAAAAATAGAAATAAACAACTACTATAAATCGGAGGGTTAATCTCCATCGGCTGAGGTGCCTGTTGAGATAACAACATATAAGCAGATTCATCACCAATCATCATTTATTATGGTCGGCATTTTCTGTCTAACGAAGACTCTAACCCCGACTCTTACACCATGATGACACTCCCTGCTTCCGCTTCTTTCAGTCTTGAGCATCTTCCTTGCTCGGACCAACCTTAGTGTGGTCCATCCCTTCTGTCTTTTCCCTTCAATTTCACTCTCCATCACTTTCTTCCTGCAGCTTCCTTCCTCCACCTTCACTGTCTTATTCAGATCTTTCTCACCTCATTGATATCAAATCTTTCCTGATGTTCTCAGTTCTCTCTGGGTCTCCCAGTGATATTCTTCCTGACACCCTCCACTATATTCCCTGCCCAACTGCAGCCTACCCCTCCCCCAAATTTAGAACAGCTCACTTTAGGAGGCCAAGAAAATTCCCTCTGCCAAATTGTTTAATAGCAAAATTATTTCAAGCATATATTGAGCTCCTGTGGCAAAAAAAATTCAAATATTACTTATTTAGTTAGTTTGGTATCTTACTTGGAAAGTTTGTATCGTACCTAAGGCTTAAAATATTATGTTGAGTACTGTGTAACACGCAAGTTCTTGATTTTCTCTCTCCCCTCAATAAAGGTTCAATCCTAGCCGTAACAGTGTCTGACCCGTATGCTCCAGGAAAGGAAAATCGTTTTGTTGGCATCTGCATTGAAAGGAAAAACTATGGACTTGGTGCCAGTTTTAAGCTACGGAATTGCATAGATGATCAAGGTCAGTATTCTATCAGGAATTATAGAAATTTGGTGTAGGAAGTAACTAATATTAATTTAAATGTAAATGCTTATTCTCCTGGCTCCGTAACACAAAGGTTTGCAATCAATCGCTAAATACCAATAACCAATCAAGATCATCGCTGCATGCGCACTCTGTTTGAAATACTGACCGGGAACCAATCAGCGCGGTTCTTTCATATTCAGAATTCATCGCAAACCTTTGTGTCACGGAGCACAGATCTATGTAACAAAACTGTATTTAGACTGTATTGTGGAGACTCAAAAATAATGCATTTTTTTTTAAGTCTTTACATCAAGAAGGTTTAAAGTTCATTATGTTTTTCGATGTATCAGTATTCAGTTTTAAGAAAAAGGAACTTAAGATAATATTTTACTTAGTTGAAGTGTTTAAGTCCAAATTCTTTCAAAATGGGAAATTCTTGAATCAAACCCACCACTCAAAAGTATTTACAGTAAAGTCAAATTAATGAAATAATAGAAAATTAGAAATCGTATTTTTGTCTCACCTGCGAAGCAAAGTGAGACTATAGGCGCCGCTTTTCCGACGGCGACGGCGGCGTCAACATCAAATCTTAACCTGAGGTTAAGTTTTTGAAATGACGTCATAACTTAGAAAGTATATGGACCTAGTTCATAAAACTTGGCGATAAGGTTAATCAAGTATTATTGAACATCCTATTAGAGTTTCATGTCACATGACCAAGGTCAAAGGTCATTTAGGGTCAATGAACTTAGACCATGTTGGAGGAATCAACATCGAAATCTTAACCTGAGGTTAAGTTTTTGAAATGTCATCATAACTTAGAAAATATATGGACCTAGTTCATGAAACTTGGACATAAGGTTAATCAAGTATCACTGAACATCCTGCATGAGTTTCACGTCACATGACCAAGGTCAAAGGTCATTTAGGGTCAATGAACTTTGGCCGAATAGGGGATATCTGTTGAATTCCCATCATAACTTTGAAAGTTTATGGATCTGATTCATGAAACTTGGACATAATAGTAATCAAGCATCACTGAAAATTTTGTGCAAGTTTCAGGTCTCATGATTAAGGTCAAAGGTCATTTAGGGTCAATGAACTTTGGCCGAATCGGGGGTATCTGTTGAATTACCATCATAACTTTGAAAGTTTATTGGTCTAGTTCATTAAACTTGGACATTAGAGTAATCAAGTATCACTGAACATCCTGTGCGCGTTTCAGGTCACATGACCAAGGTCAAAGGTCAATGAACTTTGGCCGAATTGAGTGTATCTGTTGAATTACCATCATAACTTCGAAAGTTTATGGATCTGATTCATGAAACTTGTACATAAGAGTAATCAAGTATCACTGAACATCCTGTTCGAGTTTCAGGTCACATGATCAAGGTCAAAGGTCATGTAAGGTCAATGAACTTTGGCCATGTTGGTTTTTTTTGCTGCATAACCATCATATCTCTGTAAGTTTATTGGTCTAGTTCATAAAAAGTGGACATAAGAGTAACCATGTATCACTGAACATCTTGTGGGAGTTAGAGTAGTATTCAAAGTGAGCACTGCTGCTATATTGAACCGCGTAATGCAGGTGAGACGGCCAGAGGCATTCCACTTGTTTAATCATCAAACTGTATACATTCACTCGTCACTATACCGTTGCAACACCACAATTGTATCATCTGATATCCAGGTATTGAGATCAACTATGAACTGTACAACCCCCTCATCAAAAAGATTGAGGTTATCAAACTTGAGAAAACGATAGATCGCAACCTCCTATACCTGCGAGATGCCTTGCCTGAGTACAGCACCATAGATCCTGACATGACAACAATCAAACATCCTCCAGGCAAACCAGTTCCTGTCAACGATGTAAAGGTAAATGAAGGATTTGTGCTCAAGCCAATTATTTCCCAAGCACTTTAATTTATGTAGCATATTCTTACAAAAATATGTGAACAACCACCCCAAAACTACCAATAAGTCATCAGGGAAGGTTCTATGTTAATAGCCCAAATAGTAAAATAGTCTTCAAAAAGCCAAAATTCAAATTGTAGCTTATCTGAAGAAGTGTTTCTTCATCTTTGTACTCTAAAAATTTCAAGTTGTAAATTTGAATAGAAAACAAGGTATAAGAGTTTCTTTGACACAAGTTTTTGCAGACTGCTTGGAAGTTTCATTGAAATTGCAGTGGGCACTTCTCATGTGTGAGTGAACTCAAACTTCAAATGTTGTTTTCTCCTTATTTTCTGAAGCTCTTGCTTCGTTTTGTCTGCATTCAATCAAGTATTTGAGTGAGTTATTTTTGAAGAAAAATTAACAAATCATATATCATTTTAAAGCTCAGGATGATTTTGGGCAACTTATTGATGGTTTTGGGGATGGTTGGTCACATATACATTGAAAAAAAACAATAAAAAACAAAGAAATTCATAAGAAATTAAAAAACAATAAAATACATCAGAAATCGGTCTTGGTACCAGGATTTTTTTCATTCACAATTGTTAGGAATGTTATAAAAAATATTTTCACCAAAAAAAGCATTCTAGGAGCTTTATTTAGTGAATCAGAGCAAAAAGTATGATTTCATGAATAAATTAGCATAATTAAGTCATATGAAATATATGAATTCAGTGAAATTTACCAATGCAACTGCGTAGATTACGTCATTCTCTACCATCATGCAAATTTTTGTTGTGATCGCGCAATCAGCGGCCGTGATCTCAAGGGGGGGCCATAATGGCCCCCCCGCCCGGGAATAACAAGAATCAAAATACCCCGGGAGATTTAGGGTTAAGTAAAGTTACAATCGTCTGTTTTTTTTTTAACCATCTCCTTGCATAGGTGAAGATGAAACCCAAGCCATGGCACAAGCGATGGGAGCGGTATGGTTTCCAAGGGATTGACATGACGGAGGTACTCTCTGAGGAGAGGATAGAGGAGGGTAAGAGGTGGTGGACTCCAGATCATGAGAAGATGGATCTTCTTAATCTATACAGGTCAAGTTCCCATAGCAACGAGGAGAGGGCGATGATCAAGGAGGAGTTTGAGAGGCATGTCCAGAGCCTGAAGCGGAAGAAGAAGTCTAGTGCTGGCTCATAGCGGTTTGCCAGTGGAATGGATTAATATGGACTCTCAAGCTCTAGTGGGGATTTTGAGGTGGACGCTAAAGTCCCTAATTGACATTCTGAACCAACTGGTGGATATCATCTGCATGGTTCGGGAAGGAATATGATTGAATGACTGGATTGTTGAAAAAAAAATGATGGAGAGGAGATTAAAGAGGTAGGGAAGTACATTTCAACGGGCAATCGAGTCGCCTAGTGTGCGCCAGGTGTAAGTTTGCTTTTACAGATCTTGCATCAGTTTGCCGGGCGGAGTGGACTGGTATCCATGTACCAGTAGACTGTAAAGCTCCAGTGGGAATTATTGTAGCTGTGGATACTGTATTTTTTTACTCTCCGTGAGGATGTGCTGGAAAGATGATTTGGTTTAATGGATTGTGAAAAACCCAAATAAAATTAAGCAGTCAGGATTTAAAGGAGAAGTTCACCCTGACAAAAAGTTTATTGTAAAAATAGCAGAAAAAATAATAAAAAATATTGCTGAAGGTTTGAGAAAAATTCATCAAATAATTAAAAAGTTATTAGAATTTCAATTATTTGATTTGTGACGTCATATGCGAGCAGCATTCCTACATAGCGAATGGTAAAAAATCAACGAAATGTCATTTTCTCAGAAAATTGAAAATGGTTTTCACTGTAACTTTTGTATATCAATAGACAAATTGTTTCACACCCGATCATGAAAAGAAAACAAAATTAAGTCATCAGGAACCATACAAAATTTGAAATTCATACATTTTATATTACATAACACATGGGGCAGCTGCTCGTTTATGACGTCACAAATCCAAAATTTTGAACTCTAATAACTTTCTTACTCTTTAACTGATTTTCCTCAAACCTTCACCAATATTTTTTACTATTTTTTCTGCTATTTTTACAACAAAGTTTTCTTCAGGGTGAACTTCCCCTTTAAGGGGAATAAAGTATTTTTTGATCTAGTGCTAGTGCTACTGTCTGTCATTGAAGGGAGGGGGGGTTACCATCCAATCCAGGCCATTTTATTTGAAATGTTAGAATATGAATTTGTTATGAAAAATGGAAGCATATCATTAAAAGCACACTTTGTTTTCAAATTCAGAGATCTTGCATTATCTCATATAAATTCAGAGAGAAAAATCATGATATTTGTCCATCGTCTATCGACAAGTGCTCTTAAGAATCTACAAAACCTAAAAACTTTCCCCAATCCTAATCCTTTGATAGCAGTGATCTCTTTACCTTGGAGTCCCGGGTTCAATACCATGTTGATGTGTTAAAACAAATGTCCTCTTAGAAGTTATTATCCTTCAATCACAAGGTCCCTCTTAGAGGACATAGAGCTGCTGGTCCTTTTTCTTCAGATGATCATCCTTGATAGATGCTCAGAAAAAAAATGTCAGTGGGGACAAATAAATGTATTTTGTACTCTAAAATTCACACCATAGATCTGTGTTTTGACTTGGGATAGTCCAAAATATATCAACATTGATTATGCTTTGATTGATTTCCCTGTACTATTTAATCTTATTCTGATTCATGCAGCAATGCCAAATTCACCCAAGAACAACAAGTGGATTTGAATAAAAAGAGTACAATATGCATTTAATCAAATCATGATCATATGTTTGTGTATAGGTATTCGTATGGGATACTTTATGACAAATAAAAACAACTTTGTAATATACAACCATTCAATGTTCATGTGTTTATCTTATGTCCTTATATTTTCATTGTTTTGTTTAATGGTTTGCTATTAGTTTCAGTAATTTGATATTCAGGAGGGATCTCATTCTGATGAAAAGATGCAACTTGTACAACACTCTTTGAGCAGGTATCACGTAGACTGCAAGCAGACTCGTATTTGACACTTCAACCAATAAAGGGTCTAGAGTGAAGACTAGCCTCCCAAGACTAACAACATGTTTCTACATAGACTCGTGAAACGGTATTACTTGCATAAATATCCAGAATTCCGGAACACTTTTGTTGAAATAGACGCGATGCGGTAAAATATGTTTTCTCATAACCCTCTCTGGGAGGTGATTATTGCCGTGTTCCGCGACACGCAGTGTGAGTTCATCGGATTATTCGCTCTATAGTTACAGGTTGGTTTAATTTTGATTTGGGAAAACATAAACCGTGTTTAATGATTCTTTATAGAAACATGCCCGATTCTCTATGGAAACACGCCATCTGTCTGTGTCAGCCACATTACATAGTGAATCTAGTCTCACTACTTCAGACTTTGCATTATGCACTATGCGCATTGTGAAAACCAAGGGGTCTGTGCCTGCAGACTAGGTATCCCGCTTTAGGCTTCCAAGCATCTTTTCATTGCAGTTTTCCTGCAGTCCCTATTGTTTTGTCAATGGGGACTGCAGGAAATCTGTAATAGGTGCTTGCAGGAATCCTACAGGAAAGATGCGTCTCCAACTGGCACTTTAATTAAAATGTGGGAGCTGAGAGGAAACAAATTCTGGAAGTTTCAAGTGAATTTTGATCACACAGTGCATCCCACAAAAAAAATCTGAATTATTAATCATCATATTTGAATTACAAAAATAATTGACTCATATTTTGAAACTTGGGTCATCTTTTACTGTGATGTACCAGAATTCATAAGAAAAAAGAAACGCATTCAGGAAGTTCATTTCTGCCCTTTGAAGTTTGAATGTATACGACACCTCAATAAATAAAAAATAAACAAGGTTAAAAAAGTTACTCTCGTTTCAAAGCAGTGATTGCATTTTCATAATGCCCAGGAGACAAACTCTATTTCACCGGCTGCCTGCAATAGCATTAAAATTTACTGTAATAAAGATTTGATGCAGGGCTGATCTTGGTAAATTGGGAGTCCTGATTGAGAATTGACCAACTGCAGTGACAAATGTTTCCATTTTAAAACATCAAATGCAAGAATTATTTCAAACTAACACTGCTTTATTGCCCCTTTGTCACTTTTTTCATTAGAGGTGTCATGTCGAAAGGCAGAAATTGTGATTTCATTCTATTTAAATGCCATCATTTGCATATTATGCATGCAATACAGATTTTCATTGATAAAGAATGAACGGTTTAAAAAAATTAAATGGCTAATGAAAAAGGGGAATGTGTGTAATTAAAATTATGAAAACAAGATTAATCTTTCTCAATGTTTTTTTTTCTGGAATGCATTGTAAATGGAGAAGTTTGTTGAGGAATTTACACAACATGTTCCCACAATATTTATTTTCAAGTCATTGGGCAGATGAGATTGGATGTTGAGGGGACAGGGGGGGGGGGCTTGGGGGCCATGGCCCTAAGTTTCACAATCAAGAAAAGAGGGAAAAGAAAGAAGAGTGAAATAAACCTCTCAAAAAAAGTTTGGAAATCTGTGTTTGGCCATTAATTTTTTTCCTACTCCATATTTTAAACAATGCATATTTTACATCAAATCGAAAGATAATTTAATTCTCTTTAAAATGATCCCATGCTTGTTATAATCATGTCATGACGAAAAGAGCAGGATTCAAATGTGTTGGATGAAGTCTGAATTGAAAAGCTGCAAAACGAGCAAAAAGGGTTTGGAAATCTGAGTTTTGACGATTCCTTTCTCCCAACTCCAAATTTTACACAATGCATATTTGATATCATTCAAAAGATCATTTAATTCTCTTTAAGATGATACCATCAACGTTGGATACCATGCTTCTTATGATCATGCCATCACGAAATGAGCAGGATTCAAAAGTGTTGGATGAGGTCTGAATTGAAAAGCTGCAAAACGAGCAGAAATAGTCATGAAGGGTCAATACAGAACATGGTTCTTTTGTCTGTGTCAGTAGAAATGAATATGCATTCAAACCAACCCCCTGCTTCTGAAGTGATGGTTCTGTGAGATAACATGGTTGGTGTCGTTGTTTGAAATACCCATGCATGTTTGTTTGTTATGTTTTTGCTTATGCAGAGGTGTGTTTGATTCCATGTTAATGTTGATGTTAAGGTGCATGAAAACAAAAGAAATTACTGAAGAAACTCACTCATCACCACAGAGAAAAGAACAGTGACTGTCAATTTTGCGTCATTTTGCAACTTTGGAATTTTGACCTTGCCCCACATTTCAAGGCACTGCACCTCCATGTGAATGATAATCATATCATATAGGCTATCATTTTAAAGAAAATTAAATGATCTATTCATTGATATTAATTACACATTGATATTTACTAAAACCGAAGAGGGATTATCGATCAAATTCAGATTTCCAAACTTTTTTTTGAGGAGTTTATATCATTTTCTGAATATTATGTAAAAACCCAGGAACCTATCAAAAAAATTGATTTTTTTTTCAATTGAAGGTCTAAATTTTTGCTTGCTCACTTCTGCCTGCATCATTTTTTTTCCAAGTTAATTATTCCATACATCAATTCTGGCCCTCTCAAAAGTTTTGGCTCATTACACCAACTGTGCCGATCCTTTCCTCGTGCTGATACACAGTAGGTAGCTTGTGTAAAACACTATATACAGGTACAAACAAGTAAAAAAAATAAATAACAATGAAAACTGGCATAAAGCTGAAATAAGTTTATTGTATCCATATAAGAAGATTCTATACATTTAAATTTAAAAACAAAGTTGTACTTTTTTTCAACAAATAAACAGAAGAAGACATCAATTATTCTATTCTTTTGACCATCACGGAGATAGTATAATACACATGTGAAAATGGTAAGAAAGTTGAGAGTATAAAATATATAGAAATTTCTTTTTCTTTTCCATCATGCATTCATTTTGACATATTGCATATTGATTCATTCAATAGACATATACCTGAAGAATAGTTTTCACAACAGAGACATGCTAACCTGATTCAGAAATTACCGGAGTATATTGGTTTAAATTACTATTTAATGGCTCTAAAGATTTCAAAACTACATGTATGTAGGAAATGGGATATGGAAGCTCAATGTAGATTAAAGTTCAGATGGTTTTATGATTATATTATTGACTACAGTAGGGTGACACGAAGCCATCATATTTTTATCTAAACAGCACACTTTGCTATCATACGCTGAATGATACAAAAAAATTTGTTTGTTTTATTTCATGTTACTGCTATATAATCAAGGTTTCTATTTATATGATTGAAGTCATCATATTCACTAGCAGCATACCTTGCCATGTATATGTGGGGAGTTGCTTGTTTCACTTTCATTTTACATGTATATTATATATTAAAATATAGTTCAGCATGTGACAAATCTGAGCGGCGGAAACCATAATTAAAAACTGTACAAAAACATGTACAGCGTACTGTACATACATGTACATGTACACAATTTTGAACATACATGAGCAGATGTAGATCAAAGTTGTAGAGAGAAAGTCATAAACAGATAAAAACTACTGAATGAAGACGACCATCAATTTTAAGTGCATACATGTATATCAGTTATCATGCTTTGGGTGAAAATAATCCTGATTCTCAATGTCTGATGAAAAGAGATGTGGTCAACCCGAATGAAAAAGCAGCAAAGCCAGTGAAACATACTGTACTTGCAGTTAAAAAGCAGATGGTAGATTATAAAACACTTTGAGTACCTTGCTGCGCCCCCCCCCCATCCTGCCACAAGCCCTTGACAGAATTAATACATGTACTGCATTGCAAGAAGTGCCATCCTTGCTTTAGATGTAAAATGTAATATGAGAAGTTGAAAACATTCCCACAATCTACCAGGAAAGTACATATATCATATTACAACAGTGATGGCATGTAAATTCACAACAGACACAGCTTAAATGCTAAAAGAGCTACATGTATGTAGTAGTTATTCACAAAGAATGTATTATTTCAATATACTTGATCATATCCTGGGGATCATATTTGAAAAGAGTCTTGGTCAAGAAAGCACAATTTAGAGACGATTAAAACTGCTGAAGTTTTCTGAAATATTTCAATGGATTGCTTTTATGAATATTTGAAGGAAATCACCCAATATAATAATTTAAATAATACAACACAGATATAGGAATATTTTGAAAAACCATACAACAGATTCACATAAAAACTTCTCAGCAATAAATCTTGCTTTTTACTACTGCTTAATATAACCATATGATGGCCATAATTCAATGGAAAAAGATTCAATATGTTTTTAAATGTGTGTTGTGCAATGCTTATTAACATACTGACAGCATATTGTTAATAATTTTTTATTTAGGCAATGGAAGTTTGTTGCTATTTAAAACATGCTGGAGATATTGATGAGTCCGAATATAAATGAAGAATATAATTGAAGAATCTAGAAATATGTAATAGGATCCGCCTCTGTCTTATCCACTTGGATACTGTGGAAAGTCACATCATCACGGAATGACTTGTGCAGGCGAATGACGACATATCTTTTGTCACCTGTGCCACCGGTGTTGGCCTGGGGAGGGAGAGAGAGATGGGAGCGAGAGAGAGAGAGAGAGAGAGAGAGGGGGGGGGGGGAAGGGGTAGAGAATGGGAAGAAGTGCATTACTTGAATGACAAAAAAAATACTCATTTAAAAATTACATGATCATAGTTTTTTTTAAATAAATAACAAAAAAAGGACTACATTTTAACAAGTGGAATGCCTCTGGCCGTCTCACCTGCATCACGCGATTCAACATAGCAGCAGTGCTGATTTTGAAAACTACTATAACTCGCACAAGATGTTCAGTGATACTTGGTTACTCTTATTTCCATGTTTTATGAACTAGACCAATACACTTTACAGAGATAGGATGGTAATTCAACAAATACCCCCAATGTGGCCAAAGTTCATTGACCTCACATGACCTTTGACCTTGATCATGTGACCTAAAACTTGCACAGGATATTCAGTGATACTGTACTTGATTACTCTTATGTCCAAGTTTCAAAAGTCAGATCAATAAACTTGCAAAGTTATGATGGTAATTCATCAGATACCCCCATTATTGCCAAAGTTCATTGACCTTTGACCTTGGTCATGTGACCTAAAATGCGCACAGGATGTTCAGTGATACTTGATTACTCTTATGTCCAAGTTTTATGAACTAGACCAACCAATTTTAAAAGTTATGATGGTAATTCAACAAATACCCCCAATTTGGCCAAAGTTTATTGACCCTAAATGACCTTTGACCTTGATAATGTGACCTGAAACTTGCACAGGATGTTCAGTGATACTTGATTACTATTATGTCCAAGTTTCATGAATCAGATCCAAAAACTTTTAAAGTTTTGATTGTAATTCAATAGATACCCCCAAATCGGCCAAAGGTCATTGACCCCAAATGACCTTTGACCTTGGTCATGTGACGTGAAACTCATGCAGGATGTTTGGTAATACTTGATTAACCTTATGTCCAAGTTTAATGACCTAGGTCCATATATTTCCTAAGTTATGATGATGACATTTCAAAAACTTAACCTCAGGTTAAGATTTTGATGTTGATTCCTCCAACATGGTCTAAGTTCATTGACCCTAAATGACCTTTGACCTTGGTCATGTGACATGAAACTCTAATAGAATGTTCAGTAGTACTTGATTAACCTTATGGCCAAGTTTCATGAACTAGGTCCATATACTTTCTAAGTTATGATGTCATTTCAAAAACTTAACCTCAGGTTAAGATTTGATGTTGACGCCGCCGCCGTCGCTGTCGGAAAAGCGGCGCCTATAGTCTCACTCTGCTATGCAGGTGAGACAAAAAGGACTGAAAAAAATAAGATGAATTCAAACTAAGAAAAGGAAATTATGTGCGGATAAATATTGAGAATAGTTGCTTTAATGATACTACATGAATTATGTTGTTCAGTAGTGAACACCATATCTACGAAGTAGCCATACTTACCTATTCCCTTAAATGCCATTCGATCGCCACGCTCGAATACACCCGGCAAAAATTTCTCCTATAAAAGGAGAAAAAGTCTGCAACGCAGACTAGAGCCCCGCACGACAAGAGGGAAACCCCGTCCTATACTATAAGTACCTTGCGTGCGTGGCTCACTTCCTCTTTCTTAGGCAAACGAACCTCAGATACAGAAAGAGGGGAGGTGGGAGGGTAGCATAGGTAAGTATGGCTACTTCGTAGATATGGTGTTCACTACTGAACAACATAATCTACTTCAGATACGCCATACTTACCTATTCCCTTAAATGCCAGATTCCCACGGAAACAACTATGGGAGGTGGTCAGGCCAAAGGTCAAAGCCAAGAGGCCCTACAGATCAATTCTATTATACAAGATACTAATGACAAGCTTGTAAAGTTAAACTCATACCTTGGATTAGCGATGGGGACCGGACAGGGTGGCCCTCGCAAACTTGGATTCATCACCGAGGACATCCGAGAGGTAGCAGGATGTGAATGTATTAGCGTTGGACCAATATGCCGCTTTCATTATATCCTCCATGGGTACGCCCTTGAATAAGGCCCAGGAAGCAGCCAAACCTCTTGTGTCATGGGCTCTAACTTTCTGGTGAATGATGACTGGATCACCAGCAGATTTCACTGCCTCCACAATCCAACGAGAGATAGTATCCGGCGAGACAGCCCTGTGAGGGGGAATGAAACTAACAAAAAGTTGATCGGAAGCACGAAATTGTTTAGTCTTATCAAGATACCATTTTAAAGGTAAATGCTAGTTTTGGTAACGATATCAAAATGAGTTCGTACAGAATCCAATGAAATGACCACCAAAGTGTCTGTTTGTATAAATAAAACGCATGTGCCAAAGAATTCTGGAAGAAATTGTGAAATTGCTGAGAAATCAGCAAATAAGCACAGGAATCGGGTAGGGCGTCGGGCCCGACGCCCTAAGCAATAATTATAAATTGTCCCACGTGCGCTTATCTGTGTTGGGGATCTTCGGTGTGAACATTTTTCAGCGTAGATTTCAAGATTTCACAAAGTTCAGTTAATGTAACTGTACCAGATCTAGATCCTCGGTGATATACTGACAATTAAGCCTTGTTTTACAGACTGTCTCATGAAATCAGTGTTTACTGCAACTACTGGAATTTCTCTTTAATGCTCTTACCGGGCACCAAAATCTATCCTCCCTAACTGAAGAAAAGGAACTTATGGATGGTAGAACAATTTCAAGAGGGAGAGAGGACTCCCGTTGGATCTTAGCAAGAAAACGGCCATGAGGAATAAGTCTAATCTTGTTTTTCTCCCAACGAATATGCCCAGGAGCTGTGGTAAGAGCATGGATAGAGCTACGCCTCTGACCAGAAGCCGCTGCCAGAAGGAAAACAGTTTTTATGGTTAAATCCCGCAAAGATGCATTATGCATTGGCTCAAAAGGGGGCTGACTGAGGGAGACTAACACCTGGGGAAGGCTCCAAGCAGGAGCAAGAAGCCTTCTACTGGGTCTGTTAAGAAAGAAGGACTTTAATAACCGTGACAGAAAAATAGACGAGGAAACAGATTCACCATTGTCAAAGCCTTCGTGTAGGACAGCTATGGCAGACCTGTAACCCCGAATAGTATTACATGCCAAATTCTTGTCATACAAAGATATAAAAAATTCAGCAATCTCACCTACAGATGCCCTGCATGGATTAGTCTTAGCCTGCCGACACCATCTCACATAGTGACTGAGTCTGGAGTCGTAGGTTGATCGTGTGGAAGACCGTAAACGTTCTGCTGAGAAATTGGCAGCCCGTTCAGAAAGTCCAGCCTTGATTGCTGCTGCCCTGTAATGGGCCACAGTGTGAGCCTCAGTTTGTTGGGCTCGGGGTAGTAGTGCTGGGTCCCTGGTAGTGTTGAGGCAAATAGATCTATCTGTGGGTTGCCGAAATGATTGAATATCTCCCTGGCCACAGCCTCGTGGAGCATCCATTCCGAGGGGAGATAGCGCCCCCTCGATAAGAAGTCTGCTATGTGATATGTTACCACCGTCTGGTTGTCTGACTTTATCAGGACACACTTTTCCACTATCTCGGATGCAAAGTGTTGGAGGGCTAACTGCACCGCAATCATCTCCAAACTGTTTATGTGAAAATTCATCCTCAGTCTGCAAGGGGGAACTGTATTCACTAAGCTTGCTAAGAGTCCCAGAAAAATCTGCCAAGTCTTCGCAGTCGAGAGACGACTGGACAGGAGTTGCTCCGCGACTGCTCTCATTCTCTGAACCCGGAGGGGAAGGGGGGCTGCCACCTGACTCGGGATGTCTATAAATGCTCCAAGGAAATCCGGAGTCTGAGTTGGAGTCAATCTTGATTTTTCCCAGTTTATGAGAAGGCCTAAATTTGTCGTTAACGCGATTGTGACCTTCAAGTGTCTGAGAAGGGTTTGTTCTGAGGGGGCGAGGATCAACCAATCGTCCAGATAGCAAAAAAAATTTTAACCCCTCTTCTTCTTAGCTCTGCAGCAATTACCCTGACGAGCCTTGTAAAGATGCGAGGAGCAGAGCGAAGGCCGAAAGGGAGGGCCTGGTACTGGTAAGTGTCCCCTCCTATTGCGAAACCTAGGAGATGCTGAGAGGACCTTGCTATTGGAACGTGAAGATACGCGTCCGATAAGTCTATAGATGCCGCCCACTCGTGGGGGCGAAGCAGGGGCAGGATCTTGGAGAGGCATTCCATCTTGAATGGCTTGTTTTCGATGAACCTGTTTAGTTTCTTTAGATTCAGGATCATCCTGAATTTTCCGGACCGTTTCCGAATTAGGAAGACATTTGACAAAACAATCTTTCGGCTGGAGGGCACCTTGGAAATTGCACGCTTTCTCTCCAGTTCGTTGATTTCCCTTAAAAGAGCCTCTCTCGTTTCGAGAGAGTGGGGGAGGGCAGAGGTTTGGTTAATTGTGCGAACGCATCCCGATAATCTGGGTCGATCTCGACCCGATATCCCTCCTGCACTATCCTGAGAATTAATTTGTCTCTTGTTATGAGGCTCCAATTTTTTGCAAAGAAAATGAGCCTTCCTCCTACGGGGGCGTGTAAGTCTGGGGAAAACGGTCCGGCCAAGGAGTCACAAGTGTTTAGGGGGGTACTGAGAACCGCGGGACAATCTGCGTCGACCCCGAAAGGGTGTAGGGGTCCTTTGATTGGTCTGGGGGCTCCTATCCCTGACCTCGCGTTGTGGGGGGCCCTGCGGTTGCTGGTTACTCGGCCCAGAGGCCTGCTGACGTGAGGAGGAACGTTGGCCATAAGAATGTGAAGACAACCTGTACACTGTCTTATCAGCCGTGGAAGAGGCAGAGATGGAAGATTCTAAAACTTCCTGAAAACGACCACTGAAAAGGTCATCCCCCAGGCTGGCAGTCTTTCGAGTAGTCGAGTAGCATTTTTTTCAATCTGAAGTAGGTCAATGACCTGTGAACGTCTTGCTCTCGTGCAAAGTATGGCCGTTCTCGACGCCTGTTCAAACTGGTATTCTGCAATCTTCATAACACACTCCCATATGTCTCTGCGATCCTCTGGGGAGATACCTAGTCTCTCAGATTCCCGAAAGGCTGTCAAAAGATATGTGTGATAGGTTGCTAGGCGCATAGATGCCCTGGCTGCCTGGTCAATAGAGGTCAACTGACTCTCCATACGCTTAAATCTACGTGACCCGAGTGGATTCTGATTAGAGTAGCGCGATCTCTTAGCCTTAGCATCACCAACACAAAAGGCTGCATCTGGGACTGTGGGAGTCTTGAAAGCGTGCTTAAAGTCTCGTTCCCCAAAGCGAAAGTGCTTCTTAACCACTCTGTTGGTAGGACGTAAGTCCCTTCCCCTGTCATTAAGGTAATTCAGGCAGGATGAGAAGGGTTTGTCAAGCTTCACCGCAGCCGAGTTGACAGATTGTCTCCCAAGCTCCGAATCGAGACAGAAAATAGGCTTAGATTCCTCTGAGTCGGTAGTCTCTGCCTTAAGCTGGGGGCAGTATTTCGTAATCAAATCTGCAGCCGAAACAGGCTTGCTTTCTACGCTATCGTGGCGAGAGCTGGGGGTGGAAGCAAAAATAGCTGAAGAAAAACCCTCACTAATCACTGAAACCCCCTCCTTCTCATAACGACCGCTAGCAATGCTCTGTCTCTCTGATCCTGAAGTGGAAAGTTGAGACAGCAAAGAGTCTGCCCATTTTCGCTTGCGGGATGCTATGGGCCGATGGTAGCCATATTCAGAGTTTGAATCATCCTCATTTATATCAATAGAGGGAGCATGACAGGTACTCGGGCTTCTCCCCCGAGTACGGCTTTCAATGTCCCGTTGTCCTGGCCGTGGCCGCTTCGACGGTAATCTGTCACGCCTCAGCGGCCCGTCCGGCGTCGGGGCGCCTGGGCTGTCGGGACGAGTTTTGGTCTGCGCCGCTGATCTGGTAGGGGCGCTGGTGTCGCCTGCAATCGGCTGATTCGACAAGTTCATACATTTTTGCGCCGCCTGGAACATCTTCATGAACCATGCCGCCGAGGCAATGTCCGTGTCGTCAGGGGGATGAAAACCCGTTTTTACGTCCTTCCCTGATTCCCCCATCTTCGCTTTCTTGGTGACGGGAATCGTCTCGAATTTATCCGAGTCGTCCATAGAAAACTCGGCCCCCTTAACCTTCGGTATCTTTCCCAGTAAGGTGACGGACGTCCCGAGGGTTAATTCGTCCGGAGTAGGGGTTTTAGCTGTCTTCCCCTTGGGTTTGGCCTGGGAGGGGGTCTTGACTTTTCCTTTGAGGGGGATTTTGAACCCTGTACCTCGTTTAGACCTGGCTATATTGGGGGTTTTCTTTCCTCCATCATCTTTCATAGCTCCAGTTGTTTGGCTCATTATGGTGGATAATATAGACGTGGGGCCTGAAACGTACCTCCGTCTGGTTATGGCTGTGGGATCGGATGAGGCGTGGGTACCGAGACCTCTGCCTACTTCTGTGATGAGACGTGGGTTCTGAGACCTCTGTCTACTTTTGTAATGAGACGTGGGTTCTGAGACCTCTGTCTACTTTTTGTTATGAGACGTGGGTTCTGAGACCTCTGTCTACTTTTGTAATGAGACGTGGGTTCTGAGACCTCTGTCTACTTTTTGTCCCGAGACGTGGGTGACCAGATTTCACAAAATGAAATACGGGACAATTGACAAAAGATCAACAAAGAAGCCCACACAAAGTGTTAGACTTGTGAAAAAAATATTAAGAATCAGAAGGGAAGGTGAACGAAAGAATGAAGGAGAAAAATGAAAGAGATGAATTGAGAAGGAAAGAAAATAAAGGAAAACATAAAAAATAGCAGAAAGTTAGAATAAAAGAAGGATGAAAGAAAGAATAAAAGAGATAAAAAAGTTTTCCGTAATTCTTTGAAATGAATAAAGAAAGAGAAAGAAAGGAAGGGAAGGTGAATATAATATGTGTGAAAGACAAAATAAAGGAGAGAATTAGAGGGAAAAAGGGTAAGAAAAAGAAAGAGGAAAGAAACATGTTTAGTTCATTCTTCGAAAGAAAAAAAGAAAACAGGAAGGAAGGGAAAGAAAGAAAGAATAAGGGGGAAAATAAGGACAAAAAACAAAGAAAGGAAGAAAGAGAGGGAGGGAAAATGAAGGGAGGAGAGAACGAAAACAGAGAAAATAATGGAAGGAGAGAAAGAACGAAAATAAACATGAGAGGCAGAGGGAAGGAAGCCAAGGTAATTATAAAGAAAGAAGGGAATAAGAACAAGGATATTTGATAAAGAAGGAAAGTAAGAGAAAGAAGGAAAGAAAGAAAAATGAACAGAGAGAGAAAAAGGAAAATGCTTAGGAAAGAAAGATAGGAAATAAAGTTAGATGGAACAAAAAAGGGCATGCAGGAAGGCTAGGGTGGAAAAGAAAGAAAAGGGAAAAAGTTCAAACTTCAAGTAAACAAAAAAAATCCAATCATTTGATAAAAATCATACTTTTATTTGGTGTTTTTTAAATGTATTTTAAAAATTTCAAAAAGTAAATGTTTTAGAAATGAATAAAATCTTTCAAATTGAAACATTATTGTCAAACTTAAAAATTAGATGAAACATCGCGGCATCGTACACACCAAAACTCCAAACGAAAGCTGAAACAACTAGATCTAGATTCTAGTTATGAAAACTCAATAACTTGTTCCTCCCATTACATCTCCAAATAATTAATCTGAGAATCCATAGTACAATGATAAGAATATTCCCCCGATTTTATGATTATTTTGGTGGAAAAACTATTTATCACGTGAGATTGTTTGCACCACTGAGAATTTGCTCCGATCCTACATGCCTAGCCTAGCTATAGTAGCCTGTCACACACAGGCAGGAGGCCAGTTCGTTTGCAATTTATTGGGTTAGCAAGAAAATCACCGCAGAACTTGCAAGAGTTTACAGTTATCGATTTAATTGTTGTCCCTGCTTCGTCATCTGTTGCTTATTTAATGGAAATTCGTCACTTGTAAATGTATTTACTACATTTTTTATTTCAATATTCTGAAATACGGGACAAATAGGCGTCCCGGGAAGGGTTTGTCGGGACGCCGGGACAAAGGAGCAAAATACGGGACAATCCCGGCAAATACGGGACGTCTGGTCACCCTGCCCGAGACGTGGGTTCTGAGACCTCTGTCTACTTTTGGGAAGTCTTTTACTGTTTGGGTGTATAGAAACTCTAACTGAGCGTAAGCGCCACACAACCGTTAGGTTCGGGCGCCGGCAAAAGAAAGAGGAAGTGAGCCACGCACGCAAGGTACTTATAGTATAGGGCGGGGTTTCCCTCCTTGTCGTGCGGGGCTCTAGTCTGCGTTGCAGACTTTTTCTCCTTTTATAGGAGAAATTTTTGCCGGGTGTATTCGAGCGTGGCGATCGAATGGCATTTAAGGGAATAGGTAAGTATGGCGTATCTGAAGTAGATTACCCTCAAATACCAAGCTTATTTTTTTTATTGCAGTACATTATTCACTGCTTTCACAGACAAGCTTTAATACATGTATATTCCTACAAAATGGTGTTTCACTCTGAATGAAACTAATGAATGAACAGTTACGAACTATGGGAAGAATATTTAAATAACTACTGAGCTAATATCTATCATTCTGTTTATTCTTCTGATTCTTTTTTTTATACAGTCAGTGTGAAATATAGCTTTAGAAGATATGAAAATGCCTCATGGGAAATATTTTCAGAGAGTGAAAATCTGAACCAATGTTTTGAATCAATATGATAGGAAAGATTTTCTATTAACCACCATTTTGAAAGAAGTTCTCCAGACTGAAAATTATGTGACTTTTATGTAATTTATATGCCATTGTAAATTTTGAATGTCTATCTGCAGATCAAATATCTCACTTGAACAAAACATCAGAAAAGGAATAACAAACTACACTGCAAAGATTTGCACGTGTGAACTCCAAATTATTGATTTTCACCTTCAAGTTCTTGACTACATGTACGTACCAATGACCTATGTAAAACAATCATTGCTGAAATTATTTCATGACAGGGGAGACAAGTTTTACACACGTGTACATGGATAGAGAATTATGATTTTATGTCAATAAAATAAGAAAAAAAGGGACTTGACATCTTTAGCCTACCTTAATTAGAGCTTTACATGTACAGATGGCATATAACTATTTTCACAAAATATTGCTGAACTTTAAAATCAAATATCAAACTTCATTATTTTTCATCAGATTTTGATGAGGTTTTCAGCATTTTGCTTGTTGAATTTTATTGTTTATTATATTTTTTAAATTAAAGTTACATTTGACACTTAATAAAAAAGGACACATTGAATTAGGCCTTTTTTAACGTGGATGACCATGCCACTATGGGTACAAATTTTGGGGTGATTTTTAAAGGCAATTACATGTATTTAACAGGGGTGACAATGGCTTATTTGTATCTTCCTTTAAAGTATAACACTTTTTTTTGGTAGTCCCAAGAGATTTTACTTGGCAGACTCAAACCGTATATTCATAATCATTCCTACATGTTTGACACATACCTTTATGAAATAGTTGACTCCATTCACAAGTTGGGTTGCATATGCTACAGGTGTCAATTCATCAAATTTCCTTCCTGCCTTTAGCTCTGCATCGGGCCTTACCTGCATGAAAATAATAGAGATTTGGGGTTGGCTTGGTTACATCTTGGGGTTATCTCCATACACATTTTACAACCATACATACATGTAGTTTACCATCAAAGTAGAAAAGGTTAACAATAATCAGAAAACAAATGGCATAATCAATAATTGTAGACATTTTTTTGTGAAACAAACCCAAATACAATGTATGTACATGAATTTATGAAAAAAAATGCAGGCCTGTTGTGACCGTCAACTCGAGCTAAACTTTAATTCATTATTGGTTATGATTTACTGATTACTATCAATAAACTAATTGCAAAAGCTTAACAATATTAGACAACAAAGTACACTATACCTGAAATCCTGATGAAGACATTGTTTGTCATTTATACTGAGAATAACGAAATTAACTATGAAATTTACATTATGCGGGAGACCACCATCTCAAAATCAATCTCAAAGCATGAAACTGAGAGCATTCAATAAACGTTATGCATTTATTCATTCATTCATTTATTCAATTTTTCCAACAAAATTTATAAGCAATAATTACAATAAATAAAATATAACATCAGAAAATACAAATGACATAAATATTCAAATAAACCAAATATAAAGAATATACACCTGATACAGAAGATAATATATCAAAAATCTTGGAAAAACGGAGTGGTCCATTTATATGACTGTATGTGATGTACAGAGTACAGCATATAATACACCCATAATTTTGGTAATTGGAGCTAATATTGTAGCAACATGATATTTAAATTGAGGTTATCCACACATGAATAAGAAAAATATAATTTCATGAATTTCTTGAAAGCAAATTGTAGGGTACAGAAGTACAAGTAGAATGAAATAGCAGCTTGCATTAAGGTGCATACAAATATCTTTTATTGCACAAGAATGATCTCCTGTGCTATCTCAATTGTCAATTTGGGGAAGAGAGAATGTTAATGAACAGATGGTGACCTTAGAGCTAAATGTACTGGTGATTGAAGTCAATGGTCTACGGAAGATCATCACAAAGTCATTAATATATTTCCACTACTCATACAGTGGTACACAGCTTTTATTAGGTCAAGATTTAAATCTGCTTTTACTTGACTAAAAACAGCAACAAACATTAATTTTCTTTAATATTAATATAATTACAATGATGATGATGATAATGATTAGGTCAAGATTTAAATCTGCTTTTACTTGACTAAAACAGCAACAAACATTAATTTTCTTTAATATTTATATAATTACAATGATGATGATGATAATGATGGTGATGATGATGATAATAACAATAATACAACAATGATGATAATGATATAAAATAATCCTAATAGTAAAAATAGCAAAAGGTTGGAAATTCACACTTTTGAGAAGTGATTTTTATTTATCATTATTTTTTTTATTGCATTGCAAACATGTATTGTATGTGCACACATAATGTACAATGTCTTGATTACAGGCTCATTTTGCCATTACTCTTAATCTTAGATTGAACAGAATGAATAGAATGAGAATGGTACTGAAAAACAATACCCTACACAAGGCTCGACATTAGCGGTGGCCCGGTGGCCCGGGGCCACCAAAAATTCATCTCGGGCAACCATTATTGAAAAAATGTTAAGTTTTGGTGGCCCGAATCGGGCAACCAATAATTTTCAAAGTAGCGCAATTTTTCTCCCGATTTTGCATGCATTTATCAACCTTCTACAGTTAAAATTGCAAGCCAATTCGTTATGCGCCTTTTTTGTTAATCTACACACAAATACACACACACAAAGAGTGCATAGTCATGACAGTATGTAGGCCTACCGCTAGCATACAGTAACTATTATTCAGCCGGCCGTGCCGGCTGTCTGGCTGAGCTTTGCATGCATGAAACCAATGCAGCTAGCTGTGCACGAGCAGACTATTCAGACCCAGGGAGCTGCGATACGAAATGTTACTGCTAAGAAATCTTCCCAGAACTTTGGAAATCTACGTCAAAGTCACATTTTACACCAATGAAATGCCCTTCTACAGTCCATATTACTGAAACCTGATTAATAGAAAGCATTAAAAGGAGGAATTATGACCTCTCTTTTGACTCAAAAAGACCGATTTCCAAATGCATTAATACACATAGGTGAGTACATCACAGTCCCATATGTGCATTTGTATGTATGTTGATATTTGGTTTATTTCGAAGCTGTGTCTCTTTGAGCCAAAAATAAATAGGCCACTCTTTCTTTCTTGTTTACAAATGACTTCTTAAACCACTCTTAAGGAAGTAAATACTTTGGGAAGGCATTTCATTGATATGACATGTGATTTTTTTTCCATCATTTTGTCAAATATAGGGAAGAAATTGTCTCACTGTTTTTTCCAGATAACTTTTTTTGCCATTTTATTTTTTTCTTTCATTTTTTTCAGTGATTAAACCATTTATACCCCTTCCCATTGAAAATACCTGATTAAAGAACATGTTTCTACTGAATAATAATAATTTTCCCCATTTTTTGATAATTTTGTTTTATTTATTTTTCTTAAATTTTCTTTTGTTTTTCTCAAAATTTTTTTTATGACCTGTTCTTTGTTTTTTCTTTCTTTATTTTTTCTTTTGTTTTATGCAAAGTAAAATAACAGCAAGCACGATTTATATACAAGATGTACAAAGAATAGTGGTACGTGTTAGTGATTGCAGAATACTTCAGTTTGTTTTATTCATTTTTAATTAATGTTTTTCTTTATATTTTTCGGGCCACCAAACTTTATTAGTGGGCCACCAAAAAAAATTATTTGAAGGTTTTGGTGGCCCGAACGGGCCACCACCAAAAAAAGTTAATGTGGAGCCTTGCCCTACATGTATACCCAGTGCAGTATATCATGTACATACACTACAGTAAAGTCAGACAAAATATTATTTTTTGTTTATGTTTGAGAGCTGCTTTCCACAACTTACCGTAATGCCTAAATCTGCAACATTGAATAAGCTTTAACATTCCGATGAATTGGAATTTTCAGTGCTCTCTTTTTTTTAGTTTCCGGGGCTCTCCTAAGCATTTGAACTAAATAACCCCCAGCCCCTGAGTAATTTGATATCTTAGACTATTTGGTCTGTATTCTAAACTCTAGTATTTATAACTTAAAGCCCTGAAAGTCACTGCTTAAACCATGTCCCAAACACATGTAGGCTACATGTATGTGGTTCAAAAGTGGGTAGCTATTAAAGAGTGCCATATTGTCCTACTATTAGTTAAGTATTTGATTTTACAATTAAAATCAAGTTTCTGCATATAAAAGCAAATGAAATAACAAGAGAAATGCACAAATACTGTACACATGTGTACAATGCATTGAGTACAACAATGCTCTAATAAGAAAATTCATATTTTATTAAAAAATTTCTTCATGAAATCTATCTTAAATAATCCTATCCCAGTGTTGAGAAATACTTCCAAAATTCATTTTGCCCAATTGATTGTGGGCCCGGCACACACTGTGCAGTGCCAGAAATCATTGGATCTCTTAACGTCTTTTTGGTCTGATGCAGCTGGGGACTGACCTCCCGGTTGCACTTTTGTGAGTCGGACAATCTACCAACTGAGCCAACACACTGGTTTGGCTTCTCATTATTTTAGCAGACTTAGATCCTGTTCTCATTTTCTCAGTACCATCCTAAAACTAGTTTTACTGGAAACTAATCATGGAAACTAGTAATGAGAACGGCCGAAGTGGTCTTGGAAGCTATCTTCCAAACCGGTTTGGAAAACCACCTAGCAATGAAGTTTTCAAGATCGCTCTGACTCAATAACTGGTTTCAGTGTAAGTGAGGAGACAACCCTTCCTCAGGAAGCAATTTTCGCATATTTTGTGTGCGCTACTCAACATACTGTGTGTTGAATGTTTAAATGCGGGTCTGTGGTTTCGAATTTCACGCAAAACATGTCAACCCACTGAGAGCATTCCTGGAGCAACAAGACAAGATCGCTAAACAAAACTTTTTTTGTTTTACAAAACTTTTTTTACAAACTGGTTTCCAGTAAACAAGTACTGAGAACAAGATAGATCTACATACATGTAAACCAGACTCGAGCCCTGGCATGCCTGGCCTGGGAGCATATCATGAAAGGACTTGTCAGTGTCACTAAGCTCATTGTCACACGTATTATCAAAGTTTACATAGTTAGTAACACTAACACTGCATAAGGCGGCAGTGTATACAGCCACACGCGTGTGTCTTTACCATCCAGCCACACGCGTGTGGTTATATCCAGAACACCTATCTGTGGATACCGCCACACGCCGCCAGTAATAACAGTAAAACACGTATGTAGGTCTGACCGTCTATATCACGATCAAAATAACCTCATTTCTTCATTAAATTCTTACATTCTAAACCCCTTTGATATCCTTAGATCGTTTCAATTTCATTCTCACCGTCTTCTCTCCTTGCTTTTCTTGTCTTGTTACAAACGGTCGTCTGTTTAACAGCAAATTCTCTTTTTCTACTTGTGTCGATTCTGGCTTCCTTCGCGGTGGCAGACCCATACAGCGTTAGCGCAGCGCAGTAGTAGACATACACAGTTTGGGTTTCGTACGTACGCACGTACGCGCACATAGCCTAGAGTCAGTAGAGAATCGACACAAGTAGAAAAAGTGTGGAAATTTGCTATTTAACAGGCGGCCTTTTGTAACAAGACAAGAAAAGCAAGGAAAGAAGACGGTGAGAATGAAATTGAAACAATTTAAAGAAATCAGAGTGGTTTAGAATGTAAGAATTTAATGAAGAAATGAGGTTATTTTGATCGTGATATAGACGGTCAGACCTACATACGCGTTTTACTGTTATTACTGGCGGCGTGTGGCGGTATCCACAGATAGGTGTTCTGGATATAACCACACGCGTGTGGCTGGATGGTAAAGACACACGTGTGTGGCTGTATACACTGCCATACTAGTCCGGCAGCCCAGGAGGTTTATTCAACCGAAAGCCGGACAAGCAAATGACCCCATAGCTGGATGGCATGGACCTTGAAGTTTACAAAAATGCATTGCTGCCGGGTTCTATGCGTGGTCTTCCCTCCGAAATGACGTAATATATGACGTCACTACAAAATGGCCCTATTTCACAATTTTTCAGACATTGTACACATAGCATGAAGTCAAGGGAGAATATCTCAGCCAAATCACGCTTGTTTTGTATGAAACTTTCACAATGTATTGTTCGAGTAGTGCACAAGAGATATGCAAAATTTCACGAACAGAAATTATTGTTTACATATGCAAATTACGTAATGAAATTTGCATATCATTAGTTTTGGAGATTTCTCGCATAAAAAATTGTCAAAAATCGATTTAGAAATTTATTTTCTTTTGTAGTGTACTTTATTTGATATTTTTTCTCTCAAGCATAATATCATTGTCTTCATCTATATCTCTACTTTAAGAAAATATATAACAGTAATTGAAAAAGACATTATAGACTGGGATTTCAGCCCCCTTTCCAATATGGTGCGCACGTAGAAATCGTGCGTTTTTGGCCTATTTTCACCATATGGCTGACGTGTGCGAACGATATGCCTACTTTATTGATGTTTCCTGCATTTTGCATGATATTAAATCTTCCAAACAACATATTTTCTTCTTCATTATGTCTCTGGTGATCAATCAATGATTTCAGCAAAAATTGATTGCCCACTGGGCAGTCTATATGCTACGTTTTCAGCCTAGTTTTCAACAACGAACCTATACAATGTAAGACTGCATCGTTGTAGTCGAGCCGGATAAGAGGTTCCTGTGTACCATCAAAATACTTTTCACTCAATTTTTCAATCAACGTTTTGGTATTTGTCTAAACTGTCTCGTTAATGAATCTTGATGTTCCCTTCCCAAAATCGTGTCCAACGGGGTTCAAAATTGATATCTTTGGCGGCCCTCTTGGACTTTTTTAAAATGAAAATCAATTATTTTCATATTTTATTGCACAGAGTCTGACAATGGGACAATCTTTTAATCAATACGCATTTCTCTATGATTGGGATAGTAGAAATCGATTTAATTCGTTTTCTGATGATATATTTTGAAATAAAATTTATCCCGAAATGGGCATGATTTTGGTCAAAAATTTGCATGTGCATTGATATCTATCTGTTCAATCATTAACATCAACAACTATTTCAAAATATCAGCATTCGACACGAAAGAGGATATAATATACCGATAATACTGTAACGCTTCATGACAATATGTATGTCTTTATTTGCTTAGTTAAAGGGCAAATACCATTATTATCCATTTATTGGAAAATATGCCACTTTGGAGCCCATATTAAGGCAAAAAAACGTTTCTGATATGGAATAAAGCCACTTTCATTCTTTTTAAACTACATGGAGATAAGAAGGGTAGAGTTTCCTCTATCTGCTACTAGCATACTGAAGCATACCCCTTCAGGAAGCGTCGAAATCACCCACCCTTTTTCATATTTTACCTATTTGTGGGAAAATATGCTTTTTCAAGCCCCCATTGAGGCAAAAAGTGTTGCTGCTAGGTAGTAAAACTACTTTTATTGCTTTTAAACTATATGGAGACGAAAGAGTAGAGTTTCCTCTATCTGCTACATATAAAGAGGTGTTGGCATATTGGAACATACCCCCCTTATGGGGTCGCCGAAATCACCTACCCTTTTCCATATTTACCTATTTATGGGAAAATATGCTATTTTCGAGCCCCCATTGAGGCAAAAGGTGTTTCTGCTATGTAGTAAAACTACTCTTAGTGCTTTTAAACTATATGGAGACGAGAGAGTAGAGTTTCCTCTATCTGCTACATATAAAGAAGTGCTGGTACCATAAAGCCTACCCCCTTTAGGAACTGCCAAAGTTACCCGCCCCTTTTACGTAATTTGCAAAATCATGGGAAAATATGCTATTTTCGAGCCCCCATTGAGGCAAAAAACGTTTCTGATATGGAATAAAGCCACTTTCTTTCTTTTTAAACTACATGGAGATAAGAAGCGTAGAGTTTCCTCTATCTGCTACTAGCATACTGAAGCATACCCCTTCAGGGAGCGTCGAAATCACCCACCCTTTTTCATATTTTACCTATTTGTGGGAAAATATGCTTTTTCAAGCCCCCATTGAGGCAAAAAGTGTTGCTGCTATGTAATACGGCCACTTTCATTGTTTTTAAACTATGTGAAGACAAGAGTAGAGTTTTCTCTATCTGCTACAAAAAAGGTGTGCTGTTACAGCAAAGCCTACCCCCTCTGAGGACTGCTAAAGTTACCCGATAATTATACGTATTTTGCCCATTAATGGGAAAATATGCTATTTTCGAGCCCCCATTTGGGCAAAACGTGCTTCTGCTATTTAGTAAAACCACGTTTATTATTTTCAAACTATATGGAGACAAAAGAGTAGAGTTTCCTCTATCTGCTACATATAAAGAGGTGTTGGCATATTGGAACATACCCCCTTAGGGGGTCTCCGAAATCACCTACCCTTTTTCCATATTTTACCTATTTATGGGAAAATATGCTATTTTCGAGCCCCCATTGAGGCAAAATGTGTTTCTGCTATGTAGTAAAACTACTTTTATTGCTTTTAAACTATATGGAGACAAAAGAATAGAGTTTCCTCTATCTGCTACATATAAAGAAGTGCTGGTACCATAAAGCCTACCCCCTTTGGGAACTGCCAAAGTTACCCGCCCCTTTTACGTAATTTGCAAAATCATGGGAAAATATGCTATTTTCGAGCCCCCATTAAGGCAAAAGGTGTTTCTGCTATGTGGTAAAACTACTCTTATTGCTTTTTAGCTATATGGAGACGAAAGAGTAGAGTTTCCTCTATCTGCTACATATAAAGAAGTGTTGACATATTGGAACATACTCCCCTTGGGGGGTCGCCAAATTCACCTAACCTTTTTCCATATTTACATATTTATGGGAAAATATGCTATTTTCGAGCCCCCATTGAGGCAAAAGGTGTTTCTGCTATGTAGTAAAACTACTCTTATTGCTTTTAAACTATATGGAGACAAAAGAGTAGAGTTTCCTCTATCTGCTACATATAAAGAAGTGCTGGTACCATAAAGCCTACCCCCTTTAGGAACTGCCAAAGTTACCCGCCCCTTTTACGTAATTTGCAAAATCATGGGAAAATATGCTATTTTCGAGCCCCCATTGAGGCAAAAGTTGTTTCTGCTATGTGGTAAAACTACTCTTATTGCTTTTAAACTATATGGAGACAAAAGAGTAGAGTTTCCTCTATCTGCTACATATAAAGAGGTGTTGGCATATTGGAACATACCTCCCTTGGGGGGTCGCCAAATTCAACTACCCTATTTCATATTTTAATTATTTATGGGAAAATATGCTATTTTCGAGCCCCCGTTGAGGCAAAAGGGGTTTCTGCTATGTAGTAAAACTACTCTTATTGCTTTTAAACTATATGGAGACGAAAGAGTAGAGTTTCCTCTATCTGCTACATATAAAGAGGTGCTGGTACCATAAAGCCTACTCCCTTTTGGAACTGCTAAAGTTACCCGCCCCTTTTACGTAATTTGCAAAATCATGGGAAAATGTGCTATTTTCGAGCCCCCATCGAGGCAAAATGTGTTCCTGCTATGTAGTAAAACTACTCTTATTGCTTTTAAACTACATGGAGACGAAAGAGTAGAGTTTCCTCTATCTGCTACATATAAGAGGTGTTGGCATATTGGAACATACCCCCTTAGTGGGTCACCAAAATCACCTACCCTATTTCATAATTTGACTATTTTGGGGAGAATATGCTATTTTCGAGCCCCCGTTGAGGCAAAAGGGGTTTCTGCTATGTAGTAAAACTACTCTTATTGCTTTTAAACTATATGGAGACGAAAGAGTAGAGTTTCCTCTATCTGCTACATATAAAGAGGTGCTGGTACCATAAAGCCTACTCCCTTTTGGAACTGCTAAAGTTACCCGCCCCTTTTACGTAATTTGCAAAATCATGGGAAAATGTGCTATTTTCGAGCCCCCATTGAGGCAAAATGTGTTCCTGCTATGTAGTAAAACTACTCTTATTGCTTTTAAACTACATGGAGACGAAAGAGTAGAGTTTCCTCTATCTGCTACATATAAGAGGTGTTGGCATATTGGAACATACCCCCTTAGTGGGTCACCAAAATCACCTACCCTATTTCATAATTTGACTATTTTGGGGGAGAATATGCTATTTTCGAGCCCCCATTGAGGCAAAAGGTGTTTCTGCTATATAGTAAAACTACTCTTATTGCTTTTAAACTATATGGAGACGAAAGAGTAGAGTTTCCTCTATCTGCTGCATATAAAGAGGTGTTGGCATATTGGAACATACCCCCCTTATGGGGTCGCCGAAATCACCTACCCTTTTTCCATACTTTACCTGTTTATGGGAAAATGTGCTATTTTCGAGCCCCCATTCAGGCAAAAAGCGTTTCTGCTATATGGTGAAGCCAGTTTCATTCTTTTGAAACTACATGGAATTAAAGGAGTAGACTTTCTTCAATCTGCTGCTAATAAATGGTTGCACAGCAAAGTCTATCCCCTCCGGGGGTTCCCAAAGTCACCCACCCCTTTTCCATATTTTTTCCAATATGGGGAAAATCTGCCAATCTTGGAGCCTCTAAAGAAGGTAGCAGTCGATGTACCGCACTTTTTTTTACATGTAGCTGATAGAAAAAAATGCCTCTTCTTTTATTTCAAAGTGGTTTCCAAAATCAAAGCTAGCTTTACTATATAGCAGAAATGCCCTTTTGTCTGATTGGGGGCTCAAACATTGCATTTTTTACAATAAAGAATGAAAATAGACATATGTAACTGATAAAGAAGATCCTACTTTGTCATCTTTATGTGGTTACAAAACAAAAACAAGGGCTTTACCGCAAGGCAGAAACACTGTTTGCCTCAAAATGACTAATTTTCCGAGAAACTGGCAAGATACGAAAAAAAGATTGGGTGACTTTGGCAGCCCCCTGAGGGTTAGGCTTTGCTATGCCCCAATTTCTTTATATGTAGCTGATAGAGAAAAGTGATTTAAAGGAAAAAATTACATACTCAAAACAAAATGTTACCACATTGGGGGCTCCGAAAAGCACGATATCATAATAGTCAAGCTATGGATAATGGTATGGTACTGTATGTAACATTTACTGGTTCTTGTGGGACTATGCTTTAAGGTGCCCGAGAGTAATTGCATGCAAAATGAAAATGCAGAGCAATGCCTCGAACTTCTATCTTTTTCAAGAGATTTAATCATCATAAAAATTGCTTTGTGTAGAAAATGTCTTTTACCATCATACACATGATACAAGTAATACATACCTTTCTATCGATCGCTAAGTACGTTATTTTCTGCATGTTAGGCACATCAACAAAGGCGATCGGATGCAAGATGAAACAGATAGATGTCAATGCACTTTAACATTTTGGTTCAAAATTTTTGATGAATTCTTTTTTTAATATATTAACCGGACTAATCAGCGACGATATTAAAACAATTTCAACCGATTTCTACTATCCAAATCCTAGTGAAATGCGTATTGATTTAAAATTTCCCATTGTCAGACTTTGTGCAATAAAATATGAAAATAATTGATTTTCATTAAAAATGTCCAAGAGGGCCGCCAAAGATATCAATTTTGAACTCCGTTGGACACGATTTTGGGAAGGGAACATCAAGTTTTATTAACTAGACACTTTAGGCAAATACCAAAACATTGAGTGAAAAATGTTTTGATGGTACATAGAAACCCCCTTATCCGACTCGACTACAACGATGCAGTCATACATGGTATAGGTTCGTTGTTGAAAACTAGGCTGAAAACGTAGCATATAGACTGCCCAGTGGGCAATCAAATTTTGCTGAAATCATTGATTGATCACCAGAGACATAATGAAGAAGAAAATATGTTGTTTGGAAGATTTAATATCATGCAAAATGCAGGAAACATCAATAAAGTAGGCATATCGTTCGCACACGTCAGCCATATGGTGAAAATAGGCCAAAAACGCACGATTTCTACGTGCGCACCATATTGGAAAGGGGGCTGAAATCCCAGTCTATAATGTCTTTTTCAATTACTGTTATATATTTTCTTAAAGTAGAGATATAGATGAAGACAATGATATTATGCTTGAGAGAAAAAATATCAAATAAAGTACACTACAAAAGAAAATAAATTTCTAAATCGATTTTTGACAATTTTTTATGCGAGAAATCTCCAAAACTAATGATATGCAAATTTCATTACGTAATTTGCATATGTAAACAATAATTTCTGTTCGTGAAATTTTGCATATCTCTTGTGCACTACTCGAACAATACATTGTGAAAGTTTCATACAAAACAAGCATGATTTGGCTGAGATATTCTCCCTTGACTTCATGCTATGTGTACAATGTCTGAAAAATTGTGAAATAGGGCCATTTTGTAGTGACGTCATATATTACGTCATTTCGGAGGGAAGACCACGCATAGAACCCGGCAGCAATGCATTTTTGTAAACTTCAAGGTCCATGCCATCCAGCTATGGGGTCATTTGCTTGTCCGGCTTTCGGTTGAATAAACCTCCTGGGCTGCCGGACTATACTAGTAATAGGCCTTACCGGTACAAATTTTCAAAGATTTTTAACTAAAAAACTAAAAATAAAACAAATACAAATCATGATTGAAAATAGTTGAAGAAATTAGTATTGGGGAGGCCAGTATTGGAATGTTAATTCACTATCTTTTTAAAAGTATACTTGCCTTATCAAGCAATCCCTGAATTAGATTCTTATCTTCGGCGCTAACTAAACCATTTTCAAGCGACGTCACGCCTGTCATCCCACCCACTCGCTTCTGTTCCGCCATAGCTGCCCCGATGATTCCAAGCAATAGAACCCCCAACAACACCAGCTTGTTCGCTGTGATATGATAGAAAGAAGATCGAAATAAAGAGTCGTTCGATGTGGTGGTCATTGCACGAATATTCTTCACTGAAACTCGGAAATGAAACGTTGACCTAGTTGGGCTTTATTGTCTGTGTTTCTTCGACTTCGAACAGGAATTATATTATTTGACTTGAGAGATGTTTGTTTTCGTGTTACAGTGCAGTACAGCTGCTAATCACAGTCACATGACCAGTGTTTCCAAGCTAGTCTTTATCACATTCGTTTATAATCTTTGGTCAAACACATAAAGTTCTTCTAATAAAAACTGTACTTGGATCCCTACTATTTTATTGGATTTTTTTATATTGCTGTGATTGCTATTTTTCAATATCTGATTCCGGATTAGGACATAATGTTGTGCATCACATTATAATACACTATATTGGGTCTAGGATATAAAGACTAGCAATATGTTGCTGAGGATGAGTTCAGTGAGATTTGGGCACAAAGTGCCAGTGGCGTATCAAGGAAAAACGTTGCCCGGCCCGGGGGTGGGGGTATTGTAAGAAAAGTGTGCCCCCACGAAAATTTAGATGACGACGGAAAGTGCTAAATTTTTCGACCCATTCCACCCTAGACAGCAACGTCGTTTCCTTTCCATTTTCATGTCGCGGTGATTATCTTCTTCCATTTTCTTCCCTTTCTATTTTTTTTCTCTCTGGCGCCCCAAAGAGGGGGCACCCTTGTCCCCCCCACCCGGTATATAGCCTACGCCACTGAGACCATTCATCCAAGTCAGAACAGCTGCTCGCCATGCTTCATAAATTTCATAAACATTGAACAAAACTTGGGTTCAAGGTTAATTTCGAGATTTTCTGCCGAAATCACTGAGCTGGCGTACATGTACGTATTGAGGGAAACAAGGGGGGGGGGGGCGAAACATGACGGAGGCGTACTAAATAAAATAATGAAAATCTAATATCATGACAAATACTATCACATGACTGCTTAGAACGATGTGCCCTTTTAAAATCCCTACTTTTTTCATATAGGGGCCGGGGGAGGCCCCACGAATAGGCCCCACATGCCACAGTGCCTGAAATTACATAGAATAACTTCGCACAATTAGTAAATCTTTTGATCCTCGATCAATAGGAACGACACCCCGGCCGTTTCATTACCGGAACTGATTCAAACGTGGTTAATTATTTCTACTACTAGTAAAGCCTCAAATGTGACAAATTAATCTGAGTTAATCAATCCTCAATATAATATTGATTAGAAATTTCTCAATAGTTAGCTCTGAAAATGTAACCACACATCGCAGGATTTAACCAGAACATATCGGCTCGTATTCTGAACTCGGGTTTAAATTAAACCTTGGTTTAAAGTTGTGGTTTAACTATGGAGAGCCAATTGGGGTACAATTCCCTAACAATATACATCCAATTTATTAACTCATATGACGCCAGAATTGTCTGTGAATGATAACTGAAGTATTTTTCTTCATTATGAAAGTAAAAGGAAACGGAATAGTAAATAAAAGAAATATACAATATAAGCAGAATTTTCGAGTATCTGGCTTCCCATAATTTTAGACCAGACTTAGACCATGGTTTAATTTAAACCTGACTTCAGAATACGGGCCATCAAATTTATTCCATTATTGGCGGCGATCCCGGTGGAGGTGTGGACGTACGTGCCCGCCCCCTCGATTTAAGAAATTTAGTATGCAGGAACCTATCGAGAGAGTCGTCTCTTCACCCCTGACCCCCCTCCCTCCCGTGATGGACAAAATATCTCACGAAATTGGCGACTTTAATTATTGAACACATTCATCATTATCTATAATGAATTGTAAAAGTAATAAACGCATGGGGGTGGGGGACCAGAGCTTAAATCAGAAGTCTTTAACTACTCCTATCTGGCCAGGATCACTACCCATAGTGCAGTCTGATCAGTGTAGTCTCTTTAGAATGATGGCATGTTTTAATTCACCACTCTGTAGTCCATACGCTATAACTACGCAATTATCATGACTATAGCAAAACAAGAGCCTTGAGTCTCAAAAACATTTCAGGGTCTTTATACAAATAAAATTATGAGACGATTTATTATCTGATGAAAGGTATATTTCAAGACAAGCTAATATCATTGTAGCACATAGTACTTAATGGAAGTTAAGTGAAGGAAAAAAAATTAGGGTGGCAGAGCGTGTGGAGTGTCTGTGTGAATGGTTGCCTTTTTATTTTGCTGTTGTTGTTTTTTTATAGTTGTATTTATTTCCTCAGAGGCGGGGATTGTAATATTGTATTTTATATGAAATTAGTTTTATATAAAATACAATGTATAATATTGTATTTTATATAAAACTAATTTCATTGATTCATTTGGAGATAAATATTACGTAATAAAGAAAAAAAGAAATTAAAAAAATGATTATTTTCTGTTTAGTAAATTTATTCAAACGAAATTCGAGGGGGGCGCAAGCGAAGGTTGCGTGTGGGTGGGGGTGATTCTCTATAAAGATAAACGAGAAAGAGAGAGAGAGAGATACATAGAAATGGAGAGAGAGAGCTCTCACACACACACACACACAGTGAAACACGGGGGGGAGGGGGAGAGATGGAGAGAGAGAGAGCTTTATAGGGGGGGCGGAAGGAGGGAGGAGAGGGACAGAGACACAGTTATTTGAAAAGCGAAAGTGTACAGCCGACATCTTACGAAGACAGCATTGTTGTCGTAATATTCATCATGGTATATTACATGCCTAACTGGTGATGAATGCCGTTCTCTTGCTGATGGGCATGAATCATTACTTGGCCTACTCATTACTGTTTAAATATGTTAAAGGCAAATCCACAATATAAAATTGGATGATGATGAATAGCATTATTTTGTATAACGGCATTTCTCTGTAAACAAAACAAAAACAAACTTTCAAAGGCGTCGGCACCCCAATTTGACGCACATTAATTCACAAAGTTGCTCGAAAATACTTCAGATTTGAAGGTCTCATCAGACTCAGAGGAGTGTTCTTAAAAACACCATTTGGTATCCCTAGCGGACCACATCCAGGGGTGTTGAAATTACACACTGAAGATTGAACATAACACCTAAGAGTGTAAAGTAACGACCAAAGGTGTTGTAATAACACACGTTGGTGTTGAATGAAAACCAACAAATTAACACTGGATTAAAATGACTGGTGTAGTCTTCTACCTCAGTTTTTACTGTGCACCTAGATGCACATAAAGTTTTGTACAAATAAAGCAGAAAAAATCAGACAAACTAACTGAGAAAGTAATGTCGAAAACTATTAAAAGTTATAATTGATATTACTATGTAGACATTCACTACATTTACTTGATAAACTAGGAAATTCAAAGCATGTATAGATACATGATTCAATAATTAAAGAACAGGAAACAAAGTAATTAAAGATTGATATATTTTTTGATAACTAAAATGGAAAAAATGAGGGAAAATAAATTAGAGAGAAGAAAGTACTTAATCGTATAACTCAGTGCAATGCTGCCCGTAAATGTTCTCTTTTCTTTTAGATTTGCTCACTTCTAAAATCGAATTTGTTTTCAAATTTTAAGTTCTCTTTGGAGTTACAATTTATACTGGTAAAACATTATAGCATCTTCCCCTCGTGAACGTTCTTTCCCTTTAAAACATTTGACTATAGTCGGCGCGTGATGGCGCTATAGTGCATTGAGTTTCTTGCTGTTCATTTGAAGTAAGGAGCGGTCTGATGGTATAAAAACGATTATCCGAGTTGGAAATGTTTCATTCCTTCGCCTTCCGTCGCAGTACTTTGAAACAGCCACGGAAAAGAAGCTAGAGAGCAAATCTTTCTCAGCAAAAGTTTCGATTATATTTTTCAAAGACCTGTTTAAGTGGGACTCCATCAAGCGAAGCGATCCGGGTGCACTTTATCGATTAATAACGACCTTTTTTAATTTTTTGTCAAACAACTTTGCCTTGAATATCTGCAATAATGGTAAGTGCTTTATTAATTTTGTTGAATCTATCTTCTGATTTTCATGATCAATTGCAATTAGTGTGCCTTCAATCATATGTGATTTTTTTGCAAACTTTTGATGACCAATATGTCTTTCTATACCAAAACGAAATTGTAAAAAAGTAATGAAAATTATTTATGGTATAAGGAGGGCGATGAGACTACAGAAAGAGTTGCGCTTAAACGCAAGTCAAAAAATCAATCGCAAGTCCCAAATGCGCGCTGTTGATTGGTTGAAAATCAAGTTTCGCAAGATTTTTAGAGTTGCGATTGATTGCAACTCTTTCTGCAACGGGCCCCTGACTGCATAAGACTGGAAAATTATTTGAGATAAGGAGAAATATATATGTAAGGGATGAATGAGGGGGGAGGGGGGGGGGGCGAGAGATGGAGACAGAGGGGGAAAGGGACGGGGTGGTATAAAGGAGTTGCTGCATGGCTGCATGATTTGTAGCTCATTTAGTGCTGATCTTCAGTTTCCAAATGGGACGTGTTCACTGATTTCTTCGCAATGGTAATAAAAAGAAATATTCAGTAGACCTGAAATGTAGATCAAGAGAAGATGCTCATGGCAACAGCGTGTTAACTTGCTGAATGCTTGCAAAATATTATGAAAAATATACATTCAATCAAATTTCAGTGTTATCAATTTCACCATTTTAGTGTTGAATAGGGACCGCGGTAATATTTTGAAGGTGTAGGCTATGAGTGTGTGTGTGGGGGGGGGGGGGCACGCAAAGCACACTCACATCAAAAGTAATTATTTTTGCTTTTTTGTACACATTTTGTTGAAAAAAGGTATGAGGATCGTCGAGGGCCTTTCCACGACCCCTCTTGAAATGGAGTTGAGCACCCGGTCCGATAGGTGTGCGTTTAAAGGCCTAAATCTAACGGCCACTTATAATAGACGTTCTATGCTTGCAATTTGCACTAGGAGGAAGTAGCAACGAGATAAGTAGCGTTGATCCAGCAATAGAGACACTTACATTGTTGGGGGCGGGGCCCCGACTTTATATGAGTCGTATTTTTTTATTGAAAAATATAACTTTTCTTATACCAGCAAAATTGTTTTATAACAGCATCTAGTACTGTATTACCTTGTGAATAGTTCATAATCGACAACGTGTTTGCGTGAGTGTGTATGAAAGATTTAAGATGATGGACCGGGGGGGGGGGGTGAATGTCAGGGTATGCAGCGTGTGAGAGAGAAATCGAAGGAGAGAGAGAGAGATGAAAAGAAAGATAGATCATATGTCTATGTGGAATATCATGTATGTGAACAGAATCAATGAAAGGAGAGAGGGGGGGGGGGGGCGGAGGTAAAGAGAGAGATGGACACACAGACAGGATATAAAAAAAGTAACACTATTTTTACTGGGATTGAGTAGGGAACGTGCCCCCTTGCCGCTGCAGGCAGTGAAGTCGTAAACTTCAAGAGATGCGGAAATAAAAACGAACATGCACGCTCAAAGAAAACTCGTATTCAGTTTCGTCGACCAACCTCTGAATGGGATGAGAAATATAATCCTGAATAGTGCACTGGGACAGCTACCCTGCCTTATTGGCTTGTTATGTGATCTGTTTATATATAACAGGATTATAAATATCCAAATATTGACGCTTTTCCCCTTAAGTATGGTTTGATACAGACCTCAGTATATACACAATTCGATTTCGGGGCGAATAAAGGGTTCGGTAAAATTGAGGGGGGGGGGGCTTCCCCAAAAAATGTTGGAGGGACATTTTCCGGAAAATGGTTCATAGTATGATCTTATTTCATGATATTTTGCGTATTTTTTTTTAAAGATATCATGGGGACTTAACTGAAAGGGGTTCGATTTTCCTTAGCGGATAGGCTATACCATGGGGGGGGGCATACCACTCTCCATATGCATGATATATACACAATTGGATCAAGTGTTGCGTTGGTCAAAATACCCTAATCTGTTTATCATTAACCGGATTATAA
This sequence comes from Lytechinus variegatus, assembly GCF_018143015.1. Taxonomy (NCBI): domain Eukaryota; kingdom Metazoa; phylum Echinodermata; class Echinoidea; order Temnopleuroida; family Toxopneustidae; genus Lytechinus; species Lytechinus variegatus. The sequence continues at coordinate 27,444,572 of NC_054743.1, read as the reverse complement.
TTATTCTATTACAAATATATTGGTGGTATGTTCAGTTTTTGGCACGAGAGAGAGAAAAAATCTGCCCCTCTGGTTTGTTTTCAATACGCTTTTTTTTTTATAAATATTATTAAGCATGAGATGTCAATTTAAATTTAATGTTATACTCTGCTGACGATTGTAAAACTGCAGTATCAAAATTTATTTTCAAAGATAGACGTGCTCTTGGCTTCGCCCGTAATCAGTATAGCATCTCAATATCTGCAGAATGTTAATATATTTCCTCATTTTCACCTCTCCCTAAATCATTGATTAGTGTAATACTTATAGCAAATAGGTTATTAATGAAGGGAGCTTTTATGAAATGATTTTGTATGATTCATATTGGAAAAATATATTTGATGAAAAATGGAAGCAAATAAATGTTTATTTGAAAGAATGAGTGAAATTAAAACACTTATTGTCACAAACTGCCCCATCCCCCTTTTAGAAACAACAGCAGTTTAGTGAATTTACAGATTCATCATGAACAAAATTTATTCCCATTATCATATTTGAGTCATCGAGGATTCAACTCATGTGCCATCTCATAAACGCCAAAAGGGAGTTAAGATTCACTTGTGTGTGTGTTATTAACGTCCTTCTGCTTCTCCAAATCCGGCGTCTAGAGTATCTATTGATTAAAGCCTTGGGCGCATGAATGTGAGAGTCTGCGATTGGAATAATGAATGAATGTGGTCTTTGGTTTGATTCGAATGCGATGAAAACGTGTTGCTTTTGAATGATGTATGAGTTGGACACGAAATGACTAACATAACTGTAATGTTTTCTCACAGGGCTGTGGGATGGAGGGGGGAGGTTGTGGATGGGTGAGCGAAAATGGAAGGTATAAAGAGAAAAGTTGAATACCTATATGCCTAGTTAAAGTTAAAAAAGTTTAAGATGATTAAAATTAAAAAGAAATTAAAAGCCTGCATATAGACTTTCCATCCCATCTAAGTGGTCACTTTACGGTCGTTCTGAAAAAAGCACATCTCCACCCCCCAAAAAAAAAACACATAAAACATCTTGAGTAATCAATAAAATGAAATTAAAGAAATGAAAGGATGTTAATGCTTTATTATAAACGGAAACTATTAAGGTAATGATGTAATAAAGAAATATAAAGGACTGTGATTTGTTTTTAAAGGGATAGAGAGTCACAGCCCTTTAAAAAGTGCAAATTCATCCATTAATTGGAAGGGGCGGTGGGTTTTTTAAATCTTTTTTTATCATTTCGTTCTCCTTTTTTCTTCAAAGGGCAGTACTTTCTGCAACACTCCCTTCTCTCTCTTGCATATTTTTGCTCCTTTTTCGGGGGGGGGGGGGGTTGACAGATTCACCCTCATATTCTAGAACTCACTGACGGCAATTCACGAATGCTTTCAACATTCCAATCTCATCACACAGAGACGTAATGCAGTGAGTCACTCTATTATGTACTGGTTATAAACTGATGTCGAAATCGCGAAGTCTATGCTTTCTCCAACTTCTATGCAAATTTCGGCCCACCGCATCATGAATGTACACTTCTCAATATTGCCTCTTGTCTGAATACGACGGTACCTCTGGTTGGGAGGATCATTGTATTCCTTCGGGTTCTCCCAAGAGAATGGTTTATGCGAATGGTGTAAAACTGCAGATGAGAAGGGGGTTGGATGATAGAAGAGAAAAGGAGAGGGAAATAGAGAGTGGCTAGAGAGGGAGGGAGAGGTAGTAAGGGAGAGGGAAGATAAAGGAGATTTTAAAAGGAAAATAGAAGGAGGTTGGGGTGGGGAAGGGGAGGAGGAGGAGGGAAGGAGATGGTTAACCCACAAATATAAAACCTAATCCTATAGCTCCTATATAACATGCCTAATGGTCATCATTTGATTATCTTTATTATTGCAGGTCTGTTCCTGATCAAGCCCCAATTAGAAATATGAAGAAAACAAATATGTGAGTGTGGGGGGGGGGATACTCCTTCATTTAAGTCCATCTCCTATTTTGAATATACCCATTTATACACAATGCGACAAAATCTGATAAAGTTAGCGATGGGTCGCGGCAGGTCGAGTGAGTCAGAGTATCGTCTCGCCCAATTGATTTTACACGTGGAATGATTCCACGCATTGACAGTTTTCATTTGCCCCTTTAATTGACAGTCATGTTTTATTCCAATGTAAGGTCTTATATGGCATATAGACGATGGGATAAAGGTAGCTTTTAATGAAGGTTGATACAGAATTCGGTATATAATTCCAATATATACCGAATTCTGTATCAACCTTCATTAAAAGCTACCTTTATCCCATCGATTCCAGACTGTAAAACATAATATGAATCGCTCTATAAATTTAAAGTATTATTCGTTTTAGACTCTATACAGTTTATCTTTCATCACTAACCTCTTCTACCAAACTGCGTTAGAAATGATGTTTTAAGAGTGAATATGAACTTGATGTTCTCAGGGTTTTTTTATAATTCAAGACAACGAATGAAACCATAGAGCATGTAGGTCTAGGTCCAGGGTAATTGTAATGTAATTTATAAATCCTAATAATTGATAAAGGATGATTTCCATTCAGTTTCACCCATTTGCTCTTAAATGACCTCACCTAAGGTCAACATGTCTGTGAGATTAGAGTCGACGTGGTTTCAAGATGTTATCACTGTCAGACATGATAAACAATTAACGCGTGTTGCTGTTCCAGATCGTTATATAGCATGATAATCACAATCATGCAGCAGACAGATCTGGGGCCCGTCTTACAAAGAGTTGTGATTGATCCGATCAATAATTGTAACTATTGAAAGCCAGCAAAGTCAACATAAAATGCATGTTTTTTTTCAAAATTTGTTCTTGATAATATGTATATCCATAAATTAATTGATTTCTTGGCAATTTTGTGTGTTCCTGTTTGATTACAAAGGACATTTTGCAAATTTCCTGTAGAAGAAATTATGACAATGATGGATTTCCATAGAGCTCCGATTGATTGGATCGATCGTAACTCTATGTAAGACAGAGCCCTGATCACCATCCATCTGATTAGTACACAGCAAAAACTTTGATGCCAACCGGTGTATCGCTTTTAAATTTACAATGTTGCTTCAACACCAATGGGTGCTATTACAACACCTCTAAAAAAGTTTTTTTTTAGAGGTAAAACTGGGAACATGCATGTTGGTTGGGTAAATAGATAGCAAATATTTTGTATATATTTTACGCAATACCCTTAAAAACATGCATTTTGTCCAATATGAGGTACAAAAAATACCCAGCAAACATGCGCATTTCCCTTTCACCCAAAATTGGGTAAAAATTTACCGTGTGCAGTTTTAGTGTGAACACATTTAATTGGTTCTTACTATTTAACCACTATTTAGCTTGGTGAGATTATGTTCAATTTCTCTGGTGTAATTTTAACACCTCAGGGTGTGGTCTTCTAGTACACCAAATGGTGTCAGATTTAACACCGCCGGGTTAACACCCCAGTATATAGAGGTATAGGTGCACGGGAAACGGACCTCTCTCTATAATCGGAAGAAAAAAAACAACAACAAAACAATACAAATTATACGCACAGAGGTGGATGTGAAAGAGAAGAATATGATGTTGACACTGATATACGGTGACTTTTTCCTTAATCGAATTATCGGGTATATATAGAGTCGGTTAGATGGCCCAGACATTTTAAATACCCATTTTATACATCTTTTTATACCATTCTTCCTCATTTCACACTCCCCTTCCCATCCCTTTTCTATATACTTTAAAAAAAGGGAAATAATAGGGGCAAATTCTTCCCTGCCTCGGCCCCTCTGGATTCGCCTCTGTCTTGACATAAAAGTGCAGGTACACTATAGACCCATTGACATTGTATAGGCCTATGAGCATGATATAGGCTCACTTCATACTCGGCCTATATGACAATACGAAACACTCACGAAATCAAAAGGACAGAATATGCTTTGAACTTGAATTCCTTAAAGAAAAAAAAAACATGTAAGTAATGAACGTAGCTCAAATCGTTATATAATAATAATAATAGCCAATTTTTATAAAGCGCTTTTCCCAGAATGGCTCAAAGCGCGTTACAGCATATTACTACCCCGGTCATTGGATTCATTTCAATCCCGCACGAAAAGTGCACAATTTCCACTCCCTGGGGAGCATTCCTTGCATTCATCGCAGCCTTATTATGGCGCTGGACTCAGTGACAAGTCATGATGAAAATTAATAACCCCAAAATGAACCCCAACAAGCCAAATGTTGACTTTTCATCTTGTAATATTTCTCTCGTATATTTAATGTATTTTCTTTTTGAGGGGGGGGGGCATGTCTGATCCTCCTAACTTTATTTCAAAACATCAATGAATTAAAACATGATACAGTATTTCCATGATATTCCAACCGTGTGATGGTGTTGGTGATTTTTTACCTGATTGCTAAGAAAGCTTGAATGTTTGTAAGCACGCAACCAGAGGGCCGACGGATTAAGGTCTTCTCAGAGGGACATGTGTAGTAAAAAAAAAGGTAAAGTAAAAGAATCAAAGAGGAGGAAACATTGTATTAGCCATCTAAAGATTGATCCATTTACTGTGAATTCGAGACAACACAAATTAACGCGAAAGAGAAATAACAAACAAGACAAGTGAGCATCGAGTGTTAGTTTCGCTTGGTAATTAATTATTTCATAAACATGCCGGTTTCCCCTTAATAATTGTCTAAACCACCAAACCACACAACAATTTCATTTCATCAAACACTAAAACTGTTCGAGGAAGAGTCTATGTCTCGGGCAGTAAACAGAGTATATAGGACTACACGTTATATAGGTGGGATTGGATGTGCGGAAATGGGGGAGGGGTCCGAGGGGGGGGGGGTCACTGTCATGGGACAGCGGACAGCATCCGCGATAAAGGAAACGCGGGAAGGGGTGGTTTTTCGCGGGTAGATTATCAAAAACATCATTAATGAAATCCCTGTTTAAACTAGATTTGGGACTTTAATTTGCACAAAATCTGCGTTTAAAGTGTTCCAGTTGCCTGCCCTTGGATCCTCGTTTAAAGTATTTTTTTCAGGACGATTTTCGGAGGGGAGGGGTAAGAGGGATATGGAGTGGGCAAAAAAAAATTGACCTTATCTGCCTATGCTGTTCTATATAATCAAGTATATACCTAAACATGCTTATGGGTTTTTTAGACTCCCTTTCATCTGTCTCCGATCTGAAAAAAAAACCATATGAATATGATTAGGTAAACTATCACTTTGATGATGTACATAGGCCATTATATAACACACTATATTCTAATATGAAATTTTAACTTAATGAGGAAAAAGAGACCTCGATGCCCCAGTTTGCCTTTGCTACATCTTTCCTTAAATTAAATCCGTCCCATCCCTTCGGTTATATCAAATCCTTGATATGCCTCTAGTGTGAAACTGTGGACTTGTCTGGAAAACTGAGAAAACGATCTTGAGGTTAAACTTCCTAGACATGCACTTGTGCAAAGAGTACTGAATGTATCACAGTCATGATCTGATTGCTGCGGTTTTAGTTTCTTATAGACCTACTAGCATGACTAGAGGATAGGCCTATATGACCCAACAGAAGAATGAATGTGGAATATAATTATACTTAAATTATATGTTTGATGTTTTGTGTTTTTGTAAATCACCTTTATCAGTTTATCAGGGACCGCGGAACGGTTTTGAAAATGGGGGGGGGGGGGGGGGGTGACCATGCAAATAATCCGGAAACAATCACAGTCAGATGGACATTTACATTTTGGTACACGGTTTTGCAAAAATTTCCGAAAATAAAGATTAGAGAGGTCAACAAAATTCTGCCGGGGGGGGGCACTCTGACCCCTGTCCCACGCCAATTAATGCCCCCTTGTAGAGTTATGCCGCCTAGTCGCCCCATTACGTCTACCCAATACGAGTATTCCTAATGTCTTATCTTTGTTTGAACACGATCATTCATACCTGATGAGTCACTTATTGCAAACCATTCACAAAGATTTCTCTAACTATACATGCATAGCTCTCATACATGTTTAAACAACTATAGTGAGTTTATTTAAAACTTATATTTTCATTCATATCCACGATGAAGGAATTACGATATCAGTGAGTTACCCACAGTGCATTGCTTATGGGCGGCAGAGCGGAGAATCATTTTTATTTTTATTCACTTAATTATTTAATATCTATTCATTTATTTATCTATTTATGTATTTATCTATCTATCTATCTTTTTTTTTTTTTTGGGGGGGGGCGCAACATAGATGGTAACCCTATGAACAAAGGATAATCTTCTGCGCCGACGCCCATGACCTTGCCTGCCATTGCACCAGAAATTTGAGAGGTGCTACACTCCACGCAGATCAATTCTAAAAGAGTTATGGTATTTAAAGTTTTACTCCAGAGAACATTGAGAATAGACAAAAAGAAAGATAAATAAATTGTTATAGGCCTACTCGTTATTTTTGTTATATGAATCTTTTGTGTATATCATTGTACTGTATCTCTTGTATTGTATACGGGGTTTTATGTCCTTAATTCAAGAGAATATTATCATGAATCATTAAAGTTTGGTCATGTTAGAAGGAGGCGTTGTTTACCCGAACATACGGTTTTATCATTGATCCATCCCCAGACGGTATAGTATAGGATTCAATGTCATGAATGTTATACCGTAATGATCAGGCCCCCGTTACACAAAGCTGAGCGATTAATCGTAGAGCTAGTATTTACAATTGATCATACACAACAGTCAATGCCATCAATCGTAGAAATCAGCCCCACGATCAATTACTAAGATTTGTGTTACCGGGCCCAGATGAACAGATGCATGGGTAACTTTCACGGGAAAGTGATCTTGAAATCGGGCAACCAAGGGTGAAAACATGAAAGAGATTTCAAATACGAGAAAGGTGAACGAAACGGGAAGGTGTTTTAAGGGAGATTATGTGGTGAGAATAACGCGAAAATGATATTTGGTGCTCATGAACGATCGACGTGATGATAATGAGATAGAGAAAAATCTTCAAGGGAAAGGGATGGCGGGAACGTGGACTTTGTTGAAAAGAAGACGGAATTTCATGTGTTAAATCGTGGACCTATACTAGGTCCATTGTTAAATTGAGATAACGAAATGCATAAGATATAAAATTACATCCTCTGAACAATAAGTGGAACGTGTATGTGAAAATGCAATGTGAATTATGGATAATGAAAGGCGAACAAATTTCATGAAAGGGAAAGGGGAAATCATCGATAAATAAAAGCCTCTATAGATTTGTTTTCAGTGAGAGATCAAGAGAAAGAGGGGAGGGGGATGAACAGGGAGCGGGAGAGAGGAGCGAGGAGAAATGTCTGGAAGGTTTGGTAATAGTAAATACACACACATGAAAGCATGCGTACATTTAGAATTGGGGCTTAGGGCTAGGTAAAAGTCTTTGACGTCATAAGATTGACCATGCGAGAATAAAATCCTAAATGAATGAAAATACACGAGTATCTTTGGTCTAAAATAATCTTGGCAGCTTAAGTTTGTCTGTTTTCTTGCATGTTATAAGAATAATGCGCATGAAAGAGATAGAAGGAGGGGGGGGGGGGCTCGGGGCTTGAATAAAGAATTTTCCATCTGACTTAATGAACGATACAAAGACAAAGTGATGCGAGAATAAAAAGGAATTCAAGCCGCTTGACGCTGTTTATGTGGTCTCACATGAACTATTTTTATATCTTAGTTGTAATAACTCTTCGTTGCTTCCAAATATGGGCAGGGTGTACCGCTGCACTTGGCTCAGCGAAATCGCATCATCAATCAACACTGAGGAAAGAGGATGATGGTGATGATGGAGTGCGAAAGAGAGAAAAAAAGAAGAAGAGAGAGAGGGGGTGGGGAGAAATCATATCCTCTTATTCCATTCACTTAAGATGTTTCAATCCCATTTGGAAACTACCCAGAATTCACAAGATTATATTGGTGCGGTATCCGAGGTATGTTATTTACACGTGCATGCCTCTCTTCAAGTATCGGTTCAAATACAAAAAGAAAAACGTCATCCACAATGTAAATTGAATCCAAAAAAGGAAATCTTAAATTATTTTATTTCGTTATCCCTCTTATAATATGACAGCGCATTAAAGCGATTAAAGCCCTATTAAATCGTCATGAATTCAATTACACATCAAGAATATGATTTGATTTTTCTTGAAAAAAAAACACCCCAAAAATGAAAAAATACTAAATTCACTGCACATAATGGGTTTTCATTTGTCATTGGCATGATCATATTACCATGATCTATTCCTAAAGTTTGATCCATTTCAAACAAGTATCTTTATTTATGTCGCTGAATATCAATTATGGTTTTTTTATGTTTTCACCTTCCTTACAAAAAACACCCTTAATCTACCTTATACAAGTACGATTTTTTGTATTTTTTTGTGTTACTAACATCACATTCTTTATGTCGCAAATTACATTCATTAACATTGTCTTGAGTAATATTCTCATATATTTATTATTTGTGGTTTGCCGTGATTGATGTATAAAGAGTTCCGCAAAAAGAAATAAACGTCTGGCCATTGTAACCACAAGACACAAGTTACATAAAGGGGGAATTCACCCTGACGATAAAAGATGGGTTTATTAAAAAACAGAACAAGTTATAAAACATTGGTGAACTAAACCCAAAATGACTGTGTCTGATACACCCTCCGCACAAATACATTTTGTTAGTCCCTCCCGCTGTGAGATGCTGAGATGCGGTTTGTACTTTCCTCCGTAGGGATGCAGCGCCTGTTCACCAGGCTTGGACTTGATTGGCGTGAATCACAACCCGACCATTTCCATGTTTACGTCTTATTTTTAACTAGTAATTCTTTTCTTCTATATAATTTTAACTTTCACTTTTTCTTTCTTTCTTTCTTTCTTTCTTTCTTTCTTTCTGTCTTTCTTTCTTTCTTTCTTTCTTTCTTTCTGTCTGTCTTTCTTTCTTTCTTTCTTTCTTTATTTCTTTTTTCCTAATTATCTTCTTCTTCCTCAACCTCTTTCATTCCCGATAATTTTGACCGTTTTAAAATGTCATCGTTTTGATAGATTTTGACATAATATCCAGAAAATAACATCACATGTTACAATTTTTACTTTCTTTTTTCCTTCTTTTTCTTGGTCGAGGAACATTGATTTTTTTTTTGGGGGGGGGTGCCCCAAGCCAGTGCACCGAAAGTATTAATAATTGCCCTGATAACTCCCAATATATGATTAAGAGAAGACTATAGACACTGAGTGTAACACCATCAATCGTGATCTTTCTACGTACTATCCGTCGAGGCCTATACATTTTATTTCGAGAATATTTCAATCTTAACCATGCAGGGTCATTATTGTCATGGTTGTGGTTATATCAAAGTCACTATTATCATGATATATATAGTAAATCTACCATTTAACATGTTAAGAGAAATTACCATGGTTTTGAAGTCTATACTGTAAAAAATATTGGGTAAAATTTTTGCACCACGAGGGTAATTATGTGTCCACCCAATTTTTTACCCAATGCGGGAAGCATATTGTCCAGTAAGGTTTAAAAAATAAGCAGCAATTGAGAATGGGCAAAATTTTCATTACACTGGATAAATAAAAATGCCCAATGTTGGTTGGACACATATTGCCCTCATGGAGCACTTTTGCAAAATATTTTTTATAGTCAATTGGAATCAAGGATTCCATGGAAGTTACATTGGATGATGAAGTTACCTCAATAGTAAAGTTAAAAGCCTTACTACCAGCATGATAATGTTTCGATTAATGACACGTAAGATAGTGGTTTATTAATTGCCTCTGTCTCTATATAACCTTATTTCACTTTCAATACAATTTGTACGAAATACGGGCTCTATTATGAGATCTCTATTTCCTTTACCAGGAGAATAAGAGCAGCAACATCATTAACATTCATATTTTATCTTAACATTTCGTTTTTTGTCTCACCTGCGAAGCAGAGTGAGACTATAGGCGCCGCTTTTCCGACGGCGGCGGCGGCGGCGTCAACATCAAATCTTAACCTGAGGTTAAGTTTTTGAAATGACATCATAACTTAGAAAGTATATGGACCTAGTTAATAAAACTTGGCCATAAGGTTAATCAAGTATTACTGAACATCCTCATAGATTTTATGTCACATGACCAAGGTCAAAGGTCATTTAGGGTCAATGAACTTTGGCCGAATTGTGGGTATCTGTTGAATTCCCATCATAACTTTGAAAGTTTATGGATCTGATTCATGAAACTTGGACATAATAGTAATCAAGCATCACTGAACATTTTGTGCAAGTTTCAGGTCTCATGATTAAGGTCAAAGGTCATTTAGGGTCAATGAACTTTGGCCGAATGGGGGTATCTGTTGAATTACCATCATAACTTTGAAAGTTTATTGGTCTAGTTCGTTAAACTTGGACAATAGAGTAATCAAGTATCACTGAACATCCTGTGCGCATTTCAGGTCACATGACCAAGGTCAAAGGTCAATGAACTTTGGCCGAATGGGGTGTATCTGTTGGGGTTTTTTGTTGAATAACCATCATATCTCTGTAAGTTTATTGGTCTAGTTCATAAAAAGTGGACATAAGAGTAACCATGTATCACTGAACATCTTGTGCGAGTTAGAGTAGTATTCAAAGTCAGCACTGCTGCTATATTGAACCGCGTGATGCAGGTGAGACGGCCAGAGGCATTCCACTTGTTATTAAAAATAAAGGGCATGTGGGCTTGATAACATTGAGACACACCACTGTTTCCAAATAATGTTCTACAAAATTTGCCTAACAACATACCTTTAATATCTCAGCGTTTAACCTAATTTAATTTCTTAAAGGTCAAGTCCACTTTAGAAAAATTTTGATTTGAATCAATAGAGAAAAATCAGAAAAGCGTAATGCTGAAAATTTCATCAAAATCGGATGAAAAATAAGAAAGTTATGACATTTTAAAGTCTCGCTTATTTTTCACAAAATAGTTATTGCACAATTCAGTCACATGCAAGTGAGAGAATCGATGATGTCCCTCACTCACTCTTTCTTTAGTTTTTTATTGTTTGAATTATACAATATTTCAATTTTCACAGATTTGACAAAAAGGACCAACTGGACTGAACCATAAAATGTTAGACAATAGTAATTCCACATGTTCAGGGCAAAATAAAACTTTGTTTCACAGGACAATGAGGAGAAAATTAGAATCTTTCATATTTTATATAATAAAATACAAAAGAAATAGTGAGTGAGTGATGCCATCATTTCCCTCGTTTGCATACCGACTGGGATGGACATTTACCTATTTTGTGAAATTAAGCGAAACTTAAAAATGTCATAACTTTCTTATTTTACATCCGTTTTTAATGAGATTTTCAGTGTAGTGCTTGTTGGATTTTCTCTTTTTATTCAAATCAACTTTTTGTTGGGGAGGATTTGTCCTAAATGATAATACCCATTGGTGGTAATCGGTAATTTTAATTTTGTGTAGAGGCCTATGCAAAGGGCCTATGGGAGAGAGCTAGGTTGCCCCCAGGGAAAAAAACAAAAAAATGAAATCACTGAGAATGACATAACCTATTTCATTTTCTTTTGGCGTTTTCTTCTTGGTTTGGTGTTTCCTAATGCATTTGCAGAGGGCACACTCATCATGATTTTTTTTTATAAAGATCTCTCTGCTTCGTAATAACATCGTCATCACCATTACAAACATAATCTTGACCTCCTTCGTCATCATTATCGTCATCGTCATCATCAACCACAACATTTTAATCATATTTGTAAACACGGTCATCACTTAATCTGTTCATGTTATTCAGATACCAATGGGATGTCATCACCGCTAACACATCATCATGTTCATTCACGGTGACTCTTCACCTGACTCAGGGAATGAAATCATTCCACATATGCGATCTTCATTAGTCAATGTCAGGTGATCAGCAATTTAGGGGGTACTGTTATCTAGAGGGGGAGCTATTCGGGGTGAGGTCATTTCTTCATAAATGTGTAATCTGCAATCGAGGGGCACAGTGCACCATGGTCATAATCATAATGGTGGTGGTGGACTTGGTGGTGTTACTTAAAATAGGCTTTGGAATGTAATATTCTCAAATAAACATAATGAATAAAGAATAGAAAAGGAAAACAATTATCAATGACGAATCGAAAAAATAGAATAAATGAAAAAAAAATGTTTAAATGAAAAGGGGGCCGATGTATAACTAATTTTCTCGCTTTCTTTGTCTTTTTGTCCCAGATTTGCAGGGTTTGTTCCTTTTTCGGAAAACGGTTGTGACATTGTTTGGAGTTGATGGTTTCAGAATTACGCTGCAGTAAAAAAATGTTTGGAAATGGGAATGACTATGACTATTTCTATACCACCTTTTACTCCTTTAATATACTGGATGGTTGCTTGCCCCTTTGAGCTATAATATACGCCACATGGGTCAGACTGTCTGATATCATAACTCTTCACCTTACTGCTTCAACACGTCACTGAGCACTTTCACCTCTTCCCGGACCTCTTCAAACTTACGATTCCCCTGATGAATACATTTACCTTGATGTAATATTAAAGAACAGGGGAGTCTGTGGATAAAAAGAACAACGAAGAGTTTTGGCCCATTTCGCCTTAAATACCTATTCCTAATAATTTGCGATATTGAAACAAGTTTTGAGGGATGTTGACTCAGTAAGAAATCAGGCTTGATAAATGTTATGATATCGAAAGCCCACAAATTCTATTCAATTCGAATTCAAATAAACGTTTGTTTTCTTCGATTTTTCACAAAATTGTCAATAATATATTCAGTCATACAATTATTTACAACGTACAAATGCAGGATTAGCAATTAATGAGGGGATCAAGTTAATTCATATTGCAGTCGCTGAATCTCACATTTGGTAAAGTCATGAATTTTTTTTTTTATCATATCAGGAAATAATTTCAAGCAGACAGATTATTATCCGGGTATGGTGGTGATGGCGGTGGTGGTGCTGGCCGGGGAGGGGGAGGGGGCAAAGAAATGACTCTATTATGCCCTCTTCTTTTCCATTTACCTATTTTCCCCTTTAATTGGTTTTCAAATAAAATCATAATCATAAGTGCGATATCACAATAATGAGTCGTATATCTTAATAATGCATTTTTGATAGCTAGGGAAAAGCTGCCACCCCTTCCGAAAAACAACCCGCCGCCGCCTCTGCGATGAATATCTTTGAAAATAAGTGTTCATGTAATTCAGCAGTCGTGTAACTTGAAACATAAAGTATTCTCTTATTATAGCTTATGATCAGGAAATCAAATCATTTCCAATTGGCAGTTTTCCATACCACCTCCTTGTACATTGAGTCTTATCATGATAATGTCCATGTTATTTTTGCACTCATAAATTGTGCATTCATTGGTGTGCACGTTACTGATGTTTTAACAGGTAATATAGGCTGAGTCTGGCTGACTAAAATGATAACTTTTGCATTGGCATGCATGTATATCGGGCATTTTCTATCGACCATGTTTAATATGTTTCCATCGTCAACATTTTGAAATAGCTAATGGCATCTGTGAAATATCTCATTGCTTGAATGTTCTCGGTGGGGGGGGGGGGGCAGAGAATGTATACAGGTAAGCGTTGATTAAACAAACGCACACTATACACTGGACTATATGTCGAAATATGGATCCAAAAATATTGTATATCCAAAACTTTAATACACAAGAAATAATAGCGATATGTGATGAAATGTAGCGTGTATGATGAAAATCTGCTGCGGCATTTTCCGATGAAATTCATTTTTGCTCGACGGTGCTGTCTTTGTCCTTTCATCCGTTAATAAATCTCTAACCAGAAACACGAACCCGTTTACATTTCTCAAGAAAATAGGCCTATACATCATACAAAAACAACATAAGCAATGGAAGTATATAAGTTAAAATTGTCAACGAATATACAGGCGAGGGTATTGAGATAAATCATATATATCTATTTAACGAAAGCAGTAGCGTTACACTACCCTTTGCTCTACATTACTATGATTATTTTACCGAGTTTTGCAGACGAAATTCACACTATACCAGTTCACAGAACTTCACACTAATCAAGGTGACCACATATCACAATAATAAGTATGTTATAGGGATGAGATGTGATCAATCGTTAATGTATTGTAATATTATTGCAATTAAATAGGTCAAATACAAAGAAATAATCAAATTGAGGAAGTATGAGGTCAGATATCTCGACATAATTAGTTTAATTCAAGTTCAACACATGACTCCCCCATAATTATTGCTTCTCAAAATGCGCCTTGCACATGCACTCCTCAGTTGCTTCATCATCATGATCATGTCTGGGTTTTAATGAAAAAAAATGTTTAGACAAATGGAAGTTCTTTTTTTCTTATTTTTTTAGAAGGGAAGGGTTAGCGGGGAGGGCATGAAAACGTGTGGAAAATATATCAAGGAAAGAGAGAACAATGAGTATTTGTTATATCACATCCCTAAAAAATGGCTCTTGATGATCATAAATGACATAAAGCTGAACAAATTATCATTCGATTATCATTAGGGCTTTCACCCTGCGTATTTTTTTATTATCAATTTCTATATATACACCCCATCGTATAAAAGTATTAATATGACCAGAAAAACAACAGGAACCTTCATTTTAAATACCTGAAAACCACTTTGATCACAAAGCTCTTTGAATATAGGAGTGAGAAAAGTACCATGAAGATAAATCTAGCTTTAGAGACATTATATACATCCCGCCAGTTTCTTCCACCAGCTCAGCCCCACACGTGTAATTTGTTGTTTGTCACAATAATGTGTCAAAAGTGGCACAACTGTTCGCTGTTGTAGACCCTATTTCTGCTACACCTGGTCACACCGTGGCGCGTTCCGCCAATTATAAGGCTATTCGATTCCAGCTGATGACCCCCTGCGTGTACAACCAAGAAACAGTTTTAATCATGCATGGAGCTATATAAAAACTGTAATAGCTCTATGGTTTTAATTGGGCATTCTATAGAACAAGAAAAATTTTGAAGCAAGTGACCTATATTGATGTCAACATGGGATTCTCCAGACCATGTTCATAATATCTTAGTAACGTTTCATCTGACTTCCATTATTATCATTGATGATGATGATAACGATGATGCTATATCCCCATTTTAATAACATATAGCACCGGCTAATATCGCCATAAGTTTGCACACAATTTGCACACCGTTTGTTTCTTGAGTTTTTAAATTTTGTTTTGCCTTTTATTAATTCTTGAGTTCTACTCTCATGAGTACAAGTAAAAAAACAACAACAAAATAACGTCAGTATGCCACTGGAGATAACAAGGCTCGTTTAACATTTTTGATGAAATAACATTTGATTTCAGGCGCAGATCCAGAGTCTGACTTTTACTGGGTGCGATTTTGTCCGAAAAAATATGGCAAGTGGAAGATTAATAAACAAATAAACGAATAGATAAATCAATTAATAAATTAATGAAGAAATAAATTAATTCATTAAACATGCAGAAAAAAAAATCAATTGAAAATAAAGGGCATTTCGTTTAACGATAAATTTTACAAGCGAAGAAGAACAAATGGAAGAAAAAAAGTCATCACCTATAAAATTGGGCGCATGACGAAATGTTAGAAGAGAAATTAATATATCAACATTCAATGTTTCAAGTTTAATATTTCTTAGATCGGCCTCGAATGTTTATGGCGGGAAAAGTACTATAAAAAAACATGTCAAATTTATAAGAAACAAAATAAGAATTTGAGTGATAATTTGTCAGACTCTCCTATTTGGAACTCTCGCTTTTTTACATAATCATCAATTGCTAATACACTTCGAAACTTCCAATTCAAATTTATTTACAGAAGAATTTTAACACAAGATTGTTTATTTGAAATTGGAGTCAAAGATTTTCCTTTATGTAATTTCTGTGAAAGTCACGTTCAAACAATTGCTCATCTATTTCTGAGATGTGAATATGTAATTTCATTTTGGAACGAAGTTCACGAGTGGATGAAGGCCAAGTATATCAAGTACACAATTCAGTGACATTGAAATTTGTTTTGGAGATATAACCCTCAATAATTTTCATCTTACCACTATTATCGTGTTGTTTGCAAAATATTTCATTTATTCATGTAAATACAGGAATATCAAACCCAATTTTACTCATTTTATGCTTGGTTTGGAAAAAATTGAAACAACCCAGAGAATTATTGCTTTTAAACGTAATTTGATGAATGTGCATCGAAAAATTGGAATATTTTGTATACAACATGAACCATTTATTTAAATTTGTTTGAAAGTATGCTATTTTTCAATTATGATGTATCTGTGCATGTGATACTTATGTATGGAATGAGTTGAGAAATAAACAAATCTTGAAAAAGAAAAAAAAGAAAAGTTGTAAAGCCTGTCAAAACTTGATGGACAACATTTCACAAGATTTGTTGACGGCTTCAATCAAATTTTCTTCTAATCCCACGGTTGCCCTACATTTATTTTTCGTGTTTCGGAAGTGCAAATGGTTTCGACACCATGGGGTGTGAGGCGAGATCAAGGGCCCACCTGGGGCCTTTCTCCAAGTAATTGGGCGTTATGGTCGGTGAACTATGCCCTTTATTCCAATCGTTGAAATTCAGTGAGAGCCGAAGGGGTGGGGCGAATTTGGGCATGTTATTAGCTACGAAGCTCCTATACGTTGACAAAAAAGAATCGTCATCGGAATCCACAAAAAAAAATAATGTCCTCGCTTTGATTTCGTGTCCTATCAAATGCCAAGTGAAGGCTGAATTTTGCCACTTTCATTTTCAATTTGTGTGTTTAATATGACAGCAACACTCGGATCTTTTTCCTTAAAATTAAGTTGTCAAATCAGACAACTTGTCTTGTCGAATGTTAATGAACCACCGCTACCTCCTCCCACCCACCCCCACCCCCCGATGATGCGGCGATTTCATGGGATTTCGGTCTGTTAGGGCGGGGTAGGCGACCCTCTCCCATATAGACTGCTATGCAAAATCTGAAATTGGAAATCTTCCAATGGAATCAAAAGGGTCAGTTCATATCTAAAGAAGATATAATTATATAATATATAGGATATATATTATCACACGGATAATCATATACCCATATATGTTTATATTATCTACTATGTACCCTCTCCCACCTAAATCTCTGCTCGCTGAAGCCTTACACCTGCTCTCACCCCAACACCCTTCACGGAAACGAGAGGATGGGGGGGGGGGTCTCATGCACGACCCAGATTGGTAGCTTACTGGAGGAGACCGATTTCGTCAATATAAAATATTGCGCTCGAAAACAACCCTTGTATAGATATGAAACTTTCCAAGTTCTCTTCATTTATTTTCATGCTGCGATTCGAGGTGTGTTGGAAAGCTGTTTGGCTGCCATTATATATATTTACTGAGGATAATCACCGACCTATGTTTGAGTTCACATTTATAGAGATGCTGAAGCAACCGCTCCTTGATTAATTATTACTCTTGAAATTATTGAGGAAGTATAAACGATTATGTTAGCATCCGGTCGCGATTGAATGTCGCTGATTATAGTTGAGGGTGATAGAGTCAATACCTTCAAGCAAAAGTTGAGGATTGCTCGTCTTATTTTCATATCATTTTCCGGTGATATATACCACTTTGTTTTCAGCTATGAAAGTTGGAAATCCGGTAAGATTTTTTTTGCTATCCGACACTCACAGTGACAGGTCAGCACTGCATCACTTCGTATTGTTTTTTTGCTGTCTGACTCCCCCCCCCCGTAGTCATGTAAAGAATATCTCCGTCAAATTCGACTTCCAAACACACGAAGTCACAAAATTCGATACAATTAGCAGTTTTGTTTTTATCAATTTGTATGCAGGCTTTTTATTCTACAATGATAAGTACTTTATTTCACAAAAGGATACTATGACATTGAAATATCTCGTAATATGACATGTTTTATTACGAGATATTCTAATGTCATAGTATCATTTTGTGAAAAAAATGCTTACCATTGTAGAATAAAAAGCGTGTATACAAAGTGATACCCCCCGCCCATTGTATCGAATTTTGAGACTACATTTATGACCTGTAATGATGTAGGCCTATACCGAAACATCGATTATAAAAATGAATAATCACATAAAGTAACAAATTATCGAGAAGATTAATCACTGAATGAAACAAAAATTACCATGGTTCCTATTTTTGCCCTATTTCTTCAAATTCTGGAAATAACTTTTTAGATTCCAATTATCTAACATCTCATATTTTTCTTATACCCCCCCCCCCTCTTTCTTACAAATAGCGTGAATGTATCTCTGTCCACGTTGGCCAAGCCGGATGTCAGATCGGCAATGCCTGCTGGGAGCTGTACTGTCTTGAGCACGGCATCCAGCCCGATGGATATCTTCCAAATGGGAATAACTCCTCCTCCACCTCAAAGTCGACCGATGAGGCCTTCAATACCTTCTTCAGCGAGACGGGATCAGGAAAGCATGTTCCTCGTGCCATCTTCGTCGATCTCGAGCCGACCGTCATCGGTAAGGCCACCTATTTTGATAATGACTCAAAATTTTAAGAGGAAAAAAATGGTACAGCTTTGCATCTTAGGCAATGGCCATTGCCACTGAAATCAACTGAATAAAACGTTAAAGGTGCAATTTTGCACCTTTCTAGAACGTGGGGTGCAGACATGCACCTTTAAAATGGTGAAGTTGTACCTTTCATATACCATTGTGGCATTGGGGATGTTGGTTGGCACATTTAAGAATAATGGAGGTGATGACGAATTTGTTGGTGGTGAAGATGGTGGTGCTAGACTCGTGCAGTAATGGTAGATATGGTGATGAGAATTGTGAGGGTTTTTTTTAAACAAGGAAGGTGGTTGTACAGTTTTGTGGACGGTAGTAAAAAGAACGGTCGGTGTGAGAACGTTCAGAATAGGAAATCAATGTCGATAACAGCATCAGCGATAATAGTGAATACGAAACGAAACCGGTAGTTATGTAAGAGAACAGTACGAACAGTGGTAACAATAGTATTTTTTTAAAGAAATCGGTATAAAGAGCGGGCGGTAAGAGAACGATGAGAAAATGACGTCAATATAAATGAGAACAGTGGAGATAATGGGGGAGATTTCGTTGGCGGTAGTTATATAAGGGCGGACGGTAATAGAACGATAAGAAAAAGACGTCGATATAGATGAGAACAATGGTGAAAGTGGGGAGTTTTCGAAAAGAGGACGGTAGTTATACGGACAATCGGTATGAGAACGTTACGAAAAGGACGTCAATATAGATGTGATAGTGGTATTAGGGGGTTTTCGAAATGCTGATGGTAGTTATAAGGATAGTTATGAGGACAGATGAGAACGTCATTTCTGTACCGTTCTCATATAGCGACCGTCCTATAACCACCGCCGATATAAATATGACAGTGGTGATAAAGGGAGTTGCTTTGAACGGGAACTACAGTCAGATCGCAAACGATATGGTCTAAACATTTGTCAAACTTGTTGGAAATAGATATAGAATTTGGCTAATGACCCGAATCTGATCAAAATTGACTAGAACTGAATCACAAAAAGATGTGACTTCATGTGACTCGAAACTCCAGAAAAACTCTGACTGGTATTTTTGAAATAGTATTGCATTTTGTTTTATATCTAGAGTATCGTCATGTCGTTACTTGTTCGGTATCATGATCCATACCTTGCATCTCATACCACTTTTAGCAGCTCGCTGGTCCGGGCTAAGTCGTAAAATGTTGAGCTTATGAATGCCGCGTGCTAAAATAGCCAGCGCCAGACCGGTGTTATTTTGACGCTGGTAAGAACCAGACCAGCGCCATCCCTAATCGTAAAAGAAGCGCCGCTCTGCTATGCTTGCGGTGCGGACTACTAGTATTTATTGCGGGACTGCGGGTCTGGTGCAAAGTCCTCATTGCGAATTCAGACACTATTGACCATGTTAACTGCGACTCCAGATGTGATGTAATATACACCAAGTTCCATCACGAACTTTCTTTGACATGTTGAGGGGGCTACCGAAGCTTCATTCATCAAGGCAGGGCCCGACAACCAATTCGAATTTATGGCACTTGACAGCTCCGCATTACATCGGAAATGCAAATTGATAATTGATGCTCGGCGCGTGCCACGGGGATAATCGTTCGTAACAAAATAAAACTGGGATGTCGTCTGCGGGCAATAGTGCGTCTCCTCGGGTCGCGTCGATCCTTCATCTCGACCGGCAACATTCCAATCATTCCACAAGGATTTATCATACTTTGTACGAGTAATACTTTGGGGGCTTGGGGAGAAAACAGCGTGAAAACAGGGCTCTCAACTCGCGACTGTTTGGTTACGTTTACTTCTCAGTTCTCTTTCATTTTGTTTATGATTTCTTTGTTCTTGCCATTTCTTTGTCCCATTTCATTTTTCTTCAGACAGTATTTCATAACTTTTTCCTTCCTCGTCTGTCTCGATCTGTTCTAGAGCTTTGTATCCTTTGTTTATCAGGAAAATAATGAAGTCTCATATATATATAGGAAACTTGAAGTGAATTTGTTTTGAAGAAATATTTTTATGAGTTGGGGTAAAGGCAGAGAGAGGGGGGGGGTAGAATGCTGGTGACGGCGCAGGGTGAATGAGGTACAATATTTCCCAGTTGAGTTGTAGTGACATTATTTTTACTCATCCACTCTATCCTATACCTCGGTTACCACCATATCTTAAACTGTCAAAAAATAGCTCCTAGTCATTTATAACAGAAAGATAACGAATAAACTCTTTCGAAAACCCAAGACACCATCCTGCACCACCCATCAGATGAAAACCATTGATGAATGATATCGCGGTGACAAGTGCAATCGGGATGGGTTTCAGAGGGTAACTTCTGTTTACATCCTCGTAATTGAAGAAGGCATTTATCGAGATCCTAATTCATAACGAATCTTACCATGCAATCTAATATATTGCGACCGAATTCCCGCGATAATGCAACATGAGGGGTTGAAAGATATTCCAGAGCTCTTATTCCATATAATATTCGGCGTCAGCCATTATAGGGGCGTCGGTCTTGAAAAGTGAGCTAGCAAAGCCTCCTTTTTCAAGGAGAGGATTCCATGGTTTCGGAGAGAGGCTATTAGTGTCTAGGCCTATCACATTCTTCATTGTTCATTCTGTCTCAAGAACATATTCGAATCATTTATCAATTATATACATCATCTTTCAGTATCAACTCTATTTTCCTTGTTTTCACCTATCCTTTGTTCTGTTTTGTCCATCATGGCGTAATTTCTCGGCCCCCTCTCCAATCCCCTAAATAAGCTTTCAGGCAACCAGGCAAACGCGGCGCCACGTCATTACAAACTTATCTTAATAGCGTTTTCTTTGGCTGTAACATAAAGTTTTCTCTATTTACTGTTGCACGTAAATAGTGGTACAATTGAGCCACGCTGCAGACATTCCATGTCCCTATATCGCCCCTGCTCACATCTATAATAGTATTACGCCCTTGCCTCATCTTGTTGTGACCATTTCAATACTTCCCCTAATGTTCTCTTGCTGTCTTATCTTTTCTTCTGCCCCTTGCTTTCTTACATGCAGTTGCCTTTCCCTCTCATTTTGTTTTTAATTCCATAGTTTAGTAAGAATCTAACTCCAGTACGGCAAAGCTAATTATATTTTGCCAATTTGGAATTCTGCTTACAGAAAGTTGATAACACGTCGTCATCATGGTCAAAGTGATAAAGGCAATTTTCGTTTCGTCTACATAGTGTTTGCGGACGCCAACATTATTAATTGAAGTTAACCATGATAGCGCGCTGACTATAAGAGAATGGAAATACATATGGTAAAATAGAAATAGATAAAATGTTCAGAAATGAAAACTAGAGGGTAGGCGGGTGGGGGGTTCACATTTTGTAATACACCCTCCCCGCGTCTCCCTCAAAATCATTTTCTTTTACCGGGTCGATTCCTTATTTGTCTCTCGAATGTAACTCTACAACCATCTTCACATTCCCGTCAGACTCTGTATACATCTGTTACCTCTCTCATTCTCTTTCCACACTCCACTCTGCTCAGAACATACTTTTGGGGACCCTTTTCACATGTTAAGCTCTGCATTTTTGCGTTCCCAAACGTTATATTTCTGTTTATCAAACTTTGTGATATATCGCTTGATTGATTGGTTTGAATAAACTTGAACTTAAACTTGTTGTGTAAGGGCCCTATGTCTGGTCTGTCTTTTCTGATGTGTCTCCATCCGACAAGCACTCGTGCTCTCAACTTTTTCGCCTCATTTCATCTCTTTCGTACTCCCCCGTCTCAAATCTTCACCCTCCCAAAGTTTCTTATTTGCACAAATGTCGTGATGGATTACATTCGTTTGAGGGGCTCTCCATAGAAATCTAACCCTCCTCCACGTCAACCAAACCAACGTTGACGACCATGTTACTCACAATCGTCGTCACGTGCTATACCAGCTGACTCATGTTCTCCTTGAAATAAAAACGTCAATGATTTGTCGACTTCATGAATGACATGATTGTCAATTGATAGCGCCGTGCGTTGTGCCATAAACACGTCTCACGCGATGAAGTGTTTAATGACCGATAAGTGATGACTCTGTTGGATGATATGTTTACTGAGAGAGATGGATAGATAGAGGATGATGTGTACGAGAATGATATAGGAACATGGAGGGAAGAAGAGAGAGAGAGAGAGAGAGGGAGAGAGAGGGATGGGGAGAGAAAGAAGAAGGAAAGTCGAAGATAGAAGAAGAATGGTGACGTTGATTGTTCCTCCATATGCCTATAATGAGAATGTCAAGGAGAGGTGAACATCTTTCATGTAAAAAATGAAAGCCATCATAAGTCTAAGGCATGAATTGAGAGAATGAAGGGGTATAATAAAATAACAAAAGAAGGAGCCATATCCTAAAAAGTTTACTTATGAGTGACAAAAAGCATGCTGGTAACAAAGCTTATCTATAGTGACAAAAAGGAATGGTACGTGACGATAGGAGTTAGCACACGTTATTCATGAGTCAAATACCATCCTAACCACCCACCCTAACCACGCGTCCATCTTTACATTTACTCTCCATCTTCTAGATGAGGTTCGTACCGGTACCTACCGTCAGCTCTTCCACCCCGAGCAGCTGATCACCGGCAAGGAGGATGCTGCCAACAACTACGCCCGTGGTCACTACACTGTCGGCAAGGAGATCGTCGACCAGGTCTTGGATAAGATCAGGAAATTGGTGAGAAATGATCAGAAATTCAGTCTCTTTTATAACGATGTGCTTTTCAAATCGATTTTAATGGTATGTTTTCTTTTTAAATCACAATACAAACATGAAGAAATTGCTTCCAGATGTCCTTGAGGAGAGCTTCTGGGTCCTTTGGCCTTAGACGTTTGTCTCTCAAGTAAATCTGTAGTGGGAAGCAACTTAACTTTCAGAATATGATAGTTATTTATTTTTTTTTGTTTATGACTCTTGTTAAGGAAATTAAAAAGTGTTGTGGAAGGGGATGGAAAGTCACATCACAGTCGGAATGAAACTGCGAAAGAGTACATCCGTAGAACATATTTAAAATGATATGTTGGGGAATGAAATTTAGTAACAGGGATGACTTAAGACATCGTTCTTTTTTTTCCAGGCTGACCAATGTACAGGTCTTCAGGGATTCCTTATCTTCCACAGCTTCGGTGGTGGCACCGGCTCAGGATTCTCCTCTCTTCTTATGGAGCGTCTCTCCGTCGATTACGGAAAGAAATCCAAGTTGGAATTCGCCATTTACCCCGCGCCCCAGGTATCTACTGCCGTGGTGGAGCCCTATAATTCTGTTCTCACCACCCACACCACCCTTGAGCACTCTGATTGTGCCTTCATGGTCGACAACGAGGCCATCTACGATATCTGCCGTCGAAACCTCGACATTGAGCGTCCCACCTACACTAACCTGAATCGTCTGATCGGCCAGATTGTTTCATCCATAACCGCATCGCTTCGATTTGACGGCGCCCTCAACGTTGACCTAACAGAGTTCCAGACCAACTTGGTTCCCTACCCAAGGATTCATTTCCCACTGGCTACGTATGCCCCTGTAATCTCTGCTGAGAAGGCCTACCACGAGCAACTGAGCGTTGCCGAGATCACTAACTCTCTGTTCGAACCCGTCAACCAGATGGTGAAATGTGACCCGCGTCATGGCAAGTACATGGCCTGCTGTCTCCTGTACCGTGGTGATGTCGTCCCCAAGGATGTCAATGCTGCCATCGCTACCATTAAGACCAAACGTACTATCCAGTTCGTCGATTGGTGCCCCACTGGCTTCAAGGTCGGTATCAACTACCAACCACCTACAGTCGTACCCGGTGGCGACTTGGCAAAGGTCCAACGTGCTGTCTGCATGTTGAGCAACACCACAGCCATTGCTGAAGCCTGGGCCCGTCTCGACCACAAGTTCGATCTGATGTACGCCAAGCGTGCCTTCGTCCATTGGTACGTCGGAGAGGGTATGGAGGAAGGGGAGTTCTCTGAGGCTCGTGAGGATTTGGCTGCTCTCGAGAAGGACTACGAAGAAGTTGGTGTTGACTCTGCCGACGATGACGCAGCCGACGAAGATGAACAAGACGAGTACTAACTTCACGAACTTTAATTTAAAGAAGAACTGAAACTCTAATTTGAGCTAAGAATAATAATTTCATCTTGTACCTGAAAACATTCACTGAGACTTTGTTTCGTCAGGCTTTTGGAGTAAACTTTGTTTTTATGAGCTCCCATATTGCAACATACTGACCTTAGCCCTTTTTTCTAGGATCGCTTTTTTTGCAGGTAATTGAAAAGAAGGGAAAAGCAGTTCTGTAAACTTCAACCATCTTGCAATAAACTATTGTACGTAGATTATTTTTACGGAATTGCTAAGCATTTTTTTCTTCTCGAATCGGAAATATCACCTCAGCTCTTAATTTTGTTAATGAATAAATGTACACTGGTATATCGATAATATTCCACCAGGAAATAACTATACATTAACATATTCATGATCTTAAAAACATAGAACAGGAATGATTGAAACAATTAAAGCCCTTGACGGAAATACAACCAACAACTCACTTCCCGCTACATGAATTTTCCGCTCCTTAAATCCTTCCTCATTTTTGTTTAAATGTAACGTACAAGGAATGGGTGTCGATGTTCGGCCAGAAAGTGTGATAATATTAACAGGGAAGGAAGCTATTCAAAAGTACTTCGGCAAACAGTACTAATACAATCAGTACACAATGAAATGTTTTGATGAAGGAAATATTTTTACAGAGTAAAAACATTACTACAATGGATATAATATTGAACCGGTTTTCAGTTTCTGATATAGTTTCACGGGAAATTCAGTTGGGAAACATGACCCAAATGTTAAAAAAAGTATAATTACCATGACCATGGTGAGTTGAGCTCAAAGTGAAGTTTCTTCCGTTGCTTCAAAATTTCTTTGCATTTCTAAACTTATGAAAATTAATCAAATCACTAGAAATGTACAAAAAAATCTATTTGAATGGAAGAATATGAATCATCTTTTATAAATGAGGATCTGAAATGATTTTGTTTTTGATTATGAACTGTTTGGAATTAGATAAGTGATACAATGTTGTGTTGCTATTTGAAAGGACATTTCGCAAGTTATGATTTGAAAATTAAGGCATTCCTTTGATACACCAGTTTAATCACCTTTGGTTGTGCTAAAGAAAATGCTGCTTTTGTAAATTGTTTATTTATAGTAGCTAGTTTTTGTTTTTATTTATTCTGATTTACCATAGAAATCACTTTCTAAACTGTTGCCCTGTGTAGTCCTTCGGCCCGGTCACAACCTTTCCAAACAAACCGATGGCGGGTGTCTCTGATGTCATTGAAAATAATGAAATAAGCTTAGCGATGAATGGCAATTACATGAAAGAACACTTCTGATTGGTTCATGGTCGGTGTTTTTCGCCAATTGCGCGTGTAAACTTAATCTTGATTGGTCAGTTCATTTAGCGATTGATAGCTCATCTTTGTGTTACGGAGCCAATTGGTGGAGTCGGTGTCGCTACTTCGACTTAGCCCCGTAACATAAAGATTAGACCGATAATTTTAAAGAGCAATTCCGATTGGTTCCTTGTCATTCTACTGAGCAAAATGCGCATGCAATGATGATCTTGATAGGCCAATCCATATAGCGATTGATCGCTAACCTTTGTCTTACGGGCCTTACTGGTAGTATAATATTGTAAGCGAAGTTAAGAAGAACAGAAACAAAATCGACGATTATTATTGTCGCATAAATGGCATTCCTTTATTTCTTATTGCTCATTAGTTAGACAATTAATTTGTGCCAATGAAGTGAAAACTGATGGATGTGGTTTTGATGTATGTTTACAAATGATCACTTTACTAAAGTTTAGATTTGAGAGGCTCGGCACAATTTTTCAGTTTCGGTGCATGTGCGGTGATACTTTTTTTGCCGATCGAAAATTATCAAATGCAATAATGTGATGTCATCATTAATTAAAACAAATGTAAATTTCGTATTTTTTGTGAAGGTGTGATTGTTTTGGCTTGAAATATTGATATGAAATGTTCTAGAATTGTTTAAAAAAAAGAACAAGGAACTCTTCAACATTGATGAACGGTTATGCAAACCAAGTTAATGCAAGAGGTGGAATAAAATGTCCAATAATTTCGAGGCCGAACTAAAAAAGGGGGTAAAATGCTTATGCGAGTACAATGATTATAGCAATTAAGGTGGGTTTATTTCTTACATACTAAACAGGGCACTTTTTTACGCAATATGCTTCTACTCTATGCATCAAATTGATATTCTCGACAACAAGAAGTTTGCGAACTGGGAACCATTTCATTAAAGTCGATAAATTGGGTAAAAGGCGGAGTAAGTTGCGTTTTTTGGGCAGGAATCTTGCAAGCGGTCTTTCACTAATTCTCACATGTCATTATTAGACAACGACAAAACAATATGTAATACATAGACAAAACAATGGGGAAGGCAGAAAAGCCGCTATAAAGGAAAAGACGCATGGTGCTTTTTTTTATAGTGAGATTCCTGCTAAAAGACGAGGAAGCACAGATCGTTCTTTGACAGTTGAGTGAGTGGCATTCAGAGACATTTGATTCTTAGTTAGTCAATTAAAAATTATAGTTGTCAGATATGCCAGCTCATTTCGGACGAGGACTATTGGGCCCGAATTCACAAAGGTGGTTTCGTTTGAAACCATGGTTTTTAGAAACCACCTTTGTGAATACCAAAATCAGCAAATCCCACGGTTGAAACCATGGTTTCTGCAGAAACCACCTTTGTGAATTCGGGCCCTTGTGTTTGAAGAAAATGCTTCCGGACTCCCGATGTTGAGTGATTAATTGATATAGATTTTCCAATTTTTTGTTGGTGCCTGACAAGGCCAGATTGACCCATGTTTTCATTGGCTTTTTATCCCGAGTCTTGTAAAAAGTAACATTGATGAAATGCAAAGTTGGTGGTAATAAAGATAAGATGTTTATGTGCCTAAAGTAAATGCTATATGTATGCTGGTAGTTGAATAATAAATTGTGATAAAAATAAATTGTTTGTATCAAGCACTTGTGTCCAGATTGCCACCTGAATACTGTGTACATGTAATTAATAAGGTTTACTTATCGTTGGCTGTCAACTCAAACACTGGCAAGACTACCACTAAATATCTGTATACAGTATGATGGTACTTATCTTTTTGTCATATTGGGGGAATTCCATACAAAAGTGAACATTTTCCAGTCTTGACTCTATTTCATGTCTAGATTAATATTTTAGATAAAATTCCTATAGAAATTGATAAATGTAAATGGGGTTCATTAACACTTGTTTCGTGAAGAACAAAACTTGGAACATTTTCTAGCAAAGAAGTTTAACTAAACATATAATTATTTTGTGCAATTTAACAATGGAGTTTGGGAATAGGCAAGGCTCCACACTAACTTTTCTTCTTGGTGGCCCGATCGGTCCACCAAAATCATCAATATCATATTTTTGGTGGCCCGCAAAGCAACTTCGGTGGCCCTAAAACAATAGAAAACATTACATTTAGCAAAAATTTGGTAGCCAAACCGGGCCACCAATTGTGAGCTTTTACAGAATTTTGGTGGCCCGACTCTCAATTTAGGTTGCCCCGGGCCACTGCTAATGTCGAGCCCTGGAATAGGGCATAGCCTCATTAGCCTGGTTTGAGCATGGGGAGGTGGAACTAAAGTGGTATGGGGGTGAACATCTTGGGGAGGTGGAACTAAAGTGGTATGGGGGTGAACATCCTGGGGAGGTGGAATTAAAGTGGTATGGGGGTGAACATCTTGGGGAGGTGGAACTAAAGTGGTATGGGGGTGAACATCTTGGGGAGGTGGAACTAAAGTGGTATGGGGGTGAACATCTTGGGGAGGTGGAACTAAAGTGGTATGGGGGTGAACATCTTGGGGAGGTGGAACTAAAGTGGTATGGGGGTGAACATCTTGGGGAGGTGGAACTAAAGTGGTATGGGGGTGAACATCTTGGGGAGGTGGAACTAAAGTGGTATGGGGGTGAACATCTTGGGGAGGTGGAACTAAAGTGGTATGGGGGTGCACATCTTGGGGAGGTGAAAATAAAGTGGTATGGGGGTGAACATCTTGGGGAGGTGGAACTAAAGTGGTATGGGGGTGAACATCTTGGGGAGGTGGAACTAAAGTGGTATGGGGGTGAACATCTTGGGGAGGTGGAACTAAAGTGGTATGGGGGTGAACATCTTGGGGAGGTGGAACTAAAGTGGTATGGGGGTGAACATCTTGGGGAGGTGGAACTAAAGTGGTATGGGGGTGAACATCTTGGGGAGGTGGAACCAAAGTGGTATGGGGGTGAACATCTTGGAGAGGTGGAAACAAAGTTTGGAAAATCAGCTGTTGAAAAGCAGAAGGGGTACAAATTTTGTTTTGCTTGCCAGTGTCAGAACTCCTCTGCCTCCGTGTGAGGGTGCACCCCCCACGCCCTTAGAATACTGATTTTCATTACAATTGTGCAGCAATGAACAAGATATAAAGGTGCGTAAGGGCCAGGAATCCACGCCTGTCAGATTTAAGGGAATTTTTACTCCCACCACTCGTTGGTCTAATAGGGCAAGTATACCCCGACAAAAAAAATTATTGTAAAAATAGAAGGAAAATAATAATAATATGCAATCTTTTTTATATAGTGCTTAAAGGTCAAGTCCACCTCAGAAAAATGTTGATTTAAATCAATAGAGACAAATCAGAAAAGCACAGTGCTGAAAATTTCATCAAAATCGGATGTAAAATAAGAAAGTTATGACATTTCAAAGATTCACTTATTTTCAACAAAATAGTTATACAAGTGGAATGCCTCTGGCCGTCTCACCTGCATCACGCGGTTCAATATAGCAGCAGTGCTGACTTTGAATACTACTCTAACTCGCACAAGATGTTCAGTGATACATGGTTACTCTTATGTCCACTTTTTATGAACTAGACCAATAAACTTACAGAGATATGATGGTTATTCACCAAAAAACCCCAACATGGCCAAAGTTCATTGACCTTACATGACCTTTGACCATGATCATGTGACGTGAAACTCAAACAGGATATTCAGTGATACTTGATTACTCTTATGTACAAGTTTCATGAATCAGATCCATAAACTTTCAAAGTTATGATGGTAATTCAACAGATACACCCAATTCGGCCAAAGTTCATTGACCTTTGACCTTGGTCATGTGACCTGAAATGTGCACAGGATGTTCAGTGATACTTGATTACTCTAATGTCCAAGTTTAATGAACTAGCCCAATAAACTTCCAAAGTTATGATGGTAATTCAACAGATACCCCCGATTCGGCCAAAGTTCATTGACCCTAATGACCTTTGACCTTAATCATGAGACCTGAAACTTGCACAAAATTTTCAGTGATGCTTGATTACTATTATGTCCAAGTTTCATGAATCAGATCCATAAATTTTCAAAGTTATGATGGGAATTCAACAGATATCTCCAATTCGGCCAAAGTTCATTGACCCTAAATGACCTTTGACCTTGGTCATGTGACGTGAAACTCATGCAGGATGTTCAGTGATACTTGATTAACCTTATGTCCAAGTTTCATGAACTAGGTCCATATATTTTCTAAGTTATGATGACATTTCAAAAACTTAACCACAGGTTAAGATTTCGATGTTGATTCCTCCAACATGGTCTAAGTTCATTGACCCTAAATGACCTTTGACCTTGGTCATGTGACATGAAACTCTAATAGGATGTTCAGTAATACTTGATTAACCTTATGGCCAAGTTTCATGAACTAGGTCCATATACTTTCTAAGTTATGATGTCATTTCAAAAACTTAACCTCAGGTTAAGATTTGATGTTGACGCCGCCGCCGCCGTCGCCGTCGGAAAAGCGGCGCCTATAGTCTCACTTTGCTTCGCAGGTGAGACAAAAAACAAGCCAGTTACATCCAATTGAGAGAGTCAATGACGTCACCCACTCACTATTTCTTTTGTTTTTTTACTGTTTGAATTATACAATATTTCAATTTTTACGAATTTCATGATAAGGACCTCATTGCCTGAAGCACAAAATGTTAAAATAATGGAATTCCACATGTTCAGGGAGAATGAAACTTCATTTCACATGACAATGACGAGAAATACAAAATATTTCATATTTTATAGAATAAAATATTTTATATAATAAAATACAAAAGAAATAGTGAGTGATATCATTTACTCCCTCATTTGGATGTAACTGGCTCGTTCATATAACTATTTTGTTGAAAATAAGTGAAACTTTAAAATGCCATAACTTTCTTATTTTACATCCGATTTTGATTAAATTTTCAGTGTTATGCTTGTTGAATTTTTCCTTTTTTATTCAAATCAAGTTTTTGTTGGGGTGGACTTGTCCTTTAATACAAGTGCATACAAATGAAAATAATAGCAAGCATTGAAGGTTTCAGAAAAATCCATGGCAGATCAAAAAAAATATTAGAGATCTAATTTTGGATTTGTGATGTCATATGCCAGCAGCTCCACAATATGTCATGCAGGCCTAAATACACATCCACAAATTCTATTTTTTTTCATGAAACAGCATAAAATATTTTTCTACAGAAGGGGGTATGTGTCTGATGATATATCCCCTGCACAATTAAAATCACTTTCAATTTTGTTGAGAAAAATTCCATTTTGGTGAAGGTATATAACACACCTAACAGAGGAGCTGCTTGTCTGTGACATCACCATGCAAATCAAAACTTTTCTAACCAACCCCAAAAATCTATGAAAAGATAAGGAAAAAAAAGGAACAATATTTTATTCAGAAATATATTGCATGTGAATTGTAAATACTACAAAGTAAATACAAGATAAATTCAAAGGACTTTTTTAATAACGTGTGAATTTATTGAATTATATATCACATAATTGTGCATGAGTAGAGCATTTTTCACAGAACTAAGAAAATATTATTTGAGAAATGCCATAAAATCATAATTTTCTGGTTTGGCCCGACCCCAATTTTTCTCCATTCTTACATTTACTTTATGAACTGCTCAGGCCATGAGATCATTTCAACTTCTCAGATGAAGAAGAAAACAGAGAAAATTGGTTTCAGGAAGGGTCCACATACATAATGGATCAGACATGCATAATTAATGGATTTGCCAATATGTGTATCATTTATATTTCAAAAGCATATTTTATCAATTTTTTGTTCGATAACTAATTTTCACAAAAGTATTATAATTACTGAATATGAAGGGGCAATTTCACCACAACAAAAAGTAGAATTTTATTAATAAATAGAGAAAATCAAACAAGCTAAATACTGAAAATATCATCAAAATCAGATGTATAATATTAAAGAAAGTCAGGATATTCAGAAATGTTACTTTATTTCACAAAACAATTATATGCACATCTTGGTAGATATGCAAATGAGGGAAAGTATGACATCACACATTCAATACTTTATGTTGTCTTAATTTGTGAAATATGCAATTGTTTAATATTTTCCTAATGGTAATGTAAAACAACTTTTATTTCTCCTTGACCATTGAATTGTACCTTTTGTGGTTCAATCAAGAGGGTCGTTTTTGTCAAATCTGTTTAAAGTAAATAAATTGTGACACAATACAAAACAAAAGAAATAGTGAATTAGGGACATCATCAACTCTCATTTGCATATCACTGAGTTGTGCATATAACTGCTTCGTGAAAAATCAGCGAAATATTTAAATGTTACAACTTTCTTATTTCACAACTGATTCTGATAAAATTCCAATGTTGTGCTTGGTTGATTTTGCTTTATTGTTTTTCAAATATTTTTCTGGGGTGGAATTACTTTAACTTTTAATTCATCAATGCCCCCTGCTGCCCCCCCCAAAAAAAGGAGAAAATCAACACAAATAAATAACAGCATGTAAATGTGAGAAAGAGAGAAAGTGAACTGGAGGAATGGAGACAAGCATTTTTTTTAAAGAGAAAATAAAAAGTATTTTCTCAAAGCGAACTTCCACTTAATTTCTGTACATCAATTGAGTTCACAAATCAATTCAAAGCCATTTTATGTGGAGTAATAAGATAACGTTAATCAGGATTAATAATTGATGAGAATTATGAAACAGTTCACTCTCATATTCAGACAGAAAAAGCTGGGGCCATTAAGTGCAAGCCAATGTAACCAGTCACACTTGAAGTCGTAACTTACATCTTGAGAGGATGCCTGCTTTCTTCGCTGTTTGAAAGAAAGCATTCAGAAATTCTGACTTTGTCTTGTCTGTATTTTTTTATTGTCTATAATCATCTTGGGTCTAGGATGATACAGTAGATCTTGGTCTAATATCTTCTAGATGTTACCTTGAGAATGGTCTCATCTTTGTTCTTTCCTTGTACATGTTTATAGATCTTGGTCCTGTCTTAGGAACTTTAAAACTGTCTATAACCTTCACCTTTAGGCCTAGATGTAAATTTAGTTCTTGGTCTAGTATCTTCTACCTGTAATCTTCAAAACTGTCTTCTGTCTTATGTCCTTTCCTGGTATGTGTTTGTAGAACTTGTCTCATCTGGAATCTAATAACTGTGTCACAATCCTCATCTGAGACTCAAGACCAGTGGTCTAGATCAGATCTTGATCTGATATCTTCCTGCTGTAATCTTGAAAACTGTCTCCTCTCCTTCTTTCCTAGTATATGTTTAGATCTTATTCTTGCCTCATCTGGATTCTAAGAACTGTTCACAATCCTTATCTCAGACTCAGAACTGTGATACGATAGAAGATCTTGGTCTGATATCTTCCAGCTGTTATCTTGAGAACTGTCTCCTGTCCTTGTTCTTCCCTGGTATGTGTTTGTAGATCTTAGTCTTGTGGGCCATCTTCTGGTTGAGTTCTACATAGCTGAACTTCTTCCTGGCTTCACGCTGCTGCTTCTTACTGCCATAAACCACTGAGGGAGAAAGATGGTTAAGGATAAAAACAACTAAAAAAATCCCTTTGACTTGAAATTCAATTAAGTCTACATAGCTCAATCTTTCAATTAGTTAAAGCAGATAGGAACAAATAGTGCCATCTTGAATCCTCAACTACTCATACCTGGCCAGTTTCCTGACCCACAATGCTAATGTAGTCTAGTAATAAAGACCCACTTGAATGATAACATGCTAATTAACTACTCAATACATTTATACTGCAATAATTATGTTACCAAGTAGCAAAACAACATACGTTTTCTCTCAAAACATTTTAGTTTCTCTATGCAAATACAATTATAGGTCAATTTATTCTCTATAGTATTAGTAGATATCTGAAAACGTATATTTTACGACTATATATTTATAACACGCAGTCAATGAGAGACCACACACAGTTCACTCCCCCATAAAACATTGCCTAATTAAAGTAAGATTTTTAAGCACATATTATTCATTTCTTATGGGTTACATTTTTCTTAGTTGATGACATTTCTGTTGTTGCAACATATTCACTGGTATTAACAAATATCTATTCTAC
The DNA here is from genome assembly GCF_018143015.1 of Lytechinus variegatus. NCBI lineage: Eukaryota > Metazoa > Echinodermata > Echinoidea > Temnopleuroida > Toxopneustidae > Lytechinus > Lytechinus variegatus. The sequence continues at coordinate 27,410,403 of NC_054743.1, read as the reverse complement.
AAAGCTTTTATCACAGTTCTCAATCTCATATCACAAATATATACATAAGAGTATGGAAGTGTAATGGTGTAGTGGTTCTGACTACCTCATTTTTATCAGATGGTCAAGAGTACTAATCCCTCTCCATTCATCAACCCTAATCCACTACACTTGACCAAGGTTAAGTACCGTATATGTGGATCTGAAATTACTTTAATCACTGAAATGCAGAACGTGTACTCGGCTTTAATGTGATATTTGAGGTAATTATGCTGCATTATTATAAAAGTACCTATGGACCCATGGGCAGATCCAGGATTTTTCAAAAAGGGGGGCATTTTGGTGATTTACGTCAAAAATTTGACAAGCAAAAAAAGAAAAAAAGCCTAAGTTTTCACTAAAAAATTGCCGGCCATCATTTTGTTCCAGAGAAAATTTTACAAGCAAAAAAAAAGAAAAAAGAGAAAAAAAGGCTATCAGATCACATAAAAAAGAAATATGTCATAAGATAGAAATATTAAAAATCTACATGTATCTACTGTGTAGTTGTCTGTGTCAAAGTTAAATCCCTTTACCCACACGATTTCCTACAGATTCACCTTCTTTATAAAACCCATACACAATTACCGTAAACAGAACTGAAACTAAAGAGAATATTAAAAAGAAGAGCCTTTAAAAGCATTATATAAAGATACAAAGAAATAGTCATTGACTGAGAGTTTTATGCACCTTTGTTTCCCTTTCTGTCAGCTATAAATAATCTAAATGTAATTTCCATGAACATACATATACTTTCCCAGGACAACTGCATAGTAGTTACATTCAAGGTGCCTAGATTCCCAGAACAGCACAAGGAAATGAAACAAAATCTTGCCACACCAAATCTATCTGGGCCCGGTCACACAAAGCTAAGTGCATGATCATGGGACTGCCATGCAATCAAATGTGCAAATCAACAGTATGATCAATTGCTTAGTTATGTGTCACCGACCCCTGGCTTCATTCATGATTTTAAATAAGGTTGTTCGAGACCCAAGACTCTTGCCTGATTCCGCGATCGATTTGCAAAATGATCTTTTGACCCCCAGATGACCTTTGTTATCATCCTCATGAACACACAGGTGGTATTACCAAAGTATCATTTGTACCAAGTGGGATCAAAAGCGGTCAAGAGCGGTGTTGGCTCAGTCGGTAACGCGTCTGCCCGTCGAACCAAAGATCATGGGTTCGATTCCACCCTGGGCGGATGACTGAAGCCAGTGCGTTGTGTGTAAACGTCTCTCCTATGTTTCATAGATGCAGGCTATGTTAAAATGGAAAACACTCCATCCCTCGGATAGGACGTTAAATGGAGGCCCCGTGTAGAGGAGATTCACCACCTTTGCAGGTTAAGAACCCACTGCACTATTCGTATAAGAGTAGGGGGAAACCCCGGTGTAGTGGTCCACCTGCAACCCCCCAATCAGTTATATCGGGAAGAGAGACCTGCGGGCAATAGTGATTCAGTTCGCTTTTCGCCTCCCAGGCACAGGTGACGCCAAACAAATAATAATAAAACTGATGCAGAAATGTGAGCAAGTTGAACAATAACATTTTTGTTAAAGACCACTGGATGAACGGACTAACAGACCAAGAGGAAAAGTGATTACAAGTTCTCTGCCAAACTTTGTTCACGGCAGGCAAACAAAAAGGGGATTTTTAACCTTATCAGCCATTTGTCCATGAGCTATAATCTGTTGCAATAAGAACTGAAATCAAACACCATTCCAAAAATAATCACAATTTGATTTTGAGCCAATCAGACACATGTATCTAGGGCTTGTGAGCTTGCTGGTATTTGTTGTGTTTACATACTTCATAGAAATTGTTGATAATTTGCCATGGAAATATAGACAAATTGTGACAATTTTTCACAATTATTCATTTATAATATCTGCAAGATTTATTCTTAATATTAAAATTTGTTTAATAGGGATGTTTCTCCTGAGAACAGTTGATCTTTAACCATTTGAGGGCCTATTTGTTTTCTGATCCATCAAGTTGTAACAAACCAACTATTGATGGAGTGCAGTTAGTATGAACAACAAATATCAAAAGCGACATATCAAAACTTCACTCAGTTAAATTCCAACCTCTTACTTTTGCAAATAGAATCAATGGAGGTCAAAGGTTATAGGTCAATGAAAAGGATACTGAGGTCAACGCTGGGTGGGACCTTGAAGCCAAAGGACCTAGCAACCTTCTGTAAATCCAAGGTATTGACATCATAGATCTTCTTGAGACTGTGGGCGTCGTATGCTCGGACGTATCCCTTGTATGCTTCCTGGGCTGACCGGTGAAGGAAGTAGTTCTTCTCTATTAACTTTTCCAGCTGAAAAAGGAATGAGAAGATGGGATAAGTTATTGTCACAGGGAAGTTCAATACAAAGAAATTAGATCTATATCTACTTGGGTCACCAAGGAAGTCCTGTCCAATGAAGAGTATATCTTTCTTTGGTGCTGAAAGACTCCAGAGGCCAAGTTTATGAGAAAAAAAATTCTAAAAATCCATATTTTATTGTTCAAAGCAGAAATCAGAAATGGAAATCCTCAGAAAATTTGCTTACTCCATTAATAGTGAGCCCAGCAACCACTGAACAACGCCAGATTGATGTAGCTCTATCCATTATATTGTTGAACCCCAAACAGGGTAACAGCAACTCCTATTTTTTAACATCTTTTGGTCTCATGCGGCCGGGGGTTTGAACTCTTGACCTCCAGGTTGTGAGACGGATGATCTACCAACTGAGCCAACACTCTTATTAAGACTTGTGATAATCACGAATCTACAATTAAAAATGTTAAGCTACTGATATCATTCGATCTGGCTGGCTGCTAGTGAACAGTGAATTTGTTTTAAAAGATCTAGCATTTGTTACACAATTCTCTATAAAATAGGACTCAGATCTTCAGCAGTGCATGGCTTTGGCAGGAGGGGGCAGATCAATGGTAAAGACCGTGTAAAACTGCAATGAAACTTTTACTAGATTTATTCAAAATGGCACTGAATAAAATCATGCTAGAAAAATTTTGTTTTGCACTAATCAAGACTAAATGCAAGAATGAACAGAAAGCAAACTCAAACAAAATGAAATGAAGGTAAAATGAAAACATGGCGTAACGGATATCAAGCTTTGATTGGGGATCAGATATAATTGTCAAGCCAAATTTCAAATTATTGCCATCAGGATTTATATAAGAAATCAGTGATTAAACATCATGTTGAATTGAAAAAATATATGCTCAGTATTATCAGTTTTTCACCATTTGATACGATTTGATAAAATTGTGAACTATACACTACAGTGCTCATTGAGACATTTCCTACTGTGGTTCTGATAAAACAAGGTATTTTGATAAATTTCAACAAAGTGGCAGCTACAGTGTTGCATGTATGAATAAACCTTGTTTGCTCTACGAATTTGGTGGAAAATACAACAGGGAGCAGAATTTCACATTTTCTGGCAACTGAAGCCAGGGCTCATATTTCTGACGAGTTATCGCATGTGCAGTCGATCAAACAAATCAACTGTACAATTAATCACAAGGATTTGTGTTTATTGATGAGGTATTTTTTTTATCTCACATACACTGTGCTTCATGAGGGTAATTATGTGTCCAACCAACATTAGGCATTTTCATTTATCCATTGTGATGAAAATTTTGCCCATTCTCAAGTAATTGCTCCCTATTTTTTTTAACCTTACGGGACAATATGCTTTCCACATTGGGTACAATACTGCCCTTGAATTGGTTGGACACATAATTACCCCTGTGGTGGTAAAAATTTTACCCAATATTTTTTACAGTGTATCTGTCTACATACAAAACTAATAAAGCTAAAGAAGCTCTCACCTGAGATTGAATATCTGAGACCTTGCTCCAGCTGAACTCAAACTCATTCAGCGGTACCTTGGCATGCTTCAAGTAACGTACAAAACCGAGCTCCTCTGGCCTAAGGATAAGGAGGGCATGACCTTTGCCCTTTAACCCTCGAGCTGTACGTCCAACTCTGTGGATGTACTCCTGCAGAAAAATAAGTCAAGAAAGTGCACTTACAAAAATAGTAATAACAGTTTCTTTTTAACCTTTTTATCAAAACAGTATTAGTTTCTTTGTCAACTGTAAACAGCACATCATTACATATCTGTTCCAATGTACAAATAACAACTCACTTCTATGACAAATCAGCTTACATAATGTACCAGATCAAGGGCAGGCTATCAGATTTTCAAATTGATTTCATTTAATTTCGTTTATTTCCATTTTCAACAAATACACTTTGTTTTATATATTTTGACATACAAATAACAAAACATATTTCAAGTATCCCTGTACAAAAATTATATTCAAGATTATTACATATCAGGTTGGAAATGGAGGAGGCTGATTTTACTACATTAATTTTACAGTTTTGCCCATCTAACACAAAGCTTTGAATTTTTAGGCCTTATCACATTTCAATCAGTTGCTATTAAAGGCCATAAGATCCAGCAGCCTTAATATCCCTTCTTGAACTCCTCAACTACTCATATCTGGCCAGATACATTACCCATCATGCACCATTCTGAGCAGTATAGTCTTGTAATACAGACCCACTTGAATGATGACACACTAATTCACAACTCTATGCATTCATATAGCAATAACTATGTTATAAAATGTTATAAAATAACAAAACAGATACCTTTCCTCTCAAAAACATTTTAGTTTCTACACACAAATAAAACATGGGCTAATCTATCCACTGTATTAGTTGTTTATAGTTATCTCCAGTACATATTCTATGACTAGCTGTTTATAACACAAGTCAATGAGAGACCACACATAGTCTTGGTCAATTTGCTTCCCCTTTTAACTATGTGTCACCAGCCCCTGATTGCACTTCAACAAAAGACATCAAGACAACACTGACCTTTGGGTCATCTGACGGGTCATACTGAACGATCCAATCAACGGCGGGGATGTCCAGACCTCTGGCGGCAACGTCTGTACACAGGAGGATGCCTGTCTGGGCATTGCAGAACCTGAAGAAGGTCTGGGTGCGTTTACTCTGTTTCTGCTTACCCTGGATCAATCAACAAAGAATTACAGTTGGTTGGTGTCAAATGTTTTTTTTTAATATAAATCACCTTTTATTCATAAAAAAAGGGAATCAATTACAATAAAGGGCCCAGGTTATCAGTTCTAAATGAATATAATACAGGACAAAATAAATTGAATACAGTATATGTATACATAAAGAAACATAAACAAGAGATAATAATTATTTACATATCAAATGCATTGATTCAATTCATAACAAACTTCATACTTGGAGTGATGAGAAGGGGAATGAGGGGATATGCTATCCCATGGTTTAACGTAAGTTGTTCTGATTTTAAAATGAGTTCACTGTACTAACATATGGTATTACAAAAATGTACAAATTATGCATTTTTAACTATATGAACAGATAAAGTGTAAATTCACATAAGTAGGCCTACATCTTGAGTTTACATTTCATATATATAAAAGGTGTGATTATTGCCAGCAAAATATTGCCGAGTCTGAAAATTCTTTATACATTCATTCTGAGCTGCATTACATGATGGCAGGGAAGGGGGTAATGGAAGCAAGGCTTTCATCAGTGGGTGTCCAAGAGAAGTGGGCATTTGGGTACCGATTTATGATGTTCTGAGTTGGTTTAAAGCAATACAGAGAAGCATTTGTGGGCAATAAATAATTATTAACTTTTCATAATCGACAATATTCTGGCCATTTTGTGTTATCACTATATCTCAACATAATTATATAACCATTATCGAAGATTCAATGTTGCATAATTTTGTGCATATTGAAATATCGCCCAGTACTACAAAGAAATGATGTTGATATCAAATGGGAAATTCCATAACATGTGGGGATCAGACCCCTTTATATATGGGATCTTTATGAAATCTGTTTTCTTGTTCAAATGAAAAGTTGCAATGTCCTGAAATCATAATGGCTTGAGCAGTATATGAAGTATAAGAAGAATGGAGGAAAATGGGCAAGGGTTGGAGGTACAAAAATGCTGAATCTTCAATGGAATTACACTTACATGTATGTCAACACATACCAAAGATAGCCTTACTTCTAATAAACCTATCATCTTCAATCTCTGGTCTTCTTCAAACCCACTCTTGCTTTTTTTTCCTCTCATCGTAACAGTCACCAGCCTGTAGCTTATGGATAGAACATAAAAAAGATCAGGAGGGAGCCAGTGCAATCTACACTGTAGGGGCCGCCTTACAAAGAGCAAAGAGTTACAATTGATCTGATCAATCTCGACTACATGGAAATCCATAAATGTCAAAATGTTTTCCATAGAAAATGTGCACAATTTACTTTGTGAACAAAGATGAGCACACTGAATTGTCAAGGAAACAATGAATGCACGAATATACATAATTTTCTGGAAAATATTTTGAACAAACATGCATTTCAGATGTTGACATTGCTGGCTTTCCATAGTTGTGGTTAATCAGATCAACCTCAATTCTTTGTAAGACGGGCCTGATCACAGCAAGACTTACATGTATAGAGTTGACCGGTAGATCTATGTAGTTGAGTAGCTCACTGTGGTATTTGACAGACATACAGGAAGAGAAGAACACCATCACCTTCTTGTTCCGATTCTTCTTAAGGAATGTGAAGAGCAGGAGGAAACGCTTCTCTGACGGACACACCACGTAGCCCTAGTAGTCAGTATCAACATATAAAGAACCGTACATCAATTATATACAGTTAAAGATGTCTTAGTGGCCTTCTTTCTACAGTGAAAAATTGTTTTAAGTGGCCACCAAATTGTACAAGAAGCAAACTATCGTCCTCGATTAAACTGACTAGCTGTGCATTCGAGATTGTGTATATTCAAAGCTGGGTATTGCACCCAAATGATTTTTTATTATAATCAAAATAATACTAGCTGGATTCATACACTAGTAGCGCTTTTTGCCCGAGGTAACAAAGCGCTTGCTTTTATCAACCCGGCTTTAGCTCAAGCTACCATCACCGTCGCTCAGTGCATGCAAGGAATTTATCCTGCCGGGTACCCATTCCCCTCACTTGGGTTGAAAAACATTTTTTAAAATTGAAACTGAATAAAGTTGAACTTGAACTTAGTTGAATGACCATGGTAATACTGATCAACAGCCAATCACAAGGAAAAAGCGATTTTGTGTCTCGCCCACTTATGAAAATAACCAGAAATATTGTGATTTGCGAGGGCACGTAACAGAACTGTCATAAGAGCCTTGCACGTAAACTTTAATGTTGACCTGAAAATAACCTTTGATCTTACCATGTGACCTTCCACTGCAGCAAAACATGCAGGTCGCCTAAGTACATCTACCATCCAAATTTTGTTGAAAAGTGACTTACAGTTGCGAAGTTAGGTGTCATAAGAGAGTCTTGCATGTAAACTTTAACGTTGACCTGAAAATGACCTTTGACCTTACCATGTGACCTCCGGCTGTCATGTGTCATTAAATTTGTGACGGACGGACGACATTTAGATCCTTAAGTCTCGCCTTCACCTCTGGTGGGCGAGACAAATATCCAGGATTCCATGCAAGTTACCATAACATGGCAAAGATACCGTACCATGGTAACTTTTATGCAATAGGTCCCTGGTCAGTCGAACTAAATATCACCGACATACAAGGGGTTGTCGCAACAGCCATGCCTAATACTTTCATCTTTGACGTTTGACCTTCCCCTACCTGTTCCAAGCCATCGACTGTAGCTGATTCCTTGTGATCATCTACTCCTACATACACTGGCTCCTTTTTGAGTGATATCCTCGCTAGATCCTCGGTCTTGCGGGTCTGGGTGGCTGAGAAGAGCGCTGTTTGTCTTCTCTCTGGAGTAATCAAATATTTTTAATAAAATGTTAAATGCATTCATTCTAAGTACCACCCTAAAACGAAGAGCGATAATAGCATTGGCAACAAAAATGACCGTTGGTCTCTTTTGTGTTATAGTAAAACACACACATTATATCATTATTTAAACATGCAACAAAAAGTTATTCCCAGAAATAGAGAAATAGTTCAAAGACACAAATATCCCTTTGTAAACAATGTCTTCCTGCCCTAGGGATGCCCTTCAATTTTACTCACTTGACCTGTAAAGAAGTTGGCATGCAAAAAACAAACAACAATATATGCTGTACAATATGAAGTCTGAGAAAGCTCAAAATGTGCCATTGGTGCCATCAGTTTCTCCCTTGAACACATGTGAAGATGTCAAGGCCTAAAGTCAGACAAAAACCAAATGACTGGCATCTCTGTATATCTATAACTAAAGCATGTAGGAGAGAGGACTTACTGGGGAGTAGTCTGATGATCTGTTTCATTTCTTCTTCAAAGCCAACCTCTAGGATTCTATCAGCTTCATCAATGATCAGGCACTGGAGATTCTTGTACATGAACTGTGGTGTGTTCTGAAAGTAGACAGTGTGAAAGTATACATGATGATTATGGATGTCAATCTTGTAAACAGAAAAAAAGGTAAAATATTGACATCAGAAAATGCTAGTATGAAATCTCTATATTTATTTAGCAAATGTAAAGAAAGGGGTTCGCCCTCAAATACATGTTTGCAGAAATTATGATCTATCAATGCTATGAAAGAAACAGATAAAGTGCTAAAAATTTGTTTACAATGTAAGAAACAAAGTATACATACAATCTATATAGGTAAATACTTTATATTGATAAATTTGATATGAAAAGCCAACAATTGGTGGAAAAGACAATATAACTGATATAGTAGGCACCATATACATGTATTTGAAATATATTGGAAATATCCCACTTTGGTTCAAATGGTTGTCCAAATACTTGAGCCTTACCTGCATATGGTCAAGCAGTCTGCCCGGTGTGGCCACCATGATGTTGATTCCTTTGGCCAATTTCTTGGCCTCCGTGGTACGGTCAGTCCCACCCATGATCAGTCCAAACGTGTGGTAGTGGTGCTCCAACAGCTCTTTGAGGACACCATAGGTCTGCATAGAGAGCTCGCGGGTTGGTGAGATGATCAGTACTCCAGTACCTGTATCAGATCACCGCAAGGGTAAGGGAGGAAATGTGTATGACAGTCAATACTCAACAGAAAGGAGATGTCTTTGAGAACAGTATCCATAATGGCATCTGTGGTAATCATTAGTGTTTAAATTTGATGTAGCTCAAGCACTGGTTTAAGATTAGCTGGCAGTAAGAGTAATGATTAAGCTACTTTTTAAAAAAGGTCAAGTCCACCTCAGAATTTTTTTATTTGAATCATTAGAGAAAAATCAGACAAGCACAATGCTGAAAATTTTATCAAAATCGGATGTAAAATAAGAGAGTTATGACATTTTGTTTCGCTTATTTCTAACAAAATTGTTATATGAACGAGCCAGTTACATCCAAATGAGAGAGTCGATGATGTCACTCACTCACTCTTTTGTTTTTTATTGTTTGAATTATACAATATTTCAATTTTTACGAATTTGACGAATAGGACCTCCTTGCCTGAACCACAAAATGTTAAAATAATGGAATTCCACGTGTTCAGGGAGGAATGAAACTTCATTTCACATGACAATGATGAGAAAATCAAAATATTTCATGTTTCATATAATAAAATACAAAAGAAATAGTGAGTGATGTCATCAGTTCCCTTATTTGCATACTGACCGAGATGTGCATATAACTGTTTTGTGTAATGAAGCAAAACTTTAAAATGTCATAACTTTCTTATTCTACATCGGATTTTGATGAAATTTTCAGTGTTATGCTTGTCTGATTTCTATCTATTGATTCAAATAAACATTTTTCTGAGGTGGACTTGACCTTTAAATAAGGATAAGCATAACCAGGGTTCCCACAGAAATTTGAAAACAGAATTCCATGACTTATCCATGACTAAATTGCTGCTTTCCAAGACACCCCATGACGTCCCAGGAGTTATGTAGAATTTGGGATGTCACATAACTGGGAAAGTTGGAAATCATGAACACCAATAATAATAGCAGAGTATGATCACAGAGTAGGAGAGTTGCGAGACACGGCAAACAGGAAAGCTGCCATAGCCAAGAGGTAAATGCAATTCCATGACTTTTCACAAATTTCTCAAATTCTCTCGACTTTTCCCTGACTTTCCATGACCACAAATTTTCCAGGATTTTCCATGACTGTGGGAACCCTGATAACAAATCCTGCCTCAGATAATTCTTATACTATACTTTGGAACAGTTCAAAATATTTTTTATGCATTTCTCAAACTAACAAAACATACATAGATTTAAAAATTCCCATGCATAACAAAAATGATTGCATCTAGCTGTTTTGATCAGCTATTACCAAAGGGAAAATCGAATTGAGGATTTTACATGCTTTTATCAAAATAAGAAATTTAAATGGGAAAAGAACACCAACGACATGTACAGTAACTCACCATTTCTTGGCATGAACTTGAGTTTGTACATTAGTTCTACCGCAGGGATGAGGAAGGCCAACGTCTTTCCGCTTCCCGTCTTCGCAGCAGCCAGAATGTCTCTGATGATATGTGGAGGAATTGGTGAAATCAGAAAAAAAGTACAAGCATGTATCATTGCATCATTATCATCAGTCATGACTACTGTCATCAAGATCATCAACATGATCAACATCATTGTCATCATAGTCATCATTATGGTCATCATATCATCATAATTACCATCATGATGATTTTCAGCATCATCACTATCAGTACCAATACAATTACCATCATCATCACCACCATCATCATCATCAACATCATCATCACCATCATCATCATCATCATCACCATCATCATCATAATCATCATCATCAACATCAACGTCATCCTCATCATCATCATCATTATCATCATCATCACAATCACCATCAGCATCATCATCATCATCATCATAATCACCATCATCATCATAATCACCATCAGCATCATCATCATCATCATCATCATAATCACCATCAGCATCATCATCATCATCATCATAATCATCGTTAGCATTCAACGCCATTTCTATCATCCTTATCATCATCAGTACCATGATGATCATGACCATCACCGTCATCATCACCATAATTATCTTCCTTTTATTAATCATGTATTCCATCAGCAATATATAAATTTATCTTCCATCTATTTGGAACAAATGGTCTGTAGACAATTAATTTTAAACCCAAAAAATCAAAATAAATTCCACAATTGTAAGTGTAACCATTATCATTATATTCTCAAACTAAAATTTGACTCATACTCACTTGCCCTCCAGCATGTGTGGTATAGCCTTGTGTTGGATTTCCGTCATATGAGTAAATCCCATATCGGCCACGCCCTTCAACGTCAGATCAGATACTTTATCCGTCAGCGAGGAAAAGCTGGTGTCTGATAAAATCTCTTCCGTATCTATCACTGAGAGAGATATGAAGGTTATTATTATTATGCATGCATAAGGTTATATAAGGTTATACATTCTAAAGGTTGAATAAAACATACCATTATATCAACATGTTTGCTTCTTAATATTCTTATAATATCAGGTGATATATACGCTATGTTAGCAAGTATGAAAATGATTACAGCTCATCTATGAACAGGACGTTTCAATCTATGTGAGGAATACATTCAACTTTTAAGTAGCTCATAAGTTCCTCCTTATCTAGAATCAGTTCTGTTTTAATGATACACTCACTGTCAGCTTCTTCCTCTTGACTGGCTTCTTCTTTATCTTCACCTTCACCTTGTTCTTCGTTCTCTTTCTCGTTCCCTGCGTCTTCATCCTCTGGTTCTTCAGTTCGAGGTATCTTTGTATCTGGGTCAACAGAGAACATTGTTGTTTTTTAAGGGATGAGTTAACAAAAAAAAATATAAGCAGTTGCAGTAAACACTGATTTCATGATTAAGTCTGTAAAAACAACTTGTCACCATATAACCCTAGATCTAGACCTGGGGACTGTCTTACAAAGAGTTACGATTGATCCAATCGATCGTAACTCTATGGAAATCCATCAGTGTCATAAATTTTTCTACAGGAAATTTGCACAATGTCCTTTGCAAACAAAGAGAAGCACAAAAAATGCATGAATATACATCATAGCTAGAAAATATTTTGAAAAAGCATGCATAATACATGTTGACATTGCTGGCCGTCCAAAGTTGCGATTGATCAGATCAATCGGGACTCTTTGTAAGACCCTGGTAAAGTTACATAAACTGAACTCAGTGAAATCATGAAGTCTAAGCTGAAAAACAATCACACTGAAGATAACCAACACAGATGAAAAAATGTGGGACAGTGTATTATCATTGCTTTGTAAGAGACCCAACAATTTGGTGAAATGTCGTGTTTATTTTGTTTATATCCCAGCAATTACACGATTTCTTCCAGAATTCTTTGGCACAATTTTTTTTAATTCATACATACAGACACTTGGATGGCCATTTTATTGGATTCTGTATGAATTTATTTTGAAGTCGCAACCACAACTGGCATTCATTTATAACTTTTTAAAAAGTAGACAATCAACAATTCCTGAACTTTTTGAAGATAATATGAAAATCATCTCACTAGCCAAAGGCTAGGATGTGCTTGCAAGCACCGAATACAAAAAAACCCCCAAAGACCTTCAAAGTATCTCAGTTTTGCCCATTTCTTCCTACCAACTAGCTAATAACAAGATACCGAATTCACTTGATTTTGAGGCCTTAAATGTAGCAAAATTGTAGTTGGCCTTCAATAAAATCATCAGTAATGAATAATGCAGTCACATTTCCCCTACGGCACCCGGAGGGCAAGTCGAAAACAGCCATTTTATTCATTCTTATTCAAACCACCTAAATGTATCTAATAATAATAACTAAAAAAAATGTTAAAACAGCCGTTTTAGACTCGTCGTATAGCCGTCGTAGGGAAATTTTGACGTCATACATGTAAATCAAACTATAAAACAAAATATTTATATCAACTCACCCGGAGACTGATCATTATTCTCAGCTTTCCTTTTCATTTTCTTCTTCTTAGATTTCTTGCTTTCTTGGGAAGGTGCAGCTTCTTCCACAGGTGAAGATTCATTATCTAGAAAAAGAATGCAACGAAGGGACAAAATTTGTCAATTCTAAAGTAAATTGAGATTTTTCTTAATAAAATGATATTCCGGAAGTTATTTTTAAAAGACCTTTTATAAAGATGCAACATAAAAACAAGGTATCATTATAATAGGAAGTATCATCACATTCATTATTTTTATCACCATCATCATCATCATCATCATCATCATCATCATCAGCATCATCATCATCATCATCATCACCATCATCATCGTGATCATGATCATCATCACTATCAGTACCAATACAGTCCTCATCATCATCATGACCGTTGCTAATGAAGTAAATTCTACTCATAATTACCTGAAATGTCTGCTACCTGTTGCTGCTTCTGCTTCTTTTTCTTCTTCTTGTTTCCAGGTGTAGATATTACATTGGTCTTAGCATCCATTGAAATTGAAAGTGTTTCCTCTTCAGCTAATAAAAGAATTGAAACATGATAAAAAATGATAAAATTAGTTATGGCACATTCAGAAAAAAAAGCCCTTTTGCCACTGCCTGAATACATTTTCACATACCAAGCAACACATATAATACATTCTAAACACCCCCATTTATTAACTACAAAAGTGCAAATGGGAAAGAGGTAATTTTTGTTTGAACATCTACTTATGGTATGTATCAGATTTCTTTGGATAACTATCTGAATTGACCTGTTTTATGCTATTTCCTGCTACTCGGCTCTGTCACAACATCAAGTATACAGTACAACATACAGTGTATAATAAACAATGCTAATATTTTTGGCTCTTTAGCATTCCTGCAGAAAAATGTGCCATTCAATAACTCAAACCTATTAAATATTTATTACTCCACTGGCTTTGGTTAAATATGTTTGTACTTTGTATGTGAAACAAAAATGAGGGGAAAAGTGAAAAATGTCCTATATGGGTTGATAAAAGCAAGCATCGGGGAACAATATGGCTGTCAACATTGTTATGTTGATGGTGTTCAATTATACACGTTTTTATTAGATGCTAAATGATCACCTGAAAGTGATTTCTGCTTGATCTTCTTCTTCTTCCTTGCACTATTGGTCGAAGTCACTGCGTGAGATTGCTGGGAATCTGTAAAATGGGAAGGAAGAAAATGAAATTAATTTTGTAAAAAAAAAAATTGTAAAATCAAGAACAAAACTAATTTACTTTGTAAAATATCTATGGCAGATACAACACAAACAACACACAAAACCCCCTCAAAACAGATGCAGCTATAGGTACAACTAGTGGGGGGGGGGGGGGGTAGCCAGCTCAATATTATTGGATTAGACAGTCAGGACATCAGGGTTTTGCTACAAGCAGTCCATAAGTCTGGAAATACTGTAACTAATGCATAAATGTCTTTTCTTCTATCAAACTTATTGTTTTTGTATTCACACTCACCTCACTCTAATGAGGTTCATGTGAATCTTACTGCTATTTTTATAAACAAGAAGGGAATAAGAAAAGAAAACTGGTGCAGGATAGTAACTCTATAGAGAAATTCTTAAGCATACTACGCACACCACATCAAAATCTGACCACATAAATATCAAGTAACCCATGGATATCATTCCAAGCTTTGATGTCATTAAAGGGGAAGTTCACCCTGAAGAAAATTTTGTTGTAAAAACTGCATAAAAAAAATTTAAATCTGAGAAATGTTTGATGAAAATCCATTGAAGGTTAAAAAAACGTTATTAGAGTTTTGGATTTCTGACGTCAAAAGCGAGCAGCTGTCCCATATGTATGAAAAGAGAAAATAAAGGAAAAGAAAATAAAAAACAATTAAGGAGGGAGATAGAGAAAGAAAGCAGGAAGGACATAAAAAGTCAAGGATTTTTAAGAAGATTGAAAAGGTCAAATAAATGGACAGAAAGACAAAAAAAGATGGAAAGGAAGAAACGAGGGAAGGAAATACAAAAGAAACTAGAATTTAATTCGTCATGCGGACGAATTAGGTGGTCTGTCATGATTTGTCATTCAGTGTCGGCTAATGTATGAAATGAATCATTTAGATATGATTGATAATCTTGATCGTAGACATCCAAAGAATAAATTTTGACCATTGCCAAATGTGATTATTAATGTGGTGATGACAATCGTCAGACATACATATTCAAACAGATATATAGAAGATAGATCATGATTATATATATAGATGGATGGCGCGATGGATGGATCAAGTGATGGATAGAGAGATAAATGATAGGTGGTTATATTAATAAAACATAGATAGACAGACATATAGATAGATAGACAGATAGATAGGTAGGTAAAGAGACAGATAGATTGATATAGAAAGATAGACATATTCAAATAGATATATATAAGAGAAATAGATAGATAGATAGCCAGACAGACAAACATATAGAACGATAGATAGACAGGCAGATAGATGGATGGATATATAGAAAGATAGATAAATATATATATCTAAACCGATAGGTATATTATATTAGACAGAGAGAGAGATAGACAGATACATATACAAAGTAGGTAGATAGACATATTGACATATATATGGATAGATAGATAGAGTGAGAGAGAGAGACATATTCAAACAGGTAGATATATATTAAATAGAGAGATAGACATTTATGTCATGTAGGTAGATAGATAGACAGACAGATGGATAGATAGATAGAAATATAGATAGATTTATAACAGATAGCGGATGGACGGATATGATTAGATATATTACGAAAAAAAGTAATTATAACCTGTTTTATTTTGCAATATTTAAGCTATTAATTATTAGAATTGTTATAATTGATCGTGCGCAAGATAGTAAAAAAAAAAATCATGTTCACCCGCGGACTCGAACCCCTGCCCGCATGATTGAATGAGATGCAAGTCTGACGCCTAACCGATTGAGCTAGCATATTTCCTATAGACTTTACACGTAAGCAAATTTGAGAATTACAAATCCAATTTTGCAAGCGATAAACGGGCATGATCTCGGCATCAAATCGAAAAATGAAGGCACAGGTGTGAAAGCTAAGAATCTCAGCTACAGCATACTAAAAGCTCAGGGAACACTGACAAGAAACAATGGAGATATGCAGAGCTGCCAAGTTGTATTTTGCATTTTCAGTATTCTTATCCCCCCAAATCAGAATTTTGAACAAAAAATCCGTATTATTACCATGAGATAAATATGCATGCATAATGGCAAAGTTCGATCACTTCTTACATTATTTTGCGCCACACACCGTCGCACACGAGACCGAAAGCTTCAGTCTAGATTTTGGTTGTTCCGCTGAACTGCGTTGGCTGACTCACCAATACATAGACTGAAAAATTTGGAGGCCCGTACGTACAGACAACGTATTAGCAGTAACGTTAGATCTAACATTCGACGGAAACCTGTTTTTTCTGATCGTTTTTTGCACATAAAATCATAAAATATCACATTATGAAAAAGAAATTGCATCCATATTTACGGAAAAATGTATGAAATTCAGAAATATCGTACCTTAGACCGCAGTTACGGCTAATTCGTTTCAAATCATGATCGAAACATCGTCATCTTCGATCCTTCCGTCGGTCAACGTAAGTTGTCATCATCCTTACAGACGTATTTACCAGTCGCAAAATTTCGCGATTTGAGCCGCTGCTTTGCGCTTGTAAACTACGTGCGTGCGCTCGGAACTTGTCACCCGCATTGATTCGCCAGGATATCGAAAATTCTAATCGGAAAGCCTTGATGAAAGCATAACTCATTGAACGTAGAGGGCAGCAACACACGGAATACCTTTTTTCTCTAATTTGATTTTTCCCGTATTTTATCATGAAAAAGAGTACTGCCGTATTTTAAATTGATTTCCGTATGAAATACGGAAAAATCGTACTACTTGGCAGCTCTGGATATGGCTCACGAAATAGAGGAATGTCGAATCTAGTTTTGAGAAAAAGTCATGTCCCATAGAGATTACACGCAAAACACATGTGATATGAAAAAAATCAATTATAATCTGTTTTATCTTGCTAAATTTAAACATTTATACCTTTTAATTATCATAAAGGATCATGTAAGAAGTGGCAAAAAGAAAAAAAAAAGAAAAGAAAAAAAAAAGAAAAAAAAAATCATCTTGTTCACCGCAGGACTCGAACCCGCGCCCTTTAGAAAGCAGTCAAAGCCACGATATTCCCCATAGAGAATACACGTAAGCAATTTTGAGAATTACAAGTCCAATTTTGCAAGTGAAATACGGGCATGATCCCGGCATCTGATCAAAAAATGAAGGGCACACTTGCGAAAGCTTAGAATCTCAGCTACAACATACTAAAAGCTTAAAGAAAACTGACAAGAAACAATGGAGATATGGCTCACGAAATAGAGGAATGTCGAATCTAGTTTTGAGAAAAGGTCATGTCCCATAGAGATTACACGCAAAATACATGTGATATGAAAAAAAGTAATTATAATCTGTTTTATCTTGCTAAATTTAAACTTTTATACCTTTTAATTATCATAAAGGATCATGTAAGAAGTGGCAAAAAGAAAAAAAAAATGGAAAAAAAATCATCTTGTTCACCCCAGGACTCGAACCCGCGCCCTTTAGAAAGC
Source organism: Lytechinus variegatus (assembly GCF_018143015.1). NCBI lineage: Eukaryota > Metazoa > Echinodermata > Echinoidea > Temnopleuroida > Toxopneustidae > Lytechinus > Lytechinus variegatus. Next base: position 27,392,691 of record NC_054743.1, on the reverse strand, counting down.
AGTCAAAGCCACGATATTCCCCATAGAGAATACACGTAAGCAATTTTGAGAATTACAAGTCCAATTTTGCAAGTGAAATACGGGCATGATCCCGGCATCTGATCAAAAAATGAAGGGCACATCTGCGAAAGCTCAGAATCTCAGCTACAACATACTAAAAGCTCAGGGAAAACCGACAAGAAAAAATGGAGATATGGCTCACGAAATAGAGGAATGTCGAATCTAGTTTTGAGAAAAAGTCATGTCCCATAGAGATTACACGCAAAATGAGGAAAAATGACATGCCTCTTTTCATCGCTGTTTTACGCAATGATGCGTTTCTCAAAACGAAAATTTATGTTAACTAAGGAGAAAGAGTATATTCTAAACTACATCATATCGAAATCTGGGCGAAAAATGATCTATATTCGAGAAGTTACAACCAAATTTGCATAAATTTGATGACGTCATTTTTGAAAAAATAAAATTTTTAGTTTAGGCGCCATTTTGATGACGTCACGATATAATTTAGGGACAATGGTGACATGAAATCAAATCTACAACTCATACTCTATCGATATATGAAAAAAAAATTGGGGGTCAATGGACTATTTAAAGAGCTACAGTGAATTTTCAATTGGCATGTTTTTGCCCATATATGGCCTATAGTGAGAGCTCGCGCGCACACGTGCTGCAAACTTTAACGGGTGTTAATTTCGTTATTAATGGTCGTAGAAGGTGGATCAAGGTATCGAATTGTTCAGAATTTTATTATCAATGAAATGATGTAAAAAAAACGGTGTTTCTGCGTTGCGTTAAGGTGTTACGCGCGGAAACGTGCGTGCGCGCGCGCAAATTTTTGAAATGCTTAGAATGACCTAAAACGTACTCTCGTTTGGTCAAAAAGTGATTTTGAGCATTTTGAAATTTTGACGCGCGCGTACGCGCGCGTCGTGACCTCCAGGTGACCTTTGATGACATGACCTGATGACCCTTGACCTGAAGTTGATGTGATGTAAATTTGATTGATTTTTGATAATTGATAATGGAGATGTGATTGATAATGTGATTTTACAAAATGGCGCCTAGATGACGTCATCATGACCTGTTGACCTTGAAAAGCTTATTCTGACGTGTCCATGACAGATCCTATAAATGACATGAAATTCAATGAAATTGATCAAGTCGATTTTGAGATAACTTGGCGACAAAAAAATCGTTAAAAATAAATAAATAAAAATAAGAAAAATCTGACGAAATTAAGAGGTGATCTGTCATAAATGACAGACCACCTAAAAAGAAAGATACAAGAAAGGAAATATCAGGAAACACAAGTGTTTAATTTGATATATATCTATCCATTTGATCGAACTAAATAAGGCCAAGTAAAACAAGTGGAATGGCTCTGGCGGTCTCACCTGCATCACACGATTCAATATAGCAGCAGTGCTGACTTTCATAACTACTATAACTCGCACAAGATGTTCAGTGATACTTGGTTACTCGTATTTCCACGTTTTATGAACTAGACCAATACATTTACAGAGATATGAAGGTAATTCAACCAATACGCCCTACGTGGCCAAAGTTCATTTACCTTACATGACCTTTTACCTTGGTCATGTGACCTAAAATGCGCACAGGATGTTCAGTGATGCTTGATTACTATTATGTTCAAGTTTCATGAATCAGATCCATAAACTTTCAAAGTTATGATGGGAATTCAACAGATACCCCCAATTCGGCCAAAGTTCATTGACCCTAAATGACCTTTGACCTTGGTCATGTGACATAAAACTCATGCAGGATGTTCAGTGATACTTGATTAACCTTATGTCCAAGTTTCATGAACTAGGTCCATATACTTTCTAAGTTATGACGACATTTCAAAAACTTAACCTCAGGTTAAGATTTTGATGTTGATTCCTCCAATATGGTCAAGTTCATTGACCTTAATGACCTTTGACCTTCATCATGTGACATGAAACTCTAATAGGATGTTCAGTAATACTTGATTAACCTTATGGCCAAGTTTCATGAACTAGGTCCACATACTTTCTAAGTTATGATGTCATTTCAAAAACTTAACCTTAGTTTAAGATTTGATGTTGACGCCGTCACCGCCGCCGCCGTCGGAAAAGCGGCGCCTATAGTCTCACTCTGCTATGCAGGTGAGACAAAAATCATTTACTACTGTAAGGTTACTCTCAATGAAGCCAGGAATCCTTATCCATTCATGTGCGTTTAGGCAGCCAAAACCTGTAACTTTCGCCCCAGAGATTTCTACTTTCCTTCTAAAAGATCTAGCCCTAAATCATGTACATGGGATGCAACTTCATTTTCAACATTTCTGCGCCATCGATTTTATTTTTAAAGAATTCATCAAAAAAATGAGAAAAATATCATAAGACAGAAGAAACTTGCCCGATGTTGACGCCCCAGGGGGGGGGGGGCCACTTCCATTCGCGAGTGGATACCATGCGCGACCATGGGGTCTCGAAAAGCACCCTAAACACGTAATTTCCATATTCTGAAAATGCACCCCTTAACAAGTATTGGCGTGTGAAACCCTACCCTTAACAAGTATTGGAAACAAAACGATACTCTTGGCAAATATTCCCTGAAATGAACCCCTAAACAAGTACAGGAATGTTTTATTATTACGGGTCCTTCGGTCGTCGGCTTTACCTTATTTGGTTTAGTACGACCCCACCTTCTACACCTCGCGCAAATGGGACTCTAAACACGTAGTGTTGGGGCAAAAAGGACATCCTTTATAAAAAAATCTAATTTTGTTTCATCATCCCCGCCAATTTAACCCTAAACACGTAATTTTCCTAGTAAAATAGATACCCTTTTTCATTATTTTTGTGTTTTTGACACCCTTATCACGTTACATACGTAACGTGCCCTATCGTGAAGAGGACATCCTCTTTACGTGTTTTTGGGGTCGCGCATGGTATCCACTCGTCAATGTAAGTGGCCCCCCGGGGTTGACGCCGCCATCTTGTTTCCTATTGTTCTTAATAGTATTATATCAATTATTTATAATCACGTAATATATTTTATTATTTGTAAAATAATAATTTTTATCTATTTAGAAATTAATCTTCAGAACGGCATCGCTTATCGGAAGTACGTAATACATAAGCGGTTCAAGGGTCGACGCCATTGTATTTACGTTTGTTTACATCGGTATTACATCGGTATTACATGTCTGATAAGAATCCTTTATTTTTCACCTTTTTTCCCCCTCTTTTTTTAAACCTTCTTACGCATTAGGTGTAGAGGTAAATAAAAATCACGACCAATTACGTGATTTTTAATAAAAAAGATGGATTTCCAAGGGGAATCCATCTCTATTTATTTGGTTCTCTTAAGGGTAAATGGGCAGGGATTCAAGACTCCATGACGAAGAAGTATGTCAATTTTTTTTTAACAGTAGAGGTGCTGGTCAGAAAATTGGGATCGTCCCAGTTTACAGGGACTGTCTCAGTTTATAAGGATTTCTTCACACAAGAAATCTAGGAAAGTTCATTCACCTGTTGAGTGCCGACACCAATCAAGAGTGCTAGTGAATGTAAACATATCGGGTTTCATAACAAGATTATTGGAAGACGGCAAGTCATAATAAATAAACAGTGAACTGGGGGAAATTGAGGTCACTGAATCTATTTTTAGCACTCTCAATTCCCCTAATTGCTGTCTTTGTCCCATTGGGAGAAGTGAAGAAAAAATGTCCCCATAAACAAGGACAGTCTCAATTTATCAAGACATAATTAGTCTTGGTTTATAAGGATATCCTTGTTTTCTGGGACAATCCCAATTTTTGGACCAGCCCCTCTACTGTTTATAGACATCATCATGTAGCTATGTGCGAATACGGCGCATCGCGAGCGCTGGTTTTGGTGGCACGGTTTTCGCGCGGGTTTTGCTACGAGTGGCATCGCCTCTGTCTGGGCGGCTCATTGAAAATGGGGCTTAATGCGCATGCGCACATAGTAGGTGCAATCTCGTGCCTTTTAACAGACAGTTGAAGATGTGCTCTTTCTGTACATATAAGTTTCAATGTGGATACTCGCCTTTAAAGTGTGAATATCGGAGCTTGAAAGTTCATCAAATTTTTGGACGCGTAAATGTTCGAAATTTTTTTATGGTAAGTAAAACAAGAATCCGATTAGGTATACAATTTGACTGGAAATATATTTGAATTATCAAAAAATCCAAACTTACGCGATTCTGATGTTGCGCAGTCCAGATATAAGAGATGCCAGCTACCCTTGTCACAGCCGGTCTCTCGGCAGTCGAGCTGCCCGATGCGCCTGCGGTTGGCAGGGCGATGCTACCCTTGTCACAGCCGGTCTCTCGGCAGTCGAGCTGCCCGATGTGCCTGCGGTTTGCAGGGTGATGGGAGCGGTCGATAGTGAGTCGTTCATGCTGGATTGAACTAGATCGTAAATTGCTTACCTGATGATTATGTTGTGCCTTTTTTGGGAAATCTCTGTCATTATACCGTAGATAATTATTCTGATATTGATTTTAATACATACATTTGTCACAGAAAGATTTTATCATCCCAAGGTTATGTGACTCAAGAGTCTAGGTGGTTGATTATCGTTTCATTTGGAAACTGGATTTGCTTTTGACAGTGGAATATCAATGTTGACTTTTCTAAAATTAAATTCATGGGTGGAAATCCCAGGGGGACACGTCCCCCTACCCAAAATAATAGGGGGACATGTAACAATAATACATTTTTTTTTCTTTCTTTTTTTCTTTTTTCAGTTTTTTGGTCAAACTTTTTGGGGTGAAAATGACCTTACAACAGTTAGGGGATAAACTTTTTTTTTTAACTTGTCAGAGTTGCCAGCATCCATAGGCGGTGAAAGCTGGGGGAGGTGTACCCCCCCCCGCCCTTAATTTGAGGTGGGGGACGATCCCCCCCACCTCAATTTTTTTTTTTGATAACCTTTTTTTTTCTTTTCTTTTTTTTTTTGCTTGTTAAATTTAGTTTTCTGCGTCCCCCTATAATTTTTGGTTGATAACCTTTGGTGTATTTTTTTGATTATCAAAATAATTTGGTGGTCCCCCCTAAAACTGTTGGCTTTCGCCGCCGATGCCAGCGTCCCCCTACCTTTAGGGCCAATTTCTGCCCATGAATAAAATGCAAAAAATTTGTTGTTTAATTTTTCACTCTCAGAGGAAATATTTCACTTCCACATGGCTCTAAATTGTCTATTTTTTTTTCTATGTTATTCATTTTTTTCTATTTTATTATAATTATTTTTTTTTCAAGAAGGGTGCAGGGGGGGAGGGTTGTGTTCATAAGTTGAAATGGGGATGGGATTTGTATAAGTTTTTGTGTCACTTTTGTTCTCTTGTTTTGAGTGTTGGAGCTTTGATGCCTGTTTTTGTTGCTGTTCAGAGCTTTATTTATGTGCAGTGATTTCACGCTAGAATATGAACTTATTTTTCATTAAAAAAGGAGTGCTCGAACATGGCCTTTGTTGTAATCATACATATCCAAGAAATGCATATAGTAAAGCTTAATTTTTATGTTTCCTTCTTGATACTTGAATTACATGCAATGCTACATCTTTACACCCTCAGACTCTGCTGCTCATCCTTCCTAAAAAAAATTGTAATCGAATGCCCACGGTCTCCAAAATGAAAGCTACATTATCCATCTATAAACAAATTGTTGAAACAATGAAATACATAAATTGGTGAAACAATCATATACATCAGAAAAGCACACTTGTATTTTTATAGCATACAAAGTACATGTACAAAAGGAATATTTTTCATTTGTAAAAAAAAGACCCCATACATACATGTACACAATACTAAAGTTGAAAAAGAGCTAATTGTAATTTATATCAGAAAAACAAAGAAATACATTAGAAATTACAAAAACAATACTTTAAACAAATTCATTTAGGAAATTATCTACATGATGCTGTTTTGATGCCAACTAAATTATATACAAATTATCTCTCATTATCACCTTCATTTGGCAAAAAAAAGAGGCGAGTAATTGTAATTTGCATAATTAATTAGAATTAATTAAAAGAAATTATTTTACACATAATAAGAAGAAAAAATACCAAGTGAAATGATTACACATCAATTGAGTTTTCTTTCACCTTTCCATTGATACCTAAATTACTTCAAAGGGCTCAAAAACAAAGAAGTTAGAGCCCGTTGAAGACTTGGGTTCAAAATGGTCACAAAATGGTCACAAAAATCGGTTATGCACTCCATTGACTTTACATTAAGACAATGACCACAAATTTGGATAAATATGCGCGACTTAAACTGGAATAACTTTATAATTTCTTGATGAAAATTTGAGTTCTTGGTATCATTTGAAAGGTCTTTTTAAGGGCTTTCAAATGATACCAAATTCATTGAGATTTGAGGATTTTCATTTTTTTTGTCACATACCTACATCATGGAGTCCTCAAGACTAATTTACACCTGCATTGAAATTGACTGAATACAGTGCCAGTGGTGACGCCGTGAGGCACGATAACACACAACGCTATAGCATCAGATTTTTTTGTTAGACGGGTTTCGGCATGAGCGGGACTCGGACCCTTCACGTTGAGATTTAGTCATCTTGTACGAGTACGAAAGAATAGACATGTTACGATACATATCGTTCTTACCCGAAAAATGCGCTCGATCTAGTCTAACCGACGTACTGAGTTACGCCGCGGCCGCGCTGCCTCCCTAGATAGGCACGCTCACGGAAATTTTCAACTCCAATGAAATTTCATAAAACTTACCTCAAAAGAAAGATTAGATATTCAATAAAACATTTCCTTACTTGGTTTGTTGAAAAACTCGGAAAAACATGGAAATCAGATTTTTTACTAAAAATGCTGCGTCTATTGCCTTTCGTCGGCTCGAAGAGAGTCGCATCCAGCCAGCGCGCACGTGACCCACCTTACCAACGCTGGGCGGGTCCGAGCGGGTAGCGTATGCGTGGAGCCATGGCATGGTTACGGCGCGATGGAGCGCTAGGCCGGCAATCCTCATTGGGACAGCGTAGACGCGTCGCGCACATTTTACATGCATATTCATGAATAAATATTGTTTTTTCCCATGCATAATGAGGTAAACACAGCTGTTTCTCTTCAAATGTGTGTTTGCTTGAAAAATTGACAAGTTCTATTTTTAGTTGTTCAGAGGCGGATTAGGGAGGTAAAAGGGGGGGGGGGGAGGATATATAGGATGTGCCCTTAAACAATCTTTAATGAGTATTTTTCTTTTTTTGATGGGGGGGGCAATCATAATTGGTTAAACATAGCTGGGGTTTTTTGTAATTTTTTTTCTTGCCATTTTTCTTTTTTTTTTTTTTGGGGGGGGGGGAGAGGGGGTCAAGCTTAGTGCCTCCCAATTTCTCATGAAAGTCGTGGGTCCACTAATGGTTTAGGTTTGTGTTCCCTTCTTAGGGAGTTTTTTTTTTCTTTATTGTTTCTTTATTCTAGCTCTAACTTTCATTTTAAATTTATTCAAATCTAACCCCAATTTTCTTTTCTTTTTTGTTGCCTTGAATCAGTTTTATGTTGGAGGATTTTTTTTTAGTTCCAGGCAAGACGTATTGTTCGCTGATCCAGATGGGCCTCAGAAAACAAGTGAGTGATAATTATTTATGGTAATATTACTTTAGAAATATCTTTCCTACAATAAAAATTATATTAGGCCTGCATTTATGATTTTGCCATACTTAATAGAATAAATAGAAAATCGTCTTACCTTGACTTGGATGTGTAGGAATAATGCTCAGGGGAAAAAGGTTTTGATACTGGACCACTTGTTTTGGGTTTGATCACTCCTGTTATAACCATGATGTAGGCAGTTGTAGAAGCATATAGTGGTTCGGATTCTCACCTTGCTATCAGAGGGTCAATTATTGTTCCAATATGGCCTTGTGTCCTTTGGTTAGGCGTCAATCCACAGTGTCATTATCATGATTATAGGATTTTAAGGTCATTAGAAATTATGTCACAAATAATTTCGGATTGGGTCATATAGAAGAACTCCTCTAATTCGTTGAACTCTATTTCATATTCCTTGCCATTATAGTTTTGAACGACACCATTCCACCACACTTCCACCCCTTTGTTGTCTTCCCATTTTTGGGTGAAATTCTTTCTCACGAGGGAGGTGGGGTGTTTGATCAACATCAGGATATTTTTCATTTTTTCATCACCTTGATTCCTGGCACACTCATTTTCTAGGATCTCATGTAGTTCTTCAACATTACATTTCGATAGGTATTGCTTGTTTGGGGATGGATTAATCAATTGCTGAAATTTAATTTGATTTGTAAGAAAATTTTTCTTGCTTGTCTTTGATGTCTTCTTGGAGAGAACTTCGTCAATTGATGAGGTGCCTTCCATTACACCTTCCTCCAATACATGTTCTATCACTTCTTCAATTTTCTCTCTGTGTTTCTTCTCCTTTTCTGTCAGTGAAAGTCTGTTTGCTTCATTTTTCTCTTTTATTGCTTTTGATACATGTGATGAGAGGATTATATCATGTTTACGTACCTCCTTCCCTTTCTTCATTGCTGAACTAATTGTTTTCTTTTTCTCTTCCGCAGATTTACCTTCCAACCAATCCCTTGTGTCATTGGAGGAAAACATTACCTTGGCTTCCATCTTTCCTACTGAAATGTTTGGCGCTCTATGTAAGAGAGAGTCTGCCTTGGCAAACTGACGTTCACCAGATATGTTTGTAGATGAACACGAAGCAGCAGCTTCACAGAGATCCTGTCCTGGTTCCCAAAACACTCCCCCTTGCAATTGGTCTTCTAGTTGTCTCTTGCACACAATGACACATTCGTGCATCATTTTCTCCAAGATAGGACATAGAGGAGCTTTTCGAGCATCATTCATGTCATCAATGAATGGTATAGCTACACATTCTCCAAAGGCACATCTATTGGTAGAGAGCATTAGTTGAGGATCCATCTCCCAACTCGACATGCAATCGACTGCTTCCTGGTATGCAGTGTTAATTCCAAGAATGTTTTCTGCTGTACCTAGCATCTTCATCCATGGCTCCGTAATCTTGAGTGAAATAAGAGCTAAACAACAAATACAAGCCTGTAGGTGGGGATCTTGAAGATACTGGTACAAAGCTGATTGTAAATCATTTGTGGGCTTCTGAATTTTCTGAAAGTAATTCAAAATAAATGGCATCATTGCAACTAAGCACTTGGCAGATTTAAATAAAATGTTAAATCGATTTCCTACCCATCTTGGGAATGTTGTCACTGGACAACCAGTAGTCTTCAGAAATGATGTAAGAGCAATACCACATCCGGTTGCCTCATTATGGAATAAATCAGATACCTTTCTGATGAGGCATGCGGTATTACTCTCCCCTCTCTTCTTGAAAAGTCTATGATATCTATCTTGGCTTTCACTCTCCTTTAATGCATTATCACATGCCTTACCAAGGGTGTCCAGAGGGTGCATCCCACATCTGAAGCTGTTGATATGAGATTCCCCTTTCAAGTCAGAGAGTTTCTTGTCAATTGCAGTATTCACACTCGCTCGATCGGTCATAGTATTTGCTATGCCGTCAAGCAATAATGGATTCACATCTGATAGAGATTCTTTGATAGCTTTTATATATTCGTCGCTTGTTCCTCCAGCTTGCTGGCGTAATCCTACCAAGTATGTTTTCTCCTTAGAAGCTAGTTCACATTCTACAAGGTGACCAACTCGTGATTTAGTTGTCCCATCATACTTTAATGTTGTATTTCTTGCCGACACAAAATGTTCCCCAATCTGGTCCCGACAAATTGCCTTCATTTCAGAAGCAAAGCGTCCTTGAGTTTGTCGAGACGGTAGGTCATTTGTGAAGGTCACATCACATAGAGTTTCCGCGACAACTCTAATCGCTTCGCTTACTTTTCCTTCTGCGACTCCTAGGTTCTGTAATTTTATTTATAAAAGTGGGGAGGGATACAGTAATAATTTTGCATGCAACCTTTATCAGAATGATGTGACATTTGCTCTTGTGGCAAATGATCCAAGGACAGTTAGTTACAGTTAGGGTTTCACAGAAGTTTGTTTAAAACTATGTTAGGAAAATCAATGTGTAGTGTTAGATTTGGGGTTAGCATATTTGGGATTTGCCTTTTTTGCCAGAACAATTGTAATGAGACTTTTAGTTATTAAAACAGTATTAAACTTTGTGAAAATTACTTAAAGGTATTGTTTAACTTTGTGAGCAGCCGATTTAAAAAATTCTCAAACCAAGATGAAACATGTGTACCAGTGCATGTATTAGAACTAATAAACCCTGAAAACAACCATTATTGAGAATGAAAAGCTAAAACTACAAGGATAACCCCGATTTTGTAAATAGGCGTCTTATAGACGCCTAAATAGTACACATAAGTGTATGGGATGAAATTAAGATGGTGTTTCCGGTCACTTTATATTTCAATTTTTGAAGCACTAAATAATTATTTTCGAACGCAATTTTTTCTGGGCTTCATTTTTGTAACATATCCTAGACACAGGTGACAAGTGTGACCTTCTAGCTCAGATTTTTTAAAAGTCAAACCAATGTTAAACAATCACTTTAAACTTAAGAAATTGAGTACATGCTTATAGATTACTGAGTCAAAATTAAAATCATCTCAAATGGTTTAAATATAGGAAGAAATAGAACATGCTCTAAAATAACTTCATTGTGAACAATAATTAGGAATGAAATCCTTGAAACCAGTTGAACTGTAGAAGACAGGAAGTTTTGGATAAATAATAAACTATGCTGTTATCAGCATACACATGCTCATCATAACTTTTTTTGCCCAATTGTTATCAAGGTTTCAAAGATCTTATTCTTGAATTATTCTGTTTGCATTTGAGTGAACTTCAATCCCTTTTAACATCCTTGCTATTAATGAAAAATATGAAAGCAATAATCGCTACATTTTTATAACAACTGAAGTAGGTAATTTTTTTATCATAGACCAGGGCAACTTTGCATACAAATACAAGCTAATATTATGGTAATTTGGCCATCCCATAGTAATGCTAATCACCAACCAATCAAAATCAAAGACTCCAGACAAGTTACCCCGGATTGGCAAAGTTACCATAATACAATATTCTATGAAATAGGGTCTTTGTGATCAGTTTCCAGTAAAGTATCTCAGGAAATAATCATGTATCTGATCAATTACCCGTTTTACATATTAAAAATGTCAAAAGGGGAACCTCCAAATTACTATTATGAACATTATATGACTTAATTCCTATCACTTTATTTTTTATAAATCAATTTTATTCAAACCCAACCTGTAAATAGTAGGATGCTTCTCTGATCTGAGGGGTGTAGGACTTTCCAATCTTGGTTTGGATTTGTTGAGGATGATGGGACTTGTCTTTTTCATATTGAAGATTTTCAACAGTTTCTTTGAGTTGTTCAATCTCCTGTTGCTTCTGGGCTACCTTGATTTTTTCTTGCTCTGTGTATTTCTTTTGAATTCTTTGACGTCTTCTCTTTTCTTCTTGCAATTGTGCTCGAAGTCTCGTGATTTCAATTGTCTTCCGTTTTTCTTCACTCTTTGTCATTTGGTAGTTTACCCTCCATTCCCTTTTAGATTGTTTAAGTCGCTTTATTGTTTCGGTAATCCGTTTTCTTCCACCTCTTACACTGCCAAATATAGATGTGAAAGACTGAACCTTTTCTTTATTCTTTTTCAGTTCCTTCTCAAGGTGCTTCACTTTCTTTTTGTAAGTCATTACTTCCCTCTCTGTTTTTTGCACCATGTCCTTGAATCTCTCAAGTTCTTTTCCCAAATTTTCTACTTGATCATTGGAATAGACTTTTCTCTTTTTAGGACTACCAGCATCTTCATCTTGGTCTACTTTAGCATGCTTTGGAGGTCGAACAACTTTTCCTGGGGGCTTGAAAGGTTCTTGCAGATAGTTGACCTTCACATCATTTTCGTCCTTAGTTTGTTTTGTTTTGTTTAGTTTCAAGTACCTTCCATAGATTCTTGTTATCTTGGTCTGAAGGGCCTTTAAAGTACATTCAGCATCATATTTGTTTTGAACTATTTCATAAAATTTTGACCATGTAATTCCCTCTCCTCTCGTGAGTTTTGGCAGTAGGTCAATGATAACTTCATTAGTAATCCTATCAGCTGGTAGCTGGAGCAGATCCACCTCTTCTGACATTTTGGCCATGATCTTAAATATTAAAGCCAAACAATATAATATCTGGAAGGCAAAATAATGATGCAACCTTGCTGAAAAACCCTATTCATAAAAGGAAAACAAAATAAAAAATCATACCATATTCTGATATACTAAATGAAAATAAAATGAAGTGAAAACAAGTAAGTAAAGTCTGAGAATAAGATGTAAATCCATCATGATTCATAATGAACAGGAAATGATGTTTTGTGCTTTGTTTTGCATCAGGTTCATTGTAATATAATTTTTGAATTTAATAAAATATTAAATTGTCCATGATATTAACAGAAGAGAAAAAAAATATTACCTACGAATAAGTGAGTGTAAATGTGCACACTGAAAGCGATACGCGGGACTGTGCAGAGCAGATGAAGCAGACGCCAAATCCCCCCCCGCGAAATTCAAGAGCGCGAAGGCGCTAAATCTCGACAATTTTGCCTGCAACAGACCTGTGCATCAAGCTGAATCGCTTTCATCTGCTAAGTTCTTCCCACGTAATTTCGGTGTTAAATTAAAGCTTAGAATTTCATCTTCACCATGAATCATGATGCATCAGTGTGCAAGTAATATAATTATTCATAAAACTCAAAATTTCGACAAAATCAGGCAAATTTGGTACTTACAAGTGATTTTCCAGGCCTCTCGATCGTCGTTCGTTGGTCCGCTGGAAGTGCCGATGAGTCAGATGGTAAGTCTATACGTCACACAGCCATATGGTGTCTCAATCATTTTGGTGGTATTCGATGTTATACATGTATGAGTGAATTGAATAACGCCATGCCATGGCTCTGGAGCTCAATTTCGCTTCGTCACGCTGCCGCCGCCGGTCGCAATTTTTGTACAGCGAAGCGAGCTCGCGAAAAAGCGCCCTCTTGTGATGCGTGAGCGTGCCTACCCTAGGCTTGATCTACACCCATCACAATCATGCATTTTCTTCCTGCGCTTTTATCTGAAATCAGCACAAAATGCAGTATGATGTAAATTGTAATCCATCCATTTATGCATTGTGCACCATCAAGTTGATGGATAAGAACATCAGAAACACCATTTATAACACGCGGGACCACACACGACAAAATGGTAAAAGAGATCGTTTAAACAACAAGGTAAACAAACAATTTCATAACAAAACAAAATGAATTCTCACCCATTTCTTAGTCCAAAAGCTTCAATCCCCACGAACAGTCCCGTCGAAAAGCAGCTGAATATGTATAATATATATAAAATATCTAATTTATTCGGTTGATTCCAATCTCAGCTTGGACGGTCCTTAGTTTAATTACACGTGCAAATTTCCGTGCGTTGTTTTTGGACTGTTCGAATAACACCTCTTAAAGGGTTTTAAACAACTATTGGAAAAATATTATTAAATTGAGTTAAAAAGCCCTCCATATTATACTAAATTAGATGCAAAAATGGGTATGTAGTTATTCATATTTAAAATTTTCAGAGTATTTCAATTACTGTATGCATTTTCTGAAACAGACAAGTCCTATTTCATTAATTTTCGTTTGTCCAGCGGGTGTTGAATGTCATATTTATCCCCTCTTGTAAAAATAGATTATTCCATGGCCAATTGTCAATTTATCAATTTTACCTGCTCTAGTGCAACACGATAATCACGGAAAAGCGGTAAGAATTTGTTTTTCTGATGCGAATCCTTTATATTTTGTAATTTTGTAAATATGCAATTGAGAATTATTAATCCTTAAAGCAATATAGATCATGTATAAGTTCAGTGGTTGTCTAATGGTGTGATTACAGCGGCGCGATATTGTGGAACTTGAGTAGAAGCAGGCGCAGGACTGAGTGAGAGTGAGAGGGTAAGACGAGAGCTACGGCTGAACTGATCGAGCGGGTATGTCGTGGGCAGCCGGGCGCTTCCCGGTGGAGATGTAACCCAGGCCAGACCAGAGAGCTCCAGCCCGCGGCGCGGAGCCCCGGTGCCTGCGCCTATTGACCATGGTCATGGACATGGTGGCCTGTAATGTAGTGTAGCCTGGGGCGTTTTGGGGAGTGAAAGTTATATACTGTACGTATGGTCACTCCCCACTAACGCCTGGGAGCCCTACCTATATACACATACGGGTACAAGACCAGAAACTTTCGCCCCCGAGAATTCTACTTTCCCTCTAAAAGATCTAGCCCTAAAACAGGTACATGGGGTCCAACTTCATTTCCAACATTTCTGCGATATTGATTTCATTTTTAAAGAAGAATTCATTAAAAAAACGAGAGATTTGTTTTGAAAAGATGGAAAGAGCTTACTTCCAAATCCCGCGATTTGCGTGCTGTCGCCAAGCGGAAGACAAAGAAATCAAGATGGCGACGTAAACGGAAGTAAGCTCTTTCCATCTTTTCAAAACAAATCTCTCGTTTTTTAATGAATTCTTCTTTAAAAATGAAATCAATATCGCAGAAATGTTGGAAATGAAGTTGGACCCCATGTACATGTTTTAGGGCTAGATCTTTTAGAGGGAAAGTAGAATTCTCGGGGGCGAAAGTTTCTGGTCTTGTACCCGTATGTGTGGAAATATAGGTAGGGCTCCCAGGCGTTAGTGGGGAGTAACCATACGTACAGTATATAACTTTCACTCCCCAAAACGCCCCAGGCTACTGTAGTGTAAGTGTAACCCAGGCCAGGGAGCGCCGCACAGTGGACCAGAATGAGTTGAAAGTGCGCCAAAATTATATTCCGTGTTAGATTTTTACTTTAACATGTTGTCTTGTTGATTTTGGGTAATTTTGGGTGTCGAATTGAGTGAACATAATTTAAATCTGATATGACGTCACCTTGATACCAAATTTTGATTGGCTACTTAAGACCTAGACAGGAATAACAGTCGTTTCTGGGGATTTATTCAACAATTTCTGACATTTTACTATCATCCCCATTCACCGACGGTAAAGTGTCCGTGTGGGCTCCCATTTGTTATAACACCAGCACTTTTGTCAATCCAGAGTCCAAACTTTGGGGCTATATTACACATCAAAGTTAGACTCTGAGGATTTATCAACTAGGCCTACAAGATATCAATTTATAATATCTAATAAATGTAAAAATGACAATCAAAAAGTATGAAAATGGTACTTTACCGATGTTTTCTTGCGACTTGGATGCCAGAATCACTCCCAAAATAGCAGCCAAAATAACAAATGAACAGAGAGTGCATCAACAATTTTGAATGTGATATCGATATTGCTTTCAATATTAATTATAATGCGATCTGCTCCACATGCGAGCTAAACCGCTACGATCACAGGTAGCAGACAACATTCGATATATCGAGATATTAACGATAATGACGTCATTCAAGATGGCAACTTGCGAGAAAAACCGTCAGCTCCGGTGAAAATGTCTTAGATGAAAGGTGTCTGGATCATCCAGAGGATTTTTATCAATAACTCCGGTCCAAGGTATGCAATTACTTATATTTACCTGATAATGGAAACCATGAAACTGCAAATTTCGCTTTAAAAAACAGTTTTAAATCGCGACCTATAAAACGTTAGTTCACTATACGTTGTCTGTACGTACGGGCCTCCAAGCTCTTCAGTCTATGTATTGGTGAGTAGAGCCAACGTAGTTCAGCGGAACAACCAAAATACAGAGACTGAAGCTTTTGGTCTACTTAAAACCTAGCTGTGAAAAGACAAATTACGCTAAACAATGTGTAGTATACAAACTTTGTGTTGTGTGCTACTTTAAGATTAAACAGAGTAAATGTTGGTTTATGCTTCTCACATGCCTAAAAAGTGTGTATGAGATGCCGAAAATAGTGTGATAGCATCAGAATGATCATTAATTAGATTTATAAAAAAAATATAAACCGTGCTTTATCAAGCTGTGTTGACTTGTGTAAAACGCAGAGTACACGTATATAACACCACGAATGTATCACGATGAGGAGTGTTTTGGGCTGAAATTATTCTACAAGTAAGTTTTATCTCTGGAAGAGTTGTGGGTTAAGCCCTTATTTGCATCAGCAACCTTTATTTTGTTTACAGTATGCTCGGAATTCATGTCATTTTCATGGAATGGAAGGGGAATCGTCCTCGCCATGCAAAAGCGAACGGCAATGTACACCCATACGTGGCGCTACGATGACTGTGCGGTATAAAAATGACCGTTTTTGAACAGGTTTTTGGGGTGTTGTCTCAAGTAAAACATGAAAACGGGCAAAAACGGGCAGCTAAATTTGGTATCGACTTAAAGCTTAGACATCAGGAAAAATGATGCTTATAGAATTGAGACGGAAATCCACGGAAATCTAAACGTTTCTAATGTAAATGAAAAAAAAAGGATTTTCAGCCTATTTCGAGGAATAATCATCCTATAAACCTCCTGAAAGGTGTCTTTTATCTACTTTGAACCCTTCCACACGAAAATAGAATATATCAGGATTATGTGGGAGCCAATTCAGATTCCTACATGAAAAATTTCCTGTGAAATGGCCTGTATTTCAACTAGGTTGTCATATACGCGACATTTCGCTAAATGTCACATTTTATGATTTGAGGTAGGAAATTAACAACCTTTATGCAAATTCCGGAATGAAATATTTTGCTGAAGCATTCTTCAAAGTGTTGTCTTTCAGCTGGGCATGACAAAAATTAAAAATCTGAAATTGCCCAAAATGACTTTTGGCGCACTTTTGTTTCACCCCGGCCCACTGTGCGCCGATAGCGGGCCGGCGCCCAGGAGCTTACCATGTATTTACCCATACTAACGAGACAAGGGTAGATTATGGTAAAAATATCTAGCAAGATAAATTGTGAAAAGAGAAATTATGCACTTACCACTATCATATGGATGAAGGTCTAACAAGTGGTAGAATTCTGAGTCGGACGTCGAAGCACAGACTGGAATCTCAAAAAATCGAAAAGTTCTCTCCTCCCCAGTCTCGATCGGCCGTTTTTGTTAAGAATCATAACAAAATGGCCGATCGAGACTAGGGCAGAAGGAGAGAACTTTTCGTTTTTTGTCTCACCTGCGAAGCAAAGTGAGACTATAGGCGCCGCTTTTCCGACGGCGGCGGCGGCGTCAACATCAAATCTTAACCTGAGGTTAAGTTTTTGAAATGACGTCATAACTTAGAAAGTATATGGACCTAGTTAAAAAAACTTGGCCATAAGGTTAATCAAGTATTACTGAACATCCTTTTAGAGTTTCATGTCACATGACCAAGGTCAAAGGTCATTTAGGGTCAATGAACTTAGACCATGTTGGAGGAATCAACATCGAAATCTTAACCTGAGGTTAAGTTTTTGAAATGTCATCATAACTTAGAAAATATATGGACCTAGTTCATGAAACTTGGACATTAGGTTAATCAAGTATCACTGAACATCCTACATGAGTTTCACGTCACATGACTAAGGTCAAAGGTCATTTAGGGTCAATGAACTTTGGCCGAATTGGGGATATCTGTTGAATTCCCATCATAACTTTGAAAGTTTATGGATCTGATTCATGAAACTTGGACACAATAGTAATCAAGCATCACTGAATATTTTGTGCAAGTTTCAGGTCTCATGATTAAGGTCAAAGGTCATTTAGGGTCAATGAACTTTTGCCGAATCGGGGGTATCTGTTGAATTACCATCATAACTTTGAAAGTTTATGGATCTGATTCATGAAACTTGTACATAAGAGTAATCAAGTATCACTGAACATCCTGTTCGAGTTTCAGGTCACATGATCAAGGTCAAAGGTCATGTAAGGTCAATGAACTTTGGCCATGTTGGGGTTTTTTGTTGAATAACCATCATATCTCTGTAAGTTTATTGGTCTAGTTCATAAAAAGTGGACATAAGAGTAACCATGTATCACTGAACATCTTGTGCGAGTTAGAGTAGTATTCAAAGTCAGCACTGCTGCTATATTGAACCGCGTGATGCAGGTGAGACGGCCAGAGGCATTCCACTTGTTTGAGGTTCCAGTCAGAGTCTGCTTCGACGTCAGAATTCTACCACTCGTTAGACCTTCATCCATATAATCGTGGTAAGTGTATAATTTCTCTTTTCACAATTTATCTTGCTAGATATTTTGACCATAATCTACCCTTGTCCCGTTAGTATGGGTAAATACACGGTAAGCTCCTGGGCACCGGACCGCGAACTTCGCGGTCCGGCGCTCCCTGGGTTAGGTGGCCTGTTGCATCAATGCATGACGAGATGAGCGATACGTAGCTGTAGGAAAGGCTGGGACCATTCCGAGTCTGAGATAGGAAGATTGGCGTCAAATCAGCGCTTTCTGTTTCACGAAGGCAATTGTTTCCTCCAAGTCCACGACATTGTTTGATATCGATAGTATCGGAAAAATGTTTAGTCTTCAATTCATCGTCACCTGAACCTTATTTTGGAATGATGACTTTTCATAATATTTCAATAAATGGAGATCAAATAAAGTTTTATTTATTAGTATTACTGATTGTAGAATTGATGTATGGAGCTTACTTTATGAGGTAAAACGAGAAAAAATTTGATAAACATAACTTACTAAAAATAAAATTGAAATTTTCATTATTTCCCTTATTTAGTTTAGAACACAGTGTCCTTTAGAGACACCTTTCCTGGATATTTCAACGAAATTATTGCTTTAACATGACATAGGGGCCGAAAGGGGCCTACCCTACGATTTAAAATGTGCCTCTTCATTCAAGGTCACAGTGACATTTTCATCTTACCCTTCTGCAGCCATTGTGTTCACGATAACTTCTGTTAACTTAACCTAGGCTCATATAATTTGTACCGTGTTTACACAGTGACACGGCTCGGGGGTTCGACACGCGAGCCGTGCTCAACACGGCAATTTTATGCTGTGTAAACGCGATCAGTGTGATCCGCGAGCCGTGTCGAACACGGCTTTTTCGATCCTCCAAAATCGTAGGTTTCAACCCGCGAGCCGAGTCAGACTCGGCAATTTTTTCGTGTGTAAACAGAAAGCCGTGTCGAACTCTCTTGACCAGGTCACTGCGCGCGCTTTCACTTTTGGCATTGTTGTTGTTCGCACGGACAAGATTCGATTCCGGCGGTGAATTTCCCGCGTTTAATTTGCGACGTCATAATTCTTCTTCCGTTCGAGATCCGCGAGCCGTGTTGAACTCTCCTTTTTATATGTACGTATAAACGCGATCTCTGATCTCTTCTTCGCAGTGTTCAACCCGGCTCGCGGATTCAACACCCGAGCCGAGTCAATGTGTAAACACGGTATTGGTGTTTAGCATGGATCCCAGGAGGCCCATCTATTTTGAGGTCAAAAAGTCAAGGTCACACTGACATGTTTTCATCTTACCATTATGAAGTCCTTGTTAACGCGATAACTTAGTTGAACTTAGGCTCATATAATTTGGTGTATATGATTCTAGCATAGATCCCAGCAATTTTATTGATTTTGAGGTCAGAATTTTAAAGCTGAAGTCGCCACCTTCCACTTTTCTTGCTTAACCAATAACTCTATTTTCCGTGTTACAGGCGGGCTTAATATGTGCTCGACTTAGTGACACACTTGTTACCTCATAAAGTAAGCTAAATGTACATACATCAATTCTGCAATCAGTAATAAATAAAATATTATTTGATGTCCATTTATTGAAAAACATGATTTTATGAAAAGTCGTCATTCCGAAATAAAAGGTTCAGGTGACGATGAAGACTATTACTTTTACGAAACTATCGATATCAAACGATGTCATGGCTTGGTAGACAGAATTGCCTTGTGAAACGGAAAGCGCTGATTTGTCGCCAATCTTCCTATCTTGGAAGAATGGTCCTAGGACATTCCTACATATCGCTCATCTCGTCATGAAACGGGCCCCAGAAGGATAGGCTGCTGCCACAGTTATAACAAATCAAACATGGGAACCTTCGAGGTTGGGGTACCAAAAACACTCAAAATCAAAGAAAAAAAAAGAAATCATGCACCCACCTCAATTCTATGGATGAAGGTCTATAACGGACTGCATGAATTCTTTCATCACACATTGTTTGAATGATCCTTGAATAATACTGCATTTCTGTCCTTGAGAATGATGGGGTCAAAGATCATCTAGGTGTCAAAAGGTCTAGTTTTTGTTGAACTTGCTCTTGTTTTTGTCTTGCCTGCATAGCAGAGCGAGACTAGGCACCACTTTTCCGACAGCGGCGGTGTCAATATTAAAATCTTAACCAAGGTTAAGTTTTTGAAATCTCATTACTTAGAAAGTATATGGACCTAGTTCATGAAACTTGGACATGAGGTTTGTCAAGTATTTCATATTACTGAACATCCTGCCTGAGTTTCAGGTCACATGACAAAGGTCATTTAGGGTCAATGAACTTAGACCATGTTTGGGGAATCAGTATTGAAATCTTAACAAAGGTTATTAGTTTTTGAAATGTCATCATAACTTAAAGTATTTGGAGCTTGTTCATGAAACTTATACATAAGGGTAATTGTGTATTACTGAAGATCCTACCTGAGTTCCAGGTAACATTACCAAGGTCAAAGGTCAATTTGACCATGTTTTGGGTATTTGTGAAATTGTCATCATAACTTTGAAATTGTATGGTTCTAGTTCATGAAACTTAGGACATAAGAACAATTAAGTATCGCTGAACATCCTGTGCGAGTTTCAGGTCATATGACCAAGGTCAAAGGTCATTTAGGGTCAATGAACTTTGATAATACATTGGGTTTTTTGTAGAATTGTCATTTTTCTAAACATTTATGGATCTAGTTCATGAAACTTGGACATAATAGAAACCATGTATCCCTGACCAAGATGTCATTTAAGGTCAATAAACTTTGGCTGTATTGGGGGTATTTGTTGCATTGGCATCATAACTGAAAGTTTATGGATCTGCACATGTACATGTCTGTAGTTCATGAAACATAGACATAAGGTTTATCAAGTATGTTTTGCACATGTCTTAGGTCACATGATTATGGTCAAAGGTCATGTTGGGTCAATGGACATAAACATGTAGTATTTCATTATCATACGGTTTTCTTTTGTGAATAATTATTCAATAGCTGTTTTCAAAGTCTGCACTGTTGCTACATGTATATTGAATGGTGTAATGCAGGCAAGACAGCCAGAGGCGTTCAACTTGTTTTTATTTCTGCATAAATTACATGAACATTTGGTATACATGTATTCCTAAAGTACAATGTATATGTAGTACCACATGTATGTCCATGTGGTTGATGGATAGGGGCAAAGGTCATCTAAGGGTCAAAAGGTCAAATGATATGAGGTCATGTCCATCCTTGTTTGAAGTTTTTGTTCACCTTGCTCTCACTCCATTATTTCTGCATCAATTTGGTCACACTTGGTTCAAATGATCCTTGATTAGTTGAGGATGATGGGGTCAATGGTCAGATAGCGGTCAAAGGTCAAGTTTTTGTTCAAATTGCTCTCATTTCTTTATTTCTGCATCAGTTGTGTTTACACTGGGTACAAAATAACAAGTGGGTTTAATATACCATACATGTGTTCATGAGGATTATAAAGTCAAAGGTCATCAAGTGGTCATAAGATCATATTGCATTTTATTGATCGCAATATCAGGAGAGATCAGCTGAACCGCCTTGCTATCCACTAGTTAGCAAAAAAAATTTACACCATACATGTATTTGGGCTTAACGGCAATTTAGCCCCACCTATTGGGTTTAAGCTTAGCTCATTTCCTTTTTACACAGGAATTTTGCAAAGTGGGTCAACCCAACCTATGGTACAAAATAGCAGAAAAACCGAACAATTGCGGTGCTAAGAGTGAAAGTCCGGGGTTAAGAGTGGAAAAAGAAATCCGGCCAAGCCAAGGACATTGCTCGATGTATGCCCTACGGGCAACGGAGCCAGCGCTGTTGTCCAATCAGAGATAAGCACTCATGAATGGCTACCACTAGGCCGGGACTAAGCTAGCATTTCCATAGCAAGACTAGGCAGAAAATTTTGACTTGTGTTAAAAAGGAAAAAAAATTAGTACGGGGTTAACCCTAAAAGGACTTGGCTATTTGAGATGTATTAAGGAGTGGGGGGGGGGTATGATGGCCCCTCTTCTGATCTCAGGCGCCGTTTGCGCCAAAATTTGGCCCACACGTTCTTTACCACATAAACTACAAGCCAGTTTTTAAAAAAACGTTTTGTAAAATATAGTATACATGTAAGCATATTTCTTTTTTTTACTTTTGAATTTGATAAACTGTTCAGCATTATTCTTATTTGATTTTTCACAAATCCGAATCAACCTTTTTTTTGGGGGGGGGGGTGGACCATAGACTTCCCCTATTGAAAGATGATTGATCAATTTCTTAAGATTTCTTTAGTATGGCATGTATGACATACACAAATGGCTTCAAATTATTTTGACTGAAAATTACCAATCACAAAGTGATTCTGGGTATTTGTATTGTATGGTAGTGTATCGTATTACTGAACACAATTATCTACAAAATAATGTATAAATATGTAAAAATTTTGCCAAAATTGTTATTCTTTTTACGATATTAGCTTCCAATCGGACCCCTCTTCGCATGTGAAATATTTTGGTCACTTGAAAAGGGTATCGTATTTATCAAACATATGTTTCCTCTGGGAAAAATTGAGAAAACAACAAAATCACCGATGAGCTATTTTTTTTATTATTAGAATAAGACTTTGAAATTGTGTTTTTGACCATTTTCATCATCTTTCTATTCAAGTTCCCTTTGGAAGGATGTTGCAAAGTTTTGAGCTTATGAAATTATTTTCTGACGCATATGATGCGTGCGTTCAGTAATACAATCACTCACTATACATACAACACACATTCCATTCTGGGAGGGGGATATATGTATTTCTGCTCATTTTTGTGTAAATAACACATATTTTCCATTGCTTTAAATATTATTGTAAAAATGTAAATACTAATATCACAACATGAATTTGTACATTTGTTAAAACCTACCAACCTTACCAACCTAAATTCTAGAAATGCATACTTAGGTTTGAACTTCATGTAATACCCCTTTCATAAACCCAATTATGCGGCTAATAGCAGCATAATTTGGTCGTAAAATCGGAGGAGGACCGCATTATTTTGATGCTGCAATTATCCGCATAATAGCGGCATCGGGACCAGATTTTGACTTGAACGCATTTCTAAAATAATGCAGATAATTGCCATGGTGCGGTCACAAGGTCACCCTTTTCCAACACAACCGCATCGGAGGGGGTGTGTGCGGTTGCCACGACGATTATCCGCCTTTTTCAGGACGGGCGCTCGTAAAAATAATGCGGATAATTTTCGGAGTTTGTGAACGCAATTTTAATTGAATTATCCGCATTACTCTTAGGCGGCTAATTGGAGGATGGGTTTATGAAAGGGGTATAAGTGTTGATGGGGCTACCCTAATAAAAAAATTGAATGATTAATAAATCATAACATACTTTTTGCTATTATAGCACAGTACAACTCGGCAGCTTTCCATGCAGGGGACCTAGTATATGGTCACGCAGGTCATTTTAAAATCACTTTACAAAGAGAGTGTTGATTACATGTAGTCATGTAGCATACCCCATCCTTGCTGGATATTGCAGGATGACTCATGATTGCCTGGCGATGAGTGATCTTTAAAACATGAGATTTGACTCATAATCACACTGGTATGCCACTCCCATAGGGAAACAATTAAATATATATTTCAATTGAAAAAAATATGTTTCTCTTCCACTAAACCATTTCACTTTTAAAAATTGTATTCCACTTTATGAAAAAAAAATATATTTTACTTTTCAAAAAAAATATATATTTCACTTTTCAAAAAAATATATTTCACTTTTAAAAAAAATATATTTCACTTTCGAAAAAAAATATATTTCACTTATCAAAAAAAATATATTTCACTTTTCAAAAAATATATTCCACTTTAAAAAAAAATATATTTCACTTTTCAAAAAAATATATTTCACTTTTCCAAAAAAAATGTTTCACTTTTCCAAATAAAATGTTTCACTTTTGAAAAAAATTAATTTCACTGTTCAAAATTTTTTTTATTTTTTTCGACGAAGAATCATTTCACTTGTTACATTTCAAGTTTGAGAGAAAACAAATCCTTTCACTTTTTATCTACAAATCTATATATCTGTCTCTTTATCTATCTATCTATCTCTATCTATCTATCTCTATCTATCTATCTATATCTATCTACATGTATCTATCTATCTATTAATCAGGGGCCGCGGAACGGTTTTCAAAGTGGGGGGGGGGGACCATGCAAAAAATCACAATCATATGGTCATTTTTACGTTTTTGTACACGGTTTCAGAAAAAAAGTGTGGGGGGGAGGGCTGAAGCCCCCCTCCCCAGTTTTCGCGCCCCCTGTTAATATATCTATCTTCTATTAATCTATCCACCTATCATTTATCTCTCCAGCCATCTATTTATCTATCTTTGTTTTATATGTATGATGTATCTGTTTGAATATGTGTCTGTTTGTCTATTTATCTTTCATACTTATATCCACTCATTTGTTTAAATAATTATGTATGTTTATCTCTGTATCTACGACAGACCAATTAATTCGTCCGCACGACGAAATAAAATCTAATTTCACTTGTTACATTTTAAATCTGAGATCAAACAAATCCTTTCACTTTTGTTGGATAACACATACGGCTAGACCGTAAGTAAATTTCGCTCTTCACGTAAATATCCCCATTCCTCTCGCTACGAAAAACATTTCACTCATGTTGCAAATTCATTTCACTCAATTGCAAAAAATACGTTCCTCTTTTTTCTCGGCCTGTAGGCGGCGCACACCATTGTTGGTGGGACGAGGACAATACACCACGAGGTGGGCCCATAAACACAAATCGTTAAGTTTGAATTTATCGCTGATAATACACAGCATCCAGGGAAATCAGCTTTCGCATTCGGCCCTACGATCAATCGCTAACCTTAGCACGGCCGGTCTGGCTATAACGTTTTATAGGCATGAGGCATGAATGCTTTTTACATACACTATCTACGGAGCTGAATGGTCAAGGTATAAGTGTTGAAATTTCCCTTTTCTCCATTCTGTCTGTCTTTTACTTCATTGACATACGATGGTCATAATGATTGATGAAATGAAGCTTACAAAAAGCTACATTTCACTGGTCAACTCACTTGTACCTGCACTGCAAAACCAAATTCTCTCCATTTTGTCCGAGACATGATAAGGGGGGGGGGTCACCATCTTTAGAACAGACATAAAAAGTGAGTATTCGGGACTGAAGTTGGATGATGACGTCATCGCTCAGCCCGAAAAGGTTGGTGTTAGCCATAGTAGAGATACTTATATAACGCGCAATTAGTATACATCTCTGTGGTGTTAGCCGAGAATGTCCATGTCATTACCCAACTTCAGTCCCGTATACTCACTTTTTATGTCTGTTCTAAGGATGGTGACCCCCCATTCATGTCCCATACAAAATGGAGAGAATTTGGTTTTGCAGTGCAGGTACAAGCGAGTTGACCGGTGAAATGTAGCTTTTTGTAAGCTTCATTTCATCAATCATTATGACCATCGTATGTCAATGAAGTAAAAGACAGACGGAAGGGAGAAAAGGGAAATTTCAACACTTATACCTTGACCATTCAGCTCCGTAGATAGTGTATGTATGAAGTATTCATGCCCCATGCCTACAAAACGTATAGCCAGACCGTGCTAAGGTTAGTGATTGATCGTAGGGCCGAATGCAACAGCTGATTGCCCTGGCTATTGTGTATAATCAGCGATAAATTCAAACTTTACAATTTGTGTTTATGGGCCCACCTCGTGGTGCATTGTCCTCGTCCCACCAACAATGGTGTGCGCCGCCTACAGGCCGAGAAAAAAGAGGAACGTATTTTTTGCAATTGAGTGAAATGAATTTGCAACATGGGTGAAATGTTTTTCGTAGCGAGAGGAATCGATATTTACGTGAAGAACGAAATTTACTCACGGTCTATACGGCAGCCGTATGTGTTATCCAACAAAAGTGAAAGGATTTGTTTTATCTCAGATTTAAAATGTAACAAGTGAAATTAGATTTTAATTCGTCGTACGGACGAATTAGGTGGTCTGTCGTAGATGCAGAGATAAACAAACATAATTATTTAAACAAATGAGTGGATATAAGTATGAAAGATAAATAGACAAACAGACATACATATTCAAACAGATACATATAAGAAAGATAGATAAATAGATAGATTGATGGAGAGATAAATGATAGGTGGATAGATAATAGAAGATAGATAGATATATATTAACAGGGGCCGCGGAAGCTGGGGGGGGGGCAGCCCCCTTTACTTTTTTCCAAAACCGTAAAAATGACCGTATGATTGTGATTTTTTGCATGGTCAGCCCCCCCCCCCCCGCTTTGAAAACCGTTCCGCGGCCCCTGATTAATAGATAGATAGATAGACAGATAGATGACAGATGGATAGGTAGATAGATATAAACAGATAGATAGGTATCGGACAGATAGACATTGACGATAAAAAAATACGATGAGGAGGCTGATACTGATAATGATTGATGAAAAAAATACGATGATTCCCAGCGGTGATAATGATATCATATTTGATATACACATAGATTCAGAGACAGGTAGATACATAGGTACATACACAGATAGACAGACAGATAGATAAATAGATAGATAGATAGATAGATAGAAAGATAGATAGATAGATAGAGAGAGAGAAAAAAAATAGATCGATATATTTATTGATAGGTAGACAGATAGAATAACATTAAACAAATTTGATAGATAAATATTATATAGTTAAACAAACAAATAAACAGACATAACTATTTAGACAGATCAATAGTTATTAGATTGAAAGATAAAAAGTAGACATACGGATAGACATATGTATTCTGAACAGATAGACATAAGATAGATAGGTAGATAAATAGATAGATAGATATAAAGATTGAATGATAAATACACAGATTTAAACGAAATAAATAGATATTAGATAGATAGATAGATAGAAGGATAGACATATTTAAACAGATAGATATATGTTAGGCAGAGAGAGAGATAGATAGATATATCATGTACCTTCTCCTCGTCCCGCCAACAATGGTGCGCGCCGCCTACAGGCCGAGAAAAAAGAGGAACGTATTTTTTCGCAATTGAGTGAAATGAATTTGCAACACGAGTGAAATGTTTTTCGTAGCGAGAGGAATGGATATTTCCGTGAGGATAGTTACGATCTAATACGGCAGCCGCATGTGTTATCCAACAAAAGTGAAAGGATTTGTTTTCTCTCAAAATTAAAATGTATCAAGTGAAATGATTTTTTTTTTTTGAAAAGTGAAACATTTTTTTTTCAAAAGTGAAATATATTTTTTTGGAAAGTGAAATATATTTTTTTGGAAAGTGAAATATATCTTGTAGAAGAGTGAAATATATTTCTTTGAAGAGTGAAATATATTTCTTTGAAAAGTGAAATATATTTTTTTGGAAAGTGAAATATATTTTTTGGGAAAAGTGAAATATATTTTTTTTAGAAAAGTGAAATATTTTCTTTTTGAAAAGTGAAATATATCTTTTAGAAGAGTGAAATATATTTCTTTGAAAAGTGAAATATCTTTTTTTTGAAAAGTGAAATATATTTTTTTGAAAAGTGAAACATATTTTTTTGGGAAAAGTGAAATACTTTTTTTTTTAAAGTGAAACGTATTTTTTAAAGTGAAATATATTTTTTTGATAAAGTGGAATATATTTTTAAAAGTGAAATATAAATTTCTTTAAGTGAAATGGTTTAGTGGAAGAGAAAGATATATTTTCTAAGTGAAATATATATTTAATTGATTCCCTATATGCGTGCCATACACTGGGACTCTACCTCCATACAGTCTCAATGGTGATGGTTGTAAATAAAATATCATTGTCCCAAATTTCTATTGCTTACATGGAGAATGTTGATGGAAGCACACTAGATATTATTCATTCCCTAGCTGCTACTCTTCATTTTGATTATTGGTTTTAATGATTTATCATTTGATGTGTTTTGAACTCTTTTGTCGAATTGATTCTGAAGCGACGGGATAATAACTATTTTTCCTGTGATGTTTTCTTTGAATTTTGCAAATTGCACCATTGATACTGATATTTTCTAGATGAATAATGAAAATTGTGTATGTACTATACTAGCTATGGTATCACCAAGCTCTACTGATGGGGGGGGGGGAGTTGGGGACAATAATTACAATTCTTGGGGTAATTGTACAAACATACCATCGGATCCTCATGTCTTAACATGGACTTTGAAGGAAGCGCCCACTCAACATTTCTCTAGATTGAAAAAACAGCCATATTAAAGTGATGTGACATAATTGATAGCACTTTGAAATGTGATTAAAAAAATATAAATTATCAGCAGTTTTTTTCTTTTGGAGCGAGCATCACAAACCCTTGATTTAGCGGGGCACTACAGCTGTACTGTAGAAGACTTTATGTTTATGCTATATTACTTTTTAAATTTAAAAAGTAATATACATGTAGCATAAACATAAAATATTTATAACCCTGTCACAGTGAGAACAATCCATGTTACCCCACCCCTTCCCCCACCTATAGATTTATTCATTATCATATTTAATTTTGTAAATTTTGACATACTGTACATGTTATTCTTTCATATAATTTTTTCTTTTTTATTTTTCATGTTGTTCACTAATACCACTCTCCCATTGATTTTGTCTGCAGAGCTTTGACGTAACTTGAAATTGATCGAGGGCAAGGGTTTTTAGAAGATGTTATAAATAGCAGAGAACCACTGAGTAAACAGTACACTCTCACCACATCGATCCGCCATGGCAAAAGCAAGTAAAATTCCAGGTAATTATTAACATATATATTTCTAACGTTTGATGTAACCTTTTTTTACATAAATATTAGCCACAAATATTTGTTCATTAAAAATGCAAAATAAAGATCATATAACTGCTACATGTAGCAGTTACATAAACCATAATTTTTTATTATGTATGTAAACATTGGGAAAATGAGATGATAAATAAAGGTTATCGCATTTAAAATAATTTGCATGTACATATAGGATTAGAATTATATATAACTCTAATACAAATACAACTTTTTTTATTGATTTCCTACCAAAAATAAATACAGAATCATTACATACAGTATACAGTATGTAGCTTACATTTCTGATAATTCATAGATAAACAAAGTGTGCGAACATAAACCATAATTTTGTTTTGTTGACAATATGAAATTTCACATAAATCTATATGAGATACATGTCTAGAATTTTCTGTGGAAATTATACATTGCATGATGAATACATGTAAATTCACTTTACTTAGTTTCTTTACATAATGTAATGCATAATAAATTGTCCACTGAAACAGCATCTTCCCTGTGTTATGCAAAGCGAAGTGCTGGTCACCACACAGCCGTTGAATATTTGATATCCACTGGGGGATCACACAGTCATGTGCTTGCATTAATAATTCAGTGGTACTTATACCGAATCTTATTCCATTTGTTCAGGTGTCCCTAGAGGTAGAAGGGATAGAATGTCCTCAGAATGAATAACCATTCTTTTGCCTAAAATTTTGTCTTGTTTGGAGATACATGTAGGGTAGACTTTTCTGACCATCTTGTTTTCAGTGCAATTGAAAATTTATTAATTTTACTGTACTGGTACATGTACATGTTTGTACAGTGGATGTCACATACATGTAGCCATTATTAATTTATCTAGTGTAGAAATAAAGAGTCTAAGTTTAAAATATAATCAAATTTGAATGATTTTCTTCACTTGAAAATACAAAATGCATAGCAGACTTTCAAAAAATGTGGAGCAAATTGCAATGCAATACCAGGAATTATTCCCTGAAGTACAGCATTGAACCTCACTTGAATGATTTTGTTTTAATTTGTGAGCGATCGATTACAATGTACTATTGAATAGAACAACTGTCATTGTACAACGCCTACTTAGCTTGTTGTACGCGGGAGGCTGAATGTCACACATTCGTACCGTTGCACACAAGACGTACCATCCAAAATGTACCATTGCACGGCTTTAGGAGGTGACGTCACAATGCGATTTCATTGAATAAGGTGACAATGCGTGTACAGTCCGCTGGCTAAATGCGCAATGTGGTCCAAGATCATGTGCGCTTGTGGGCCCGGCTTGTGGGATTTTGCTTTTGGCTTTCAATATTTTTGCTCCCTTTTCATAGATTACTGGAGGGAAAAAACTTTTATATTTTCCCTACATTCCGAGGCGTTGTACAACACAAATAGCTAATATTCTTATCTGTGCAATGGTGCGAGATTTCGCATTCGGCAAAAGAAAGAAACGCTCTATTCAATAGAGCATCTTTCTTTCACCTCATGCAAAATCTTGCACCATCGCACTTATGCCTATTCGCTATTTGTATATTGAAAATGGACCAAAATTTTGCTTGTGCCTGTTTCATCTCTTTGCATCCTAACTAATTACTTAGTCTCACATATGCCTACATGTAGGATATTTTATTTTTATCTTAACTAATGGGAAAGATTACAAGGAGTAATAGGACCCCTTTTCATTCTGATGAAAATACTGTATTTCTCACAAAATGCTTGTAATTTATCTTAGACATGCATGATTTTATATGACATGAATATGACTCATGGTTGAGTCATGTTACGATGCACCTGGATGGTTTAAGTCTGCACTGAGCACTGATATACATGTACATGTATCCCCAAACAGGAAATCATTTTCTGTCTTTTCACTCTTATCTCAACTTCTTTTTACCGATATGTCAAAAGTGTGTACATGTACATAGCTGTCATGCATTTTCTTATTTTCATGGAGGTTTGCTGAAAAACTACAATACCGGTATGCAAATCAAATGTGAACCATTGGTTTAGGGTCAATAATATAGATTTTTACCTAGATATTTGAATATTACAAAATTGTAGTGGGCATTGGAGTTTTTTCCCAACTGGCTGAGTTGAGATTTTGTATCTAAAATGCATACATGTATATGAAGTGCCATTTTGTGACTATGTTTTAATTTTCTCTGAAATGACTCTTTGAGCTCTTACATTTTAAATCTCACAAATCAACAGACAAAGATCATGCTAAAGTTTACCAGCAGTTACTTGAGAAATAGTTTTGAATACCAGTATCAGAAAGAATAAATTCCCAAGATATTAAATTTTGATTGTGCACTGGATCAAAATCGATTTTCATGTAAAAAACAGTTCCAAATCTATCCAACAGAACATGTATTATTGGCCTACAGTATGTAATGTAGTATTTCATGTCCTTTATAAATTATGTTCACTACTGTACTGGGCAGTAAAGTTCTTTCAATAAATTCAAGGTTTAAAATTCCTGTACTCTGGAAACATGCATACATGTACCATCATTTTTATGCATGCACATCAAAAATGCAACCTCCCCAGCTAAATAAACTACAGTGCGTATCAAAAAAAAGTTTACACTTTGAAAAAATCCTGTAAAATTATACATTTTTGATATCCTGAAGATTTTTCCACATTTTAACATTGGTACAGATCCATTTAAGCAAATGACGATATAACTATCGAAAAATATTTCCGCTTGAGTGAGCACCACTTACTTTTGAAAAGTTACTGAAAAATGATTTGCACAGAACTTTGAAATAGCTATGCGAATAAAAGTAGACCTTAATCATGTAGAACACGTGGAATTTAGCTAGTAAAATTGATTTGAAGATATCTTACCTTTTTAAACTTTTTTCCTTGCCCAAAACACTTCGAAGAGTGCATTGCGCCCCACCCCACTCCCCCACAAACCGAGGCTATCAAGACGATATTTGCTTAACACTGAGCTGTGTGTAAAAAATTACCCACATATTGTATATTTTTTAATTCCCAGGGCTTTTTCAAAGTGTAAACCTTTTTTTGATATGCACTGTATATTCTATTTTGAACATATCCTTGCCTTTTCCCCTCAAGGTTTAAATTCATACCATTATGATTTTTTTCCTATAAAGGGAAAATATGGTATGCAAGTGCCACATTGAGGTCAACACTCAACAGTTAAAATACATTACACATGATTTGCTGTCCCAAGAATTCATGAAGGAAGTTAGAATGATTATACATATGTACATGTAGTGTTTACTTAAAAAAATATCCCTTGTATTAAAGCCATGTACATACACATGCTGTTTGCCTGTGTATTACATGTATACAGTACATACGTGTATTGCTAGCCAGCATTGAATATAATTCATCAAATTATGTGGTCATACCTCTATTGTAATATTGTGGTCTGATTTCATTCTGAGAACACACAGGGATATAGTATGCATCTTTAAACCAAGGCCAGTGAACTGTATTGAGTAGAATTACTCTATATGAGTGAAAAGTATTCATAAAATACATTTGTGCAGAACCTACCTTTTTGTACATGTGTATTCTTTATCCATACTCTCATTAAAGTATCTGTGCATCTTGCAAAAAATAATTTTGATTGCTCTTTCAATTAAATCACACTTTTGAAAGATTGAAGATTTAATTTCATTGATATTTGTGAAATTACTGTACATGTACCTCTGCTTTTTTTCAATATTTCCTTAAAAATATTTTTTTTAAATGTTGAAGCATCATCATCACAAGACCACAGATATATTTTTTAACCATATTATTCTTAATACAAATTAATGGTTAATATCTCTGTCTATTCATCTATCCTCATGGGTGTTACTTACATGAACATGTATATTATATAAAAAGTACTGCATGTACATGTATTATGTATATTATCCTGTAATATTTACTTTTTATTCATTGCTATTTGCTTGTATCACATTGATTTACTGTTGTTGTTGTTCTTTGTTATCGGATTTGAAACAAAATAAAGATTCTTTAATTAATTAATTAATTCATTCATTTTAACAGTGACCTATGATTGGGATGTCTATTTGAAAGAATCAGGTGCAACGTGTGCGCCAGCAGAATGTTTCAAACAGGTATGTAGAAATTATTTTTGTATCAGATTTATTACCTGGTGGTTGTTTCAAGCTGTTGTAACTTACAAGTGACTTTACAAATAGAAAATTGTGACCCTTTTTTGTGTTTAAAATGACATATGCTAGATTTTTATGGGTGTCTTTTTAGTTCCCAAGAAAGGGTCATTATTTGTTAGTCAAGTCGTTCATAAATTTTTGATAGCTTTATCTAAGACCCACCATGATACGCATACATCTATGAAAAAAGAAGTATTTATAAACTCAGCATAAAGGCAGATCTCTGTCTTTAGGGTTCTGGTGGGTGTTTCATAAGTTTGAAAGTTAAGAGCGACTTTAGGAACAACTGGTTGATCCTTGTGGAAAATGGTATGAAGCAAAATGTTTTTTTGCGATGGTTTATCATGTAATACCCCTTTCATAGTGAAGGCGAAGTGGAGTTACTCCGGAGTAAACTCCGGGTTGAGTTGATCTGCTTGTACTGCGGACAGACTTTAAACCCCCTTTCATATTGGCAAGCACCGCAGCGGTGTATCCGCAGTCGTTGCCATGGTTTCCAAGCGAGTTCGGGCCATACGTGTGGCCGAAGTCCCCAACGAGCGATTCGCGCCGAAATTTGTTTTGCAAATGCAGCTGTGCTAGATAGCGATGTGTGCTGCGCGAGCATCCGGTACTAGATACTCTACTATACTGGCTAGATAATCGTTGGCTATATGATATTGTAATCTGTTCGCTTCCATATCACAATGTTACTTTTTAGTCAGTTCTTACTTCTGACGATTGTGATGATGATTGAACTGGCCCCAAGAACACGGTTAAAAATGCGGGACATTGACGATTCGTTTGACTTACAACTACAGAGATCACAGCGATAAGCGTATACAGCATTTCCGGTGCGGAGTAACTCCGTTTGTAACCCTCTTCTCGAAGTGTGTTGAGTACGCCACTTTGAATCCGGATCGAACTAATTTCAGAATTTTCATATTGCCCTCTAAAGTGGAGTAACTCCTCCTGGACTCCAGACTAACTCCACTTCGGCTCTCACTATGAAAGGGGTATAAGAAAGGTTCACCAGTCGTTCTTTAAGTCACTCTTAACTTCCGAACAGCTTTATGAAATGGCTCTTAGGTCATGTTTGTCATAATATGTAATTATTGGTATTACAACAGGCTCCGATACCACCACCAAACGAGTTTGGCCTGTGGATGAAACTTGAAGCCCTCGATCCTCGCAACGTGACCTCGACCTGCATCGCAACCATAGTCGGTCTCATCGGGCCACGGTTAAGACTGCGACTGGATGGAAGCGACAACAAGAATGACTTCTGGAGGTTGGTGGACTCGTCTGACATCAGGCCGATCGGCCATTGTGAGAAACATGGTGGCATGCTCCAACCTCCTCTTGGTATGTGGAGTGTTTTTTTTTTGGACCCCTGTTGCACCCACAGATGTAATAACGCCCACAAATGTAATAACACTTTACCCACAAATGTAATAATTTTTGATCGCCCACAAATGTAATAATTTTTGATCGCCCACAAATGTAATAATGACTTTACCCACAAATGTAATAAATTTGAAGGGATTTTTGGCGAATCCGTTCTAAACTGAAATCCTATAGTAATGCGTTCATATAGCACAAAAGTGCAAAGTCTTTTTTCAGACCGGGTTAATAAAACATCAACGTACAAGTCCAAAGTCTTTCTTCCAGACCCAGTTGTTTCAAAAATTATAATATAAATCCAAAGTCTTTTTTCCAGACCTGGTTGTTTAAAAAATATAATAAAAGTCCAAAGTCTTTTTTTCCAGACCCGGTTGTTTAAAAAATTGTGATATAAGTCCAAAGTCTTTTTTTCCAAACCCGGTTGTTTCAAAAATTATAATATAAATCCAAAGTCTTTTTTCCAGACCCGGTTGTTTAAAAAATTATGATATAAATCCAAAGTCTTTTTTCCAGACCCGGTTGTTTCAAGAATTTTAATAAGTCCAAAGTCTTTTTCCTGACCCAGTTATTTCAAAATTTATAATATAAATCCAAACTAAGATACGATAATGATATTCCTGTGGAAAAAATGGGAATCGAGCTTAGTCTTTTCTCCAGACCCAGTTAATTAAAACTGGTGGAATTAATGTCTTTGTTGTTGTTTCAACTTATACGGTGTATATTGTGAATATATGCACTAAGAGTAAATTGAGAATCAAGCGGAGTCTTGTCTCCAGACCCGGTTACCTGTTATTTAAACATTATTAAAAACAGTATAAAGACCCCATAATCTTATTAATTCTGGATATATAGCGTAGTCTTTCAGCCCGACCATTTTTTTCTTTAAAAAATGCTAATAGTAAGAATTAGAAAAAATCAAAGTTTAAGACCAAACAAACCTTCAACCTAAGAACCTGTTTTAAAAGAGTTTTAGAGTGTTGTCTTTATTCCAGACCTAAAACAGTTACGAAAAAAAATCTTGTAACATAAGACCTTATATTCTTATTCTCGTGGAATAACACGAGTTTTAAAACATACTCTTTCCTCCAGACCCGGCTATTAAAAAAAAGTAACTGAAAAACTTCGAATCTAAGACCAAAGTTTCACCCAGTAAAAATATGTCTTTTTTAAAATAATACTACTACCCCTACAAAACATTGTAATAATGCGTGGGTAAAGCAGACATCCTTTCTCCAGACTTGGTTACTATTTGAAAAATAAAATAGTTTTTACAAATATTCTAAAACGAATACCCAATAATCTAATTACTGTGGAACAACATGAAGACCGATTGTCGAAGATCGACTTTCCTCCAGACACAATTATTTCAGGAATAAAAAATCAATAAAACTCAACCCCCAACAACGAATCTAAGAACCAACAATCCTCCAAATTAAGACCATGCATGTAGAAAAGCACACGTTTAGAGCGTTGTCTTTATTCCAGACCCGGTGATTTAAAAATGATTTAAACAATCCTAAAAACAAAAGACTCATATTCTTATTCTTGTGGAATAACACGAGTATTATGCTTAGTCTTTCGTCTGGACCCGGTTATTTAAAAGATAAAGAAATATTGAAAAAAAAAATGACAGCTGAGACCAATCTTCAAAATTAAACCCACTTAAAATGCTTGGGCTTAGAGTGTTGTCTTTACCCCTCATCGACGTATATTATAACTATAACGACCGGGTCTGAAAAAAAGACTTTGGACTTGCATTATAATTTTTGAATTAACCGGGTCTGGAAAAAAGACTTTGGACGTATATTATAATTTTGAAACAACTGGGTCTGGTAAAAAGACTTTGGACGTATATTATAATTTTGAAAAACCGGGTCTGGAAAAAGACTTGGACTTGTACTGTAATATTTCATTAACCGGGTCTGGATAAAAGACTGAACTTTTGTGCTATATGAACGCATTACTATAGGATATTAGTTTAGAATGAATTCGCCAAAAATCACTTCAAATTTATTACATTTGTAGGTAAAGTCATTACTACATTTGTGGGTAAAGTGCATTATTACATTTGTGGGTAAAGTGTTATTACATTTGTGGGCGTTATTACATTTGTGGGTAAAGTGTTATTACATTTGTGGGCGATCAAAAATTATTACATTTGTGGGTAAAGTGTTATTACATTTGTGGGCGTTATTACATTTGTGGGTAAAGTGTTATTACATTTGTGGGCGTTATTACATTTGTGGGCAATTATTACATTTGTGGGTGTAACAACCCCCTTTTGATTTGTTTTTTGCTTTGCTTTTTCTTTTTCCCACCACCATGTCAAAATCTATTGCACATACATGTACAAGCAATTTAGGCCTCTCACTGACACTTGTCCCAGAGGGTCCGGGCCCA
The DNA here is from genome assembly GCF_018143015.1 of Lytechinus variegatus. Classification (NCBI taxonomy): domain Eukaryota; kingdom Metazoa; phylum Echinodermata; class Echinoidea; order Temnopleuroida; family Toxopneustidae; genus Lytechinus; species Lytechinus variegatus. The sequence continues at coordinate 27,355,644 of NC_054743.1, read as the reverse complement.
GTAGTATAAAGCATAAGGAATGATGTTGAGGTGGAATTTTATGATTGATTCATTGTTTGTTGTGTATGATCAATCATTTAAAATCAGCTCCATGATCATTAAACAAGCTTTACGTTTCGGGCCCTGGAATGCATTTTTTGTTTCCAAAGTGCAATATTTGTACCCAGTTCTGAGTAGACAAAAGAATAAAAGTGAAAGCAATTGTGTGTTGACAGTGGCTGTGCTTCTAAGCCTTAGTCAGCTCAGGGAAGTGTTTCATCAACGTTTTTTCGACAATGTCTCAGATCTGACAACTTTCCTTGATGTTGATTTGCAGAAAAGTGATGTTTCCATAGTAACTGTTTGGATTTAGGAACATAATTTGTTCAATTAAACTTCCAATAATTCCTTTCATCAAACGCTCTAACACTTCTGCTTGTACCCCTTCAAAAATTATAATCATTTTCTGTCTCACCTGCGAAGCAAAGTGAGACTATAGGCGCCGCTTTTCCGACGTAACAACCCCCTTTTGATTTGTTTTTTGCTTTGCTTTTTCTTTTTCCCACCACCATGTCAAAATCTATTGCACATACATGTACAAGCAATTTAGGCCTCTCACTGACACTTGTCCCAGAGGGTCCGGGCCCAGTAGTATAAAGCATAAGGAATGATGTTGAGGTGGAATTTTATGATTGATTCATTGTTTGTTGTGTATGATCAATCATTTAAAATCAGCTCCATGATCATTAAACAAGCTTTACGTTTCGGGCCCTGGAATGCATTTTTTGTTTCCAAAGTGCAATATTTGTACCCAGTTCTGAGTAGACAAAAGAATAAAAGTGAAAGCAATTGTGTGTTGACAGTGGCTGTGCTTCTAAGCCTTAGTCAGCTCAGGGAAGTGTTTCATCAACGTTTTTTCGACAATGTCTCAGATCTGACAACTTTCCTTGATGTTGATTTGCAGAAAAGTGATGTTTCCATAGTAACTGTTTGGATTTAGGAACATAATTTGTTCAATTAAACTTCCAATAATTCCTTTCATCAAACGCTCTAACACTTCTGCTTGTACCCCTTCAAAAATTATAATCATTTTTTGTCTCACCTGCGAAGCAAAGTGAGACTATAGGCGCCGCTTTTCCGACGGCGGCGGTGGCGGCGTCAACATCAAATCTTAACCTGAGGTTAAGATTTTGAAATGACGTCATAACTTAGAAAGTATATGGACCTAGTTAATAAAACTTGGCCATAAGGTTAATCAAGTATTACTGAACATCCTATTAGAGTTTCATGTCACATGACCAAGGTCAAAGGTCATTTAGGGTCAATGAACTTAGACCATGTTGGAGGAATCAACATCGAAATCTTAACCTGAGGTTAAGTTTTTGAAATGTCATCATAACTTAGAAAATATATGGACCTAGTTCATGAAACTTTGACATAAGGTTAATCAAGTATCACTGAACATCCTGCATGAGTTTCACGTCACATGACCAAGGTCAAAGGTCATTTAGGGTCAATGAACTTTGGCCGAATTGGGGATATCTTTTGAATTCCCATCATAACTTTGAAAGTTTATGGATCTGATTCATGAAACTTGGACATAATAGTAATCAAGCATCACCTAACATTTTGTGCAAGTTTCAGGTCTCATGATTAAGGTCAAAGGTCATTTAGGGTCAATGAACTTTGGCCGAATCGGGGGTATCTGTTGAATTACCATCATAACTTTGAAAGTTTATTGGTCTAGTTCATTAAACTTGGACATTAGAGTAATCAAGTATCACTGAACATCCTGTTCGAGTTTCAGGTCACATGATCAAGGTCAAAGGTCATGTAAGGTCAATGAACTTTGGCCATGTTGGGGTTTTTTGTTGAATAACCATCATACATGTATCTCTGTAAGTTTATTGGTCTAGTTCATAAAAAGTGGACATAAGAGTAACCATGTATCACTGAACATCTTGTGCGAGTTAGAGTAGTATTCAAAGTCAGCACTGCTGCTATATTGAACCGCGTGATGCAGGTGAGACGGCCAGAGGCATTCCACTTGTTTATATATATATATAAAGAGTCTTGTCTTGAATTTTAGGCTCTGTTGTGTCCCAGGAATTTACACTATGCCTGAATGTTAATGTCTTGATAATCTTAAAAATAACATGTATGAATATTAATTAATGTGGATATTAAGGAGTACAATGTATGTAGAGGCGAGCTAGATTCGTAACGAATGAGTAGGTACAGGACGAGGATAGGGTGAACATTCTTTATTATGAATTAAGCAAAAACTTTTTAGAAATAATTATGTCGGCTTGATCAGGAAGAGGGATGAGAAGACTAGAGCAAATTGAGAAAAGGGAAAGTATAATTATAGTTTGTACATTTAATCTACGGTACTATGTAGTCATTTTGCTCTAATGATAGTTTCAAATGCCCTTGGTAAACATAGTTTTTATGATCCATTTGCAGGTTTCAGAATGAATGCCTCATCTTGGCCAATGTTTCTATTAAGAACACTCAACAATGCCAGCATTGCACCAACGCAAGCATTTAAACCAGTAAGTACTCTGACTCTACAAACATACATCAATATTTTGTATCTGCTATTTGAGCTTTTTGACAAATTTATACTGAACAGTGAATATACAGAGATGGCACTTTTTGATATAAAGTCTGAATTCAGACGTTTCTAACCTTATTCTGACCGTAGAAAACATTTTTTAAGTAGGAAACGGGTTATTCTTGGTGATTTTCAGACTTTTTTAAATCCAGCCTAAGTGGCGTCCTTGAAAATATGTGTAGGTTCACTATTCCCACAAATTGAAACTTTCCAATCAAATTTTTATATAGGGATTTTTCTGTTTAAACATAAAGCAAGAACATTTCCATCCCACCTCCCTTTAAACAATTATATTTTATTTGTAAAGGATGAGAAGTTATTATTAATGTACTTTGCAGTTTAGAGGTCATTTATTCACCAATGATTGATAATGACCCTTTTGGTTTTGTGATATAATGATGATAATAAAAAAATACTGTAATAGATAGTTTTAATGTTATTTATCTTGCATTTAGATGGCAAAACATATATGTGGTGGGGAAAATATAGGGAAGTAGAAGTGATCCTTGAGATCTTTCAATGTAATTTTCTTCTCATCTCTCAGGAACCACCCGATCCCAAGGGCAACGAGTTCAAAGTGGGCATGAAGCTGGAGGCCGTAGACCGTAAGAATCCCCACCTCATCTGCCCCGCCACGGTGGGGCAGGTCAAGGACAATACCATCTTTGTCCAGTTTGATGGTTGGAGGGGCGCCTTCGATTACTGGTGTGAAATCAACTCAAGGGACATCTTTCCTGTAGGATGGTGTAAAGCTACGGGACACTACCTGCAGCCGCCAGGTAAAACAGGTGCGACAGCCATGATGAAACAGATTTGGTAGAAGAGACTGTGGTGGCGGGGATGGTCATGGCGGAGGGTTAGTGGTGATGGTGATATTAGAAAACGGGGATTGCCGAGGAGAGTTTCATGAAAAGTTTGGCCAGTGATTTCCATGGATAAATTGCTCGTAGCCAATCAGATGCATGGATTTACACTAGCTTATAACAATAGTAAAAATAAATGACGATGTTGATTAAATGCTCCCATGGTGTGAATAAAACTCAAATGGATGTCCTTCCTTTAGGAGGGTGCAAAGCCTCTGGATAGCACCATTAGTAAACCTGTGGTGCAGTTACTTTGGAGTAAGACTTGTTTGGATAAAACTGAAGGGATATATTTCAAGGAGGCCCCTGTAAAGCCACTTGACACTAACCTCTACTGCCAGGTGAAATGGGGGTGGGGATCTCGATAATGTAATGATGATGGTGGTGGGGGATGGTTGAGGTGTAGGTATGGTGATGATATTTGAGAAGTTGATTTCTTATGCGAATAATACTCTAGGGATGTGTTTTTGGGGGTGTGTTGGCGATGATGGCCATGGACCTGGCCACAGAGGATTATCTATTGTTACTGGGGGTGCTGTGACAGTGCTCAGCACCCCCAGTAACAATAGACTAATCTTCCATGGATAGGTGCCTGATGATGGCCATGGCAATAATTGATGGTGGTGTCCTTCAGTTGCTTGTTTGATCATTGATTGTGGTATCTTGGATTGATTGTTGTGATATGTCAGTTTTGGGTGTGATAGTATTCGTGAGGAAGGTGGGAGATGGGGAGGGGTGATAGTAATAGCTGTTTCATTTGTGGTGGTGGTGATGTTGGCTATTACGTATATATTCAATCTATCTTGCTCGTATGTCACTAGGAGCCAGTACCAAAGTCAGAAGAGTGAGCAGCTCATCAACATCATCATCTCAAATGTCCCCTGGAGGGGGCACCCTGTCAACGAAAGTGGAGCCTGACACAAGTTGCTTGCCATCGGCTGAACCAGCGGAAGAGCCTTCAGGTAATTACTGGTCATTAACCTTGCATGTTACAGGTACAGACCATTGTACAAGATGGGGGAGCCAAGTACATGAATAAGTATTAGCTCCTTCCTCTTGTGGGCGTGTCTCCAAGACAACATGAGAGTAATATTACTTGAGCTTTGATATCTCCTATCATTTGCATGTTGTAGACTGATTCTGTACTCTGTCATGAGAAACAAATAAGTCACAGTTGTCTATTGCAGTGAATTTTAAGATAGATGTTGTCAATAGTTATGTGGCCTATCTTTGATCAATGATTGATTGCAAATGTCCAGCAATGTCCCCTTATACCCATAATAAAAAACTTCAGTATTAATGGACAATTTATATCTCTGTTTCCTAGTGCTGGTACACCTGAATAGTTCCTGCGTGAGCGGTCCCTACCTGAGCCCCCATAAGCTCTGGCAGATGCCGTGTCAGGTCGGACCTACCAGTATCAGTTCTGCTCTCAGGGAAATCCTGCAGCTATGTGTGGACTGTGCTGTACAGCAAAGGCTTGTTCTTACCTTCCTGGAGGAGGCTGATGATGGCAATGTCACGGTTAATGGTAAGTGAATGACTGAGGTAGGCATTTAGAAAGCGATGGAAATGGTGATAGTAATCCAGGTTCGAAATATAGTTTTCCCTGACTACAAGGGTGGTAGAATTCAACTCGCACTCATAGTAGTCACCCTCTCCCCTCCATCCACTTTACTCTATTCGGTACATCCTCAACCCGACACTCTTCTCTCCACTAGTGCTCCCATGTCTGCTTCGGTTGGCCCCTTCTGACCAGCAACTTCAAATTTAAGTACCATCTCAAAACATAATCAACATCTCTCCTCAACACATTTCCATACCAATATTTTCTGTTCAGCTCAGCTTTGTCATCTGATGTGCTGGCTATTCAAAACCCACCATCTGCATCTGTGGTGATGAGAATGGTATGTAATGTTGATGATGATGATGGCAATGATTGTGGTCTTGGTGATGCTCATGGTTGTGACAATTAGAATGACTATAATGGATGGCTTGAAGAAGAAAAGTTCTGAAATTTTACTGTTTATTGGCTGGTATACTACACAAAAAGTTGCCCATGTTTTTATGACTGGCAGTGTATAACACTTTCATGGAAAAAACATAACCTCAAGTTTTCTTTTTTAGTTTTGTTTTTAGTTTAACTAAAAAGTAAACTATGAGTTATTCTGGAAGGAAGAAGATTTGTGTAATATTCCCTTCCCAAGTCAAATTACATGTGTACTTTAACCCTACTATCCAAAACAACCCCATTTTCCTGTTCCAGGTACATACGGTGGAGAGAGCCATTCAGCAACCATCCAGGCCCCAGACGACACCCCAGAGTTCTGGGCCATGTTACACAGGTTATGTGAGAACCTTTTGTGCTGTGAGAACTTCTTCAGTGATAAGTCATTACAGGGTCCCTGCCCAAAGTGTGCAAAGCAAGGTGACTTATAGTTATATGTTTTCAAAGTTGAATTTATCCTTTTGTTATTCTCCCAATTGCTTACTGGTATGCATTTTATTATTTGTAGTTCTGATATATTTTCATTGCTTTTATGATTGTCTGTTTTCCTGTTGGGTGTTTCATAAAGCTGTTCGTAATTTACGAGCGAGTTTATGAACGACTGGTGATCCTGAAGTGATATGCACCAGAATTTCATTTGTGTTGATTTAATTCACAAATAAGGGTCACCAGTCGTTTGTAAAGTCGCTCAAAAATTACAAACAGCTCTATGAAACACCTACTAGGATTTAAATTAATTAAATTGTAGTTTAGAAAATATTATCTTATTTGTCAACTTATCAGTGTTTTATACAGTGTAGCAATTTATGAAAATTATTTTTTTCAAATTTCCTGAAAAATGTCATTTCAGCAGAGATGCAATATGCTGATCCCATTCTTATTTTATAAGCTTGTTATAGTGCTGTAGCTCGGATCACCTTCCGAACTGAATCCCGCCGGGTTGAGCTGGTTCGGTTCGGAAAATACGAACCGGGCTTCATTGCCAAGCTCTCTCAACCCGGAAAATTAACCCGAATGCTATACAACTTGTTTCCGTCATCGCGATTGAACTAAAAAGCCATCTATTCACCTGCAACGCCTTTCAAATTTAGAGGCAGACTCAAGCCAAGCCTTACCGCTCATTCATAACTTTAAATAGGTCATCCGGTCCGTCCATGCATGACGATTGGCCCTTGTACTTCTATGTAGCTGTGTTTTCTTCAGCCCGAGATAATCCAGCGAAAATCAATCTTTGCAAGCCACGCAAACCATTTAAATTATTTAAAGTGTGACGGAGTGAAGAAAGCAATGGATATTGAAATCAAGAATTTGAGAGAGCGAGATGTGAGGGTAAGAGGGGAGAAAAATTCATTATCATGCAAAGTTTTAAAATTTGTACAAGAATGTTTTGAAAGAAACTGAAGAAAAAGAAGACCAGGCAAGATTTCAAAAGATATGAATGTTATTCCATCTCATTTTATTTTGATATTGTGGAGAATATTGCAACAAAATGAACAAATAAATATTACCTATACAAAAGAAATACATGTTGAACATTATTGGGATTCTTTCTTTCTCCAGAGCGAAAGAGAAAAGGATACAATATATCCCAATGCTCTTCCTCGTCTTATTTTTTTTCAAACTATATTTCAATCATTTTGTGATTGGTTTAGTTCATTGACTTAATTCACGATGAAAAATCCCCTTTCCAATTTTCTGATCACTAATAGCTAGCAATAAAGTATTGAAGTACCCCAAAAGCCAAAACCCATTTCTAATCAACTTTGGCTTCATTCCACTGGAATTTCCATCGCCCTTGTTTATAATTTATTGACAAAAACAATGTCTGGAGAGTATCTGGAATTAGGTCACCGCGAAGAATAATTTCGACAGCCCGGTATTATAAACAATGTGGTTTCGGCTTTCACACATTCCAAGCATGTTGGTCTTTCATTCAAGACCATGTGCTTACGGCCAGAGAGTGACTCCTGTAATTGACAGATGAATGAACCAATCACAGCTCGCAAAGACTAAAGTTAACCGTTATTGGGGGTGTGTTGGTGCGATCACGGATGGGAGTGGTCGTATTTCTACTGGCCTAGCGCTCAGCCAATGGCTGATGAACGGAGATGCTACGTACACGTATGTTGGACTATCATAGCGAGGGCCAGGGCGGGAGCACAGGTGCGCAGCGGATGAGGAAAAAAGTCGAATACGGTGTTGACAGTATAGTAGAGAGTTTGATGATAGATTAATTATCAAGACAGAGTATTGGCATGTGGCGTATAAACAAAAGATAAGATTTTCGGGCGTGTGTTTTCTTTTGAGGACAAGGTCAGAGGGGTGATGTCAGCCACAGTAGTTACTGTCAAAAAGGTCAAAACATTACATTTTTTGCACAACGCACATCAAATTAAACTGGTCCGGGTTACCGAACCGAGACGGACTTTGATTCTTATAAAATTTCCGAGCCGATTTCGGGCCGAGTTGAAGGCTCCGAGCTACAGCACTAGCTTGTTATCCAAAGATGTGCCAGGCTTGGAGAAGGGGAAAGGGGTCAAATAACTCTCCCTCTCTGCATCCATAATTCACATTGGTCCGAATTCACAAAGGTGGTTTTGAAAACTCACGGTTGAGTCCATGGTTTATGCTGATTTCGTATATAAATTACGCTTATATTAGCGCGCATCGGGCGCGTGTATCAAAAATTCCAATGCTGATGCGCGCTTTTGTCACATTGCGCCAAATTTACCCCTGTTGCCGTGGTTATCCACGCTATTTTATTTATGAGTCCACTCTTCAAACAGTGGACTCCTGAATAAAATAGCGTATCTAACCATGGTAACAGGCATCAATTTGGCGCAATGTGACAAAAGCGGGCATCAGCATTGGACATTTTCGATACAAGCGCCCGATGCGCGCTAAATTAAGCGTAATTCATACAGAAAATCTGCATAAACCATGGACTCATCCATGGGTTTCAAAAACCACCTTTGTGAATTCGGGCCTTTATGTTCCAATTTATGCCACAAACTTCTCTTTATGTACATATTTGTAGTTTATAATTTATGCATCATATTTTTCATTGTGTTTGCTATCTTTATCTTATATCATCTAGCTTCTGATGACAGAGGATCTGTGAATAGTGGAGCTAGTAATATGAGACCAGGGGGAGGGGGTCTGAAGAGGAGTATATCAGATGCATCAACAAATTCAGAAAGAGAAACAAAACCATCTAGTCATAAGATACAGAGGAGAATAACGACAGAGGGTAAGATCTATGCTTTTACAGCTAAGTTTTGGATTTGTGACATCATAAATGAGCAGGTGCCCATATGTTATGTAATATGAAATGCACGACTTTCACTTTTTTAATTGTTCCTGATGACTTTAATATTTTTCTTTTCTTTTCATGATTGGATGTGAAATGATTTGTCCATTGACATACAAAAGGTAGAATAAAAAAGTTTTGAATTTTCAGAGAAAATGATATTTCGTTGATTTTTTACCATTCGCTATGTAGGAATGCTGCTCGCATATGACGTCACAATCAAATAATTTAAATTCTAATTCTTTGATGGAATTATCTCTAACCTTTGCCAATATTTTGTTATTATTTCTTCTGCTATTTTTACATTGAACTTTTTGTCAGGGTGAACTTCCCCTTTTACAGAGTAAACATTTTATAAAATGACTTTGAAAGGTTTACCGACTAATTTTATTCACAGCTTGTCATATTGCTTGTACCCCACCTCTGTTCGCATCACATGTTAGTTGAGATTGGTTTTATGAGAAATGATTAGAAGGAAGGAACCCAAGTCAAATCTTCATGTATTGCAGACACTTGGTTGTCTTCAGTTTACTGGAAACACAGGTTTATTTGAAACTCTTATCATTACACAACTGAAGTCATATTTGATTTTGTCTGTATTTTCCTGACAACAGCTGCAAGTTCAACGACTGAAAGCAGATTAGAACAGACAAGAATACCACCGACAAGGATAGCACCTTCTGCTGGCAGTGACCCTAATGACTGGACGATAGAGGAGGTCATAGCCTGTGTAGTCAGTATGGACCCAAGTATGGGCGTACATGCAGGGTTGTTTAGACAACATGTAAGTATTTGTCTTACTATCGAATCAAAATTTAGTTTTATTTGGTACCTTTCTGCAGCGTTCTCGCCAGAAAAAAATTCACCCATGTCGGGGACTTGTGCTGCCACTCCTGGGGGGTGGGTGCGGAGCGCGGAAGCGACGGCCTTTTCATCAAATAGAGACGCTAAGGAAGCCCCATTGTGGCGTATTTAAGCCCACACAAATGCACAGATACTTACAGTTCAGTCCAAAGAAAGAGAAGTGCAGCTTTCCAGCTTATGAATTGTAAATATTTTCGAGAAAAAAAAAAAGAGTCGGGCCCTGGTCGGACCAGACATGAGAAGTCAAAGGGCTTTGTCGTGTTTCTAGATTTAGGCTGGATCTGCAAAACATGTCCGCCGCTCCGTTGATCGTCTATATAGCGCGCGCGTATCGTGCATGCACCTAGTTGATCACCACTTGTCTTGCAATTATTTTGCGCGTGTTGTGCATGCAAGTTCTGTGCGTGCTGGGGAAAGTTCATTTTATATTCTCTACCGGCACCCCTGTCAATCACGTGCACTGTGTATTACGTCATCAATCATGCTGCTGCAGGAATGCGCTTCAATGTCTTTTCACGATATGCTTGACTTAAGATAGCTCGCTCTCGTTTGGACCTAATATCTAAAGCCGGCCATTCATCAGCTTTATTTTTTATGATCGTTATTCGTTATAGTAGTTTGGTTTTCACAGTAATTTTATTGTCTCACCTGCGAAGCAAAGTGAGACTATAGGCGCCGCTTTTCCGACGGCGACGGCGGCGGCGTCAACATCAAATCTTAACCTGAGGTTAAAGTTTTGAAATGACGTCATAACTTAGAAAGTATATGGACCTGGTTAATAAAACTTGGCCATAAGGTTAATCAAGTATTACTGAACATCCTATTAGAGTTTCATGTCACATGACCAAGGTCAAAGGTCATTTAGGGTCAATAAACTTAGACCATGTTGGAGGAATCAACATCGAAATCTTAACCCGAGGTTAAGTTTTTGAAATGTCATCATAACTTAGAAAATATATGGACCTAGTTCATGAAACTTGGACATAAGGTTAATCAAGTATCACTGAACATCCTACATGAGGTTCATGTCACATGACCAAGGTCAAAGGTCATTTAGGGTCAATGAACTTTGGCCAAATTGGGGATATCTGTTGATTTCCCCTCATAACTTTGAAAGTTTATGGATCTGATTCATGAAACTTGGACATAATAGTAATCAAGCATCACTGAACATTTTGTGCAAGTTTCAGGTCTCATGATTAAGGTCAAAGGTCATTTAGGGTCAATGAACTTTGGCCGAATCGGGGGTATCTGTTGAATTACCATCATAACTTTGAAAGTTTATTGGTCTAGTTCATTAAACTTGGACATTAGAGTAATCAAGTATCACTGAACATCCTGTGCGCATTTCAGGTCACATGGCCAAGGTCAAAGGTCAATGAACTTTGGCCGAATTGGGTGTATCTGTTGAATTACCATCATAACTTTGAAAGTTTATGGATCTGATTCATGAAACTTGTACATAAGAGTAATCAAGTATCACTGAACATCCTGTTCCAGTTTCAGGTCACATGATCAAGGTCAAAGGTCATGTAAGGTCAATGAACTTTGGCCATGTTGGGTTTTTTTGTTGAATAACCGTCATATCTCTGTAAGTTTATTGGTCTAGTTCATAAAAAGTGGACATAAGAGTAACCATGTATCACTGAACATCTTGTGCGAGTTAGAGTAGTATTCAAAGTCAGCACTGCTGCTATATTGAACCGCGTGATGCAGGTGAGACGGCCAGAGGCATTCCACTTGTTATTATTTTTAATTTATTATTTCCTCATCTTATGTATATGTATATAAATTTTCTTTGCCAAAGTATTCTTGCCTATACACATATTTCTCATGTCAGTTTTTACAAAGTTTACTGTTTTTTAATGTTTGAAATATGTAATGAGTCTTTTTATTGTTTTTACTTTGTATACATGAACAATTCAGCCATTTGGCTGCGACTCATGTTTTTTGATAAAAATTGAATTGAATTGAAGTAGGCCTGAATACTCGAATAACCTAAAACCGTGATTTCCTGACAAGAGGCGATTTAATGTTTACATTGAATTGCAAAGGCAACGTTGAGGATTACACAGTATTAACCCATTCATGACAGAGTTCCACATTGTGGTTTGGTCTAATATCTTTTGATGCAAAGCCCTAAAAATCATACCAAATACATGAGCAGAAAGAGCAAAGAATTCTACACAAACTGGGCCCATTTTGGTTGCATTAATATTCGTTGTTTGATGCTGAAAATTTTTTAAAGGAAAATAAGCATTAAAATCCTTAAATTGGCAATGTGATAGAAAGTTTAAAATCACTGTTTTCCCCTGCAAATTGGCAACTTTTTGACTTCTCATAATTTCCGTCAATTTATATTCATTTCAGATACATGACGTTTTATAAGAAAAATGTAGCAATAAAATAAAAATGTTGGTGTTGCCAATTTGAAGAATAAAGCTGATTAAATTAGGCTTTAAATAATTCCTGTCATGAATGGGTTAACGATATTTGCACGCTCGTACACATGTGCTATAAGCCTGCAAACAAGCGCTCCTCAAATTGGCAACAAAATAATGAAAATCAATCGATAACTTCAGTTACCCTTAATTCTGTAGCGATCTGTGCATACATGTACGGTACAGTATACAAAATGCGCATCCAACGAGCGTCGGCGCTAGCTAGGGCCCTGCACTGATTTTCATTTGCAAGTGGTCTTAAGTTGGTGGGACTTCGGCGCAACCCGATAAATGAAGTTGATATCACTAAGATGAGTTCATGGAGTGTATTATTTTTTTCTGAATATTTCCATTTAATTTTTCCACGCATGTCGCTGAAATTTTACGCATGGTTCCACTTGGTCTCCATTTCCGCACGCATGGTGTTTGAACCATGCGTATTATACACTGGCGAGAACGCTGCCTTTCTGTTGTTTATAATTTTAAAGTGATTTTACAACTGATCCAGGGACGACTCTTCTGGTTATTGAAAATTTAATGATTTCGGATTAAAAGCAATAGATTTTGGCTAATTTTTTTGTCCACGTTCAATGATTGACCTCAAAAAATAGATTTTGATGTTTGACGTAAATATGATTTTGAGTGTAAATACATACAACATATAGTTTACTCAGCTGCATACATTGCAGTGGATGCGCACATTAAACCATACAATGTACAATAATGCATACAATTGTGAGAAATTCATGATATGAAAGCTATAATCTCATCTCTTCAAAATAACCCTTTAAATCCAGAATTATCTGTCCTTATGATAAAGACAATTCCTGATAATATCAGGCATTGTATTGCTTTAATGTCCTGTGACAGGTGCAATGAACTCTTTGAACCTACCTTGGATGTTGACCTACAAGGTATAGCCTATGTATAACCTCAAAACTAAGCTGGGCATTGATGTCTGAAACATCATTTGATGATTAAAATGTGAGGGTTATTGCCCTGTTGATATGATAGAACTTCCCTATACTGTACCTATTCTACTTGTAATTCGATTAGCAGAGGCTAAATTTTCTGAAATAATTAACATTAGTTATTGACAACAACTATATTTCATATACTCCTTTCCTCTTTATCTGATATGTATCTGCATTTATGCATATAATTATGTAAGTTTTGTACCAAATATTGTCTTTAAAACTGTATATATTGATAAGTAGTTTATTTCATGTATTTCATTACGGGATATTTGATAACATTTCATCCACTTCTTGTACAGAGGTCTCACCTGTGAATATTTACAAATCATTTTTTTTCTATCGCAGGAAATCGATGGCAATGCATTCCTTCTACTGAATAGTGACATGATGATGAAATACATGGGAATGAAGCTGGGTCCTGCTCTCAAGCTGTGTAATATCATAGACAAACTCAAGAAATAGAAATGGTGGTAAGATACACCCTTGTGGGAGTGCTATTTATGAAAGAGGCACACAAAGTGATGGGTCGATGAAATGATTAAAGAGAGAGATGGACGGAGATGAAGGCACTTTTTATGATGGTATTTATGATTGATTCGCAAGGTCTGTAACTCTGTATATTGCCATACATGTATGTCTCTTCGTAAACTTTCAAAGGCACAAACCTTCCAAAGAGCTTTTTCACAACCTCCTTCATGATATTGACTTTGTCTGTATGCATTGTCACTGTCAAGCTGAGGAGAAAGAGTTTTGCTACCAAATATCTGGGCTGAGTAGGGATATGATAATGAAAGACATGTGACAGAATATACAGGTCCTTCCTCAAGGAGGTGGTACATAATGTACAAGCTGAAGAAATAAACTAGGCGGTAAGATGTATCCTTGTGTATTAAAGGGAGAATGAGGTGATCTTGAGAGTCAGAGGTATACAGCTACAACTGTCTAAAATGGCCATCCAAGGGATTTTGAGAACAAGGGTCACTCTAGAAAAGTGTCCTCTCTCTCAATCGGTGCTACATTATGTTTTTATCTCCGAAAGGAAACATTTTTTCCTTGTGAGGGTAAATTTGGAGAAAAGGAATACCTCAAGAAGTAGTAAAAAAAGAAGTTGAATGATAATGATATGCAACAAATGAGAGGATTAGACAGTGAGGCTTCACACCAACATTTTTATGGCTTCTGAGCAACATTTCGAATTCAGATGCTGAATTAAAGTAAAGAACCAAATTTCTCGAATCGCTGATAATATTGATGTTGTATACATGTACCTGTTTTTTTTTAATTATGGAAATGCTTTATACAGAGTGGATGAGGGCACTTTCAAGAAAAATCTCGATACATATCACTATCTGAATCATCATCTTGATATTTATACGACAAATTTACTTTCTGCCAATCAGATTGAGAAATTGCACTAGCTTATGACAAATTTGATTATTATTGATGCAAAATTTCACAATTACTGGACCCTGGTAAAGATAACTGAAATAGAAAGCCATTTATAGATGTAGACAATATTTCAAGGATGATTCAGAGATGTAGATTAAAGCTTCATGCACATGTTTTTGTTTTTTTTTCCTGATGTGCCAATGGCAGTTTGTGTACAGCCAAAAAGTGTATGTGTATATGTCTAAGAGTACATGAACAGCCTAATTATCATTCCCTTGTAGATTTTATGTTATGTTCAAATTTTTGTTCTATCGCTTCATGACAAATTGAGTGACAATATACAGAATTCTAAACCACCTTTGGCTGCATATTTCATAAGAAGTCCTGGGAGCCAATTTGCAGAGTTTTTCATATGTTAAGTACGACATTGGCGTTTTCTATTGCTAAATTAAATATGAATTGTTCAAATCTATCCTGCTTATCATAATGAGAGTATACTTTCTTTAATTCTAATCAATTTTGACAATAAAATTTTCATCAAAAGAATTTAAATTTTAAACAAAGAAAGGGTCATCAGTTTGTGTACAGTCGTGCATACCGGGTACTCGTCAACATTATTATGAAATGCCACCATGCTCAGCATGTTATGGTTGGTGGGGATTTTTACCTGATTGCTAAGAAAGCATGAATGCTTGTAAGCAAGCAACCAGAGAATCGACGGCTTAAGGTCCTCTCCGAAGGACCTGGTAATGAGGATTAATGCCTTACCAAAGGGCACTACTAGCGTAGGAATCGAATACCCTCTCAATATCCCCCATTTTCAAAGCCCAAATGTGAAATGTTATCTGTGGAAAAGAAAAGATAAAACTTTTGTTGAGCTAGCTCTTAACCAAAGATGCATTTTTTCCTTATCAAAATACAATATATTAAATGGGATAAGCACACTTTAATGTAAAGAAAACATTTTTTTCTCAACTCAGCTCTTTACACTATGAAAAACCTGAGACTAAGATAATCTAAATTGCATTGCATTGTATTGCTTGTTTTGTGGTGGAGGGTCAGATACATGTATATATTCTTGATGATAAATAATTGTATTTCAGTACTGAGAATGCAAATAGGTGCATTCGATAATAGTCATAATTTCTCTAAACTTAAACTATTATTTAGACCCTAATGACTTGCCAGAGGCTTTCCTGACATAGCATTGAATACTCTATGTATACTAAGAGTAGAGAAGTCCATTTGATTATGTTCAGATTAGTTGAATCTTTTGATGCCAGGGCCTAATCTTTTTGATTGGTTGAACAGCATATAATTCTGATTGATCTTAATTGATAATTGTGTGCAATCATTGCATAATCAATTTGTATGATCAATCACAACGCATTGTGTTCCAGGGGCAATGTCTAGAAGAATATACACAATTTTGAAGTTTCAAAAATGTATGTTTTAAAGCAAACTCTTTGTTTTTATTTTGTTATTATTTTTTATTGTATACATAAATTTTTGTTTAAGAGGTTTTGTTGTTGGGCCCAATAAACCTGACCAAAAAGATCTGATACATGTGAGTTTAAGAATGTTGTTTGACCACATTTTGTTCTTGGACAAAGATAATCTCTGTACTTGAATGACTGAATCAAACCACCAGACTGGACTCCTAGCCCAAACTATATAGTCATTTTTTTCGAGATTCTGGGTAGGTCTGTGTTGAAGTATTATAGAAAGCAAATTGTATTTTCTCAGATGTTTATTTAAGAATACTGTTATTTAAAAAAAAAACCAGGGGGAGAGAATATACCATGTATTTCCAAAGTTTGAGAACACAAGAATAACACAATGTGAAAGTGAATATCTGTAAATTTGGAATATAAAAGGCAGCTGATAATGTATCATTGTGTATACATGTATGTTTTATTCTGTACAGTATTATGTGAATGTAATCATTGAGTTATTGTATATATGTATGAACTGTTCACCTTTAAAAGGTGAAGTGAAATTTGCCAGACTTCATGTCTTTAAATTAAATGTTAAGCATTACGTAATACAATTCACACTTACCATATTAGGTACATGATTTTATTTAAATTGAGTTATTTATACTTATTGTCTTTTGCAGCCAACATATTCATTAATAATGTTGTTTGAATATGATAAGGTCTTTTTAATAGAACATGTTTAACATACATGCCCTATTAGAACTCATGAAAGTGATTTCATGGAAAAATTAAATCGAATGGCATATTTCTACAAGATGATGAACTTACAGACTTAGGCAGCTCTGCGTTGTGCTGCTCTAAGAAGAATTCAGAAGCATGATTTTTTTTTTGTTCATGTCATCCTTTTTCAAGGTCCAAATATTCTCTTTTTTTTGTATTATTTTGCTGAAATGGAGTTGATTTTAACACTCAAGATCCCAAATTCTTTGTTCTTTTTTTATTAACAATTTATTATTAAATTTGTAGATAATCCTTTGCAAGATAAACCAAATTCTCTGGCGTTGCGGGCATTGTTTCATCATTTTTTTTACATTTGTTAATGTATATTAGAACCTCTAGGAGATCAAAGTTTTCTCAGGTACTTAATTTTATAGAAATATCGACAATATACGTCTTACAACTGGACTGCTTGGAGTTCAAAATCTGTTGTCATATTATATTTTCAAAAAGGGTTAAAATCATACATTTGTCATGCCACTCACAAGAGACAAATAAAAAGAATATAGGTTGATCAAACTATTTAGGAGTTCCTTTTTCATTATCATTGTTTGTTACTATTAATACGTGTTGAATTACTATGACTTTGTGATGTAAAAATTGCTTGGTCTGGAGAGCTTTCAGATTTATTAGGTCTTTTGCAGGAATTTCCCCAGAGATCTTCGGGGTTTTGCTGTATGAAGGCAAACTGCAAGAACTTTAGATGTGGGGAAAGAAGATATCATAATTCATGAGGTTCATGGCTCTTAATACTTATTTGGTTCAGGTGGATGCGAACACACAAAACAAGTTATCAGGTATACCTTTTTGAGGATTTAATTAGTCCAGACTGGACCTTGGAAGTATATGGAAGCTCTCTTTCCCAAAGGTTACATAGACAGCACCTGACTCCCAAACCCTTATACTCAGTGGCCTTGATGTGGTTCGCAGATGAGTGGATTGGAACTCGGTTAGGGATTGGAAGTCATGCCCCCTTTGAAAGAAAGCTTTCCATACATCAAGGTCCGATCTGTTCTAGGATTGAATAAGTTCTCTCTGTTTTACTGGCGGTTTTGTAAATGAATGGGTATGAAAGCGCCTATCAGAAGTGATATGCAATGGGTTCAAGATTACAGAGAATACTCTCTCTTAGGTCAAAGGTTATTATTGCATGCAATTTAGGACTGTACCAACATATTCATCGGGAGGGATACATCTTTTTTGTGTAATAAATGTACTCTTTCAATCAAAACATTCCTTATGTATGATGATTCACCAAACTTCACTTCCAAATAAACTTGTATTCAGACATCTCGTACATTAAGCTTGTGACTGGTCGATTGGATTAGAATTGTTTCAACTTGCCTTGTTTCACTGTCATTGTTTGAAATGTTAATCAATATCTGTGTAAGTTATATAAAGATGTGTGAAGGTTTGCATGGTGTGCAGAAGTGGTTTATGGTACACCATGTGTAAAGTCCTGAAAAGATTGAGATGAATAGTAAATAAAAATTGAAGTGAAATGGAAAAAAAGAGATAAAGAGAAGGTTGGGAAGTAGAGTATTCTTTTCGGAAAAGTTTAATGAGTTGAATTTTTAATCTTAGTCCTCCCAGAACTTTACACATAGTGTAACGTAAACCACTCCCGCGAAGTTATATAAAGTAGAGCAATATTTATATTCCTGAACCTTTGATCTGCAGACATATTTCAATGTTGGTTGAACATGCAATTAATGATTGTTATGGAAAACATGATGGAATGCCCAGTGGTTTATTATAGCCTGTTGTAATACTAGTACTTTTTTTTTGGGGGGGGGTGGTAAAAGATTAAATGATTTGAATTTGAATTGACTTTTATGTGAACATTCAAAACTAACAAACATATACATTGACTGTCATATCATTTGTTTGGTGGTTGATCTTTTTTTTAAATGTGAATCTTACTGCTTAATCAGATTTAGTAACTTTTTATTACCAATGCCATTTTATTGTGTAATATAAAAAGCCCTTCAAGTGTTGTCTCATTTTATGCTTGAAAGGTATTTACGAAAAAATAAAGAACAAGAAGTATAGCGAAATATCAAAACCAGAATTGTTTACTTTCAACATTCTAATACATGTAATTAATTTTACCCAGCCATATTATATATCAGATTTTAGATTGCATCCTTCTAACAAATAGTGTTTTGTGATATAATTTTTCATTTGATATGACAATGATTTGAATTGTAGATTTACCAAAACTTGTTTCAGGTTTTGAATTCCCAATGTTAGGCTTGAGATTTTCAGTATTAATTCAAATCCTCAAATTTTAACTGGATTGTTTTTATCAATTTGTGATTGATATCAAATTTTGTGACTTCATGTGCTGTGGCTCAGTTAAACTGGTAAACACACAACATGAGTTTGAAATGCCTTTGTTAATTTTTTTTACTCCATATACATGTAGAACATATATTTCATTGTTTATATGCTTGGATACCAAAGCGTAAATAAGGCAAAGCTAACCTTACAAGAACTTTTTATATTAAAGATGCCTAATCGGATCTAACATGGAACTCGTTTTGATGACTTTGCCCGAGTATTACCTTCATATTTTGTTAATTTCATGAATCGCTTATTTTATGTACTCAGAAAATTTTATCTATTACAGTACAGTGTATTTTGTGACTGTCTTTTTTTTTTAATCTATCACCTGATGAAATGTACCATTCTTTTAATATAGAGAGCACTTGATCATGATCAATCTGTTTCTTTAGGACAGTATACTAATGGTAGTATAGCTGGTAAAATGATGAAAATTCAAAGTGATCACAGAAACATGACTTCAAGAAAGGTTTTAGTCATCGCAGTTAGCAATTATTTTGAGAGAAATGTCTTAAAAATGAATGTGGATTCTTGTCATATCATCAAAGATTTAGGAATATTCTGTCATAGTTTAAAGCGTACATCTACCCGGAGGCCTGACATTAAACTGGGGGATGTTTCACAAAGATTTGAATGTGACTTAGAGTCGCACTTTACTTAGATCTTTGTAACCCCTCCCCTGGTTTTGATGAAAGGTGGGAGAAACAAGAATATTTGTGTCTTTGAGTAGACACCGTCACAATTGCTTCTGACTTTGCATCACTTAAGAAATACCAATTTTTTTCTCTTTCCAATTTTTGTAAACAATAATGTTCTTATATTTCCTGTTAATGAATATAGTTACTAATTAAATGAACCTTATTTAAATTTTGCTTCGGATATGAATTGTTCTTGGATATTGGTAGCTATTTTGGAGATGTCTAAAACTTTTATGTCAAATTTTCCTTTTTTTAGTAAGTGACAATTTTAGATCACAGTATAAATATATTGTATATTTTTCAATGGTACCACCTTCGAATTTGCAAAAAAAATTCCTTGTGCTTCTATGTTCACATTTTATTTTCTTATTTTATTTATACAAATTTTCAGATAGTACTACTTAATATGCAAGAATGTAACTCTGTTCTCAGTATTTGCCATTTTTTGTGGAGGGGAATAACGTATTTTAATTGTTTTGGCAGCAATGTGGAGTGTTTCTTCTTTAAAAAGAATAGATGGTATATTTTGGGAGAACAGAGAAATAGAGTGGAAATATTTCAACCCCTCCAATAATTTGAAAAATTATCTGCTCTGTTGCTCCTTGATGTAATTTTCTGTATTATGAATTGCAATGTTGTATTTTCTTATTGTATTATTATTGTCAATTGAAATATTTGATATCAATTCATTCAATGTATTTTAGTATTCTAGGCAATAATGTTTCATTCTGACAATTTTCAATTTCATTGAGATATTTCCATTTTCATTGATTGCCGTTTAGATTTGATCACTGTATATTTGAATTCATTACAACTTTTGAAATTTAAAATGAACATTGGTAATGTATTCTTGTTTTATTTTGTTTTGTTTTTGTGATGGACTGTTTTTAAAAATACATGTTTATTAAGAGAATGTTTTGCCAATGAGAGTTATACATTGATGAACTCATTAAACAATGCTGTTTCTATGTGTTTATTGTAGTGATCTAAAATTCATTTTATCAATTAATCACTTCCGTTATGATTACCACTATAATAACCCTGCCTATGTGGTAACTACCATGGCAACAGGGCTCAGCAGCCAATCAAAATCAAGTATGGCAGTAGAAATAGATTAAGTATATACTTACAACTCTACTACCACCCCACCCCTCACTGGCATTTGTGGGGCTTGGGGGCCCACTCTTGATGGAAGTTACACCCCCCCCCCGATTTGGCCCCTATGCATCGGTTTTATTATTTCTTAGCTCTGAAAGTGAATATAAGCTTTTAATTGATTTTTTGTTTTTATTCTTCCATGTTTGGTTTGTCATTCACACAGCCGTTGTTTATTCATTTTAATTCCATTGATTTTAAGAGTGTATGAATTTTCCTGAAGGACTGTTAATAAACATTCATTGTATTTTATAAAACGGGTTCAAGGATGTAGCCAATAGTGAGTGCGTATTCAAGTCACGTGTTCATGCTTTAATTATGCGCAACCTTCCAGTCGTGCATTTTTCGTGCAGCACTGTGCATTTTTCGTGCAGCGCAATGCACTGTGCAATTTTTGTGCAGCATTAGTTCCAATAGCACGTAAAAACTGATACGCGTTCATTAAAAGAGGCCGGCTGGCTAGTATTTTGATGCGCTTACTTATGAGCGCATATTAGATACGCCTGTGATGTCATAATTGACAGTCTTGTGATCTCTTCGTCTGAGCGATCGTACACAAGTTGGAGAGATTTAAACAAGATTTCCATGAAAAATTCATTTGCCGACCCGTTTTATAAAACAATGCACATTTTAAGATTTGTGATGTTAGTGACGATGCGAGCAACTCTCGGGCATTCACAATATTATGCAAAAGCACTCGGCGCAAGCGCCTCTTGCTTTCGCATAATTGTAAATACCCTCGAGTGTGCTGCATCGTCATAACACACTCATAAATGTGCATTAATTGTATAATATTTGTTAATTGTCTGCTGCTTATCACCAAGAAGAACTTCCCCTATGGAATCAATGTGTTTGGTTTTCAATAACCCCCGCGCCTGAATAGTACGTTATTTCATTAAAGACTGGATAAGATGACAAAATTCAGTACACCAGGGGGCCGTTTCATAAAATAGTTGCAAATCTGGCAATTACCTTGGCAACAATGCTCGGCATCCAATCACGATCAATATTTCCATGGTATTTACATTGTTGCAAGGCTTCATGCTTCACGACCTACTTTTCACGTGTCCGCTTTAGTTGGTAGTCTATTTTGGAGACCTCGTCTACATTCACTCGGTGAGAATAACTTGCCCTATTTGATGTTGGTCATGACTATGCATAATCGACCCTGTCTCCAACGGTTACTGTATGATAGTGAATGCATTTTGCACTGGATATGAATATGGCTATAATTATGTAGGAACTGTTTCAGTTGGTTTTATATAGACCTTAAAAAAGGATAGAAAACATGTCTACGGGTCGCACTAGGTGAAAAGATATTTTAGTCATTGTAGCAAAAAAAAAGGAAGAAAAGAATATGAGACATTAGAGTGGTGATTGTTATGAAAATCGATGAGAACTTTTGAAATTCATTTTTTTCTTCCATGTTACATGCAATAATAATGATATTAGTATTATTTCAGCAAAGTTTATCTGTCCACGTCTTTGCGTTTTTGGCCAACAGTGAAAGGGAAAAAGTATATATAAACAAATTTCAAGGGACTTGATTGGATCTCAGTTTCGTTATTTTTTGGACTTTGGAACGACATTGGAACGACTTCATTGTCTCCTCACGACTCCCTGGTCAAACAAAGCTTTGTATTTCATTTACGCTAACTTTTTCTTTGTTTCATGCATGCATGCAGCAAATACAACGAAGGTCTTTCGCTCGAGATCGAGAGTGCATATCTCAGATTTCAACTACATGTACGTCACAATGCTGCACGTCATAAATGCGCATGCGCATTTTCAGTATTGCATCACAGTACCAGCGATCAGCTGTGACCCAGCTGACCGAGATAAACACAGTACTATTCCACTGCATATATGAACGCATTCTCGTTCATACAAGTATCACCCGTACAGTAACGCACGGGCAAGCCGGCGGGCAAGGTTCGGGGGAGGTGACAATTGCTGGCCGGTTGGAGGCGGCGGCTAGTGTCAAAAGTCGATTTGATATCTGATAAGATGTACTTTGACCAAAAGCAAATATTGTTATCATTTTGACAGAGATAGAATCGTTAGTCGCGACAAGTTTGTCATTCCATGAAGAAAGGAAGCAACGTGGAGTGCGTCATAAGAAAAAAAGACATTCTTCCTTATTCTTCCGTATACCAGCCTCCTTCCCGGCCTTTACAAGCCCAGCGGACGGCACATGACTTATTTGAAACTTCCATTTCTCTTCCAAACTTTTATTAATTTTTGAAGGAGTTCAAACATGATATTGCTGTCACCAAGAACAGCACCAAAATAAGTGAAACAACTACATGTGACTATTCAGACTGCATTCCAAGGATAATGTACGCTGGACATCTCACAAGCTTCCAAAGGTTATTTGAAGAACTGGACCACCAAGGATCTGACGGTCTGGCAGTATCGAACAGAGGTCGAAGTGTATTCATCCTCATAGTCATACTTGGAACTTGTGTCATCGAGTTGTACAGAATCATTTCATGACCTTACAACTTTGAGTTGTTTCATCTCGACCGAAGTCCGCACAAAATATCAAAGGAGGTGATTAAGGACTCCGAAAGTGTGTACGGGTCATCGTCGACCTCGAACACGATCTGATCTTATTTTGAGCTCGATTAAGGTGACAATGACGAGGCGTAGCGTCCCGACGTCGGTGCCCGAGGGCGGCTGGGGTTGGATCGTTTGCCTGGCCTCTTGCTGGACGAATGGAGTCGTGTTCGGCGTCATCAACTCTTTCGGTGTTCTCTACGTGGTCATGCTCGAGCTCGAAGGGGCCGATGCTTTCAAGACATGTGAGTTTTTTAGGGTCTTTTCAATTACTTGAATCGGTGAACTTTAACAGCTAATTTCATCGACACTAATTCTTTACCAAACACCATCTCTTTGGTTGATTGTTCTTTTAATCGTCAAGCAATGTTGACTAATGTTCTTATTCTACTCCTTGCCTTTGTTTTGGAGAATATAGTCTGAATAACAAATATATACACTCTTGCTTCTGTACCTACGTCACCTTTGTTATTCCAATATCTTACGTTCTTCTAGGAAGTCACGAAGAGCATGAAATCTTTACCAATTTCGATATCTATAGCATAGTTCATGTTTAATTCTTTGTAAGTTGGATTTCTCTTTGATATTATACTTCATTATTTTGAATGAATTGCGCTTAAAAGTAACAGAAAAGTTTGTTAACACAAATGTGCTTCGTTTAAGGTTTTACCTCCTCTGTATATCAACAATGTCGTTTGGGGAAATTATGATCTTATTCGAAGTATAGTATATCCCTGTATACAGTATCCAAATATAATTTGGGCGGGAAGAGAAATGAAATAACTGGAAATGCGCCGACAGGGAAATCAGAGTTTGTTTTATGGTAATGTGATTAAGAAAAGGAAATACAAAAGTTCAGCAAAAGTAAACGTCTCTTTATATGAAATCATGATTTTGTGTTATTTGCATTAGCAGCCGGAATTGTATGGACATAACTTACAATTGTCACGGTTGATTCTACTTGCTCGCGTTTCCTCTATTAAACTTGTAACCGGTCAAGTTTATATGTAGTTCATGGACAATATATGGGATTGAAAGTCATACATGTAAATGACAGTTTTGGTTTAGGATATTAGCAAATCAACACCAGTCAATATAACGAGCTCAGAAATAAAATCTCTTTTACCCCCCAAAAAAATCTGGATTATTCCTAAAATATTACACAAGCTATATCATTACTATTCTGATGTATCATCACAGGCGTCTAACTTGCTGTTTTAGAATTAAAAAAAGAAGGCTATATAGTACATCCCCAATCATGCTTAATCTATTTTATGTACATCCAGGTTGGGAAGCAATTAATTTCCAATTCATTATCATGATTCCTGAAACTTGCATGTTTCAGAGATTTTATAAAAGTATTCTGTGATAACGTTCTCACCTAAGCATCATTGTGTCAACGTACAGCATTTATACACAAACCCAACGTACGTGCCTAGACATGGGGGGGGGGGTGATCGTGATGATAAAGCATTATTATCAACTGACACAGCAATTTCTTCATGTTCATTATTGGTATTGTACAATGTTCTGTTGTAGATTCCAACTTTTTGATCTACCGCCACTCTATCCCTTTTTCTTTCAAATGGCCAATATGTTGTTGTTTATATGCAACAATTATCTTCGGAAATGAGAGGTGGACGTATAGCTATTTTTGTGAAACGGATCACCATTATTTAGGAAATTTTGTTTTTAAATTGTCATTGTCATTATAACAGTAAAATTTCAGACTCAAACCCCATGTAAGCCTATATCCCTGTTAATGCAAATTGTGTACCAAACAAAAAACCCGGTACATTCGCGACGAAACAACTTTAAGGGAGATAGCACTGAAAGTTTTAACATTTCGCTCTTGCCAGAAAAGTGAAATCGGATTAAAAGCTCTAACAATTAAACACTATTGTCAGTTCAACGGTCGATTGAATTTTCAAAAGTCTTCGCCAGTACGAAAACATATACGAATCAGATCAGTAGGTTCTTGAGCGATAATGGTCCATTCCTTGAGGTAAATTGGCTGCAAACATAATATGAAACCTTTGGAACAAATAGGCTTGTCTAGAAACAGAAAAATCAAAGAATAAGAATAAAGAAATTTTGAGAAAATCGGACAAATAATGAGAAAGTTATGAGCATTTGAATATTGCAATCACTAACGCTATGGAGATCCTCTTATTGGCAATGCGACAAGGATGTGTGATGTCACTGATGAACAACTTTCCCTTTGGTGAACTATAAAATACCCTCAAAATGTCTCTTTTTGCTTTTTCTTATGATGATACAAACTCTATAATGTATTCTTGAAAAATACATGCCCTCATGTAGAAAGAACACATGATCTATGGATAGATGTGATAAAAGAGGCAATTCAAGTGAAATATATACTAAAGTAATGGGGAGAGTTGTTCACAAGTGACATCACAAATCTTTGTCGCATTGCCAATTTGCTATCTCCATAGCAGTGGTGATTGCAATATTCAGATGCTCACAACTTTCTCATTATTTGTCCGATTTTTCTCAAACTTTCGTTGATCTGTTTCTTTGATTTTTCTGTTTTCACACAAGCTATCTTGTTCCAATGGTTTCATTCTCCTTTAATTAACGTGTCATATTTACCTATCAAGTTTTTCACTATTGTTAGACTGGTTATGAATATGCCAGAAATGTCGAGGGCGCAATGAACTATGAAAGTGTACGTAAAATCTCGGCTATCGCCCCCATCATAATGTATAAATTAAAATTAAAAAATCTGAACAGGAATCTATAAATAATATGCGTCATCGTTGCAGAATGTTTCAGAATTATGTTACATTATTTTTTTGTCTAATTAGTGTTGTTGATTTCTGATATACGTGTAGGTATTGAGTGAATCCAGCTAATTGGACGTCTATATAATTATTATGGTTAATGAGGCCATTAACACAGCGGGACGGGGGGGGGTGGAGGTGGACAGGCTTCGATTTATTATCTAGGGCTAGGGTATATATTTTCAAAGTTCAAGGACTTTAAGTTCAACTTGGGATTAGGCTTACGTTAAGCCCGTAATTGTGTAAGGATTTACTAGTCTCATGCATGCATGGGAGCATAACGTAATCTGCTCAGGCTCTTGAAAACACATTTGAAATGTCCAATGACGGAGACAACGCGTCGAGCCTGGCTGTGCATATACAGACCTATACAAGTAAATTATTTTTTTCAAATTTCATTAATGATTATTCGTTTGTACTCAAATTTATATTTTCCCACGAAAGTCGTGCCAGTATTAGGCCTGTTGTGTAAGGTAAAATCATTTTTTTTTTTTAACTCGTGAAATTCAAATTCTTTTTAACTCATGAAATTCACATTCTTTGATCAAGCGATTGTTTTGTAAATATTAAAAGGGGTGTTACTGTTTTATAGATCTTTCATTTATCGGAAGTAAGTTTATAAAGCTAAGCTAACATATCGAATTAAAAAAAAAATATTGTTTTAAGTATATGTGTGGATAATAAATGTAAAATTAACGCCACCGTGTATATGTTTCACAAAGCAATGTTATTCGCGTCACACATATTTAATTCTTTCCCCCGGTTTAATAAAGGGAAGTGACAATTAAATAACATTATCACATGGTTTTTAGTTCTTAAAATAATGTCATATGTGGACATAAGGATAGATTAACGCCCTTTGTTCCGGTCATTGTCCGAACACATCCCATTCAGAGTGAATGTATACACGTAACAATGATAACAACCATTGTACAGACGAACACATCCCAAATATCCCTATGGAAAGAGTGCACCCACACTCTGGACAGTGACAACAATAATGATAGATATATATACCCTTACCATCTAACTATCTGACTATTGTCACATTTACACAACTTATGACATTGTTGCCGGTCTAAAGTTGTGGTTTAAATATGGATAGCCTATGTCATAAATCTCTTAACAGTATAGGGGTTTGTAGTATGATCAGATGATACAGCTCATTTAGTCAGTTGTCTTCATGAAAAATTAAAGAATTAGGAAAGAGCGCAGTAAACATAAGCAGCATACACATTTTTTTTTAAAGTTTGGTTTCCGATCATTTTAGTACAGAGATAGATCGTGGTCTTTTAATTTAAACCCGATTTCAGAATACGGGCCTATGAGCTCATTAACTTTATGGTATCTGTTTTGAGAAAGTGGGCAATATCCCCTTTCATTTTATACCGTACATCGAAACTATGATACGGCCACATTTATTGGTTCAGAACACAACGCCACAACATCAAAGAAATTCAAATAAATATTTTTAAAAAGATCAACAAATTCGTGTGAATATGACAATAATGTATTTGGCATGTGAGGATATTAAAAAAACGCAAAAAATATGGATGTAAAAATTCTACATCCGACAGCACCTCCTTATCCGCCAACATTGAGTTTATCTGTATTCATTACAAAACCTCGCCTTTTTTACTGTTACACGTACTTTTACGCAAAACTAGACCCACATCATTGTGATATAAAATACATTTGGTAATTGGCGCTAACATAATGGCAGAATGCTGATCGAAGTTAGCCCCAATCCCAATGTTGAGGCAGCAGAAATCACTAATATTTTTTAAATAATGAGAAGAACGGACGAATTGTATAACCCCATTCGTATATTGTGATTTAATCACTGAAAGTAGCATTTTTCTCAAAGATTTTCTTCCTCGAAACCTTTTCTTTGGTGATTTTATTTTAATACACCTTTTCTTTTTGGTTACATTTGAAACACTTTTTAAACCCTTTTATACCCCCAAACACTCAATCTTATCCTTTCTAAGTATAACGACAAAGATCTTTCTGATGTCACTGGATATAGGCAGGGCCCCTATTTAGTCATAGTTTTGTGTTTAGTATGCAGACAGGTACAGTATTCAAAACTGCAATTTCCGCATGATCAGAGAGAAGGCATTTTTTTTACCGTTTTCCAATTCATAAAATCAAATGGAAGAGAAACTGCAATTCTGAACAATATCTTTTTTCAAGAAAGTGGTGCAATCAATATAGTTCCGTGACGATGATTGTATGAAAACGAATGAAGCGGTTTATTCTTTGACATCTTGCGACGTCTCGTGCCATAAAAAAACGGTACATCATTCACCTACGATTAAATATCAAGGCGTATAAAAACATAAACAATCAAAATTACACAACTCTTCACTGTAAAACCGCTGTTTAAATTTCTAAGCACGTTGTTTAAGCCCTCACTCTAACAACTGCTTTTTAAAACTTTTTAACAACTGTTTAAACCTTTTATACAAGTTGTTTAAAAGTTTAAACAATTGTAAAAAATTAAACAACTTGTTAGAATGACGGGTGTAAACAACGTGCTTTTTTTGCTGTGTTCATCCACATTGGCTCTTTGGGGAGTTTTCTCAATTTCACTTTTCGGAAAATTCTTTATCAGAAGGGATATACTCATCGCCAGTAGCAGACCGTGAACCGGAGGAGACAAAGCATGGGGGGCACTGCATTGTCTGTGAACAATGCTGTGCCCCCCCCCCCAATGCTTTGTCTCCTCCTCCGGGTCACGATCCGCCACTGCTCATCGCTAATTACTTGTCGCTTTAATAAAAAGGAATATTAATGG
Source organism: Lytechinus variegatus (assembly GCF_018143015.1). Classification (NCBI taxonomy): domain Eukaryota; kingdom Metazoa; phylum Echinodermata; class Echinoidea; order Temnopleuroida; family Toxopneustidae; genus Lytechinus; species Lytechinus variegatus. The sequence continues at coordinate 27,326,618 of NC_054743.1, read as the reverse complement.
ATCTTTTTATTCAGAACTTCGGGCAATGAGCCCTATACTTGTTCCTGCGGCTTATGAATACAAAGAATTTATGGAAATCTTCTGAAAATATGGCTTTATGGAATTTGTATACACGATATATATTATGAGAGTACATCTTATGAAATAGGCAAAACAAAAGAGTAAACATAAATTAATTATTATTTCCTTCTTATCTGTAGATAAAGATTTTAGTCGATTTTACATTGGTATTTTTGTCCGTCATTTTTTTAAAGCCCCATCTCGATGTCAGGATGAAATTTCTTTTAAAGAATTATTACGTATATAACAACAAATCTGGAATGAATGTATATAAACTTGATACCGATATGATTATGATGGCAGGATGGTGTCCATTGTGAAATGAAGTCAAGGTCTTTAGTCTCGCCCTACCAGCCTTGGAAAGTGGACAGGAAGGCCAAGGTTATCACGTCTGGTCATGCTGGTGGCGTTACGAACACGGGGGGGGGGGGGTCGGAGGCTTTTATTATAGGGTGTTAGGAGGAAAAGGCAATGATGTTATATATGAAGAAGACTTGAAGAAGAATCCAAACCATATCGACTATTTTGTTACAAATTAGAGAGAAAAAAGGGTTTAGGTGATAATTAAAACAAACTCGGACAAACCATGCATAAGAAAAATATGATTTTTGAATATTTTGAAAAGTTGACATCGCTATCATTATGGTGATTTGTAATTGGTCGGATATGACTTCACAACTGTGAGATCGGGCAACTCCTTCATTTGCTCCATATAGTCATGACGAATATGTCACCCCCCCCTTCCAAGAAGATTTTTTTGCATCTAGAAATTTGCTTTTTAATAAAGTTGGCTACGTGCTCAGAATAATGTCCCATTCTCGATTCTGTCACCTCGCCAAAATCAATCCATCCTCAAACTAATTAATGGTATTTTACTTCCTTTGCTTTTTATGGTGTTGCTTGAACATATTAATTGCTTCATCATTAAGTTGTTTCGCAACGGTACGCACGACGCCATCAAGAACACGGTAAATATATATTACATGCTCTCAAATGACAAAGAGCAGCTGGGAGGGGTCTTTATCGAAAATTTGTGAACCGGAACAACAGTTTCGTCTGAGAGTTCGGAGCTGACGAAAAAATGCAATATGTCGTTTGTCCAGAGCCCAGGGTCCCGTAACACAAAGGTTAGCGATTGATCGCTAATTTCAAAGAACAATTCTTATTGGTTCATAGTCAGTCTACTCAGCAAAATGCGCATGCGACGAGGATCTTGATTGGTCATTTCATTTAGCGATTAATCGCTAACCTTTGTGTTACGGCGCCCTGGACAAACTGCTGTTTGGATTCACCAGTATTTCGTCAAAGACTTATTAGCTGTTCATTGTTATGAATGGCATTTGACCGGGTTGACTATATATTTTCTATGTTCTTGAGTTCGTCGTGCGTCGTATAGCGAAAAACTCTTCTTCGAAATACCATGGACCTACCACTAGGTCCATGGAAATACTGACGGGATTTGCGGGTTACGCCACATGTCTGGCCGTACATCAAGCGTATAATCGCTTTTTTAACGGATAACGTAATATTGTTCTATAATTCCAACATTCAATAGAGTAGTTATCCTACGGACCAGGTGGTTGTACTTGCTAGTGAACAAAGAATCACTTCCTTGCGGAAATTATAATCATTTAACAGGTCCGGCACATATTATAGATTTCTTGTTTCAGACGTGTTTATTTCATATATCCATGTCAGTTGGTAAATGGCTTTGTAGGCAGACTATCAAATAGTTTTTAAAACACAAAAGCTGGTCTGATTTGTCCAGTTAAAATGGAGTAGTTTAGACTTTGAATACGTTCATAGTCATTTTACATAGCCCGTTCAAATAACCTTCTTTGACTTCATACAATGAAGGACCTAGGTCCATGATACAATCATGGAGGTAAAAGAGGGACCTTTATGATTTAATTCATTGGAAATTTGGAATTATCATCGGCATGGATTGAATAAATTGGATGATTAATATGGAATTACAAGAAGCATCAATGATTTCATTTTTAATAATCATAATAAATAAATATGTTAATGATAATAATAAAGAAGAAGAAAAAAAGAAATGAATTTAAACAAAAAATCAAAGGGGAAGATTGCAGAAGCAAATGATATTTGATTTGAAATTTAAAACAAAGACAAGATAACATATACCGCTTCCATTGTTACAGAATGTTAGCAATGTTTACCAAAATAACAATAATTGCTACGGTGGTGGCTCATATTGATACCCTTATCCACTGGTCGAGGCAAGGACGTGACATTCAGCTATATAAAACTTATCACCATGTCACTCCTATCAGAGTACTGTTTGCATTTTTTGTTATCACTTTTCTTGTTATTTTATTTACATATACATTGTAATATTTAGGGCCATTTTTCTGACTGCGTTTATTGCTTTTTGCCCTTCCGCAAATAAATTTAAAATGATTATCATATTATCATACTAGCTTGGGCCTTTGTATTCATAAGCCGCAGGAACAATACATTTATTAACAGTGATTAGTCCATATTTGGGCTGTTGATATCTGGACTCAATACATCACATGATAGTGTACTTTGTTTTAAAGGAGGATGATAAATATGATTACTATGGAGAACAATGGTCATATATTTCCGTAAAGCAGATATGAGATTGAATCTAATATCAAAGGTCGGCCACCTCGTGCCTACATGCGGACTTCTTATTACACATCAAGTGGCGTAACATGAAAGGCTTATACATCCCAATTAAAGAAGCAAGAAGGAAATGACAAGCCAAAAACAAAGAGTTGTCAGAATGACTCGTCAACTGGGTGTATCTGACATCTCTAATTATATATATGTTTTATTCTATAAGCAAATTGAATATGAATTCCCTTCAAAACAAAGTAGAGTATATTGATTTAATGACTGCGCTACATAAATTCATCTGATGAAATTCATGATGATAATGATGATGATTATTATTATTTTGTTCTCATCATCATAATCATGATCATCATCACCATCATCACCATCACCATCATCATCACCATCATCATCATCATCATCATCATAATCATCACCATCATCGTCATCATCATTATCATCATCATAATCATCACCATCATCATCATCATCATCATCATCATCATTATCATCATCATCATCATCACCATCATCATCATCATCATAATCATCACCATCATCATCATCATTATAAATTCAGAAATGACTATTTCGGCAAATGTGACTAGAAAATAGTTAACTAAAATGACTAATGTAATAATTGCATTCAACTAACCCTTCGTCTAGTTATTAAAGAATTGAAGAGAGAGAGGAGGAAGGTGATGATGTGTTCCAGTCGATATAAGCCCACGTGATAATAAATTTCTTTCAGTACGCATGATAAATGTTAAAGGTTTGTCTACTTGTGAGCCTACCTCTTTCATTACACGAGATCGTAACATTAATATTTATTTATCTTATTCAATTCGGCATGAAATGTATACGTGCAAATTGATTTAGGACACTAGTTTATACCCCCTCCCCAAACAAAAAAGCATGACACAAGACAAAAGGAACGAAATTGAGAGGAGTCATATACGATTTTTTTTTCTTAATAATGAATGAAATTAAATTTTCGTTTGAAATCAGATCGAAATTTCCGCTCGTTCACGAGTTTCTTTTTTATAAGATTTGGCCCCTCAATCATTTTTTTGGCTCATTGCTCCACTGCATCCAACACGGTTGATGTATATCTAATTATATCATTAACAAATTCAGTTATATGTTTAAAACGTAATTTTTTCTAATAAATTCAATAATTTATACATGGTTTTAATATGATGTTTTCAGATTTCTTGTGCCCCCCCCCCCATGTTGGCGCTGGTGACGCGTATTATATAGAGTTGGGTATATCGCAGCATGAGACAAGATTATGTAATCTGAAACACACTGAAGACCTTGAGATAGGGTGAAAGTCCTTCAAGGCAGGGGTGGGGATGGAAATGGGGGAGTATAGTGGGTAGACCACATTTCCCCCTCTCGTTAAGCCTGAATATCCCCCAATCGGTATACTTTGACCGGAGCACGTATTTATGTAATGTGATTATTAATTATCAATTTATACTCATTATCTATTTTTGATGAATCATTATTAAGAATTAATTTGTTTTCAATTCATCAATTATTAATTGGTTGATAAGGTGTCAAATAATACTGTTTTCTTCACCTGTAGCTCCTTGCACGATTTTGCGGTGACGGGGGAGGGGGGGTTGCGCAGAATACCCCCCCCCCACCCCCGGACTGAAATAATGTTGATGACCTCTTTAATTTAGTCTTTTCAATTTTTTTTAAAGGAAAGTGCTCCCGTACATAGATGTTTTGTGACTCTAGGCCCAGAAATGCGATCATCTATAGCTATATGGAGTAAAATAACTTTTATCCCACTAACGTGAAGGACATGGCGGGCCACGATTCCCCGTTTCTGTTTGTTTTTATCACAGTATAAAAAAGTACGGCGACCTTTCCGTTTTTTTAATATTTATTCCGTCGACTAGAATTTACATGCACTGGGAGTGAATTTTTCCGGGATGCATCTAGCGTTTCCTCATGAGGGGAGGGGGTCGCTGGAAGTGCTGTAAACTACCGTCCCTTCCGAAATGGGGAGAGAATGAATGGGAGAAATGGAGGGGGAAATCGAGGATCTCTGCCCCCCTCTCCCCTCCCCCCGTCAAATGTTTTGCTGTACACATGCGTGACCAAATAATGACCCCTAAACGCAGTGGCGTACCGTGGGTCACGGCATTGGGGGGCACCAGCAAAAATTTCGGGTCACTTAGGGAGCGCGCGAAGCGCGCTCAGTTGTCAGGTATACTGACCTAATAGAGATATTTTAAGGACATGCAGTGCCATCAAACGGATATGTATCTCACTGATTAAATAATGCGAGCGCGAGCTGAAAATTTTTGATATTTAGGGCTAAAAATTGACATTATAAGCGAATTGTTTTGTAATCATGATACTTAACTGTCTCGCTAAACAAACAATGCGAGTGCGAAGCGCGAGCTAAAATTTTTGTATATACTGACCCTAAACAAGGAAATTTTAAGGATTATATTTTAGAATCCATTAAGAGTATAAATATCTCACCATAGTCATCTAATGCTATTGCCATCCTTTGCTGATTTTGTTAGAATTACATCTAAACACAGTCATGAAGCACCTTTTGTAGTCATGTAATCATGATTATCATACGCATCTTACTAATCAAATACTGCATGCAAGCGCAAAAGCGCGAGCTGAAAATTGAGGAAATATAGACCTGAAGAGGGGCATTCTAAGGTTTGTTTGTAGGAATTCTCTAAGACCCTACGTATTTGACTAACCAAATGGTGCGAGCGCGAAGCGCGAGCTGAAATTTTTGTATATATTGACCACAAACAAGGATATTTTAAGGACTATAGTTACGAATCCATTAAGTCAGAGTATACATATCTCACCATAGTCATCTAATGCGAGTGCCAAGCGCTTGCTGATTTTGTTAGAATTACATAAAAACACATGGAGCACTTTTTGAAGTCATTGTAATCATGATTATTATACGCATCTCACTAATGAAATACTGCGAGCGCGAAGCGCGAGCTGAAAATCTAGGAAATTCAGACATGAAGAGGGGCATTCCAAGGCTTGTTTGCAGGAATTCACTAAGACCCCACGTATTTCACTAACCAAATGATGCGAGCGCGAAGCGCGAGCTAAAAATTTTTTATATTCAGATCAGAAAAATTGACATTTTAAGGACTGATTTTAGGAGTTCATGAAGAGCAGAAATCTCACCAAACCACTAATGCGAACGTTAGCACGGACAGGAAAATAGGGCAATAACTTTCAGTAGTCATGAAAAAGAAGAATATATCACTACTTAAAACAATAATAACTCTAATTGCCAGGAAATATTTTGTTGTATATTGATTTGAAAACGGGAGGCTTTAGTACAGCAGGTCTATATATCTCGTTAAAAAGTCTATGCGAGCACCAGGAACAATGAAGACACAATTAAGCAAATAATGTTTCATAAAGTTGTGAATAAATGCTTCTTATGTTATATAATATAACACTATGATAAACAACAATTTCTTCTTTCCCCCACCACGATTCTCTTCCTTTTTCCCTCTTTTTCTCCTTTTCCCCGTTTTTTTTTTTTTTTTGGCCAGCCGATTGGGGGGGGGGCACGTGCCCCCCATGCCCCCCCCGTAGTTACGCCACTGCCTAAACGAGTTTTTCTGTGTGTGCTAAATAGCCCCCTAAACAAGTTTTTCGCGGGCTTTATTTACACATTTTGGCCCCTAAACAAGTTGCCGCCAGAATATGACCCCGGGGAAAAAAAATTTGGAAAAAACATATCCTAAACACGTATAGCTAGTCTTCACGTTTAGCTAGTCTTTAAAAAAAAGCTTTGGAAAAAATACCCTATAAATACGTTTGACCCCACGATTGACCATTCCTTCAAAACCACCCCTTTTTTTGAAAATCAGTGTTTTTTATACCCTTAACGAGCACACGCACGGCCCGCGTCCCCAAAAAAACCCACCCCTGTACTGCAATATATTTTACTGCCTCCGGGGGGGGGGGGCGTTTCATCAACATTTTCGTCTGACAAGTTGTCAGATCTGACATCTTTCCTTGATTCTGATTGGCTGAGAAGCACTGTTACTATGGTAACTGTCGGATAAAACAGGACTTGTCGGATAAAACGTCCGACAAGTCCTTTCATGAAACGCTCCCCTGGACTGCCCCCCGGCCTCTGCCCCCTGAAATACGCAAACAGAGAAAAACACAGACACTGTGACCGAACGAGCGAAGCAATCGCACATTGAATTGCAAACAAAAACGCCTTTTTTCTTCGTCGACTCTTGTTTTCTCTTCCTCTTAACCTATTTTTTTCCCGCCTTCCTCTCATTTCTCTTATTTTTTAATAATAATAATAATATAGGTATATTTACCCAGGGAAGCCGCTTTAGTTCCGAAAACTGTTCTCCCAGCGGGCCCTGCTATTATAATTACCCCGGCTTTAGCTGGGCTGCCTAGGCGCTCAAAGCATTCAAGGAATTTCTTCCTACGCGGGTACCCATTCATCTCACCTGGGTTGAGTGCAGCACAGTATGGATAAATTTCTTGCTGAAGGAAATTACGCCATGGCTGGGATTCGAACCCACGACCCTCTGTTTTAAAGTCCGAAGACTAATCCACTGGGCCACAACGCTCTTCTTCTTCTTCTTACCCCCTCTTCCTCCTTTCTTAAAAGATTTTTCTTTTCTTTTTTCTTTCTACCCAGATCTCCTTTGTCTTTTTATTTTCATTGTAATTTGTTTTAACCGTTCTCGATTTCTCTTCGAAATAGATCAGTAGATTCCTAAAAAGCCGAAGACCTGAGAACTCCCGAAGTTGAAACAAGGTCAAACGCAATTTTATTGTAGTTCAATTCAATTAAACTTTTATCGATTGTAATCAGTGATCTATGGTATCGAATCCCTTGCAATGAATTGAATTTCGTGCATTGCAAGTCACGTTTATCAATTTGACAATCGTTTAAAGCAGTCAAATGAGGTTATCTACATTCCTTTCACTGAATAAACCCTATACATGAATGCAAGTACCCTTTCGTGGGAGAAAGTGTTTCTGCGCATCGGATATCCTATACGGTTTTTATGAGCTATCTAAAACCGACGCAATTGATCCGGTTTCTGCGGCCTCACAGACTCCCACTTGTATATTTTAAACCATGTCTTGATACCTGTCATGTTTCCTGAATCTTGACATTGTATTTCCTGCTGAATTTGTTGAAAATCAAAGGATATTGCATGGATTATGTTCTGACGTATTTCACTTTATAATTGGTACTTTTAACATAGTACCAAATGACTTTTAAAGGTTAAGTTAAATAAAAGGAGAAAACTCCATCTAACATAACACCGAAAATTTCATCAAAATCGGATGTAAAATAAGAAAGTTATGACATTTTAAAGTTTCGCTTTATTTCCCAAAACAGTTATATGCTAATCCTGGTTGGTGTGCAAATGAGGAGACTGATGACGTCATCCACTCACTATTTCTTTTGTATTTTATTATATGAAATATAAAATATTCTTATTTTCTCCTCATTGCCATGTGAAACTCAGTTCCTATTTATTTTTTCAATATATGAAATGAAGCGCATGTATACATTTCAGAAACTGTTCTGTGAGAATCTGTTTAAATAGAAAAACTGTGTGTGTTTTTTACTTAATATGAAGTTCATTGGAGGTGTTAGGGAAGTAGAATACTATTTGCATATATTCTGTTTAGCGTTGGTCATGTCACCTAAACTTCACTTCACATTATGCAATATAAGAGCGGCTGATTTTCGCCAAGCCCATATTATTAAGATGTGTCTTGTCGAAATATGTAAAATACTATCAAATGACACCAAACACAGAACATGTTATGTTTGTATAGAAATATTTTGGAGATATGACATATTTCAGGCCTTCCTATTTCACTGATTTCATTGCTGTGTATTTCCTAAATATTCATCATGTTCACTTTTTATATATCCGTCGGGACGCTCGACAGTATATATCAGGACGCTGCCAGTTTGATGTAAGTTTAAACGCACTGCAATTAAACGCAAGTCTACAATTAGTGTAATTGGATAAGTTTGTTTTTCTACTTTTGGGTATGATAATAGCTTGGACTTTATCATGATCCCAGTGTGAACTACTTGGGGCTCAGAATATGCACGGAGGGATAACAGGTTAGATACTTTATAGAAAACACTTAAATATTAGTAAAAATACGTCAAAAATGATAATTTTGATAGTGATTGAATAAATTTAAACTGAAGATCAAGAGAAAGCTTCTCATTAAATAACCAATGACGTCGATTCCTCGAGACTGTCAATGTTTCAGGCTAAAGGTGATTATATATACATGTATGTAGAGAGAGTCAAATTCCATAAGCAACATGTTGAAAATTTCATCGAAATCTGATGAATTATTGAAGTTGTTGAGTTTCAAAGTTACGTAATATTTTGCTACATTCATTTTCCTTTTCTTATGTAATTATGTGAAATCATATTTTCACATTTGACATTTCCGTACCTGTGTGCAAAAAAATGCCTCCTTGTATTAAAAAAAGGTTTGACAAGGATTATCTCATATAGTAAACAGTGGTCAATCCTATTTGTACAAAACTATACACATAATTCCTTAAAATAAAAATAATATATAAAAAAAAACATGTGTGGACATGACATTATCATCTCGCTGACTGCACATTCTTGAACACATGAATACAATACTATTATACTGAAATAACGCAAAACTTTAAAATGTAATATGTTCGTTATTCCTTGTACGATTTTAAAGAAATGTTAGTGGTATGCTTGTCTGATATTACTCCATGATGTTTCAATGATATCATTTTCAGGCTGGACTACCACCTTTCACCTTCATCATTGTTTTAAAATCATGTTTTCTACGTTTATTTAACATCCACTGCATTATTCACTTTATCGCGTTCTGAAAAACATGATTTATGCGGAATCATGCATGTTGGTTTTTACTACGAGATTAATTCATAAAAGCGGAGACCATGCTGTCTGATTTATTTTTCATAATCATCCGGATAACATGATGACCCTGAATGACAGTGATTCACAGTGGGGAAATGGGTTGTTGCATGCGAAATTAAATTTATACCAAATATTTCATGTTTTAATACAATAAAATGCACTTTAGAATGTCAGGTCCAGGTCACGGTCGTGGACACGATGAAGATGGCTCGATGTCTGCATGTACTACATGTAGATCGATCAGACGTTTAATAATAAAGAGAGGGAGAAAGAGTGTGTAAAGAGAGAGAGAGAGGGGGGGGCAGGGGGAGTGGAGAGATGAGGACTTTCAACATTTCTGCGAATTGATTTTTAGATTTTTCTTCTCTTTAGCAGCACGTTATTTAGACAATCAAATCCAAAGTACACGTGACAGCATATTCACAGATAAAAGTCGTGTATAATATAATTTTGAAAGAAAACGAAGTAAATTATTATTCGCTTAAACAGCATCAATACAGATGCCAGCTATCATTTATAAGTAAAGCTTTAATAATGAGTTTTTACAAAATGAACAAAGTACCTGAAAAAGTTATTGATTGCAAGATATCAGGTTCTAATAATTTTTTTAGGTTTTCTAAGAGGCACGTGTCTGTAAATATATACAGAGGAGGGGGGGGGGGGATAGCAAGGGGCGACCCCATCCACACAGACCAATATCGAGTGACAGGTCCATGGTAGATCCACTAAAATATTGAAAACACGAGAAAGAGAAAATCATAAGCATATTAATCATGTCAATGATTTTTTGAAGTTATCATTCTTGGAAATGTCAAGTATATCGTGTTTCATCTATAAGAGCCCAAATTTCTAGTCGTATCCTGTTCTTTTCTTTGATAGTTTAATGACATTGTAATGACCTTGGAATAAGGTTATCAGTCATACCTGTATCTTAAAACACCTGTCGATTTGTGACATTTTCCGACATACTTCAGTTGATTGTTCATGTTGTACCAAGTTATGTGAATTATTTATCCGTTAGGAACTGGGTGTAATGACTCACTTGAGTAAACCTTGTTAACCTCACATGATATCAAGATAAATGCAAACGATTTGAAAATGAAAAGTTAAAAGCGCAAAGTTTGTATTTTTTTATGAATCAGATATTTCCATTGAAATATTCAATATTTGAAGATTTTTAAAACACTATAGGTAGACCCTCTCCCCGGCAAATCAACTTGTCGAACTTAAAGTGAGTAAACGGGATAACATGACTATGAATATACGAAGGTTTACATCTTTATACAAATTTGTAAAGACCAAAATTTGTAAAGAGTCTAATAATTTGTAAAGACCAAAAATTGTAAAGAGTCTAATAATTGTCTCTCTATTATGATAAAAAAATTTCACCACAACCGTTCCAAAATTGATTGTAAAAAGGGGACACATTCAGTGCCTTTTCATGATGAATAGGAAGTGTGAACGCGATTTTCGAAAAACTGAGCTTCATACACGAAATGGAAAATATCATTTTCTGTTTTCATCTTGAAAGTGTTCTTGAAATTGCGAAATAGGGGTGGTTAAAGGGACGGTCCGGGCTGAAAATACTTATATCTTAATACATAGAGTAGAATTCACTGAGCAACATGACGAAAAATTCATCAAAATCGGATTACAAATAATAAAGTTATTGAAGTTTAAAATTTAGAAATATTTTGTGAAAACAGTCGTCATGAATATTCATTAGGTGGGCTGATGATGTCACATCTCCTCTTTCCGTTTTCTTATGTTATTACATAAAATCATATTTTTTTCATTATTTCATACTTGTGTGAATAATATGTCTCCCTTACAGTGAAATAAGTTGCAGCAATAAATATCTAATGCACTAAATCAGCTGTTGTTAATCCAATTTTTCTAGTTCTTGGAGGAAAAAATTGAATAAACCTAATTTCATGTAATAAAATACAAAAGAACAAGTGGGGATGTGACATCATCAGCCCACCTAATGAATATTCATGACAACCGTTTTTACAAAATATTGCTAAACTTTAAAATTCAATAACTTTGTTATTTGTTATCCGATTTTGATGAAATTTTCGGCATTTTGCCCAGTGAATTCTACTCTATTTAATAAGCTAGAAATACTTTCAGCCCGGACCATCCCTTTAAGGAAAACAAGTGCATTTCAGGCTATATAATGTAAACCCATTTTATTCAAAATAGGGCAAGAAACCACCGGAACCACCGACATGACCAAATTGTGAAATGCAATAAGTCGTTGCATAACAATCACGGTCAGTGACGACACCGGGGTGACAGGCGATTCAATTGAAATTAATCTCATATTGGAAACAAACAATAAGTGAATAAAACAAATACATTAACACACACCCTCACTCACACCCTCGCACGCACACACACACACACACACAGAAAAAACAATGTTACTATGCCTGAGCTTGGGCACTTATGATATTCTTTGACCGAGTCTAAGTAGCTAGACTAGCACCACTACCCTGGCGCCCTTGAAAAATCCAGTTTTAATCTGTTATGATAATCATTGCGTCAGAGGGCAAGTTGGGGGTGTGTCCCCAATTGTAAAACCTATTGTTTCCAGAAGCCGATTTGTTCACGTTCCAAACCACATGCTCGAGTCTCGGGACACTCGTTGCCGAGGATTGTGGATTGGGGGGGGGGGGTGCGGCTGAGATTTGTATTATGCCCCCGTCACGGCTTTGGGACTGTCCACGAACTATTTAATACTTGATAACGAAATTCACGCTCGTTACCGAAATTTGGATTTAACAGGGATTAAAATACAGGGAGGTAAATCTACATTCTAGCCCTTTGACGAAACCCAAAAAAAACGGAAAAGGGGTGGGGAGGGGGCTTGGCAGAAAATGTGTTTTTACGAGACAGGATGTTATTTGAAGTTGTATATCGACGAAACTAGTTTTTGATATTATTGTCCATACTTATATACGGATATATCAAAACATGTCACTAATAATAAAAGTGCGTATAAACCCCGCGATGTCGAGAAAGATAAATATTCTATGCAGAGCATATAAACCTTGCACTCTCAAACTGAATGTAATCAATAAAGTTTACGACACTTCAAAACAAAAATAGGTCTCGAGTGGTTGATAAGTTGGTCAGAGGTCGAAGGAACGGAGCAGAGGGGTGTGGATGGATGTTCTAATGGTGTGGGGGGGGGGGTACTCTTGGCCCCCCAAATCAAAGTCATTGTCCTACCATACAACATTGTTATGTTACAGCAAATAACGTTCACCCCTTTCCTCCCAACCCAGAAGAAAATTGATCATTTCGCATGTCACTCTCTGCTGGATTTGCTTGCCAAACGAATATCACCCCACCTCCCCCCAAAAAGGAGAAGAAAAAAATTACATTGATATAATGGTAATTACCATTACATAATAAAAAAAACATGCATAAAACATTTTGGACTTACTGATTTCACATGCAGATTCAAGAAATACGTTTCTATAACGGGCTTTTTTGGGGTCGTTTTTCCCACAAAATATTGGATTCGAAGTTTTCTTTGCACACTGTGCAAAATACATGTCAGCGAGCCGGGTCATTGCATGGACAGAAACTTACTAACCGGCAGAAAGTTAACTTGCACTTTGCATATGAACCAGTCTATAAATGAGGGAATTGCCATTTGGTCAAAGTAAAAGAAAACGGCCAGTCACCGTCTGGTGCAAATTTCTACCACAAGTGAAATATAAATTACTATCCCTACGCGGGGGGGGGGACATTATCACACACAGCCCCCCCCCCTCGGAACCCCTTATCAAGCTCTATCATAGGTTATTTTGAATGTAGAGCAATATTTTCAAGTATATCTAAAACACACACACAAAAATTGGTAAGCACGCCATTATCAACGGTATAGTCTTGTTATTTTTGAAATTAGGACCCCAAATTCAACTAAATTAGATCTACTTCAAGTTGTTTTACAAACTATACACATTTCATATACAATAAATCAACATACAAGCAATCATACATTATACATAAAGATCAGGGCACCGTCTTACAAAGAGTTGCGATTGATCCGATCAATTGCAACTATGGAAAGCCAGCAAAGTCAGCATATAAAATGCATGTTTGCTCAAGTTTTTTTTTCTAAATATGAATGTATATCCTTAAATTCATTGATTTCTTGACAGTTTGGGGTGTTCTCCTTTGTTTACAAAGGACATTTTGCACATTTCCTGTAGAAAAAAATTATGACACTGATGGATTTCCATAGAGTTACGATTGATTGGATCAATCGTAACTCTTTGTAAGACGGGATCCAGATTGCCTTTCAAGATTATGGTTAACACAATAACACCAAATAACTTCAAATTACTCAATTCATTTATTCATATCAAAATGAACATTTACATTTAACGCATGTTTCTAATTGAAAACATCTTGTTATTATATACACTATAATAAAATAGATCCTACATTACTATCGAGCTTGCCACATACACTGGTATATCTGCTAGTTATATTTTAAAAGGCAGAATACCCACTGACAAAAACAATCTCATTCACCCCTTCTCCATTAATACCCTCTTGGCGTTAAACATGTTAAATAGGTACTTAATCTCGCATCAGTAACTACATTTATTTTCTATACTACTCCAATTCCATCATTCATGACCATATAGAAAACTGCACTGCTCGCTAAAGAATAATTGAGCATTTATCATGTCCGTAAAGTATTGTATGCAAATTAGCTGATCTCAGTTTCAATAACCATATTTGATCTCTCTCATTTCACAAAGAATTGAGTGGGCTTTGTACACGCCAACAGTGAGAAGGGGCGGGTTTCGATAAAAGCAGAAAAAGGTGGAGTTTCAGGAATTGCTATTTTAATACTTCGTCATGTTCGTGATGACTTATAAAAGCCAGTACAAAATAATACGTGTGTCTCGCTATATGCACCGGTAATCATTCTTCATTTACTGGAGTTTCACTTTTATATTTCGTATGAGCGTTCCTCGCACACGCATGTGACTTTTAAACTTAAAAAAAAAGCAAAATCGGGACTTTCTTTTTCTTTGATGTGTTATTTTGCCAAACGGTCATTGTTCTCCGACTTTCTGTTGTTATTCAAAATAGCTAGAAGTTACAATAGCTTGGAAGGGAGGAGGGGGTACACTCTTTAGATCAGTATTTTTCTGTTGAAGTCATAGTTACTCGGCAAAGCAGCTGTCTACCGGATCAACGCCAAGCTGGTATAAAACCAATTAATTAAACACATAAATTTATTAAATTAATCTTAATTAAAAACACTTAATCAGTTATAATGGCTGTCCTTACATGATAGACGATAGAAATCTTAGGTTTTTTGTGGAAGTGGAGATGGCCGAGCTAGAATTCGAATCCACAACCTTTCAATTATGAGTCGAATGATAATAAAATAAAACCACTAGACCACACTACCGTGCACTGTCTTAGTATGTGGGGTTACGAACTTTTTATTTTTAGAAGCTGCAGGATCTGATTATTTTTTGTTAGTCTAATCTGCAAATAGTTCAATATTTATCAAGATAGATATCATTTTGCACGTTCTTCATGGTACATCAGGGACCGTTTCATGAAAGATTTCTTTCTCTTACAGTTACCATAGTAACAGTCAAAAGCCAGACCTACTGAGTACTGAGCCAATAAAAACGGAGGATTTCACTGAAATTATCATCGCAGGCTATTTGGTCTGTGCTGATGACTTTCATGCTCCCCTCCCCCGACAATTGACGATCCAAATTTTTATAAGAGGAGGGGGAGCAGAATTTTCTTTTGGGTGCATCTTGGCAAAGATACTTTGTCGTCGAAAAAAGAGCAGCCCGGAAATAGCCAATTTTTTAAAAGAAGGTTCGATCCCCGACCACGGCACCTACGCCCGTGAGCAAGGCATAGGTGCAATGCTCTTTTATCCTGCTTCCAAATAAAAATGGAAATGCTGTTTGCATTATTGGAACTATGTGCTCTTGTTTTGTGTTTTTTTTAAGTAAGACAAATTATTTTGTTAACGAATCCAGAGGGGGGGGGATTCCGTCATAGACATGATATTGACGGATCATCTTGGAGGTTAATAAGGGGGGGGGGTCTTGATTCGCGGCTGTCAGAAATATTTATTTCCAACATCATGTTCTTGTTTAAGGCGCTGTCACACCTTGGCGTTTTAGACAGCGTATGCCCGACGTATCAAAATTTCTCTAAAACGTCGGCATACGCTGAACTTTGATTTTTTTTCAACTCTGGGCGTATACTTAGCGTATTCATAACGAGTTGGACGTATACATAACGTATTAGTAACTTATATCGAACGCTTCGTTAACTTATAAGTAACGTATTCCAACGAATGCTTAGCGTATTGCTGGCGTACACAACTTATGCCCTACGATAGCCTAACTTACGCATAGCGCGCGGCAGCGTATTGCTGACGAACACGTGTCGTAGCCTATAAAAAGGCTGCCGCTCGACTATTCAAATCATAACCGCACGATACATCACCTATCAACACCATGCCGAAGAAAACTCCTGTGAACCCCACCTTTATATACCAATTCCTATAAACATGATAAACGTTGTCAATACGCCATTATACGGTAGCTGTAAGTTATAAACACGTTCAGTAAGTTTTGTGGTCGTCCGGAGCACGTCTTCATACGTCAATATACGTTGGAGTTAAGTTACACATACGTTCAAAGCACGTTACTCATAGGTTAGAAGTAAGTTTTAGGGTACGCTGGACATTAATTATCTCGACGTACATCGACTTATGAGTAACTTACGAGTAACGTGTGTCAACGTGTATCAACGATCGCGTAACTTGCCTACAACTTATGGCCCGCGTATGCGGGACGTATGAGCCATACGCTGGCATACGTCGAAAAATTTTGTGCCGTATGACGACGTATACCAGCGTGTTTTAGCGTACTCTTAACGTATGCAAAACTTACCCGTAACGTATTCGACGTATGCCAGCGTATTCGCCAAATTCCTCATACGTCGGGCATACGCTGTCTAAAACGCCAAGGTGTGACAGCGCC
This sequence comes from Lytechinus variegatus, assembly GCF_018143015.1. NCBI lineage: Eukaryota > Metazoa > Echinodermata > Echinoidea > Temnopleuroida > Toxopneustidae > Lytechinus > Lytechinus variegatus. The sequence continues at coordinate 27,309,928 of NC_054743.1, read as the reverse complement.
TTTACAGGCTTCTACCAAAATAATAACTTTGTTATAACATACGGGTTTTAACGTGAGCATGAATTCATGCAGGATTATCGCGAGATTTATCTTCGTGTATTATGTCTGCCCTGGTTCACATTTGAATATTTTCTGTTTTTACTTCAAACACAATCAAGCGTGGACTGTGATTGTTATGATATGACAAGATATTTCAAAGTCAACAGTGGTTGATTAATGGCTGTTCAAGGAGGTTAACGAGATGATAAGATATGAATGAACCATCCTTTCAAAGATCTTTTTGGCACTGTGAACTTTTTCGATTTGTTTACGATAGTTGTCATCAATTGATGCCATGAATCTGACAGACATGCTCTTAAAAAATCAACCTTTTATCATGCCTTGTTTGTTGTCGTTTTGTGAGAGGAGGTCTTATCACATGTTTACCGTCATCCATAGTATTACGGCATCCACATTTGTGACAGATCAGATAATCGACTTTCTAAAGTAAGTCATAGAGTTTTAACACGTATAGAGGGCGCTGGTTTTAATATTTACGAATACGAGATTTATTTCAGTACTTTATACTAACCATCATGACTGTGTAATTTTGGTATATTTATTTACATTCATTTTGATGATGCATTTTTTATAGTATTCGTTCACAGTTTATATAACAATCGTCAGTAATCGTTCTTTTGAAATGTTTTAAATAATATTTTTTGAGGGGCGAATACAGTTGCTATATCCATCTATCACAGTTGTCATTAGTCATGTTACAAGTCAAACTAAAACCATTATGGGTAAGGGGAGCGTTTAATCAACATTTTTGTCCAACAAGTTCTCAGATCTGACAACTTTTTTTATTCTGATTGGCTTAGAAGCACTGTCACCATGGTAACTGTCGGATCAAACAGGACTTGTCGGATAAAACGTCTGATAAGTCCATTCATGAAACGTTCCCCAGGACTGTGTGTTTGTTTGCTTTTAATTCTTGTGAACGACGTCGATCCAGAGTGCAGTGGTTTCACGGTACACCCTTAAACGACGAGTTTGGGTGGCCCTTTTCAGGACCAACATATGCCCACGGAAGAATACATGGTGTACCCTGAAACCACAACACTCTCTTTCTTCGCCATGGAAACCTTTAGAAGAAGCAGATCCAATATTCTAGACGACTTATAAAGATTATGTTATTACCTTCCTACCTGATGACCACTTTGAGGTGGGTTAGCTGAAAACATAAAGCACTGATGATGACGAAACTTTAGGGATCATTTTCCAATAATATCTTGTCTTGATCAAACCTTCTTATTGTTTCTTTTTTCACTACAGCATGGATCGGTGCGGTCTGCGCAGGACTCACATTCTTCATGTCCCCTTTCGCCAGTATCATCACGGACAAACTCGGTTGCCGACCCGCGGCTGTCATAGGTAGCGCCCTTGCTCTTGCTGGTGTCCTAGCCAGTTCGTTCGCAACCAAAATAGAACACATGTACATTACGTATGGATTTGCTATGGGTCTAGGCTTTGCCATCGCCTATCAACCCTCCCTTTACATCCTTGGGATATACTTTCAGAAGCGCCTAGGTGTCGCAAACGGTCTGGTCACCTTCGGCAGTGCCATCTTCACCATTGTCTTACCCATTGCCATGAGGGAGATCCTCAACAACCATGGACTTGGACCTTGCCTTTGGTTCCAGAGCTCCATCATCTTCGTCATGCTTGTTGGCAGTCTGACCTTTCGACCTCGACCGGAAGCGGTTGAGGTCCTGGACCTGAAGGAGGACTATACTTCCGTCCAGAGGACAGATGATGATAGTGACCTTCAGGAAAATATAGGATGCTGTAGGAGGCTGTGCAGGAGATTGAAATGTAGCAAGTGTTCTTGTAGCAGTATAATTGATGTCAGTATATGGAAGGAGAGGAACTACAGGATATGGGCCATAGGGGTCCCGCTAGGACTCTTTGGATATTTCGTGCCTTTCTTTCATTTGGTGAGTATAACATCACTTCGTGTGTCGTTTGCTAAAGATGAATGAGTGGAAATTATTTCAAAACATTGCAATAATACAAATAATATAGAGACGCTCTGACTGAAAACGAATTGATAAAAGTCTTTGTAAAATCATTAATAAACTGACGATGATGGAGATGAGGATGTTAGAATATTTCAACGACACTTATGAATTATCCACTTTCTGATTTTAGGTAAAGTCTGTTCCTTTTTAGTTCAAACGATTTTGCGATTATTCCAAACACCATCGTGAAAACTCTCACGAAGTAACCCATCGTAACAATGAAGAATCTTTATGGTACTCACTAACTCGTCAACTCACTTATGATTTCGAATGATTTTTTCAGACCGTATAGTTTCTCAGCGTTCCTTGACCAACACGTGGTGCAATTTTTGGTTCTGATATAGGAATCTGTTACCTCAACAGTCTATTCATCCCTTACAATTACAGTATGAACCACCTTTTTTCTAATCGCAGGTGAAACATGTCAATGACACACTTCCTGAAGCAAGAGCGGAGGTTCTTATCATGTGCCTTGGTGCTACATCGGGACTCGGTCGACTTGTCTCAGGATTCTTAAGTGACCATCCAAAGATCAACCCCGTCTATATCCAACAGGTATGAACACAATGCTATTTCTACTAACCTACTTTTGTTATAGTGTGCGCTTGACAATTGATTTGGAAATTTGCAACTTCTCAAAAGCAGCCATTCGTCATCCAAGTTCGTATAACTCCGTTCAGGGCAGTAGCTTGGAAATTTTTGTTGAGTGTGCTAAGAGCGGCATCCAAGCTGTTTATACAATCAACTGGTGTAATGCTCTTTTGGGGTACCACACAGCCAATATCTCCTTCTTTGTATATTCTTCTCTCTTGATTATTTCCTTTCCCCTTTCTCTTACTTTGCTCTTCCTTTCTTATCTTGGAAAGCCATCGGTGGCGGGGGTCTGCCCCCTGTCGAGCCGCCCTAATTTGAAGCCATATAAATCAAGTATAGCTAAACCCGTCGCATATTTCTTATTACCCAAATCAATATGCAACATGATTTTTAATCTGCCGATTTTATTGCTTTATGAAATGAGGCTTCTCCCCATAAATCATACTGTAAAGTATTTTCCAAATTCCACATTGAAGAATAACAGTATTCATCAAAACACCGCCAACATGATAATCGCATTTAATTTATCTTTTGTTTCATTAGATCGCCTTCCTTGTCATCGGCGTCTCGACAACGCTGATGCCCGTCATTCGAAACTTCATTGGTCTTTGCATTCTCATCCTCATTATGGGAGTTTTCGATGGTGCGTTCGTCTCGATGATGGGTCCCATTGCCTTCAATCTGGTGGGGCCGCAGAGGGCGTCCCAGGCAATCGGAAGTGTCCTGGGTCTCATGTCCATTCCGATGATGATTGGTCCTCCGGTAGCAGGTGACTACCTTTTTTTTTCTAAACATATTTTGGGGGTTTCTCATATCAGGGTTCACTTAACCTTAAACTGTTATTCTTTTTGTTCACGTTTTTTTTTTCTGGTATTGTCTTTTTCAATAAACGACAATGATGTTATAAAGAATATAGAACATTAGGTTTCCAATCGTTCCGAAAAACTTTCTACCAGAAAATATTCAAAGAAAAAGTGTTTATATTACTTAACCTTAAACTTACTTTTTTATGAGTGTTCTGAAGATTCTCTTTCATAATTCTTTTGAAATCGAGACGTAAGCAGCAGTCCATCCCAAACCTTACTGCAATGTTAGAGCGCCACCTCCAATACTGTTTAACTGATAAGGGTTTTGAATAGAATGTGAATAATGAGCCTTTCTCCATTACTTCTCTCATGATTTGATTTTAAAAAATACGTTATTGGAATTTAATCTCCATTATTTAGTGATACACAGATTAATATTTTCAGAGTAATAATAATAATAGCAGCTGCATTTGTATATCGATTTTAAGATTACAAAGCGCAAATACACCGACTTTAGCTCGTGCTGCTAATTTATCAACAGCGGTCAGTGTATCTAAAGGCCACCGCACACCTTACGACTGTTCGCGATCCGATTTTGGAACAAATCGCATTTTCCTCATTTTCTGAAAATGTGAATGGAACATATTTTATTTAACGTTAAAATTAATTGAAAGAATACTAATATAACCGTTTTGAAAGATTGCAAGCCTTTATTTTGGAGTAAAAGCCTAATTAGTTTCAACTCGTTGCCAATCGTATGACTGCTATGACGTCACGACTACATGTAGATATTAAATTTGCTTTTGTTATAAGAAGGATGATAGCATTGTCACAGATTTGAATATAGGTATTCGTACGATGATTTCGAACATTATTCTGTAAGATATTCCAAGTCTCAATATTAACATCAAATTCTACTACGTTTTATTTCAAATTGAGTCGCAGACCAAACGTAAGGTGTGCGGTCACCTTAACGTGTACTCATTTACCTCAATAGGGAGTTTTAGCTTCTACGACGCATGGCGGATTCTAGAACATAGAAAATCTATTGACAAATGCCCTTCATGACAATGAGCAACCAAGAAGTCTAGACAGCATTTTCGTCAGCTCAGAAACTTTGGACGAAACTGCTCTTCTGGTTCACTAATTTTCGACAAAGACCTCCCAGCAGTTCATTGTCATTTTACGGGAACTTTCAGTAAATTCACTGGATTCTTGAATCCGTCGTGCTTCGTGAGTTGGCGCTACTGAAGGACAGTCCATGGACTGAGAGAGGTTCCGTTTGAATTGAATTAGAAAAAAATGAAATGAGAATTAAAATGATACAGCTTGTGGTCCTTCCAACTTCAGATGAACCGGGTGCGTCTTCACGTCCATAGCCCCAGGGTGATAAGAGTAGATATTCTGATTACTTGAAATAATTCCAACGATCCACTTCCGATACGCGCTAATATTCGTATCCCTCTCTTTCACGTCACAGGTTTGATTTACGACATGACCGGTACTTACACAATCGCCTTCATCTGCTCAGGTGTACCTCCCATCGTCACCGCCTGCATCCTCTTTCTCCTTCGACCCGACTCGAACGAAAAGGACGTCGACGGCGAGAAGACCGACGCTGCCACAGAGAAAGAGCGAGAGGCAATGATGCCCCAGGGGGCAACGTCGGCGATGGCGACCAAGGAGATGGAAGCAATGATGGGAAATGACTCCAGGGATGAGATAGCTGGGATAGGTAGGCTTCGAGGAGGGAGCACAGACGATGCAGGCTTCGATGACAGACGTGGTTTAGAGGATGACCGCGGAAGGAGGAGGAGTTATAGGAGAGATATTCTGTCACCAAGCGACACTCGCATCATCATGGAAAAACATGATTCGCACAGCAATGGTAATCATCATCCAAACGGCGTCCGTAGCAACGGAGAAATCTACAGATACGCTGGGGTCTTTACAGAGGGGTTCGGCAGCAAAGGCGTTCTAGCCAATGCGTATGGGCTGGAAGAGGAGGGGAGTAGATCGCCGTATGCGCAGCGGAATCGAAACCAAAGCAATCACCATGGAAACCAGAATGGGCGTGTCCGCAAGGGTAACAAATTCGAGATGAATGGGATCGTTCACAGAATAGACTCTCACACAGATGAACTTGGGACTATGATCAACATCATGGACAGGGAAACAACTGTATAAACTTTTGAAACCAAGGCACTGGTTCTTAACGTTGCTCCTCACTGCCTCAAGTTGTCATTGACTGACTGTTGCTATAGTAACAGGTCAATGACCGGTTCTTTTCAGTAGTCAGAATCGAGGATTTCATTGAAACCTTCAGGGAGTAACGACTTGTTATAGTGGTGACATTACTCATGAAAGGTGATCTTATGAAGATCTTATTCGCTTCGTTTTCCATACAGCTTTATCATTTTGCCAAAAGTTGTACATGTATTTATGAACATAGTCACAGAAACTGAGAACTGAGAGATTTGTATATAAGATAATATATGCATGTGAATCGTGATTAAAATGTATATATGTAATCATGGAGTATTTTAATTAGATTACGACGATGTGTATATTAAAGGGAATTTAATTGTAAATGTATGCAAGATGCCTTAGATTGATACGAATACCTCCACTGCGCTTCTGTCGAAAATAATGCAAAAAAGGGACTAAGTGTGTGAAATCGTGAAGCGTCATCATTACGTTAGAAGTACCACCGAATAAAGCAAGCTTGATAATTTGCTGCCTCGCATCTTCATGGTATACTGAAGGTTTAGATGTTATACATGGCTTTTGTAGGAACATCTGGGATGGAGTAGCAGAATGACGGGCCGTTCATGCCATAAGCCGTCATTCATTCACTCACTCGAGTGAGTGAATGATTTGTACGTATTTTACCATCACTCACTCGGGAGAGTGAATGATTGATGATTTTTATCCAATCAGAGAACTAGAATCGTTATCGAGACCCCCCTCACTGAAGTGGTTGTACATTCACTAGAGTGGTTGTACCCGGGATTGTACATTCACTCAATTAGATTTAAATCCACTTGAATGGATGTAAAACCACTTCAGTAAGGGGGATCTCTATAACGATTCTAGCTCTATGATCGGATGAAACTCTTCAATCATTCACTCTCCCGAGTGAGTGATTGTAAAATACGTACAAATCATTCACTCACTCAGCATGCTCTAGTGAGTGAATGAATGACGGCTTATGACATGAACGGCCCGTCATAGAATGACGCTGTTTTCCGGGGGGGGGGGTGTATCATACTGATGAACAAGAAAGGACTCGATACCCTAGAGGGGCCAAAGTTTCATTTCAGAATTACTTGCTCCCCATAGTATATTCAAAATTATTGAATTTCCACAATATGCAGTATACCACGTAATGAGTTAGTTATAAAATAACGTCAAGGAGGCGCGTATTCTGAAATGGCCCGTGTTTCCTTTCTCTTATTTATCATATCAAAATGTACACAAGGTGTATGTGGGATATCAAATGTGTTTTTTTTTAAACCTTTACTTGGAATTTATATGTCTCCGGTATTTATTTATCTTTACTGCATAATAATTACTTTGAGTGTAAGTAGTAATACCGACTTACACTTCATAGGTCACAAGGTTTCTCTAATATATATGTATTGGGCAACTATTCCTCGAGGGTTTTGTGCTCTGAAGACACTGTATCGTAAACATGACAGGAATCTTTGAAATAATTATTGTTCCATGTGACAGTGTTCAAAGAAGATAAAGAGACAAAAATTCATGTAGGATTTAAACGACTTTTATCATAATAATTATGTACATGTAGTATGCATAATGAGCCATTTGCCATTTTCAATACAAGCGGGATATTTTTTTAAGTATATCTTACGTCGAAATGAATCAACAATAATTATTGCTCGTCCCAGCGAACATCTGACGATCTGATGCTTCTTAGCAACCACTCTGCAAGCTGCTTGTGACTGACCATAGGTCTAAAAGAGATGCTGCCTTTGGGTTAGAATTCAATTACTTTGTGATAAGTTGTCTATATTACATTATAGCTGCTTTCTTCCATGAGCGGAAGTCGTATTACATTTCTTCTAACACGTATATCTATTATGATGTGCCTTAAGTTACAGTGAAATCATACTGATCTTCCATTTTGTATTTAGCTAGAGATGCTTTTTAAATACATTTCATATGCAATGTGCAATAAAGAAATTCAGTCAAAAATACTCACTGCTTTCCGTTGTGTCTGTCTGTCACGAAGTATTAGAATTCAATTCTTATAATAATACCAACATGCTTATATAGCGCATATCACTGCCAAATGCGTCCCTATGCGCTTCATTGGATATTATTACCCTGGCTTTAGCACCGCAGCCTTTTACAGCGCGGTGGCATTTCAAGGAATAAATTCCTGCCAGGTACCCACTTACCTCACCTGGGTCGAGTGCAGCACAACGTGGACGAATTTCTTGCTGAAGGAAATTACGCCATGGCTGGGATTCGAACCCACGACCCTCTGTTTCAAAGTCCGAAGACTAATCCACTGGGCCACAACGCTCCACTTGATAGTTTATGCTAGTGAGAGACGAAGCATCATATTTTTAAAGTTGTATTTCGATTGATTTGGATAGTCAGTGCAAGCGGAAACGTTATCGTATAAGCCTGACGAGTTACAAAAGATGAATTGAAGAGATATAGATTATTTTAGATCATATAGATAGATAGATAAATAGATGGATAGATAGATAGATATACAGAAACCTACATACATACATATAGATGGATATACCCGTATATAAATTGATAATTTTTTGCGCCATCTATCAAGTAAACTATTCTGAGAGGTAAAGGGGGTGAAAAAGAGTAAGGAAGTATATTATGCACACTTTTTTTAACATGTTCTTATTAAGGATTTCATTCCAATGTTTTACATAAACTCAAGATAAATACAACAAAATCTACATACATTCAGTTTATATAAACAAGAATATACAAAATATTTACCAAAAAACTGACGCAAATAAGGATGGAATGAAATGCATTAAAAATGCACTTTTATACCTAAAAAGTAAACTGTGCCCCAACCCTCTCTGTAACTTAATGATAATCAAATTGAATGATTTGCAGAGAAAACCAACATAATTATCATTGCATCCCTAATTGAATTTTACATCGAGCTACAACATTCATTTACATAATTATACACAACAGACACACTCCAAAGTCCAAACATACACACACATGAGCAAACATCCTTGTATATACAAATATGTTTATGAACATTTGAATTTTTCGCGAAATAGGGTAAAAACAAAAAGAATCTGCAAATCAGATTGATACAAGAGAGGGGGGAAATTGAAAATAACTAGTAAAAAATCAATCACCAACAGTCACACCACGATTCACACTCGCACCACACTAGAAACATCCTACCTGTTCACACTCAAATCTTTATTCACCTACAATTCATCCCATTTCTGTAAATGTAAACTGAACCTGCCTGACCTCGTTGCCAGGCAACTTTCTTCCTCTATACAACCCGTGATATATTTTTGTATTTTGATGAATGTGGATACCCGGCCCTCGGCTCTGGAATTAAAAATTGCATATTTAATAGATAAAATAACATAACTCTTTTATTTATAATTTACAGGTAATCCTAAGAATATATCCCTTCTGTCCATAGTTCTTAATTCAACTAAACAAAAATTATCAATACATATTGACACAGAGGTTTAACTTTCATGCAATCCAGTATGATTCCGTTTCTGTACAACAAAACGAGCAGCAATTGAAACCAAATCTCTTCAAACGTAATTATTCCCCATGCAGGAAACCGAATCTCTTAATTCAGTTTGTTTATTTCATTTTCAACACAACAAAGTAAAGTGGTCGAAATAATTACAATGAACCTATACAGACAATATAGATAAAGCACGCACACTCACTCATGTGTGCTTATACATGTATGAGCGCATACAGGCCTTCATCTAATGATATAAAACAAAAATGATATAAACATTGTTAGACTGGTCGAGAGATAGTAGATGAGTAGATGTGGGTGAGAGATGTGATTTTTTTTTTAAGTTCATAAATAAATGAATAAAATAGTAATAAACAGTTCATCACTGTCTTGTCAGACAATTTTTATTGTAATCAATCTCACCATAGCGGAAATGTAACAGGATAGGCCTATACAAGGATTTTCTATTTGCAGGTTGCAGACCCTTCATTTCTGGGATTCTGGGTATATAACACTCTATAAAACACTTATCAAATTAGATGATAACGAAATTCTTTATTTGAACCAATGATTTTATGGATGAATACATGGGTAAAATTTGTTTTATTTATTTTACAATTTCAAATGCTACTTCTTCGCCATTTGAAGTCCGGTTTAAATTTTGTTTGCTTTATAATCATGATAGCACTAGGTGGGGAATTCAAAAGTTCTACACAGAATTTTGAAATTCATTAAATATGCTAATTTATGCGCATTTTTCAAAATTCACAAAAAATGCTTCTTCTTTTTATTTGTTGACCGATCAGGAATTTTTTGCTTCCATCTGGTAGAACTTTATGAGGATCACCAAACTTCTACACAGAATTTTAAAATTTTGACCACAACAATTTTGTGCTAATGCGAAATTAATTCATTCATACTTTTAAAAATTCACATAAATTGCTTTTTCTTCTTTAATTGTTGACCGATTTTTGATTTTTTTTTCTTCCATCTGGTAGAACTTCATGAGGTTCACAAAACTTCTACACAGAATTTTGAAATTTTCAGTAGAAAATGACTTATGCTAATTTATGCGAAATATATTCATAAATCACAAAAAATGGTTTTTCTTCTTCATTTGTTGATCAATGTCAATTTTGTTTGCTTTATATAATAGCTCGAGGTGGTGATACAAAATTTCAACACAGAATTTTGAAATTCATTAAATATGCTAATTTATTCATATATTTTCAAAACTCCCCCAAAATTACTTATTTATTTGTCAATTGATTTTGATTATTTTTGTTCCATCTGCGAGCTACTTGAGGTTTACCAAGGTTCTACACAGAGTTAAGAAATTTTGACTAGAAAGTTATTTATGCTTAATTTATATGAAATTTATTCATAGATCACAAAAAATGCTTCTATGTCATTTCTTCATCAATTTCAATTCTATATCCTCAATTTATGTCACCAGTATAATTCACTACAGTGTCAACTGGGCTGAAATTAAAATAGTGTTAAATTTCGTTGCGAGATGCCGGATGAGCTCCACATCATTGATGTGCTAGAAGGTATCGAATTGCCGTAGAAACAGATTAAAAAAGTAAGAAAACAATGCAAGTGAATAAATAAAGTCTCAAGTTCCAGGAGTGAAACAACAACTTACATAAGTTACATTTCAAGTACTTCTTAAGAGGCTCAGATGTTACTCGATGAATTAACTTCATTGCGGTTGACATAGCTCATTATGACGAGTCGGCAAATATCTTAATTATGTGAAACTAATTAATTAATTCTTAATTTTGTTGGAAAAATTGAATAAATGAATGAATGAATGAACTATTCCAAGTAGCTTACAAACTAGTTTTAACCAGGCCCTTTCCAGTTAAGAGTTGTTTCTCTCTCGAGGAATATATCCTTGTAATTGAAATACGTTGGTAAACCATGTAAACGGTCTGTTATAGCAAAAAAAAACAACATTGATAACGTTTAAAAATATATGTCATTAATGTCGTGTCATGGATCTATATACACTATTTATTATCACCTGGTTGGATTGAATGATGTAGTACAGGTAGTATAATAGTGTGTGTGGTTTTTTTTCCAAATTTCAATATATTTGTGCAAAGGTTGTTTTGTATCACCAAAATGCTTGCAAACAAACACTGAACAATGCATTGAAGTTCACAATCATGGATCCCATGTTCATAAAATAAGGCCTGCATTTATTATTCGTTGCAATACCTCTTGTGCAAATAAACTGATTTGAAGCTGAAAGTAGTGCAGAGAGCTGAGAGAAGCAAGTTTCGCGGTTTTTATGCCAAACCCTCCACACTCGATCACCATGATGGTTTATTTCCAATTCGTCTTACATGTCTAATGCCATTTAGTCCAATTGCCAACTCGTCTACCATAATTTTGTCTATCATCAGTTCGTCTACTCACAATATTGTCTACTTTCATCTCGTCTAATGCCATTCCCTCTAATAACCAGTTGGTCCAATAGCCATTTAGTCCATTTATTAATTGGTCTAATTAAACTAAAGTGTTAATTGTACAAACTGAATTAAAAGGAAATGGGTATTAGACCAACTGGTTATTAGACGAAATGGTAAAAGACGAATTGGTGATTAGGCGAAGTGATGATTGAACCAAATGGTTTTTAGACGAAATGTTGATAGGCGGAATGGCATTAGACTAAATGAGGGTAGACCATGTGGTGAGTGGACGAGTTGACGGTGGACGAATTTGCAATTTACTACACGATCACCGGGCTCAGTCTCTTTACAATGACGTCATAAGAAAAGTGAATCCGGACATAACGTACCTTGAAATAACAATGACAAGTGGAATTACTAACACGGGTATTTTAAGTACAATTTTTTTATTAATTATGATCGTTTGCACATCTGTTCTTTGGACGAATCCAGGATGAATCTGTACAACATGTACGAGGAAGTATAAACATGAAATGAAAACCATACGACATTGCAAAAATATTTGCTGATACTGATCTCGAAGACCAACCCAAATTTTTCTATGTTATATTGGTTCTCTCTCTCTCTCTCTCTCAATCATTCTTTTCCTTTTTAGAACCCAACCCCTATGTGAAACAAAATTCCAAGATCATTTTTAATTTATGATTTTGCCTATTCGTGTTCAGATCAAAATTTAAAACCGGGGCCCATTACAAAAAGTTTCGATTACACTGTTAAAACTGTGGTGTTAAAACTGACATCAATTGGTGTTAATAGAGGACGACACCCTGAGGTGTTAAAATAACACCCTAGAGGTTGAACATAACACCAAAGTGTGTAAATGTACCAACCATAGGTTTTGTAATAACACCTATAGGTTTAAAACTAACACCACCAATTTAACACCGGTGTAAAATAACTGGTGTGGTCCTCTTTTACAATTTTTACACACGCTAAATCTCCTTAACCCCGTACTATAGGTGGGCCACCTATAGTACGGGGTTAAGCTTAGCCCACTTTCTTTTTACACAGCATATTTGCAAAGTGGGCTAACCTCACCTTTAGTACGGGATTATTTGGCCTTGCAAAAAAGCAGGGTTGTCCCAGTAATTGCGGTGCTAAGAGCGATAGTACGGGGTTAAGATCGCTAGTGTAAAACGAAAGTGGGCTAAGCTTATAACCCCATACTATAGGTGGGGCTAAATGGCAATTTAGCCCCACCTATAGTACGGGGTTAAGGAAATTTAATTTAAATTGTGTAAAAAGGGTATGAGTGAAGTACTTGTACTACGAATGATCGACAAAAACCACTAGTCCGGGGTTAGCGAGCGAGTTTCGTATGTGAAAAGAAAGCATTCCTTATCCGGGGTTAGCAATAACAATTCGGGGTTCGCGATAGTCCGGGGCTAAGAAAATTCTGCGTAAAAGGGTATATGAACACCGGTTAACACCACAGTTTTTGCTGTGTACAACACACCATAATAGTGAGTTTTCGATCCCAAGAAGCACGACGAATTCAAGCACACCGTAAACATATTCAAAATGCCCGTCAAATGACAATGAACAGCTAGAAGGTTTTTGGTCGAAAAATATGTGAATCGGAACAGCAGTTTCGTCCTATATTAGTTTCGGAGCAGACGAAAAATTGCAAATATGTCGTTCGTCCAGAGCCGAGGACGGGGGAGCGTTTCATGAAAGGACTTGTCAGACGTTTCATCCGACAAGTCCCATTTTATCCGACAGTTACTATAGTAACAGTGCCTCTCAGCCAATCAGAATCAAGGAAAGATGTCAGATCTGACAACTTGTCGGACAAAAATGTTGATGAAACGGTCCCCAGAACTGCTGTTTTGATTCACAACTTCTTCGACAAAGACTTCTTGGTTGCTCTTTGCCATGGGCGGAATTTGGCAGTACATTTCTTAAAAGCGTTCTGAATCTCGATACGAAAACTCATTTTGTCGCATAAACTTTGTTACCAACTTAAGTGCTCTACAATTTATTTTATTTAGATTGCCTTTATCGTTTATGTAATGTAAATTTAGAAAAGTCAATAGTTGAGCAAGAAGGCCCCTTCAATGATTTCTTTTCTGCATTTCTATTTGAAATTGTACTTTCACTTGCCAGGATCATGGGTACATTAGCTGATGCTTTGTTTAGTAGTTGTGTTTATTATTAATTTATTATTCACTTCAAGTTCATACATACATAGTATGGAAAATATTATAGAAAATAATATAAGAAAATGATTGCATCTGAGTATACACAAAGTCAAATAACATTATAGAAAATGACATTTTCGATGACCTTGTAGCGGAGCAATTAGAAAAGATAACATAACATTTAAAAATCAGCTAAGCAAGCGGGTCAAATTAACTGAATGATAGAATTTATTATGTATCTTCTCGGTCGAACCTCCCCCCCTCTACTCTAAAGCTAAACAAAGTATTACATTGACAACAGCAAAAAAAGCATGAGAATAGATAGAAAAAACAAAAACACCCATACACAAAAAAAGTAAAAGAAAGAGAGGGGGGAAAAAAACGAACCAACAAACAAACGAGATTAGTGTAACGATTTTACGTTTTCGTTTCACATACCAGAGTTCATTTCTGATTTTTAACTCTTGTCCAAAAGCTTGTTAAAACAGACAAGATAAGAAGGAATTAAGAAATTACTTCTTCATAGATACTCACTGAATCTAATGAAAATATATTCTTTTTCTTTTTTAACTGAAACACAAGGCTTTTTGAAAAAGAAAAAAAAAACACGAAAAATACACTGTGAGGATCATGCGTTTCTTTCCCTCCTCAACCCAAGTCTGCAGGCACAGACCCTTATTGGAACTTTGATCAACAAGTGTGCCTCCACGCGAAGACTAGCACATACAAAACTTGCTGTTCCAATACTGAGCGAGAGAGCCTTCAGTACACAAGGCAAGAGTACATTCAGACCCTTGTTTCGAGTGAAGGGTTTGCCCAGCAGACTACCTCAGCCCCCCCCCCTTTCACTCTGCGCCCGCACTCTTATACACTAAGATGGTATTGTTAACTATAATTTCTTATTGTTTTCCGAGGTTGCCACAAAGTCAAGCTAAGCACCCCTGCAACCTTTTTGAAATATTTTGTTACAGCAAATACAACCTTGTTCACATTTTTTTATTATTGTATTTTCTTTGTTATTGAGTATAATCTATGAAAAGTTGTAGAAACAATAAATGAAACAAAATATTCAGAAAGCATATCATGTGCAAAACAAAATATAATATAAGATTATTTTCATACATAAATTTGGGAAGTAAAATTGTCATGGTCCTTTAATTATTACCTGACATAGATAAATCATATCTTCTAATCTATATATACTGTATTTGTATAAAATATGTAAATACATGTGAATTACTGGCAAGACTGGAGCATACATTTTTCTAATTCCTTGCTTCAAATGATATCTTATATTACGGAATTTATGGCATGCAGGCCATAAGACTTTAATCATAATTTGCCTTGGATAATTATAATGGAATTGCAAAAAACAAACCCTTAGAGACACAAAATCTTTTAATTGGCATTTGTTCTGAATTCATCCGCTACAGAAAATCACGTGTATATCACAACAAGACAGAAAAATACAATTCGATAACTCCCTCTTAAAGGACAAGTCCACCCCCAACACAAAGTTGTTTTGAATTTAAAAAAATCACACAAGCATAACGCTAGATATTTCATCAAAATCGGAGGTAGAATAAGAAAGTCATGACGGATTTTTTTATTTCGCTTAATTTCACACAACAGTTATATGCAAATAATGACTGCCGGTATCCCCCACTCGCTATTTCTTTTGTATGAAGGCCTATATGACAGAGGTGTGATAATTAAATGCGTAACAAACCGATGGATACATTTGTGTCAGTCAGGTCAAAAACTTGAAAGCGTCATTCTTTGGTAGCCACAATGGTCATGTGTTCACTTCTACCCATGTCACCATAGAAGACATTGCCACTTCTCTTAGGTGTGACGTCACGCATATGCTTATATACGTCATCGATGAATTCATCGTGGTGTTCCGCAGGGATGTACTTTATCGGGTAAAATAGGCAACGCAATTGTTCTGTGTGTATTGCAAATATAAATGGTGAGAAATAGAATTCAATTAGGAGACAATTCAAATAACCATATTCAGCTTACATCGATTCAACCATTGTAGAACAATTATAAAGACAAAAAAAATGCAGTCTTCCTGCGAGATCGAGGATTACGTTTGTCGACATATAAATAGTTTTTTCTGCTTATCCTAATCTTATAAACATTTCTTTCAGTTACACATGATGCCGACCGAGGTGCATGGTTGACTTATACGTGGTTAAAATGACCCCGGTGTATATTCCAGATTACATTTAAGTACAGGCTAAGGTACGGAGCAAATGTCGTATCATCTAGGTTAAACTGTGGAATGACCCCCCCCCCAAAAAAAAAAAAAAAAACTAAAGTGGACATGATATCCAGCATGGCCTTTGAATCTGCTCATGTCCGTAAGCAGAATTTTTTTCGGGAGGGGGGGCAGGACTCGTTATTTTTTTTCGAAGAAACTCAAAAGCGAGAGAGCAAAGTGACGGAGCTTGTCATTTTCCAAAATGAAGTTGAAGGATTTCTTGCACACTTTTGATGATATTTCTTTACAATTATCAGTAAAAAAAGTATAATAAAATAAGTGTTCAAAATTTCTAGAGGGCAAGTGCCCTGCCCCCCCCCCTTCCTCGCTGCGTACGGCCACAACATGCACAATGCAAACCACTTTCTGAACTTACTTTTGACATCACTTTCCTTCCATTCAACCCAAGGGGATTGCTTCACCTCTGAACGTCTAATGACGAAACCCACTGATCTCATAAGGTCTAGAAAGCTCTCAGTGCTTTTTATTGGAAATACCTCGTAGTTGCACTCCTTGATAATGTTTCGTGTGACAAAAAAAGAAAAACAAATTCTTACAATGCAATTTTAAAGTGGGTCATCCATTATAATTGTGTTTGATTCCGCAGGATCATATTCTCCGTTAATACTGTAGGAAGTTAAATCATTGGCGTACAGCCGAATGTATAATTGCGATTCCGATTCTTATTAAAGAATTTATCATCGAAGTGGAAGTCCGTTTATTGTGGCCACAATGATAATAATTTTTTTCTACACGGTCAATTGGGAACTAATTCATGCAGATTCTCATTTATAAAGAAGTACTGAACAAAAAAAAATACACAGTTGCAATACAGACTTTGATGGCGATGTGTGATGCCGGCAGTTATAGAAATACTAAAAAGTGATTTGTGTTGAAAATCGATAATTGGTAATATATCCTATTTAATTTGATTATAAAAGATGGATATCATTATGGTCACATTGTGTCTTAAAATTAATTTTAGAATAAAGAGTGTTAGATTAGACCAATGGATAGGTCTGTTAGACGAAATGGGTATAGTCTAAGTGGAAATTGGACAAATAAACTAAATGGCATTTAGAATAAATGGTTAGTAGACGAACTGGTGTTAGTCAAGTAGAATTAGACCGACTATGTGGGATGAGGCGAAAAGGACTAGACGAAGCAGACGTAGACCAACTATTGGCAATTTACCTACTGATCATATATCGCATGTTACCATTGGCGGCGGAAGCCAAAAAATTTAGGGGGTGTCCACCTGAAAGTTTGGGATGGACACAGGTAAAAAAAATTGAAAAGCGCCCCCAAAAAAGGTTATCAACCTAAATTTTAGTAGTTGCTAACCGAAAATTTTTGACAAGCCAAAAAAAAAAAAAAAAAAAAAAAATTAGGGGGGGGGACAACACATGTTTCAGGAGGGGTCCACGTGAATTTAAGGGGGGGGGGACGCATAAAAAAAATTGACAAGCAAAAAAAAAAAAAAAAAAAAAGGTTATCAAAAAGGTTACCATCTAAAATTTAGGGGGGGGGACACGTCCCCCCCGCTCCGCCGCCTATGCATGTTACACCGAAGGTTAAATCTAAACAGGTGCTATTTCCAGCGAAAAGGTTATAATTTTCACACTGTATATAGGACGGGATTCTCATTAAAATACCTGTAGATATTGTCCCCATTGTGCATGCTTTCGAATCCAAGCATCGCAAGTTTCACCGTAGGATCTATGTTGTGTTAAGAGTTGAGACCGTGTAACGAAGCCAAGGAGGAATAGACCACCAGGTTTAAGACACTGGAAGACATTCCTCAATACATTCTCCTTGTCGAAGCACCAATGAAGAGCTGTCATACTCAGGATCTTGTTAAAACTTCCCCGCCAGTCGGTAAGGAGAGGACCGAACGTCTGCGCATCTTCTTGAAAGAAGTGAATGTTGGGCCCCGAGTTTTCCATCTTTGCGTATTCTATCATGCCAGGAGAAATGTCTAAACCTGCGAGAAACCATTATCCAGAAAGTTTTTTAAGGGCCATCGACTTGACGAGATGGTTATATAGATATTTTATCTTCCAATGTCCACATATTAACGTTACTACGTCGACTTGGCGAGCTACACTATATCGTAAAGTTGACTTATAAAAAGTTATATGTCGACTTGGCGACTTAGTGAGATACAGTTTATCTCGCCAAGTCGGCCCCAAAAGTTGTATGTCCACATGGATGCTATAGACACTTATAGGTGTTAAAATAATACTGGCAATTTAACTTATATGTACACCGGTTAACACTACAGTTTTTGTTGTGCACTACGTATCTCAATAGAACTTTTTAAAAGTCAACTTGGCGAGAAAGTGTATATCTCGCCAAGTCGATGGTACGTACTTCAATGCTTACGTACAAAAGTATCCCAATGGTGAACACGTTAATCACCTAACAGGGTCATTTTTTAAGATGGGGCAAAATCCTCATGTTAGTTATTTAAGAAAAATGAAACTATTAATGTGTAAAAAAAAACGACATCAAAGGAGAGAAACACATAAATCATTATAAAAAAAAGTAATAAATATAAACCTAAGGTAAGATAGGGCGTCTACGGAAGCTCAAAAGCTTCCGTAGACGTCACATTTCGGTTATTGGCCATGCTTTACTCAGGCGTGGGGGGGGGGCTACTTGTCCTGAGACGCACAAGTTGCAACCTGAAATTGGCCTACCCCTGTTTTGGGTCAGTACTGTAACACGAATGAAAGAATTAAGTCCTTGCTACCATGTTCATTTATTGTTAATAATTATTGTGTAAAATATGCTGCACTACACATCGGCCTGATTTCTGAACTCAGTTTTATCTGGTCAAAATTTGCGGTTATAACAAATTATTTTGACACAAGTCTTTAATAATACAGATTCTATTAATCAGCTCATCTGACATCCCTATCATAACGATTCGGTGTAAAAATGGCAGAGCAGTGGCATACCTAGGATTTTCCACGGGGGGGGGGGCAAAACCGTCCGCCAAAAAAATTGACAAGCAAAAAAAAAGTATATAACGCGTGGAGGGTATGTGCCGCGGAGAGGACCCCCATTTTTACACTCAAAATTCCGTTCCAGGCATAGCATTTTTGTCTTATTGAGAAAAAGAACAAAGAAAACCGCTCCAAAGCATAGCATTTTCTTCTCATCGAGAAAAATGAAGAAAGAAATCCAATACAAAGCATCGCATATTTTCGTTACGCCGTTTTTATCCGCTGCAATGAGCCAATGAGCTGCATTTTTTGGTGAAAAGCGGCCGCAGAGCGCTTTATGACAATCACCTATGCCCGTTCCATGCACAGGAGTGCATACGCACTCACACGCAGGCGACCCGTTCCAAGGACCCCCGTTTTCACAAACATTTGGAGTTCCGAAGCCCGTTCCGAGGACCCTCCTTTTTTACGATACGCCCGCTCCAAAGCTCCGTTGTTTTGTCTCAGCCGCGGCACATACCTACCACTTTTTGGGTCGAGTATCCCCCCCCCGGGTACATAGATCAAATAAGAAATTCATGTCACGATTAGCATAAAGGTATACATCATAATCACTGTGTCTTCATCGGCCTAACAATGCTATTGACGAATTCAGTGAGATGTACCGTGATTTTTTTTAAGAAATGAAAAGGACAGATATTTTTTCATTCATATCAGAAGCAAAATGATTCCGCACTGTTCTCATTCATCTTTTCATAACATTCCTTTTTGTATGGCTGGATCTTTTGATCTTATAAGCTTTGCCAAGTTTACCGATAAAAAGAGGAAGAGTAGACACGAGAGAGGTGGAGAGACAGAGAGGGTTTTGGAGTGGGGAAAAACAGAGAACATAGAGGGGAAAGCTTAGACGGTGAAATTGTCACGAACGATTGTGGTTAAATATTTTGTCGTTATTCTGTATGTCGTCTGTTGTTCTTTTTAAATATTTGAATGAGAACTAATAAACATGAATTCCCAGGTTCGGCACTGAATTTGTAACTTATGAAAATCAATAATAATCTTGATTTGCCTGGTAAACCAGTTTGGGGTCGATCGATGGTCTGGTTCAGATTCTTTGAATGGAATTAATACCTTGTACCTTGACCACTGCTTCCAATATGATATTGATTATAAACGCCTTGATGATCATAACCCTTGGAAGCGGGAATGATGTTGGGTATTTTGTACACCATAAGCAGCACCCCCTGGAAATTAGGTTGGTACACTGTAAAAACTGCGGTGTTAAAACTGACACCAATTGGTGTTAATAGAGGACCACACCCTGAGGTGTTAAAATTACACCCTAGAAATTAAACATAACACTAAAGAGTGTAAATGTAACAACAAAAGGTGTTGTAATAACACCTATATGTGTAAAACTAACACCACCAATTTAACACCGGTATAAAATAACTGGTGCGGTCCTCAATGTACACCGGATACCTCGTAAACCCCTTTTCCGTTCGTCACTACAATTAGTGCTGATCGACTATCGTTGCCAAAGTTTTGGTCGTCTTTGTAGCAGTCGTATTTACTCACCAGTAACTGAGTTTACTCGAGGGGACAGCATTTTACACAATCTCCCAGAACCGCATCCAACATCGAGCACGTCGTCGTTTTCATCGAAATCGATCCACTTCATATCTTCGTCACGAATCCGATTCTGGACGTAAACCGAGCTAATGGCATCGTAATATCTTGCCATGTCCACCGTATCTGTATTCATTTTTCTTTTGCTCTGTTTTAGAAATAAACCACTTTTGAAAATTAAAAAATAAATGTATGAACATGAAAATCACGACATTATCTCATCAGGCGATCGTTCATGGAGGCTCACTACACATCACAACACATCACTACCGTTACCCTATGCTACACCTACATGGGTAGCGAAGGGTAGCTTTAGTGGATTGTAGTCCTGTTGTGGGGCCTATACACGAACGATCCCCTGAAGTAGATCCCGGAGCCCGTGACAAAAAGTTTAGCAAATCGTTGTTCATTTGAAACAGCAATTCTGATTGGTTCCTTTAGGCAGTACTGAGCAAAATGCGCAAGCAACGATGACCTCGATAGGTTTAGCGATTATAATAGCTAACCTTGTGTTACGTCGGGGCCCAGTGACGCCAAGTTTTCGATAAAACGCATATTTGAAATCACAAATTCTCATTGGTTCCCGGTCATTCTTCACAAAACGTGCCTCTACAAGAATGATCTTGATCAGCCAATGAAAGTTTGTGGATTTATTGCTATTTAGAAATTTTAACCATCACTTCAAACGCCTTCTGTAACGCAGAGAATCTTTTTCAAACACCCTTAACACCAAAGCAGTCTTTGTCGAAAGAATCAAAACTGCACTGTCGTCCTGGACTCTGCACAAACGACATAATTATATTTGTAATTTTTTGCCCGGTCCAAATCTTAAGACGATGTGCTGTCCTTGGCCATCAACTTTCCAGAATGACCTCTAATCGGTCCATTGTGAATTTGTCGGGCATTCTGATCGTTGCAGAAAGCGTCTACGAAATGGATGCTAAAATACGCTACTTTGGTAGTACTCCATATCGCAACAGTTTGGGGGTATTTATGATCTCATTCTACGGTGTCATAATATTTGCTCCTGCGACAGTTATTAAGGTCTTAATATCTTCATATGGGTTAGAGTTATAGGCTTGTACAGAGCTTTTGGTTCAGAATAATGTAAAGATAATGATTAGAATTTATTTAATTTTGGAAGTTGGGTTTTATGTTTGGCTTATATGGGCAGATTTTCCATCAGATCAATTGTCGCCGGATCAAATGTCATGGAACTCATAGATCTTTACATACATGACAAAGATGTCATGCAGGGAGAATCGCCGTATTGTATAGGAGAACGGATTTTTAAAAGTTTTTTTTGTTCAGGGGGGGGGGGGCTGACCATTATCGCAATCAGATGGTAGTATATACTTTTTGTACATATTTATTGAACAATAATGGTGAGGGTACTGTAAATATGTGATGTGGATAAAATTTACTGGCTCTACTTTCGGGGATTACCATAATGTTAATGACCTCGTCTAAAAACTAGGTCCGATCTGAATCTATTGCCGGTAATATATTTCCTTTTCCCCTTTTGAGTCAATGCCAGTCATTTAAAGGACAAGTCCACCCCTATCAAAAACTTGATTTGAATAAAAAGAAAAAAATTCAACAAGCATAACACTGAAAATTTCATCAAAATCGGATGTAAAATAAAAAAGTTATGACATTTTAAAGTTTCGCTTCATTTCACAAAAACAGTTATATGAACGAGCCAGCTAGATCCAAATGAGAGAGTCGATGATGTCATTCACTCACTATTTCTTTTGTTTTTTATTGTTTGAAATATGAAATATTTTGATTTTCTCGACATTGTCATGTGAAATTAAGTTTCATTCCTCCCTGAACATGTGGAATTCCATTATTTTAACATTTTGTGCTTCAGGCAAGGAGGTCTTAATCGTCAAACGTAAAAATTGAAGTATTGTATAATTCAAACAATAAAAAAAAAAAAATAGTGAGTGAGTGACATCATCAACTCTCTCATTTGGATGTAACTGACTCGTTCATATAACTATTTTGTTAAAAATAAGCGAAACTTTGAAATGTCATAACTTTCTTATTTTACATCCGATTTTGATGAAATCTTCAGCATTGTGCTTGTCTGATTTTTCTCTATTGATTCAAATCAACATTTTTTGAGGTGGACTTGACCTTAAACAATACTCAAGTTTCGTCTTACATTCTGATTTTCCAGAACTATATACACTGACGGTCAATTTTCTTTTCAGCTATTACTTTTTTATTTTGTTATTTATTTATTTCTATTTTTTTTATTTGATTTATTGTTTTCTTCTGCATCCATAACATTCGTATAATACATTTTCCATAACATAATAAACATAATATGTTAGCATTTTAGGCATGAATCATAAATGAGGTGTACTAAAAAAAAATTCCAGACAAAAATAATTAACTACCAAATTATCATATGATATTCACAATTTGCAGGAGAAGGATTGTCATCATAAGCAGATTGCTTGAAAAAAAATTGGGGGGGGGGGATTTATGTAAATTTATAAACTACAATCCTTCCTGATATTATTAATAGCTTTTTGATACATGTACTTAGATTTAGTTATTAGTCATGAGAAGCATTGAAAAGCATGGAGTGTGGTATTGTGAATAAAAGAGAAAGAAATGCAGATAATTAATTTTGATCGGGTATGGCTGCGATATACATTTTCATGTTAAATCGCAAATACCAAGCAATAAAACACACTTTTAACAATGCCCTCTACATCATTATCATTTCAAGACACACACATTCGTAGCAATGTGATAATGATTTTAAAAAATCTACATCCACTTTCAAGCAGTACAGTAATGAGTACAAAAATATTTGAGGAAGCTAGAGATGGCGTAATGAGAATTTTTTTAAAGCTGTCGGAGAGTGAAGCGAGCGAGCAAAAAAATGAACTTTTTAAAACGAAAATCTAATTTCATGATAGAGTTTGACATAATTTTCTTACAATGACATATTTCACCCCTTTTCCTTTCTTTTTATTTCCCTTTTTCTTGGTCCTGAAAGTGTTGGGGGGGGGTTATGGCCCATTATCCCCAACTGTACCCCCAATTCTTTCAGGGAATGTAACAAAAGCTTTACATTACTTGTGTAAATGACCCTTTTTATTTCCAATCAAAATAAGGGAAAGCATTATTACCATATTTTTTCAGCAGTGGGGGTTTCGAACTTGCCTAACACGGAAGGTTTACAATAATTAATCGCGATGTAAAAATGGTAACTCAAAATCACTGTTGCACACGCATTGTTCAAAATACCAGAACCAATGAGAGTTGTTAGTACATATTTGTAATCATCCCAAAATATTGTGATGTATTGCTCATGTCTTCGCATTCCGTGTTATCATGATCGCATCGAACATTATTATTAACACCTCATTATTAAAGAATAACAATTACCGAAACTGCATTCAGCATTCCAACAATTTGACCAAGGTATGAATAATGTTGACCAAAGCTAGTGTACAAATGAATACAAGATTGTGATCGTCAGTAGAGATCTTTTTACAGTCACGAACATATTTACTCCATTATTTCATGACAAATGTCCTCTGAGCCGATTACCTGGAGCCATTTCATTAGCTTGTGACGGATTTCTGGTTGAGTTTGGTGGGTTTGTGAAACAGGATCCTGAAAGGAAGGATATCGCGCAAACTAAATAGAAAGTGCGCCAAGGCCTTGGGAACAATTTTTAGATATGTCGTTGGGAGGGAGGGGGATATCATGCCTCAATATTTTTGTTTAGATTGAAAAATATGAAATGCAATAATGGCAAAAAAAAAACAGATTTGGTCGATTTCTAACAGGAATGTAGATTTTGTAAAACGTATTATACTGTATAATGGACTGAATCTAGCAATTACATACCATGTACATGTATATTGATGCAATTTGCAATCTGAAATAACAAAGAGTACCCCTTTACTTAAACATGCAATCACATTTACCGGGTTCTTCCGCTTTAACTTAGGTGCGGAGGCGGATTCTTTAGAGCGGCCCGGCGGGGAAGGGGGGGGGAGCACTCAGTATAATAAGGCATAGTGGGTATGTGCCGCGGAGGGGACCCCCATTTTTACACTCAAATTTCCGTTCCAAGGCATAGCAGTTTTGTCTTAAGGCATGGTCACACCGCCCGAGCGTTGTTGGAGCGGTCGTGGAGCGGAGAGAAAAAATCATCACTGCTCGCTACCGTTCACCATTTTCGATTTCGATGGGGGGGGGGGGGTTTCGATTCTTGTTATCGATTTTTTCCCCAATTTTGAGAGCGAAATTCGACCCTCTCTCCCTACCGCTCCACGACCGCTCCAACAACGCTCGGGCGGTGTGACCAGGCCTTTAAGGCCGAGCTAGCTGCTTGCAGGTATGCCCGTTTCATAGGGATGAAAACGCCATCACACGCAGGCGACTCGTTCCAAGGACCCCCGTTTTCACAAACATTTGTCGTTCCGAAGCCCGTTCCGAGGACCCTCCTTTTTACAATAAGCCCGCTCCAAGGCCCTCGTTTTTTGTCTCGCCCGCGGCACATACCCACTACTTTTTTGATCGAGTGCCCCCCCCTGGGAGAGCGGCTAAGCATGGGCCGTCCCACCCCCTTTTGGCGGTGCAAAAAAGGGGGGAAGAAACGAAGAGGAAAAAAAGGATAAGATAAGGGAATGAGAAGATGAAAAGAAAGCAAAGGGGAACGAAAAGAAGTAAAACAAATAAAAGGAGCAAGCAAGTGAAGAAAGGGAGGATGGGAAGAGTTGGCAAGTAACAAAATTGTCAGTTTACTATATCAAATAGAAAATTCCTTTCGCGCTTTGCGCTCGCATTTTGAAGGGGATACTAATATGGCACTTAATTTTCTTTCAGGCCAGTGGAGAAGAGATATTTTAGTCTTTGCTTCTTGATATCTATCTATCTCTATCTATCTATCTCTTTCTCCCTATCTTCCTACCCTCTGTTCTTTGCCTCTATTTAATGGGCACTCAAGACTTTCCATAATTATGGACATCATGCCGCTGAAGCACATGACGACAGTCGTCAAATGTATTATTTCTCATTATAAGAAACCATATCCATCCAATTAATTAACGAATGAAACCATTTTAAGTAGACGTTTACCTCTCATAATTGAATTTCTAAAAATTTCAGTGACGAATTAAAAACATAATTATCGAAAACGAAATCAATAATTTACTTACTGGTTGCAAACCTTTATTCATCATCCATGAAAGCGTGTTCTCGAAAAATGGGCAAATTGGGCCTCACCCTAATAGCGCATTCTCACTGCCCGGTACGAACGTTTGGCCTTTCGTAGCTGATAGCGAAAACTTTTGAGCCGTCCAAAATTGATTGTTGCAATCAAAACGATTTGCCACGATTGATCTCAAGATCTGATGAGATCTGAAACGATTACATACAATTACTTCTCGGTTTAGGTCATGGGATGGGTGAGGTGCCGTCGGCGAGTGGTTTAAGGCGCCCTTAAACGTTATGAAATCTGGGGTTCGATTCCAGGCAAGGCCCTTCACCGAGGCATTTTTAATCTATACGCTCTTTTATCTTGTTTCAAATAGATGGCAGGTGTTTAAGTAAAATCGTGGTGCGGATCGTCACAGTGGGAACTTAGTACAAAATGATGTATGCTACAGTCACGAACGAAATGGACTCCTCCCATTTTGAAATAACATGATAGAACTGGTCAGTCGATCTGGAGTCGGTTTCATAAAACTTGTTATGATAACATATATACCATAACATTTAATGCTACTGAAATCCTCCAATCTGATTGGATGTAAATTTATTATAAAAGTAGGTCACTTTAATCATAAGGAGTCTATATGGAATGGGAGTTAGAATTCAGTTTCGCTGGTGCAAAGGTACCATTGCATTGGTCCGTCTGACCTGCAGGCCGTTTCATAGAGCTGTTCGTAAGTTAAGAGCGACTTAAAGAACGACTGGTGAACCTTTCTTAAGCACTAAACCTTCGCCAATGGTGTAAACCCTTTTCCGAAAGAAAGGATGACCAGTCGTTCTTAAAGTCGCTCTTATCTTACGAGCAGCTTTATGAAACACCCACCTGATAAAAGAAATACATCATTGGTCATGTTTAGTCTACAGGCACTGACCCTGATCGAAACTTTGATCAACAAGTGGGTCTCCACGCAAAGACTAGCGCACAGAAAACTTGCTGCTTCAATTCAGGCCTTCATTACACATATAGGCTGCACATTCAGACCCGTAACTCGAGTGAATGGTTTGCACAGCAGACTAGGTCATGTTAGTGGAGACGCGCGGGTTAGCGAAACTTGAGACTCGAAGGGAGTACATGTCCCTGTTCTCACTATACTTTCTACAACTTACTATTTTATTGGAATACGGTTCAGGAAACCAGTTTGGATGATTGCTTCCAAGACCGCTTCGACCGTTCTCATGACGCGCTAAACTAGTTTCCTGTAACAGAGTTTTAGGACGGCAATGAGAACGGGGTCTATGTCACAATAATGACGTCATGCCTAGAGGAAGTTAGTAAGACGTCAAGAAAAAATATCTGACCTAAGGGTAATGTTTGTCTCTATATGTATATCGTTTTTTCCTGTGTCTTGTATGTGAGGCGGATCAGTGAGAAAGTGTTCACAAAGGCGTCGATTCATATGGGTCCCGTAAAACAAGGGTTAGAGAATAATCGTGCACTTTATTTTTACAATTAAGTTTTTAAGTGTAATCAATGCAATCAACAACAACAACAAAAATGTTTACGATGATTGCTAGGCATTGTGTTACGGGCCCCTGGACAAGATAGGGGAAAATAAGTGACGACACTGGAATAGCGCCTCATCTTATTATATTTTATGTGAATGTGCTTCCAGAGGCCAGGCAGTATCGTAGGTGACCTTGTGGAAGATATCCGAACGGATGATTTACATGCATTTTTTTCCTCTTTCGTAATGATGATGTTATAGGCATAGATTAATTGTATTTAATTTCCTCATAATGGATTATGATACAGAGCTTTTCGATACTTTTTTTTAATAACAACCATGCTAACTTGAAGAGGAAGGAATTAATGAGAAAATGTGTATATAAGGAAGTTATCAAGTAGAGACCTTGAAAGTGTTTTTATGACGGGAAAGTGAGAAGAAATACGTGATATTGTGGAACACGTGATAGGGTCGATGGATATATTCTTACATATCTCAAAATCATATCAAGTATTATGCGGTTTTTCATGCACATACTAGCTGAAGGGTGGAATATTGATATGAAATCTACCTTCCCGCGTTCTTCCAGACGATTTATTTTAATCAATATGACAGTGTATTGACCAGCTTTCGATAGAAAAGGGGAAAGCCTTTGAATATTTTCACCATGCTCATACTGATATGACTGGATTGAATTTCGTCTTTCTAAACACCATAATATTTGTGATGGATATGAATGAAATAACAATCGTATTTCGACCGGGATGCAGATCGTACACAAAGCATTCAGTACTGCCAACGGGTGGTTATCAAATTAATTTGAGAAGTGCAATTACAATTTTGTCAGTGAATGTATTTCTGCGTCACGAACATCATGCAGATACAGAGAGTCAATTTCATTAACTTGCAAGGTGAATATCTGGATTCGGATGCCACTTCAAAATGAATAGGGCAAGGCGGTTCACAAAATTATAGCCAAATTTCATTATCCAAATTTGGAGTTCTGTCTGGTTGTGACGGATTGCAACGCCTGATGAACTTGAGATACTGCTGTTTTCATCGCTGACTCAAATATATATATCTAAACGTGTCTATACATATCCGACGGAACCTAACCTTGCCTCACCAGGCACTCAGCCAAAATCTTGCGGCAAGCGCCCGGTTGGTTGTTAAGGAAACAACGAGGCCTGCGGGGATAGTGGGTACATTCCTACATTACATGGTGTGGATACAGTGCATTCCTCAAGACATAACTCTGTTCGGATTTTGCTCGGATGTTATTGAGATATTTCCAGAATCACTGTGAACTGATATTTATTTTTGATAGGTCATTTGTCCTAGCTAGCATGAAACCACTCGGGAAAGATTGAGCTTCATGAAATTGTTTCGTCACAATTTGGGTCACTTTTGCTTGTTTTGTCATCACTTCACTGTTGTTTCTATAGCAACTTGGTATACTCTGAACTTAACTTCTTAATAACGATGCTTTGTTTTCGTGCTATTGGGCAGATGATCGATTTCAACAGATTTGAACGGTTTCCAATGATGTCCCCTTCTGACTAAAATTAAATAGTTGAAAATGTTTGAACTTGTTCTTCTAACGTTCTCGCCTTTTTGCTATTCATATTCCCATTGAATTCGGTAGGCCTGTACCCTTCGCGCCACATTTTAGCAGGAAGTGCATCTTAGACAATTTGATAATCTGTATACACCGTATTGACTGACACGACACAGTGTGATTTCAAATGGTAGCTGCGCGATAAGTGATAGCTTCCTGACGGTCATGATTACTGACATACACTGATATTGAGCATGACAGATCACACAAGGTAAGATACCTGTATGTTTAACTAGAGCGATCCAGTGTGGTTGTAACGGAATATATTTTACCTTGAGAAAACACGGATATGAACCACCCATCAGAAAGTTATTTTAGTCAGTTTTGTGAACTTGAGGTGCAAGGTCAACAGTGGTAGAAGATCACCAGAACGGTGCAGGATCATAATAGAGAAACGGAATACACAGGAAACGTCAGCTGCAGGTTTAATTATCTCCTTAAATTGTGTCTGCCTGTTTTTGTGAACTAAGAAACTGTACAGATTCTTTGCTCATCGTGTGCATGTTTGACTCAATTCGGGAGATTTTGAAAAGCATGCACTGTGAACTTGAATAAAAATACTGAAAAACTCACTAACGAATTGGATGAAGTGGAGGACTTGAATAAGACCATTCTTGTGCACTTATCTCATTAAATTGTGTCTACCTGTGATGTAAGCTTGATGATACAGTCAAATTGGAAAACCACATAGACCATGACGATTGTCAAATACTTCTTGATATGCACAAACCATTGTAACTAGAATGAAAAACACCGAAAACTCAATAAAGAAGTGCATGAAGTGGAGAAAACAGCTTCGTTCTAGATAAATTATTTCAATTAAAGTTTGAATTAAAGTTTATCAGTTTCGCAACAGTAAGGTCAGCAGTTCGTGTTTTCACCAGAGGATTGAGTCAACGAATGACCTGAAAGTTGAAATTGTGTATTCTTCGATCTATCGGACGCCTTCCTATAAGAATGTGTACAAGAAGTGAATTTAATGCCTTTCCGACCTCATGAGTCATTGAACTGCCATTTGTTCCTTATGAAGGGTGAAGTGAAGGATAGTGACTCACAGTTCAGCTAAGCCCGATGTATTTTCAGATTCTGTGTTTCACAATAAGGGGAAATAACTCAACGCCAGCAATTCTTTAATCATCGCAACGACGTGCACGATTTTCTCTATAGCCTTACATTTTTTGTAACTTGGATTATTCAATTTCAACCTACAGAGTACCTGAAATATGTTTGAAACGTGACATTGGAATTGTAACGGGATACAGCTACAGGGCAGGTCTCGTGAAATTTCCGCGCATATTTGGACAGTTTAACAGAGAGATCAAAATCGTTGCAAGGAGTATACTGGCTGCATCATGTAGTTTATATATTGAAATATGAGTTATGTGAACATAAGGGAAGTCTATGAAGTCCATATGGCAGAGCGGTTGAACGACCAAGGAGGAAACAGTTGATGTGAAGAAAGTTTATACCGGATTTGGTGATATAAAAGTAAAGACTATATTTATCAGCATTGTGAAAATAACCACGAGTACTCAGTGCCTTGTCGTCGTCTGACATTAAAGCAGAGGGAATTCTGAGTGAAGTTCACATACGGCTGACCAATTCAAGCAAACGGCGAACGAATTTTTGAGGAAGTTTCAGGTGTTAATCAGTCTGTGTCATGTTAAGGACACAGTAGGAAAGAAAACCAATTGCAGTCATGGCTTCTATGACGACCGAATACTATCTGGAACTGGACACGCTGGAAGATGATGTTCCATACAATTCATCGGACTACGTTACCGGGATGGTCACACCCTTATACATCAGTCTCATCTTCGTTATCCATACTCCGCTGTGGATACTCACAGTCTTCGGCAACTCCCTGGTCGTGCTCGCCGTTTTCCGCGAGCGCAACCTTCGACAACCGACCTACGCCCTGATCGCCGCTCTTGCCGTCACGGACTTAATCTTTCCCCTTTTCGGTTACCCGCCGTCGATATACGCCGTGATCGTAGAGAATCGGTACACATGTTCGATCGGGACTCGGAAGTATTTCTTTCTGTTGACATACACCTGTGCAGCGGCTTCCTTCTTTCACATCATAGCAATCACTTTCGAACGGTATATCGGTGTGTTGAAGCCGTTGCGATACCATGATATCGTTACCATGAAACGCATCGTTTTCCTTGAGGTGTTCATATGGTTGATGAGTCTCCTGATCGGTGCGAGTGCCGTCTTGAAACCAACTGGCACAGATACCATGCGGCCCGTCTGCAAGCAAGCAGGTTCATCGCCCACCTTTTCGTTCGTTTCATTCATCCTATTGACGCTGGGGTTCCTCGTCATCACTCTCATATACCTACACATCTACCGGATCGCGAGGGGCCACTGGCAAGATATGGAGGCGGAACGAGAAAAATCCTTTGCCCTGGGAAATAAAAAACCTCTAAGATCCGAAAGCCAGAGCAGCAACGACGCCAGACAGTTCAAAGCCACAAAGACAATCGGCATCATCATTGTTCTCTTTGTCATATGTTGGTTGCCGACGGCCACAAGGTACTTCTTCGAAGGAATAGGAGTATCCGTCCTGATCAATTGGACAACGTGGATTGTTGTCAAGCGAAGCTCGGAGACATTCTGGCTATTGAACGGGGCCATCAACCCGCTTGTCTATGCCAGGAGGAACTTGCGGTTTAGGAATGCTTTCAAAGACATCATCAAGTGTTTAGTAAAGAGGTATACGTGCTCTAAAGAGTCGAAATCTAGGGAATGCTATATGTATTCCTCAAAGACTAGACCGTCCTTGTCGTCGAACATTACACTCGCATGACCATGACGACATGGCAAAATTATAAGTTGTGAAGCACAAAGTCTGTGATGACATTTCTTATGACATGTAGAATTCACTCACTCTTTATTGCATAAATTATGGTTGATCACCCGTCGATCAATTTGTATGAAATTATACCACAGGCAATAATGGTATTCGATGTTTTTTTTCGTACATAACTCACCGTTCGATTATTTCAATAATTCATCGCCAGCTTATCACCTGATAACGTATCTGACACTTTCAATGCCATGCAGGCGAGGATTATAAATTCTAATCAGATGTGAAATATGCATAAAGTATAAAAACGGGTGCAACCTCCAGAAGCCGGCGATTGGCAGGCAACTGATGAGCTCGCAGTGCACATTCGTCCGTGAAAAAAAAACTCGACATACTTCGTTTAAACTTGAAGGAAAAATGGAATTCAAAATCAATTAATTCGTATGATAAGGGTATTGAAATGATATAAGAACCGGCGCAATGTCAATAAGCTTACGATTGTGAGTGACAAAAAAGGGGTTATAACAGTACGCATTTTATAACAGTACGCATTTTATAACTCCATGGTAATCTCGACACACTCACTTGCCACATAACACGGAAAGGCAAC
This sequence comes from Lytechinus variegatus, assembly GCF_018143015.1. Taxonomy (NCBI): domain Eukaryota; kingdom Metazoa; phylum Echinodermata; class Echinoidea; order Temnopleuroida; family Toxopneustidae; genus Lytechinus; species Lytechinus variegatus. The sequence continues at coordinate 27,277,526 of NC_054743.1, read as the reverse complement.
CGCACACGTTACGAGTGGTCCACGATCCGATTTTGGAACAAATCGCATTAGCTCATTTTCTGAAAATGTGCGTGAAAAGTATGTTTTTATTTGTGGCTCTAATAAGCTGTATTAAAGAATACACTAAAAAAAATATTGGTAAATATGCTCCGTGAGGGTAAATATGTGTCCAATCAACATTAGGCATTTCATTTGGGCATTTTTATTTATCCAGTGCGATGAAACTTTTGCCCATTCTAAAGTAATTGCTCCTCATCTTTTTAACCTTACTGGACAATATGCTTCCCGCATTGGGTAAAATACTGCCCAAAATTGGTTGGACACATAGTTACCCTCGTGCTGGTTAAAATTGTACCCAATATTTTGTACAGTGTACTGATATAATAATTTCGGATGCTTACAAGCCTTTATTTGGAGTAAAGGACAAATTAGTTTCAAGTCGTAGCCAATCATGATACTGCTATGACGTCATTGTGACTAGATATTAAATTCGCTTTTATTTTAATAAGGATAGCAGAGTCGCATATTTGAACATTATTAGGTATTCGTTCGATGATTTGTAAAATTACACAGTAAGATATTTCATGTCTCAATAATTACATCAAATTATACTACGTTTTATTCCAAAATCGGGTCGCAGACCAATCGTAAGGTGTGCGGTTGCTTTTGTGCATACTGTCCCATTAACATGAATAGTTGATATTGGTAAATGAATTTCCGTTGCTGCTGTGGTGTTTTGTTCTGGATTATTCAAATATGGCCCTAATTTCGGTATGAAAGATAATATTCTTGATATATTAATGAAATGTACCTGATGATAAGATTTTTTTAGATGTGTTGCCGAAGCGAACTTACATCATTTATCTTAAAGTCATTAAGGTCTCACTTCTTTGCATTACCCATAAAGACTGTAATTTACATGATATACAACAGTACAACTTTATGTGCAATGAAAGATGTCTAGATTGGACAATATATATGACAGGGGAAGGTACTCTGCTAAACATGTAAATGAAGTTCCGACATTTTTTTATCACTTTTATGTCAATGTTTTGGTGTGAACACTTTCATCGTTGGACAATTTTAAACGACATTCATAATACGAGCCATTAATTTGAATTGAAAAGAAATATCAAATTGCGTCTGAGAGTGATTAAAATCAAATTGTTTAAATCAAAACAAGAGTGCATGCAATATGTGGGTGTTTGTTGAATTAGACATTTACAGCACAAGCAAAAGAGATAAAGACGGTAATCTGAGCATTGTAATTCAAAAGAAATAGACAATTCTCCATAAAAATAGAAAAAAGGCCTGCCTCTTTGAATCAATGTTTTGAATTTAAAGATAATCATTGAAATACCCTCTTATTCTTTTCCATAAATTTCACACTATGTCAAGGGATTTTAGGGAACTTTACAAAAACTCCAGTACTTGCTTTTGGTTATTTTTTAATTTGTTCAACATGTGTAATAAGTGTTTTTCCTCTTTTAACCATTTCAGTAAGATGCTTAATGCATATTTATAAATGCCATGTAATGTATTATAACTAAAGTGTTGTCAGGAACTCCTAATTTATCAGATCTATGTTTAATTGATCGGATCTTATTGCATTCATCAATAAACCTAATAAATCTAAAAGTAAAGATTTGAATTGTGTCGTAAATGATATACCATGTTGAGTTTATCCTAATGATGTAAATTGATCTCGTGGAAATGTTGTTGGAAATATGAGAGAACACAAGTGTAGTATCAAGTACCTCTTCATAACGTGAAAATGAGATGTGAATACAATTAGGCCATCAACAGATCTGTGGCATTCCACTGCTCCAGCCATGCGACTATTTGAATTGAATTTATTCAAAGTATTGTAATTTTAATGGATTTCGCTTAAAATAAACTTCAGTAATGACACTGCATGTGAACATTCGTATACAGGTTAAACGATTGTCAATGTATACAGTTAGGGTCAGAAGTTTACATGCACCCAGGAAATTCAAATAAAAGTAGACACTTGCCAAACATCATAAAAATTACTGTATCTTATAAAATACTTGTGCTATCGTGACGAATTTGATATCAAACAAATGAATATGTCATGCCCCTTCATCACATTGTTTTGTCATCAGGAGCTGAAAATGATTTAGGTGTCATTTCCCCCAAACTTGACAAAAACATATATTTGTGCTATACTTCTCAATACAAACATATTAGATTACGCTTTTTTTGTTCAGTGGTGACAGATCATGATAGAAAATATAGTTCAAATCATAAAATTTGATATTTATATATTTCTATGAAACGATGTTTGAAAATGTAATAAACAATAGAATTAGGCACGATGTTACTTTTTTCTACAAAAAGAAAAGAAAGTTCCACCTGAAATATACTTTAATTCCAACGTCATCCCAAACACGTAAAAGAGCTTAATAGGCTCTTTCATTTGATTTTAAAATATGTTGTGGGAGTATGTATATCCCAGAGGATATAGTAAATTTTACAATGTTTGGCAAGCGAACAAATTTCACTGAATTCCATGGGTATATAATCACAAATGATTTCGTAAATGCCGTAAAAATAAAAAAAAATAAAAGGAGCGTAGCTCTCTCTCTCTCTCGACTCCAATTCGTCTTACCCTCACATCGTTTTATATCATCATGACTAAACTCTCTTGGCTTTCTTAAGATTTGGTCTAATAATGAATATTTGGTTAATAATCACCATAATAATAGTGTAATCATGGCCCTGTCCAATTGGAAGGTTTTATGCTATTTACTGTTTTCAAGAATACAGCTAAGATGTACGCCTAATGTTAAAACTTCGGTCTTTTATTAGGACATCCCTTTAAAAAAACACGTCAAAAATCAATATAGAAATTATACCCCCAAACACCTTCACTTTGAAGCGAAAACCTTTTTTTTTCTTTGCTTGTCATTTTTTTACACAAAATTACCTTGATTGGGAGTGAAACCTATTTATTTGCTTGTCATTTTTTTTTCCAAATCAGCACCTCCTCTTCAAAAATTAAATCTTGTAAGACCAAGTGGATAATGATTAGACGAAATGGGTATAGCCTATAGTAAATAAAACAATATGGTAAAATGACAAACTTCTTAGCGGATGAATTGGTTATGGATAGACTAAGGTATAAACATTCGATATACAGACCAAACGGAAGCAGACAAGGCGCTTGTAGGCCGAATGGAGGCTTACAAATTCCCATATACTTGGCCGCTAGGGGCTGAATGTCGGCATGAAGTAGTCGAAATAAAAGTTATCATAGTGAAAACTGTCGACAGATGGCGGCAGATTGCTTGGAAGTAATCTCCTCACTCAGTCCTTGGGAAAAGTATACTATACGACAAATCTTAAAATAAGTAGTTGGAAAGGTCTATTGATGTTTACGATTACCGATGTACAGCTCAGCCCTCATGTCGAAACTCCATGTGCATTATAAAATGAAATCGCATGCGCCAATTCGGGGCGGGGGCTCGGATGGAGGGGGATGATCAGCAATGTGTAGCTCGGCCTTCATGTCACTCAAAATACCATGTGAAATATGAAATGAAATCGCATATTCATTGATTGGATGAGGTGATGAAGTGTGTGTCGAAGGGTGATTGAATGTGCGTATATTAACGTGTGTGGGTGAGGGTGTGTGTGCATCAAATCGACAACACTCTTTTATCATGAATTCAAATATTAAATGAAAATGCTATATGCATTGTTGGTAACTAGGTGTGCACTTGTTTTAACCAAAAAAAGTGTGTGAAGGTGTGTGTGGGGGTGTTAAAATGTTACAATTGCACTAAAATAGATTACCCAGAATGACTAGTGTTAAAATAATGATTATTTTTTAAGGATATTAAATATTAATAGGAACATAAACTGATGGTGATGATAACTGTGATGACGACGACGACGATGATGACGATGATGATTATGATGATGATATTAATGATGATGATGATGATGATGATATTAATGATGATGATGACGACGATGATGATGACGATGATGATGGCGATGATGATGATGATATTAATGATGATGATATGATGATGATGATGGAGATGATAATGATGATGAAACATAAGGTGATTTGATAACTTGGCGAGAACAATTATGATGATAATAGGGGACGGTAATTCACATCAAGTTCACTTCTCAGAAATTAGAAAATTTGTGCAAAATAATTATGATTGCAGACGGAATCCTATAAAATCGATAGAAACGAAATGGCAACATAACTTTTCTATAGTGAGGCCAAGCAGTACATTTATGGTTGTGTCAGACAACATGAAACACACACGAAACCTCATTTAGTAAACCCCCTCATGCGATGTAATGTAAGTCATGCTGATATTGACCGTCAGTCCATGAAGCAAAAAGAAATTAGATACAGTCAGTGTGCTGACGACTATGGTAGTTACACAGTTAATAATGACGAACAATAGATAATGTTGATTTTTATTGTGAAAAATGATTACAAATAATAATAAGAAGTGACAAATATTATATATTATAATGGTTGTGATAATGTCTTCCCAAATGTAATATGTCAAAGCTTACGAAGGTGATCGCAAGATTCCCTTTCAGGTGGGTGTTTCATAAAGCTGTTCGTAAGTTAAGAGCGACTTTAAGGACGACTGGTGATCCTCTCTTGTGGTAAATAATATTTTGATTGGCAATGCTTTAGCGCGTAAGAAAGGATCACCAGTTGTTCGAAAAGTCGCTCTTAACTTACGAACAGCCTTATATCATGTTTATGAAACGGCCTTCCAGCCACAGGAAAAGATCGTGATGGCGCTCGACTTTGTATAAACCAAAAACTGCTTTACAGTTCCTTATCCAAATATTTGCCAATACAACTAGTCATAAATTTGTGATTTTAGTAAGAAAACCGTGGCGTAATGATTATAAAAAATTGAGGGAAATAGGCATGGCATTTCTGACAAAATTTGTGTAAAAATGTTGAGAACGAGAGAAGTTAGTAATCCATTTTTTTTTACGTTTTTTAATAAAAAAATCTAATTTTGTGTTAGACCTTGACATAACATTCAGAAAATAATACCCTCTGCCCTTCCCCTTTCCTCCTTCCTTTTCTTTCTTTCTTATTTATTTATTTATTTATTTTTTTTTTTTGGGGGGGTGGTTACATTGCTCAAAGCCCCCATCTATATACCCGTGAGACAAAAACAATATCTGAAGGAGCAATAGTGAAAGGCTGCTGTGGGAGACCTGTACTGAACGACATACTTCCTCTTCATGTCGATAAGCTTGATAGAAAATACAAAACAAAATCAATGTCAAAAATAAGGGCTATATTTTTCGCACATGTGTCATTAGATATGTGACATAATTATTAAAGCATTAACATGAAGCTGTATATTTGGTGTCCAATTAAACCAGAAAAGCTCTATTTATTTCATTTAAAGAGAATTTTCTTGATAAATCATTTATTAAAGCATTTGGACTGCCAAAGAACGATACCGAAAGCATTGAATTAATGCGTTTATATCATTTCGCCTTTCAATTTTTTTTTTCCGTATGACGATTGAGAAAAGTTGTATTATACTCATATTTATGAAAAAAACGAGAAACTTCCCCGGCAATATCCATGCACGTCCGTAAGACACGAATGGCAATTTTGAGAACGTTCCCTCTTAAATCGTTCGACCTGACAAAGTTTCCGAAAATCTAACATGTCTGAATGTCAAGTGGTTGGAATAGGCATAGAGTATTAATTAACGCACTAAATCAAAGGAACTTGGAGCAATATTTTTAGTTGAAGATATAAACGAATGGTGAAAATACAAATTCAATATTTTGGAGGCAACAAAATCAGTGGCGTAGCTATGATTTTTTACCTGGAGGGGGGGGGCACTGGGGGTCCTTGCTTTTTTAGGGGGGGCACCAGCCATTTTTGTCCGATGTGTATGTGTCACAAGGGCGTATCCGACTTTGCGAGCGATTTTTTTTTTAATTTCATGTACTCTGTCCCGAAAATTTAATATTCTGGGCAATGTTATGGGTGATCCTGAACAAGATTCGTATGTAACTACTGCGAACGCCAAGCACGAGCAGAAAATTGTATTAACTGTTCTAGCATTATCTAAAAGGGACCTCTTAAGGACTGCTTACAGTTACTCACGAAGACGATATATATTTCAATAATGCGAGCGCGAAGCGCGAACTCAATTTTTTTACATTCCGACTTGAAAAATTATAGTTCTAAGCAATTTTTGTATTTATAAATCGGATTGGTATGTAACTAAACAATTGTTGCGAGCGCGAAGCGCGAGAGGAAGAAATTGAGATTTTTAGACCTAAAAGCAGTTCACTCTATTCATATTTTGTAAATCATTAATAATTGGGTATCATTAATAATGCGATCGTGAAGCGTGAGCAGACAATAATTGATATTCTGATGCGAAACTTGATAATTTAAGCACATTTTGAATAAACAAAATGCAGGCTATCGCGCATGTTTTATATTTAGACCTAAAATCTGGGGATTCTGAATACATTTGTTTAATGGAACATTATGGAATACACGTAGACAATATGAACTTGGCAAATTAAACAATGTGACAACGCAGCGTGAGCTTAAAATGCCGATATGTATACCATAAAACGGACATTTTACAGAGCACTTAAATTTGTGAATGAAAAAAATAATGAAAGCTCGATATCCGAGCTAAATATGTTTTGTATATTGACTTCAAAACTTGCTCCATATCAGCCTATTGAACAAGATATGAATCTCATCGAACAGGCAATTCTTGCTCGAAGCGCAAGCAAAAATTTTATATAGTAACATGAAAGATTTTTTTTTGCAAGTCTTCCCCTCACATTATTTCATTCACTCGACTTCCTCCTCTTATTTTTCTCTTCTTTTTTTTGCTCTGCCAATTTTTTTCTGGGGGGCACACCAAATCTCAGGGGGCACGTGCCCCCCAGGCCCCCGTAGCTACGCCACTGAACAAAATAGATATCCACAATATTCACGTGTTTTCTGGTAACCTTGTTTGGCCTATCGATCCACCTTCTTCTTCTTATGTTGGTTAGAGTGGCAATTAGTCATATTTGACTATTGTCGCCATTGACTCTATCTATAAAATCTCACTTCTCACATAATGATATTATTACCAATATGATGTACACATGTATGAAATATTTCTTGTGCATCCTTCTAATATTAAAAAGATAATTATAGTATTGTACAAAAGTTTGCCGTAACCCTTGTCAAAATGGCATGTAAAAAACCTTCACCAAAACCAAGCTGCAATCTTCAGCCCACGCTTCTATCATGTCTATGATGTACACATGGTAAATGAAAAGCAATGGAAAAGTGTAGAAAAATCAGTGCGTGCGAACAGTCACGTATAAAGTTATATTTCATCGATGAAATATGTATGGCGTTAATATTTACTTACTAAATGTAAAGAGTCAACAGGGCAGTAACGACAATAAATGAGACTGATGAGCTTCAGTTACACTATAGCGTATCCGACAGAGGGTTAACATTACCTGATGGAACTTGTGGAATGAAATTTATTTGATTTGCGGCAGATCTTGCACATGTGACTTGGTTTCGAATAAAAGTACCCGAAACAGATAAGAAAACAAAGTTCAAAGCGGTAATCAGGACAATTGTAATTGTTATTTGTCAAAATGAAAGGTCGATTGTAATTTCATCATTAAAATATAGATAAAGATGTAAGTTTTAAAACTATATTCAAGGAACCTGAAAATTTTCAAGATACCGCGATAATTTTATTTGCATTTGAAAAAGATAAGAATGACTTTGGTGAATGATATATGAAACGAAAGAAGCTATTTCTATTTCTGATCTAGCAGAATGAAAAATATACCTTACTAAAAAAATCCAGAGATAACGGAAATGTCATTGCAATATAGTCTAATATGATAAGAAAGTCAATGTTGAAACAACTACAGGACAATGTCAGCTTTCTGTAGACGAAAGTTTGTTGTTGTTTTTTAAGGAAAAGATTGAATTTAAATAAACAAATCAAGTTTACGACTCATGTATCATTGGTGTAGATATTCCTGGAGAAGGGGAGTGATATCATTATTGATATGATTTTTTTTTATTTTTTATAGATTTGGGGCCATCAAAAAATGAAGTTTTATTTCTCGAATGGTCTAAATAGGCCTTCAATGTTTATTACGTGTTCTCGGCCAAACGAAATAAGTTTTCAATTAAACTTTTGCAGTATCATCGAAAGGTAATAAGTATCGAAAGCCTCCAAATCTTAAGTCGAGTTTCGATCACCAGACATTTATATACAATCGAGCAAATCTTTTGTACTTTTGAGAACACCTAAGTGTCCACAAACAAAGGGGTGTATGAGTGATCGAAAATAGAACTAAAATTGAGGGAACCAATTGCGCAGGCTCTTAATCGTTTCACAGAAGAGGCACGAGCTATACAGTAGGAGAAAAGAGTACTCATGAATGAATAAAATAAATAATCAGAAAGAGATGCAACAAGCAAGAATGAAATATAAAAAATGGGGGGATCCGACAATTTATCACCTATCGGAGGTGAAAGGAGAATGAAGAGGGTGTTGTTACAGATAAAGTCACTCCCAGAAAATGTTGATTTTGATGAATAGAGAAAATCAAACCAGCATAACGCTGATAATTTTATCAAAATCGGATATAAAATAAGATAGTTATGACATTTTAAATGTTCCGCTTATTTTTCACAAAACAGTGATATGCACAACTCAGTGACATGCAAATGAGACAGATAATGATGTCCCTTACTATTTGCGTATTTTTATTGTTTGAATTATACATTATTTAATTAAAAAAAAAGATTTTACATAAGGACCAACTTGACTAAACCATTTAGTATTAGACATTGTCAATTTCACATTTTCAGGGAGGTATTATTCGTTGTTTCACTTGACAAAGAGGAGAAGTATTTTTTATGAATAAAATACAAAAGAAGTAGTGAGTGGACGTGCATAGAACTGTATCGTGAAATTTGATTTAAAAAAATTATAATGTCATAACTCTTCTTTTACATCCGCTTTTGGAGAAATTCTCAGTGCTATGCTTATTGGATTTTTCTCTTCTTTTTTTCTTCATATCAATTTTCTTGTTGGATGGACCTGTCCTTTAAAATCAATATGGATCATGGGAACGTTTATAATGAATGTTGTTAGTACTGACAAATTGTCTTTCTCCGAGATTTACCATAGAAACATTAAAAAACCAGAGCTACTGGGCCGATAAAAACCAAGGATTCTACTAGAATTGTCAGCGCTGACAATTTAGTCAGTGCTGACAACTTTCATGAAATACGCCCCATATTATCAAGAATAAAAAAAAAATTGTACAAAAATATATGAATAACCTGATAACGGGGCACTATTGATCACCGATTATCACTTAAGATAGAAAAGAAACGCGTACATATATTTCGAATAGGCTGCTTGATTTGGATTTGGGATGAAGTGGGAGGCAAAATACAATTATTAACATAATTAACGTCAACATTTTGTTCCATCTGAAAAGGGAGATCGCCATCGTAATTGAGAACCTTTCATCAATGCAAACTTGTAAAGCAAATTGAAACTCTCCCATGCCTCGATCGATGCCCCCTCCAATTTATGAAAATTTGGACCCGCACTAGTTTAGGTGCTTTTTATGGCATGTCTAGGTTTTAGATTCCTGGAAAAGTACCTTTGCCATAAACAAATATGGCGGCTTCTACTGATGACATTAACAAATAAGATTGAAATCATCATCATTGGACTGAATAATCTATCTTAAATGATTTCCTTCTTCAAGATTCTTCCGATTGTTGCTTATTGAGCACCCTTGACTATTGTCACCACTTCCAACGATAAATTACTGGTATCGGAACTGAATCCTAAGATGGATTTTACTTAATGGTTCACTCTAGCTATTAATAACAAAAGTCTGTCAGAATTTCGACTCGACGGCTTTAGAAAGTTGGTCTGTTATTGAAACCAAGACATCAACAAAATTGGAAACTATCATCATGACAAATTACGACGGTAATCGCGTGTATGTCTCTATCTGGACTTTCTTCGAATATAATAAACGTAGATCCTGGGCTCGACAGTGTAAATGTTTTACATACTAACATTAAACCCCATCACAATCACAGCATTGAAGGTCAGTTGTGATGAGCCAGGGTTCCCCCTCAGTGCCATGTTATGCTGTTTATACAGACTCCCTAAAATTACTTTTACTACTTTCTAGACTATATTGCTTATGTCAAACCAATACTAACGACAATAATGTCGCCACTGCTCTTGATCATCCTGATGTCAACAGCTGCACAAGGTTTACCACGGGCTGAATTTCTGATCCAGCCTTACCAAGTTACTGTGAAAGAAGGGCAACATGCAGTATTTATTTGTTCTGTGAAAGCTGGATCACCAATCAAATCAGCGTCAGTCACTTGGTCGGATGGCTACAAAACCTACCAAAATTTGGATGCGTCTATCTTGATCAACGAGGAATTGAATTCGACAGTGGTAACCTCTAACCTCCAACTACTGGACACAAACCGCCATTCTAAGAAATATTTTAAGTGCGCGGTATTCATCCGTTTCGCAGATGGCGAAGATGTCTCCCTAGAGTCTCCTCTGGTTGGGGTGAATGTCCAGTACTTCTTGGAGGAAACGGATATGGATTGTAGAAGGTTCCCTGACCATGCACCATACTACCGAGAGAATGAGAGCATTACTATTGAGTGTCAAGGTCCGAATACGAAACCACCTATCACCCTTAAATGGATGTTGTGCAGTCATCAGAAATCTTCAATTACAACCCTGTTCGGGGCACAGGACTCACCGAGAAATGCCGACGAAACACTTATTAGAAATACCCTGAGAGCAAAGCGACAGCTCCATGATAGCGAAATCTGCTGCGTTGCTACCAGTTCTGCCTTCGAAGGGGAACATGTGAGTTGCTCTCTAGCACCTATAAAAATCACCCATGCCCCTCGTGTAAAAGTTACGACTGACCGAGATTCGTTGACACCTCCTATAATTTCAGAGACAAGACTGAGATGCAGCGCCAATTCCTTTCCCGAGGTCAGTGCAATGTCCTGGTCATGTGATCCCCCTGGCGCTTTTGAATCATGTGAGTCTTCCAGTCCATATCTGGATGCATCCTTGACAATGCCATATTTGGAAGGTACCGATGCAAACGTCACAGTGACATGTTCTGGAAGGAATTTTGTGGGTAGCGATGAAAACACCGTTACCATTGGTGTGAATTACGTTGACTTGTCTTCTCTGAAGACTTGCCAAGAAAACGAAAAGAGCCCAAACTCTTCTTTGATTGCAAACGGAGAGGTCATTTCCAAGGAGTTAGATGAAGTCTTGGAGAAAGAACAGTCCGTAAATAATGATACAACCATAGATAATCGTCTGGTCGTCGAAAGGCAATGGAGATCTACGAGTGATGTCTTCCATTGTTCATTTCAGAACAGAAATGACCACATCATCCCCAGGGTAAGTCGGATTACATGGTACGTCAACGGTCCTCGTGTCCAGTACCATGATCACACTGCTAATGACCCTCTCGATTGGAAATTGGTGCTCCCTCGCAGATCAATTGAAAATACCGAAAGAGATAAGCATGTAGTAGCATGCGAAGTAAGAAGTCTGGAGGAAAATTACATAGCTTCCTGCATGTTTGACTATTTCTCTCGGGTTAACACTGATACACCACCAACAACAACAACAACAACCAGAACAACACCAACAACATCACAGAATATGTTGCAGACCTCTTCTTCCACAGATGTTAAGAACATCCCCGAGAAAATGACACCAACTACAACTAACTCTATATCAACGTCTTCATTCATAGAGACAGGGCATGACAAGGAAAAGTCATCCACTGTCGTTTCAAAGACACATGCAATTGCCATATTGAAAGACTCTGACGAGGTAGCGAGTTCTACAAGAGGGTCTCTGAATATGGCTTGGATGCTGGTGGTGGCCGTCATCGTAGGATTTACACTTCTTGCCTGTGTTGTTGGTGTTGTCTTCGCTTTCCAGAAAGTTTGGAGCCGATCAAGGAACACCCTGAATATGCTAGACGGTGTGTATCAGACGGCATTGGCTAAGTCGTTTGCATCTCCACCTCGATCCTCTCCGGCATCAGAACCTAGCACCAATGACCAGGTGAAAGACGAACCTTTGTACGCCACTCCTGATGAAGACAAGATGGCCAATACTGGAAATGCTTCACGGAATTACCTCCGACGAACACACCTCACTTCTTATAATTTTGATGAGTCTCCCATGAAATTTGCCCCGCCGATGGAGTTCCGGAACTCATGCTACAGTTGTCCAGGAAGCATGGACTCTTCCACCGCAGAGGACGAAGGGTCGTACATCCGCAGCTCGTATGAAGGAGAGTATAGCGACATCTCGTCTCTCTCGGGATCAAACGTGTACGAGAACAAGAATGTGGTCCATCTTGGAGCCTCCGAAAAACAAAGTGCTTACTACAAGTCAAAGACACTCAACATGAATGATCTTCAGACTGCACAACAGTTTGATGATTTCTCCCCCACTGCTGATGATTGTATTAAAGTGTCACGGAGCTCCAACGTATCCAAATAACTCTAACACGTAGTGAAACTTTGGTCATAGAGTCTGTGCTTACTATTACCATGATTACCCTTGGTACATAAATACCTTTCAAAAGAATACTCATACTGTGTTTGATACAAGTGTAGTGTGAAAATTGCGATTTTGATCTTTACTGCAGTTAAGAATGCGGAAACCATAATTTGTTTTCATAACTTTAATGTTGTGATATTAATGTTGTAAGGAATAGCGGATTTTTACAAAATGTATAGTTCATACAGTATCGCTAGACTACATACCAAAGCACTGTAAACTCGGCAAGGACCAACGAACTTTGTAAGATAATTCTTGCTCTGGTGTTGTTTAAAAGGGTTGTGGCACATTGACTTTTAAAGAATTGAACCCACTTAGAAGGTGATATTCAGAGCTACGTACGGAGCTTCAGGACTTGGTCAAATTTGAAACCGGATTTTGCAGGCTGTAGAAAAATAATAACCGTCTTAAAATTGGAACCGATGCTTTATCGAGAGGTATAAGTTCAGCCTTCTGCCATCCAACTATGAAACCACAATTCACACATATTTTGTTTAATCAGTGTATGAACAGTGGTTAACTGTATATAGTTGTCATCTTATATTCATTACTCCTATAATATCGTAGTAGCAATCATGGGTGTCGATCACGGGGGGGATGTGGGGGATATATCCCCCCTATATTTCAAGTGGGGGGGATGGCCTGTATTATCATCCCCCCAATAATTTAGGGTAGAAAAATTATAATAATGATGATGAAAAAATGAAAAGTTTGATCATGATGATTATAGTATGCCATCAATCAGTTTGTTTCCCTCGCAATTTGTGTATATTGTTATCAAATAAAAACATTCTTTTTCAGGACTATTAAACAGATGGGTGGAGGTTCAAGATGAAAAAGAATGAAATGTTTATGTATATGATATTTTTAACACATGACATAAAAGGACCCCAACGAAAATCAACTTTTGTTGATAGGGTGTTCCATCCCACCAGTGGTGAATAAATTAATTCAAATAAATCATTAATTCAAAAGGGTGGAAAATAAACGGGAGTAAAAGGGTGGCAATATAAATAAAGGAATGACGGTAAGCCCGATGGCGCACGAGAAGCCACACAGGTTGTAATTTGTGCTAGTCTTTATTGGTCCGAATCTACATTTTATCATCATGCATTAAGAAGAATAAAGATATTGCCAGTCAGGTTAGATTTAAGAGAGAGAAGTTGTATACACAGAGCGTCGATCCTGGGTGGGGGGGGGGGGCAGGGGGCGATCGCCCCACCAATGAAAATATTGGGGGGCCAAACATATCGTTTTGCCCCCCCCCCCCCATAATTCCGCATGTGCAACTAGAAAATAAAATAAGATTGTAATGCTACACTGACATCAGCAAGCGAGATTGAGATACCAACTCGATTTTGATTTAAAATCGTGCTCAAAATGTCTGCTTTTCAGATTGGAATATAGAAATTTTCAGCTCGCGCTTCGCGCTCGCATCATGTACCAAAAACCCATACTTTTTATTGATTATATAGGTGAATATAATGTCCCGTTTTCAATTCTAAACCTCAAAAGAACTTTGATTTTGCAATAATCTTTTGTTGGATATATATCTTCCATTAAAGTGTCCCTTTTTCCAGATCAAAATATCAAAATTTTCAGCTCGCGCTCGCATCTATTGTTCTTCTAGATACCCATCTTAATCATTGGTACCAAAAATGCTTAGAATATCAAGCTTTCAGGTCAGAATATTAAGAAATTTCAGCTCGCTCTCTAGTGAGATACATGTATCGACCCTCCTCATGAGTTACTACAAACAAACCTAAACAGGTACATTTTTCCTGTTTTCATGACATACTAAAAAAATTTAGCTCGCGCTTCGCGCTCGCATTGTTGGTGAAGGTGAGATATGTGTCTCTTTCTCATGAGTTATATATATATATATATATATATATAGGCCTATGTGTGTGTGGGTGAGTTTGTTCGTTTTTTGTGATCGAGCGCCTTTGGAACGTTGATTCATAATTTTGCCCCCCCCCATCTGAAAAATGGATCGACGCCCCTGTGTATACATCATGCTCAATGACACAGATCACTATGTACATGGTCCAGTCAATTTTCGTCATTTTTTTTCTCGGTATGAGTTTAGAATACGGTAGGCTTACTTGTAACACAAATTGAATTTTCAAAAAAAAATAATACAAGTATAGTACACTACAACAATGAAAGAATTTCCAAGAACACCATGCATATCAACCACTCCCAAATGTCCTAACTTGTGATTTTAGTGGGGGTAATGTTGAAATATCCCCATCCACAAGAACATTTGTGTCAATCATCCCCCCCAACCAAGAATACCGATCGACACCCATGCTAGCAATTTACTTTCATATCATTTAACCAATAGTTGTAGGCCCGTCGTATACGATGCATATAGCTGTGTTGTCGCGGTGAAAACCATTTAATCCCTCGATAGTTTGTAGAAAATAATTAAGAAAAAAATCAATTGTAGAACGAAGTTCATCTCGTTGCCTATTACAAAAAATAATCTTGTCTGGTATACCTTACCTGGGCCCATCTTAGAAAGAGTTACACGATTGATCTGACCAATTACAACTATGGAAAGCCAACAACGTCAACAATTAAAATATTTCCTAGAAATGTCGTATATTCACAGATTCACTGTTTTCTTGAAAATTCAGAATGCTTCTTTTTGTTTTCAAAGGACATTTGGCAAATATCCTATGGAAAAATATAACATTGATGGATTTCCATACAGTTAAATTGATCAGATCAATATTGTAACACTTTATAAGACGGGGTCCTGGATGAGTATACGCTGCACATTGTTTGCGAAATTCCTGCTTAACGTCATGATGAAAAAATGTAAGCTCGGAATGGTCTGTTATGGCAAGGGTTAGAGCCAACAACACACGACGCGTCTAAAGTATGTAATCCACATCCTCATGTTATTCTATCACAATATGATATTAGATGTAGATCACCATAATCATGATAATATAAGTACGATGTATTGTATCGAAACTCTAAGTTCATATCATCCTTAGATCAGTTTTGTGTAAACTGTTATTACATTTTACCAATGGTTGACCAGCAGGTTTATAACAAAACGAATCATTTCTTCCCCTTTATTCTTCAGCATTTTTCTGAATCATTGTTTGATGTGCGAAATAGACACTACTTATTCATAGATCGACGAGCATATTTTACTGTATCCAAGTATAACTTATTACTAACGGTGACAAAATCCAAATTGTTACTCTGATCTTGTACGTTCAATGGCAATGAACCTATGTCGTTAACAAATGTTTAAAAAAAACGAGAAGGAAATACGTTTACCAGTTTCGTAGAACATATGGCATTTAATATGGCAAATACATCAACAAACTGTACAATTTATATGTAATACAATCCTTCAATAAAGTATGGTATAATTTAATACGACACATTTTATTTTAATCAGGCAGGAACGAGGGAAGTGAAAAATATGAATACTACGAAGAGACACGAGAGATAGAATGTAAACCAAGGGAAAGCAGATTAAGAGAGTGTAAACACTGGATAAGATTACGAGAAAGTGAGTTGGTGTGGGATTGGGATTGAGAGATGTATAGAGGAAAAGAAAGCGAGTGCGTGACCAATAGCCTGGGAAAGATTTTTGAAGAGTGCAGCACCCCCCCCCCCACTTCACAAGGCCATGATAAGTGAGATAGAGAAATGAATAGAAAGAAAGGTAGAAATGAAAGATAGATTAATTCATATTGATAGATAGAGAGATAGAGAGAGAAAGTGAGATGTTTACAAGATTATACATGGTAGACTGACAATTCATATAAATAACGTGTTACTATGGAAGCTTAATAGTGCCACCCAGATGTTCATTTAACCTTCTCGTCATGTCTACACCTCTTAGGGAAAAGGATACTGACGAGATCTCGGATCTCATCATGTCTACATCTTGTGGGATAGATGATCAGATGGCAACATCTCGGATCAAAGATTTGTCTTCTGATCATCTGATCAAGATGTAGACATGACGAAATCACAAATCTTGTACTCTGATCTTTTCTTCCACGGGATGTAGATCCACGATCTTGCCATCTGATCATCTTTTCTAAAAGATGTAGACATGGCGCGATCGGAAATCTTGCCATCTCTTCTAAAAGATATAGACATGTCCAGATCCAAGATCTTGCCATCTGATCATCTCTCACATGGGATGTAGACATGACTAGATCCAAGATCTCGTCATCTTATTCCCTAAAAGATATCAACAAGACGAGATAATTATCTGGGTGGCACTTTTAAGCCGGTTACTACTTATTAATGGAATAGGAAGGCTGAGACATTAGCAGTTCAAATATTTTTCTTAGCTAGCTGCACTCGCTCAGTTTTCTGAGCAGTATGTTCTGAAAAGCAAGCAAATTAAGCAACCGAGGGGAAAATGGTTATAATTAATTTCATTTGCCCAGTATTTATCTATGAGAAGGCATGATTAGAATTGTATAAAGACAGAATGCTTTTGGAAAGCAATTGAATCTTGCAAGTTGGGTCGACAAATGCACGCATTTCTAAATTTCTTATATTCATATATACCTTTTTTTATTTCATAAATGAGATTGATATCAAAAGTTTAGAAACTGGATGTTTTTTAGAACCAAATAATTGCACTTCTGCCATGTCTAAAAAATGCATATAAAGTCGTAGATGTATTTGCGACAACAATAGAAAGCGAAAAACGTTATAATATATTCCACGAAACTTATCCGTGATTTTCTTTCCATCATTTTTTTCAGGAAACATTGTCTTCTTTCGCGTCTTTGCTTTCTGATGTTGTGACTCCTTCTGGTCCTCGTTCATTTGGGTTCATCTGTGATTTTGTTGCTTCTCCATTTTTTGTCGATTCCTGACCAGTTTTAATTTTGCGAGTTCTGTATTTGGCGCATATAAAATATATATTTACAAACAATGATATTACAAATAGACAGATAAAGGAAATCGTAATATGATTAATAGAACATTCATTTTTGCAGATATAATGATCCCCGTATGTCATTCTAGTGTAAGTAGAAGAATCACTGGTACGTTCGTTGCCAATGGGGAGTTCAGTTAACACTGCCTTCCCTTTACTCATTAGTATGTTGAGAGTAGTTGAGATGGGTGTTACTGGTTTTGTAGTTGATATTGGCTCAATTTTGGCGGACTGTGTAAAGTCGTTGCATTCACCGGGATCCTTTACAAAGTTAACCTCATGAGAACAGCATCGGATACTCTTCTTTACATTCATCCAAAAAACACCAGTTACTTTGGTAGATGAAACAACAGGTGCACTCTGAAAGGTAGCTTTTTCACCATCCTGGTAGCAAATGAGTTGACCAGCCCCGTCGCTTCCCACGTTTGCTTGACAGTGGACCTCTCGTAAACCATCATCATACGGAGATATGGAAACATTACATACTGCTCTACCAGGGGGAAGAATAACATCGATGAATACATCGAATGTTCTCACCTCCCGTTTGACCTTTCTTCTATAATTTGAAACAACCCAAACATATACACCTTTGTCTATTTCTGAGATGTTGAAAATATGCAGATTAACACTCAAAGAATCTGCTCTCCATGTGGCGCTTACGATAATTCGATCCCTTTGAGTTGGGTTCAAAGCATCTGGGTACATGGTTCCATTGATATTAAACGGGTCATGGATGCCCCCTCTGAAGATTTCCCAAGAGTGCTGAGAATCGTCAGAAAATACATACGAAAATGGGATTTTGGCATCTGATCCGAGACGAAATTTGTAATTCGTGATCTGCCCGAAAGTTCGTCTCAGATAGAATGATGTAATAATTATAGAAATAACAGTGCATCTATTGAAGAAAATAACATCATGGAGCCAGGCCATAATTGACGTTCCTGAAAGAATAATAGGTGACAATGAAGGTGATGGTTATTGAGAAGATTAGACATCACCTATGAGTTAAAAACATCTTTGAATGACTAGGTAGTTATGAACGTGTTTGTAGTTTTAATGTTTTAATTTATGGCAGCTTTAGGCAGGTAGTAGTTATCGCAATAACATAATGTGTCTCGTAGTCGCCTTGAATCCAGGGATGTATAAGAGGCCGCCTTTGAGGCCATTTTTGCCCTCATAGGTCTTTGCCTCGGTCTGTTCTGTTTGTGGTAACTCCCGTAGGAACTCGGCAGGACAGCATTTTTGCTGGTAAACGCCAAGCTGGTATATAACCAATTATCTTGGAAACATTTACATATATATAGTCATAGTGGCTAACGTAATAGACGATAGATATCACCCTTGGGCCTTTTTATCAAAGTGGAGACAATGGCATAGTTGGGATTCCAACTCACAATCGATTATGAGTCCAATTCTCTAACCACTGGACCACACGACCAAACCACTGGACCACACGGTCCGAATTATGTGTACAAATTCTATTGGATAATGTTTTCTCCAGTGGCCTCGTGACTCGGGAAGTACCGTACTTGAATACACCCCTGCCTGAAACACTCAAAGAATCTTAAATAACAGTGAAACACAAAAAATCTTAGGTTATGAGAACTATTCTCTTTTATTAATCTCAAATGGGCAGGCCTGTTGTCGAATAAAATCGATTCAAAAGTAAAGTTTTCATTTCCACAGCGATGAATGCAGAGATAAAGAAAGGAAAACACATACCATTTTATAATTATCAGGGATTGTTGAAGTTGAATCCGATCAGGATCTATCTCGTTCTATTCATAAACGATTTCATTGCTGTGATTCCCTAAATCGTAACTGACTTCCCTCCAATCTACGTATTTAGAAATAAATTTAGTCGGTTTCGTCATGTGATTTGTTTTAAAGAGCAACCTGATAACAGAATCTATTGATCAGTATCTAATGAGTTATAAAAATGAAAGATTACAAATGCATTTTATGAGTTTAAGGTGCATATATACATTATGCCTTTATCATGTTTATTTAAACTTTATTTGGATCAGTAAGGTTATCAGGGTTGTATTTGATATCGCGATTATTAAGGGAATGATCTGGTTTCGTGCAGAGAGGGGAACCGATCGTCATTCAACATTGAAATAAAAAGCAAAATATGTGATGTTTTTCATTTCTACCCAAACCACGCAAACGATGTTATTGCTGAAATTAAAGAGCCGTTACTTTTAATGCATAATTATATGTCATCAATTAGAAAATGCCTCTATAATGGCCTTGCATCGATCTGCGTAAGCGACGTATAGTGCCAATGGACAGCAGCAGCAAACTGGCGCCTCTACCGTATAGTGTTCCTGGATTAAGGCGCCGCTGTCCAACAGAGCCCTCTTGAATTCTGGAAATGTATACCTATACATTGCGTATCAAAAAAGTTTACGCTTAAAAAAAATCCTGTAATATTATATATTTGTAATATCCTGAAGATTTTTCCACATTTTAACATTGGTACAGATCCATTTAAGCAAATGACGATAACTGTCAAAAAATATTTCCGCTTGAGTGAGCACTACTAACTTTTGAAAAGTTAGTGAAAATGATTTGCGCAGAACTTTAAGATAGTTAAGTGAATAAAAGTAGACCTTGATCATGAAGAACACGTGGAATTTAGCTAGTTGAATTGATTTGAAAATATCTTTTACCTTTTTACCTTGTTTCCTTGCCCAAAACACTTCGAAGAGTGCATTGCGCCCCACCCCACTTCCCCGCACGCGGAGGCCATCATGACGATATTTGCTTGACAATGAGCTGTGATTTACTTGATTTTCGTTTGGTTAATCATTGTCAAGCTTGGGAAAAGTGTGGAGTCACAAGTATTAAATGAAAAATAAAATGTACACCTACTTTAAATGATGTAAAACTTAGTGGAAAAATGCTGGAGATGTCTGATATAAACTTTTGTTCAGATTCAGTTATGTCCTCAGATCCAGCTGGCACAAAATGGGTAAAGGTTGTGCTTACTAAGTGTTAAAATTTCAATTTGGGTGGCAAAATTGTTACAAAATGCTTAAATGTATCCGTTTCATTTCAATTGACTAAAAGTGCAATGGAAATGTGTTGCAGGGTAAGTTTGATTTCACCCTTTCCCCTTGACACAGAGTGAAAACGATCATTTCTGCACAAACAGATTTCTGTGAGCTTTACAAAAAATGGACAGTGCTCACTCAAGTGTAACATTCTCTCAAAATGTTCACTTTCTTTGGATAGATGAGACCCAAACCCCAAATTATATGTGAAAAAATTACCCACATGTTGTATATTTTTTAATTCCCAGTGCTTTTTCGAAGTGTAAACCTTTTTTTGATACGCACTGTATAGAAATTTGCTACTAACTTTGTTTTCTGACATACATAATGCACCGACCCACTATACTCTCGCACATTCAATCAACTTCACGCTCTCTGTTTTCTTATCACTTAAAAGACAAGTCCACCCCAACAAAAACTTGATTTGAATAAAAAGAGAAAAATTCAACAAGCATAACACTGAAAATTTCATCAAAATCGGATGTAAAATAAGAAAGTTATGACATTTCAAAGTTTCGCTTCAGTTCACAAAAACAGTTATATGAACGAGCCAGCTACATCCAAATGAGAGAGTCGATGATGTCATTCACTCACTATTTCTTTTGTTTTTTATTGTTTGAAATATGAAATATTTTGATTTTCTCGTTATTGTCATGTGAAATGAAGTTTCATTCCTCCCTGAACACGTGGAATTCCATTATTTTAACATTTTGTGCTTCAGGCAAAGAGGTCCTAATCGTCAAATTCGTAAAAATTGAAATATTGTATAATTCAAACAATAAAAAACAAAAGAAATAGTGAGTGAGTGACATCATCGACTCTCTCATTCAGATGTAACTGGCTCGTTCATATAACTATTTTGTTAAAAATAAGCGAAACTTTGAAATGTCATAACTTTCTTATTTTACATCCGATTTTGATGAAATTTTCAGCATTGTGCTTGTCTGATTTTTCTCTATTGATTCAAATCAACATTTTTCTGAGGTGGACTTGACCTTTAAGCATTCACCCATATGAAAGTAAACTATATGGACACAATTCACATTACGCTCACAATTACTTCGCAAAAAGAGGCAATTTCGTGATCATTAATACACACACGTTTCAGAAAATCAGTTTTATTATCAAATTTGCACTCAGAAAGAATGAAGAAATCTGTTTAAATAAAACGATTATACTTTGTGAAAGTCCTGGCAATTGAGATACTTACAAAATGGGGATATTCCTTTTTTTATAAGGATTCGATCTTTTCAATGAATTGTCAGTGCTATTGTTAAAAAAAAGTTTCGAGTGTGCACTGTACATTTTAAAAAGTTCGCAAGAATTGGTGGGCACAAATATTATGATGACTACTTTTAAAGAAGAAAGATATAAAAACGAATTAGCCGTGCTTTACATCTCTTCAATTTCTTAATTTTATTTATTTATTTGATTTTTTATTCATAAAAATAAATAAATTACACCGCAACTTGTCTCTAAATGAATTGCTACCAGGATACGGAAAAAAGTATTATAGAATTTCACCATAAATGTAGGCCCTAAAATAAATAAGTCATTATTTAGGGGTATGATTCGTGGAAACAAGACTTGCGTTGTTGGTTAGTGTTCTCTTCGATGAAAACTTAATTATTACTCGTTTAAGGTTCATTTTCAAAGCTCACTGTACATGATGCAATTGTGTCAATCTTTATAACTTGTTGTAATGGTCCAGGAATCAGATGATGCCTTGTCGTCTCTTCTAAAGACATTCCACTGTTTTGATGAAATGGGTAACGAAGGGGGACTTACAAAAATCTTATCACCACAATCACCATGCTATAATGAGAGGCGGTTGAATGAAGGAATCCGTATTTGCGGTAGCCATTTTGTAAAATCCAAGAGAGCGCAGCTATATCAAGCTTTTTCTGTTTCTCAGGCCATGAAGGTAGAATGTGTTACTATAGTCACTGAAATAGAATGAAGCTCAGATGTTGATGATATTATTCTTAAGGCAGCAGAAGAACGGATGACGAATGCCATACCCGGAATGCCATATAATATCAGCATGTGCAACGTAGGTAATTTGAAAGCTGTAGAATTGAAAGAAAACGGCCGTAAAAGGTGTCGGGGAGATTGAACACTGTGTTGTTCCTGATTGCTCATTCCATTACGAAATAATAGTTTACAAAGGGTTCTGGTAAAACTATACGTAGTCGTGTAGTGGAATAGACCTTCAGCATTACGTCGGTTCACTTATTAATTTTGTTATGCTCGAGTCCCAGATTTATTTTTTTACACGAATTTCATATTAAAAACGATGGAAATTATTAATGAAATAAATATCAATATCAAGGGTGCGTAGAAAAAATAATTTGGAATATATTTTGGACTACCGCATTGATTGGAGGAATCAGTTACTACTTTAGAGATAGCAGAATTACTGGTAACTTCATTCTCATTAATAGGTGAAACAGACCAAGTTTTTTCAGTACTCATTACAAAGTTGAAAGTTGTTGAGAGTGGTACCCTTGTCGTCGATCGTTTAACATCAGGTTCAATGAGGGCGTCTTGTAGAAAGTCATTGCAATCTCCTGGAACCTTCACAAAGTTACCTTCATGCGAACAGCACCTGATAGCATACTTTGCATTCATCCAAAATACACCCTTCACATGGGTTGCTGTTTCTGTAGGTGCACTCTGAAATGTTGCTTTCTCGCTATTCTGGAAACAGACGAGCTGTACCCCTCCATCATATCTATCACTTTCTACTGTTGCGACGCAATGAACTTCACGCAAGTTAGATGAATAAACTGATTTACGAATTAAACATCGTGCTTTTCCCGGTGGTACTATAACATCTACAAATACATCAAATGTTGAGACCGAGGGTTTGCCTCCAGCCCCATGGCTCTTCACAGCCCATACATATACATCTCTGTCTAATTTCGTGATGTTGCGAATATGCAGATGAACACTCAAATAATCTGTCCCCCACATAGCACTGACATTAAATCGCTCTCTTTGCGAGGGATTCAGAGCATCTGGTTTCATGGTTCCATTTGTATTAAACGGATCACTGATGCCCACTCTAAAGATCTCCCAACTGTGTTTATAATCATCAGTAAATAAATACGAAAATTTGATGGTTGCATCGTTCCCGAGACGGAATACCTCATCACCGACAACAGTTTGTCTCAGATTAACTGATATGATGATAAATACAGTAACCATGGTAACGCTTTTGTGACACAAAAAGGAATTCCTTGAAACCAGTGCATGCTGATAATGACGACGTTCCTGAAAAAAGTGAAAGAAAATGGACTAGTTAATAATTGAGAAAATCACTGACCAGCATAGATATTTAACAAAAATTCAACTTGAGATAGAGATATGGCCAAGATAAAACCCTTTAGCGAATCATGTACAAGCGATGGTGTTATGGCAACGTAGAATGCTGTTTTAGTTGATACTTCGTTAGATGATTCTCCGTCTTTCTCCGATCATTCGTTTTAATTTGCTGAATTACAATGAAACAAATATACATGCAAGCGATAACGCCTGAACAAGGTTTATTGAGCATGAATATAATCAATATGAAATTATTTAACTTTTCAGCCGATAGATACAGAAAATAAGTAGCGGTAACAGTGGTATTCAAAGATTTGACTATCAATGACATTATTTTATTTGATGCAGAAATATGGAAGAAATAGAGATACATACCATCGTCTGATTTGAAGCTTTTGAAATGAATATCCCAACTCAATTTGTCTGATATATGATTGTCATTACTGTGGACACATAGATCCCTTGAGTAGCATCTTGTATAATGTCAAAATCCATTTCCCTCCAATTCCATGTCGGTGTCATTTCGTCATAACAATCACGAGATATTCTAAAGAGCACTTACAGATTTCATGGCGAACTTTGATGTTTGACTAAGATATGCAAAATTATGGTATTTGTAAGATCAAGATTGTAAATGTTGAATATGATTTGTTTTTCTCTCAACGAGGATCGAAGGTTATGTTTGTAATGTTTGATAACGACTATGATTTGTTGTGATGAGTGGATTTAGGATGGGTTTTTGGGACGAATTGGGCCCCAAAAGGGAATTTGTGGGTGGTATTTATCTATTCGTATCTTGTACAAAATATTATGTTACCAATTAGTCACAAATGGCGCATGGTCATGATGTGAAAGGGGCTTTTCACACGAATTTAGGTATGACGTGTTTTTTGAGTTGATATGGTCAATGATGTTCTCGATTTTGTTTCGAACTGATTAGCTAAATTTGAACTGTAATCTTTGTAGATTAAAATCAATGTTGTTAACAAACATCAAAAAAAGAACAACTACAAATGCATATAGCATTTCCATTTATTTGAATACTGGATAAAAGAGCAAAGTCAAGTAAATGCACTGCTGTCGGGTAGACTGAGATGCTGTGGCCGGGGATCGAACCGCGGACTTTCAAGTGTCAGCCAGGCGCCTTATAGACCACTCGGTCAGCACCTTTAACCCTTTGCGCGCTGATGTTGCAATCTTGCATGTTCGTACAATTAAATTCAACAATCCTAATAAATAGTTTTCTCCCCGACCTTCAAATTGCATAATGCAGATTCTTGTCAAAATTTGACTCGGATGATGAAAGATTTAGTCCCTCTATGGTTGATATTTTTGGAACAAATCAAATCGCAAGCACAAGTACAAACTTACACAGCAAAATAAATGATTAATTACAAGTATACAAGGGTGTAATTTATTGTCTATGTATGCACGGTATACTGACAGAATTAGAGTGTGTGAATCAGAGAGAGAACATGTTCCACTCTTGAGAAATTAGTTTAATTTAACTGACTTTTTTATTTAATTGTAGACAGGTAAACTGCATTTGTATATTATGGTTTCGACTAGTTATTTCATTATTTTCGTTGATATTTTTGGAACACATCAAATCGCAAGCACAAGTACAAACTTACACAGCAAAATAAATGATTAATTACAAGTATACAAGGGTGTAATTTATTGTCTATTTCCATTAAGTTTTGGACTTTGCCAGAAAGGGTGCCTATAGAAGGTCATTTTTCTGATAGTTTTCAACTTCTTTCAAATTACACAATAAAATATTATACACAAATTATTCTAAACCTTAAATGACACATTTGTACCAACCTTCTGGGGTTGTATTTTGCACCCTATATAAGTGAAAAGGTGCAAAAATCACTTTTCATGATGATTTGCACCAAGAAATGCTCGTTTTCACACTTACTGGTGGAAAGTTGAGCATACGCCTTGACTTTAAATTTGGCAACTATTAAAATTTCCTATGGTTGCAAGAAATAGGCACCCATATATAAAGAAAACAATTTGAAAATAAAGGTATAAAAGAAATAACGCAGTTCGAACGGTTTCGAAAAAAATAATTAAAAAAAAAAGCAATTTCAATTTGTACAAAAATGTAGGCAGTGCGGCCCCTGTTTGTTTCCTTCGTTAAAATATACACTACTTGTTTTTTTACGTATGTTCAGTTAATGTAAACACCATTCAATGTCACAATGCATCGACTTTCGAATTCGAAACTTATTTACTATAGGTATATACTGTACGGCCATCCGAAATGTGTAGGTAATATATCAAGCTTTTAATCAACGTCTAACGTTGATCTTGTTTTGAAACTGGTATGGTACCAATATATCAAAATACAGTGCGTATCAAAAAAAGTTTACACTTTGAAAAAGCCCTGGGAATTAAAAAACATGTGGGTAATTTTTTGCAAATATAATCTTGGGTTTGGGCCCCATCTATTTAATGAAAGTAAAAGTCTCGACAAAATGTACACATGAGTGAGCACTGCCCATTTTTGTAAAGCTCGCAGAAATCTGTTTGCGCAGAAATGCTCGTTTTCACGGGAAAGGGCAAAATCAAACTTACCCTGCTAAACATTCATCATACATTTCCCTTGCAATTTTAGTCAATTGAAATAAAACGGATGCATTCAAGCATTTTCTAACAATTTCGCCACCCAAATTGAAATTTCAACACTTAGTAAGCACAACCTTTACCCTTTTTATGCCAGCTGGATCTGAGGACATAACTGAATCTGAACAAAAGTTTATATCAGACATCTTTAGCATTTTTTCACTAAGTTTTACATCACTTAACATGTTTAAAGTAGGTTTACATTTCATTTTTCATTTAATACTTGTTTCTCCACTCCTTTTTCCCAAACTTGACAATGATTAACAAAATGAAAATCAAGCCTAAGCCATTTCATGTAAATCACAGCTTAGTGTAAAGCAAAACCGTCACGATGGCCTCTGTGTGGGGGGAGTGGGGTGGGGCGCAATGCACTCTTCGAAGTGTTTTTGGCAAGGAAACAAGTTAAAAAAAAGTTAAAAGATATCTTTAAATCAATTTTACTAGCTAAATTCCATGTGTTCTTCATGATTAAGGTTTACTTTTATTCGCATAACTATTTCAAGTTCTGCGTAAATCATTTTTCACTAACTTTTCGAAAGTAGGTGGTGCTCACTCAAGCGGAAATATTTTTCGACGGTTATATCGTCATTTGCTTAAATGGATCTGTACTAATGTTAAAATGTCGAAAAAATTTCAGGATATTACAAATATATAATTTTACAGCATTTTTCTAAGTGTAAACTTTTTTTGATACGCACTGTAGAATGGTCATCGCCATAAACATTAATCAATATGCACAACTTCAAAACAGTTTTAAGGGGAAGATCGGTTTCAAACCTTCATCAATCTCTTTTGTGTTTAGCTTATTTCCACTTGAAAGAGTTTCGAGGAGAGAATGAATTATTCCTTGCGAATTTCAGTGACAATCTGACGATTCTTTTGTTCATCATCACCATGATCACATCTTCATTGTATAGAGAATGAACATTTGCACTTATCTTGAGTTTTACAGAATATGAGCGGAACCATTTATTTTGGCTCTTAATACTCTGTTTGATGATGGCGAAAACTCTACTAAGGGCAGCGTTCAATTATTTGAGCTTGAACTACAAAATTGCAAGAATGCAAGAGTCTTTTGGATTCTCTTTGCGAAGTCTCCTGTTGATATACATCATTTTGTCCTCATACGGTTGTAAATGTGATGCTTCTATTGTATTTGATATTCACCCAAGTAGCACCAACGTAGAAGAAGGAAAGAACGTTACCCTTCAATGTCAAATCAGGTCCGACGTAAATACTGCAACATCATTTTGGGAAACAAGCAAAAGGGAGATTGTTTATCCTCAAGAACTCATCCATGTTGACACGCATTTCAATAATGGTTTGATCACATCGAACTTGACTATCCAAAGGGCACTTCGAGACCTGGATGGTGCATACCGATGCACCTTTTTACTTTTGGAAGGGGATAGAATAACGATGGCTTCGTCTGATTTCGGAGAGTTGGGTGTCCTGCACTTTCCAGGAGAAGGTGAGTTGATTTGCGATACCCAAGACGACCTTGCAGTCGCAGTTGGTAGCACAGTGACTGTTAGCTGTGAGGTACCTGGATGCAACCTCCCATTGGACATGACATGGGAGCAGTCCAACCGAAGAGCCCTTCATCACACAGTCCTATCCCAGGAGGTGTGTTCTTTGTCTTGGATGGTCACCATCGACCGAAGGCTTCAGGGGGAGATGGTTCATTGCGTCGTGACAAACTCGAACTTCCCAGGACGCCGATCCAACTGCTCTTTGGGTCCGTATGAGGTCCTGTACCAACCCAAAGTTGAGGTGAGCCCAAGATATTCTGAAATACTGGTACCATCTTTGACGAGATCAATATCTCTCCAGTGTCTGGTAGATGCTAATCCACCAGTAGAATTCTTCAGCTGGTCATGCTTACCAGAGGGAGCCCTTTCTGCCTGTGGGTCAACTGAACAGAACATTTCAATACCACTAGCACAGGTTGGATTGAGAAACTTTAGTGTCGATGTCACATGTACAGCAATGAACTCTATCGGCACTTCCCATAATACGTCGAAGATCATATTTGGAAGCCCTCTCGTCAATTCTGGAAACGAATGTTCATCAAGAAACCAGCATGGAATAGCCGATATTGACAGAGGGATATATCTCTTCCACTCCCGAGTAAGAGGGGTGTATCACTTTACCTGTGCATTCATTGACAGAAACGAGACGAGTATTTTCTTTACTTGGTACCTCGATGGAGTTCTTGTTCAGGAAAGCAATAACAGCAATGTGAAATATACATTGTCATGGTTAAAGAGAGACTTCTTTGTATTGCTAAATAACTCTCTGTCTAGAAGAGGTCCTCATGTTGTGACGTGTGAAATAAATAATGGAGCATCGGTCAAAGGAAAGTCCTGTACGTTCACTTCAAATGTTGACCCAGCTACAACTGGGAGTCCCATGAAGACCTCATCTCAGGAATCTACAAAAGCTGCAGATTCCTCCTTTGACTTCTGGGATATCTTCTGGATGCTTCTGATTGCGGTTAGTGTTGGCTTTGTGCTTGTGATGTGTTCCATATCACTGGTCCTGATCATACAGAGGGCAACGAGGCAAGGTCGGCTACCCTTTAACAGGCATCCGGACACAGTTCAGCTTACAAACCTTCAACAAGGGATCTTCCCTAACCCAAAATGCGGCAACTCCGACGAGCCCGTCTACGAGCAGCCTCGCAACTGCACAGTCCGCAGAAAGTCCTCGACCAAACCTCTTCCACCACGTCCAAAGCAAGATGTTTGCGAGCTGAAGAAACTGAAGGATGATGTTGATCATGAAGGCAGTTGTTCAGATGGCTACTCTGGAGTATACGAAGATTCATCGCAGGGTACCGATGACAACAGCACTTCTCTGGTCTCAAGTAGTGAAACATCAAGTGCCACCCAATATCAAGAATATGCCGAATGCGATCGCGAAGATGATTTCATTCACTACGACAACCAACAAATGATGGAATCCTTCATTGGTGATCGGCAGAGCTCCTACTACTGGAACAAATCGTTGGCGTTCAAGGAGTTCTATGATGGCAGTGTAGAAGATAAGGTTAAGATGTTTGCGTCAGAGGGGTCTCTCCGGAATATCCAACGCATTTATCTCGAATAAGATGGGATCTATACTGAATGGATGTCTAGCTTCATAGTTTTGACATTGACATCATCATAACGTTTTACATGTATATAACACTTCCCTTTCCCCAATGAAAAAAATAGATCGGGGTTGTTTCATTCCTCAATTCTGTTCAGGGGAGCAAGAAAGGAATTGTCGGACGTTTTGTCTGATAAATTCTGTTTTTCCGACAGTAACCTAACATCTTCCTGGCCAATCAGAATCAGATTTTACAACCTGTCGGATAAAAATGTTTATGAAACGCTTCCAAAATGTATTCATGATCGACAACCAATTGAATTATGGACGCGTGAGAAAAATGAAAGGAAAATTTATCTGACCATTTATATTACAAATTCATAGGTCATGAAAATTACGATTGCTGCTCGATATCACAGTAATTGCCAGAAAAAAATTGTGGAGATATAAAGTTTGTAAAGGTGAAATCATGTTTGTAAGTTAAAGATGTTATTATCATTTGATTTATTCTTGACATGCTTGATGTGTTTTCTTTTTGGCCCTGCTTTTATTGTAATTCTTAAATATGACATATATTGATTTTATTCAGGGCCATAGTCTTTCTTGAGGGGTGTCCTTTTCAAGCCTTTGTTCTTATATCTGTTCCCTCCCATGCAATGATTGTTTATTGTTATTTTACCGTGAAATATTGTCAATATATTTTCTGTTGTATGATTTGTCTTTTGCATGGAAACAAAGAATCAATCAATCAATCAATCAATAGTCTTCGGGTCATGGGATACTATTTATAACAAAAAAAAAGAGAAATATCATAAATGTTCGCAAGCAAATGTTTCACACTTATTACCTTTATTAATTTGAATGCTTTAAATAATAATTATACAGACTAATTTCACATAAAAGATAACGCTTTATGCTAGATTGGCAACACTTGCACTGACAATTGATTATGAATGTATTTCATAATGGCATATGAATTTGAATGAATTGAATAAATTGAATGAATTTGAATAAATTTATTCAAAACCAAACATACTATATCATACACATGGATCACTACAATGTACGTTTACATACATCACCTTTTGGTGCCTATTATGCTTTAAATTTATTCAAAACAAAACATGATATATCATATACATGAATCACTGTAATGTACATTTATATAAATCACCTTGTGGTGACCATTATGCTACATAATTATTTTAAAGAGATTCGAAGTAACAAGAGTTCACTTTTATATAAGATATGAAATGAATATTATGTTCGCTATCAATTGAATATTAGTCTTATAGTGGACTTATAATATCAGACTTACTATAGTAGACTTGTATATTATATGTGGTTATTTTGCTTGTTTAAAGGAAACCAAAACCCAAGAAGAGAAGCAATCTTATTGGAAAGAGTAAAATGAGAGGAACAGTTTAAAAAAAGTTTCATCAAAATCGGTTATGAAATAAGCAAGTTATGGATGATTAAAAAGTCATGTTGTACTTACTATGTGGATCCTCAAATTGGCAAACGTGCTTCAAAATGGCTGATTTTGTGGACAACTCTCCATTTGTTTTGTACACATATTTTCAGATTTTCCCCTTTATTTTACATATTTCACATTATCTCTTCCTGACCTTGACATATATGGTGTGGATTATATTTTCCCATGACATATGTTGTGCTCAGAAGGATGCAAGATGCAATTTGAAAGATAATGAGGAAAATCTGAAAATTTGTGTACAAAACAAATGGAGAGTTTTCCACAAAATCAGCCATTTTGAAGCATGTTTGCCAATTTGAGGATGCCAATAGTAGGTACATCAAGAGTTTTCAAATTCCCATAACTTGCTTATTTCTTAACCGATTTTGATGAACTTTTTTTTAATTGTTCCTCTCATTTTACTCTTTCCAATAAGATTACTTCTCTTCTTGGTTTAGGTTTCCTTTAATGTCAATACATTATTCATGTTACTTTCTCTGATTGTACTTTGTTATTTTACCTATAAGAATGCAAAACAAAAATATCGGGTATTATTTGGTAATTTCTTCAGCTTTAAAAGTAAAATAAGTAAAGTAAAATATGGTCAATCGGAAAAATTTCAATGCAACTATTGAAATTAAGGAACTGTGCATTACAATAATGTTTGATACAATCATGCTCTATATTATACTGTTTTTTTCTGTTTTACAAAGTAAGAATGCCCTATAAAATTGTACTTGATTTGTATTGCTTTATATTACTTTGTATTATGTTTTGAATGGAAATGAAATAAAAGAATTGAATTGAACTAATTTCGTAGTTCTAGAAAGCTTTCTTACCCACGGAATAATAAACAATAAGTTTGTTTTATAAGGATATATAGGTAATATCACATTGGAAGTAAAACTGTTGTAATGCAGGCATATGGTAATGATCCCTCAATTCTCTCAGAATCTTATTTTATAAATGTTTATGATATTTTCCTCATATATAATATTCTGTTATGTTTTACTTTTACTTATAAATAAATATCATTTATTGTACATGCCTCAATTTATTTTGTCTGTATAAGTTCATTGTAATTATTTCGACCACATTACTATGTTCTGTTGAAAATGAAATAAGATAAATTGTATTTAAAAAAATATGTGGTCATGATAGTGTAAATAAATCAATGTTTAGCCCTTTTAAAGGACTACAATCGACTATGAATTCTTCTTAGTTACATGATGTCCTACATGAGTTGAGGAACATTTATTATGTCGTTGCTCGTTCTTATACATTACTGGGCCCCATTCTTACAAAGAGTTGCGATTGATCCGATCAATCGCAACTATGGACGACCAGCAATGTCAACATCTATTACGCATGTTTGTTCAAAATATTTTCTAGCTATGATGTATATTCGTGCATTCGTCGTTGTCTTGAAAATTCACCGTGCTTCTCTTTGTTTAACAAAGGACATTGCAGGCGCGGATCCAGGAGGGGGCCGAGTCGGCCCCGGCCCCCCCACCTCATTTTTTGACAACCTGCAGAAAAAGTGTACTCTTTATCTTGATAGAAACTACGAAAATAGAAAGAAAAGTAAGAAAGAGGTATTTTATCCATGATGTGTAATTTACAGCCTCGTAACGACCGGCCCGACCCCGAAAGGAAACAAAAAAAAAGTGAGGGGAAGAATTGGAAAATAGACTTTATATAAAAATTTTCGCTCGCGCTTCGCGCTCGCATTGCCTGTGTAATGAATCCCATTCAAGAGGGTTAAATGACACTAATATATAACCAATATATATACAATATATCCAGTTCTGATATCAATTTGCACACATTTTTTAGCTCGCACATCAAGCTTTCATTATTTTGTTTGATTTACACAAATTGTTAATGTGTATCAAAATGTTCAGCTCACGCTGCGCGCTCGCATCGTTTGATTTGTGAGAAACCTATGCTCTTTGGAAATTCTTACCAAAATTTGTCAAAATGCTCCTTTATCATGTCAGTATATCAAAAAATTAAGCTCATGCTTCGCGCTCGCATTTAATTGTTTGAGACACACAGCTTGTTTCTTTAAATAAAAACGCGCTTAGACTGTTCATTTTTTTCAGGTCGGAATATCAGAAATTTTGAACTCGCGCTTCGCACTCTCATTATTTAATTGGTGATACTTGTATCCTCTTCATTAATCACTAAAAACAGTCCTAATTGAGTCACTTTTCACGTTACTATATGATAAAATTTCGGCTCGCGCTTCGCGCTCGCATTGTTTAGTTGGATACTTATCTTTGTTCATGATTATAAAAACTGCTCTGAATCTTCAGTTCTAAGGACATAAAATATCAAAGATTTTTAGCTCGCGCTTCGCGCTCGCATTATATATCAAGACCACATGAGATACCGTATATTGTTTATAGCAATAAAAACTAACATATACTTAAAACTTCAGTCTTTAGTTAGGACTACCCCCTGAAAAACCAACAAAAAAGCCAGATTGTAGCGGCCAATCGAGAAAAATTTGATCAAAATATCTTTCGCCCCCCCCCCCTCCTATTGGCGAAAGCTGGATCCGCCCCTGCATTGTGCACATTTCTTGTAGAAAAAATTATGTCTCATCAAGGAGATATCACCTCTAACTTTCTCCTTGGTCTCATCACTGATCAACTGTCTCATAGCGCATTCAGGGATAGCAAATTTCGGCGTCAGTAAGGTGGAAATTCCTCCACTGAAGAGCGTGCTCTTCAATCTCGGAACCTTGTTGTTCAGCGTATCGGTAGTACAGGAGCGGATCCCGGGATCCAGCTCTAGCCAATGGGGAGGGGGATATTTTCATCCACTTTTTCCCCAGATCAACCGGTCAAAGTTGAATTTTGTTTGTTTTTGAGGGGGAAATACCAACCAAAGACTAAAGTGTTAAATAGGCTTACATTTAGCTTTATCTTACAAACAAGATAATGTATCTCATCGTCGGCCTAAATATAATGCGGGCGCAAAGTGCGAGCGGAAATATGTTTCATATTTGAAAATTTGACATTCTGAGCACTGTTTTTAATCATGAACATGATAGATTAATGGTGTTTATCGCACTGGTGTACTGAGATGGGGGCAGGGGCCCTTGCCCCCCCCCAAAAAAAAAATGCGGCCAAGAAAAAAGGGAAAAGGAGAGAGAAGGATAAAATAATTATTATATTATTTTCTGAAAATTATGTCAATGTATTATTTAAACCCAAATTTCGGTTTTTGAAAAAAAGTCTGAAATTTTGCACGCTCGCTTCGCTTCTTGCAAATTTTTAGTAATTTCAAGCAATGTGTCATATCTAGCACCCTAATTTTTTTTGGCTCTTTACACCACCGCTAACTAACAATTGCGCTGAAAATTATAATTCACTGACGTGGATCTTACGAGGACGTGACTGTTTGCTCTGACTACATCACACAATCAAATTGCTACTGCAAAGCGTTAGCTGAAATTTATTTGTATATATTCCAATATGATATGAAAATTGGTAAGTCAAAGATTTCTTTGAAGTCATGAATAGGATAGGTTTCTCTCTAATCAATTTTTATTGATGCAAGCGCGAAGCGCAATCTGAAATTTTCTGATATTCCGAAATGTACTCCTACCTTAAAACTTGACTTGCGGCACGTTTTGAAATCATGAATGTGAAAAGTATCAAACAAACACAATGCTGATTTTAAAAATGTCATCGAAATCGGATGACATTTTAAAGATGAGCTTTTTTTACAAAACATTAACATATGCACATCTCAGCGATACTTATGTGAGAGAGTCGATGATGTTCCTTATTATACAATATTTCAATTTCTGCAGGATTTACGTAATGACCAATTTGACTGAACCACAAAATGTTAAAGCAATGGTAAGTCCACATGTTCAGGGAGGAATTGTGAATTGTTACATGTGCATGTTTATGTGAATAAAACTGCTTGTGAAATATAAAGCGGAACTTTGAAATGTCATCCAATGTTGATGAAATTTTTATAACGCTTGTTTGGTTTTTCTCATTTTCTTCTAATTAAACTTTTTGTCGGGGTCGTGAAGGGGCCGCTGCAGCGGGGGGGGGGGTTGGGAGGCGTCAGTCCCCCCATTTTTTCCAAAACCATGTACAAAAACGTAAAAATGACTACATTTTGCGGGGGGGGGGGTGATATTTGGCATGATCCTGGCGTGTGCTTGTTGAATATTTTCTTTTTGACATCGATCGGCCTACAAATGCATTACATGTATATATTTTTGCTGTTATTGGAGAAAAAGGACAACTTTGCAAATCTGAGTAGGGTGATTTCAGCAAACATATAAGTATTTATACGTAAAAATGTTCATCTTACTTTGTTGATGAACAAAAGTGGTCCTAGAAAAAAAAACGAATTACAATGGTCAGTGGCTTACCGTGGGTCTAGGCATTGCATTGGGGCACCAGATTTTTTTAGTCACTTAGTAAGTTGCCAGGTATAGTGACCTATTAAATGCGATAGAGACATTTAAAGACAGTGCCATTAAACGGATATCTCACTGATCAAATAATGCGAGCGCAAAGCGCGAGCTGAATTTTTTTTATATATTTCAGACCTAAAAGGGACATTTTAAGCAAATTTTTGAATCATGATACGTATCTTTTTTGCTAACAAACAATACGAGATATATTAACCACAACAGGGACATTTTAAGGGCTATATTTTAGGAATCCATTAAGAGTATACATATCTCACCATATAGTCATTCAATGCGAGTGCCAAGCGCTCGCTGATTTTGTTAGAATTACATCTAAACACATGAAGCACATGTGGTCATTGTAATCATGATTATTATACGCATCATCACTAATCAAATATTGCGAGCGCGAAGCACGAGCTGAAAATTTAGGAAATTCAGACCTGAAGAGGGGCATTAGTAAGGCTTGTTTGTGGGAATTCACTAAGACCATACGTATTTCACCAGCCAAGTGCGCGCGAAGTGCCCGCTGAAAAATTTTCTTATTCAGATCAGAAAAAGGGACATCTTAAGGACTGATTTTAGGAATCCATGAAGAGCGGACATATCCCCACCAATTCACTAATGCGAACGTAAGCACGGACAGGAAATGTTTTATATTCAGACATTTTAAAATGGGGCAATCACTTTAAGCAGTCATGAAAAAGAACCATCTGTCACTATACATAAAACAAAAATAATAAGTGCTAGGAAATATATTTGCTGTATATTGACTTGAAATCTAAAACGGGAGTTTTTAGTACAACAGGATTATATATCTCGTTAAACAGACAATGAGAGCACCAGGAACAATGAAGACATACGCCCTGAGCAAATTATGTTTCATAAAGTTATAATATAACATTATAATGACTAATCATTTCTTCGTTCCAACTACATTTCTCTTCCGTTCTTTCTCTTTTTCTCCTTCCCCCCTTTTTGCCAGAAAATTGCCCCCCCCCCCCCCCGTAGTTACGCCACTGTCTGACAATGGTAGAAAGTTAAATTCCCCAGACGTTCATCAAAATTGTGGTAAAATTAATTGGCACAGACATAAAATGTTTCTTAAATGCAATATAGCATAATCATAATATAATATAACATTATAATGAACAACAATTTCTTCTTTACAACTACATTTCTCTTCCGTTCTCCCTCTTTTTCTCCTTTCCCTCGCCACTGGATCTGACTTGGTACTTGGTAGGAATCCTCCAAAAGACGCCATAAAGGTGTTTAAACTGGAGGTGACAATGGTAGAAAGTTAAATTCCCCAGACGTTAATCAAAATTGTGGTAAAATTAATTGGCACAGACATAAAATGTTTCTTAAATGCAATATAGCATAATCATAATATAATATAACATTATAATGAACAACAATTTCTTCTTTACAACTACATTTCTCTTCCGTTCTCTCTCTTTTTCTCCTTTCCCTCGCCACTGGATCTGACAATGGTAGAAAGTTAAATTCCCCAGACGTCCGGGGGGCCACTTCCATTCACGAGTGGATACCATGCGCGACCATGGGGTCTCGAAAAGCACCCTAAACACGTAATTTCCATTTTCTGAAAATGCACCCCTTAACAAGTATTGGCGTTTGAAACCCTACCCTTAACAAGTATTGGAAACAAAACGATACTCTTGGCAAATGTTCCCTGAAATGAACCCCTAAACAAGTACAGGAATGTTTTATTGTTACGGGTCCTTCGGTCGTCGGCTTTACCTTATTTGGTTTAGTACGACCCCACCTTCTACACCTCGCGCAAATCGGACCCTAAACACGAAGTGTTGGGGCAAAAAGACATCCTTTATAAAACATTCTATCTTTGTTTTATCATCCCCGCAAATTCGACCCTAAACACGTAATTTTCCTAGCAAAATAGATACCCTTTTTTCATTATTTTTGTGTTTTTGACACCCTTATCACGTTACGTACGTAACGTGCCCTATCGTGAAAAAGACATCCTTTTTACGTGTACGTTAATCAAAATTGTGGTAAAATTGATTGGCACGGTACGGTGCCAGGTAGCGTTCCATAAATAATTAACATTGCAAAATGGGTCGAGAAGATGGCAAACATGTGCGCCAGAAAAAGGCTGCTAGAAAACGTAAACATGCAGCAAAAATGGATGAAAGTGAGGAAAATGAAGAGATCAGTACCCCGGAAACTGACCGTAAGAAGATAAAGATAACTTTTGATCCTACAGACTTCATCAGCCAATTGAAAAAGGACGGCGTTTTACTCTCGGAAGGTGAGTGATCAGTACACGAGATGGTGAGAGAATCGAGAGGGCCAGACACGGGGTAGAAGTTCAGCTAGCTCCGCTGCGCTGGTGAACTACTGCGGGCGCCGGTCGTCCTAGCCTGGGGCTGGGGCGTTTTGGGGACTGAAAGTCATATACTGTACGTATGGTCACTCCCCACTTACGCCTGGTACTCTTACCTATATTTCCCCACATACGGGTACAAAACCAGAAACTTTCGCCCCCGAGGCCGAGAATTCTTTCTCAGTAGAGGTGCACGGCCAACATTGGAGACTGTCTCCAATGTGGGAAATTATCTCCAATATCAGAGACTTTTGTAAAGAATTTGGGTATCCAATTTCAGAGACAGTCTCCAGTTTTGGAGACTAATTTCCTTTGTTTACATTTGCGGTAAAAGGATTACCTTGGCGGCAAATAAAAATGTGATAAGCAGATTCCTCATGACAAATTACCCCTTTTCACCGTCTACTTTTGTTTTGATAAGGATTTTTGTTGTCAATCACACACA
This sequence comes from Lytechinus variegatus, assembly GCF_018143015.1. Classification (NCBI taxonomy): domain Eukaryota; kingdom Metazoa; phylum Echinodermata; class Echinoidea; order Temnopleuroida; family Toxopneustidae; genus Lytechinus; species Lytechinus variegatus. The sequence continues at coordinate 27,239,042 of NC_054743.1, read as the reverse complement.
AAACAAATGGGCTTCTGACCTCAGTGAGACAAAATTTTGGGTAGAAAAAATCATGCTTTTGTTGGTGTTGTTTCTTTTGTCCTTTTGCAAAGTAAGTCTCCAATGTGGGAGATTGTCTCCCCTATTGGAGAGAGTCTCCCATATTGGCCGTGCGCCTCTACTGTTTCTCATTGACTTTCCCTCTAAACGATCTAGCACTAAAAATGTACATGGGGTCCAACTTTATTTTATTTCCAACATTTCTGCGATATTATTTCATTTTTAAAGAATTCATTAAAAAAACGAGAGATTAGTCATGGAAAGATGGGAAGAGCTTACGGCCGTGTTTACGTCGCCATCTTGATTTCTTTGTCTTCCGCTTGGTGACAGCACGCGATTTGCGTGCTGTCGCCAAGCAGAAGACAAAGAAACCTGGAACCTGAAACCTGGAAATCAATTTACTTTGTACACGTTGCGATTAACTCTACAAATTCCAACAAACACGATGCCATATCAACGCTAAATCATAAGATTTTGATGGAAAAGCAACGAAGTAATAACTGAGGATGCGATGTGAGGGTGCTATGATGACACAATACACATACATATACGATACGTATGACCGAGTGGTTAATTACAAGTACGACACTGAAAAGGGTTACGACTTGCAAATGGGTTACTGATGATACAAAACAGTGACAACAACTTACACTTGCACAAACGATGCCACACGGTAGAAACAGGAACATACTGTATCTGCAGACTTCTAATAACAGACCATGGCGCTGGTGGGGATGCAGCTGGGTGGCGTGCGCCCACACTCAATGGCGTCTCGGGGTCTTCTCTCTATGATGTCTGTCTCCAATCTATGTTATCCCAACCAGGCACCAACTTGTGTACATGCTGTGTAACGCACAGCACGTAGAAGGCGACGCACGTAGCAACGCACGTAGAAGGCGTAGGAGCATATCAAGGCTGCTCCAATCAGGAGCGCTCCTCGCATACACATAGCACACACACAGACTTAATATAAATGAACATAGACTTATACATATAGGCTACTACAGGTACATGGCCCAATTATTACAGCAAGAAGTACTTGAAATTCGCTTACCTGTGCGGTATCGATAAACAGTTCTGCTGCTGTACTGTCTAGGTCTTTCTTTCAAACAACATTGATTGTGGCTCTTTACCAGCCTTTTGCTGCTAGATCTGAATTTAAATATCTTTTCTTTTCATTCTTGTGGCTTGTGCAGTTCTAGGAACCTTCTGCGCCTGTGCCAAGGCATTCACATGCGGTGAAGGTGGCATTGACGCCGTGCAGGAATATCTTCAGCATTCACCACAATGTGCAGAAATCACAGAGCTCCTCACCACTGACAAGAGGCCGAATGCAGAGGTAAACAATTCACCTTAGAAAATAGGTTTTTTTTAATGAAACTTGCCATCAAATCCACCCTAAATTTCAAAGATAAAATTAGCCCATTAAGTGTGAGTATGCAAGTAACTTGTACCATTAGTTTTATGAAAGGAAGCAGGTCTACTTAAGTTTAGAGTATTGCAACTTTCAAGTAAATTTGTAGAACATATTCCATTTTTTATTTACTCAAAATTTTTTGCCAAAATTACTGCAATTGATACAGCACCACAAATAAAAAAAAGTTTAGTATAAGATACCAACTAGAGCCTGAAACTTACTATATCTATCTCATCAGTATTTTGTATGATTGCTGCAGAAAAGAAAATCAAACCAAATTTGTTGAATTTATCTTTATTTGAACATGCATCTTGCTTTCACTTTCAGTAAATAAGCCTAATAACTAAAAATGCATGATTGCACTTTCAATAATTACTATCCTATTAATCTGAATATTGATGATTTTTTTTTTCAATTATGTAATTTCTTGTCTTGCAGCTTCAACTTATTTTCAACTGCCTGACCTCTATCATCCTACGTCTCGCTGATGACCTCCATCACTTCCGGTCCCTCTTCCTCCCGTCCCTCCATGTCATTCTACGCATGCACATGCGTCATGTCTACCGTGCCCTTAACCCAAAGAACACGGCCAAGGTCATCATGGCGGCCCTCCGCTTCTTGACTGCTGTGGTGGCGCTCGATACGTCCTCAGCTCACGAGGTTTTGAACGTGTTCAAGTTTGACCATGGATCTCTGACTCCACTGTATAACAGACGAAACAGTAAGGTAAAGCACAGAGTGAATGTCAAATGGTATCTTCCTTTCCTACCAAATAACACTTCAAGATGCAAGGGTATTAGGAGCTTTAGATGATATTTCATGAAATATGCCTTTGGATTTGTATACTGACTCCTGGGGAATTTTTATGAAATGACTTGTTGCTTTGTTATAACTATTCATCTGTTGTCTATCACAAGAACCTTCCTTTTTCTTCTTTTTGAGTTGATTTCTTATCTTTTAAAAATACCATGTGTTCTTTTTGTAGGCAGAGGAAGATGTTAGAACATGCCTGATGAGATTTGCTGTGGCTTTTCTTGTTTCTGGCGACCAGCACACTACTACGCAGTTCTTAGCCAACAAAGGTAAATACGTTGATTCCTGCCGGGAATGTATTCTTTGAAACATGAAAGTGGGTAACAACTGCTCTGCTAAAGCCAGGGTAATTATGCTCCATGATTGTAGAGCATTTAAAGAATCATGATTAAGCAAGTATGATAATTAGTATTGTTATTGAAAATGTACACCTAGAAATATATTTGATTCTGAAAGAAGTTTGAATTATACCAAACAAATAGTTTATAAAGCATTTCAACATGCATGCTGTAGAGAGGGATTGCTTGATCTTGTAGTTCACCCATAGTCTGATTGCTTCAAAATCAACTACAAATTGTGTCATCTTTAGGACAGGTATAAAATCATTAAACCAGCAATATTATTCGGTTCAGTTTCAGTTTATTTATTCAACCAATCATAAAAACAAAGAAAAATACAATGTAAAACAATTAAATGAAAGGTTTGGACCCCTATAAGAAGCAGTGCTTGTGAATTGGGGCCCAACATATATACAACACATTCTCCAAAAGACAGAATTCCTTACTAAGCTTTTTTTTGCAGAAGTATTCAATTTTCTGGATTTAAGCCATTTTTTAAAAGCCCATCATACTAACAAGGACATTTTTAATTCAGCTTTGGTCAGTGAATGATATGTACACACTCATTTGACAGTTGTTCATATACCATATCTCTGAACTTGCTCATACAGTGTAGTCAAACAGACATGTTTGGTATCACAGAAGCCAACTTCACAGCTCTACAGCATATATTTACACAAATTGTCCTGATGTATTTCTGTGTGAACTCATTACTTCATTGATACTTGTACTAATTTTCTGTTCCATATTTGGTTCATTATAATCCAAGCTGCTATTTTGTTTGTATTATCGTAGAAACCAGGTTGAAATTGCTTTGAAAGTAGTAGCTGAAGTACTAGTATAGTGATCTCTAAATTGAATTTTCATTTTAATCCTCCGCGATTAGATTTCTTGAAAGGTTTCTTCAAAGGCTTGGTGGAAGATAGAGCGTCTACTCTTCAACTCTTCCTCAACGCCCTCCTAGAGCATCTTGTGCGCAATCCTGATGTCACAAAGACTCAGAAACTACCGGTGTTGAACGAGTTCACACTTTTCCAGATAGCTCACCTCTACGGCAGATGGAAAGGAACGTATGATATACAGGATGAGAAAGTAGAGGTAGATTTCTTGACTTTGTTGTTTTGTTTCCTTTTCTTTTATTTTCTACTTCTAGTTTTGTGCTAGGTATTGTATATTATGTAGTAGATACCTTGGTTAACTTAGTATTATTGTAATCAAACCCAGGATTAACCTGGGCAGAAAAAAATCTTACACCATGTTGATGGATATTGCTATTCATCTCTCTCATCAAACATTCTTGACAAACATATTTTTCTTCAGGGCCCCGTCTTACAAAGAGTTGCGAGTAACTTCAACATCTTTTATGCATGTTTGTTCAAAATATTTTCTAGCTATGATGTATATTCATGCATTCATCTTTTTCTTGAAAATTCACTGTTTCTCTTTGTTTACAAATACAATGGACATTTTGCAAATTTCCTGTAGAAAAAATATGACCCTGGTGGATTTCCATAGAGGTACGATTGATTGGATCCAATCCAATCTTCCACTCTTTGTAAGACACGGCCCAGAATTCATTCAAATTCACTCCATATTCAGATTATCATCATCTTCTCCAGTCATTTCATTCTCTGTGCTATTTACCTCAATGATTAATGAATTTGGCAACAAGCAATAAAAATAGTTTGGTGTAAGGTTAACTAATCAGATAAGATTTATTAACTCTATGGACCCCCTTTCTGGTATGAGAGTATAACAAAATATCGTAATTGCAATGATTTTATATTTATAGAATACGTAACACCAAGGCTGTGAGATCACACCCCTTGTATTTTTATGCTTTAGTCAAGTGTACATTGATACTCCTAATTGAAACAACATTTCCTATAGACAGAAAAGTAAACATAAAATCTACTGGTATAAGGAATGCTTTAATACAAACTGTATTGAAAATTATGTTCTGTTGATTGTTTTAACCCTCTATAGCCTACTTATAATAAGCATGATAATGAATTGAAATGACTTGGAATGAATATGCAACAATCTTACTCAAATCTGTTGATTACATTGTGGGTGATGTCTGTGCTGTTGCAATTTCAATGTAGCCTGGATGTCTTGGACGATATTGGGTGAAAAAGGATTTCAAAATAGATTTGGGTGAACGAGATCAAATAACACAGTTAAATACATCTTGTGAATCGCCCTCTATCTTGTAGGCAGCGGAAGACCCAGAGCAGGCCGGGAGAGAAGCTGTCCGGCGCAAGATACATTCATTCCTGGTAGAAGTCACCACCTCCACCAAACATGGCATCAACTTCCTGGATAAATCAATAGGACTTGGTGGAAAGTAAGACATCTCTCTACTCTTTCTGCAACTTTGGCCTTATTTCATTTAGAAAAACTTAGTACATATGAACGTGGTCTTAGATAATTTTGCAATCATCTTTTAAGCATAAAATCAATGGAGAGTTTTTTCAAAGTACAAACCAAAACGACTTCTGATTAATCTTCCAAAATTGAATTAGAAACAACAATTTTTTTTTAGTCCAAAACACGTTTTTTGTATCTCACAATGTGTTGGCATTGGCACTATCAACTGAAATGGTACAGTTAATTGATTAGTAGAAATCTTGTCATGAATTTTTTGCCTAAATTCATTTCAGATTTTAGAAAAAGATTACCGCGCTTTATAAATATATTGAAGAAAATACTAAAAATTTTAAGTATGTAGTAATTTACCAAATTGAGTGAAATCATCTTCATTGATATCATCTCTATGGTAATGTAATAATAATAATAAGAATAAAAAGCATTTAATATGAAGTGCCAGTTATCTAGTTGCCTATTGAAATCTAACATTAGAAATTAATCATTGATGAGTTGTTAATGTCTGTCTGACATTTCTCATAGCAGCAGCCAGTTACCAGACAGTGCCCTTCAACCAATGATAAGTGTTGATTTCATAGAATTGCCAAAGAATTACATTTTGTCTGTGCCAAAAAACTTTGTGGAAATGTTGCCTATGGGAGCATTTGATGAAACCCCCCAATCATGGGTTTTTTTTACAAGCTACTGAAATCATTGCATCCGATTGGCTGAGAGCCAGCATAGTGAAAATAACTGCCCAAACTCTTCATGAGATTCTCCCCTGTCTCTACTGGTCATTTCAATTGCTCTCTTGTGATTCGAATTGTAATTGTCATTCTCCGTAAATTAACAGTAACAATTACAACCAAAGAATAGGGGTTTTATGAATATTTCAAAGAATAGCAATTTTTAAGTCCTGGTGACTTTTGTAAAACAATCCTTACTGTATTTTTGGTACATTTATTTAATTCTTTTTTCTTAAGAACTCTTCTATGAATTAGTTCTTTTGTACTTTGAATATCCAAACAGGAATTTAAACAGTGCCCTCTTGAAGTTCCTTCAGATGTTGAAGACAGCAACAACGGATGACCTTGTAGCAGATCTTGTGGTCCATATCTTGAAAACATGTCCAGACCTGTTATCCAAGTACCTCTCCTCTTGTCCTTTCTCCTTCACACCGAGAGCGTCCTCATCGTGGCTGGCCAACGTGGGTTTCATCGAGAAGGTAGGTAATGTTGATTGGACAAGATATTGGAGGGCCTAGCCATTTTAGCAAGAAGTAGAGGTAGATTATTCATTGGTGGATCCAGGCGGGGAGTAAGGGCTATGACACCCCTTCTATATATTTATAATTACCCATTAAACATGTATTGATATAGAGAAACCTAAATCTAAAATTGTAATCAAATTGGCTATTTGGGCTCCCTCTATTTCAAAATCCTGGATCCACCCTGGGTACTTGACCTGTGGCAGATGTCACAACAAGCATTTCAGGCTACAGACAGCTTTTCAGTCTCTCTGATTGCCAAAGAAATGGCTAGTATTTGAGCCTGATGAGAATCCAATAAATTGGCCATCCAAATGTAATAGTAGGGCCTATATATCAATAGATATGTGCCCAGTGATTATGGTTAGAAAAATGTGTAATTGCTATGAAAGTAGTAAACTAAACATAACATTTTAACCAGAGTGTAGGGGACTTTCCCAAGCAATAATATTGCACGGTCCCTATTGGTGTGGGGGTCTTCATTGTGCTTGTTTTTCATATATTTCCTTATTACACAAAGTTACATTTTTGATAAAGTTATTATATCTGGATTTAGAATTATATGATGATAATTGACGTTGATTTTAAAGAATGACTTATGACATCATTTGGCACCACAGAAGTTTGTTTGAATTGGGTGACTTTCAACTTAGAAGATGTAATATTTGCTTTGCATTTTAGTATGAAATATTTCTTTTACTTGCAGTGGTTATTCTCATTTATGAAGGTCAACTCATGCAGACCCAACAGTATTGCAGTTGAAAGCCAGATATTTGGAGAAAAAAACATTATTACAATTGATTTCAATCTTTTGGTAGCCATTTCAACATCACAGGTTTTGAATTCAACACATAGATTTAGCATCTTACAGAGTACTCAGTATTTCCGCATATGATCACCTAGTTTTACTACCGTAGGCCCTCACTTTCTGTCTTGTCAATTATTTTTCTTTTACTTAATAGATATTTGATGGGCAGTCTACTGTGAGTCCTGCCTTTGCCAGGTCGGATAAAGTGGGTGTGTCTCGGCTGGTTTCCATGGTGATGGTGACTACAGTGCCTGCTGTGGCTAATCATGCATTCTTGCTGCAATGTATCAAGGTATATCAAGAGAAGGAATAAAATGTGATATCTGACTTCCACGCAGAGATTGTTAAGATATTAAGATATTGTCAATTTGGAGATTGTGATGGTTTTGGATTGGTGGTGATAGTGGTAGAGATGATAATTCAGGGAATAATTTTCCTGGTATTGCATTGCAATTTTCTCCACATTATTTTAAAGAATGCTACAGAAAAAGTATTTTGTTTAGCAGATTTCTACATAGAACTTAGTTGAGAGTGTTTCTCTGATGACCAAAAATGCTAATAAAGTTTGTAAAACAACATTTTTCCTTGTAATTGAATTAATGAAGTATATCCATGTATTGGTGACATTCATGCTATTAGCACACACTGCTAAAACCAGAATTTGTATCTATCCACCTTTGTTATGCTGTTTGGTGCTTGCTTTCCCCATGACAAGCTGTCAAATCACCTACATGTATTTCCCAAACTTGATATTGATATATGATTATTGAATTCTGATTGAATTTGTTGTATAATCTCTCTCTTTCTAAAGCACCCGAGCCCTCTGGTGTGTCTGACAGGTTTACAGCTCATTGATAAAGTGATGCAGAAAGCAAAAGGCAACATGGAGCAGAGTAAAAATGCAGATGCATTACTTTCTCATACAGAGAAGCACATCTTCGTGAAGCAATATCAGGATTCACTTTTAAAGGTCAGTATTGCAAGGATGCATTCTCAGCCCCTAAAGTGTATTAAAGTCACACGATCTGTTGCAATCAAATTTTATAAGAAATTGTAAAAGCATTTTATGTGATAAATATCTGCATGTTTTTTTTCTTTCTGGCATAAGACTGGTGATTTCAGGATCTAATCTTTTTGTAGCTGTCTGATATCCAGTAACTAAATTTGTAAGATAAGTGTGCATTTAAAAAAAGTGGAAACAGTGGAAACATAGATGCGAAACAATGCCAAATTTGAATTTCTGTTTAAACAAGATTCAATGGCCACCTTTGCACTGGAATTCAGATGATAGTTGAGCATAATTCACATTAATGCCTCTTTACCAAAGCTTTAGCAGGGCTTCAAGCAGTTGTTTTAACTTCGTTACTTATTATTCCCTGTATGTATTTTGAAATATCAGGTTCTACTGCATACATGTTCTCTTTAATGCTTTTTCATTTCAATCGTTTCTTTGGTACTAAGTTAATCAAATATTTCAAAATGTCATCAGGTTCTACCGGATGTTGATACCTTGTTGTCGTGCTGGGAGAGATACCTCATCAGGATAAAAGAGGGCAGCAAACACAACACAGAGAACATTGTGTCGGATCAGAAGCAAGCTGCACAATCAGATCAGGAAATGTCTTCAGGTAAAAAATATGTCAGGATTAATTGATACTGGCAACTAGTTGTTTTTGTTGTAGCTAAAGGTTGGGTGCAATCCAACACAAATATGCTGTACATGGAGGTGTTTCACAGAGATTTAAGTGTGACATAGATTCACACTTAAATGCTGACATTTATATGATATGTAATGCACAATCTTACTGATTAATACGCAGTGCATGTCCTGTTGGCATGATCTGACCAATGTGGTCATGCCTTATATACTGCACACAACTAGGCATTTACCCCCCCCCCCCAAACTCACTACTACATGTAGTTTATTATTTCTTACATTCAGTTCAAATATTTAAATGTATACAGATATAAAACCTCTCAGTTGAATATATGAAGTAGCAATTTGTAGAAGGATTCTGAAGTTTTGACTCCATTAAATGAGGGATCATGGTACAATGTACCTTTTCAATTGTTGCTCCTGCTTTATTTATCCCATTCTTTCACTTTTGGTTACATTTCTTAAACAAGGATGAATTAATGAGTACTTAATGTTTATTCATTTGTTTAATACAGGATTAGCTCAGCCAGAGCCGGCAGAGATTCTCGTACACATCATGAGAATCCTGGCTGCGTATACCATCGCTCTCCCATCGGCCTTCCTCCAAACGTCATTTGACTTCAGCCGGCTCCTTCACGGAATATTCCACTCTGATCACATGACTGCCAAAGAGGGCAGTGCTACATCTACCCATCATGCCTTGCAGCTTCAGTACGAGACCATGAAACTTTTGATGGGTTTTGATGTGGGCCGTTTCCGTTGGTTCAAGGAGGTTAGCAGTTTGCTTTTAAATCATTTTCCTCTTTTACTATGAGATCCAGATGATCTCTACATTAAAGCTAACTACCTTTATTTGCTGCAAACAAGGATTTCATTTAAAAGTCTGAAAAGTCAAGGTTACATGTCACTTTATCATAGTAGATCTATATCTGGTACAATTATCAAAACATTACCGTATGAAATCAAGAAATCTATGCTGAAAAGTGATCACACTGAAGATCACAAACACAGATAAGCACTTGTGGGACAGTGTATTATAATTGGTCTGAAAATGACACCTGGCTGGAATATGCTTATTTTGTCATTTTTACATACAAAAAAATGTGGTCGTCATTTTATGGGACTCTTTCAAACTAATTTCAGATTATTATTGCAATTATCATTCATGTTTAAGCAAGTTTCTATAAATGATTGCTATTTTTATTCTCTCTCTCTCTTTTTTAGGTCAAAGGTGAAGGGTCAGCCATGGGTCAGCTCCTGACTGTTTTGATGACCTCTTCTGATTCTAAACTGATTCATGTATCCAAGCAATTAATCTGTCAGGTAAGTCTGTTATACTTTGAACCCTTATATGTTTTCTGAGAGATGAGGTGATTTGCTTTCATTTTGATATGAATTTTTTTATACTTTTTGTTGGTTTTATTTATATTTTTACCAGAAATTGAAATGGAATAGGAATCTAATCTTCATTCCAGGTCCTGAAGCACACCGGACAGTTTGACCAATGCCCCGATGAACCAATCATCTGGCTTGATGCCTTCTCCGCCCCGACCTCGGTGGCCCATGACCCCAAGGTCGTGACCGGCTTCCTGCAGCGTATCCTCAGCAAGGTGGTGAGGAATCCGTACCCTCACAATGATCGCATCATGGAAGCTGTCACTGAGATGGAGATGAATGAAGAGGAGGATGGGAAGATGGAGGAAGCGGAGGAGGATTCTAGGAGCGTCTCTGAAGCAGGATTGGCAGGTGAGATCAGGATCCTCTTTCATAAAGCTTTGTTATCTGTAACAAGTTTTGCTAACTGTTTTAAGCTCATGCAAACATTGCACTTGGTTGGGGAATTGCAAGTTTTTCAGACTTGCATGTGTGTTAATGTTTTGATATGGTGGAGAGGATTAAAAGGAGGGGGGTAGAAGATGGATAATGATGATGATGATGATGATGATGATGATGTTGATGATGATGTTGATGATGATGATGATGATGATGATGATGATGATAATGATAATGATGATGATGTTGATGATGATGATGATGTTGATGATGATATTGATGATAGAATAAGACCGATAAAAATGGATGATGGTGATGATGATGATGACGATGATGATGATGATGAAAGAATAAGACAGATAAAAATGGATGATGATGATGGTGATGACGATGATGAGGAGGAGGAAGATAATGGTGATAGTGAGGAGGAGGAGAAGGATACTGATGATGAGGAGTTAAAAAATGTTTAAAATATCCTCTCTTCCTTATTGAAGAGCAGTGTCTTGGTCTTTGCAACATACTAATTTACATGTCTTTCTGTCCCCTTGCATCACAGCTATCTTAGACATGGATGAGATACCAATCATTGCTTCCCATCAAGATGATGATCTCGTGCAAACTGACCAATCACAAGAAGAAGAGGTGATAATGACCCCTGACCTGGGTCAATCAGGATCATTACCCTGTAGTGCCCTTGTACCTGCAGCTTTAGAAGAGTTCAGTGCAATGGAGGAAAATGGAAAAGGTATTTGCATTGAATTGCTCCTGATGGAAAAATAAGAGCAAAACAACAGATAGGATTTGGAATAAGGATTTCTATCGAGTATCAGGATTTTAGTACATTCAATTACTGTATACTACAATTTTAGATAGGAATGACACAAAGAATATGATGAGATCTTTTCTTTGATATCACTTTAGGACAACTGTTTCTGAAGGTGTGGTAGAATTTACAAGTTTAGCAAATTAATAGTAAGTGTAACAGCCTGTATGTATGTATGTTAGCTTTTGAACAGTCAAGGCTACTGAACAAAGGATATTCCTTAATTGCTCTTCCGAATTCAGCATCAAATTTGCACATACAGGGTTAGCTTGATAACAATTAACTTAATGGAGCACTGGCCTCGTGATAGATTTTGGATTTGATCCCCTATTACCAAAAAGTTTTGGAATCAGACCTGCCCCAGAAGCTAGGCATTTTAGAAATAGATTATAGAAGATTAATGATAAAATATATTATGTTATGCAGGGCCTCTTGAAGACAAGCATATAACACTTGAGAAGCTACTCTCGATAAAAAATACAAATTATTTATTAAAACTAGAAATGCGAACAAATCATTTGCTCTTCTATTTTCTTTAACCATTTTATTTATTTCAATTTCTTCATTCTCAGTTGCTGACTACCTTTCCAGAGTCCTCACATCAATCCTAAACACACAGCATGATCCGAGGGTCATCTGTCACCTGGTTTATCAATCCAGCCAGAACCAGACCAAACCGGTCACATCCAGCTGGAACCGCCTGCTATCATACTGCAATGAATGGCTTCCAAAGTCAAGACAAATCAAAGTATCCAAGGTAATTATTAATTTTATTTATTGTTATATTGTATAACTTTTTAATTTTGCTGTATTTCTATTTTTGAGGGATGACATCATCTTGATTATTGTCATTGTGTTTTTCAGTGTTATTTTATCATTATAGGCCTATTGCCTTTAAATTATATAATCATGAATTTCTTGAGAATATCAGTTCTGCCATCTCATGACAGAAGGGAGAAACTCTGATTTTTTTTCCGACTTTTTTCCTGATATGGGATACTTTCAGTATGCTCTACATGATGATCAGGGATTAAGGATTAGTCATGTAGAACACAGTTTGTGAAATATAGATGTTTCACAAGCAGGTCAGTCTAAAAACAATGACAAATTTTCCTCATTTACTCAAAAGTTCATTCCACAGAGTTGCTTCCTTTTGTCATGGTACAGCAGATTTATCTGTGGTTGATGCATGTATGTATATATTTTACCTTGTTTTTTTATGGTATTTGTATATAGTATTGCTCTCTTTTAATGCTTCATAATGATATGCCCTGCCTGTGTCAGTTATACGACCGTGTCCTGGGCTCTCTTTTCTTATGTCTAAACCAATGTATATATACTGTTCCTTTATTGATTTCTGTTCAATAAAGTGATGCAAAATAAACTTAAAACCTTTTTTCTCTTGAATTACACTAAAGGCCAAGCAGTCGTCATCATCACTGAAGACACTGTCATCGTTGCTCCAAGAAAGCTTCATGATTAGGGCAAAGCTAGGGAAGAATGTAAACATGAAGCAGGATATCATAGATAGTGTGCCCTCTATTGGTCATGATGCAATCCTTCCCATCATACAGCAGTGCTTACTTTATATAGGATCCTGCACCAAACACGAGGTCAGTGACTTTTGCTATTTTCTGTCAAATGCCACTTTTTTGTGACTAAGTGGAATAATTTGCTTGTCATCACATCAGTCATCTGTAATATGGGTTTGTTTGTTTTTTTCTTCACCAAAGCCTGGTCAGGGACCTATGATATAAAGTTTAGCGTTGATCATAATTCTCATATCTGCAATTGATTTACATTGATTATTATGTGTGAACAATTCAAGATTAGCCATATGATCAATTGCTAAGCTTTGTGTGACAGGGCCCGGGTCTCTCAGGTTAAATTGCCCAAGTTAAGTGTTCAATAACCATCATCATTCAAATTTAATTTATGAATAAATAAAATTCACTATCCTGAAACTGAAAGCCTTATTGTTTTAATTTACTCATGACAAGAAAATATGTTTGCATTAAAAAAAAATGTATATGAGATTTATGATGCCACCTTATTCTATCCTTTTTTTTAGAGCTCCAATGATGCTGCACAGTTCTACACTGATATATTTATAGCTGTACTTCATCAAGCAAAAGCAATATCCAAAGATATTTGCAACAAGCTAAAAGAACAGTGTGAATCGGTACAGGAAAGTACTGATGCCATGGATATCCAAATAGACAATGAAGATAGCAGTAGTAAAGAAGACTGTGATTGGCTCAAGTTGAGTACTGTGATCCTCAGGCATCCAATCATATGTGGGCTTAGATACGACCCATGCACAGAAAGGGTCAGGGAGGTGTTGACTGTGTGGAATGAATTTGTATCCCAAGCTGAACTTGAGAGAGTACTGAGGGTACTAGTTGCAGCTGCAGAGGAGATGCTTCGGACTTTGTTGGTGCCATCTGAGAATGAGACACATTCCAGAGTCGTCACTGATCTCTTGGTTAGTCTCAAAGGTTACATCCATCCAGGAAGATGTCTTAGTATCCTCAGGGAAGTTGTGTCCTTCATGAAGCAGGAAATCACCAAGGACCAAAGTTATGACTTTGAATCCAGAGGACTACTATGTCTAACAGGGGAATACCTCCTTAGAGCATCAAGGATATCATCTTCAGAGACCAATTACAGGAGCCTGGATCAGAGTAACGTCACATCCTCCAGAGGCACTTTTGCAGCTGTCGGTGAAGTGCCACACCAACATCCCTCAGGGTCAGACTGTTTGAACACTATAAATGTAAAGGATATCCTAGCCATAGCGGTTGAACGGAAGTCATGGACTTTGTTGAAAGCCGTTGGTGAACTCTTGAAGGAGCAAATTCACCTGATGCCGTTAGATTCTGATATGAGTAGAGCCCTCTCACTTTGCTTGGAAGCTTCCAGACAGCAACATAAGCAGGTAAAGAATTCTAGTCCATGCTTCCTTTGAATTTCTTAAGCAGAAGAAAAAAATGGTTTGGAGATTAAAAAGAAAATAATTTGGAGATGTAATGTGGAATGTTGTATTAATGAACTTTACACTGAAAAGTGGAATTAGATTAAAGTACATGTATCATTATCAGTCCCTTTGTCCTGAAGTCCTTACAAGTTCTCACAGCTTTGAAAAACTCTCTAGAAAATTCAATTTACCCTGTAATTGAATTAATTTGTACAAATTGATTGTCTGTATTCTATTTCTGTATTTATATCATTCCCCCTTCCCTCCACCTCTCTCCTTCTCTCTTCCCCTGTTCTCAGATGGGAGATGAGATCATTCCAATTCTTATCAAGACCAATCCTTGTCAATTTGAGGATTGGATCATGGAAAGCTCAAAGAAGAAAACAAGAAAGGACAGCATAGCTAGCTTGTACCCATCAGTAGCAGCTTATCTGTCCACAGCTGGAGATGATAATAAACGAGGTAAGTTCAACCTAATACTGGAATATTTCTTTGACGATAATGGACACCTCTTGTGAATTATCTTTCTTAACCCTAAAAGGACTAGGCTATTCTTTAGGTTTTCAGGACTGGGGGATAGGGGGTTGAGCAGGTAAGTTCAACCTAATACTGGAACATTTCTTTGACGATAATGGACACCTCTTGTGAATTATCTCTCTTAACCCTAAAAAGACTGGGGGGGGGCTGATTCAGCCCCCCCCCCTCGACATTTTTCGCGATAAATCCACCGCGCGAAATTTTTTGACCACGTCGCTAGCTGACTTTTTACTTTCAAGTCTCGCGCAACTTTTGAGACCAAAATTGTGACCCCCGGGTACGCGGTTCCAAAATTACGCAACATTTCGTAAGTGCATGCAGACCCAACATTACTCAAAAACGTGAATTTGTGTACAAATCCAATGCAAATAGTGTTCTTAGCCAATATTCACAAATGCATCATTATTTTTCCTTTTACTGCTTAAAATCAATTAATTTTATCTTTTTTATGGTCTAAATAAAGTCCCTGACAATTTCCATTGAAAAAACAATAAAAAACAAAAAGTCGAAAAACAAAGAAATACATAAGAAATTTAGAAAACAATAGAATACATAAGAAAATAAATGTGATTTTGAAATTTTTTAAAAATCAATTTGATCAGATGCCTATCTAGAGTATGTGAAACAAAAATTAGCATTTCAGGGGCATTATTTTATTAATTAGAGCAAACTTATGATTTTACGCATAAATTAGCATAATTAATGAGACATGAGATTTTTTGCAGAATTTGATGTTATAGTTGTGTGGATAATGCCATGGGTAACGCGTGTGCCAATTTTCGTCACGATCGCGCGATCGACGGCCGAGATCATAGGGGGGGGGGGCTGAATCAGCCCCCCCCAGTCTTCTTAGGCGTCGAAATAGCCCAGTCTATTTAGGGTTAACCCTAAAAGGACTAGGCTATTCTTTAGGTTTTCAGGACTGGGGGATAGGGGGTTGAGCAGGTTACCCCCTTTTCGATTTTGACAGCAATTAGTTATAAATTCTTAACAAAAAATGCAAATTAGTGGTAAAAAATATTATTTGCACATTTGACACCCAATTTCACTTGAGATTTCCATTTTTTTTTCTGAATAGGAATGAGATAAAATGCATATTGAAATATGCTGTTTGTTTCTATGATTATCATGAAATTTCATCTTTATAATCTATATATATGTATTTATGGATCACTTTGTTTTTCTACTTTTGTTTTGCTTTTTTTTTTCAATAAAATATAATAACAGGCCATTAAATAACCAAACCTAATGCTAAATTGAATTAAAATAGTTACCCTTTAACGAATTGCATCTGTCATTCACTCTGTACTTAAAGTACTAAAATGAGGCTCTTTGGGTATAACATGCCTTATCCCGATGTTATACTTGTATAACACATTTTTTGTTTCAAACTTTGTGTGCTATTTCAAAGATTACCTTGTTTCCTTGTCAAGGTCTCCGATGCAGGAAGCATCTCCAAAAATTCTGCTGGACACCTCTTGTGAATTATATCATAAAAGATCTTGGTGACCAGGCCGATGATGATGATGCTAGTACATCAACAAACAGAATTCCTGATGCAGCTTCATCACAAGTTCTGTGTCTTCTTTTACCGTATGCACCCCAGGGGGAGCTGAGAGCCTTGTTTGATGCAATAGTGGATCTACAATCATCTCAAAACAATTCACTAAATAAGTAAGTTGAGCATTGATACCAATTACAATTACAATTCCATTGTTTGATTATTATAAATTTGCTTTCTTGCATCATTGCATGTCAGTACATGTATGACAATCAAGGCTATTTGCCAGAAATGTAAAGTAGCTACAAAGTTGATGAATTATATTTTATAAATAGTAATAGTAATGCTGGTTTCTGCTTTTTTTTTCTACAAAATTTCGACTGAACAACAATTGAATTTAACAGCATAACAATTTGATGTGAGTGCTTTTGAATATAGATGTAAATAATGAATAATAGAAGCATAGCAAATGTGATGGATTGAATTGTTAAAAGTGCATTATTATGATAAAGATGTTTTAAAAATTCTTTGTACTTGTAACTGCATAACCTGGTGCTTCCCCAGCATATAAAAAAATTAAGGAATTCAATAATACCCTAATCTTTAATCTACATGTAGTGTTGTTGCATATGTTTAATTGCCATCATTTTGTATGTTTTCATAGGTCCCAGCTAGAGGTCTTGAAAGGAGTCGTAGAAATTTTACTGAAACAGGATATAAAGAGAAGAGAAGATCTGCAGCAGAAAGCTCTTAGCTCTGTTCTTCAAAGTCTGGTCAATGAATTCAAGGGCCCTGCAAAGGACCAAGACCAGTTCCAGGATCTGTTTACTCCCATCAAATGCATGCTTGAGGTAGGACTTGACCTTCACCATCTTATATTCTAAAATAGGGTTAATTTAACTCTGTGCCCCCGTCTTACAAAGACTTATGATTGATCCAATCATTCGTAACTCTATGGAAATCCATCAGTGTCATATTTTTTCTATGGGAAATTTGCCCAATGTCCTTTGTAAACAAAGAGAAGTACTGTGAATTTTCAAGGAAACATTGAATGCATGAATATACATCATAGTTAGAAAATATTTTCCATGTATGCAACAAACATGCGTTATAGATAATGACGTTGCTGGCCATCCATAGTTGCAATTGATTGGATCAATTGCAATTCATCTTAAGAAGGGGCACTGGTCTTAAGTTTTGGTTTTTCTATGGATAACCAATGGCGACATCAATCTCTAAAAGTATCTGTTTAAATTATCTGCCCATTGACATTTAAATGATTCATATAATCTGGGAATAATTACTAGAATGATTTTTTCACCATAAAATCACAGTGAAAGAACAGGTGAGACATAGAAAACATAATGTGTAAACAAAATGTTGACACTTTCGCCTTTACTTGAAGTAAAAATTTTGACCATGGTGTGAGGTAAACTGAAACTTTAGAATATAGGCCACAATATTTATTTGACACTGCTGATGACAAACAACTCAAGCAGAAAAAAATCCTCAATAAATTGAACACAGCTTGAAAAAAAATATTTTGTTAAAGTTACAACTACCACTATTTTTAATGGCTCATTATCTGTAATGAAATCATTTTTTTCCAATTAAAAGTTATATTGACAGTGTATGGCAAATGGCATCAGCCTTCAATGGTTGATTTATTGTCATGTAGTTACATAAAATTTGAATATTTGCTCTCCTAAAATAGCATCTGAAAGATTTCGAGTCGAATCGTGACCTTGCAGTGACCTGGAAGCAGTTTGTGATCTCTGGATTGAAGACCCAGTATCACAACCCTGCCTTCCTGGATCTCCTAGTCCAGTTGGTGGAGCTAGTCTACTGTGCCAGTCACTCTGGTAGAAAGTTCATGCCACTCAGTAAGCTCTACCATGCAGTCGTGGGACATTCCAAGTTCCTCCCAACCATGTTGGGGCCTGGTCAGGAGTCTTCTGATGTACCCATTGAAGTGAAAGGTGAATATTACAATTTTGAGTGAAGAAAAAAGTTTAGTTTTATTAAGCTGTTTTTATGCTGAGAAAAGAGGGTTACTATGAAACCTTATATCAGGATTTCAAGGTGCTTACATGGACAATACTGTATATTCACTTTTTTTTATATCATTTATAATATTAATTGCGATTTGTGGGCAGTCGGAGGGAAATTTGCAGTCTTTTTATAATTATCTCTGTTTATCTATGTTGGTCCATTTAGGCAATTTCTCATGATTGATAAGAAATTCACATGTGGCCTTTACTGCAAAGAAATTACTTGTTATCACAATATGAAGTTAATTTCTTGTGGCAATGATATGCAAATCTAAACAAACACTCCATGTCTTTGCATTGAAATGTTTCTAACAAGGTTCAAGGAAATCACCCCCACTCCAAAAAATCATGATTTGCAGTGTTTTGTTATACATCTGTCAAGCAAATTCTTCTGAAAGGAAATTAAGGAAAGTTGTTTGAATAGGTAAATGGAAAATGTATGATACATGAAGATTTAGAGTGTGATCATCGATTCAATGCAAGGCACGTACAGGCATGAAACACAGCTATCAATAATCCCATGTTTGACCATCTTTCTTGTGATTTTACAGGTGCACTGGTGAAACTACTACTCGCTGTGTCACAGAGAGAACCGTCCTGTTGCAATACTGTCCACTTCACCATTCTCCTAGGTGCTTACACTGCAAGGAGGACAGTTTGTGACAGGGGACTGCTTTCTCTGATGCATATCTATGAGAAGAACAATGCCCACATGTGGGAGTACAGGTAAGACCAGGGTCATTGAACTTTGTTTTCTTCTAAATCCTTCCTGGTAGGAATTAATTAAAGGTCAAGTCCACCCCAGAAAAAATGTTGATTTGAATAAATCAACTAGCATAACGCTGAAAATTTCATAATCAGATGTAAAATAAGAAAGTTATGGCATTTTTAAATTTCGCTTATTTTTCACAAAACAGTGATATGCACAACTGAGTGACATGCAAATGAGACAGTCGATGATGTCCCTCACTCCTTATTTCTTTTTTTTTATTGTTTGAATATTTCATTTTCTACAGATTTGACAATAAGGACCAACCTGACTCAACCATATAGTATCAAACAATGCTAATTCCACATGTTCAGGGAGGAATTAATTGTTGTTTCACCTGACAATGGGGAGAAAATTAGAGTATTCCGTATTTCATATAATAAAATACAAAAGAAATAGTGAGTGGATGACGTTATCATTCTCCTCATTTGCCTACCAACCAGGATGTGCATGTAACTGTTTTGTGAAGTTCAGCGAAATTTTAAAATGTAATAACTTTCTTATTTTACATCCGATTTTGATGAATTTTTTAGTATTATGCTTGTTGGATTTTTTTTCTTTTTATTCAAATCAACTTTTTGATGGGGTGGACTTGTCCTTTAATTTTCTGGGGTTTTCTTTTTATTCAAATCAACTTTTTGATGGGGTGAACTTATCCTGTAATTTTCTGGGTTTTTTTAATCACACTTTTCCCCTTCTTGGGGCAAGAAGGAAGAAGCTCAGCATTCAGCCAGTAAAGCCTAATCATTTTCATGATAGTATTTATAGTTTGGGAACAATTTAAGTAATCTGCATACTAATTGATAATCATCCCATCCAGGCCTTACATATGGGGCAAGGAGGCAGTAACACAGCATGCATCCAGGAAAGCCTTGGGGAGGACCTTGTGGAAGCAGCCTAGTGTGGAGGATGTCCTCAAGCTTCTGGATGCCAAGGTTCTCTACGATTCCATGCTAAAGTTCCCTCTTGACCAGACATTACATGTAAGTTGGTGATTATTTTTGTTCAATTTTGTCTATTTTCACTATATAAAAATATTCAAAATACAATACAAAAATAGAATATATAAATACATACAGGTAGAAAAAATAAATACAATTTACAGATTCATATAAGAAATAGACATATAGTAAGAGTCAACCAATTCGATTCAAAATTACTTTAGCCTTTACTCAAACAAGGGCTTTAATGAGTCACATGACTGCAGAATTAATTTTGTTCTAGGTCAGTGCTCTCCATCTATTGTGAATTACACATTCCTACTTGTTTACAAATTTTCATCCAAGAAATTACTTGGTGGTAGATTTCACCCTTCCTGTAATCTACATCCAGTACCACCT
Source organism: Lytechinus variegatus (assembly GCF_018143015.1). NCBI lineage: Eukaryota > Metazoa > Echinodermata > Echinoidea > Temnopleuroida > Toxopneustidae > Lytechinus > Lytechinus variegatus. The sequence goes on along the minus strand of NC_054743.1, from coordinate 27,218,565 downwards.
GTTGTTCTGCATACCGTTGAATGTGAATTTCACATCAATGGTATGCAATTGTAATATACAACCTGTCAATCAAAGTCAGCTGATGAACTTTGTAACCTGCTTCTACTTCTTACCAGTCAAGGGGGTGTTGCAAGAAAGTATTTGCAATCAATCACAAATATTCTGTTGCAATCAATCGCAAATTTTCTGTTGCAATTTTACAGTTGATTGATCACTTTTAACTTCAGCAAATCAGATTGCACTCCTTTTTTCATGGAGCAGATTAGCAATCAATCGCAAATTTGCAATTAATTGCACGGCATATGCTTGATTTCGGGAACGAAAATAGACCTGCAATTGATCGCAAGTTTTTTGCAACACCCCATTAACCAGTTCAAATGTGATTATGTAATATTTTTCATTCTATGATTATCAGTCTTTCCCCCATCTCCCCTATTTCTTCATCACAGCCCAATGTGACAGGTGAATCATCCGGAGGGGATATTGAGATACAGTCACAGTTGTATGATCCTAGTTTTCTGCTTCCTCTTTTTAGTCACCTCCTCCAACCAGGTAATTTATCATTCTGCCAGTTTTTAGCAGTCCGAAATGATACTAGTATTTCTTTTCATATTTTGTGTAGTTGATTGCCATATGCATTTATGTAGCTTCCATTTTTAATTTCTCGTTTTATAATATGTTTGTTCACTAGTTCAGTTAATAATCACTTTGATACATGTCCACCTTTTGTAAGAGCACTACTTATGCTAATTAATATTTTAATCACTGTTTCTACAATTTAATTTTTTTTATGTATGTTTAGGTTTTTGTAGCAAAGATTATGAGTATTATCTATTACAGAGATCTTGAACCCTGTTGAAAATATTATGATTATGGTAGCTTTACCATTAACAGTCATGGAAACCTTTATATTAATTGGCAGTTGAGTCCTATTGCCATTTTAGGTGTACTTGAAATTGCTTTGAAATATGGAAAATTGCTCCCATGGACTTACTAATAAATATGCATATTAGACACTGGTAAATAAATGATATTCCTCACTTTTTTATTGCTATGGCAATGAAAATAGGGTAAAACATGAAGTGTTTTCCTGGAAGTCCTGTAATTTACTTTCATTGTTTTCCCGTGATGAATTGTGTTCTATAGATTTACAAGAATTCTGAGAATTATTGAATATCTTAATTCAGACATTTACTTTTGGTTTTCAAATTTTTTAATAATAGTAAGTCTTAGACTTTTAGCAGGCCTCATGAAATACCAAAGCTAACAACCTCATGAATTTATGTTTCAAAGTATTAACTTCAGGCTTTTCAGTCTTATACCAGTTTCCCTCACTTTCTTCTACTATATATACTCGGCCAGTCCGTTGTTAATTACGCAAAACCCTCCAGGCCTGGTCTGTCCACGTCATATATAATTGTTTTTCCATATAAGCTGCTTGATTGATTTCAAACCGTGCATTCTTTGAAAGATTAAGCAATAAATTATGGCACTTCGCATGATTAATTTTGTCTGAAACCCAAATCGAGCGAGTTCCAAAATATGCCTACTTTCCCCATATTTGTAAATTAAATGCCACTTTAAATGGCCATGTGGTTTGTATAGAAAACTTAAAGGTAAATTGTGACATTGGTTGAATTAAAATTTTTAAAATATATTTCGCGATTTGCTTTCCACATTATTGATATACAAGTTGTGATTCCTTACAATGCCCAGATTGGCCAGAATGTACTGTTTTGTTTTCCAAAAAATAAAATAGATGGGAAGTCCCGAATTGTCTGCTTTATTTGGAAGTATGATTAATCGAAGGAAGGAAATATGAAGAGCGCCACCTTGAGACCAAATGACTTCGATAACTTCCGATCAGTGCAAGACAACACCGCCCAGATTCGTGCCGTGTGCACAACATTTACTTTGAAACGTACGATCGACCGTGATCACAATTGTCAACACCGTGCACCACGGAAGGTCCCGCTCTGCTGCACGTTGACCGCGCAGACTGAAATCAGGGTTGCTCCTGTATTTCCTTCGATTTCCTAAGGCCTAGAAAGCGTGTATAATTATGGAAGATGCCTTGGCCGTGCAGGCCCCTGTAATGCTCACTTTCAAAGAGTCAGATACCGTGGACACGTCAAATCCTTGGTCAAACGTGCTTCGTGCAGTGACCATCACCACAATGACGTTATGTATGTACAGCCCGGCTACCCCCACTTCTTTCAAATCGCTGGTGATTTGGGTTTGTGTGTGTGTACGTTTTTCCTTTCTCTCACATTTCCTTTCTCTCTTTATTACTTCCTCGGTGTATGGAAGGTAGGGAAGCTGGACGGGGGGCGTGTAAGGGTGCTTATGAGAGGGAAGGAAATGGCTATTCGTTTTTTTTTTCTTTCTTTTTTCTTTCTTTCTTTCTTTTTTTCTTTCCTTCCTTCCTTCTTTCTTTTTTCTTTCTTTCTTCATGTTTAGTTACATGTTTAGTTACATTTTATTATACACAACTATTCCTTTTCTAATTACTTTCATTGCACTGTTATCACGTTTTTTTATTTGCTCATTATGATTCATATCACGTGTTGTATGATGTCTTTGTTTATGATACTCTTGAAAAAAAGAAGGAAAAATAATAATTGTGCGTCCTATTTAGACTTCATTTATCAGTAAATTACAGCCTCCACCTACAATACCGCGTGTTCTATTTTTTTTTTACTATACCCTTTCTTTTATTTTGAGGCCAGCTATAAATATAGGTTACGAGTCAATCAATGAAATGTCAAGCTGTTTATGTGCTTGGGTCGAAGAACTTCGCGAATATTGTTATCTATTGGGGATTTTATTTCGTTCCAATGTGGTGTATGGCTTCAGTGACTTGAAAAATCTGCTCGCGGGCGAGCACAAATGTATTTTTTAAAAAGTATATTCATGATAATTATTATACATCACCTTTTTTCTTCCCCTGTCTTTATTTTCTCCCGGGGGGGGGGGGCACTCGACCAAAACAGTGGTAGGGGTACGTGTGCCGCGGGCGAGACTAAAAGGGGGGGGCTTGGAGGGGGCTTATTGTAAAGAGAGTCCTCGGAACGGGCTTTTGGAACTACAAATGTTTGTGAAAATGGGGGTCCTTGATCGCCAGCGTGTGAGTGCGTATCATTGGCGGCGGAAGCAAAAAAATATAGGGAAGGTCCACCTGAAAGTTTGGGATGGACACAGTTAAGATTTGACAAGCCCCCCCCCCAAAAAAAAAGAGAAAAAGCAACCTAAATTTTAGGAAAGTGGATCACCCAAGTTTTTTTACAAGGAAAATGAAACAAAAAAAGGTCACCCAAATTGCATCTTATATACGTAGCAGATCAATGCGACCGGAACGGCGTACGAAAAATATGCGAAGCTTTCGAGCGGATTTCTTTCTTTTTTTCTTAATAAGAAGAAATGCTATGCTTTGGAGCGACTTTCTTTGTTCTTTTTCTCAATAACATAAAAATGCTATGCCTTAAATGGAAATGAAATTTGAGTGTAAAAATCCGCGGCACATACACTCACTATGCATCATATACTGCGTGCCCCCCATCCTTCTTTCTTGGAGGTAAAGCTTTTAGAGGGGACCGTGAGTCTGAGCCCCATCTGTGTGCCCATGTATAGGGGGGGGTGGGCGAGTATACTCGAGTAAACTAAATTTAGGCCTACGGGCGCGCGTGAAAAAAAAACTGACAATAGTCCAATTTTTTAGTAGGTGCATGCTTATTCTCGCCGCGCGTCTCCGGGAGGGGACAGGGTGTGGCGGAGGGGGGGGGGCGAGGTAATTGGTTGCCGACAGATATGAGTCATTAGGCTTCAGTGTCCCTCATCTTTGCTCACACTTCTATCGTCAATATCCGGGCAGACCAAGAACAAAACATTTCGAATATTGTTCCGAACACCAAACTGACATTTGTTAAAGATTTAGACATAACAGGGACATTCTAGCAACTATTTATAACCATAGTATTAGGAAGAGTATCATGCTCAATCAATGAAGAACCCACCAAAGGGGTTAGGTCCATTTTTCATCAAATTTGAATTATTGGTCTCAATGTATAGATTTTTAGTAGCTCCGATTCCAAAGAAATAGTTGAAATTCCCATTAAAAAATGATGGCAACGAAAAATCGCTCTTTTTTTAAAGGGTTAGGTCCATTTCAATTTAGTTCCAAAGGGGTTAGGTCCACACAGAATTTTTAAAAAGATATGAAGACAGGTGGATTTCTTCATTATGAAAGATTTCTGCCTAAATGAGACAGAAAATCGTGTACAACTCTTGAACGCACACACAGGTCACGGAGTGACCCTGAGTGCAAACAGCTGACTGTGTTACAACGTAGGGGTGATACATTTTCACAATAGGGGTGATCAACTCACTGGAGGGACTTTAATTCACTTATAACAAAGAAATGTGTACTACAGTACTCCTGTTGAATGCTCTGATGAAAATTATATGAGTTTCACATTCATTTGAACGGGAGGACAAGATTATTGTATATATCGAGTGCATTATGCATAAATCATACTACCATTGCGACCCCTGCCCGGCCGATGGTTCAGGCATGACGATCCTGAGTGACGTCACCGATAGAGACCTCAAATGCCAGGAGAGCCTATTCGACAACTAACTTCATCTAAAAAACACGTATTGAAGATAACATCCAATGGGGAAATGGCTTTCATTTTCATGAAATATACATTCCGTTCCTCAATAAATCTTTAACCCCGTCGTTAACTGCCCATTCATTCTCGAGCAATGGGGGAATGAATACAGAGTGTCTCAAAGTTTGTGTGAAAAAAAGGTGCATTTTCCATAGAACTTCTGCCAAAAAGCAATGCGTAAGGGAAAGATTAGCCCCAAAACACGAATAGATGAGTTAATCAAATGGAATGAATCATGAAAATCAGTGAAATATACTTTCTCCTGTAGGGGAAGGCGGGGTAAGTTGTGACAGTTTTTGCTTTTTGCATGTTAGAATTGATATGATTAATAATCTTGTCGAAATAAGTACCTTGCTTTGAAATTTCATTCTTCTGAAATATTTTCCACCTATATATAAATTTCTACCCCAACACTGAAAGTCATCGTGACCTTTGAAAAAACCGATGTCAAATGGCTCAACTTGCCCCATATATGGGGTAAGTTTGAGCCACCTTCTGGGGTAAGTTGAGCCACAAAAACTATGTACAAAATGTATGGGGGAGAACCAGCATGTCAATTTTTTGTTTAAAGTCTTTTCACTTGCTAATTCTCTATAAATACTAACATCCTGTAAAAGGAAAAGAGCAGTTATGTAAATTTGCTCCTTCCAGCCTGCATTTCAATCGATTTTTATGGTTTGTTTGTTTTTTAAGATACATTACCATAGGAATTACCATGGCTCAACTTGCCCCATGCTGTTTGGCTCAACTTACCCCAGTCCGAACTTAGTGCGATAATTTTGTATCCACACATTTATTATGCATCCATCATATAAAAGACTATGACAAGAATGAAGATCCATACCTGGACTAATAATGTTGTTATCATGTCTTTATTATATTTAAAGACGTGTGTGTTTATAAAGCACTTATATATTTCACACTCTTTTTTACTTTTTTGGCTGAAATTCACATTTTCCCCTCTAAAAAACTACTTTTTGTTTCAAAGTTGGAAACAATGTGGTGGGGTTAGGGGTTATGCTATGGGTCATCAATACATGACACCACCACAATGTCTGACTCATTCATTATTGGCCTGCGGCTGGTGGCTCAACTTGCCCCTATGCTCAACTTACCCCGCCTTCCCCTACTCATTACTGAATACCCCGACTTGATATGATTAATTTTTCCCCCTCTCCATCAACTTTTAAGAAAAAGGGTGCATATTTTCATAAAAATATGTGTTATATCGACGGACGCCCGTGCGTACGAGCAGGAGGAAGCCAAATGTCTCGTATTTTTCATAATGTGTATCCAATTTTATGTTCTCATGGTAGGGTATCACAAACATTAAATTTCACCGTGACATAAAAATACTGCAGTATGGGAGAATAAAAAAATATTTTCTTGGAGTGAACCTAACCCCTTTTGCAAACAAAGTATTCTGAACAGCCAAAAGCGGTTAGGTCCATTGTCCATTTTTTTTTCTGTCTCAAATCCTCTAAAATTTTAGTCGTTCTGGTGAAAACAACGAAAATTTGAAATTCGAATCACATGAAAACGTGAATAAAAGTGGCAAAAATAAATCACCATTTTTATCATAATAGATAGGATTCATTCCAGTTTAGTTGCAAAAGGGTTAGGTCAACAATGCCATTTTTTGAAAAGTATATGTAGAAAAAAATTGAAGACAGGTAGATTTATTTCATATACCGAATTTTATGTTCACATGATAGGGTAGTACATCCTCACAAGAGTATTGCAGTTAGTGAGAATAAAAACCATGGTTTTTCTCGGAATGGTAAAAAGTGGATCTAATTCCTTTTGCAACTAAACTCTTCAACTAATGCGAGCGCGAAGCGCTATTCAGTCTGACATGAAAATTGTAGATACGTTCATGTAAATAAATAGCAATCTATGTATGTCGATGAGTAATCAATGACAGCGCATATTTTTTATACAAACCCGAGCATTTCATTTTCACGGACATGTAATGGATGATACGTCGAGCGCGACGGCCCTTCATGAACTGTCATCGGTTTTCATGGATGAAAAAAAAAAACCTTTCATGCACTCTTTTAGATTTCACTTCTCATTTCTTTTTTATATTCTCCACCCTTTTACAACATGAACCTGAATAAAGGAAACTTCGAGAAAATTTAAAAGGGTGGTAAATAAACGGAACACAAAAAGCAGGCCATGCAATGTGCTTAGTTGCGTGGAGGTGTAAATCTCAAAATGATAATATCATGTATAAAAATATAAACATGAGGACATCCTTTCATTTCATCTTGGATTTTTTTTCACAGTTAGTATCACTTCCCCAAAGGAATGTTTTCATTCAATAGCAATACATTGGAAGAAACATTGATTTCGAGAAAAATAATGAGAAAAACAATTTAAATGGTCATTATGCGTAATCCGATATCCATCACTTCCATCATCATGGTAATTACGTACATTATTATTATTGTTATTAATATCACCATCGTTATAATTATTATTATATTGGGGGGTATCCCACCCATTCCCGGGATCGAAGCCTACATCTGACATGTCTGAGTCAAATAACAAAACGTTCCATCATTGTTTCCGCTCGACACACATGGTATTTCGTCATTATTTTATCAATGATATGAACTATCATGACTATCATTTTGTCTACCATGTAGATATTTTGTTTCAAGTATATTCTGTTGAAATTGCTGAATTACAGATGGGGTGAGGAAATTTGGGGGCATGGACACCTCCCCCGGCCCATCAAAAAAAAATCACCGTTAAGAAAACAGAAGAGAATAGGAAAGAACTGAGAGACAAGAGGAAATACAATATCATGTCAATAATAGGTCAAAATCTATCACAATCAGTGTTTTTTATGAGGAACGTCAAAACATTTGCCCGATACGCCATTCTGTCCAACTCAATTTTTGCCCATTTTACGCCTTTGGTCATGTTGGTTGAAATTGAAACTCCATTCACATCATTGTCAATTTGTAATTAATGAGTTCATTATTAATTCAGTATTGTTTTTACCTTTTTGTATTTTCGTTGCTACACAATTCCTATATCCGGTTGTGTGTATAAATTATAGTCCTCATGTTCACATTTTCAAAGGGACTTTCTTTTATTTCAATATTGTTCTCTAACTCTTTTTTGCCGGGAAGTTTTTTTCGATTTATTGATTGGATAAACAAAATAAATTTACAATGCATGTAGCATAATCATAATACGGCCTGACATACAAGTGACAATGTTTTAACTGTATAAAGATAGGACTAAGACATAAAGATTGTAATAGCATATATCTAACATGAACAATGCAGATAATGCAAAGTAAAACTCTAAAAGCAAACAAATGCTTGAAACATATATCAGCCAAAAAGGGGAGAAGGGCTACAAGGAAACTTATAAATTAAAGGCGTAAGAAAAATGTAATGTTTCAAATAATTAAAGTATTACAGGGGCCACGGAAAGGGGGGAGGGGCTTTGGTCCACGCACTGCAAAAAATTGTAATAGTTACCATTATTATGATTATTTGCATGGGCAGCCCCCACCCCACACACTTTCCAAATCGTTTCGCGGCCCTTGAGAAAAGAAAAAAAAAGGAAGAATCCAAAAGAGAAATGTCAGCTTTATTTTGGTATATGCCTAGATTCAAAGAAATATCACTTGTAAGTTATTGCCCCTTGTGCATACTTCTACATATCGAATTACCTCTCAGTGAGGATTCAGCAGTAAAATTATCTCTTTTTTTTCCTGTAATTTTCCCTAGATTATATGAAAACATAATAGGCAAGAATATTTTCATCGGCAACATGAAAAATGTGCCTCTCATATCCGTTAAACCTCGGGACCTGCCCATCATTTTCAAACAAGAATGCCATCTTTACTTCCAAATGTAGGATTTTCCCGCCCCAAACTATTCTTACAAGCCATAGACGAGTAAATTTTCTCTATCAGCAATAATGATTTAACATTATTTTCCGCCTGAGTTGTGAAATGTTGATGACGCCGTGGAACTAAAGGCATCGGAGCAACATCTAATTTGTCTAGTACTCTAAAAATGTGTTATAGGATAATATGCCCTCTAATGATAACACCCACTTTGTCATGTATTCTACCATTTTGATTGTTTTTTGTTGTTGTTTTTGTGTAACTTGAAGTTCTTTCGTTGGTATTTTATTTTGTTTATTTACTGAGTGCCCCCCCCCCCCCGGGGGGGGGCACTCAGTATATATTGCATAGTGGGTATGTGCCGCGGAGCGGACCCCCATTTTTACACTCAAATTTCCGTTCCAAGGCATATGTGATGCCCCTTTCCACTTCTTGATATCAAAGCTAAGCCTCGCAGATTGCCGTGTTTTTTCATCAAATCGCAGGTATATACAGCTTATAGATTTTACACATTACATTTATTCAACCCAGTTGAATCAAAGAGGTGGCTAAACATAGCAATGTGTGGAAAATTGGTAAAAAGTCGCCAGTACGCGAGCAGAGCGAGCTAGAAGAAATTGCCAATCGAAATTGACATTTCATTGTTTCCATTCATTTCATTATAAGTTGTCTCCTATAACTTATTTTATTCCTTCTTGGGTGAAGAACCAGGACCACCCCCGCTTGTAGGCCAGTGATTGACCGGTCCCTTCAATGAGCGTAGCCATTTGAAGGTTATAGATGAAGAGCTCCTATCACGTGGGGTCTGGGACAAACCCCGGTAGCTTATTTGAATAAAATTTAGCAAGATTATAGCACTATGTTGTAAGCAGTCCATCATCGGATTTTTCCCACTCTTTATTTTCAATCCTCGGCAGCCCAGTTGTGTCATTACTTTTTTTCTTGTCCTTTAAGTTTTTCTTTGATTTCCAATGTAGCTTTTGACTACTTCCATTCAGACCTTCATTTCCCGCTATGTTTGCTATTGCATTAAATATAGGCCTAGTCCTATTTCGGAATGAATTGTTCTTTCTCAAATGTTCGTCTTTCATTCCTTTTCCGAAACGAAAGAAAACTTCATTTTCTCTTCACCTTTTCTCGGCTTGTCCTTCCCTTTTCCTCCTTTCCTTTTCTTTTCCCTTCCCCTTTCACCATTTTGTTTCTTTTTATATCCCCCCTTTTCCCCGTTTTTATTTTTTATTTTTTTATTTTTCCAGTGAAATCGGTTTATAGGGGGCAGCTTGCCCCCCCCCCGCCCGTTTCGCCGCTGGTCGTGAAGTTTCAATCTTGGCAGAGGCTGGGACGAGCATCATGTGGAAGTAGCTTTAGCGACCACTTTGTGTGGTGCAACAAATTCAGTCCCCTAAAACCCATTCTCAGGGGCCGCGGAAGCGCGGGCAATTCAACCCCCGGCCCCCTCACTTATTTCCAAAACAGTGTACAAAAAACGTAAAAATGACCTTAGGATTGTGATATTTTGGATGGTCAGCCAGCCCCCCCCCCCCACTTTGAAAACCGTTCCGCGACCCGGCATATTGCCGTACCTATTGCCCATACCACTGGTACAACACGAAACGGTAGCTATGAAAAATAAACTGAAGGCCAATTAATGCATGCAGCTGCCTACCAAGATCATATCATGTACGCAGACGCGGGGTAAACCCATCCCAAAACCCATTTAGGGGCCTATACCTAACCGTGCTGAAACTCCTACTAGTATTTCACTTTGTAAAGAGGCAGACAATCCATTTTGCGATGACCGTAGCAAGTGGTTCCTCTCCTTTTTAATAAAATAAATGCCCCAAAACAAAATGTGAGCCGTGTAGGCCTATTTGTCATTTTAACCGCCAATAAGCACGTACCAGCAGTCATTTACATGTTTGTTCTCAAACATAGAGCAAATGCGTATTTTCTGCTATTTTGTCTACATGACTAGTTGATCTGTCCAGCCACCATCCCATTTTTTCTCATCATTTTATCATTTGTATCCATTAGTTCATCCATTCAATCCGTCCATCCTGGGGAGTGGGGGGTATCAGTATCCATCGGATGATTGGGCGGATGATACCATACACCCATACCCAGCTATCATTCCATCATTCATTCTCTTCACTCGATCTTGAGTCATTTTTCCATCCAAGGAGATTGCTCTATCCGTCCATACGACAGCTTTATGATCTGTCCATTGGTAATAAGGCCACAACACTCTTCTGCCGCCCCAAAAGTTCCGGCTCATGGGCCCGGGCTCGCATGAGTGTGTGTGAGCGAGTTGATCTCCTCGAAATTGATACACATATCATACACCATGGGGCTATAGCTTCATGCTTACACATTACATTGGTCTGTTCTCTTCTCGGACTTTGCTTCTCCAAGTTTGCGTAGTCTTCTTCACGTACCTTGCTTCCCCGATTCCCCACGCGTTGATTGTAAATACCGTCTTAGGAATGAGACCCAAATACACATTGTATCTTGCCTGTACTCATGTTATTATTTGAACTTTGTGTATATTTTCATGATTGCATGTGACTGTGAACCGGTAGCTCGTGTTCGAAGCACAAACAAGTCGCTAGCCGGCTGGCTTCGGCGCTTTGAGCTTGCACGCACCGTTCGATGTTTGCTTTCTACTCAGCTACACACATACGGGTATTTCTTGATACTGCGCATGCGCGATGACGTATTCATCAATATGCATAACGTCGTAATGAATATGCATTATTCGAACAGTGTTCTAATATCAATTTATTTTTTAACCCGAGAGGGCGTCAACAAATAAGCTCGATTAACCGATACGGCCATGATATATGTTTCACCCCTCAATATCATGAAAATAGAAAAGTTGTGCAAGTTTCATTTCCGTGATAAAATAGAGCAATGATATAGGTATTTAATTAATGTTATAATTTTGAAATTGATTCATTGCCCTTTTCTGAGAACAACCAATCATACACTATACCTTTAAGATACTGTTTCAAGTAACCTACTTATGTATTGCCTCAAACTAATATTTTATTCCACCATTTATAATTTCAGAAAATCTTGTGCCTTGCCAGACCTTTGTGGAATCCAATGCCTTAGGTTTTGTGATAGCCTCTTTATCCAGTTGTCATGACGATGTCAGACAAGCAGGGTATCACATTCTCTCATGCTTTGTCCAGCATCTAGAGGGCGCCAGATTCAGAGGAAGGAGGGAGGTGGGTTCCATTTTATTTCATACTCAGATATTAAAAAAATAAATCAAAACAATATTATATTTTGAATGACTTCATAAGGCATGAAGGAAGAAAAAATGTTCTGTGGGCTTGAAAGTTTGGCTTTTTCTAGGGTATTGTTGGTGATATATGAAAAAAATGAAGATATTTGCTATTCATTGTTTGAAATGACATTCTTGTATTGCTTTATTCATAAAGGGCAGTTATAATGACATAATCCTGCCAGATATCTTTTGAAGTATAATAGGTATTAGCATTTGTCTTTGAAAATTGAAAATAATATGCATTTCATGCCGTCTTACAAAGAGTTACGATTGATCCAATCGTAACTCTATGGAAATCCATCATTGTTGTATTTTTTCGCTAGGAAATTTGCACAATGTCCTTTGTAAACAAAGAGAAGCACAGTGAATTTTAAAGTAAACAATAAATGCATGAATATACATCATAGTTGGAAAATATTTTGAACAAACATGAATAATACATGTTGATGTTGCTGGCCATCCATAGTTGCGATTGATCGGATCAATCTCAACTCTTTGTAAGACGGGGCCCTGAAGTTGAACTGGTTTTGATCAAGTGTCAGTTTGCATGAAGTTTAATCTGTTACCTATGGGAAGCAGGTAATCCCTATACAAAGCCTATTGGAATTACAGAATTCAGTAGTTAATGGGTTAATATAACAAAATCCTATTAATCTCCCACCCCAGATTGCCTTCATCCTTGGGATATTCCGGAACTCGGTATCCTCCTCGACCCAGTACATCCCACCTCTCCTGACAGTCTTTCTGGCTAGATCAATCCAGCAGATGTTACAACCGGAGAGCGCCCTCTATCCGATACTCATTTCATATCTCATGTTCAAACCTCAGTTGAACCTCGCCAAGGTACCCCTCTTTCCAAGGCTCTTTGTTGGAGCAGAAATGCAGGTAATTTTTATCCTTTAAGCTTTTCCTCTCCCCAACTATCTCCTAGCCTTGATGGAGGCTACAGCTTTTGTCTTTGTCTTATCTTTGTCTTATGAATCTGTTGCTGTTACACGAAACGTCAGCAATACGTCTGACTACTTACAAGCCACCAACTTTACACTCCAATATTGGGTATGAATGAATCCGAATAAATTAATGAATCAGTGGATTGATGGATGGATGGATAAATTATTGATTGAATGAATTAATGAATGATTGCTTGCTTGATTTGAATGAATGATTGCTAGATTGATTTGAATGATTGATTGAATGAATGAATAAATGTAAGAAAGAATGATTGAATGATTGATTGATTGATTGATTGATTGAATGAATGAATGAGTGAATTAATTAATCAATCAATCAGTACAATGATTGATTAATTAATTAAGTAATTGATCAATCCATTGAATGAATGAATTAATTAATCAATACAATGAATGAATGTATGAATGAATGAATGAAGTAATCAATCAGAGTTAATCAGTAAATGAATCAATGAATGAAAACGAAATCAAAATAAAATATATTATCATCATTCCTTCTTTTCTGTACATACTCACAGCACAAGAGTGAGAAGACCTGGTTCCTGTCCTTTCTAACGGATGGTCTACGTAGCCCTACTGATTTCAAGCTTTGTGCCAAGTCCAACGTGTTCCAAACCCTACTTGCTTTCTACGCATCCCCTCTCTGTGAAAAGGCTATTGGGGTAAGCTAATGAACATACATACCCTTTATACTTATACCGTATATATGATACTTCCTGCATTAGGATACTAGGAGGTAACATTCAAATATGCTCATGAAGAATTAACTATTTTATAAATTTCTTAGATATTTTTCAAACCATCTTAATTTTGATATTAGGAAGTATTATCTTCATGTAATATTAAATGAAATAAACGCTGCTGGTGATTACTATATACATTGTACTGCAAATGTAATGCTACTGGCCCGTATTCTGAAGTCAGGTTTAACTGAATCTCAGGTTTTAAGTTGTGGTTTAAGTACGGATAGCCAAATGTTACATAAAATCACTAACAGTAGAGATATCATATTTCATCTCATATGGCTCTTAAATCATTCATAATTATCTAGGAAGTATAAAAAGATGATTGTCTTCACCATCGATGAATCAGGAAAGAGCACAGTAAACATAAGAAACATATAACTTAATACAAATTTTGACACTTTTGGCTCCCCATAGTTTTAGCACAGAGTTAGACCATGGTCTAAGTTAAACCTGACTTCAGAATACGGGCCACTGTGTCTTAGTTCATATTTTGACAACAAACATTGCCTGAATACTCTGTGTCTACCAGCAGTAATGACAGCTAGACAAGTGCTTGGATCTCTGAAGATTAGATCCAAGAGCTTTATGATTAATACATAATGATCATTAGTAGTAGAAAAATAGTATTTATTGCAGCTTCTTGAAGGATGATATATGAATTGAAACAACAATATTGATTGTCTTAAATGATGTAGTTGAAATGTCAAAGCAATAAACAAATTATTTATTTTCTCTTTCCAAACAGGACTTGATCATAGGTGTATTAGTGAAGGCTTGTGAGATCCCAGAGGGCGCTGTTCAACTTGTCAAACAGAACAAGATTCTAATCTGGATTCAAGCCCAGAAGGATTTGAGGTTTGTAATGTACCCAAATCTCATTAGCAAAGATTTTCTCTCCTAAGATTTATGTGTTCAATCGATATCTTCATGTGTTCAATTTTACTGACAAATACAAGAAAGCTGATAATCGAAGGTTACAAAAAATATTAAGGGTTCTGAATGTTATAGACAAAGCATGTGTGATATAACCAAGAGTCGCAAATTGATAAACAGAATAGCCGTGCCCACGCAACCAGATTATAATGAAAAGAAAGAAAATTAAGAAATCTTATTCAGTACTATTATTTTCATATTACTCTACTTGGATGGTAGAAGAAGTTTGGAAATATATTTATTATGTGAAAGTTTTGATATCATTCATCTAAGAAAGTATAGATCTTAAAGTGGTTGATATTTTCAAATCTCTGGTGAACTGAATTTTGTATGCAATTTTTCTTTACTTCACTGGTCCATTGATCTCTGCCCCAAAAATCACCTGCAGTCACCTGTCAATGGAAAAAAAAATGTTTTGACTCGGTCCTAGATTGCACCATGTGCACATCTCATGCTTGGATGCAACCCTGAATTTCATTCCTTGTTTTCACCTGTTTTTCTTCAAACTTCACTACTTTTCTTTTAATTTCAATTATCTACCTGTATAGGTCATTGTTGATCAGTATAAACAATTTGTATATCATTTTATGCACTGGTGGATCAAGGGGGGTCAAAGCCCGGCCGTGCCCCCCCCCCCCTGAAAGTGAAGACCCCTTTTTTTATTCTTGTCCCCCTTTGGGAAAATCCTGGATACACCCCTGATTTTAAGCTCAGTACATGCTTTTTCAAGCTCAATGGAAATATAAAAATTCATTTTCTGTGACTTATTGTTGGTATTGAGATGGCAGGTCACGTTTATGCATTGTATGTATTTTTCTTTTTCTTTGATGTTCACAGTGCTGTTGAAGGTGTAGACAGAGTGCTTCATGTCTTGGAGAAAAGCTTCATCAGTCTAGACAGTGAATCAAATGAGATAAAAGAAGCCCTTCATCAAATAACACTTCTCAAGTCCAGCGTAAAATGATAGAAATATGTGAATTTTCTATGCTACCCATGATCAAAGTGTTTGTTTTCACAAAACCTGTGAGGAATGTGAGAGGCCAGTCTTGTGTTAAGATCTTAGGATGATGGTTGCCAATAAACTGATTAGTGAGCATTTGTCAACCAATGCTCCTTTCTTCAAATTTGCATTGCTGATGTTTTCCATCGTGCTGCACAGAGATCTGGTATAAAAAATACTGTATGTAAAAAAAAAAATCATCGCTTCAGAATTCTGTCATTAACACCAATAGAATTTGATGAAATGTGACCATAGAACTACTCTCTTTTATTTATTTGTTCTTGTAATGATAGCATGTCCACCATTTAATTTGAAAGCTACATAATTTTAATTTAAAGAGGTACGCTCTGGCTTAAATCATGAATGAATCAGGGATAATGAATAGGTTTAAAATCAAGTTTAATTCCAGTTGTGGTAACAGTTTCTTAAAGAAGTTTGTTCAGAATCAAATGAAATGATTGACAAAGTGTTTATGAAAATATGTGCCAAAGGATTCTGGAATAAATAGTGTAATTGCTGAGGAATAAGAAAAATAAGCATGACAGTCTGGTCAGGTTTTTGGTCTTTTCTCAAGTTTTCCAAGGGCATGAGCACCCTTAAGTTAGGTCTATATTGATAAAAGCAGACAGATAACAGGAACGTATCAATAAAGATTTGATAATAGTTTCATGTATGAATTATTTGACAATTTTTTTGTGGACTCCTAAAATTGAGAAAAAGGGTGAGATAATTTCAACAGCCACCCTCCCCCCTTCCACACCCATGTGATTCAATGAAGAGGATTATGAATTCCGATAGTACTATAGATATAAAGATAAACTTTGTCTGTATTCATATCATTATGACCATGATTATGAGAAATTGCATTTATTTTGCTGCAAGCCATATTGTGATATGCGACTATATTACTGATGTGATTTATCATTTACGAAGGTAATAAATATCATGATCAACTAATACTTTGGTGTATAGAATCCAATTTGTGTGTTGGCATCATAAGGGTATTGATCCAAGTTAATTAATTCCAAACTGACATCATGTTTCATTGACGTAAGTCACCTTTCAATTACATGTACAGTCATTAGTGAAAGTAATACATTTAGGCGGGGGGCGTGGGAGCAGAACCTTTAGTATTTTTTAGCCAACCTCGGCCTAAGCACTACATGTAAGTTCATTCTCAAATATCTACATTTTTAAGACATTTGAAACTGTTTGTCTGTTGCAATCATGTGGAAAATAAATTGTAACCATGCAAATAGTTTAAAACAGTTGCACAACCAATTGTGGCAGCCCTGTGCAACTTATCACTTTCTTAGTATTTGAACATTGTTGAACTGATATTGAACCTCTAGAATGTGGAGTAGAAAGAATTTTGCAGGATTTGCCACTCATAACATGCAAGAGGTTAATAATAAATTCAACAATGTACACATATAGGAAGATTATCAGTTGCATAGAGCTTTAATAATTGGTTACACAACAGTTATCAACAGTATTTTGGTTGTATGTTTTGAACATGATTCGCAGCGGTCTCAAATATTTCCATGATTAATCTTAAGTTAAAAGCCCCTTTACATGTATCACAGTCCTTTCCCAACAATGTCTATTTTATTTTACTTGAATTTGGTTCTGAAGGGAATGAAACATGTTTCAACACATAAAATAGCCTTTGATTTATTCATCATTGGGAATTGTATTCATTCGTGCATGAACAGATATATTATTTATTAAGCAAAATGTGTAATTCTCATACCTTTGTGTTCACCAAAGCATTAGTTGCAAGAGTTCAATGATGATTACTTCATGAATTCAAATTTTTGATAGATGTATTGGTATCATTTCATTTGATACATGTACATGATTCTTTACACTGCAAATTATTTAATTCATTTTGACAGGAACTGATATCGAGTTTTGGGGACAGCCCATGTATACTGTAATTTCCATGGAGGAAGGTAATAAGGTCAACTGAAATGCTATGAATCAACATATCAAATTAAGGAATATTATTTCCTTGGTCAAAAACCTGAATGAACAAGCCAGAATCTTAGAAGCATTACAACTTATGGTTCAGTGATCACAGAAAGGTAACAAAACTAAGATTAATTTGCTACCAAATTACCAGTTCATGCATGAATAAACAGGATTCCCAATATTAAAATCAAAGGCTTGTCTTGATGTACAAGCATGTTTCATTCTATTAAGTGCCAAAACTTGAAACTTTGCAAATACATGCCAAAGTCGAACCTTACTTGACAAAAAAAAATAATGTTTGGCTTGGGATAAGTTCACCTAAGAGGAGGTATATACCGGTAAATGCATTTGCTGCATTACCTGGTTCTAAAAAAATGCTTCAACTTGAGACTTATTCCTTTTAAAATGGAAGATTGACTTGTACATGTTTACCTTATTTCTGTAACCACTACACAGACACTTCTTGAACATAGAGAATCTATAGTCAAAAGGCTGAAGCCCTTCATGACAAAGCAGTCCGTCGAAAATTTGTGAATCAAAACAGTGGTATGGTCTGTAACTCTGAACAAAACATATTTGCAATGTTTTTGTCAGATTAGAATTTGACGAAAATCAGCTGTCTCGGCTCACCAATTTTTGGCAAAGACCTCTTAGCTGTCCATTGTGATTTGATGGCCATTTTACATAAATTTCCTATGTTGTAGAAATCTGTTCCCATTGCTATACAACTATAGGGGGGTTAATAATTCTGCTGACAACTGTATCCAAATAATGGGAAAAAAATAGAGGGTAAACTACAAAATCTGAATCAATAAAGCATGTTGAATATCAGCTTTGTATCAAATAACATTTATTTCTCTTGACCACACTGTCCATGTAAAATGGAACATGAATATGCATGAACTGTGTTGAAAAAAACAATTATTAGAGTAGACTCGATTTACATACAGTATACACATATCATTCATAATTTTTGTTATATCCAATATTGAATGTAATTATTTTTGGGGAAACTACAGTCAACACGTACATGTATACAGTACACATACCTGAGAAAGTCTGACGGTCTCTTAACAAATTGAATGTTCAGAGTAGGACTATATGTACACGTATGTACTACGGCAAATATATTGTACAGTCGACAACCAGCTTAATGAGGTTGGCACTTAATATTTCAAATGGAAATTGAACTTGTCCATAAGTTGATGGCGATTTCCAGACATCAGGGGGCCATTTCATACAGCTGTTTGCAAGTCAAGAGTGACTTTAAGAATGACCTGTGATCCTTTCTTGGTTTCTGGTAGAAAATGATATTTACCATCAAATGTTTATTGGTCATCATTTAGCGAGTACAATAGGTTCACCAGTCACTCATAAAGTCGCTCTTAACTTAAAAGCAGCTTTATGAAACACCCTCCAGGCCTGCTACATGTAAATCTCCTTCCCAATACACCCCTCCCCCTTCTCCCAGAAGACTTCCTGTTTTCCATGGACAAATTGTGCTATAATCACAATAACTTTTCCTTTCATTTTGCTACTTTCATACTTTCAAAATTGAAATAAAGTTACATGTACATGTAACACTGTAAAAAAAAACATGCAACACAACATATTTTCGGATGCAGTGCTCACTGCTTAGCTATGCTTTTTAGTTTCTTTGTTAATTTTTATTTTGTTTTTCATGAAAAAAATTCTGGTGCACATGGAAGTATGTCTGGAGAAAGGGTTCAGTCAGGGAGTTGAACTCCAAGTCAAAACTGGTGAAGGTAAAAAGTGAAATACTAATTTTCTTGAATTTAAAGTGCTTTTCCTTTTTTATTCACTCTTCTTGTATAGAGCATAATGCGCTTAGAGATCGATTTATGTTGAAATGTCTACTAAGGTGTTCCCAATATGCTGTTAAAGAAAAGCTGTCAAATTGAAACCAAAAAGTGGCATGGCCAGTCATTTACTATTCATAGATAAGCTTTTGATTACAACACTAATGTACATGTACCTATAGATGAACAAATTTTAAGAGTTTGATTTCTTTCCAAAGCAAATTTAATAGATTTGTAAGTCCTGATTAAGGCCTCTTGGAGTGGAAGTGTTTTAACTGTTCTTTCTAAATTTCCTATTTTACATGTAAAATATTTCTCTTAAACAGGCTACATTTACAACTCAATGTATACTGACAATGAATTAAGGTGTCAATAAACAGGACTTCCACAGTTTTCCTAGTTTTTGAGGTATAGATTACAACAAAAAGAGCCTTTACAAAAACATTTTACATGCCCTATAAAAGGGAAGTTCACCTTGATGATAAGTTGGTTATAATGGTTATAATAAAAGCAGAAAATTTTGAGAAAAACATTGGTAAAGATTCAGTGAGAATCCATCTACATCTAAGAATAATAATGAATTTTTCAAAATTAAATTCTTTGACATCATATGAAAGCTGCTCCCCCGTATCTGATCCCGAAACTGATAAATGAAAATATTTTCTGACAGTAAGGGGAATAAAATGATGTGTCTGAAGATATATTTCCTGCAAAAATGAAATTCCTTTCACATTCTCTTTTTAAATTGCATTATTTTCATAGAATTTGTACAACAAAACAGATAAAGGAGCTGCTCATCTGTGATGTCGCAAAAACATAACTTAAAAATGTCATAACTCATTTATTTTCTTATATACATGTATTGTCCCTTCACCAATATTTTTCTCTTTTTATAACCATCTTATTGTCAGGGTAAATTTACCTTTTAAAGTTAAAGGGCTTTCATCTTCTTCCATCCTAAAATTGTTAAAACAAGAAAAATAGACAAGTAACATTATTTCATTATCCATGTATTCATATCCTGTCAAATTTCTCCTTCATCTTCAATGTCCCCTGCGGTTGTTTTATCATGAAGGACAACGTATTCTCTTGAACTAAATCCAAACTTGAGCACATCTTTTTCCTTCATCTCATAGTACCTCTTTGGCTCTATCTGCTTGTTGTTCAGAAATGTGCCATTGGCTGATTCTAGGTCAATGATGTAAGGTCTAACTCTCTTGCCCATCGTGCCATCATTCTTCTCGTACTCGACGAGCCTGTATTGGATGGCTGCATGCTGCTTGGAACACGAGGGATGATCGATGGGCAGATCCGCTATCAACCTCTCTCGACCCAGAAGGTAGGCACTCTGTCGATGGATGTACAATGTGGGCAACTCTTGGTCTCCCTTAAACACATAAAGCCGCCATCGCAGCTTTGGCTTTCGAGCCTCCGGAGGCTCATTGTACTTGATCACTATCCCACGGAATGTATTAGTGTCTTCAGTAAGGGCTCCCGACAGCCCAAAATTGGGTTCTTCCTTTGGTGCAGGAGGAGCATTTTCTCCTGCATTCTGATCAGTTGTTTGGAACGGATTTGCATCCCCGACCTGCTGCCTATGTTCTCTCCTCCGCTCATCATTGTGCTCACGTTCTTGTTTAATTCTGATCTGCGGTACTTCCTGCCTACTACCTCTCCTATCACCACCCTGTCTTGTGTTCTCTACCTTATCATCATCGTCCCATCGACTTCTTGATTCCTTTTCTTTCTCCCTTCTCTCAGGAAACTCATATTTTCTATAGCCTTTATCAGCTGGTTCAGACTTGATTTTCCTCACTATCGGCTCTTCTCTGTCTGCTCTTCGGTGGTTGTCTCCTTTTCTTTCTGGTTTTCTCCAGACATCTTCCTCTCTCTCTGGTCTTCTGTGAGAACCACTCTGTCGACAAAGAAATAATGACGTATGATCAGTCACATAATTACTAAAGATATGCAAATGTATGGCGACATGAAACAGATAAATTTTGATCGCCAACTTCAATCAATTAGTAGTAGAGCTAGGCGCCGGTCAGATAATATGGATGATCTGTTTACATAGACTGTCTATTACTTTTTTAATATATTTTCCACACAAGAAATCTAGGTAAGCCAAGTCATTCAACAGTCAAGTGCCGACACCAATAAGTACTGCCCAACTTTGGCAAAAGGAAGAAAGTTTAAGTTTTTTCTGAAAACACCCTTTGTCTGTTGCATGTTTAGGAAAAATTTGGGGAAGAAATAATCGTTCTATAGAAAGATATTGAAAAATATGCTATTAAATTGCATTGACGCCTAGGTAAAATGACGAACACGCACTGCTCATTTACAACAAATGATACTTTTTTTACTTGCTTCCTTTTGCCAAAGTATGGCAGAATAGGTTTCACAACAAGGTTATTTGTAGTAAAACAGTATTAAAGTCATGAAAATACACAGAGAACTTAGAACTTGGGGGGTGCAAGGTGGGTATTGAGGTCACAGAATCTATTTTTAGCACTCTTGTCTCAGAATATCAGTTCCCTTATTTATTGCTATGTCCCACAGGGGAAAGTGATTTTAAAAAAATGTTTGTTTAATAAACAAAGACAATCTCAATTTATCAAGACATGATTTCTCCTAGTTCATTAGAATTTTCTTTATTTAGACCCTATCTTTTGCAGAGTTCTGGACAATCCTGGTTTTTCGATTATTGGCCTAATTTATTCTAAGTTAGCCATCTTTAGCTTTCGTCTCGTACTAAAGTTGAAACTAGCGAAGACAAGGTCTGATTCATGTGACTTTGAGTCTGAACAACAATTTCAAGAACACAAGAAAACGATTTGACCCTATCTTTAGCAGCTTTCTGCATGATCCTGGTTTTTCAACCAGGGCAGAGCAGAGGCGTAGTCTGATCCATATTAGCAAACATCATTTATTCCTGTTAAAAAGCGATGTTAACCGACTAGGCCTACTGAAAATCCATTGTGAAATCAAGTTCGTAGTGCAAGGTACTCATAGCATGCTAACCTTGCAACCAGCCCTTGTACTGCCTTACGCCAACGCTAAGTAAAAAGCTGACTGAAACAGACAAATAAAAAATGACAAAAATACAATCCAATTATTTTGGCAATCTCTTAAATTCGGGCAAAAATTGAGTTGAAATGGTTTACTAAAATTCTGGGCAAAACAGTGTACATCATGATTGACAAATAAGAAATAACAGTCGGAGTTTCCATCCACAGGCTATACAATAGCTTCGGCTTTTGAAATTGGTTTTACCATACCAGCCCGCCACTGCAGCGCCAGCTGCCCTGACCTCGCGCCTCGCTCGGGCTAGGGCCGGGTTAATTTTTTGTGCATGTGCCATTCGAGGTGTCGCCGCCGGCAGCCGGATCTGATATCTGTTTGATCTGAAATTATAAGTTGCTCCCCTACGTACCGATTTTTCAGAGCGATGGGATTTACCATCCTTTTTTCTGTTTCTAATTTCCGGACTTCTACTGCGAGATCTTGGTCTATTGTTACGATGTCTATCGTAATCATCGTGGCTTCGATGTTTTCTTGAGTCCGACTTTGACGACATTTTTCTCAAATTTCTCCAAGAAATGCATGTGTCAATGCCGAACGGTAGATGGCGCTATAAGATCGTATCTCTGTGAAATCAAAAGACCGATTATAATCTCAGTCGTGGGGAAAAAGATGAAAGAGAAGACAAAGGAATGAGAAAGAAGAATGATGTAAGAAAGAAGACGAAGATAATGATGATGAAGCGACGACGACGAGGATGATGATGATGACGATGATGACGATGATGATGATGATGATGATGATGATGATGATGATTAATATGATGAAGATATGACAGGGGCAGATCTAGCTTTTTTCTAATTAAGGAGGGGATTTTGACCGGGAAATTTGACAAACAAGCAAGCAAAAAAATGTGGGGTTTTTTCAAATGCAAAGAAGGTCATTTGGGTACCGAAAACTTTTTTTACCAGAAAAAAAAGGTTTACTATAAAATGAAGCTAATCAGGGGTTAGTTCTAAAACGTAGGTTATTACTTTTTTTGCTTGGCAGCCAAAGAGATTAAATACTTAAACCCCAATCAACTGGGTGCCAAGCAAAATATGAATACATGGGTATATCTTGTATATGCAATGTGAACTAGCTATGATGCTTTCCAGAATGTTCCCATTTCATTTAATTATGCTGTATCATAATTCAATTTTGTTAAAAATTTGAAATGAAATTAATTTGTTTTTAACCAATCAAAACGGAGTTAAAATGGTAAATCAGCTCAGATTTCTTATTCATGAAAAATTGTTTTTTACTTTGAAAATTCATGAAAAAAAACTAACTGGCAAAAATTATTTTATATTTCACATTATATAAATCCCAAGAATTTTTTGTACCTGAAAACAC
The DNA here is from genome assembly GCF_018143015.1 of Lytechinus variegatus. Classification (NCBI taxonomy): domain Eukaryota; kingdom Metazoa; phylum Echinodermata; class Echinoidea; order Temnopleuroida; family Toxopneustidae; genus Lytechinus; species Lytechinus variegatus. The sequence goes on along the minus strand of NC_054743.1, from coordinate 27,194,869 downwards.
TTTTTACCAGAGTATCAAATAAGTATTTTCATTTTTTCCCCAAGTAATTTATGGAATCGAATATAATAACATATAACACTTTAAAAAAACAAAATATGAAATCATGAATCATTTTTTAAAGAATAGTCTAATAAGAGTGTTTAGGCGCTTTGAATATTTGAAAATCTGATAATATACTTGAAATATTATATATTGGTTGAAATCTTGAAAATCAGCCCCCAGATATACAGTGCGTATGCAGTTTACACTTAGAAATAATGCTGTAAAATTATAGATTTGTAACATCCTGAAGCTTTTTTCCACATTTAACCATATTTGTACAGATCTTCTAAAGCAAATGACGATAATAACTGTGAGCACCACTTACATTTTGAATAGTACGTGGAAAATGATTAGCGCATGCAGGGCTTGGAATAGACACTGTCATGAAGTTGTTTTTTTAGCTAGGAAGATTAATTTGAATGTATCTTTAATTGCATTTGGTGTGTTTCCTTGACCAAAACACTTCACAGAGCGTCATTGCCCCTTGGCCTCCCCACACACCGAGGGCAATCATGATATTTGCTTTTCATGCACGAAGTTAATGGCTTAGGTTTGATTTTAGGTTTGTTAATCATTTTCAAGCTTTGGAAAAGTGTGGAGAAACCCCGAGGGAGAAACAAGTATGAATGAAATGTGGTCCCACTTTAAATGATAAAAACATACTGCAGTGGCATGCCGCATATGGAGATGTCTGAAATAAACTTTGGTTTACATTCAGTTGTGTGAGTCAGATCCAGGTGGCACAGAAAAGGAATAAAGGTTGAGCTTACTGTTTTTATTTCAATTCGCTAAAAATACAAAAGGAAATGTAGAGAAATGTACCACAACGTCAGTTTGCTTTCGCCCTTTTTGCTTCAAAATGAGCATTTCTGTGCAAACCGATTTCTGCAAGCTCAACAAAAATCAATGGACAGTATATTCACTCATGTGGATAAAGGTATGCGATGTTATACGTTATACGCCTTTGCCTTAATCATTTTTAAGCAGTCAATCACTCCACCATTTTAATCACCCAATGAATTATTGTTTCAGGATAAATGACTGTAAACAGACCGCGCGTAAATAAAAGATAAATAATGTATATATATCAGCCTAAAAGGTTAATAGATTATCAAATGAAACTGTTAACGCCAGTTGAAACAGCCCGTCATGTCAATATCACGACTGGTCGACACGATGGGAATTATGATGAGCCCATCGTTTGGCTTTCTTAGAAAGCGTGACGTTAGGTGCGCAAATTTTTCCACATACTTTACATGTCACTTTTGTTTTTGTAGATTTTGATTTTTTTTCTTTCAAAGTCAACGGGTATTAAAAGAAGAAAAAAAATCCCGGTTTAATACTGGTCAACCGTTTGGTCCAATCCAACACCAGTCTTTCCTTTTTACACTCCAAGATTATTACAAAATAAATTATTGATTTTAAATCATAGTTTTTTGAGGGCGCTGACTTCCCCTCTCCTAGTTTAATTTCCCCAAATAGTGCACGGATCATTAATTTTTGGTCAAGATTACAGTACAGTTAGACGAGTCGCCGTGCGGGCATCTAATGTATGCATCGCAAACTTTGTCATTTTATTTTGATTTGTTGTAGATACCGTACCTTAGGAAAGTGGCGGGTGTATTTGATTTTAGTTTCGGTAGAAATTATCTCTTTTTCTGACACATCCGTGAGAGGACAACATCTGAACTTTAAACCAGAATGATGCTGTTGAAGTTTCGATGAAATATGTAGATATCTGTGAGTTTTGATTATCTTAGACCATCACTTCCCTTTCGTAAAAAGGGAAGTTGATTTGACATTTTTGCCAGGGTGCCGCGCCGCTGGCAGCCGCGCCCGCGCGGCGCGCCCTCGCGCTCCCTGACCCTGCCTCATCCCTCATCATCACTCTAACGTTAAGTCTAGAATCCAATTAATTCATAAATAAGATAAACCAATAAGGAATGGGATGAAGAGGATAAAATTAAATATATCTGGTGATTATGATGGAAGAGAAACTAAGGAGTCGGGTGAGGGATGGAATGTGGAACACCTGAATATAGAAAAGATGACAATAATTAATACAGTCAAGAGACAGAGGAGCGCCAGGTCCAGGTAGGGTGTCTGAAGCCACTCTGAAAAGTGTCAGCATAAAACAGGCTGATTTAGGGGAAAATGTGGCACATATTTTTCGGGAAGTTCAGGCTATTAGAAAAATGTGATCTGAATTGATAATTAACTTGTGTTTGGCATGTATGGAAAGAGAAAATTCAGGGGCTTCTTTTGACAGTAAGGACAAGTTTATATGATCATTCTAAATAAGGATTTAGAGATAAATTGCAAACCCTTATTTTTGTGTGTGTTGAGATTGCCATTTCCCCATGCGTTTTCTATGGGAAAATGAAATTTCTGTTTTGCACAATTTTTTCACTTTGTCGCAATTTTTCATTGTGATCTGGTTTCCAAATCTTTATAAAAATCATACCATCAGAAAGAGCATAAAAAATCCTATTTGACTCTTTATGGACAAGTTTTTGGCATTAATAATAAATTTATAACAGCCCTTGGAAGCTAAAAATTTGGATTTGTGTGTGTCCATTTCTTAACTACACAGTCTATGGCAGAGAAATGCTGAAAAATTACCTAATTTCATTCTTCTTTTTTGCAGCCAATAATTGGATTTTTTTCAAAAATGTTACATTTCTGTAAGTCTGAAGGTCATTTCTTTTCAAATTCACAAAGAAAATGTGATATTTTCTTAAAATAAGAAAAATAATTTTTTTTCTCCAGACACCCTAGTCCAGTGCGGTAATTGGGTTGAGGCTTTCTTCTAGAGAGTAAAAATCATTTATTACTAACGTAAGCTTACTCTCATACGAAGCCAGGTCTTCCTGGTCATTGACCCACACGACGGAAGCCAAAACCTGAAACTTTTACCCCCAAGATTTCTACTTTCCTTCTAAAAGATCTAGCCCTAAATCATGTAGGCCTACACTACATGGTACATGGGATACATGGGCTTCCTATTGTTCTTCGCCAATGTTACCTGACGCACGCGTCTGTAATGTTGGCGAAGAACAATTGGAAGCAAGATGGCGGCATAAACATCGGGCAAGTCTCTTCCGTCTTTTCACAATATTTTTCTCATTTTTTTGATGAATTCTTTTTAAAAAAATAACGAGAGTGTAGAAACATGAGAAATGTCGGACATGAAGTTTTATCCCATGTACATGATTTAGGGCTAGATCTTTTAGAAGGAAAGTAGAAATCTTGGGGGTGAAAGTTTCAGGTTTTGGCTTCCGTCGTGTGGGTCAATGACCAGGAAGACCTGGCTTCGTATGAGAGTAAGCTTACGTTTTTTAGTAAATGATTTTTACTCTCTAGAAGCCGCCTGGCTAATCTGAGGCTGAGCCTGCTCTTACTGAGGCCTTTACTGAGTGAGAGATTGCTCCCAAGAGTTCAGGCAAGGCATAGAGGCTCAGACTGGCTGGCTTACTGCGCAAGCGCGAATCACACACAAGCAGGGTGACCAGACGTCCCGTATTTCCTGGGATCGTGCCGTATTTTGCTCCTTTGTCCCGGTGACCCGACAAACCCTTCTTGGGACGCCTATTTGTCCTGTATTTCAGCATATTAAACAAAATGTAGTTAATACATTTAAAAGTGACGAATTTTCATCAAATAACCAACAGATGACGAAGCAGAGACAACAATAGAATCGATAACTGTAAACTTTTGAAAAGTTTTCAGTGATTTTCTTGCTAACCCAATACATTGCAGACGAACTGGCCTCCTGCCTGTGTGAGGCAGGATACTAGCTAGGCAAATAGGATCGGAGCAGATTCTCAATGGTGCAAACAGTTACATGATAAACAGTTTTTTCACCAAAATAATCACAAGCTCGGCGGGAAATTTGTATAGATTCTTAGATTACTGATGATTTGGAGATGTAATCGGAGGAACAAGTTATTGAGTTTTCATAACTAATCTAGTTGTTTCAGCCTTCGATTTGAGTCTTAATTGGTCAATTCCATTGTGACTTATGGGACATTTGATACTTTTTTCCACATAACTGAAGTACATATCTGAAATAGTAGCTGCACAAACATGGATTTACTTTGTTAATCTGTAAGAAGAATACTGAAACTTACTACATACAAAAATGTATGCTTGCAGCTTGGTTGCATAGGGTGCTATATCTTCAGAAATGTCATTGTGACTTATGGGACATCGATGGACCACACAAATTGAGCTCTTTTGTTCAAAGTGCCATATCTATCTCAGTTTTATGACAATGTTTTTAAATTTGGACTTGGAGATTCACCAGTGATAGTGCTCACAAACAGTACTTGAATTGGACTTGATTCATTTCATTTGTTTCAGTAGTTGTGTGCAGTCATGTGTGACTTATGGGACAAGTGAATGTGACTGATGGGACCCTATCTCATTTCATGGAATTTACATTTCCTCTCAATAACTTTTTAAGTCAAACTTAATTTCAGCATGAAGAAATATTCCCTAATAACATGACACCTTTAATAATTCATGCCATGGTGTCAGAAATAAATTCAACAAAGGGCAGAAACATCTTTTCATGCACTTCATGAATATAAAGGGAACATTAACCCCCCCCCAAAAAAAAAAAATACTTCCTAACTTGTCAGCAAGCTTTAAGAACTGCAATCAAATAAGTACAAAATAATCAAACAATTACAATCATAAATATTTAGCAAACAGATGAAAAATGAACAATTAGAATAAGAATGTACACACTTTCCATTGTGACTGATGGGACAAAATGATAGGACATTTGTTACAGATGGACAAATAAATGTTGCTTTTCTCTATCTGTCTCATACAGAATGGTAAGAAAATGACCTTTTCAGTGTATTGTATGTAAGCAAATTAAGACATTAATGCTGCCATGAAGTATATCAATATTCTTGTTAATATACATGTATTCTCTGTCATGTCGAAAGCTGATATTTTTCATTAGTTGTTGATGTTTATAATAAAACAAATAGATATCAGTGCACATGCAAATTTTTGACAAAAAACATGAAAATTTTGGCATAAATTCTTTAAAAAAAATATTCTACTATCTAAACTACATGTATACTTGTATAGTAAAAAGTGTATTCATTTACATGGAAGATTTTACCATTGTCTCTGCAAAAAAATATTAAAATAATTGATTTTCATGAAAAATCCAAGATAGCCGCCAAGATGGCCGCCAAAAATTGCCAATTTTGAAACCTATGGGACACAATTTGGCAAAGGGTACATCAAGATTCATTAAATATACACTTTAGGCCATACAAAAAAGTTAGTTAAATAATATATCATGGGGTGCACCCTATCACAAATTCTTTTTTTTGCCAGCTGCTTGGGTTGTTATGTCATCTCTTTCATAGAAATTCAGAATGCCTGTATAAAGGACATCACCATTTATAGAGTACCGAAGCGATGATGTCAGCTGCCATGGTGTCATGGCGGCCTGGTTCTAAACAAAATAACCAGGGGGCCGTTTCATAAAGCTGTTTGTAAGTTAGGAACAACTTTAAGAATGACTGGTGATCCTTTCTTGTATGCTAAAACATTGCCAATTTATGATGACAGTTACCACAAGGATCACCGGTCGTTCTTAAAGTCACTCTTAAGTTACGATTAGCTTTATGAACCAGTGCCCTTTTACAACTTTCAGAATTATGGTAACAACCAGGGACAACACACATCACCATTTTTGCAAATACAAATAGGTATTGACGATCATGCAGCTGCGACTCAGTTTAGAACCGGCCGATTCGATGTCATGACATCGTGACGTCACACTTCGGTACTCTGCAAATTGCGCATGTTACTTTCTATTGGCAGGCGGCAGGAATGATTCTAAGAAAACTTGATTGCAAGCTTCTGAACAACTTTTTGGCATTTACAGGGGCTGGTAGGGAGCGCTGTATGTACCCTTTTAATATCTCTGCTCATGGTAGCCTTATGCATCTGAGGACTGTTGCTCTTATTTCGACAGGATCCATAGGATCGCTCAACTACAAAATTTGTGACTGATGGGACATTGCAATAAGTTTAGTTTCCATGGAACTATATACCAAGTTCACATCATATGTCAAACAGTAGATGCATACCCCAAGGAGACAAGAAAACCAAGAGAGTGATCTGGACCTTAAAAAATGAATAAAAGCTGGGGTGAAACAAACCCAATTCACCTGTACTCAAGCTTTGCATTTTAGCGATCATATTCCGTTTTCTCCTTTTTGGGGGGATGGGCACACAATCCAAACTTTTTTTGTTCCATGCACTGCCTATGATATTCTGACTGTTTTTTCTGACAGTCAGCATACTGTTCTCCAGCTTTTAAGCATTCTCATCTCACTCTTTGATGTCATGGACAGCTTTAAGGTGGCATGGTTTACGAACTGTATGTGTGACTTATGGGACATGTGACTTATGGGACTTAAATGTATGTCCCCCCATATAGCTATTTCAAGTCCAATACAGATGCAGCTTGATTTGTTGAAGCAAGCATGTACTGTGGTAGATAAAAAAGTCCAATACTTGTCTGCAGGAGTCTATGGCAGCACATGAGGGAAACTTAATGCTTAAAACTGTGACTTATGGGACATCAAACATACATACATTGAAATGTATTTTGTGCCTCACCGTTTCACTGCAGAATGTAATACAATACAGCTAATGGTAAATTACTGCTTGGAAGTCACATTGAGAGTGGAATTTTTCGTCAGCACCCTTTGCATGCCAGGAGCCAGGATGGGTCAAAGTTGTACAATTTCTATGAAATCTTAGTACCAAAGTGCAACAGAGTGCACATTGTGTATTTTATGAATGAATGAGGGTATAGTAAATATAATTGTGTTTTTGTATTATAAAACCTTAAACTGTATACTTTTAAACAGAATAAACAAAATTGCTCAGAAAATAAATTTTTGAAAATGGAAAAATGCAACATTTGGCTGGAATTGACCAATTGTGTATTTGTTTCGTCTCATTTTTAAGTTGACAATGTTTCACTTTGAAATTTTATTCATGTCTAAAACATTTTAATTTTTAAAATTTTGATAATATATTTGAAAAACACCAAATGTCATAATTTTTGTAAGATGATTGGATTGATTTTGTTTGCTTGAAGTTTGAACTCTTTCCGTTTTCTTTCTTTTCTATCATTCTTTCTTCATCCTTCTATCCTTCCTGCTTGCCCTTTTTTGTTCTAGCTTTATTTCCTGTTTTTGTTTCTTGATCCTTTCTGTGTTCTGATTTTCGTTCTTTCCTCCTTTCTCTTACCTGCCTTCTTTATTAAATTTCCTCTTTTGTTTCCTTCATTCTTTCTTTTCTTAAACTTTTCTTTGTTTCCTTCTCCCTTCCTCTCCTTTTTGTTCTTTCTCTCCTTCCATTACTTTTTTTCATTCTCTCCTCCCTTATTCTTTCCTTCCTCTCTTTCCCCCTTTCTTTCATTTCTTATTTCATTTTTTCTAATCCTTTTCCCTAATTCTTAGTCCTACCTTGCTTCCTTCCTTCCTCCCTTCCTGTTTTTCTTCTTTCTTTCTTTGTTTCTCTCAAAGAATGAAAGAAACATTTTTTCTTCTGTCATTCTTTCTGTCCCTTTTCTTCCTTTTTCTTCCTTTTCTTTATTTTGTCTTTCACACACAGTATATTCATCTTCCATTCCTTTCTTTTTCTTTCTTTTTTTACATTCAAATCAAAGAATGATGGAAACCCTTTTTCTCTCTTATTCTTTCATCCTTCTTTATTAACTTTCTTTTATTTTTTTTATTTTTCCTTCATTTTCCCCTTCATTTTTTCTTTCTATCTTCTCAATTCATCTCTTTTCTTTCGCCTTTTCTTTCTCTCCTTCATTCTTTCGTTCACCTTTCCTTCCAAATCTTTATACTTTTCACAAGTCTAACATTTTTGTGGCCTTTGTTCTCTTATTTTGTCGATTGTCCCGTATTTCATTTTGTGAAATCTGGTCACCCTGCACTGAAGTGGGTAAATTCCAGTGACCTGACTTTTTGTTAATAGATGAAGACCTGTTTGATGATATATTATCTGATATTTACTCCCACCTCCAGAAAGAAATATAAAATAAACGGCAAGACTTCCATATGTCCCCTCCACTAAAATTGAAAAAAAAAATATGGAGAAGGTTTATCAAGAATTATCTAACATATATCTAAGAGATTTAAGAAGGAAAAGTCTGATACATACCAAAATATGGATTTATTCCGTCAAAAATTCGAGTGTGTGTAATTCCCAATGGCATCGGTTTATTTAGTCAGAAAAATAAATACTCTACTCTTGGAGAGTAGACTAGTTGTAATATCGCTTGATAACCGTTATGAAACCCATGGCTTTCAACAATTCCTGCTAGCTCAGTGAGTAAGGCAACAGACTGGAGATGCTTCGTTCTGCAGCGAGAGGTTCGAATCCAAATTCCCACCGGAAGTAAGAAGGAAAAAAAAAGAAGAAAAAAGAGAAAGACAGAAGGGGTAAATTGGAGAAGTATTTTTTTAAAATTAGTGGAGGGGACATATGGAAGTCTTTCCAAAATAACTTACAAGTTATAATTCACACAAGAACTAAAGTGATTTGGGATGATAATTAGCTCCGTTTTGACAAGAAAATCTTTGATGACATTTTTTCCCCATACCATGTGTGTAGAAAAACTATCAGGATCACGATCTGAGCACATGTATAAAGCCTACAGAAAAAAGATGTAGTATAGCTGCACACATACCATGCATGATACAGAAAAAAAAGTTTGACAGAATTATAACTTCAAGAATTTCATTAAAATTTTTCTTTGACATTTGAATTGTATGTAGTCTTTTTGCAATTTTTATTTTGCCAAATAAATAATGATATTTTTTTCATTTTGCTATTTTTGGGTGGCCACCCGTGCGACTGTTCTGACATGTTCGGATGGCCTGACGCAGTTTCGGGTGGCCATTGGCCCCCAGGCCACCGTTAAACGTGAGCCCTGACTAGCCTTGATTTATAAACTGGCCTTTTTTTTTGGTCTTGTCTTTACAGTTTGTTGGTCTGAACTTACAGTGTACACTTTTTATACCCATGTTTGTTATGTTCATATTTTTCTTGTAGGGCCTCCAAGGACAACAGTTTACCAATTTCTGATGAAGTCACCCTACTAAAAAAAGATTCATAAATAAGTGACCAGTCTTTCAAACCCACTCATTTTTTTTGGATACCCTTAACAGGTGCATGTGGGGCCCACGTCTAAGACTGAAAAAACACCCTTTTAAATATGTATTCTTGGTCATGCATGTGTACAGCAATATATTTGACTGCCTTCCCCCCCCCCACAACACCAACATATTAGCTAAACAAGAATGTCATTGGCATGCTAGCAGGTTGCCTTCATTTGACAGCTGGTCTTAAATGTAATACGGGAGCAAATGGCTGCAACCTCCCGGCTGCATATCATATGCGGCACAGCACAATACATCGGCTCTTGCATGCACTGACTTTTGAATTAAAAATAGACTAATATATTCATCAAACATTGGTGCAAATTTTATTTTGTGAAAGACATTTCAGAATGAAAAAATTGCAGAAAATCGTATTGCTTAACCTGTTGAATTTCAGGCAGGTTACTTTACCCATTTCTGCATGCTTTATAAATTCACTGCCAATTCAAAAATGTCGCATTCGCAGTCACATGTATCTTTCTTGCCACTGGTCATGCATACTTTTGGTTGCAATGTTTCCGATCCTGCTTTCAGGTAAAAAAAAGGCGAAACAGATGTTGAAGTTTGAGTCAAGATCTGAGGAAAATTTGCAACCAACCTTTTGAAATTGGGATTAATGATATCTACAGTAAATCAATAACGGTTTCATTGAATTTTCCCCCTTTTTGCAGTGTGGGTCTATGATACTTGAACTTTGTGTACGACAACCAACCAAGGATTGAACTGATTTGATAGAATGGAGTCTGACAGTCTCCCATTTTCTGTCACTCTCTCTGATGACATCACTCCACCGTTGTCCCCTGTCTTACAAGGAGAGGAACAACCTCAGAAAAGAATGAAACTCAGCCAGGATATTGGTGAGCACACTCTCTATGGAATATACATGATCCACTTGGTCTATTAGCAGATGGTCTAATTCTTGGATCAGTTAACACTATCATGGAAAAGTGCGGCTTGGTCTACCATAAGTGTAGTCAAATAACTGCTCAAGTGGTCCAGTCGTCACTTGGTCTAATGCTTGTTTTTGTGGATCCATCTGGGTTTTAAGTTGCATACCATTCAGATTTGAGCATTTAATTTGATAGTCTAATGATACGTATAATGCCCAGGTGATCTCATTTCCACTTTGTCAAATGAAAATTTGGTTCTTCTTTTTTTTTTCATAGAGACTAAACGGTGTTCGGCCAAGTGGATATTGATTATTAGTCAAAATGGTTATTACCTAACTGGAAAGTAGACAAGTGGTAAATGTGCTATAAATGGCAAGTAGACAAAGACCGTGTGGGATGAGACCAAACTGAGATTCTGCAATGTGGGCGTAAGCCAAGTGGTTACGAACTATTTCTATTCATCTGCATCGTATCTCAATCTGTGGGGGACAAAGTGACCATATTTTGTGGTTATGCCTATTAAATGTGGAAGCAGATCTCTTCATATAATACCTATAAATCATTGCAACTAAATCAGCTAAAAGCAAGTTCTGAGATTCCTCACAAACTCTTGCTTGTTTTAATTGCTTCGGTGATTCCAGTTTGATGTTGAGAGTGTCTCTTAAACTATTGAATTGGAAACATGATGAAAGTAATAAAATCCATAATGTGCTAGTAAAAAAAAATAAGTGATTCTTTAAAGGTGTGGCCTAGTAGAAATAAATTCCACCCATTGCTTTTAATTGCATCTTTTTTTAACACCAGAGCGATGGAAATGCTGCTTTAGGCCCTGTGTCATAAAGCGTTGAGATTGATCACTAAGATGATTTTTAAGATTGAATATACATACCTAGGCCTACAATTAATCATAGAGATCAGCCTCACGATCAATTGCTAAGTTACATGTAACAGGCCCCAATCTTTGTTAAATTACCTTACGGAATGTCAGGAAGGAATATTTTTGTTCTTGACACCTCTTAAAGATATTCCCTGGGCACCTCCAAGGTTTGAATGCTGTCGTCATAGAAGCTCCTCGTCGTGGTCACCTGATAACAACGGTTTCCTTGCATCAAGAACTCTTAGCAGGTCAGTGCCACTAACTCAGTGAACTGTGATTACCTTCCAAAGACCAAGGTGTTACATTTACCTTTCGTAGGGATATTAACCCTATGGGGACTAGGGGGCTGAATAGTTCTTTCCAGAGATTACAAAGAAATTTTCTGAGGAAAAGTTGGCAGTTGCAAAATTGTCAAAGGAAAAGTATAAAGAACTTAAGATGGCAGAGGAAAATATATCAAAAGAGGTAAAAATTGTAAGGATACATCTGGGAGAGAGAAGAAAGACATGTAAAGATGGCAGAGGGAAAAGATAGTGCTATCCATCGTTATTCGGCTGATTGGGTGTGATTGAGTGAGATAGCTATCCTGATGATTGACATTCATGGAAACTATTTGAATGACAGCTGAGCAAAGGTGCCATAACATTTTGATAACAATTTGCAATGCCCATGGCCAAGATTGGGTTTGGAGTCTTTGGACCAATTTTTTTTTCATAGGAACAAGCTTCAGCAATCAACCACAATTAAGGTTTCCATTACAGTTAACATAACAAAGTTCCAGTGAAGATAATCATGTATATCACTGCTTATAAAGCAATGTGATCCATATGCAAAATATGTTGTTCAAAATGTAATTTTATGATAAAATGCAAGTGAAACGTATTATTTTTTTCAGGCTCTTGGAGGGTAGTCTAGTCGTGGTAGACCAGCACGAGGGATTGACGACTCAGCTGTTTGGATGTTGTTATGTTACCAGTACAGCTCTTCTTGACCAAATATCACATCTTTTCTCAATATTGAGGTAAAGTATTGAGGAAGCTAATGGGGAGCTTACAAAAATAAGATCTTGGCCAGCCCTGTAACGTAAGATATACACAGAGCTTCCAAGTCTCCCGGATCCTGTGGGAGAATACTGGATTGCGATCCAATATCCCGTACTCCCGACCCCACGCCGAAATCTCCTGGATAATCAGGATTTTTAGCAGTTAAATTGTAAAATTCATGCAAACGACTGTTTCATACTAGTCTAGCGTGTTTAACTCCCTAACACCCACGTGGAACCTCCTTATCACATTTTCATTTTACCCAGTAACTTTTGCCAGTTTTTGTATAATCGTACATTGATTTCCAATGTAAATGAAGATAATTTTACTGAACGACTGGTGAATTAGTCTAACAAGTCATTTTTTTTTCTGGTTGTGCAACGTGTGTGATGGCAACACTACAGTGGCACTCCATGCACATGCCCCCCAATGCGCGCTGGTGCGGCCCTGCCTTGTGCCCAGCCGGCCGCGCCGCTCCAGGAAGCTTTGAGAAAGGAAGTCCACGAGCACTGTGAAGCATTTTTGTAAGCTTGTGTGCGCTTTATTCGAGCTGAAACTGGAACAACAATGGGATTTACAAGTAGATTACTCTTATGATTACACCCCGACTTTCAGGAATGATGTTATTGACAATCCTGAAGAACAGAAGCAAAGTGGAGATTTCATCGCCTACTTTCACTTGGGTTGATCGGCTTCGAAAATTTTCTCTTTCGTGAGTGAGCTCGAATATAGTACACAGAATTTTGCCCAATAGCACCATCCCCTTATAATTTTATTGCCCCTAAGTACTTCTGTTCACTCCCATATCATGCTAGCACACATGCTGAACGTACTCTTTTTTTGCTCTCTTGGAGTGAAGACGTCTCCAAGATAGTCTCTTCTTGAAAGAGCTAATAAGTACATTTTTAGGCCATATTTTCTTGCTTCTTTGCAACAAGAATCATTGCTAAGCCTTTTACTTTGGTATTGTTGGTTTGGTTTGTTTAAAAATTTTCTGAGCGCGACTTTTTGACCGATTTTCTTAATTGTTTAGTCCTTTTTAACCCAGTGTACCGCTTGTACATGGTGCCTATGCAAGGTCTTCTTCATTCTACAGCTTCCCGAGGCTCTCTTTTGCATGAAAGCTCTTTTGTTTGACGCCTGGTCTCAAGTTATTCTCGTCTATTGTTACGCAAATATTTCCTCCATTGCTTCCAAGCCGGAGCTTTGGTCTTTCAAAGATCTCCCTTCTGTGGAATGGGGGCCTACATATGGAAGTGTGCTGCTCCCCTGTTGGGGCTTTCACATCATCCAATTGGCTTAACTCCTTGTAGTTTTTGCCTCTTTACCTTACCTCTTTACTTTACCTCAGTACCCCCTCCCACGCACCTTTTTAGGTGTTGAAATAGCCTAGTTTTTCTGAGGGTTCATAGCATGGCTTGGAGAAGATGACCTGTGAATTACGTGCCTGCAGGCCTTGGCCCGTTAAACTATTATATGTGTGCCCAGTCAGGTTTTATATTTATCTTTTTTAGCAGAGTTTATGTCAATTTTTGCTTGATGATTGTGTCCTGTGAATTACATGTCTACCGGGCAACATTCCTTGAACTGTAGGTGAATGGCCACTCCCATTGAGATGATTTATTTTGGATTGTTCCCAGGGATGGGGGAGAGGGAGCGGAAGGGATTTTTAAAAATAGTTTTAGTATGTAGTTTACATACATTTTCGCTGGGAGATTGTGTCCTGTGAATTTCATGCCTAGTGGGCATCGTCCCTTGAACTGTAGGTGGACGGCCGCGCCCAGTCAGATGATTTGTTTGGATTGTTTACCAGGGAAGATGCAGGGGGAGGGATATTCTTTTAAGAATTTTGATACTATTTTGGCTGGGAGATGGTGGTCTATGAATTGTGTGCCTACAGGGGCATGACTGTGGGTGAACAGTCATGCCCAGTCAGATGAGATTCTTGCCGGGGGGGGGGGGGGGGTGAAAGGTAGGCAGATGGATTATTTTAGTTCTTTTAAGTTTGATGTCAATAGTATTTTATTTATTCCAAAGAGGCTGCAGCTTTTTATTTTTGTTATGAGTCTAATGCTCTTAAGCGAATCGTCAGCAAAGTGTCTTCATATGAATGTCTAGTGGCAGGTTTTTTACAACAAAAAAATTCCTATTTGACAAAAACAAGGTAATGCTATACCATTTGAGTATGTTTATTACATAGTTCATAAACATTTCTGCTGGGAGGTGGTAGTCTGTGAATTATGTGCCTACCGGGCAACATCCCTTAAACGGTAGGTGAACAGACGCGCCCAGTCAGAGTGGGAGGGGGAGGGATGTTTTTGATAGTTTTGATATGTAGTTTACATACATTTTGACTGGGAGATGGTGGCCTGTGAATTACATGCCTACCGGGCAATGTCCCTTGAACTGTAGGTGAACGGCCACGCCCAGTCAGGGTGGGAGAGGGGAGGGATGTTTTTGATAGTTTTGATATGTAGTTCACATATATTTTGACTGGGAGATGGTGGCCTGTGAATTATGTGCCTACCGGGCAATGTCCCTTGAACTGTAGGTGAACGGCCATGCCCAGTCAGATGATTTGTTTGGAATGTTTACCAGGGGTTGGGGAAGAGGGAGGGGGAGGGATTTTTTTGATAATTTTAATATGCAGTTTACATCCATTTTGGCTGGGAGATGGTGGCCTGTGAATTATGTGCCTACCGGGCAATGTCCCTTGAACTGTAAGTGAACGGCCATGCCCAGTCAGATGATTTGTTCGGAATGTTTACCAGGGGTTGGGGAAGAGGGAGGGAGAGGGATTTTTTTGATAATTTTAATATGCAGTTTACATCCATTTTGGCTGGGAGATGGTGGCCTGTGAATTATGTGCCTACCGGGCAATGTCCCTTGAACTGTAGGTGAACGGCCACGCCCAGTCAGGGTGGGAGGGGGAGGGATGTTTTTAATAGTTTTGATATGTAGTTCACATATATTTTGACTGGGAGATGGTGGCCTGTGAATTATGTGCCTACCGGGCAATGTCCCTTGAACTGTAGGTGAACGGCCATGCCCAGTCAGATGATTTGTTTGGAATGTTTACCAGGGGTTGGGGAAGAGGGAGGGGGAGGGATTTTTTTGATAATTTTAATATGCAGTTTACATCCATTTTGGCTGGGAGATGGTGGCCTGTGAATTATGTGCCTACCGGGCAATGTCCCTTGAACTGTAGGTGAACGGCCATGCCCAGTCAGATGATTTGTTCGGAATGTTTACCAGGGGTTGGGGAAGAGGGAGGGGGAGGGATTTTTTGATAATTTTAATATGCAGTTTACATCCATTTTGGCTGGGAGATGGTGGCCTGTGAATTATGTGCCCACCGGGCAATGTCCCTTGAACTGTAGGTGAACGGCCACGCCCAGTCAGGATGGGGGAGGGATTTTTTTGGATAATTTTAATATGCAGTTTACATCCATTTTGGCTGGGAGATGGTGGCCTGTGAATTATGTGCCTACCGGGCAATGTATCTTCAACTGTAGGTGAACGGCCACGCCCAGTCAGGGTGGGAGGAGAAGGATGTTTTTAATAGTTTTGATATGTAGTTCACATATATTTTGACTGGGAGATGGTGGCCTGTGAATTATGTGCCTACCGGGTAACGTCCCTTGAATTGTAGGTGAACGGCCACGCCCAGTCAGGATGGGGGCAGGGAGGGATGTTTTTGGGATAATTTTGATATGAAGTTTACATACATTTTGGCTGGGAGATGGTGGCCTGTGAATTATGTGCCTACCGGGCAATGTCCCTTGAACTGTAGGTGAACGGCCATGCCCAGTCAGATGGTGGGTTTGGAATGTTTACCAGGGGTTTGGGAAGAGGGAGGGGCAGGGATTTTTGGGGATAATTTTGATATGGAGTTTACATCCATTTTGGCTGGGAGATGGTGGCCTGTGAATTATGTGCCTACCGGGCAATGTCCCTTGAACTGTAGGTGAACGGCCATGCCCAGTCAGATGATTTGTTCGGAATGTTTACCAGGGGTTGGGGAAGAGGGAGGGGGAGGGATTTTCTTGGATAATTTTAATATGCAGTTTACATCCATTTTGGCTGGGAGATGGTGGCCTGTGAATTATGTGCCTACCGGGCAATGTCCCTTAAACTGTAGGTGAACGGCCATGCCCAGTCAGATGATTTGTTTGGAATGTTTACCAGGGGTTGGGGAAGAGGGAGGGGGAGGGATTTTTTTGATAATTTTAATAAGTAGTTTACATACATTTTGGCTGGGAGATGGTGGCCTGTGAATTATGTGCCTACCGGGCAATGTCCCTTGAACTGTAGGTGAACGGCCACGCCCAGTCAGGGTGGGAGGGATGTTTTTGATAATTTTAATATGTAGTTTACATACATTTTGGCTGGGAGATGGTGGCCTGTGAATTATGTGCCTACCGGGCAATGTCCCTTGAACTGTAGGTGAACGGCCACGCCCAGTCAGGGTGGGAGGGGGAGGGATGTTTTTGATAATTTTAATATGCAGTTTACATCCATTTTGGCTGGGAGATGGTGGCCTGTGAATTATGTGCCTACCGGGCAATGTCCCTTAAACTGTAGGTGAACGGCCATGCCCAGTCAGATGATTTGTTTGGAATGTTTACCAGGGGTTGGGGAAGAGGGAGGGGGAGGGATTTTTTTGATAATTTTAATATGCAGTTTACATCCATTTTGGCTGGGAGATGGTGGCCTGTGAATTATGTGCCTACCGGGCAACGTCCCTTGAACTGTAGGTGAACGGCCACGCCCAGTCAGGGTGGGAGGGGGAGGGATGTTTTTGATAATTTTAATATGTAGTTTACATACATTTTGGCTGGGAGATGGTGGCCTGTGAATTATGTGCCTACCGGGCAATGTCCCTTGAACTGTAGGTGAACGGCCACGCCCAGTCAGGGTGGGAGGGGGAGGGATTTTTTTGATAATTTTAATATGCAGTTTACATCCATTTTGGCTGGGAGATGGTGGCCTGTGAATTATGTGCCTACCGGGCAATGTCCCTTGAACTGTAGGTGAACGGCCATGCCCAGTCAGATGATTTGTTCGGAATGTTTACCAGGGGTTGGGGAAGAGGGAGGGGGAGGGATTTTTTTGATAATTTTAATATGCAGTTTACATCCATTTTGGCTGGGAGATGGTGGCCTGTGAATTATGTGCCTACCGGGCAATGTCCCTTGAACTGTAGGTGAACGGCCACGCCCAGTCAGGATGGGGCAGGGGGCAGGGATTTTTTGGATAATTTTAATATGCAGTTTACATCCATTTTGGCTGGGAGATGGTGGCCTGTGAATTATGTGCCTACCGGGCAATGTCCCTTGAACTGTAGGTGAACGGTCACGCCCAGTCAGAGTGGGAGGGGGAGGGATGTTTTTAATAGTTTTAATATGTCATTTACGTACATTTTGGCTGGGAGATGGTGGCCTGTGAATTATGTGCCTACCGGGCAATGTCCCTTGAACTGTAGGTGAACGGCCATGCCCAGTCAGATGATTTGTTTGGAATGTTTACCAGGGGTTGGGGAAGAGGGAGGGGAGGGATTTTTTTGATAATTTTAATATGCAGTTTACATCCATTTTGGCTGGGAGATGGTGGCCTGTGAATTATGTGCCCACCGGGCAATGTCCCTTGAACTGTAGGTGAACGGCCACGCCCAGTCAGGGTGGGAGGGATGTTTTTGATAATTTTAATATGTAGTTTACATACATTTTGGCTGGGAGATGGTGGCCTGTGAATTATGTGCCTACCGGGCAATGTCCCTTGAACTGTAGGTGAACGGCCACGCCCAGTCAGGGTGGGAGGGGGAGGGATGTTTTTGATAATTTTAATATGCAGTTTACATCCATTTTGGCTGGGAGATGGTGGCCTGTGAATTATGTGCCTACCGGGCAATGTCCCTTAAACTGTAGGTGAACGGCCATGCCCAGTCAGATGATTTGTTTGGAATGTTTACCAGGGGTTGGGGAAGAGGGAGGGGGAGGGATTTTTTTGATAATTTTAATATGCAGTTTACATCCATTTTGGCTGGGAGATGGTGGCCTGTGAATTATGTGCCTACCGGGCAATGTCCCTTAAACTGTAGGTGAACGGCCATGCCCAGTCAGATGATTTGTTTGGAATGTTTACCAGGGGTTGGGGAAGAGGGAGGGGGAGGGATTTTTTTGATAATTTTAATATGCAGTTTACATCCATTTTGGCTGGGAGATGGTGGCCTGTGAATTATGTGCCTACTGGGCAACGTCCCTTGAACTGTAGGTGAACGGCCACGCCCAGTCAGGGCGGGAGGGGGAGGGATGTTTTTAATAGTTTTAATATGTAGTTTACATACATTTTGGCTGGGAGATGGTGGCCTGTGAATTATGTGCCTACCGGGCAATGTCCCTTGAACTGTAGGTGAACGGTCACGCCCAGTCAGGGTGGGAGGGGGAGGGATGTTTTTGATAATTTTAATATGCAGTTTACATCCATTTTGGCTGGGAGATGGTGGCCTGTGAATTATGTGCCTACCGGGCAATGTCCCTTGAACTGTAGGTGAACGGCCACGCCCAGTCAGGGTGGGAGGGGGAGGGATGTTTTTGATAATTTTAATATGCAGTTTACATCCATTTTGGCTGGGAGATGGTGGCCTGTGAATTATGTGCCTACCGGGCAATGTCCCTTGAACTGTAGGTGAACGGCCACGCCCAGTCAGGGTGGGAGGGGGAGGGATGTTTTTGATAATTTTAATATGCAGTTTACATCCATTTTGGCTGGGAGATGGTGGCCTGTGAATTATGTGCCTACCGGGCAATGTCCCTTGAACTGTAGGTGAACGGCCACGCCCAGTCAGGATGGGGCAGGGGGCAGGGATTTTTTGGATAATTTTAATATGCAGTTTACATCCATTTTGGCTGGGAGATGGTGGCCTGTGAATTATGTGCCTACCGGGCAATGTCCCTTGAACTGTAGGTGAACGGTCACGCCCAGTCAGAGTGGGAGGGGGAGGGATGTTTTTAATAGTTTTAATATGTCATTTACGTACATTTTGGCTGGGAGATGGTGGCCTGTGAATTATGTGCCTACCGGGCAATGTCCCTTGAACTGTAGGTGAACGGCCATGCCCAGTCAGATGATTTGTTCGGAATGTTTACCAGGGGTTGGGGAAGAGGGAGGGGAGGGATTTTTTTGATAATTTTAATATGCAGTTTACATCCATTTTGGCTGGGATATGGTGGCCTGTTAATTATGTGCCTATCGGGCAATGTCCCTTCAACTGTAGGTGAACGGTCATGCCCAGTCAGGTTGGGAGGGGAGGGATGTTTTTAATAGTTTTGATATACATAGTTTACATACATTTTGGCTGGGAGATGGTGGCCTGTGAATTATGTGCCTACTAGGCAACGTCCCTTGAACTGTAGGTGAACGGCCACGCCCAGTCAGGGCGGGAGGGGGAGGGATGTTTTTAATAGTTTTAATATGTAGTTTACATACATTTTGGCTGGGAGATGGTGGCCTGTGAATTATGTGCCTACCGGGCAATGTCCCTTGAACTGTAGGTGAACGGTCACGCCCAGTCAGGGTGGGAGGGATGTTTTTGATAATTTTAATATGCAGTTTACATCCATTTTGGCTAGGAGATGGTGGCCTGTGAATTATGTGCCTACCACAGGGAATATCCCTTTAGTGTAGCTGAACGGCCACGCCCAGTCACATTTATTTTTATAGTCTGCATAGAATTAGGATATGAAGGTGTGCAAAGTATATGTCATGGTTAAAGTCATGGCCACTACATCATTTGATTATTTATTTGCAGTAGCAATAGTCATGCCCAGTCTGATCGTATGTAGCTTAGATATAGATTTGGTTTATGATGGCCTATGAATTATATGCCTACATGACCTTGCCCAATAATTAGAAGGTGAATAACCATGCCAACTAAGTTGATTTGTTGGGTATTTTTTTCATAGTTTGGACAGTGATTTTGGCTGGGAGATGGTGGCCTGTGAAATACATGTATGTGCCTTCAGGATTTTGCCCTTAATTGGAAGGTGAACAGCCATGCCCAGACAGTTGATTTGTTGGGAATGTTGAGGGGGCTGGGGAGTTAGATTATTTGAATTCTACTATTAGTTTGATGTGAATCTTATTTTATTTGTTTTTTAGGCTTTTAGGCTTTCATTTTAGCTCCCCCTTTTGTCTCACCTGAACGAAGTTCGGCAGAGACCAGTGATCACTTTTGCTGTTGATCTGTTATAGCTCAGTCACATTCCAGTCCGATCAGGTTAACGATGTACTTGCAATGTGTTTTTTTTTTGGACTGGTTGCCGACGGACGCTTATGGTCATTGTACGATGGCTGGGGCTCTCAGGTAGCAATAGTGGAGTGATCAGACAAAGATACTGGGAGATAAAATTTTCTAATGTCTCCACTGATCTTTGGAATTGCCCACCCATCCTTGACACATTGTTCAGGTATCGTCTAATGTCCAGCCGTGAATTGACTGGTGTCTCTAGCATCAGAGGTCAAGTCCTTGAGAGCAGATATCAGACATCTGCTGATTATCAACCGATGGCTGTTGAGACATTAGTCAATGATGTCCGTATGGTATGCATTGATGTATGACCAATGTGATTCCCATCGGGTAGACAATGGCCGGTGATTACAGATACATCAGGAGCCCTTAGTAAATTGCATCATTTAGTATGTACAATGGATGATGTCCGTAGGATACTTGGATCAATAATCTTAAGATGTCCGGTTCATCCTCTGGATATCGCACGAGTACCGTAGGATTAATTTGGGATTATCATCAGATGTCCAATCGACCAGACGTTGATTGCTGCCTCCCTGGCCCAAAATAATTTTGGTTGTATGGACGCGACCTCAAGATGGCAATTGTTACTGTGATGTGTTACTTTTTGGCCGCTGAGGACTGATGCTTAAAACAAAATTCTTACCCCAATGTCCTGCCATCAGCCTGCGAATGTGACTTAATATGTCGTCTGTTGGTCTGTAAAAAAAATGTCCAGTTTTTGTTCAACTTGCTCTCATTTCTTTATTTCTGCATCAGTTATGTTCATATTTGGTAAATATGATCCTTTGGTAATACCACACACAAGCCTATGAGAATGATGGGGCCAAAGGTAATTTAGGAGTTAAAAGGTCAAATGATATGAGGTCATGTTCATACATTAATTTTCGTCCAACTTGCTCTCATTTCTCATTTCCATCACACTTGTTTGAATGAATCCTTGGGTAATAACACATGTGTGTTGTTGAGGATGATGGATCAAAGGTCATCTAGGGGTCAAAATATTAAGTTTTTGTTCAATTACTTGTTCTCATTTTGTTATTTTTGGATCAATTATGCTCACACATGATCCATATGATCCCTGGGTAATGCCACATGTGTGTTCATGAGGATGATGGAGACAAAGGCCATCTAGGGGTCAAAGGTCAAATGTTATGAGGTAATGTCCATATCCTTTTTTGAAGTTTTTCATGCAACTTGTTCTCATTTCTTTATATTTGTATCAATTTTGATCCAATTTGGTAAGTCTCGGGCAACTTTTGAGACCAAATTTGCAACGGGTATAGTGTCACGACGCCACATGACTTTTTATAAGACAATGTCATGTTGAAAATGGCTCATTTTTATACTTTGTGTACAGTCTATGGGAGATAAAATTCATAAAAGGGTGATTATTTTCAGATCTAATTGGTCTGCTTAAGTAATGTAGGGTTCAACTCAGTTGTTAAGTGTTCTGTAATAATTTCCATTAAAAAATACAATGGCAAAAAAGATGAAGAAATGAAGAAATACATAAAGAAAATTTTGGCTTTCGCAGTGTGGAAACCTTTGATTAAAGATTGCAAGAAAGATGACATCTGGGGAAAAAAATAAATTTTTAAGTGAAATCGGGTGTTATATATGCAAATAATGCTTTTCCAAATTGAATTTGCATAGATCATAATAAATTTTAAAAATTTTGATTTTTATACCTGTAGCTTTGTATGTGGTAAAAAATGTGCTAAAATTCGACCCAATTGCGCAAATGGCAGGTCATGATGCCCCCTCCCCCCTCATCCTCAATAGCTGTACGTATCTCAAATAGCCCAGTCCTTTTAGGGTTAAGCTGCTCTCATTTCATTATTTCTGCATCAATTATGTTTACACTTGGTACAAATGATGATGGGATCAAAGGTCATCTGAGGGTCGAATGATACAAGGTAATGTCCATCCTTTTTCAATTTTTTTTTCAACTTGCTCTCAATTCTTTATGTCTACATCAACTTAGTACAAATAATCACTGGGTGAGACCACAATGTATTCTTGAAGATGTTAAGGTGAAAGGTCATCTAAAGGTCAAAATATCATATTGCATATTTTAGTGATTGCAAATCAGGCGAGACTTGTGGTTCATGAACCACCTTGTATAAAACTTTCCCCTACATGTAATTGTACAGTGCGTCCCAGAAAAAAACGAAACCGAGATTTAGTGATGATCTATCATAACTTAATCATAAATAAAATAGACAAATGACCTACCATCGTAAAGCTTAGAATTTCTTCTTTCATCTGGTACTACTTAGATTATTCCTCATTCATGCATGAGTGAGCAAAAACAATTCAAAGAAAGGATGCCAAAAACTCATTTGGCGGGGGTATCTAAATTTCAAAAAAGAAAGTCACATTACTAAAAAGTTAAATATCTGCTCTTATATTTGATACCTTAATAACAAAAAATGGGCAAGAAGTAAAAAAGTTATGGTCCCTCAAAACAATGCTTGTATTTCCATAATTTCATTAAATAAACGTGTTTTCACCAGTTTCCCACAGAAGCTATCGCACGGTAACAAAAGAGTTAATGCATGGCTGATCGTCAACAAAACAGAGTGTCAAGGGAGTTTAAACGCTAGCCTGTAAAACCTCTTCATTTTATGAAATTATTGATATTCGAGCCTTATTTCAAATAACCAGAACTTTGTTATTCCTTTACCATTTTCTGTAATTGAGGTACCAAATTAAAGAGCAGATATTGAACTTTTTAAAAATGTGGTTTTCTTTTTAAAACCCAGATACGGCCCGCCAAGTGACTTTTTGGAATCCCCTTTTCAAATTGTTTTTGCTCGCTCATGGGTGAGTGAGAAATAAGATGAAAGAGGAAATTCTAAGCTTTAAAATAGTAGGTCATTTGTCTATTGTATTTGTGATTAAGTTACGATAAATCATCGATAAATCTCGGTTTCGTTTTTTGTGGGACGCACTGCATATGCTACACAGTTTTTTTTTTTTATTTATTTCTAATTTTCTTTCCAACAATTTCCTAATTGTGTTGGATCGTCTTTGAGAAATTCCCTCCAAGATTCCAACAAAATTACTACTCCCCTGTATTCTTTTTCTTTCACCTTGTTCTATATACTGTCAATCAGGCAGGTGCTTGGGAAGATAGAGTCTTTACTGGGGAAGCAGAGTCATTGGTCTGTAACAGGTAGGTAATCAAATAACTGTTTTCACAACTGTCCATCAAAGCTGTGCATAATCTTATGAACAAGTGGAGTATGGCAAGCCACATGTGTGTCTCAGTCACATGCTGATATTGCTTTAAACATAAAAAATGTTTTTTCTCGAAAATAGTAAACAGGCAGCCACAACTGCTCTGTGACCACTTTTTTTTAGGACCAACAGTCAAATGGGACCACAAATCATTGTGTCCTCTGATTATATTTCCATATTGAATCATTGAGATTACCTCCTCGATATTATTCTTGGGCCCGTTGCATAAAACTTTTACCTGAGAAAACTCAGGTTGTTTTTACAGGAGTTTTTGCCCTGTGCTAAAGTCAATGGCGGAGATCAGACTAACCTTAGTTTTCAGTTTTACCAGAGTTTTCTCAGGTAAAAAGTTTTATGCAACAGGCTTCTTGTCTCTTTTAAGTTGTTTTTATAAATGGATTGTTCGTGTACATATGAAGTAAATATACAGCGATAATTTCTTAACATTTCATGTCAACAGTTGAGCTTACAGTTTTTACACTTCATAATTCAGTCTATTGTAAAGTTATGCATGATATAATAAAGCTGTATGAAAGATTTTGTATGATATTTATAAAATGTTTCCACTAAGGTTTTAGGTTAATGAGAATTAAAATTAGGTTAATAAAGCATGCAAAGAGTTGAGTGACTTTAAAACTGATTTCATTTCCACCCTACAGATCCACTCATAGAAGCCAGCAACAAGTTGAGAGAACAGGTCTTACATTTCTTCTTCTACGTACATTCTTTCATTCAAAGGTTTGTATCAATATTGAAGAAGACTGAAGATAGATTATAATATCATTCAACAAAAGTTTTCAAAGTAAGCTTTCAAGGTTTGGTATTATTAACCGTATCAGACATCTGAGCAGGGTAACTTTAATACATTATTGCTTGCTTATGTCTGTGATCAAATGGTCGTTCAATGAGTTTCCAATTGTTTATCCACGGACCAAATTTATTCCTCCGCTCAGGAAAGTCAATAAGAAAATGTGTAGAAATGTAGCGGGCAATTAGGTAGAGCTAACATCCGGGCATTCTACGCATTTTTGTATGCATCCTTGAAACCCGTAGTGCTGTATGTCACAAAACTGAGACAACGCTGAAAACTGCATCCCCTGGCCAGGGACGCTTCATTTCAATTACGTCACGATAGTCAAGTTCAGAGGCCCAGTCTGCTCAGGACGACAAAATAGATTCCCATTCTTAAACTCTAATATATATAAATTTTAATGATTTTTGCTCTAGATTTCTGATTTAGTTAATAATAATATAGCAATATTGACTGGCCTGGGGGCGAAACGGCATATATCGTCCTCACTAAACTAATATCACCTTCGTCTACAATTCTACAATATAAATCTAGTTGAGGCGATACCTGTTGTATCGCCCCGAGGCCAGTCAATATTGCTTTATTATTCCTCAACAAAAGAGCATTTGAAGACAAACTGGAAGCAAAGAGTTTAGATGAATTACCATCCTGATTTTCTGATGATTTTTTAGTCTAAAGAGAAAACAAAAACACAAGTGCACATCCAAAAGAAATGTTCAAAGATTCCAAAGTTGTCTGCAAGGGCAACAGTTGTTCATTCAAGCAAGAAGTTATTTTTAAGAATGAACTGACAACAAACTGCAAATTAATTTATACTGCATCCCATTCATAAAAAGAAGTAGAAGAGAAAACTGTAGCCTTTGATGGTGACAGCTGCATGAGCAAAATGAAAAGTGCTTTGTGTTGAAAATCAATAATTGGGGATTTGATTTGATCAAAAGACATGGATATTGAACATTTGAAAATTATATATAAAACCCTTTTTTGTCCTGAAATTGGGTGAAATATTGTGTGATAACAGTTTTAGAATGTGAAAAAAATAACTTGGAATTTGACCATTTTAAATAAACATTTTACAAATATCCATTTGCAGGTATTTGGCTACATCCAGGTTAGTCTCTTCTCAAGACTTAAATGTGGTGCCATCTCTGTATAGTCAGCAAGTGGAAGGTTTTCCACTAAGACTAGCAACCGAACTAGATAATGTATCTATGTTTTTTGGGAGGCTGAATGATCTCTCCTCGTCCAGGCAGTATTTCACTTCTCGTGATAGACAGGTATTATACTTATTCATTTATGTATTTCTTATTTAGTCTTGTATTTTCTAATCAATTTGATCGTTTCAATATAACAGTCATATGAATTTGACTAACATTATCTTTAAAAGTGTGAAGTTATGGAATGCTCTTGCATCTGAAATGAAAGAAATACATCCAAAATATATATTTAAATGTAATATTAACTTCTACTTGCATATATTGATTTAACCCTATCTAGGCTGGGGGGGGGGCCTCCGAGGCCTCCCCCCTCAACGAATCGCGTGATATTTTCGTCGTGCGAACTTTTTTGACCGTGCCGCTCGCTGACTATTTACTTTCAAGTCTTGCGCAACTTTTGAGATTTTGCGTCACCCGGGTACGTGGTTCCGAAATTACGCAACATTATGTAAGTGCATGTCAGACCTAAAATTGCTCAAAAACGTGATTTCATGTACAAAGTCAATGCAAATTGTGTTTTCAACCAAAATTCATAAATGTATGATTATTTTTAGTTTTTCTAGTCTAAATGTATTCATTTTATGCTTTTTATGATCACAGAAGAGTCCCCAACAAATTTCATTGAAAAAACAATGAAAAACAAAAGGTCAAAAAACAAAGAAATACATAAGAAATTGCAAAAAACAATATAATACATAAGAAAATGATTTGATATCACAAGTTTTTTCATGTACACTTGCTAAGGACACCACAAAGAGTTTCTGTACCAAAAATTAGTACATTTTGAGCTTTATTTAGGGAGTTAAAGGGAAAAGTATGATTTCGCATACTAATTACGCATAAATTAGCATAATCACTTAATAGCGATTCGCATGAAATAAATTACTATACAATCTTGTAGATTATGCTCCAGGCAACCCGCGTGCCAATTTTCCGCGCGATCGACGGCCGAGATCTTCGGGGGGGCCTGGGAGGCCCCCCCCCCCCCCCCCCCCCGCTGGCCATAGGAACTCCCAAAATACCCCGGCCTAGATAGGGTTAAAAGCTCTTTCTAGTGTTTTTCTGTCCTTTGTTTATTAGTTTGATTGTAATTTACTGTATTGTGAATATGATTGTTGCTTTCTTTTCTTGATTTTCTGTTTTGTATGTTTTCTCAAGGGAAGCTTTTTTTACAAGCCATAGGCTTTTATTGCAATTCCCCAGCCACATTAAATTGTATAAAATTGCTTTGTATTTTATATGATTAATAAATGAATTGTATTGTGAATTTAATCAATATGACTAGTTTATTTGTTTATTCATTTATTGATGCCTTTATCTATTCATAAATATGTCTATGCATGTATTAATTCATTGATTCATTTCGACACGTTTCAACATGTGTTCCTGTCATCTTCAGAGGAATTTTCCTGAAGACGACAGGAATACTTGTTGAAATGTCGAGTTTGGGTGGTCCTTTTCAGGACCAACATTTGCCCAGGAAAGATACCGTGAAACATACAACACTAACCAACATACTGTACACAGCATCTGAGAGCACCCAGCTGACAGATCACCTGGATGGTCCAGCATGCTACACACTGAGACCAATCACCAATAATATAGTGAATTATGAAAATAACAAATATGTGTATTTCTCTCCTTTTAGGCATCACATGATCATCTTCTTCTTCATTGTCATCTAGATGTCAGGTGGTACATCATACAAGTTCTTCATCATCTTCATGTTTCTACCACAGGTAAAAACATTGCGCTCAATGGTTGGAAACCACGAGCTTTTCCGATTTCTTGCATTGATTGCGCTTATGTTGTAATTCAGGATAGTCATACTTGCTTATATAGCGATTGATACTTACTTTATCAAAAGTCTCTAAAGCACTCCACAATAATGCATCATTATATGCTGGCGATAGCAAAGCAGCTGTTACGTGTTCAGCATTTCAAGGAATAAATTCCTACCAGGTACCCATCAACCTCACCTGGGTTGAGTGCGGCACAAAGTGTGTAAATTCCTCACTGAAGGAAAACATGCCTTGGTCTGGAACCCACATCCCTCAGATTGAAAGATGAGAGTCATAACGACTAGATATTGATGCCCCCAATGTATGTACTGTATATTGAGAAAGCATCCCAAAATGAATGTGTGCTTTTATCACACCACACTAAATTGACACTTTTTATTTAGGTTACATCATTTATGAGCCCACTGATCTGAATTAACAAGTCCACTATTTGTGTTAAAGGGCAAGTTCACCTCAACATGAAGATTAATTGAATAAAAAGAGAAAAATCAACATGCATCTCACTTAAAATTTCATCAAAACCATATGTAAAATAAGAAAGTAATTGTTTTTTCGCTTTATAGTTCATAAAACAGTTATATGCATATCCTGGTCAGTATACAAATGAGGGAACTGCTGACATTACCCATTAAGTATTGGTTCATTGTTGATTTGATTGATTTTGTAATATCCCCCCCCCCCCTCCTCACATCCTTTCTCTATATCTGTCAATGTGCTTCTATCTATATGTAATATTTGCTCCTCTCTCTTTCTCTTCCTCTTCATCATAGGTTCTTCTCATGAGATTGAAATAGTTGATTGTTTTAACAAGCAAGTTGATAGATTGATGCAAGACCTTATCACCACTGCTACTATACGTTACAATCAGGTTGGTAATCTCCATCATAATGATGATGATGAAGATGATCATGATGATCATGATTGTGATGATAATAATAACAGTTCTTGTATAGCGCATATCACAATTATGAATAATGTCTCTGTGCGCTTCCAACCAAAGGTTTGGGATATTAGTGGATGATAGTGATGATGATGGTGGTGATAATGATGTTGAAGATGACCATGATAATGGTGATGACGATGATGATGATGACAAAGATAATCATGATGATGGTGATGATAATGATTTAAAGTTGTTGCTAGTACATATTTGAATTTTGTAACTTTAAGTATATATTAGAATTACAATTAATAATTGAACCTAACAATTTGTTGAAAATAAAAGACTCAGTAGTTTTTTCCTTTATCAAGAGTCTTTGAGTATCATCTCTAGAATATTTACTAGTACCAAAGGCACTATATTCTACTGTCAGACAATTGAAACTTATTTTGAACCAGCAAATGGTATGTCATTGGAAAGAACATAATAGCTTTGGACTCTAACTATGGGATAAGGAAACAAAACATAAGAAAAACTGTTGTCATTCCTGCTTGGAATCTAGCTCATAATAATAATATAGGATATTTATATTGCGCACATATCCACCTTGTTAGGTGCTCAAGGCGCTCCTATATTACCCGGCTAAGCTAGGCGTTCATAGCGCACACAGCTTCTTAAGGAATCACTTCCTACCGGTACCCATTTACCTCACCTGGGTTGAGTGCAGCACATTGTGGATCAGTTTCTTGCTGAAGGAAATTACGCCATGGCTGGGATTCGAACCCACGACCCTCTGTTTCAAAGTCCGAAGACTAATCCACTGGGCCACAACGCTCCATAAAGAATTAGTCTTATAGCAAATCTTCAAAAGCTCTGACCTTCACCTTGTAATCAGGAGGCACGATAGCTCAGTCAGTGGAGCGGGGGTTTTGGATTCCGGTGACCCGGGTTCGATTCCCACTTGGTGCGCTAGTGCCCTTTGGTAAGGCATCAATCCTCATTACCAGTTCCCTCATAGAGGACCTTAAGCCTTGGGTCCTCTGGTTGCTTGCTTACAAGCATTCATGCTTTCTTAGCAATCAGGTAAAAAATTACCACCGATCAGATTTTTGTCTTTGAATACCACTATGCAATTTGCATCTTTTGGTAAGACGTCAACATACCCTTTGCTACTTCCAACCCAGGCGTTATTTGATAACCAGTAGGTTGCTTAAGCCAGTGTAGTATGCTCTGCAATTTGATCTTGGAATCCCTCACTCCTCAGTGAGTGGAGGAAGTGCATACCTCATCTGTGGGCTAGCTAGAATCTGATTTCAGGGTGGGTGTTCAATGATAATGAATACTGATACACAAAATTTATGAAGTGCTGTAAATGTGGTGCAAAATGCTGTTGATAAAAGAAATATATAGAAACTTGTATACTACAAGACGTGTTCACAGGAATATATATTAAATAACAAAGAATGTAAATGTCAAAACATTACTACAACTTAATCACGCGTAGAAATACAGAATATCAAAATTACACAACTGAAATGCAAAGGACTGAAGTGATAATCATTCTATTTCATTTTAAGTTGCATGAATTCATGCTTGACTGGTGACCCTGTCTTGTGCGAAATGATATATCATTATGTACCCGACTTTTCACCTAAAACATGTTCCAGTCATGTGTACAGTCATAATAATAATAATAATAGGTCCATTTATATAGCGCAGCTACTATGTGCATATACTCTACTGCGCTTTGATAATTGGTATCATATTATTACCCCGGCTGTAGCTGAGCCGCCATATTAATAGGCGCTAAAGCAGTCATGCATAACTTTAAAAACAGTTTTATGGAACACTTTCAAGGAGTAATGATACATGTACATAGTTTTGCTTGGATGTATTAAGTGCTAATGTATATGAAACCATTGATATTCTATTTGCAGTTAACTTTGAATGAAGTCCATCAGACGTCTCTCTTCCCTTGTAACTGTTTGAAGGAGATGTGGATCCTTCTCATCCACCTACTTGATCACAGACATATGAATAACTCTGCAACGGTAAGGGCATAAACTTTAATAATCCTTTTCATGAAACTGCTCTGGGGGCTGTTGCAGAAAGAGTTGCGTTTAAACGCAAGCCAAGAAATCAATGGCAAGTCCCAAATGCACGCTGTTGATTGGTTGAAAATCAAGTTGTGCTTGATTTTTAGAGTTGTGTTTGATTGCAGCTCTTTCTGCAACAGGCCCCAGATGTTGCTTCTTTATCAATGACTTTCTTGTGCTAAATGATTAACCTAAATTTTCCCTTTTTGGGTTGTATTTCTATGGAATAATCTTTTTTTTTCATGATACATATTTTTTAGTCTATTTTCTGAAGAAAATATCTAATTCAGATGCTTAGTAACAATGAAAATGGTAGTCTTCAAAGATTTGATTTCAGCTCCCATTATTTTGTAATCAAAATGATGAAAAATCTGATAAGGAACCAAACAAAGGCTCACCAGTCATTTTCAAAGCCCTATGTAACTTTCATAAAGCTCTCTGTAAGTTATGCACAACTGTACAAAAGTCTGATGCCCCTTTCATGTGCTAAATTTCCCTTTTTAGAGGCAACTAAAGGTAACTTTTTTGGTTGTATTTCAGTGTTTGATAAAGATTTTTTATAAGTTACGCAATACGCACAACTATGAGCGAATAGCATCCCTTCAGTGCTCTAAATGAGATAGCAAAATATCCCCATTTTGATGTAAATACAAGTAATTTTTGTTGTATTTCCCTGCTAATGATTTCTTGAATATAAACTCTTTTACATGTATGAAAATATATTTGCGGAGCTACATGTATAAAACCTTGTACATTTAAATACTGCTTCATAAATCTTAAATTTGAATCTTTTTTTTGCAGTCATTTTGGGGAATCATTCATCAACTGTTATCACCTATACTAGAGAATGTGGATGGTCAGTCTAACAGAGGTGAGTCTTATTGCCATGATGGTAAATTATTACCGATTTTACTCACCCATGAGCTCTGTCATTACGTTTCTGCGATTTTGGAACAAATCGCATTTTGCTCATTTTCTGAAAATGTGAATGGAACATATCATTTTATTTGAGGTTAATATTAATTGAAAGAATACTGATATAACCATTTTGAAAGATTGCAAGCCTTTATTTTGGAGTAAAGGCCAAATAAGTTTCAAATCGTAGCCAATGGTACGACTGCTATGACGTCATTACGACTAGATATTAATTCGCTTTTATTCTAAGAAGGATGATAGCATAGTCAAAGATTTGAATATAGGTATACGTACAATGATTTAGAACATTACACAGTAAGATATTCCAAGTCTCAATATTAGCATCAAATTCTACTACATTTTATTCTGAAATTGGGTCGGAGACCAATCATAAGGTGTGCGGTTGCCTTAATAAATGAAGCATACTTGTATACTCCATTTCAACTGTCATACTTGGTGGTCATCTGTTCACCCCTTGACTTTATCTTTTCCCTCCTTTGTTCCTGCTGTGTCTGCTTCTATTCCTCCGATCATCTGCCTCTATTCCTTCCTCCTTATATTGTTAACTCCCTCTGCTCCCTGTACCACTCCTCGGCCCTCCACTGTCTTCTCCCCCTCCCTCCTTCATAGTTCTCTTCTCTAGCTCTTCTCCTTCCTCACATTGTCTTTATCCCCATCTTACCTTCCTCCTCATCTATCCCTGTACCTCCTTACATCCTTCTCCTCCTCTACCTCACCCCCTCCTCTTTTTATCCTGTGCATCCCTCCATCTACTTCTCCCTCACCCCTCCTTCCCTTTCACTCCTCTCCTCCCTAGCCTTCCCTTTTTGTCCCCTTCATCTCCTCCCTATTTTTTTATTTCTTTATTTTTTTTTGGGGGGGATAATAGAATTCATTCCTTATACTAATTTCTGTGTGAAATTATAGTTTATACATTTTGCTTTTTTATCCCTTGCCTCTTTATAATATTTTCAAATATTGTTTTATTATGTTAAATGTATGATTTATCTTGGATGCAAATAAAAGGCCATATCGGCCAATCAATCAAAAGAAATCAATAGAGGTCTGACTACATAATGCTATTGCTATTGAAACACTAGTTCTGTAGCAAATTCAAATCCAAATGCATTACAATATATAATTTTTCCTATTCATTTTTATCAGGTGTTAATTTCCTTGTATGTTTTTGTTTCTTTTTTTTTGCTTTTTCATTCTCAATTTTCATTGAAATTCATATTTATCTTTTGAATACTGTTTCTCAGGTGCGACAGCCAAGGATCCTGAAGGTTTGTGCTTCTGGATACTTCAACAGTTATCTTCTCTCTATCAGTATGACAAGACGGGACAGGAAATTGGCCAGGTAACTATTCTACATTTAAGTACGACGTAGATTCGCACAATGCCTAGTTATGTGCAGTATAAAAGGCATGACCGCATTGGTCAGATCATGCCAGGATGATGTTCACTACTGCGTATTGATCTATTAGATTTTGCGATGCATATCATGTATGCATTGGCATTTAAGTGCGACTCTAAATCATACTTAAATCTCTGTGAAACCACCCCCATATCAATCAAGTAACCAGTCAGATAAGCTAGTCAGGTAGCAAGTCAACCTGCTAATTAGGTCATTGGTTTGGTTAATAGACTGGTAACTAGCCAAGGTACTTGTAAGGTATTTTGCAAACTAGTCTCATTATTGGACAGACACAAGTAATCATTCATTTTACTAGTCACGTAATCAGTCGTGAATCACACTGGTCTCATTAGTCAGGGTATAAAAAACCATGATACCTATGATACTTTGTGGCTTTGCCTTTGTCTTTAGATTTCCCAACCATTACAAAACGTGGCTGGGCTGATAAAACCTTGTATCTCAAAATCTAAAAATTTGAAGGCAGCTTAGTAAAGGCTGTATTTAAAAAAAAAAGAAATGGTGGCAGTCTGATACTGTCTGAAATCAGTCTCCAGATATCTGTCAAGAACTCTTTCGAAGCAAAAAAAAGGTTGCTACCCATGTTATAACTCTAAAATCTTACTTGTTCTCATCTGTCATCAAAATGTTTGAATTTGAGATAGGAGGTTTTATCAGCCCAACAGGGAAAAGTTATTATTTGTAACAAAATATGACAGGAATACAGAAGTACAAAAGGGCATCCAAAAGATTAAATTCAGGGCCAAAATAGGAAAAGGCTGAGAGAGGGGGCAAAGGAGCTACTTTTGTAGTGTGAATACATACACAGACACTATATCAAAGGTTGAGATGGGTTGAATGTTAGGAAAATGTAACGAAAAAATACAAATTTCTTAGAAGAAATGATTATTCAAAATGTCATTTTGTTTGTATGTTGTAAAGATCACACATAAACAGTACAAATTTTCGAAAATATTTTCTATTATCAAACATATTTTTGACACACTGTTTTACATTTTGTTCTCTATAGCCCATTGCAAGGAGCCATTGGTACTTGGTGGAAGATATTCTCAAGAAAGTCTTGTCAAAGGTAAAGAATGAACAAGAATTCTGGTCTAATATAGACATAAGTACTGCTATGTACATATATTTATGTGTAGACTCTGCTACTGTTGGGCCTCACTTCATAAACTCTACAGTAGGATCTCATCCCCAAGCATAAGTTGATTTTTAGAGGCCCTGGCTACATCTTTGTAATTTTAAACGATAGTGATATTCAGTTTCAATTCAAGACTCACATGCCCAGATTCAGAAGATGATAATCCTATTTTAACCTTTGCGGAACACACAAATTTAAATTTTGCACAGATAATAGCAACATGCGCCAAAAAATTAGATCCTAGTGTGCATGTAGTATTCTGAATTTCGCGCAATTAAGTAATTTTGCAGTAATTAGTATATGTGAAGTGTGCATAATTTGCTCTTGATATAGGAAACATTTCTATTGGTTAAAGTGCCAATATAAAGTGTATTTTGAATGGTAATATCTGAAGATGAAAGAGGGGCAGTCCTTAAAAAAAGAGAAAAGAACTAGAAGATTTTCAGAATACCAATTTGCTATTAGCGTCTTCCTATCTCAGAGAGAAAAGAAAAGAACGGATGTATGCTTATATTCATCCTGGAAGTAAGACAAATTACAATGACAAAATAAATCTGTTCATCTGGACTTACTGTTATTAAAACGGAGAATAGTTTCACGTCTGATCCTGGATGTTCTTCAGCTTGTCCGAAGAACATTTTCAGAACACCATCCCTAGTCTGAATGCTCCTTTGTTGTGTGAATGTACCCATTGTAATGTGAGCATTTCAATGAATCCTGATTTCCACAGGATGCTGGGACTGCGGAGGCATCGCTCCAGTCGTACCTAAGGCATTTTCTGGTCCTGTGCCACCTCTGGGAACCACATAGCAAGATTCTCATTACCCTTTGGGACCATTTCTACAGGAAACTGGTATGTAGCAATGTTCTCCTTTTCTGTGAATTGGTGACATGACCTTTGCTCCAGTGGCGTTTGCTCCAGGCTTTATTTCATCTAAGATATAGGGTCAGGGTTGCAATAGGGTTGGTTTAGGTTTAGGATAGGGTACAGTGTTAACTCCAGGGTTGAAGTTGGTCATTCCGTTAGTATGTCAAATTTACAGCAGAGCAACTGTTGCCAGAGCAAAAGTCATGAAACCTGTTCATATGGCAGGTCCTGGCACAAAGATTGAACGATTGGTAAGTGTGACCAAAAAAAAGCGGTGATGGAATTACAGTTCACATTCAGAATTGCCCTGATCAATAATTGGCAGGTTTTTACCACAGTGACGCTTGCAGACTACACCAAGATTCCTCAGTGAGCAATGGAAGCATATTAGCCCTGTTTATTATCATTTTTTTCTTGAATCCAGAATCATCGCCTCACTGCTCCTGGGCAAGGCATCCAGGGCCTAGCAACCATCAGGTACGTCACATGTCCCTATTCAGAATCAACCTTGATTTATTGGCCAGGGGGCCGTTTCATAAAGCTGTTCGTTAGTTAAGAGCGACTTTAAAGCCTGTGTATAGCTTTGGTAAAGGGTCAATAATGTGACTGATAATCGAATATCATCTAATATGACAGTCTTACTGAAGCGTAGAGACCGTTAGATATTTTTCAAACTGCACTTCTCTGAGAAAATTTCAAATATTCAAATCTTGGATATATAGCGCCCTCTCTCGGCGATGCTTGTTTTAAATTTAAAAAATGGGCATCCAAGCACTTATCTTATAAATTTAGTGATTAGATATCCAAAAGTTACAGACAAAGAACATATCTTGAAAGTTTCAGCCCATTCCATGATTTGGAATAGGATTTAATTGAAAGACAAAAACACACAGATATTTTAATTTGATCGGGTGACCCGATCAAGTTAAATTTCCATGTAAAATCGCAAAATTTATCCTGTAAAACACATTTTCATTTCATATCCTCCACATCATTACTGTTATAGGGCATATCCATTCATATTAGCTAGCAATGAATTGGAATAGTGATAGGTGCATTTTGGTGGATTTACCAAAACTATACACAAGCTTTAAGAATGACTGATGATCCTTTCTTGTGGTAAATTTTATGTTCATTGGCGATGGTTAAGCGCATAGGAAAGTTTCACCATTCTTAATTCACTCTTAACTTACGAACAGCTTTATGAAATAGCCCCCAGATATACATGTAGTACACCACTCAGTTGTAAATTTTATTTCAAACTGCTATTCTTGGGTGTCCACATCAAAGGGTAACCCCGTTGAATTATGTTGATTACCTTGCATTGTTAGATCCAATGGATTTGGCCTTCTAGGAATATTGGAACATTATTGCCACCATATTTGATTCATTTTCATGCCTCCACCTTCCATGGGGCCGTTTCATAAAGCTGTTTGTAAGTTAAGAACAACTGTTGAACCTTTCTTAAGCTCTTAACCATTGCCAATTAATACATAATTTGCCACAAGAAAGGATCACCAGTCGTTCTTAAAGTTGTTATTAACTTATGAACAGCTTTATGAAACACTCACCAGGAGTGGTTGCCTGTGATGGTTGATGGAGACAGCATTTTAGGGTTGTTGAAATAGTATACAAATAATAAATGTTTATGAGTGCAATGGACAGAATACTTCATCAGGTGAAAGATGAAATGATCACACCTCGTTGAATGGATCATTATTTCATCTTTCACCTCATGAAGTATTCTGTCCATTGCACGAATGAAAAAACATTCATTATTTGGTTTATATGACATCAATTTTTGTCTCACCTGCGAAGCAAAGTGAGACTATAGGC
Source organism: Lytechinus variegatus (assembly GCF_018143015.1). Taxonomy (NCBI): domain Eukaryota; kingdom Metazoa; phylum Echinodermata; class Echinoidea; order Temnopleuroida; family Toxopneustidae; genus Lytechinus; species Lytechinus variegatus. Next base: position 27,158,244 of record NC_054743.1, on the reverse strand, counting down.
GCCGCTTTTCCGACGACGGCGGCGGCGGCGTCAACATCAAATCTTAACCTGAGGTTAAGTTTTTGAAATGACGTCATAACTTAGAAAGTATATGGACCTAGTTAATAAAACTTGGCCATAAGGTTAATCAAGTATTACTGAACATCCTATTAGAGTTTCATGTCACATGACCAAGGTCAAAGGTCATTTAGGGTCAATGAACTTAGACCATATTGGAGGAATCAACATCGAAATCTTAACCTGAGGTTAAGTTTTTGAAATGTCATCATAACTTAGAAAATATATGGACCTAGTTCATGAAACTTGGACATAAGGTTAATCAAGTATCACTGAACATCCTGCATGAGTTTCACGTCACATGACCAAGGTCAAAGGTCATTTAGGGTCAATGAACTTTGGCCGAATTGGGGATATCTGTTGAATTCCCATCATAACTTTGAAAGTTTATGGATCTGATTCATGAAACTTGGACATAATAGTAATCAAGCATCACTGAACATTTTGTGCAAGTTTCAGGTCTCATGATTAAGGTCAAAGGTCATTTAGGGTCAATGAACTTTGGCCGAATCGGGGGTATCTGTTGAATTACCATCATAACTTTGAAAGTTTATTGGTCTAGTTCATTAAACTTGGACATTAGAGTAATTAAGTATCACTGAACATCCTGTGTGCGTTTCAGGTCACATGACCAAGGTCAATGAACTTTGGCCGAATTGGGTGTATCTGTTGAATTACCATCATAACTTTGAAAGTTTATGGATCTGATTCATGAAACTTGTACATAAGAGTAATCAAGTATCACTGAACATCCTGTGCGAGTTTCAGGTCACATGATCAAGGTCAAAGGTCATGTAAGGTCAATGAACTTTGTCCATGTTGGGTTTTTTGTTGAATAACCATCATATCTCTGTAAGTTTATTGGTCTAGTTCATAAAAAGTGGACATAAGAGTAACCATGTATCACTGAACATCTTGTGCGAGTTAGAGTAGTATTCAAAGTCAGCACTGCTGCTATATTGAACCGCGTGATGCAGGTGAGACGGCCAGAGGCTTTCCACTTGTTTTTTTTTCATATGAAATTTATTAATTTCGATGCAAAACTTGTTCATGCAGTGCGAGTTCGATCTGTTGATTTTTACGTCATTACAACATGCGCACTGCTGGTGCCTGCAGCAGCAGCGTATGTGCAGCAGTCTCGGTGCGCGCGTGCAATGGACAAAATTGTATGGATCCAAAATTGCACGATGAATGGATCCAAAATTGCACAGTTGATGACGTCATTGCCAAATGGGCTGAATGAACAATATCAAACAACCAATCAAATCACAAGGATCTATCCAGGTGTCATATAAAACATTCTTATGATGAAGAACTGAACCGAAGAACCATTTTGAGTTACAATTATCTGATGATATTATGGGTCACAAGGTCATAGGTGATTGAGGTTTTTTTATCCTAAACTTTTAGAAGTTGGGTGTGTAATATTTCCATGATCTGGCAGAGCCACTGATTTTAACTGTGTGCAGTCAAGAATTCGACCAGCCTTTAGTATCAATGCTTGAATTGCTATTTTTGTGGATATGTATACCACTCACAGTGTTGATTACACTAAATATTCATACCCTTCAAAATGCTTAATAAGTTAGATAAGTATGTCATTCAAAGTGTATTCTGATTTTGTTGAATTCATGTGTATTGTGTAATTTTTTACTTGTCTTACAGTAAGTCAGCACTAGCTTGGTTTCAGACCTGCAAGAAACGTTGTGATGATCATAATACAAGGTACATGAAGATATATTGCCTCAAGGATTGCATTCAATCCAGTGTACAAATAATAAGACAACCCAGAATATTGGTGTAAATCGTACATTAATAGTCAACTGTCAAAAGACGATTTCAGCTAGCAGAGACAAATTATTAGATAAATGCATTTTGATAAGGGGAAACTACCCCCACCCTTCTACTATCTTTTGTGAAGTATTACACAACAGAGCCATTGTGTTGTTTCATGACATATTTCTTTCAAGTACGAGTTTATATACATTAAAATGCAAGTTGGTCAACCAAGAATATTGGCACAATCTACAATATACTTTCAGATGCTAACTGGTCAACCAAGAATGTTGGTACAATGTTCATTCAAATGTTTGTTGGCCACTCTAGAATACTGGGTTCAATGCATTCATCCAGCAATGGTCAATACAGAGATGCCAACCAGTTCGTTTTGGGCGTATTTAGTACGTTTTTGCAACCAAAATACGACAGTACGTATTTTCTTTTAAAAAATACGATTTGTATTTAAAAAGAGAAAAATCATCTCTATTTCATAAAACTTTAATACAAATATGGTTATTGGATCAATGTAATTTCTGGTAACTTTTTTTTTTCGTTTTGTTAAAACCAGGTGAGATATACACATTTTTCAATGTTTTTTTTTTTCATCTGCAAGAGCAGTGGACATACTAGCTTGCAAGCGGCTTGAGAGTCATGATGAGGGCACGTGCCATGCATTTTATTATGAAAAACAGTCACAGATTACATTTTTTCATTCCCAGAGGATGGCAGGTCTGTCTAACTCAAGTTGCCCCATAGTTCTGGGTCAATTCATATTACAAACATAAAATCCACTTATTTGGTGACAATATAAATAGGTATATGATCTTTATTCTTTCAGTGGTGGACAAGAAACAAGCTTTCATCTCTTCCTGCGGATCTTGGCCTGTAAGATGAAGAAATGGAACGTGGCTAACAACACACAGGCGTGGAAGCAATTCCAAGGAAGGTAGGTTGATTGTATAACTCTGAGCATTAAGTGTAAAAGACTAGGTTGATGAGGCTAGGGCTGACTTCTACCTATGCTATTTCAGTATTTGTTTTAGGATTTACATCTCCTTTCAATCATGAAATGAAGATTAAGATAAAAACTGAATAATCTTTGGCAATATGTCAACTCTGTGTTAAATGAGTAGCCAGTAGGATGCTGAAGGCGATGACTAGCATTACAGCTGGAATGCTCCCCAGAAAGTGGAGATATGCTTTGTGTGAGACATGCCTTCCCATTGTATAACCCATCAGAGATCTGCATAACACCCGTCTCCTATAGACCAAGCCTGTCCATTCTCAAAAGAGCAAGGGCTAGCGCCAGATATTTGATATTGCACACTGATGTTTGTGAGTCTTGAGATTTGTCACCATTTCTATGTCCTTTCAGGTTATATTCCAAGTTTCACAGTCGTACCATGCAAGAGCTTGGTGATACTGGTCTGCAACATTTCTTTGACCTCTTCTTGACCCTTGCCCTCATGGTTGATCTTTCATCATTGGTAAGTGAGCTTCTTTGTTCCCCCCTCCCCTCTGCCACCTGTATCTAGGTATGGTATGTATCTCAAGCAGGGGGGGGGTGCTTCATAAAACAGTTCGTAAGTTACGAACAACTTTATGAATGACCAGTGACCCTTTCTTGTGAGTTAAATCTGCACCAATAAAAACAATCACGGTGCATTATTTATCATAAGAAAGGTTCACCAGTCGATCGTAAAGTCGTTTGTAAATAACTAACAGCTTTATGAAACACCCACCTGGGGGCCATTTCATAAAGCTGTTCGTAAGTTAAGAGCGACTTTAAGAACGACTGGTGAACCCTTTATATGTGCTAAACCATCACCAATTCAATATACCATTTACCATAGGAAAGGATCACCAGTCGCTCTTAACTTAACCCTAAATAGACTGGGCTATTTTGATGCCTAAGTAGACTGGGGGGAGGCTGATTCAGCCCCCTCCTTATGATCTCGGCCATCGATCGCGCGATCGCGACGAAACTTGGCACGTGTGTTACCCATGGCATAATCTACAAAATTACAAGATCAAATTCTTTGAAATATCTCATTGCTAATTTATTATGCTAATTTATGCGTAAAATCAAAAGTTTGCTTTAATTAACTAAATAATGCCCCTAAAATAATAATTTTTGGTAAACAGACACTTGATATGAATCTGATAAAATGTACTAAAAAAAATTGTAAAATCGCATTTATTTTCTTATGTATTTTATTTTTTTCTAAATTTCTTATGTATTTCTTTATTTTTTGACTTTTGTTTTTAATTGTTTTTTCAATGGAAATTGTCAGGGACTTTATATGGACCATAAATAAGATGGAATTAATTGATTTCAATCCGTAAAAGGAAAAATAATGATACATTTATGAATTTTGTCTAAAAACTCTATTTGCATTGGATTTGTACACATATTCATGTTTTTGTGCAATTTTGAGTTTGCATGCACTTATGAAATGTTGCGTAATTTCGTAACCGCGTACCCAGGGGTCGCAATTTTGGTCTCAAAAGTTGCGCGAGACTTGAATGGAAAAAAGTCAGAGAGTGACGCAGTCAAAAAATTTCGCGCGGCGGATTTATCAAGAAAAATGTCGAAGGGAGGGGCTGAATCAGCCCCCCCCAACATTTTTTGGGTTAAGAAGAGCTTTATGAAACACCCACCTGGGGTCCGTTGCAGAAATAGTTGCGTTTAAACTCAATAAAAAAAAATCAGTCGCAAGTCCGAAATGCGAGCTGTTGATTGGTCGAAAATCAATTCATGCATGATTTTTAGAGTTGTGATTAATTGCAACTCTTTCTGCAATGGGCCCCTGGTCCTCATCTTCCACTAGCCCACAGATGTAAGGAAAAAAGAGTGCCCCCAATATAGTCCTAATTAAGATTACAATGAAATAAGCAAAAGTTGCCCTTTTCAAATTTTGATCATCTCTCTATGTCTGTTTCTCCCTCCTCATTAAAAATTGTATTAAAATAGAAGTGATATTTTCAAATTTTGATAACCTCTCTATCTCTCTCTCTCTCTCTCTCTCTCTCTCTCCCTCTTATCCCCCCCCCCCCACTCTTTGTTTACATCTCTCTTTCCTGATCTTTTGTAACAGACAATGAGAGTACTTGACTTTGTAGATCTGGTTCCAGTGAGCAATGTGAACATCAGCAGAAGGCTCTTGATTTGGAGAGGTATGTACACCACAATCAGATCAAAACTATTACAGTATTTTCAAATTCTCCTCACGGCATGTACCCAGCACTCAGCAATATCAACTGTCAATAGTAAAATTTTTGTGCTATGAGAGGTATTTCCGCTATGAAGTGTGATGGGAAAGGAAGAAGACGAGAAAGAAGGAGAATAGAAAGAAGGAATCAAAGGAAGATAAAGACCATTAGTATCATTATTATCATTTTTATCATTTTTATAAGGAAAAAGAATTGATGAGGAAGCAAGAAGATATATGTTTAGTCCTTGATTCTTATTCATATTTTTTTATACAGGATTACTTGCTCTGTGTTTGATCCATGAAGAACGTCAGTTTGATCTCGAGCTTGTCGCTGATAAACTGATGATTTCCTTCAATACTGTTGTGAGGTAATGATAGGTTGCCAGTTTTCTGGACTGGTTGTATTTGATATTTTGTGTTTGAATTATCCCAATGTAATGTGCTTTAGTCAGCAACACGAGTGACAATGTCTTCATACACTCAACTTGATTTAACTACAAATACAACACATCATTTCTATTTATTTTCTGCTTGCTAGCATTGGTTTGTCACTGATTCTTTTGGTACACTTAGGGCTCGTAACACAAAGCTTATCAATCATCGTAGAACATTTTTCTACGATTGATTGCATTGACTACAATGTACAATCAATCGTGAAAACCAAGCATACGATTAATCGCTAACCTTTGTGTTGCGGTACCCTGACAATCCTCTATTGCATAAATATATTTCTTTTTGGTTTATCTTGCCTTAGTAGTTATTGTATGTAAATTTGTGATTTGTATCATTCTTACTTTCTTTGTGCCAACTTTGTGTCATTTGAGTATAAAAGGAAACCTAAGTGCTGTTATTATTTTTGTTATTAAACCTCAATATTTATTGAATTTCGATTGAACAGGGCATACAATCAGATCAAGAGTGATCCACTGAGGAAGTCAGACTACTGGAGTCTTATCGTCTGCTACCTGGAAGGAGTTCAAGAAGTCATTGATTCCAGTAACCTTCTCAATCTTTCAGAGGACAAGTTCATTGGTAAGTTCACAGAGTATTGCTATCTCTAGATCCTTTTATTTTTTATCATAACCCTTCTTTCATTGATGAAAAAGATATATATCAGATTAGAATTATATTGAGAATGCATAAACTTGACTTTGAATCAATTAAAGATTGAATAAAATGGAGTTTGAATCATGGAATTTAAATGAGAGATGTGAATTAAGCTAAGATTAGAACCAAACTAATATTAGAATCCAGTTAAGATTTGAATCAAAGGGAGAATTAAAGAAGGATGAAATCAAATTAAGACTAGAATCAAATTAAGAGTAGAATATATTCAAGATTGAAATAAAATTAAGATTAGAATCAAATTAAGATTAGAATCCAACTATAATTGGAATCAAACTAAGATTGGAATCAAATTGAAAATGAATCAAATTGAAATTGGAACTAAACTAAAAAATGGAATCAATTTGCTTTGTTTTTCTTTCAGCCAGTGGCCTTGGAGAACTGTTATCATCATCAGGGGACCAAGAAATCAGATCTGTTCTTATGTTTGTGCAAACTACTATGGCAAGACATAGGTAAGACTATGTGCTCCAACTTGGGGGGTGTTTCACAAAATTTTCTGCAGAATTTTGAATGGTGCAATATTTCAGAATAACTGAAATATTGAAATTCACCAGATGCTGGGAGTCTTTTCTTTGAATTTTATACATATGGCAAAAAAGAAGCTCTCACTCTCAATCAGCTTGCAATATATGGCCATGTTGATTAATAGTCTTCCTCATTAGGAGTCAGTTTATGTATTACATTATTGTAGAAGGAAGAAGAAATACTCAAGACTTGTTGTTGCAAATGTTTAACATGTAAAGACATTCTTTATTGGTCTTTAATATACATTTATTTTTTAATACACAAATTTTATGAATTTAGTGAATTGTAGCAAGGAGAGGAAAATGTCAATATTGGCAATTCGTTAATACCAGCTGATCAAATCAAGCTTCATGTACTAATATTTTTCATTGCTCTGAATGGATATACATTACATTAGTTTAAAAGCTATAAAAAAATCTACATTCTGCATTGTAATTTGATTTTACATGTATTTGATTCTACAGAAGCCTTTATAAACAGCTTACCAACCAAGCAGCAAATGATAAGACATCAAGTCCATTGATGACAAAGTACAAAGGTAAGAATATTCGATAGAATGAAATATTTTGTTTCTTCTGGAATGATGTGTGTTCCCAGATTTGCTATTCATGCAAAATAAGTGGAATTCAGCTATTTGTAGTTAGTTACAGAAGATTGATTGATCAATTGATCAATAGATCTATTGATATTGATTGATTGATTGAATAAGTGATAAGATATTGGATTTATTGAATTAAAAACTCATAGAAGGAATTGATCCACCTGTATGGTTATTCAATTATTCATTCATTGATTGATATGATAAATCACTTTCTGTTCTAGATTTGAAAAAAATATGAAAAAGACAAATTTATTTGTTTGATGATTCATTCAATTCAGTCAAGTCATTTCACTTCAATTCTTTTGATCAGTTTATTGGTGTAATATTGGTCAAATCATTACTAGATTAATTTTTTTTAAAATTGATATGATTACTATAGTAATGTCTGATGCCCTATGGAGTCACATCTATCCATTCGTGAAACAGCATTCTACCACTCTGACCCCGCCCTCACAGCTTGCTGATGTAGCTGCCGGATTCACTCTTCTTGCAGCTGATATGTAAGTTAATAAGAATCTATACCCTAACTAGGCCCGGCAATCTTGGTAGTGTATAAAGTCAGGGAGGGGTCTCTCAGATCATGTCGAAACTTGAACCACGTATCTGATCATCACAAATTTGGTCTCCAAAGTTGCTCAAGACTTCAAAGAAAAAAGGCAGGAAACAATGCAGCAAAATCTTTTGGGGATTTGAACTTAGCAAGCATACTCAGCACGAAGCCAGCCGAGCCCATGGGGTTGGTGCACAGTGGATTCCCATTTGGCATATCAAATACACTTATCATTCGCTGCACTAGTATGCCTTTTGCACAGAATTTGGTATCAGTGGATGTTTTGAAGTTGCGAGGTGCTACACCTAGCAGATGAAATATGTGTACATGTATGTACTTCTCCTTCATTTTGATCAATGCAAAAAAACATTGTAAATTTTTGAGAATAATAATGGTGATCATGTGGCAGGATTTGTGTTTGATTTTCAGAAATCTGATGAAATTGTGATTTGTGGATATTTGAAAAGTACAATAAGACCAAATTTGTCCATTAATAAATTCAACCACATGATCAGTAGATTTTTTGTTTGTTTTGTATTTTTTTCCAGGCCATCAGGATGTGGACCAGAGACCCCAGTGTGGAGTCTCTTCCAGTATTTTGGTTTACAAACCAACAAGGTTAATCCAAGGTATAATTAATCCCTCACTTTATGTCAATTATCTGATAGATACATCTAAAGGATATCTTTGTATCAGTTATATTTCATTGAATAATTTTGAAAAATTATATTTGAATTGTTTAACTCAATGTAACAGTGACAGGACATTAGCTTTGGGAACAATTTATTTGGGCTTTATTTCGTCTATGATATAGGGTTAGAGTTAGTGTTGCAATTGGGTTTTATGTTAGGTTTAGGATAGGGTATAGTGTTAAATACAAATTTGAAGTTGGTCATTCCATTTTTGTGATGAATTAATAGCGGAGCCAAAAAAATCCAATCAACCAATGCAAAGATTTTAGATTCTAGCCCTGGTCTTGTCTTTAGGATGGTAACATTAAATGTCGATCCCAGACGTTAATAATTATATCTTATTAATACATATCTGACGAAAAGTGTTCATACGCACAATAGAAGCCATGAATGTGATAATAACTGCGTTTGTGTTGACTGTATGTGAAATGTTAAGTTATTATTTGGTCAAAAACAAGATTGAAACCGCCTCCCTGCATGGTTCTTTCGCAGCATCCGGACCCGATACCTGTGCCACCTTCTCCCTAACCAAGCCTTCCTGGAGACCCTTGATCCTCCAGCAGGAGCCGGCTCCCTGGATTGTCTCCTGGTACGGGCATGGATCCATGCCTCCATCCAGCTACCAGGAGCATCAGATCAGATGCAGGAGCTTGGACGTCTCGTCATGAAGCTCCCACAGGTGGTCAGCATAACGAAGAGTATGGTAAGCCACTCGATTATGTTTTATTTTCTTCCACATTCAAGTGAAAAACTGCAGATTTGCACTTGTCGTATCTGCCTGATTCATACATTGGTTTCTTTCATTGGATTATGTGTAGTCAAGAAAAATCTCCCTCCTTAGTATGTTCCCCCTAAAAGGTGATTATCAAAGTTAGCAGCTCCAAAATTTTAATTTTTATGTCATTATGATACATGGAATGTTATATTCTTCTATCATTATGAATTCTTCCTCTGAGAAATTTGTTGGTTTTGCTGAAATAAAATAAAATAAAGAAGATTCTAAAAATTTAAGACCCATTATTCTTGATGATAATTTTGTATCATAAGCTGCAAATATATTATTGTTATTGTCTAATAGAATAGAATAAGTTCATTGTCCATAAATGAAACTCCATTGTAAACAGAAGGAAATTATATTAACACAGGCTTACATGATTCACCTAAAGTATACAATAAACAAAAATTACACGTCACAAGCTAGCAATTAATTCTGCTATAAGAATGATTTATAACAATGTATACCATAACTGAAGTGACTGTCCTAGGTACATATAAATACGATGTTATTCTTTTCTTGGTTATCTTTACTGACAGGGAGTAGATGAAAGCATGATGGATGCAAACCAGCCACTGGTTTTCAGGTTCTTCTACATCCTTGGAAAATATTCCTCATCAGCACAGGTAAACAGTAGGGATAGTTATTTTTCATTTACCATTAAATCAAAACAGAAAATCCATTTTGGTTCTTTACATTCCATGTGAAGATTCATTGAATATACCTTTGTGAAACAGAATTCATGTTTTTTGTGGTGTACATTCTCAATGACAAACAGAGTTTCGATTTTAGGTCAGGTTTGAAAAGAAGTTACAGGTTTTCAGAAACAGAAAAGACCATTTTTTAAACAGAAAATCACTGTCCCTATAATCGTCATTTTCTAAATCCCTTTTATCACAAATGTATTTGAGTATTTTCTGTAGATCTTAAGACTAGGTTAACTCATGCAAATGGTTCATTGGGTTAAAGATCACATATATTAGGATGAAGCAACCAACAAAAATCATATCTTAAAGAATTTGAGCATTCAGGATAAAGAAGCTACAAATCGACCTCTATGGGGACCAATTTATTAGAAACATTCATCGATTTGATTCCCAATTAAATGTGGAGTACCACTAGGTTCTCTCCTTGGCCCAACCTTATTTCTCATATATTTTAACAATTTCCCTCAGTCTTCAAAAGGTGACATATATTAGGATGAAGCAAAAGAAAAATCACATCTGAAAGAATTCAAGCATTCAGGATAAAGAGAAGTTACAAATAGACATTTATGGCCCGTATTCTGAAGTCTGGTTTAATTAGAACTCTGGTGGTTTAACTATGGATAGCCAATTGTGACATAAATCTCTAACAGTAGAATTTCAATGTATCAGCTAATTTATCTCTCAAATCATTCTTAAATGTTTCATAAGGATAAATAAAATCTCTTTACTATTCATGAGTTGGGAGAGAGCACAGTTGACATAAGAAACTTACAATTTAAACACATTTTTTATATTTTTGGCTTTCCATAATTTTAGCACAAAGTTAGACCTTGGTCTAAGTTAAACTTCAAACTTCAGAATATGGGCCTATGGGTTCAAATGGCAAAAGAAAAAAAGTTAATCTTCTATTCAATAACCTATTCCTTGTAAATTACACATGATGAGTGGTAAAACTTGAAAATGACAGTATTTTAATTGCATTTGTATTCACACAGACATACCAAGAGAAATTGAAACGTCGAAGTACAGCCCTGCAGTACTTGGGTGACTTAGTGGCATTGGTTAGAAGTCAGGTTAGAGGTCAAAGGTCAATAGAGGAGATGAATCGGATGTATGTTGTGGTGGGTCAGGCAGTCAAGTACTGTGGCAATTTCCTGTATTCACAGGTTAGTAAAATTTGAAATATGTTTTAATAGGGAGAAGTTTGATTGGTAATCTGTGCATATTACAACTTTTAAACATGTGGGCCCAAATTCACAAAGGTGTTTTGAAAACCCACGGTTGAGTCCATGGTTTATGTAGATTTCCTGTATAAATTACACTTAATTTAGCGCGTATGGGGCGCGGGTATAAAAAATGTCCAATGCTGATGTGCGCTTTTGTCACAGTGTGCCAATTCGACGCATGTAACCATGGTTATGTATGCTGATTTATTCATGAGTCCACTGTTTGAAGAGTGGACTCATGATAAAAACCATCGGCGGATCCAGGGGGGTGGCGCAGGGTGCGCGCCCCCCCCCCCCTAATATTTGAGCGGCGCCAAAGGCGCGCATCAGCATTGGACATTTTTTATACACGCGCCTGATACGCACAAAATTAAGCGTAATTTATACATGAAATCTGCATAAACCATGGGTTCAACCGTGGGTTTTCAAAACCACCTTTGTGAATTCGGGCCATGATGTTCTACAATTGAGAAAAAAATTCCTGTGATTTGGAAAGAGTTGGATCAAACATCCCATGAGTACCATGAATTGCAATTAGAAAGGCATTGTTCTTTTCTGATAAACATTGTCTTCATTGTACTGCAGGGATCATCACAGTCCCAGTTGCCTGGTTTACTGACTGAGCTTATCCTATTCCCTGGTGTGTTCAACCTGAAGAAACCACTTCCAGCAAACCAACACACAGCCATCAGGGAAACACTGCATCTGGTAAGGTTATAACAAGGATAGGATGTGTAGTACTAGTAGTAGTGGTAGTAGTAGTGGTAGTGGTAGTGGTAGTAGTGGTAGTAGTGGTAGTGGTAGTAGTAGTTAGTAGTAGTGGTAGTAGTAGTAGTAGTGGTAGTAGTGGTAGTAGTAGTTAGTAGTAGTGGTAGTGGTAGTAGTGGTAGTGGTAGTAGTAGTAGTGGTAGTAGTGGTAGTAGTAGTTAGTAGTAGTGGTAGTGGTAATGGTAGTAGTGGTAGTAGTGGTAGTAGTGGTAGTAGTAGTTAGTGGTAGTGGTAGTGGTAGTAGTTAGTAGTAGTGGTAGTGGTAGAAGTTAGTAGTAGTGGTAGTAGTTAGTAGTAGTGGTAGTGGTAGAAGTTAGTAGTAGTGGTAGTGGTGGTGGTGGTAGTGGTAGTAGTGGTGGTGATGATAACTAATTCTGTTCACAGGTGTGTTTAATCTGAAGAAACTACATCCTGCAAATCAACACGCAGCTCTCAGGGAAACACTGCACCTGGTATGGTTATAACCAGGATAGGATGAGTAGAAGTAGTAGTGGTGGTGGTGGTGGTGGTGACGGTGGTAGTGGTGGTGGTGGTGGTAATAGGAGGGGAGGAGGAGGATGCACAAGCACATGTCAGAGTGTACATCCATTTCCAGAGTACCTTATGAACACCTGGCAATTCTTAAATGCAATTGTAATTTGAAAATATAACAGAACATGATTCTTGGTAGGATTTTTTTGTGGGGGGGGGGCGGTCATATGAATCTTAATTAAAGGTTCATGAAATACAGCAAAGATGCTGATTTATTTGTTAGCTTAGTGGTTACTAATTACGATTCCATCAAAATCTTACCTGAAAAACATCAGGTTCAAAGGCAGTTTTATATAGAAAATTTAGACAAATTCGCCCCACCCACAAAAATTCAGCCCGATTTGGTTTTGAAAATTTTGAAAATTATGACGTCAGGGAAGGAAGCTGCTGAGTGTTGTTGACGTTTGGAGCGTGAAGTGCCCATTGTGGTTGCACTTGTGGATTCAAGTAAATAAATTGAATTGCTGGAATAATAATTAAAACCTGAATCTTCAACGTTCGAAGTATCAGACGGAGGTGATGACGATATGCTGCAGCCATGATCAAAACCACATCAAAATCTAAACAATCTGTTTAAGGATGAGCTCGGTCGAAACAGCAACTACACAAGGAACGTGTACAATAACTAGGCGTCCGGCTGCACAACCGGGAATACCTTCCTTCGATGATGTCACAATGATTGACAGGTCGATCGGTCAACTCTTTCGAAAATTTTTAATGGGCGTTCCCATTGAAGGTCATTTCCATGGAATAACTCTTCACCGGTTCGTCGTACACAGGAACCGATGGCAAATTTGTATTTTTCAAGTAAAACTACCTTATGATAGATATGTATCTAAAATAAGATGGAATTGGTGTCAGAGGACCTTTAATATTACATGTATCTATCCTTTCCTTTTGATGTGAATTTTGACTCTTTATTTTTTTTCTTGTTTTCAGTTTGTAGAAGGAATCGGTCTCCATGATGTATCAAGAGATTCTTACATCCAAAGAAAGCTGAAAGAAATCATGTGTCATTACTTCATCAGATATAAAGTGGTGAGTTCCGCATGTCTTTACTCTTCTTTCTTGTTATTGAAAGGCTTACAAGGGCCTGTTTCAGAAAGGTGCAATTAAAGGCAACTTCAAGAATCAGATATTACTTGAACTAATGTTATCAGAAGTACATGTACACATTGGGTGATTTCAAGTCCAGTGTTGGCCTTGGTGTTGGTGTTGATGTTGAAATTTTGATTGCTTCCCCTAGCTCCAAAACTTATTTAGAGTTTGTAAAACTGTTCCAGATCACGTTATTGACATCTCAATAGCTAGTGAGTGACTTGTAAGGACTGTCTTGATTTTACGTTTGGTGTTATAATTGAGTAAAATTGACCTAACACCAACACAAAAAGGTCAACACTGTACTTGAAATCACCCATTTAAGACTTGCATTTGATTTAAAGGTGCACTTAACATGCTATGCTCTGTCAGTTAAAGGGGAACTGAATTCTACGCAGCTCAAGCATTAGGATATTTTTTATTTATACTTTCACACAACAATCATACAGCACTATTATCTTATACCAGTGATGTGTCTGATGCAGGGAGACTACAAACAGTGGCTGACTGTCTTCTTGCTTTAGTAGTTGTTTTCTTATCAATGATGTCCTGTGGCAGTTTTGCATACAAAAAACCTGCACAGAATCGATAAAAAGAACAAAAAAACTACTAAAGCACCTTCTTTGTAGTCTCTGCATCAGATGCATCACTTAAAAGCGTAACAACAGATATTTGGCTACTGCCCCAACTTGCTTACATGTATATGCTAAGTATTAACTTAACTCTGCATAGTTAAGTTGTAGCACATTCGGGGCCGTTTCATAAAGCTGTTTGTAAGTTAAGAGGGACTTTAAGAATAACTGGTGAACCGTTCATTTGCGTTAAACCATCGCCAATGAATATACCATTTGCCACTAGAAAGGATCACCAGTCGTTCTTAAAGTCGCTCTTAACTTGCGTACAGCTTTATGAAACACTCACCAGAGCTGTGCAGATATTGGATGTACAGTATTCCATTTGTACTTTGTTACAGTGGTGCTCAAAAGTTAGTGAAGCCCATTAGAAAATGAACACATTTGAAGTGTTCAAGTTTTGCCATATATTAGATTTGATGTTGTGAAGTCAGGTGATGAAATGTTACATTCAATTAGGTTTGTTTCTCTGGGCTCGCCGAACATTGTTGTATTGTTGTCTGCATTCAACACTCAGCATGAAGGAGTGCATTTTGTGGTGGAGTTCACTAACATTTCAGCACAACTGTATATGAAGTGAAGAATATTTCAATTTTCTAGCATACTAGCGATGCACATGATAGAGTAGGATATTAGGAACTATGTGCACAAGGTACCTTTGTCTTGGTTTAGACTGCAACCGTGCAGGTCCACAGACCCAGGAAAGAAACACGTGCATCATCTGTATTGGGAAGGGGGGAGTTTCATAGGTTTATGTATGTTTGGGAAATGTGCTCTGTATTGTAAAATCTTGAGCGAAATAATGAAAGTGAGAAATGGCAAATACCTGCCTCATTGTGTATTTCTTCTTACAATATATGCACTCAATATACTATGGGGTTGACTAATGTGGCATCCATTTGTATATAACTCAAACCAAATATCGTTTAATTTGATTTAGAAACTTTCTTCATCTGGATTTGGTGAAGGACTTCATCCTCTTTTGGTAAGCCAGTCAATTTATAAAAAAAGATCTACTGTGCATATCACAAACAAGGGATTCTAATAAAAACACAAAAAATGTCAGTCATCAGTCATGCATAAATTTCGAACAATTTTGTTTTAACACCAACATTTTATTTAACACATAGTCTTGTTGATAACTTTATGCTAGCATTCTTCCCCAGACCGTGATGTGATAATCGCAGTAATATGTTAGATTTACCAAAAATATGTGAATTTTAAGGGATAATTTAAGTTTTACTTAAATCTATGTCAACGCCAAATTTATGGATTTTTTTTATGGTGATGATGACTTGGTATAAAGTACTTTGAGTCAACTTTTTTGCTTTATTCTTAGGCTATTTTGTTGTTACAAAAATTTCAAAAAGTTGCTTATTTACTAGTCAGAACTTGAAAACTATGGTTATGATAACCAGATATGAAGTAATTATTTGATGTAAAGGCTATTGAAACTTTTTATCCAGGGGGCTACTTTTACATAGCACATTGTGTAATATACCAAACAATGAAAATGATAATATTAGGATTTAAATGAACTTATATTTTTGATCTTTTTGGTATATCTAATACAAATCGTTAATTGTTGAAGAAAAATAATTTTTCAAAATTGTTGTAGTAAATTTTTGTTGGTGACTGTCAATGGTTGTTCCAAACAGCTAGGATTAGTGGATTTTATGGAGTATTTTGGGGTGCATTGAGGACAAAATTGTGCATTCCCTTGTGTTATTTCCTACTTGGATGATTGTGATGGTTGTGCTTTTTGTTTTACAGAGAGCATTGAGTAACACATTCAGAGGTCATGTGGATTCAAAAGACAGGTTGGTAGTTCTTCTCTTTGCAGTATACTTTACTGATTTTCTTGCAGTGCACCTATTCCATGTATTATTATGTGCATTAATTTCAGAAAATGATTGACAAATGTTAGAGTGATTTACATCAATTGACATGAAAAGAATAAACAATGGTAGAAGGGAACTTAATGAATGAAATGGAACCACTGTATGTGACAAACATTTGATATGATTCTGTCTATAAAGTCAATCTATGAAATATTAAAAGAAGAAACACTTTCATATCTGAATGCACTACAAATAGATATATGTACATGTAATTAGGCAGTTGCTGTACTTGTCAAAAAGGGAATTTATAAAGTGAATAAGGTTGGTGGGAAAACAAATGTAGATACTAATGGTAATAATAATAATATCAATTCTTACATACCCAGGATAGTCTCTCAAGTTCTTGTGAATTTTTCTCGCAGCAGGCCCTGCATCTCATATTAAGTTATTGGAGACACATTTGCTTCGGGCTTTATTTGGTCTAAGGTATAGGGTAGGGTTAGGCTTGCAATTGGGGTTTGTGTTAATTTTAATTGTTTAAGATAGGGTAGAGTGTTGAATCCAGGGTTGAAGTTCGTTATTCCATTAGTGTGTGAAATTTAGAGTGGAGCAAATGTCATGGAAACAAGTCATGATTAAGCCTGCTCCGTTCTCATATGTCAAGTGCCTGGCTATCGGCAGAATATCTCAGTTGTCTAGTCTTTGGGATGACTTAGCTGTTGATCCAACCAACGACCTCCTTTCTATTCATGAACCGGACCCTCTACCACCGGTCATAGGTTTCCCACAATTCAAGAATCTGTTAAAATCTTTGCAATCCTTTTCTCATCATCATGTAAATCTATCTTTCTCTGACAGCACACTGCGGAGGTATATGCTGAGTGAATTCAAGGATAGGTTCTTATCTGGCAATCCACAGCAAGTAGGTCCACACACTTCCCAAGCTATTGCCTTTATTCAGGAGCTCTTACAGAGGACTACAAGCATGGCACAAATAACCAGGTATTTAATTTATTTATGTCACTTTTTAAGTATCAAAATATGTTTTATAGAGCTTGAGCTCTTACAGAGGAATACAAGCATGGCACAAATAACCAGGTATTTAATTCATTTATGTCGCTTTTTAAGTATCAAAATGTGTTTTATAGAGTTTTAGATAATTTTGCAAGAATATTTTTCATTGTGCTATTAATTAAGCCAACCCCTTTAAATGAGCCCAAGATCTCCCTTCAGCAGTGACACCATTAGCCAATTATCAGTGAGCTCACAAAGGGAAAGTGGTATGTATCTTCGTTCTAGCTGACCATCTGTAATAACAGTGTTAAACACATGTGTACTTCCCATTAGTTAGAGCATGGACCTACCAGCAAATGGACTACCGACTCTGTCCAGCCCTTTGAAGAGGGAGATCCGCCGCTGGATTTAAAATTCGCGCCTGAAGGTTAAAAGAACAGGTGGTCTCGATCAGCTGTCGTAAATATCTCTTCGAGATTCGGGCTCAAGATGAGAGACATGCGACGTAATGTTACGTAATTCACACGGCCGAGAGAAATCTCATTTCGCTGCTCCGCTTCACCGATGCCTGTGCGCACGTTACATACGGAGAAAACTTGCATCGTAACCACCATTGTATGCACCGGCCAGCGCCGGGGCTGGGGCACGGGCGTCGCCGAGCGAGGGTAGTACTGTAGTAGTCGCGGTAGCACCACACTCGTATACTCTGCCGATTTCGTTTTTATTCGTTTCGTAATTCGCCTCTCTAAAATCGATAATAGACTTGTGTTTTGGAAGACATTCGGACCAATATGGACCCGGAAATATCTGAATTACTCCATGGCATTCACAATGAAGAGTTAGATGTATGGGATGAGGAGGTGCCGCCTACAAAAACTTCAGAAATAGATCTATCGACGGTATCACAACTTCGAAAAGGTAGGCAATGCAATAATCTGTAGATTAGCTACGTGCCCACCTGTAGATTATGATGTTGGCCAACTTTGTTCACGCATGCTTTCAATTTCATTCCTATCTCCAGGAATCTCCAGAAGTGAAAGGATCAGCTCATAGAGAGTTGCAATCATGCGTCTTGCCTTGATTTTCCCTTGCACAGCCGCAAATAATGAACCCTTGTCCTTGAACATGTTGAATGCCCCCCCCCCCGGCCCTGTTATTTTTTTTATAGTGGCCTTTCTACTGTATGTGTTCCTGTATTTTTATTTAACTTATTTAAATAAGTAGATTATGATGTTGGCCAACTGTGTTCACGCATGCTTTCAATTTCATTCCTATCTCCAGGAATCTCCAGAAGTGAAAGGATCAGCTCATAGAGAGTTGCAATCATGCGTCTTGCCTTGATTTTCCCTTGCCTTGCACAGCCGCAAATAATGAACCCTTGAATGCCCCCCGCCCCTGGATTTTTTTTTCATAGTCAGTGGGCCTATCTACCGTATGTGTTCATGTATTTTTTATTCAAGTAGGCCTATGCGTTCTTGATCAAGTCAACAACAAGCAAAAAGGGTATTCGATCCTGATTGTCAGGGTATTTGCCTCACAAAAAAAAAATTGACAAAAGCAGAAAAATTGCATATGTTAGTGTTACTTTTAGCTACAGACAGTATTTCCTAATGATTTTTTTTACGGACAGTACATCTATTTCCTAATGATTTTTTTTACGATTTTGAAAGAGAGGAGAGGGCACGGGCGCAACCCCCCCCCCCCCCCCCCGTACGTAACTGTATCATCTTGTACTTTGTAGACTATAATCTACTAGGCCTACTAATTTTTTTGTCTGTTTTTATTTAATCAGAAGATACCAAGACTGATACTACACAGCATTCAACCACTC
The DNA here is from genome assembly GCF_018143015.1 of Lytechinus variegatus. NCBI lineage: Eukaryota > Metazoa > Echinodermata > Echinoidea > Temnopleuroida > Toxopneustidae > Lytechinus > Lytechinus variegatus. The sequence continues at coordinate 27,139,274 of NC_054743.1, read as the reverse complement.
AACCGAAGAACCATGAAGAAAAAAAGTCGAAGACCAAGAAGAAAAAAGGTACTTTTTCTTTAAAATGTTGGAAAACTACATCTCTCCATGGACTTTGTAGTAGTCCATATTTCCTTTCATGATAAGTGTATTACATGGTGTTAATGCCTCATGATTTTTAACTCCTGGCTGGTACCATGGGCTTAGTCCATGCTGGTAATGGTATTAATTTTGTAATGTGAAGAAAACATTTGGGTTTAATGAGATATGTTACCTATTCTGTATTTTTTTTAGAATGTCGGTTACTGTTACTCCCATCTACATGTAATACTTTTCAACACAAAATAATTATGAACTTCGCCCCCCCCCCCTTGCCAGGTCCAAGATCATCACGGACTTCACCTCCAGCTGTACCTACACCATCATCCTCTGGAAATAAGCAGCAGAAAGCAAAGAAATCATCTGGTAATTACCTTTTCAACATCATTCTGTTTTTCCATCTAACTGTAGGAACGTGGTTATGTATTTGTCTGGTTTCTGTGCACCGTATGCATGTTTGAAGTCTTTTAAATAATACCTTTTACATAAGCTGAGTTCAGCCTTATACACATGTTATGAAGCAGATTATTTGAGCGATACAGGATATTTTAAGAGGACAAAACACCATTAGTATTTTAGGAGATGGAGAATTTGACATATTTGTTGGTCTTGCAGTTTATATTTTTCTTTTTCACAGCCTCATATTGTATTTTTTTATTTTTAAAGCATTTTTAGAACATAGAGAAGGGTCATTCCATCTGGATTCACCCAGTGGTGGCACCCGACCGTCTCAGAATTCGTTGTAATTTGGTACACATAAAATTCATCATGGCCCAAGCACAAAACAAAAAAAATTAGTCCAATCGGTCTGTCGGTTCTCGCTACGGCCCGCCCTTTTCTCCTTGTTTTGACAAAAATGGGCTTGACTTTCACCTTTCAATGGCCATTGCGTCGTAACATGTTGACCAATTTTCACGAAAGTGGTAGGAAATTCAGAGAGGAATCCAAAACATGCATCAAATGATGTATTGGAGCGATTAGGTTGACCTTTACTTTGACCTTGAGTTTGACCCCCGGACAAATAATTTTTTTACTTGATTTTTGTGTATGCTAATTATTAGTATGATATTGACAAAATGTGTTAAAATCAATGATATTTTATTTCTTCACCTTTTAAAACTCTTCCAAAGATACCATAAAATTTCACTCTAGTCCCACATACTGACATTCATGTTAGCAAAGTGTTTACCAGTTACATGATTTCTTCCACATGAAAAGAAATTAAGCTCATTAGTTCACAAATGAAACATTGAAAATTTATGCTTATGAATAGGTATCTGTTTAGGCATTTTGATGTTCAACAATATATACCATATATACATTCATGTTTAGTAAAGTGTGTACTTTTATCATCAAATTGTTGAGTATATAAAAGTAAACACTTTACTAAACATGAATATATAAAAGTATATGATATATATTGCTGAACATCAGAATGCCTAAACAGATACCTATTTATAAGCAATGTTATATAAATAAATATATATAAATGTTTAATGTTTTATTTGTGAATTGATGAGCTTAATTTCTTTTTATGTGTTTGCATTCTGTAACTTAAGATTGGAAGAAATCATGTAACTGGTATTGGTAAACACTTTACTAACATGAATATCAGTATGTGGGACTAGAGTGAAATTTTATGGTATCTTTGGAAGTTTAAAAAGTTGAAGAAATAAAATGTCATTGGTTTTAACATATTTTGTCAATATCGTACAAATAATTAACATACACAAAAATCAAGTTAAAAAATTATTTGTCCAGGGGTCAAACTCAAGGTCAAAGTAAATGTCCACCTTATAAATTGCTCCAATACATCATTTGATGCATGTTTTGGATTCCTCTCTGAATTTCCTATAAAATGGTACCAGTTTCATGAAAATTGGTCAACACATTACGACGCAATGGCCATTGAAAGTTGAAGGTCACGCCCATTTGTGTCAAAAACAAGGAGAAAATGGCCAGCCGTAGCGCGAGAACCGATTACATTTATATTTTTTGTTTTGTGTTTGGGCCATGATGAAGTTTATGTGTACCAAATTACAACGAATTCTGAGACGGTCGGGTGCAAAATTGCACATTCATTGGGTGAATTGGCATGGAATGACCCAGAAGAATGAAATGCTATAAATGCTCATATTTTTTAAAATTATCCTTAGATGTCTTTTTTTTTATCCTCACAGTAAAAAAACCAAGATTCCATCCCAAGGTAGACAGTGAAAGGGTTTTAAGTTCAGCAGGAGACATAGTGAAATCCACACTTCATAAAGCTGTAGTAGACCCCAAATTTAACATCCAAGTTGGATATGGTGGTGAGGTTGTCGATCTTGCAGAAAGAATTTTGAAAGCGGCAACGATGGAGAAGTTTAGTGACTTTTGTCATGATTTATTAAAAGACGTACTGGGCACCATTGAGGCAGGACAAGGTGCAGTCAATTCCCAAGCAGGGCTAGAGGAGATTTGGGCTGCTTTCCACAAACTGCGAACAAGGAAAGAGGCGAAGGGGAAGTGGGAATCAATACTAAATTCGTTGGGTGTCGGAGGAAAGGCCATAGTGAAGAACTTGCTCCATCAATATGTACTGAGAACTGTCCTGGGAGATGTTGTTATCAACCAGTGCGTTAAGGCCCTACATGTGCATGATAAAGAGCCAGCAACTGCAACAACAACATCTCACAGTGATCATGACATGCAGGTGTTAAGGTATATTGCAGGATTTGTACCTTTTTCTCTCATAAATAAGTACAAAAAAATGAAGTCTCAACAGGCAAGAGATTATGTTACCCTTCTTAAGCAGTGGCAAGTGAATGATGAACTTACTACTTTTGCCCCTTCTTTCTTATCCTATTCAGTGACATGGCTAAATTTACAGAATAGAGGTGGTCTTTTCAAAGTTAATGATGATGTGTTTCGCTTTTTTTTCACACTAGAGAAAGTGTCAAAAAAAATAATGACAAAATCTAACTTAAAGAATCTGAATGTTGGTATCAAAGACATGTTAAAAAAAGAAACATCTGCGAGCCCTGAGGTGATCAGAACGTGGAAAAAACTCACATCATCTACTCAATTTCCAACGAAAAATCTGTTTAATGTTATCATACAAAAGTGGTCCAAGTTGAGAATAAATGCATTTGTGAAAGCATTTAATATCTTAAAACGACATGAAAAACAGGTGTCTAAGAAGGGGGAAAAGAGCTTGCGAAAGGAATTATCAAAATAAAAATTCATAAATTCCATTTGGATTTTCTCTTGATTTGATGTCATATTTTTTTTGACCATCTATACATACTCCTCTGTACCACAATTGAAACATTTGTACAATTCTGCTGTCCTTGCCAAACTAGACATTAAAAAAATATTAAAAACTTTCAGGATTATCATTGCTGCCACTGCTGAAGGGTAAAATTATTGACACTCATCAATTTGAATTTCATTTGTGCATTGATATACATTTTTTGGCTATTTTAAATTCAACTATGTTCATGTAACCTCCAAATCTGATCAACTTCATTGAGTATTCATATGACATCTTGCTAAAAATTTAATAAATTTTTGAATTATATTTCCATCTCCATGTTTAACTTAAAATATTGAGAATGAGTTTCATGTGTAAATATTCACTAAAAATTCTTTTTTGTATTTACACTCTTCATATGTGTGAGCCATTTATCTTAGAACAGAATGGAATTATTGAATGCATCTACTAAGTACTGTAAAACTGCTATCATCAAAGAATATTGGGCATGTGTAGAAACTTTGTTATTGTTCACATCTTATAAAACAATATCTTGAGGTGTATCCTTTTAACCAAAAGAATAATTCTTGACAGGTAACGCTCCGCTAGAGGTATTGTTTCTTAAGTATTTGGAATATCTGTGTCTTCCACAAGTTGAATACATGTCATGATGGATATAGTAAATTGGATGGATATTATGTGCCAAATTCACTCTGGAGATAGGTCCAGGAGAGAAAGTGGAACCAAGCTAATTATATGGTATAAAGGCCGCCGCACACCTTACGACTGTTAGCGATCCGATTTTGGAAGAAATCACATTTTGCTCATTTCCTGAAAATCTGAATGGATCATATCATTTTAGTTAAGGTTAAAATTAATTGGAAGATTATAACCATTTTGAAAGCTTGCAAGCCTTCATTTTGGAGTAAAGGCCAAACAAGTTTAAAATCATAGCTAATCGTATGACTGCTATAACGTCATTATGACTACAGTAGATATTAAATTTGCTTTTATTCTAAGAAGGATGATAGCATAGTTACAGATTTGAACATAGCTTTTCGTACGATGATTTAGAGCATTAAAAGAAAGATATTCCATGTCTCAATATTAGCAGCAAATGCTACTGCATTTTATTCTGAAATCAGGTCATAGACCAATCGTAAGGTGTGCTGTCGCCATGAGAAATACAAGACTAGTACATAATTATACATGTATACTGTATCTGATAGTTTATTGAAAACTGTATTGCCCCTGTAATCCTTGAGGCACAAGAATATCAACATGTACATGCTAATTTTAAATCATTCTTCCTAAAGTCTTTTGCCCTTTAACAATGGCGCTATAGATTCTTTTCTCATTTAAAGTGGTAAACCAGCTGGACAATGCCACTGGCCGATCAATGTAATGTTTTTATAGTACATGTACATATATCTGGTGAAAAAAAAATTGAATATTGAGCCATAACTGAAATACCTGTATCATTTTATGTATTATCATAATAGACTTCTTTTTTTAAATTTCATACCTATTCATACAGTTTCCACTTTACCAATAACAAAACCATTACAACATATTTGAAGTGTCTGTTTATTATCAATAGGAGAAACATCAAAATAAACATGCAAATACTGTAAATATGAGAATACATTATTTATTTCATGAGCAGAAATTTTCGGTGCAAGGGTGTACAGAGATAACTTTGAATGTGTACTTAATAAATACTAGTAATGCAAGAAATATAATAATTACACAATATACATGTTCTTATCAAATTGTCTTTAATATCAGAGTGTGCAGTGTGGTACACTTTATCACTTTATATTTTACTTTTTTGAAGCACTAAGTAATGATTTTCGAACACAATTTTTTTCTGGGCTTCATTTTTGTAACATCTCACAGGCGCAGGTGGCAAGAGGGACCTCGCAGCTCAGTAAAAAAAAGGTCAAATCAATGTTAGCAATGCCTTTAATGTTTATTTCACAATAGTTTTACCCTGCACTTAAAAAGCACATACATACCATTTACATGTACAATGTATGTGTTTTATCAAGATTGTTCTTACATTGCATGTGGGTTACAAGAATAAAATATAATTGAATGGTATAATAGAATTTAAGCAGCCTTGTGGTTTTGACCAGATGGGTCTGAATATTTAATTTGTATTCTTTTTTGTACTACATTCTACCATGGACTTGGGAGGAACCATTGCATTTGTTTTACACATCCAGTGTAGTTCAGTTACTTTAAACTATCTCAAAGTAGAGGTACATTTACGGTTTATATACTGAAAGAATAGACAGCATAGCTCATGTAAGCTGTAAGAATCTTGATTCACCATAAGAAAATTTCAAAGTATCAACCATTCCGATAGTCCAATAAATGGCACACCACAAAATATGTATTATTGCTGTAAGAAATGTCTCGTCACATAATTTAAAATAAGAGGAATTCCTCCTTAGTCCATGCTGCAAGCGCAGGCCTGTATGCTCCCTTTATAGGAAAGTAATTGTAATGCCAAAACAATTCTCATCTTACTAAATAGGTTCATTATTGCGGATTAAAATAATCGCTAGAGGGTATTCATTTGTCTCGCAATCTACTATGGTCAACAAGGAATTTCGTGATCACTTTCTTTCCTAGAAAGCCAGTGAACACTTTTTGCGAGAGTGATCACGAATTTCCTTGTTGACCATAGTAGATTGCGAGACAAATGAATACCCTCTAGCGATTAATTCTCATCTTTCTCACTAATATTCAATGTAATAAGTAATATTACATTTACATGTATGTCTAACAGACATGACAATACAACAGTATTGTTCAGTTCCTATATACTAGTAAAATATTTTGTATTTCCATGTGAAGACTTGCAAGAGGCAGATTTATGCTGGTTGCGCATTCCAATAATAAAGTATTATAAAATAAATGTTTAACTTGTTTTTTTTTTTTGTAATGTGATGTAGTGAAACCTGCCTTTTCAAAATTAAATTCAGGGTCTGTTTTAAGATACTCAGCAAAAAGACAATGAATAAAATTTTGGTTATATTCAATCCAATAAGATCTTATTTTCAAATCTTTAATAAGTAAAGGAAACAAGCAGAAAGGAAGGCTTGTAAATAACACTGTTCGTGTGAGAGTTTAAATTAAACACCACTTACATGTAAGTAACAAGAGTATAAAAGGTTATAAATACAATTACTTAAAACTTCAGCTATTTAAAGGGTATGAGAAAACATACATTGTAAAATAAGATGGAAATTGAATGTCAGTCAATAACCAGAAAAGATAACGAGGAAAGAAAAGCAGAAGGGGGGGGGGGAGAGAGAGTGTGAGATGAGAGGGAAGAGAAACGAGAAGGAAAATAGAGCAAGAATGAAAGGATATCAGTTTATTCATTGCACATTACATGTACAATGTAATGCGTAGGTCACATTCGCCGGCCTAACAAGTCGAAATCAACAGTTTTAAATCTTTGTAAAAGCAGTAGGTCCATGGTACAAGCTACATGTAGGTGCTTCGTAAAGTCACGTACATAGCAAGTGAATTAAACTCTCCGTATCGGCCGGCAATGTTGACCTAGGCATTACCCTGCAGATACTAAAGAACATTCCAATTGAGTCATTAAACGGTACATGTAACCATGACTCGTACAATTCACCCGAAATGAATTTGGGGGAACTAAGGAAAATATACATAGTCTAGATACTGTCAAAGATCATTAGAAAAGGATGTAGGAATGATATCTACATGTAGGTCACACAGCTTTGTCATAAAGAATTTATTTGACTAATGCAACAATAAAAATAATCATTTGAAAGCTACATGTGTGAAAAAAGTCAAGTACCTTACCCTATCTAGGCCGGGGTAATTTGGGAGTTCAAATGGAGGGGGTCACTTGAGATCTCAACCGCGCGGTCGCGCCAAAAAATTGGAACGCAGGTTGTCTGGGACATAATCTATAAATTTGTATAGTATAGAAACTTATATCATGCAAATTGCTATCAAGTGATTATTCTAATGTATGTATAATCTGTAATCATACTTTTCCCTCAACCCCCTAAATAATATTCCATATGTTCAAATTTTTGGTATAAAAACACTTTGTGGTGTTCTGGGCAAGTGTACATGAAATAAATTGTGTTATCACATCAATTTCTTCTGTATGATATTGTTTGCAATTTCTTATGATTTTCACTGTTTTTGGACGTTTTGCTTTTAATTGTTTTTTCTATGAAATTTGTTGGAGACTCTTCTCAAATTCTAAACAGCATAAAATAATTGTATTTAGACCAGCAAAACTAAAAAGCATCATACATTTATGATTTTTGGTTGAAAACACAATTTGCATTGACTTTGTACACGAAATCACGTAATTGAGAAAATTTTTTGTCTGACATGCACTTACACAATATTGCATAATTTCGGAACCCGAACCCAGGTGACGCACAGCGAAAATATCCCCCCCGGCCTGGATAGGATTAAAGGATCCTAAAGCACATAAATGTATGGTAGTCATGAATTGCTTGCCCATGTCTCTTGCAAGTTAAAGGTATTGTTTAACTTTGTGAGCAGCAGATTTAAAAAAAATCTCAAACCAAGCTGAAACAGGTGCACAAGTGCATGATTTCGAACTAATAAACCCTGAAAACAACCATTATTGAGAATGAAAAGCTGAAACTACAAGGCAACCCCGATTTTGTAAATAGGCGTCTTCTAGACGCCTAAATAGTACACATAAGTGTATGGGATGAAATTAAGATGGTGTTTCCGGTCACTTTATACTTCAAATTTTGAAGCACTAAATAATCATTTTCGATGGCAATTTTTTCTGGGCTTCATTTTTGGAACATATCACAGACACAGGTCACAAGTGTGACCTTCTAGCTAAGATTTTTTAAAAGTCAAACCAATGTTAATCACTTTAAGTTTTACTCCAGATATTCTTTAACAATATCAACGGTTCAAATGTTTGCATGTTTCCATGTTTCTTCCTAATATTCAAGAGATACATGAAGAGATTGTGTACATGTATGAGGTCATATGTGTGCAAAAGTTTGCAGATTGAATAACACATTTCATATATAAGAAATTCTTCCCAATTATGCTGCTCCAAATCTAAGCATGTTGATATAAAGACACATTCTGATACAGAGCATCAGTCAACAAAAAACAAGATCAGCACAACAGTTCCTTTCTAAACGATTCGATATGCCTAGGTAGTTGATATTGTCAAACACCTGTACAAATAGGTGCATCAAGATGCACATAATCATTACATGGCCGGTCCCATTCGATCAAAGAAATAATCCATTTCAATGTCAATCCACAATACATATTGGTCCTTATTTCAATGAAAGCATTAAGATTCAAGAACTTTCCTCCTCTTTTTGGGTAGTGGGCAGTTTGGAATAGGATCCCCCTGAGACAGCTGCACATTACCTTGACGCGAAGCACGGATAGCAGACCCTCCAACTTGTATTGATAGCATGTTGTTTGCGACTTGAAGAGCAGATGGATTATCACTTGACCCTCCTGCCGCCCGCTGCTTTGAGAAGTACTCCTCTATTGGGTCCTGAGAAAACTTCTCGGACAAGACATACCTCACACCTTCCTCTTTAAGCAACTCCTTGGTAAGGCCAATGAAGGAGTGAACTGCAAAGAAAATATTGAAAGAAATATCCAATTAAAACATTCAGACAATAGCATTCATTTACATTGATAACAAAACCCAAAATAATGTTATAATAACAATAGATTTGAAACACTATACTGTGATGCTGAACGTCCTAAATTTTTGTTATGAAGAATACATGTACATTGTACGTTGGACTCGTCACAAATATATATTCGGCTGCTAAAAAACCTGGAAAAGAAAATATGCAAACATGCATGTGTTGCATATCTAAAAGACACTCCATTGTGATATCTGCAGATAAATGTAAGTATATGAACTTTGTAACATTTCTTCACTGAAGTTCGCTCATGATTAATAGTCTCTTACCAGTAATTCTGAAGCCCTCGCGTGTTTCTTTACTGATGCATCGTCGCTCCCTCTCAATGGCTGTCAGGTTTGGTGATTCCTGTATCTCCTTCTCCCAATCTTCAAAGTATTTCAGGAATACATTGACCAGCCACTATAAAGTTTACAAAAAAGGGGGGTGGGAGATTGTGTTTAATCATTTTTCCTTCATACAAATGTCAAATTCACATCCATCATTTTTCCATTACAACAGGAAAAAGAAAAAAAAATGATCAATTGGCATCTAAAATCATTCAAACAATATGAAATAATGAGTACACTTTTTCTTCAAAAGTTAGCCATCAGTCATGCATAAATTATATTAAATGTGAACAAGACAACTTATATAAGTCATCAGAATAGAAGTGCATCTATAGAATTAAAACCAATGGTGTTTGATTTTTGTTTTAATTTCATCATGGATAGGTCCATGATTTCATGTAACAAAATACTTCATTCAAATAACCTTATTCATAACTAAATTATACAGCCGTTTCAATGAAACCATGGACCTAGGTCCATGATGAAACCAAGCAAAGTTTGTATAAAAACAATAACTCTTCTTTTACCTAACATAAAAAGTTTAAGTCTTGTTTGCTTCGTACATCTATTTATTCGAATCCCTGGATAACAATCAAAAGACAAATATGAAAGTAATATTAAAATCTTACATCAAATCTCTCATCATCAACATTTTCATAGGGCATCAAGTTTTGATTCCTTTTTCGTCTACCATCACTAATGTTGGACACATTAAGGCAATCAAAGAACTTGTTCATGATTTCAATAAATTCACAGGTGCCATCCATAGAATCATCCTGTGTCTCCTGTTTCCTGGCCTTCATTGCGTTGGCAACAGACTGACTCATTACCTGTTTCATTAAAAGCAGAAAAAAGAGAATTAGAGGAATCCTCAGTACATAACTTGCATGTAATTAGGAATATTAAATGATTCACAAAATAGTACATAATACATGATAACCATCCGTCACTTTCGTAAACTTTCAACTACATTTAACGTACATGTACTGGAATGCAGAAATGCTTCCTGGGTGGTCAGTGTTTTTCCCATTAAGTACAAAGCACAAATAAGATTAAGCAACTTTGGGTTAATGTACATGGACATGTAAAGGGTATTTAAAGAGCTTTTTTTTGTTGATTTTAAAATCCCCTGAAACGATAATTGTCAAAGCTCCATTGAAAAATAGACAAGGGGCAGCACAAGGTGGGTGGGATAAGTACCTGTATAAGATTTTAGGAATGCAGTATTTAAAATAAAAATATACATGTGTGCAGATTCACAGAAAACTTACCTGGGAAGCAAGTTTAACTCTCATTCGAGAAGACGGAGTAAGGTAGAGGTGGGCATCTGTGATTTTGGGTAGCATGCGTAGATCTCCTCGAGAGTCCCAAGAGTGTAAGTCAAGAAGATGAGTCCATCTAATATGCCTTCCATGAAACTAAAGTGTATCAGAGAAACCGTGAAATGTTTACATGATAATATGATCTCTATCAGTATGTCATCACTAAGTAATTGGGAAAAAAATAATTACTCATAATTTGTCTTGAAAACCTGTCACTCAAGGCAGTTTATGTATACAAGTAGATACACACTATACATTCAAAGAATAATCCCTACATGTAAACACTTTGTGCATGTTAAAAAAAATATATAGTATAGGAATACAGCAACATGTACAGCTGTTAGTTAGATATGAATCCCAATTAAACCATTAAGGAAGAAAATTGATTCCCACAAAACCCAGCCAGCCAGAAATGGAAAATAATACAAATTACAAAGGCAAAAAATAATTTAAGTATTTTGGATCCATTGTCTTATCAAAATCAAGAAATATATATTTCACCTGGAGATTTCTACTCCTGCGTCCGAAACCAGAGTTCTCTAGGTTATTCCTAGTTGTTTTAATCAAGTGGGGAACATCACAAAAGAAGTAAATTGGCCTCTCAAAATTCAGGGGATGAACAGTTAGGTGATGCTGGTCTCCACACATCTTATAAAACTTCCTGTTCATTGATGCCCCATCGGAAGTTACTCCTCTCACTTTCAGACCTGCACACTCCAGGGCAAGAGCAGTTTCTATCACACAGTCGTAGATGTCACTGCTGCGTAGTGATTTCGTTGGGAAGAAGGCGACGGCTTGTTTTGTTGATGAAAATATGCCTCTAGCCATGGTGACGAAGGCATGGCTTGCTAGAGTTGGCTCTGCATCACCCTGCACTTCTTGCTCATAGGATTTAAATTCAGTATTAATATCTCCTACATTAACAAAGCCCATTAACCTTCCGGTTGAGGATTGGAAAGCCAGCCCTGACTGCAGTTTCATCTCATCAAAAAGTATAACGACGTTTCTTCTCCATTCTTCTGACAGATCCATTTCTTTCACCATCTCACTGATGATGCCTTCGTGGATTCCCGTTTTTGCCTCTGTGTATTTTGTGTATTGCTCAATAGTGCTGACTGCAGGTAAAACCAGCAAACCGCTATCCTTGATCAACTTGTAGGAAGCTGGAGACTTGTGGTGTATGGCGATGCACCACCTCAGGATGAAAGGGCTCCATCTGATTTGCCTCCTGTCTTTCTTCTGGAGTGCCCTTTTCTGCTCCTCCCACAGGTACCATGCTGCAGTGTTGGGAGAAAGAACCTCTTCCAGCTCATCAGTGCTCCTTGTTATAAGATCCTCTATGACAGTATTTTGACTATTATCCCTTTGGATAAAGTGACTGCTTTCGAAATGTGCAGCAACCTTCTTGTGGAGAGAGACAAGCTTCTTTTCTGTTTTCTCCTTCTCTTTATGGAGTTTTTGGGTCCGTATTTTCAGCTGCTCATGGGACAAGTACGAAAGCTTTGTTGAAGAAGACGGTGATGTAGCATCTTCGTCCTTCTGCTTTTTGTCCCTCCAAGACATAAGATCTCCTCTGCCAACTGTACAAACAGAGCACTTGTCCTTACCTTCTTCGACCAACTTACAGTGTTTGTGCCGAACAGTTTTATTGTAAAATGCACATACGAAAAATGTTGTTGAGGGTATTCCAAGTTTGCTCCTATCTACCATAAAGTCAACAAAATCTGTGTTTCCTTTACATATTTTGAAGCAGCCAGCAGTCATGATTAAATCTTTCGCTGAATCCTTGTCAAGAATTGCGGGTATGTGCCTGAGGGTGGGGTGATCCTGTTTCAATTCCTTGCCAACTACTGAAACATGCCACGTTGCATCATTGTAGATGGTTACACATTTGGGTATGGTGGTGACATCTTTGTCTTGAACAGATATACTGAAGAATAATGTTCTATCTGCCTGCCTGCTCATGCACATTCCCACAGAAGAAAGATGCTCCACACATGATGAAGTGATGTCATCTATATTAGCAGTTTTCACATGTTGACAAATGCTGCATTCCGCATTGTGGGGCACAAAGTTAAACACAGGAATATTGGCATCTATAATCTTCTTCTGCGCCTTTGCCTTTCGGAACCTATCAAGTTTCCGCTCACATGATTTACAGATGAATGGAGGATGGATCATGCAGTCATCTGCACCAACGTCTATCTGCAATGCTGCCGAAATGAGCTTGCTGAATTTCTCCTTCTTATACGGAAGTCTATCTGCTAGCATTGCATTCTGCTTGCCACACAATCTACAGAATGCTTTCAGACCTTCTTTATGCTGTGCTGCCATTGTCAAGCCCTCCTCTTGGTAGGTCAATGGTATATTGAAAACTGTATTCAAAGAAAAGAAAAAAAGAGAGTGGAAAAATTAGCATTTAAAAAATGTGATACGGTTTTCTGTGCCTTGGGTGGTACTATTCCCTGAATAACAGCCATTTCATTATTTCCATTGACCATTACTCACTTCAATTGGCGATGCAGTGAAAACAACAAAAATCACTGTTTAAAAAGATAAATTGGCAATGGCAACCTTTCATTGTAATTTTGCCATAAATTATTCATCACCTCAAGTTATAACTTATACCCAAAAATTTGTATGAAAGTTATTAAGAAACTAGGATTGTTGCCAATTCGAGCAGCAAATTTTAATTCAATTTCACTACTATACAGCTGCGAACCTATATATACTCTAATGAAAAATTTCATTGTTTTAACTAATTATGTCTATCTTTACTGAACATACATACATGTAGAATGGAGAGCAAGAGACACAGCAAAGGAAAGATACACATTTTTAAAAGCTTAAACAAAATAGTCAGCCTTTTTCAACACAATAATTTGTATTTCTCCTGGGCATCCTAGATCTGTGCGTATTGGGCCCTAGTGAAATGACACAAACATTTTTTTATATATAGCAGGAATTCCATTTGTAATTTGAAAAGTATTCTACAAGAAAAGAATACCACCTTAAAAATTTTCAAAATGATGTAAATGTAACTGTCACTTCTTGTTGATTCTAGAACTAGAAAAAGTCTAATTTTCCCCCTTCTAAATTGGATGCAAAACAGTTCACCCTGTACTTTTTGCAGTTTTTGGTGAATATCTGACTTTATATTTATAAGAAATTCATGTTTTATGTACGTCAAAAATGTATGTTACACTGATTACACCAGGTCCTTTGGAGAGCTGGACGCTTAAGCTTTCGGTCCCCTGGTTGCTTGCTTACATGTACAAGTATTCATGCTTTTTATTTTAAAGGTCAGGTTGAAATAAATCACCACCTGGCACCAGTCGCAGTCATCATTGTCATCAACATCAGCATCAATCATTATCACGTAATGTAACGTTAGATCTAGTCTAACATTACATGATCTAGTGAAATGTTATTGTTAATAGGGCCGACATGTAGATCAAACCTTACTTATTCGTACTCGTAGATAGAGACTAGATCTAAACCGAGATTTACACTTCATTTTAATTACATTTAAAACAAATTAAGACAACATTGACTGGAAGTAGTCCCAAACTAATGCTTCAGCCTGTCTTTGCACTGAACTTGTCTACCGGTACCGCTAGAGAAATATTGTTGGCTCCACTCACTGACTCGGCAGACTCTGAGTTGGACTCGGACTCACCAATTTATGATAATTAGATGAAAAATATAAAAAAACATTTTTCATTCTTCGAAATAGATCTAAAAATGTCAGTAATGAAATACTCTGAAAATTTGCTTTGCCCAATTGATCGTGGGCCCAGCTGCCCCTGTGGCTGTGCAGCGCCAGATCGACGAGGCTCTATCCCTTTAAATGTTGAACGCCAAACAGGGTAGCAGCAACTACCATCTTTTAACATTGGTCTGATGCGGCCGGGGTTTGAACCCCCGACCTCCCGCTTGTAAAACTAAGTGTACCAACTGATCTATACCGTAATAATAAATAATCCCAACAGGCAACACATGATGTAGGCCTACAGTGTCACACCACTCACAGAATTACAAACTTGAAATCACATGTAATCTATAAATGTCAGAAATTGTTAATAAATCTCTAGAAACTGATGGTTATTCCTGTCTAAATCTACTCTGGGAGTGATCTTTGATATCGAGTCATGCTTGGTTCAAATTATTATTTGTCAAGCCGAGCAACCCCGGCCCGAGCTCAATCACATCATCGCGATCTCCCTCATCCCATCCCAGCCGTGCAGGCGGGGGTACAGTGCAGGGATTGGGGAGGCCAAATCTTGCAGCGCGCACACTTTTCTGGGGTTCAGCAAAAACTCTTACGTAATATGTTTAGTTTTCTACGGAAAATTTTCATTCGCAAAGCATGTTTTGGCCAATTTTCAAAAATATATTGAGAAAACGCGAGCAATCGCTCACATAAAATCTTCACAGAGTTCAGTCAATACATTATTCGACTGTATCGAGCTGCTTAGAAAACAACAGAAAACCCTTCGGATCAGTCCGAAAATGTCACTTTTAAACTACGAATCAAACCATAATATGCGGTAAACTTACCTTCGAAGGAACACTCGATCGTGTCCAGATCAAAAAATCGCGAAAAATAAACTAATTTGTGAAATTTTATCGGGTTTTTTGGAAGGGTATCATTAAATATCGACGAAGAACTGAGCATGGAAATCAACAATGCCCCGGAAGTAATTATTTACTGCGCATGCTCTCTTTCAAGCTTGAGATCAAGTCGGGTCGTAGGTATGCAAGCTTCGTCTGCTCGAGAGACCGAATGCTTCGCCAATATCGGTCGCGAGAGGGCCTGTGATTTGCCGGCGGAACTCGAACGATCACAGGGTGTGTTATCGCCCTTATCAAAACATGCCTCCGGCGTTGGGTCGTAAAATTGGGGTAAGGAGAAAGTAAAGCTCGCTGACAGATGTTAAATCTCAGTGTCGTAAAATTTTGTCCGTCGGTAGTCCATTTGCTGGTAGGTCCATGGTTAGAGATCCAATTGTGTGCTTAATACCCTTTCTGCAAAGAACCCCAAAGCCATTAATTTTGAACAAAAGGGTTATAGCAGGTCAGACCAACAATGAGCTGTTTGAATTTTGAAAATATCTTTTTTTCTTCAAATGTTGTTCTGTTGATTTATGATCCATGTGTGTTTATGTGATTCATTAGTTGATCTTGCTTCACAAATTCTCATTATTTGTTTTACTTTAGGGACACAGTTGTCCTGCTTGGTGCTGTATTGGACTTCATGTTGCTTTGTGAGTCAACATCGGTCAAAGGTCAAATGTCACAGATTCTGACCCAGATGATGAACGCATGCAAGGTTGATACCCCACCAGAACTTGAGTGAGTTTTTTTTTTAATTAATTTAAAAACTAAATAAAAAGGCACAATCATATTTCATTTGGTTGAAATTTTGTTTTAATACAATTTTTTCAGGTTTGGAGACATTGCCAAGTCATCAGCATTTGTATCCTCTGCTTTTTCTTTTATGGAAAGGTTTAATTAAGCCTACAGTCATCTGAAGGTCTATGCATATAATTTTGTTATATTTCTAATGCTTCATTCTTATTGTTGATTTTATATTCAAATGACTTTTTTTCTTATCTTTACTGACCAAAGGCAGTTTCTGGGGTAATTTATCAATAATATGGCCAGTATTTGACACAGACTTGCCGAGAAGCAGTCTTTTGGGTTGAATTGAGTTTTCTGTGAGCTAAATGAATTTAATTTTTAATTTGATACGACTAAGCAGCCAAAGGGCATCGCATGATACATTAACACATAGAACTTGAGCTTCTCTAGCTATTTAAGAAGGTACATATACACGGCTTTTATACAGTGGATATAGGTTAATCTGCTTTTGCTCCTCATACTGGGAATAGTTGTTGATTTCCCATTTATTTTCATACTCAAATATGGATATATATGGATATATTTACAGAGTTGTAACGAATAAAAAAAATTTTCACAAAAATGTGCCAAATTGGAACAATGATTTTGTTTTCATGACGTTGCCAGTTAAGAGTGTGTAATGAATGGACTTTTTACGAACGGTACTCAGATACTGCACTGGAAATGGTCTCATTTGTTCAAAACAAACCCATTAAGGAGGGAAATTCCTTCTTTTTTTGTTAGAGTGGAGCTGGTGAGTGTTGTGAGAAGCTTTTTGTCACGTCACATTCATCATCATCGTAAGGCATCGTTGGGACGGCTGGAGTCCCTCGCTGTCTTGCATCCAAAGCTAATGATTCGCCTCATACCCGATGCTACGAGACTGATTGAGGAATGTGAACATCGCAGAGCAGTTGGAGTAGATACTGTACTCAGGTAATCTTGTATTAGTTTATAATGCATTTCCATCAGTATGAGTTCATGTAATAGAAATCATTTGATTATGTATGTGTCCTCATCCTTGTGATCATATACATTGTGTGTCTAAGATGTGTTTTATACTATTGACATTTATCAGTATTTGATTTCTGAAAACAAAATACAAAAGAGCTACATTGAAGGGATACATATCTATAGGCCGTAAGTCAATATTGTGTATTTAGCTCAGTCTGCATAGGATGATAATATAAAAATTGAAATTTGAATGAATAAATGACTGGTCAATATTCTGATGTCCAGATTATCTTAGTACATCTTACTACATCTGCATTTACATGGTCTACATCTGCTTTTAAATTATGGGAGCTAAAATAGTAAAACCTGGAGTTATATTGTATGTTGTCATTGTTGTGTATTTTTGTTCTTTCGTCATGGTTAATAATTGGGAAGAAATTTTAGTCAGTTATGAATGATAAAATTAAGAATATGTTATGATTTGTCCTGATTTATGCTCCATTTGGCTTTCCATAGCCAAGGTCTATTTTTAGATCAGAATTTTCATCAAAAAAAGTGGAGTTCAGAATAAAATTCATTTTGTTTTACCATAATATAATATCACCTTTTAATATAGAGAATTAATGTTTCAAAAATAAAAAGAGCCTCAAATATCTGTGAGATATATCTAAAAAAAAGATTTTAAAAATATATCTAAAATTTGTGAGAGAAACTCCAGTCATCCCTAATCCAACTAACCAATGTTTTTTTTTATGCAATTAATATTCTCAATATCTGTAGACAAGCTTATCATAAAGTCCTGAGCCATCTTGGACCAGAAGGGCAGAAAGAGAGCCAGAGATTGCAGTCGCAGTCAAAGATTGCTGAAAGTCTGGATGTTATCTGAGTCGTGCTGCACCCACCTCTGTAGTTAGACCTTGCGGATGATGAGAGAATCAGAGACCTGGGGAATGCCTCTGAACACTTCATTGACACCCGTCTGCTGGCAACCGTCAGTGATGACTGAGTTTGAGGTCGTTGATTGGCTGAGAGACACATGCCAAGAATGATAATAAGTATTGTACAACGCCTACCTAGCTTGATGTACGCGAGCAAATGGGAGGCTCAATGTCACACATTCGTACCGTTGCACACAAGACGTACCATCCAAAATGTACCATTGCACGGCTCTAGGAGGTGACGTCACAATGCGATTTCATTGAATAAGGTGACAATGCGTGTACAGCCCGCTGGCTAAATGCACAATGCTTTCCAAGATCATGTGCGCTTGTGTGGGCCCGGCTTGTGGGATTTTGCTTTTCGCTTTCAATATTTTTGCTCTCTTTTGATAGATTACTGCAGGGAAAAACTCTTTGTTTTTTCATATTTTCGCTAGATTCTGAGGCGTTGTACAACACAAATAGCGAATATTCTTATTCGTGCAATGGTGCAAGATTTCGCATTCTGTGAAAGAAAGAAACACTCTATTCACCTCGGCTAACGCCTCGTTGATTAGAGCAACTTTCTTTCACCTCATGCGAAATCTCGCACCATCGCACTCATGCCTATTCGCTATTTGTATACTGATAACTGTCATAAAATGGTGCCTTGTGTCTGACTGTAACTATGTGAACTGTTGGATGATAACGTCTTTTTCAGTGCTGAAAAGTTTTGTGAAAAAGTCCCCTGTATTTACCAGCCAGTATCATGAGCAGCGTCATGAAAGACATCTTAAAGAGAATTGCCTGTGAAGCTTCATGATTGCCCAGTAATGCTAATGGACCAATCAGAAATATAATTTGGATTTTGGTTATTTATTTTATATTGAATATTGTGTATGCTTGGAAGCATATAAAACATTTTTTTTCTTGGCAGATATAATGGCTTGAGTGTTGTAGAAAGAAGTGGATTTTTTTTATCATTCTAGAGCTTTATGATCAGAATGTTGCATGCTGGGTATTGAGGATCCAGGAAATTGATCAACATTGTGCTGCACTCTACCCAGGTGAAGTGAATGGGTACCCAGCAGGATTACTTTCTTCAATGCACAGTGCAGAAAACAGCAGCTCAAGCTAAAAGTTAAAAATTTGAAAATCCAGTTTGGAATCCATAATTAATTGTTCAAAGTAGATATCTGGAATATGAATACTCCGAAAAACTCATTTTGCCCAATTGATCATGGGCTTGGCAGCCATTGTGCTGCGCCAGATCGACGTTGCTCTATCCCTTAAATAATTAAATGACGGGATAATAATAATAGTGCACCTCAGAATACCAGTAGATTATTTCTCGATCGATAGATAGCGCTATATAAATGCATATTATTATTATAATTCGAAACTGTATCTGAAATAAGTCTTTCAGTAGAAGAGTAATCAATGACTGGAATAGTCTTCCTGAAAACCTGATACAAATGCCAACAACAGACAAATTTAAAAGAAATATTGATATATTTTGGCAAAATAAGCACTTTGAGCTTCCATGACTCCTCACGCAAGCTCATGAAGTAGTAGTTTTCAGTGACCAATCCTACAAGAAGCGACCGGGAGTTACAGGCTTGCACCTTCATCCCGTACCAGATGATGATGATGATGAAATTAAGGTCTTGGGTTTGTGCTGTCCGTGTTGGCTGTGGGATATTGGCATACAAAGCTATAAATGCACACTAAAGTCTGCACTGTACTTGTGTCATTCGCCCATTCTAACTAGAATTCATCCTAAGTCAAACGGGTGGATGTTAAGTTACAAATGACTTAACACTTGACTGTTGACGCTTCAGGTGCTATATGATTTAGCACCTGAGAAGATGTTCCACTCATTTATAAAGTCATGCATAACTTTACACGTGCATAACATTACAAACAGCTGTATGAAACACGTACCTGTGCCCTGTCTTACAAGGTGTTATGATTGTTCCGATCACAATTCTCTGGAAATCCAGTATTGTCATACTATTTTCTACAAGAAATTTGAAAAATTTCCTTTGTAAACAAAAAGAAGCACACTGAATTTTCAAGAATACCATGGATGTATGAATATATACATCATATTTAGAAAAAAAAATTTGAACAACATGCATTTCAGATGTTGATGTTCCATAGTTGTGGTTGATTGAATCAACCGCAACTCTTTGTAAGACGGAGCCCTGGGCATCATTGTAAAAAGAGTTCTGATCGATCCGATCAACCTCAACTTACAGAAATCCATCAATGTCATAATTTACTAGAAATTTACACAGTGTTTTTGGAAACAAAAGAGAAGTACACAGAATTTTCTACAAAAAAAAAAAAACATTGAATGTATGAATTTGCAGCATATGTAGAAAATAATTTGAACAAATATGCACTTTAGATGTTGACGTTGCTGGATTTCCATAGTTGTGATTGATTGGATCAATCGCAACTCTTTTTAAGACAGGGCCCAGGTGTCCATGGTCCCGAGAGGTTGTAAAGAGTGACATCTTGGATAGATGTCAATCAGATGCTTGGAATTTAATACAATTGTCAGTCAGCATGACTGACAATACAGCATCATAAATGCATCTTCTGGGCAACAACCACAAGCTAGTATCCATTTTAAAGCAATATAATGTGACAATACACGTAGGGCTTATTTGACTTTTGAAAACCATGCATGACCAGTTATAGTGCGTCCACTTTATAAGTACACACTCCCTTATTATTAATACAGTTTTAATACAAATAACTGAGTTTTCCTCTGGGTATGAATTTGATTTAAAAAATAAATTTTGTTTTATTGATAAACTGTTTCTTCCTTTCTTAATGCTGACATAGATATGTTTTATGTGCAAAATGGAGAATTTGTTCAAATGTATCAGAAAATGCCTCATATAATTGCAATAAATCATGGAAAAGCATGAATGTGAAAAATCATTCCTTTTGAAGAGCAGTTCTCTTATGTGTTGTGTAGATGGTTTGTGTTAAGTGGAAATGAATGGTTTATTTATTGTTCAATAGAGGTACAGTTAGGCAATGCCATAAAATGATTAACCCCATTTTAGTCTGATCCACACATTTCTCTGTTCTATCTTCACTTTACAAATTGCTCAAGCAATTATGAATTGCAGAGCATTGAAACTTTTCATTGAATAGAAAAAAACAGAGATTCTTCAGGAAGATCCCACATAGTCGGTTGGACGTATATACTGTGTGGATTTGCCCTGTATTATATGAAATTATTGTAAATGTGAGAAGTCTAGCTTACATATCCCTTGTAGCATATCCCAGCCATGGTGTAATTTCCTTCAGCAAGAAATGTATCTATATTGTGCTGCAATTAACCCAGGTGAGGTGAATGGGTACCCGGCAGGATGAATTCCTTGAATGCCTGAGCGCTGAAAGGCAGCGCGAGCTAAAGCCAGGGTAATGATAATAAACAATGCGCCTCGGAATAGAATATTTCTAGATAGATGGCGCTATATAAATGCCTATTATTATTAGCAGATTTGATTTGATTTTTTTAGAGATAGGGGAGAAGGTTAGAGGGGGTAGAGAGATAAAGAAGAATGACGGAAGTAGAGGGAGGGAAAGGGAGGAATGGAGAAGAAACAAATGAGTAACAGAATGCCAAAGAGTAAAAATATGGACAATGGGGAAAATGAAGAAAGTGAAAGATTTTTTTTTAAGGGAGAAACAGAGAGAGAAGGGGAGAGGCAAGCACACAAGAAGTATGGTAAGAAAGAGGTGGGGTGGTGTGTGGGTAAGGTACTGAGTAATATATGTACCAACGACAGCTAGATAAATTGCCGTGGTGTAGCGGTTCTGACTCGCCTTTTAATCAGAGGGTCGTGTGTTCAAATCCCACCATGGCCTAGCGTCCTTTGGCAAGGTGTCAATCCACACTTTGCCACTCTCACTCAGGTGTTAATTGGGTACCGGTGGAAATAAACATCATTGTGGTTGGTTTAGCAAGTGTGCGCCTAACAGGCTGCTTGAAATGCTATGAATCCAGTGACCGGGTAACAATAATTGTGAAGCACTTTGAGCAGTCATAGATTGATAAAGCCCTATATAAATGTCAATTATTATTATTATAAAGACAAAATAAGTCAAAAATAGAAAACGAAGTTTAAGTCTTGTTATAAAAAAAACAAAGTCATCAAAATTTGTAATTTGACTGATTTATATACAAAAGAAATTGTTTTTAACTACTCATGAGGTTTAGGATTTAGGCTGATACATGTATATATATAAGTTTGGTAGGACCAAAAAGCAGATTGCATGAAAGGGTCTTTGCAAGACTTTCTTTCAAGGGGCCAATTCAATATGATGCACCCCATACGAGGCACATTTTTTAAATGCATTATCAATTATCAAAATTAATTTACTCACATTTCATTCCATTTTTAGTGTTATGACAGTTTTTTTTGTTATAAGGACTGGGTAAAATAGATTTATAAATAAACTAGGTACCTCATATGGTGTATCATACTAGTAATAAATCTGTGACACAAGAGACAGTCATCACAAAGACCCTTCCGTGCAATTGGTCCCTAAAAGGCTGCAAGGTTAAACTTACAAACCAATGAAAAAAAGAGCTCTCTTCACACAACCAGTTTTAAAATATATATATATATATTTACAGTCGAAAATATAGTCCAACCGGTAATACACTTGGCTTGCCATAAATCATCGTTCACGTTTGTTTGGGTTGAGCCAATTCGATCTGCCGACGGACCGTATTTATTTATTCTTTAATTCCATTCAGCTTAGCCTAAATCACAAGAACGATTAATGAGTGACTTTCTGTCATATGGAACTAGGCTATATCGAATTTTAGGAATTTAGACTATCGGGATTCAAGTATTAATCATGTTGCGGACCGCCCGAAATTTGTTGAGATGTACGGGGCGGCACTTGTCCGACGTCGGGAGATCTCCGGTGGAGAAGGCGGTGAAGAACCGCTTGGTTGCCTTCAAGCGACCGTGCTCAACATTAACAACCGGTGCTGTTGATATTGAGGGCAGCGGAACACCACGGAGAGCTGTGTTGTATGTGCCAGGTCATAGTGAGAAGATGTTGAATAAATTGACTGATCTTAAAGTCGACTGTGCTGTTATGGAATGTGAAGATGGGGTTGCAATCAACAAAAAGGTAAAACTTAATTGTCTTAAAATAAAAACAATGAAAAAAGCCAGCCATAAACGTGATAAGAAGATTAACAAAAACATACCGGTACATTGTCATTGATTTTGAATTCAATGGTCTAAAAACTGAAGTTATTTAAATTTTATTCATTGACAATGACATCAGTGGAACAAGATAATTTAAGCCAAGAGGATTTTTCATACTTTTACTTATATATTTACCAATTTTATTTTACCCAATTGAAGGGGGATCCAAATACAATTACAAACAGGAATGAGTAGTCGAATATCAGACAGGTATTGAGAACACATCCATGACATCACAAGCTCATGTTAAATTGGTTAATCAGCCAAAATCTGCACAGAATAGATGGTCAAATATTCTACAGAGAAGAGCTCCATTTTTATTGCACCGATCCTAAAACGATTACATTATCAATATCAATAGTCCTTATATAGGCCTATACAATAATTTGTTGTTGTTATTCAACGAAATATTCAGTCTCAACCTGTCATTGTCAGCCAGACTTCTGGGTCCCGTTTCTCAACACGGACAAGTTAGTCATATCTTTATCCATCATCCACGGAGTTCATTCCAATCTTACTAAACCTGTTTCTCGAAAGGCTTCCTAACTAGAATACCTTGATATCGATACTATCGGTAAAAGGAGCAGACGAGACGTAGCCTTAGTCACAAAATAGCATAATTTTCAAAAAGAAAAATTATGATGAAATTGCAAATATTGTGATGATTTGGGAAATAGATCTTTTCAAAATAATAGCACAGGTGAATTATGCATCATACATACTTAGACCATGAAGACTGGAGCATTCAATTGCAGAGAAAATTAAATTATGAATAATTCATTTCATGATTAAAAAATCACTTGTGGACGTTGAGATGGGTACCCCGGGATATCCAATTTTAATAGTTTACAAAAGTAAACCATAACGGTTTTCTTTGTAAAACGTTGATAATTATACAGTCTTTTACAATTCCAAACGTCATCAAAATATAGTTTGACAAAAGATTTTTAATCAATGATACCAAAACATACAATTTTTTTGACAAATTATATGCATAAATTAGAGATAGAATTTATCCAACTGTTAATAAGGGTCTAAAAACAACAAGTACGAGTTCAGTTATGGATGGCCTGACGTGGTAGAATCTTTATCGATTAAATCATTTCACTATTTCAAAGTGAATGGTTTTGTGGTGTTTTACCAACAGTTTCTATAGTTTCTTTGTATTGCAATTATCATTGAATGCATTAACCCACTTGTTTTGTGATGTAATTTCAACCTCTAGATTGATTACGTAAGATTATAATTTCAAAATTTCTAGGCACTTTTGCATGTCATAGTCTACCCACACGATGCCACTACGTCATTAAGAAAGAAGTTATGACAGGTTAGGAGGTGTCATAAATATTTAGTGGAATGGTTGTACCCGATCTTGGTAAAGAGGGCTTCGTGAAACGGTAAGCAGACAAGTAGCTCACTATCTCCGATTTAGTCAAGAAGTTAGACTTATGATGGTGTTGAGAAACGGGCCCCTGACTGCCTCCAGTCCATATCCAGACTAGGGGGGGAAGCACTTGAACAAAAAAGTATGAAAATATTTAACTACACTGTACTAACAAAGTTATTGATCAATATAAACAATTGGAGTATATGTAAGGCAAGATTTCTCAATATATTTTATTGTAATTCAAGTTGAATTTTGTAATGAAACAATGCGATTGCATTTTTTATAACAAACTTGGTCAAGCTTATTAGGAAAATAGTTAAAAAAAACATGCTGTCAGACATTTTTGACATCCTATTTAATGCTCCATACTCAGCCATTTATAAAGTCATATGTAACGTGACAAATGGCTTCAAGAAATGGCCACTGGATTATTAGCAAGGTTGAACTGTATTATTGATAAGATAATCTTTTTATTCATAATCTTTTATTTATACTTTTATAATCAAGGCTGAAGCTCGAGAGACTGTTTGCCGGATGCTGGATTCCTTGGAGCTATCACTTGTCACTGACGTCGCAGTAAGGATCAACTCCATGGAAAGTGGATTTGCAGAAGATGACCTGACAACAATCCTCAAGGCTCAAAGACTACCAGATACCATCTTCTTTCCCAAAGTGGATTCGGTAGAACATATCTATTGGGTGCGTAAATATTGAATCTGTTTATAAAAATGAAGCTTAGAAACGAGAAAACTCAAAGAGTTTTTTGGGGGGATAATAAAATTATTATTATTATTATTGCTGATATTGTATTCATGCTGTGTACTAATTTGCAAAAATGGGGATAATAGCTGTTGTTGTTTCCACTTTTTCAACTGTCCCTCTTAATAAAATTCAAATATAATTTTCTCAGTTGTAAAAATCTTAAAATGAATTTAGAACAGAATCAGACGAAATTGTTAGTGTGCTGAATTATCCTAGTAGAAATGGCTCAGTAATTCAATCAAAGTAACCATAGCATTCTGTTGATGAATGGCTCTCCAGTAATAAGAGGTATGCCCCATATAATTATGCCGACTTGGGGATCCTCAAGATCTATGACGATATGGTAACATAGACCTCTATTGATTACTTGTAAAATATTGGATTTAGCTTCTAAATCCTGAAGCTTACTTTGAACACCTTTCTCTTTGTTACTGCAGCTGGTGAGACAACTGAAGTCAAACCTGAGAGACAGAGACGTGACTACACCTATTAAGATCATCATCTATGCAGAGAGTGCTATAGCATTGTTGAGACTACCTGAGATCATCAGTGAGGCCTTAGAACTGTTTGACTCTGAGCCATTCTCTTTGGATGGTGTGGTGTTCGGATCCGATGATTACTGCGCTAATATTGGTGAGAGTGTACTCAAGAGTATTGTTAGGACTGCTTGTTGTGGAAAGTTTTACCAAAAAAATATTTTGAAATTTGATGGTAAGGGAAGTGGAATGAATGAAAGTATCAACAATAATCCTCAGACATGTTTGAATTGGAACGTTTTGACTCAGAACCTTTGTCTTTGGACAGTGTGGTATTTGCATCTGATGATCACTTAGTATAAGAATATACTCAATATGGCATGTCATGGAAATTTCTACTCCAAAGACTTTGTGTAGAAAATGTTCTTATAAACTTACTTCTGTGATAGGTGAAAGTGTACTTTTAATGAAAAAATATTGACAATAGCCCACTTACAAAAAAGGAATATTTTCTGGCCATCAATCTTAAAAGACTGTCTATCAAAATTTTGGGGAAAGGGGAAATGAGGAATTTGTTTTGTACCTTGATTTGGTAGGCCTTGATTTTCTACATTCAAGGTGACACTTTTTGACAAGTCGCATTTGAATATTACGTGACAATTGAATAAAAGTGATAAGTGGCACAGCAATTCTCCAAGGCCAATGAGAGAGACATTAATGCCAGTCAACAGGGTAGCCAGTGACCTTGGATTGATATAAGCCCTGGGCTGCATTGCATAAAAATTACTGTTATGGTAACTTTGCCATCCATTGGTTGATTTTCATTTAAAAGTATTAGTGCTTCATGGGAATGTTCAATGCATTTGAGAAAATCATGAGCTAACCCTGAATTGGCCTATTTTCCTTTCTTTTCTTTTTTTTTGTAGGAGCAACTCGGACTCCAGATGGCAAAGAACTCCTGTATGCAAGACAGAAGGTGGTGTCTGTAGCAAAGGCTTTTGGACTTCAGGCGATTGATATGGTACACATTGATGTTAAAGGTATAGTTACTGAGCAAATCATGGTCTAGTGGTTCAGACTCCTGTCCTTCAGTTTGAGGGTTCAAATCCCAGCCATTGCATGTTTTCCTTCAGTAATAAGTTTACCCATGTTGCACTGCACTCAACCCAGGGGGGTGAATGGGTACCCAGCATAATAAGTTCCTTAGAATTAATCAAGCACTGGAAAAAGCAGCTTGAGCTAAATCTGATATAATAGAAATGTTGTGGCTTTGTGGATAAGTCTCATGACTTTGAACCACAAGGTCGGGGGTTCAAATTCCACTGCAGCACTCGCATCCTTTGGCAAGGTGTTATCTACATTTGCCACTCTTCGCCCAGGTGTTGTACATGGGTACCCGGTTTGAAGGAATCCCTTGAATGCTCGAGCCCCTGATCAGGGTAGCTGTGGGTAATAGTATGCAGCGCTAAGAAACATTTGTATTAAACGCTGTATAAGTGTGGCTTATTATTATTATAATTATCTGATGTAATTACAGTGTGCCACAGAACAGATTATCGTGATATAGATTGATGGCACCATATACATTTGTAAATTCTTATCAATATTGTAATTACATATTCTCAGAGGGTATTTTGCTGTACCGAAAAGAATAATTAGGGGCTTATCAAGGTCCTGTCATTTTGAATTCAATTCCAATTGAAATTCGTAAAAGTATTTGCATTGATATATATATAGTATACGCTCTTCTATTTCGTATTATAGTATAATTTTGTTTTGTCCAGGGTTAGTTGGGCTTTTTGTTGTCTGATATTACAATTCTCAAAAAATATTTTTACTGTTTTCATTTGTTTTTCAGATCAAGATGGTCTACAAAAGTATTCAAAAGAAGGTGCAATGATGGGCTTCACTGGTAAGTTCATTCTGTACACAACTCTTTCACACAAGCTTCAATTTTAGGACTGAGTTTGGCAATTGATTGCATTGAAAGTTGTGCATAATCAATTGTACAAATCAGCTTTGCAATCAATTGCTAATATTTGTGTTATGAGCCTCAGTGTCTATTACATTCATTTTGATTTTGAAAATTGAAATGAAGATAATCAATGATTTGTTAACAAATTATTGGCATTACTCCTATTTGTTTAAGATCGCTATGCTTGATCTGTAATGAAAGAATTGGAACCTGTGGAATTCGAACCTGCAATCTACTGCTTTCCGGGCAGCGACTTAACCACCAGGCTATTCTGGTTCATGGCTAAGCCATGATGAACTGGAATTCAAATACCCTCGATCCTCTTTTTTCTGACTCATTAATGTGCAAATACTGTCCGCCATGGAAATAGATAGTAAATAAAGAGGCTTTAATAGTAGGAAATTAATTAAATAATTTGTTAACAAATTTTCGCCATTACTCTTATTTGTTTTAAGATCGCTATGCTCGATCTGTAATGAAAATCATGAATAAAAAAAAAATGCTCACAGAATGAAGTGACGCCAAGATTGATTATGGTAATCATTGTTTTAGATTATCACATTTAAAACAAAATTGTCTCTCATGACAAATTCTGTTTTTGTTTTCAGATTTACCAAGCAGGGGCAGCAGAATGTTTGTAAAAGTGGGGGGGGCGACCTTGCAAATTGTCACGATCAGATGGTCATTTTAAAGTTTTTATACAGAATCCCTA
The DNA here is from genome assembly GCF_018143015.1 of Lytechinus variegatus. Taxonomy (NCBI): domain Eukaryota; kingdom Metazoa; phylum Echinodermata; class Echinoidea; order Temnopleuroida; family Toxopneustidae; genus Lytechinus; species Lytechinus variegatus. The sequence continues at coordinate 27,110,740 of NC_054743.1, read as the reverse complement.
CCAAGCACTAACCCACATGATCTGAGCCCTTGAGGCCGTTTCATAGAGCTGTTCGTAAGTTAAGAGCGACTTTATGAATGACTGGTGATCATTTCTTACGCGCTAAACCATCACCAATGAATATACCATTTACCTCAAAGAATCACCAGTCTTGTCTTGTCTTGGGTTAAGTCGGCATATGCAGACTTACTGTACTCCGCCAACTTTATTGATGTGTGTGAGATCACCAATTAAGCAGGTCACTCACTTACTAGGTTTTTGAGTGAGTTTGGATTTGAAAGAGTCCAATGAGTTTATCAATGTTGTGTCCCTTTTGACTAGTAGACGCCGGAGCTTGATACTATTTCCTCTAGTCTACCTGGAGGTTTGTTGGATGAAGTTTTTGGGGTTGATGGCAACAAGACCTTTTATTATTTGGAACATTAGGCTCAGTCTACTGTGTTTCCGTCTGTCTTCCAATGAGTCCCATTCTAAGGCCTGTAAAATGGTTGTGACACTGCTGGTTCGTCTATAGTTCCCCATACAGAAACGAGCTGCCTTTCTCTGAATGGCTTCTATCTTCTGGGTATCCTTCTTATAATGGGGATCCATGCAGGGGAGGCGTATTCCAGGATTGGTCTCACCAATGTTTGGTAGGAAAGTTGTTTTATTTCCTTAGGAGCAGACCAGAAGTTCCTTCTCAGGAAACTGAGTACTCTGGAAGCTTTGGATCAGACTTTGTTGATCTGGGCGTCCCAGCGCATCCTGTTATCCATTTCAACACCAAGAGCATGTAGACACTTCTTGTAGTTTTGGGCCACAGAAGGTGTAATCTCTTTCTGCAGGAATCTGTACTGCCTTGGATGGTATTTTCATGATGACACATTTGGCTGGATTGAAGGACATGGCCCATTTATTCTGCTACTCTTCTAGTTTTGACAGATCGTCTTGGAGGAATTGAATGTCATTAAAATTTTTGCCTAAAGTGTAAATGATGCAATCATCGGCGAACAGCCTTGTCGTTGACAGGAGGCCATCAGGTAGATCATTGATATAGCCAATAAAATTGGTCTTCTATGTGTTAGGTTAAGTTGACACCATATAATTTCTGATCCTTTCTCTATGTCAGGTCTTCTCACAATTCATGAGGAAAATGCCACCATGGGCATCGCTTTCTCTGTCCTTTCTATGCACTGTATAACCACTAGGCAAGAATACAGCATCTAACACTGAGGGACTCGGCCATGTTTCAGTACCAAACACAACATCTGGCTGGTACATATGTATCAGTGTTTCCCATTCTGCTTTTTTATTCTTGATACTTTGAAAATTTATACAGAGGCAATGCAGTTTATTAGTCGATAACTTCTTTGTATAATAAGACTTGGTTTCACTCATACTATTGTTTGAACTTTCTATTCTTGTTTCACCTTCTCTGTATACTTCTATGTAAATATTGTATACACATGTACCTGTATACATATATACCCTTTCATCAGTTTTTTGGGGGGTTAGTGTAAAATAATGGTTTTGTAATGACTCAAGCTTCAAGCTTATGTTGCAAGACCTTTGTGTGCTCTGGTAATGAGAGATTATGTAATATTTTCTTTACGTAGTATTGTCTTTATGTAATAATCATGTATCACTGTATTTTCATATATGAGATTGTGGATGATGTGAACACACATGAAACAATAAATAAATAGATAAAAATAAATTAAATAAATGAATAAATAAATAAATAAATGAATAAATAAATAAACTATCATCAGACGTTGCTGTTGAATTGAGCTATTGTCAAAAAAAAGAGTCTGTGAAGTTAAAAACTTCACACTCTGGACACACCCATTCAAAGTTATCTATTGTTACATACTTGTCATAGTCGGATTCAGTGACATCACAACAATCAATGTGAGTCTATCTAATAAAAAGGTCACATTCTAGTGCCTTTTGACCGTATCTAATATGCTTGTTACATATAGTGCAAGGTGATACACATTCTGGACATATCCAGTTATTCTCGGATAGTATCGATTTATATTCATGAGTATTAATGTTTAGACAACTCGTGTGATTCCATTTTCGGCATCCACTACAATTTATCCATATCCTAGTCTTGGTCCCTACTCTATGGCAAACGGTGCAGATTCTATCCATTGATAAGCGTCATTATAATGAGCAAATGAAAACAATAATATTTATCCAGGGGTAACTTGAATTTTGAGTTAAAGTTTGTATCGAGTCGAGTTGCTGTAATATTGCACAAAATTTACCAGACCTCTACAGACTGCACAAAAAGTCACCTCAAAAATATGTAGTAGGGCTCCTACTCTTTAAAAAACATCAAACAATCAAAGTACTGAAGAGTATAAAAATCTGTTTCATAAAAAAAGACTAGAGTATAGATATCTAGATCTACCTAAAAATAACAGTGGGAGATTAGCATTTGCTATAGATTCACCAATGCATTGTTTGTAAGGCGTTTTGTCGTCATCAAAACACTAAATGACTGTTACTTAGACCAAACTCGTTATTGCAAATTTCCTTATAGTTTGGGGTCTAAGTTCCAGGTTGATGACATGTAGTTGAAATAAGATAGCAGACGTAGTATATGGGCTACAATGCGTTTGAACTGCAGTAGTACTCTCACAAGCCAGGACAATCAAACAGTCATTTGTTCAACATTCATTCTTCAAGTTCAACAGCATTCCAAAGTAAAAGTAATAAATACAATTGAAGAAGACGAAGAAGGGTGAAAAACATGAACACGTTCAACTCTGCAATAAGAATAAAAGTTGCTCTTAACTTACGAACGGCTTTATGAAACACCCACCTGGATCATCTACTGCAGGTATCTTATACTGTCTTCATATTAAGTCAACCCTGAGAAATTTGAATAATGGTCTAAAGACAAAGTAGCCTGATTATACGAAACATGTGTTATTGACTTCTTCAAATTTCACCTGTGTGGAAAATCTGCACAGATTTATGTGGTCCTGTAACGGTGTATGTCACTTGTGTGTATAATACATGAGGGTTTAACTTTCACATGTAATTTGGGTAGTAGCACATGATGCAGAAATGCCAACCAGTGCGTTTTTGGCATATTTAGTACGTTTTTGCAAGCATCATACAACAATGCGTTTTTTTCTTTAAAAAATATGATTTTGTAAACAAAAAATTGTACAAAATCGTAGTTTATATAGAAAAATCATCTCTATATTGGATGAATGTAATATTAGGTAACTTGTTTTTTCTTTTATCATTTTGTTAAAACCAGGGTGAAATATACACATTTCAATGTTTTCTTTTTTTTACATCTGCAAGAGCAGTGCACATTATAGCTTGCATGCAGCTTGAGTGCCACGATAAGTGTGCACTACGATTGGAACTCCTTTTTATTATTTTCAAATGTTGGCAGGCCTGCTATCTGCATAGCAGTGTGCATTTTATTATGATATAAAGTTTTTTTGGGGGAAAATACATTTGTTTAACACTGAATACAATTTTTCATTCGCAGAGCTTGGCAGGTCTGTCATCATCATCATTGATTATTGCTGATGTTATTACTATATTTTTTCTTTACAGGTAAACAGGTCATTCATCCTAGTCAAGTACCTATAGTCCAACAATCCTTCAGTCCCAGCCCTGACCGTGTAGAGTGGGCAACACAACTCTTAGCTGGATTTCAACAACATCAAGAAACTGGTCAGGTATGTTAATACTCCTACATTCATTTCATCGATTGGTCAAAGTTATACCCTATCCAGCTACTGGTATTTCCAAGTGCTCTCTTTATAACATGCTTCCTAAGACTTGGGAGGCGCTGATTCAGCCCCCGCCCCCTCAACATTTTTCGTAATAAATCCGCTGCACAAATTTTTTTGACCGTGTCGCCCGCTGACTTTACTTTTAAGTTTTGCGCAACTTTTGAAACCAAAATTGCAACCCCCGGGTACACGGTCCTGAAATTAGGCAACATTTCGTAAGTGCATGTAGACCCAAAGTTAATCAAAAACGTGATTTCGTGTGCAAATCCAATGCATAGTGTGTTTTCAGTCAAGATTCAAAAATGTATCATTTATTTCCCCTTTTACTGATTAAACTCAATTAATTTCATTGTGTTTATGGTCAAAATAATGTCCCCGACAATATCCATTAAAAAGAAACAATAAAAACAAAAGTCGAAAAACAAGAAATTCATAAGAAAGTTAAAAAACAATAAAATACATAGGAAAATGATAGTGAGCAAACTTTGGATTTTATGAATAAATTAGAATTGAGATTTTAAGAAGAATTTTATAAAACACTCTTGTAGACAAAGCATTCTGAGATAAAAAGAAATAAAGATCAAGTTTGGCGAAGTAGAGCCTTATTTACAGGTAAACTCTAGAAGCACACTCTTTTTTCTTTTTTCGTGCTGTGGAGATCTTCCCATTGACAATGTGAACAAGAAGTTTGATGTGACGCACAAACAAGAACAACTTTCCTTTTAGACATTGAAAATATACCCCCAAAATATCTCTTTTTTCTTATTCTTATTCATCAGCGTTATGTTGTAAAACCTGTCCTCTATTTGATCTTGTGATTTACTCGATAAAAGAGAAGATAGAGAAGATAAATAAAATTGTACAACAGTGATGGGGAAGTTAGTGTGACATCGCAGATCTTGGCTTCATTACCAATGGAGAATGTCCATGTTATTATTGATCTCAACATTCATTATTGTTGGGGATGCCCCCTTCCCCCTCCCCCATCTCTACCTTGCCCAAAGAGGGATGGAAAGTTCATTATCCCATTCTTCAATTGATGTCTTCATATAGTGGAGCTACTATCTATTGGTTTAAATTTTATTTTTATCCCCTATCTTTATCCTCCACAATGATTGTGACATACCCTCTGTACGCCATCAAGGAATATATTACAGGGGGGCTAGGTGGCGATTTAGCCCCGAAATGCTTAAGAGCCCTAGTGGATGTTTCATAAAACTGTTCGTAAGTTAAGAGCGACTTTAAGAATGACTGGTGATCCTTTCTTGTGATAAAGGGTATATACGAAAATGTTCATTGGCGATGGTTTGGCGCGACTTGTGATCATTTCTTGTGGTAAATGGTATATACGAAACTGTTCATGGACGATGGTTTGGCGTGAAGAAAGGATCACCAGTCGTTCTTAAAGTCGCTCTTACATGTAACTTAGGAACAGCATTATGAAACGGCCCTCGGGAAATCCCCATTCATTGCAATATTAAAGCTTATCCATTGTTGCAGATTTAGACAGTAAATTGTGAAAGGTATTAGCCCCTGAAAAAAAAAATTGCCTGTGCCATCACCAATATGACGAGATTGGTACATTGTGTGGCTTTTTTTTATTTCAGGCATTGAGGTCGAGGGCATGTTGTGTGTAACATGTATTTGCTTAACTGATTGAACAGAACAGTCTCATGAGGAAGGACTAACTTTTAAGGAAATAAAAGAAAAAAATCAAGAATTTTCATTTTTAAAGCTACCCTGCTTTCTCTTCAGCAGTGTATATAGATTCTTTGGATTGACCTTTGAACCTTTGCCTCCCTAATAAATCATTCTTTCTAGGAATGTGAACATTTATTTGTACGGTGTAACAAATTGACATTACCAGCATTAAGAAACCAAAGAGTCACATTTTTAAAGGGGAAGTCCATTCTGAGATAACCTGGGGCCTGTTGCATAAAGGACTTACAACTGTTGTAACTTTGCCATTATGGCAACTACCATAGTATCCTTGATTCTGATTGGCTGCCAAGCCCTGTTACCATGGTAGTTGCTTTTTATTGGATTTCAATCAAGTTTTCATTATCTACATAATGTACATCTGGGGCCCATTTCATAAAGGACTTGATACTGTTGTAACTTTGCCATTATGGCAACTACCATTATAGTATCCTTGATTCTGATTGGCTGCCAAGCCCTGTTACCATGGTAGTTACCATTATGTAACTTTGCCATTATGGCAACTACCATTATAGTATCCTTGATTCTGATTGGCTGCCAAGCCCTGTTACCATGGTAGTTGCCATTATGGCAAAGTTACAACAGTATCAAGTCCTTTATGAAATGGGCCCCAGATGTACATGTAGATAATGAAAACTTGATTGAAATCAAATAAAAAGCAACTTGTGTGATTTGTTTAATATGTTTGTGATCCGCTTATAAACTACGGATGGGTGATTGTTAAACCTACCTCCCTGAATATGGGGAATACCAAAAGCCACAGAGGCTTATTGAGGTTATTCACAATTACCAATAACAATTGAGACAATTAGAAAGAGATAGAAATCGGAGGGGGGGCAATGACGAGAGAGGGAGAGAAATAAAAAACAAAATAAAAAAAATAGGTGAAAGAAAAGGAAGAAAGGAAGAAAGAAAGAAAGAAAGAAAGAAAGAAGGGAGGGAAAGAAAGAAAGAAGAGAGAGAGAGAGAGAGAGAGAGAAGGAAGGAAGGAAGGAAGGAAGGGAGGGAGAGAAAGAAAGAAAGAGAATGAGTATAGATAGCGAAGCAGAATAGTAAAATATGTTGAAGAAAGTACTTTTTTTCATTTTCGGATGAAGCAAAAATAATGTGTAAAACATAATACATGCCGATGAATCAACCTATATTTCCATTATTATGTCGTAATATTGAAAAGTTCATTTGTGCTTCAAAGTAAAGAAAAATGAAAGAAAATAAATTTCGACTAGACACTCATACTGATGATTATTGCTGGAGGCATTTATCTGTCTGTCTGAGAGGATATACTATACTTCAGCGATGTTGTATCTTGCCATTGTATTGCATTCATTGAAATTAATGAAACAATTTGGGGGTCCGGAAATATCATTTTGGAGATACAATAGCGCCAAGCTAAGGGGAATTCCACCAAAATTGCCAATGAACGTTCTAAGATGTAGGAACTATTAAAAGACAGTTTGTAATAAATGACTACGCTCTGCAAATATTTCAGAAGTTAGACCCCCCCAAAAAAAAAAAGAGAGAGAGATAATTTTCTTTAAAAACGTAGATTTATTCATATAGCATAAATCTATGTATTCTCACCTCAAAAGGAATTAGAATTATTTGACATCACCTCTCCATCCCACCCCAAGGTGGACTCATGACCAAGAAAGAAAGAAAGAAAGGAGGAAATGAAGTTAATACAAAATAAAGAAAGAGAAAAAAATCACTCAAAAATTGAAAAGAAAGACCTGTAGAAAGAGAAAGAAAAGGAAAAGAAAGAAAGAAAGAAAGAAAGAAAGAAAGAAAAAGATATTAGGAAAAGAGAAAGAAAGAAGAAATTCTTTACAATGTATGATGAGAATAAAGAAAAAAAGACACACATCTTTGGTCACATGATCATGGTCAAAGGCCATTTTGAGCTAATGGACATAGTACAATGTATTTCATTATCATATGAATGTTTTCTTTTGTGAATAATTATTCAATAGCTGTTTTCAAAGTCAGCATTACTGCTATACAAATTGCATAATGCAGGCAAGACTGCCAGAGGGGTTCGTTCCACTTGTTAAAAGGTTTTAAATCTGAATCATCCTCTACTCATCATTATACACTAAAACGGGCAGATCCAGGTTTTTTGACAAGCCAAAAAAAAGAGGAAGGTTTTTATCCAAAATTTAAAGTCATTCCATCTACGGAAAATTTGACAACTATACCAAAAAAAATTTCCTTTCTATCAAATCTATCAAAGGGTGGGGGGCACACTTGTTATAGAATGGTAAATTTACATTACAAATTTGTATTTTGCCTCTCAAGGGGGGGGGGGGCACAGGCCGAATGTACCCCCCCCCCCTTGATTCGCCAATGCACTAAAAAGTTTTTTTGTTTTTTTTTGTAGCTTCATGTAAATATATTTGACCAATTTTTCTATTCCTTAACGTCCCTTATCTCCCATTGATCCTGTAAGCAAAATAAATTATGAGCTTTTTTTTGCTGGCTGACCTTTTGCGGTGAAAAATTAACATATGAAACGGTTAACTGTCTCAATGGCCTATTGAATACTAGTATTAAATACATCAGCTCTGATGTGTACAATATTGGGCCATGATGCAAGGTAAAAGACCTTATGTAAACTTGTAAAGCTTTTTGTGTGATTTATGCATTTGCAATTTTAAAAAATCAGTACAGTTATAAAAGTCAAATAGCTATTTGATTTGAATAGGCTATTTTCAGCCATGATTTAAAATCTGCCAAAGAGCTGCCTACGTCAATCAACCTTTTGTTTGATTTATTTTCATCATTTCTCATTCTATTTGGACTTCTGTATATGAATGAAGGCTAGTGTATGTATTCAAAGAATTTAACATCTTAATGTACACAAATGAAGTGTCCCTCTTAAAAACGCTGAGAATGAATCACTCAGTTTCACAAATGCAAATATTTATCCACCTTTAAAGTTAAAATAAAGGGCAATTTGCAGGGTGTATTCTCCCTGCCCCCCCCCCCCCCAAAAAAAGGGGGGGAGCAGAGAGTAATTACCATTTTTGAAATTGCAATATCATATACGTCAGGGGGGGGGAATGTAACTCAGAAATAAAATAAAAATAACTTTTCTTCCAATACCTAGCTAAATCTAATTGAACTTTGCACTAAGAGCAGCCCATAGTTATAAGATTTCTCATTGTTATAAGCTCTATAGCTATGCTCTGCCATATGAAGCATTGTTTACAGCAGACAGGTAGCTAAGTGTACCAAGCCATGAAGAACCGTTAAAGCTCGATCTGTAATCGAAATATCCTCCATGCATTAATGCAGAACTCTTTTTATTGTGTCTTGTTGGCATAAGAAATCCCATCATCATTGCTTGTCTCTTTTTTTTTTCCAAATCATTACACAAACTAAATATGTACAGCTCTGCAATACAAAGCTTAGTAATTTATTGTTGCACAGTGATGAGTATGCTCTTTAATTTTCAGGAATTTGGCGGGTTTTCTCCCCCAGACACAGAATTACCAGGTGGCTGTAACCATTTCTTTCCTACCTCCATGCTCTTACCAATAAACTTTGATATTGATCCACATTGCATTTGGGGTACTAATAATACATAATAATATACTTATTTGTATAGCGCAGAAATTATGTGCATGTATTCTTCTGCGCTCGAGCTCCTGAAATGCTTGAAAAATCAAATTTAGGAAAGGGAAAGGAAAAAAAGTGTAGGGGAAGGCGGGGTAAGTTGAGCCACCACCCCCAGGCCAATAATGAATGAGTCAGACATTGTGGTGGTGTCATGTATTGATGACCCGTTGCATAACCCTTAACCCCACCATATTGTTTTCAACGTTGAAACAAAAAGTTCTTTTTTTTTAGTCTAGGTATGGATCCTCATTCTTGTCATAGTCTTTCATGATGGATGCATAATTAGGCGACCACACACCTTACGACTGGTCTGCGACCCGATTTCAGAGTAAAATGTAGTAGAATTTGATGCTGCTATTGAGACTTTGAATATCTTACTGTGTAATTTTCTAAATCATCGTATGAATACCTATGATCAAATTTGTGACTATGGTATCATCCTTAGAATAAAAGCGAATGTAATATCTAGTCGTGATGACGTCATAGCAGTCGTACGATTGGCTACGATTTGAAACTAATTTGCACTTTACTCCAAAATAAGGACTTGCAATCTTTCAAAATGGTTATAATATCATTACAATTAATTTTAACCTCAAATAAAATGATGTGTTCCATTCACATCTTCAGAAAATGAGCAAAATGCGATTTGTTCCAAAATTGGATCGATAACAGTCGTAAGGTGTGAGGTGGCCTTCAGATACGTGTATGTGTGGATGTGAAAATATCACATTAAATTCGGACTGGGGTATATTAAGCCAGCCAGCATGGGGCAAGTTGAACCATGGTAATGTAGGCCTGTATGAAAAAAAAAACCTAAAAAGCCATTGATATGCAGGCAGAAAGGGCCAAGTTCACAAGAAAGTTGTTTTACTTTTAGAGGATGTTAAGTATTAATAGAGAATTAGCAATTGAAAAGACTGAATAAAAAATTGTCATGCTGGTTCTTGTCCCATACCTTTTGTACATAATTTCTGTGACTCAACTTACCCCATAGATTGGGCAAGTTGAGCCATTTGACTTTTTTTTCAAAGGTGACTTTCAGTGTTGGGGTAGAAAGTTACACATACAGGTAAAAATATTTCCTAAGATACCTATTTCTACAAAATTATTAGTCATATAAGTTCTAAAATGTGAAAAATGGCTCACCTTACCCCCCCCCCCTTCCCCTATGGAAATTATTGGAAAAGATAGGTTTCAACTCTAAGTTTGAATGTTTCTACTGAGAGGATGGCAAGCCATTCCATAATTTTGGGGTTGTGCAGGCGAATGCACGATCTCCCAAAGTTATTACGAGTGGGGATGTGAAATACTAATCTGGGATTATAGAATACAACAATTTAAATTTGTAAAAAGAGACAAAGGAGAAACTGTTCAGGTATGTTTTAGTACTGTGTTTTACCTGATCGCACTCATGACCAGTGTGAGAATAAAGTGAGGGTAGCGGGCAATTTCACCATCATGGCAACCCAATTCAACCCTATGGCCCGAATTCACATAGGTGGTTTTGAAAACCCACGGTTGAATCCATGGTTTATGCAGATTTCCTGTATAAATTACGCTTAATTTAGCGCCTTTCGGGCGCGTTTATCAAAAATGTCCAACGCTGATGCGCGCTTTTGTCACACTGAGCCAAATTGATGCCTGTTGCTGTGGTTATCTACGCTATTTTATTCATGAGTCCACTCTTCAAACAGTGGACTCATGAATAAAATAGCGTATCTAACCATGGCAACAGGCGTCAATTTGGCGCACTGTGACAATAGCGCGCATCAGGATTGGACATGTTTCATACACGCAACCAATTTGCGCTTAAATTTAATCAAGAAGAAATCTGCATGAACCGTGGGCTCAACCGTGGGTTTTCAAAACCACCTTTGTGAATTTGGGCCTAAGTGTCCCAAACTTGAATACTTTCTATCTGGTGACCATCTTTCCTAAATTCACAAAGATCTTCCACAAATGGTAATCATGTTAAGCAGGGCCCGTCGGGAGAACAGTTTCCGGAACTGAAGTGGCTACCTTGGTTGAAATATGACATTATTATTATTGTTATTAAAGAAAGTTTAGAAAATCAAAATTCTACATACAGTAGAATTAGAAATGCATCTACAGCATTCATGTATTTGCTTGTTGCACAAGAAATTAGCCCTTTAAATGAAAGAAATAGCCCCTAAATTTGTGCAGTTACCTAAATGTGAATAAATAGCCCTTGAAAATAAATTTTCCTACCCCAACCCAGCTCATACATTGGTGTTGAATAGAGAAGGTATCAGTTCTTTTTTTTTCCTCCAAGTTTTGACAAGTGAGCCATTAGAAAACCTTCACTGATTAAAGGTAAATGCTACATGTAGTTTTGGTAACGATATCAAAATGAGTTCGTACAGAATCCAATGAAATGACCACCAAAGTGTCTGTTTGTATAAATAAAATGCATGTGCCAAAGGATTCTGGAAGAAATTGTGTAATTGCTGAGAAATTAGCAAATAAGCACAGGATTCGGGTAGAGCGTCGGGCAATAATTATACATTGTCCCACGTGCGCTTATCTGTGTTTGGGATCTTCTGTGTGAACATTTTTCAGCGTAGATTTCAAGATTTCACAAAGTTCAGTTAATGTAACTTTACCAGATCTAGATCCTCGATGATATACTGTCAATTAAGCCTGGTTTTACAGACTTTCTCATGAAATCAGTGTTTACTGCAACTACTGGAATTTCTCTTTAATCAGCTAAGTGATTTCTTTTTTGCTGTAATTTTGAATTGCCCTTTTGTAGGATATGTTTATGAATGCAAGACTAATAAGGTTGTAATAACTCCTGTTCACTTTCTATATATTCACCCGTTAAAAAAAACCCCAATATGAAACATATTTTCTCAATCTGGTGTAGAGTCAGTGGTGCAAGTAACAATATCAGGGTTACTTTTTCATATTTTGGTAAATTTGATGTTATATTCATCATTGATCTGTAAATATTGGCCCTCTATATTTCTTATACCTCTAATCCAATTAGCTGTGTATATTTATTTAAAGAAGTGGAGCACCTCTGGCAGTCTCACTTGCATTACACGATTAAATGTAGCAGCAGTGCTGACTTCGAAAACTACTATAAAATAATTATTCACAAAAGACACCATTCATATAATGATACAATAATATGTTCGTTGACCCTAAATGATATTTGACCTTGATCATGTGACCTAAGACTTGTCAGTGATACTTTGATTACCCCTATGTCAAAGTTTTATGAACTAGATCCATACACTTCCAGAGTTATGATGGTTATTCAACAAATACACCCACATGGCCGAAGTTCATTGACCTTAAAATGACTTTTGACTTTGATCATGTGACCTGAAACTCACACAGGATGTTCAGTGACACTTGATAACTCTTATGTCCAAGTCTTATGAACTAGAAAAATACACTTTCAGAGTTATGATGGTAAAACTAATTCAACAAATACCCCCAATATGGTCCAAGTTTATTGACCTTTGCCATGTGACCTACTCGCACAGGATGTTCAGTGATACTTGATTACTCTTATATCGAAGTTTTATGAATCAGATCCATAAACTTTCAAAGTTATGATGGTAATTCAATAAATACCCCCAACTTGGCCAAAGTTCATTGACCCTAAATGACCTTCGACCTTGGTCACGTGACTTGAAACTCAGGCTGGATGTTAGGTAATACTTGATTACCCTTATGGCCAAGTTTCATGAACTAGGTCATATACTTTTGAAGTTATGAGGAAATTTCAAAAACTTAACCTTAGGTTAAGATTTTGATGTTGATTCCCCCAACATGGTTTAAGTTCATTGACCCTAAATGACCTTTGACCTTGGCCATGTGACCTGAAACTCAGGCAGGGTGTTTAGTAATACTTGATTAACCTTATGGCCAAGTTTTATTAACTAGGTCTATATATTTTCTAAGTTATGCTGTCATTTCAAAAGCTTAACATTCGGTTAAGATTTGATGTTGACACCGCTGCCGTGTGATGAATGGACAAGTTGGTAATAGACGTATTGGCATTTTACCACCCTACATTACAATGACATCAAATATGTGGCCAATTTGTAAATAGGTACACCGGTAATGACTAAAAAAAATTTAGAAGTTAGTGAAATTGATAAATTTTGTATTGCTTGTCCAATTGTATTTTTCTTTTTCAAACTTTTCACCAATCCATGTATTTTAATTTAATATAAATTTTCTTTTAAAAAGAAATTTTATAAGTTAGTGAAATTAATAAATTTAGTATTGCTTGTCCAATTGTATTTTTCTTTTCAAACTTTTCACCAATCCATGTATTTTAATTTAATAAATTTTCTTTTAAAAAGAAATTTTATAAGTTAGTGAAATTGATAAATTTAGTATTGCTTGTCCAATTGTATTTTTCTTTTTCAAACTTTTCACCAATCCATGTATTTTAATTTAATATAAATTTTCTTTTAAAAAGAAATTTTATAAGTTAGTGAAATTAATAAATTTAGTATTGCTTGTCCAATTGTATTTTTCTTTTTCAAACTTTTCACCAATCCATGTATTTTAATTTAATATAAATTTTCTTTTAAAAAGAACTATATAGGTTCTGTATAGGTTCTCTTGACTAATTAACTTGGCTTTACAAATTAATAGGTACAACTTGATCTTCTTCACATTTTTGCCTGTTGTTTTAGCAAAATCTGGTAGAAATATTTTTAATCACCCCTGTAGAAAATAATAAATTTTGTATTGTAATGCAGTAAATATAGTTTGCAAAATACATTTCATCTTCAACTAATGCAAATTAAAGTGGTTTAGAATCATATGTAACAACATGATCGTGCCCCAGTTGTTAATAAATTCATGCGTAACTTATAAACAACATTATAAAACAGTCCCAGGATCAGTAGCGGACCATGACCCGGAGGAGACAATGCTGTGCCCCCCAATGCTTTGTCTCCTCTGGGTCATGGTCCGCCACTGCCCAGGATCCTGTTATACAAAGATTAGCGATTGATCATACGCATGATTTTCATGATTGATTCTACATTAGGTGGTTTCAGACCGCCTCGAAGTTCGCCAGTTCCAGGTATTCTCTGATCGGAAAATTTACCCCGATCAGAAAATACCAAGTATTTTGGTAATGTGAAAGCAAACTACGCGTAATTTTCCCGAAAGAAAATACCCGCTAAATAGTGGGTACTTGGCGAAATTACGAGAACTTTCGTGGGGATTTTTCCAAGGTCGCAGGTATTTTGGCGATGTGAAAGCAAATTACGGGAACTTTTAGCCCAGCGTGTCGTTGGGCGCGGCGGCGTGGGTGGCTGCTGGGCTAGTGATTTTGAATCTCGCGCCTTTCCTGCTTATCAGACCATACTGCGCATGCTCGTAACTTCGGGAACTTATCCCGAAGGATGTGTTTTGGGGCGGTGTGAATGCAGGAATAATTAACGGGTATTTTTTAGCCTTAAAAAGTTCTCGTAATTTAACGGGGATTCTTGTGATCGAGGCGGTTTGAAACCGCCTATTGTGTTCAATGCAATCAGTTGTAAAGATGTTCTTCTATGATGATTGCAAAGCTTTGTGTTACGGGCCACTGGACTCTCAAAGATTTATTCACAAACAGTATTTCTGTGAAGTTTGGGTTTTTTTCTGTGTGTCCACTACATTACCTTCAATCAAAGTGCTTAGTCTGCATTTGAAAAAAATATATATATAAAGTGTATCAAGAGAATTTAACCTAATTCTTTCTGAACTCTTATCTCAGTTCTAAGTCTCATCTCTCTTATGAGATTAAGAAGAAGATTAACTCTCTAAGTTAATTCAAAAGGTTACTTCTTTGGCCTCGAGCTAGCAGTACTTAGCTCTAACCAAACACACTTTATGTCAGAATTTCTGGAGCTCCTTTCCTTTTTCTTTTTTTTTTATTGGGGGGGGGGGAATCTTAGGTTTCATAAGGGGAGATTTGTATTTGTGTCTATATTATTTTTTTTTGGGGGGGGGTCCTAAAGGAGTACTTTAAGTCCTATACGTCCATCTGTGTCTTCTTTATTTTATTCTCATTCTATAATTACTTTTTTTTAGCTCAGATGAGCTTATGCCGTGACGTGGCGTCTGTTGTCTGTCTACAATTTCAAAATGCTTCTCCTTTGTGATTTCAAGTCTGATTTCGGTTCTTTTTGTTTTATGTGCTAGCAATAGGTGGGGGATTCAAAACTTGTACTCAGAATTTTGAAACTCATTTAATATGCCAATTTGTGCGCATTTTTCAAAATTCACAAAAATGCTGCTTTTTTATTTGTTGACCGATTTTGATTTTTTTCTTCCATCTAGTGGAGCTTCATGAAATTCACCATAGAATTTAGAAACATTTCTATGCTGATTTATCCATATGTTTAAAAATTCACATAAATTTCTCACTTCTCCTTCTTTAATTATTGAACGATTTTGATTTTTTTTCTAACGTCAGGTAGAACTTCATGAGGTTCACCAAGCTTCTGCACAGAATTATTTTCAAAACTTATCTGTAGTTTCCAAATTCTCTGATATTATTTGTCATTCCTGTACATTTCATTTTTTTATGCTGCGAAAATCAATAAATTGAAATGAACTGAAATAATTTTAAGTAGAAAATTGTGTATGCTAATTTATGCAAAATTTATTCATAAATCCCAGAAAATGCCTCTTCTTCTTTACTTGTTGACTGATTTTGATTTTTTTTCATCCATCTGGTAGAGCTACATTATGGTCACCAAATTTCCATACAGAATTTTGAAATTTTGGCTAGAAAATTATGCTAATTTGTGCAAATTTTATTCATAATCACAAAAAATGCTTCTTCTTTATTTGTTGACAAATTTTGATTTTTTTTTTCATCCATCTGGTATAGCTACATGAGGGTTACCAAAGTTCACACAAAATTTTGAAATATTGACTAAAAATATATTTTTGCTAATTTATATGAAATTTATTCATAAATCACAAAAATGCTTATGTCATTTCTTCATCAATTTCAATTCTGTTTCCTCAATCTGTGTCACCAATATAATTCACTACAGTGTCAACTGGGCTGAAATTAAAAATTGTGTTAAATTTCATTATGAGATGACGGATGAGCTACACATTATTGATATGCTAGTCAGTTCTTTTTCATTTTGATTTTTCTAATTTCTTACTTTTCATTTGTTTATTTTTCTTCTTCCATTTAAGTTTTTTCTATGCATTTTCCCTCATTTTCTTCTTCCCCTATATCCTGAAATTTAGTAAGGTATCTAAACCAGAAAAAGGTGTAAGTTTGAAACATAATGAGTATGAAGCCCTAATTGGTTCCTACTATTACAAAATAAAGCTAAAAGCTTCGCTTTTTGGGTATAGTAAAGAGAGTCTTTTTCTTGTTTACGAAATGCTACATCCTTCCTGTATTGTATGGATTGATGACCTTGACTACACTCTTTGTTGTCGTGATGGCTGTTGTTGTTTTTTGAAAGTCTTCACTTGTTATGAATTTAAGGCACAATATTGTAGGACTGTTATTTTGACATTTGGTTTCCTTTAATCATTTAGTTATTTACAGTTCTATCTTTGATATTTTGTTCAGGTTTGTTTGCATTCTTGATGCTTCAGTTGTCACCATTTCCATTTGACTTTCAACCTGTTTGTCGGTCATTCCTTTCCTATTCAGGTGTGCTCATTCATGTAAGACTGTTTTTTGACATTTGGTGTCTAGTTTAGTCCCAAGTTTAGTTATTTGTACTTCTAGCTTTGGCATTTAGTTCAGCTTTTTTTACATTTTTTGATGCTTTTGTTGTCATCCATTTCCTTTTGACTTTCAACTTGCTTCTCTTGTCATTCTTTTCCTCTTCAGATGTGTTCGTTCATTACATTCCTACATCTGATTCTTTTTGTTCAACATTCTTATTATGTAATCATCCCAACATCTTATAGACCAGTTCGTAGTTACTTCATGGGCAATTTTGGTCAAATGACCTTTCATTTCTTTCATCATGATAGGCAGATTTCAAAGCAAGATATTACGTAAGCTTGCCTTACATAGCAGGATGAAGAAATTGAATAGACCAGGTGACTAGAATAGCACACCAATGAACACTTAATGAAGGTATTTGTTGCATTCCTACTTTGAATGCATATCTTAGCATGTTGCACAATGTACTTGACAAACTGAAATACCAGTCGTTCGTGGAAGCATTGTTGTTTTTTGTGGATGTAAATGAAAACGACAATTCAAAAGAATATATGAATAATCAAGACATCAAAGTTGGTGCTTATCTCATTAGATTTTAAAGCACCATGTCACTTTAGTACAAATGACCTTCTTCTGATCATGCGTAGAATCTTTTGATCATGCGCAGAAAGGAACTACGAACTGGCTTATTCATCTCCATCCATTATCTCATATTGGTTATTGTTATGAAGTATACTCTTCCACTTTTTGTTGGCTCCTCCATTCTCTTTATTTTGATTTGTTGACTTTACTTAATTTGAATATATGAGTTTTGGGCCCGTCTTACAAAGAGTTATGATTGATCCGATCAATCGTAACTCTATGGAAATCCATCAGTGTCATAATTTTTTCTACAGGATGTGTGCAAAATGCCCTTTGTAAACAAAGGAGAACACACCAAACTGTCAAATCAATGAAATTATGGATATACATTCCTATCGGCGGCGGCGTCATCATCAAATCTTAACCTCAGGTTAAGTTTTTGAAATGATATCATAACTTAGAAAGTACATGGACCTAGTTCATGAAAATTGGCCATAAGGTTAATCAAGTATTACTGAACATCCTGTGCGAGTTTCAGGTCACATGATCAAGGTCAAAGGTCATGTAAGGTCAATTAACTTTGGCCATGTTGGGGTTTTTTGTTGAATAACCATCATATCTCTGTAAGTTTATTGGTCTAGTTCATAAAAAGTGGACATAAGAGTAACCATGTATCACTGAACATCTTGTGCGAGTTAGAGTAGTTTTCAAAGTCAGCACTGCTGCTATATTGAACCGCGTGATGCAGGTGAGACGGCCAGAGGCATTCCACTTGTTAATTATAGTCAGCTTTATTCCAAATGATTTCTGATCTATTCATTGATTATTGAAATGGCATATATTTTATTATCATATACATAGAGTGTTTTAGCAATACATTAAAAACACCTATTTTGGTCTGCATCAATTGCCCGGGCAGTATCAAAGCGTATCCCTAAAAATCTGATGAATATCCCATAGGCTCTTGTACAAAATTTGCCGTTCAATATGAGACAGTATTCAACAGTCTAATGCGCACATGTATGCGAATGCATGAAATATACAACGCGTACAACAATGAAAGCAATGCGATGTGCAGCATAGAGCACAACTACGCTCAATGACGTCATAATCAACTACATGCATGTCACATGTCAACGACCAAATTTGATCCTATGAAGTGCTGATGCCATATGTGATATGACTTGTTCAATCATATTTCTACCTCCTTTTTTTTTTGGAGGGGGGGGGGGTGGGACAGCTGATAATAATTATATTAGATGGCTTTTTTCATGGAATACCAGAAATATTTCACTCATTAGGGCCAATATTTTCCAATACTCTTGGAATATTTCTGGTATTCCATTCTGAACCATCCAATATAATTCTTTTGGTTTCCTAGGAGCAATCATTTTTGTTTTGCCTGAATGAAGTTTGGCAGAGACCTAGTAGCCAATTTTCCTGTTAGTATATTGGTCTGTTGGTCTGTAATGGTCTGTTACAAAAATGTTAAAGTTTTTGTTTGACTGCCCTATTTCTGCATCAATTGTGTTCAGACTTGGTACCTATGATCCTTGGGTAATACCACATGTGTGTCCATGAGGGTGATGGGGTTAAAGATGTGAAATGTACTCTCCTAGCAATATTTATGTGTTTTGTGTTCAATTTTCAATATTAAACATGTTTAAATTGGCAAAAATGGACATTCTACTAAGGTTTTGTTCCAAAAGGAGCTAAATCCATGTAATTAGACATTTTCAAAATTCTTAGAAATCAATGATAAATGTTAGATTTTTGAAAACATGATTTAATCAATTTAAGATGATAACACTATTATATACATCAGAATAAAACAGCAGTGGAAAAGGGAAAGTGGTGAATTATAAAGCTTTGATTAAAAAAAGGCTATAAGTGGATTTAGCTCCTTCTGGATTAACACTCTTCTTCATTCACGATATCAGGCGAAACTGGTGGTTCGCGAACCACCTTGTCGAATATAATTGGCTTGATTCAACACTGCCTAGGAACGATTTATTGAAATGGCATAATTTGACCAAGTTTGTTTGTTTTTTATTGTTTTTCCAGGGAGCATTCATGTTCAGAGGAAGTATGATCGACATGCCCCTTGTGTTACAAGCAAAAAACATCATGGAACTGGCCAAGATAGATGACCCATCGGCGAGCTGACCAGGGTGCGTTCACATTCTTTGATGGTCAGGATTGATGGTCTTACAAGAAACATTATTGTGGAGTTTACAAATCAAGATTGCCCGTGTAACAGCTGACCAGGATGTGTTTATACTCAAAGTGAGGATTATTGACATGTCTGTCCTGTTCAAAGCGAAAGATATAACTGGAGTGCATTCTTATTCTAAGACAAGTGCGATCGACGTTGTCTTAAGCAATAACAACTAACACCTATTGGATGTAGCCCAGATATATAACCTTTCCATGTGTATGAGCTGATCAGGGTGTGTTCACATGTAAGGACGATGTGATTGACATTGTTCTGTAACAAGAAAAAAAATGTGGAGTTTCGCAAGGTGGACATAATGTATATTGTCCATGCAGAAGTGGGTGCATTCACATTCTAAGAGTATGTTTGCTTTTAGTCTTGAATAGTAGGAAATTTATTTTTTAAAAAATCAGAAAGAGATGAAATGCCCATCAGCAAACTGACCAGGACAACATTCATATTGAAAGAAAATATGACTGATGTTGACATTTAACAGTAATATTGTGGAGTTTGCCAGGATGGTTCAACTTTGTACAAGCAAAAGTGGGTGTGTTCATATTCAAAGACCTATGCTTACAGCTGACCTGGTCCCTGTGACAAAAATCTAAGGCCTGAATTCACAAAGGTAGTTTTGAAAACCCACGGTTGAGTCCATGGTTTTTGCAGATTTCCTGTATAAATTACGCTTAATTTAGCGTGTATCGGGCACGTGTATAAAACATGTCCAATGCTGATGCGCGCATTTGTCACAGTGCGCCAAATTGACGCCTGTTACCATGGTTATCAACGCTATTCTATTCAGGAGTCCACTGTTTTTATTCATGAGTCCACTCTTCAAACAGTGGACTCATGAATAAAATAGCGTATCTAACCATGGTAACAGGCGTCACTTTGGCACACTGTGACAAATGTGCGCATCGGCATTGGACATGTTTTATACAAGCACCCGATACACGCTAAATTAAGTGCAATTTATACAAGAAATCTGCATAAACCATGGACTCAACCGTGGGTTTTCAAAAGCACCTTTGTGAATTCGGGCCTATGGGTTTGATCTTGGGCCTGGTTTCTGTGATTAATTTCATTGATTACTGTGTATCACAGCCCCACAATCAATTGCTAAGTTTTATGGCCCAGGGGTGTGCATTCATTCTCAAAGAAAAGGTCAATTCCACCTCAGAAAAATGTTGATTTGAATCAATAGAAAAAAATCAGACAAGCACAATGCTGAAAATTTCATCGAAATCGGATGTAAAATAAGAAAGTTATGACATTTCAAAGTTTCGCTTATTTTTAACAAAATAGTCATATGAACGAGCCAGTTACATCCAAATGAGAGAGTCGATGATGTCACTCACTCACTATTTCTTTTGTTTTTTATTGTTTGAATTATACAATATTTCAATTTTTACGAATTTGACGATTAGGACCTCCTTGCCTGAGGCACAAAATGTTAAAATAATGGAATTCCACGTGTTCATGGAGGGATGAAACTTCATGTCACATGACAATGACGAGAAAATCAAATTATTTCATATTTCTTTTTATACAATAAAAAAGAAATAGTGAATGAGTGATGTCATCACTTCCCTCATTTACATACCGACCGAGATGTGCATATAACTGTTTTGTGAAATGAAGCAAAACTTTAGAATGTCATATCTTATTTTACATCCGGTTTTGATGAAATTTTCAGTGTTTTGCTTGTTGGATTTTTCTCCTTTTTTCAAATCAACTTTTTGTTGGGGTGGACTTGTCCTTTCATGTATTAGATTAAAAGATAATAATTGTAGTTTCTTATCATTGATGGCCCATCTACAAACTGGAGAGGATGTTTTCATATTCAAATAGAATGTGATCTACCTTCAGTAGTACAATCACATTTAAAATTCTGATATGTTTGTTTATGAAGCTGTATGTACCAAACATGTATTTTGTTTGAATTTTCCCAATCTTCTATTTTGATTTTTGTTTATATTCTACCTTCGTAACATGCTAATTGTTTGTATATAAGGGGGTCCCCTTTTAAACTTCATTGAAAGTTTGGAACTGTAGTGGAATAAGTGCAATATTATCTTCAGATTATACTATTTCAAATTTCACCAACATAACTTTGTTTATGTCATTTAAAAAAAAATGGACTGAGATGACAAGGTAATTCTGGCCAAGGAGATTATAAAAATGAATCAACTTTACAAACTGCTAAATGAAACACCACCCATGATTTTTCATCAATTTATTTTCTAGTTTTCTTCTGACAAATAATCTCACTATCCAATGGACTGGGACTTTTATTTTAAATAATAATAATAGTCAGTTCTTGTTAGGCCTAGTTCTTGTATGGCGCATAAGACATTGTGAATAATGTCTCTATGCGTTTCCAAAGGACTTGGATATTAGCATTTATTTTTTATACTAATTTTTCAGATTTATATCATTATCTTTAGATTTAAAACTGCAAAACACTTAATTGTTTAAATACAAATGTAGGTTTAAACACTTGGGTAGTCATTTGTTGAAGTCTGTTCAAAGTTAATTGGTGAAAGTAAACACAAATGGAATGCATATTTATTTAAGTTTTCTGATATTGGTGTAGATTATGTTTACCAATTTTCCCTCAACATTTTTATGAGGTTTGCAAAGCTCAAATATGGTTTTGAAACAGTATGAAAATGAAACTAAAAGTTCATGTTGGCCTTGGTAAACTTTGAGACTCAGTTGATATTTTTAGTTGTGAGCATGAAGTTTTGAAACACACATTTAAATCTTAATGAGTCAAATAATCTGATTTAAAGTGCAAGTAATTTTTTTCAGACCAGGCCTGGTCCATCACTCAAAATCTAGCAATAAGTTGTAGAACACGTTTTCACAAATGATTGCATCAACCACAATCAATTGTACGATCAGTTACTTAGCTTTGTGTAAATGAGACGAGGGGGATGTTTCACAAAGATTTAAGTATGATTTAGAGCCGCACTGAAATACCTGCCGAGTTGTTACGGTATGAAATGCTTGACCGCATGGGTCAGATCTTGTCATGAGGATGTGCACTACTGCATATCTATCATTAAGATCGCGCGTTGCATATCATGTATGCATAGGCATTTAAGTGCGACCTAAGTCATACTTAAATCTTTGTGAAACACCCCCCAGAACAGGCAAACTATGTATTCTATTAAAGTAGTCTTCCAAGTCAAATTTTCATCTAAATCAAAAAGGTTTCTATGCTCCAAAGAAATGAGATTTACTGATCGACAGATTCACATGTTTGTTCTTTGAATACATTAGGTAGTTCTTGCAACTGCAATGGGACAGATTCAAGAACACATTAAATCTATTGAAAATGACCATCAAATAACAGCTGGGAGGTCTTTGTCGAAAATTGGTGAACCGGAAGAGCAGTTTCGTCCTAAGTTTTGTTTGTCCAGACTCCAGGATTAAACTGCCGTTTTGATTCACCAATTATCAACAAAGACTTCTTGGTTATGCTTTGTCTTGAAGGGCATTTAACAATACATTTTCTGTGTCCTTGAATCCGCTAGCCGTCATGGAAGCGAGAACTCTTAATTATCATGTGCATCAGAAATAGTGATATGTTTACAAGTGAGCGGAGATGGTATGCTTTACTCCTGATTTCCCCCTTTCAATCTTGGTATGAAACTATTAAACAACCTTGAAGGTAAAACAATAAATACAGAGTACAAATGTCCAATTTTATTGAGTTAAGTTTTCCATTTAATCATTTTCATAATACTCTGTGTATACACAATTAGCATATGATGCCAATAGATCTGTTTAACAACATTTAAATGTTATACTTTCATACATAAGTTGTTCTTGACAACCTGAAAGCTTGACTAGCCTTGCTGTACATAGCACAAAGTAATGTACGTAAACTGGATTCCAAGTATTATCCTCTATTTATTACGACATGTTATATGACGGCCTTGTTACAAGGTACCCCAACATAGAATAATCCATAAATTTGAATCAAGTTATAACGGGTCTTTTAATAAGTTATTAAATACGATATACAAAATAAATATACAGACATGTAATGTGCCCCTACTTACAGTGTACAATATCAATACTATCACATCAAAGCACAGTGGAAATTGTCATTACTGTGTAGTTCACACACAAAAACGTTAGTAACAGCGGAAGAAGTACATGTAGTTGATTATTTTCATCTTTTTCAGTTAGAATCGTTAATATAGATTTATGGTGGGTTTTTCAGTCTTATTAGCACTTTTGATGAGCAACTGCATTTCTTGGATCAGATAAGAAACTTGATAAGGACAAATGAAGTTATTAATAAGGATATTTTGTTTCTATTTGCAATTACAATGACATACATGTAGACGAGCTTATAGCATGAACTAAAAAAAAAACCATGGCACAAAAATAAGTATCCCTTAACTATTAAACAGATTATATACATTTCGGGCCTTGGTGTTCTAGTTTAAGATAGATAAGATATCAATGTCTGGAACGTAATTTTAAGCAGTACTCCTAGACTTGTGTCATCTTTTAAAGACATACCGGTACATAATTTTAGATGAAATTTTAGCACTACTTTAGGCCTAAAGCCATCGTACTAAGATCTCTTGGATGTTGTAAATGTACAAAATTGATGTCTTCTCTTCAAGTTTCACTTATTCATAATGCACATGTAGCTTACTATTTGATCTTTCAAATCCTACTATATGATATGTATATATTTGCTTTACAAACATGATATTGCTCTTGGTTACTGAAAAAAATTCTGTTTAATTAATTTGAACAAAGTGCAAAACAAATTGATAAAAAATGATATAAAAATATAAAACAAACTGAATAAACATACAGTGGTATAAAGAGAACCCATACTTAAAAAGGAAACAAGTAATATTGCCATTCATCAGGACCAACATTCCAATATTTCGATGGATTTTATCATACGTAAGTAATAAAGCAGTCATTGATAAAAAGAAGCATTACTGATATGGTTAGCATACTGTTTAATTCATGTAATATCGATTGCCACCCATGTCTTGTGAATGGTGGTCTCCATCAATATGGTGGTCATTGGGAATGACAAAGTTATGTACAAACTTCTCACATATAATGTGATGTGTCAGTGTTAGATCAAAGAATTACAAACAATCCCCTGGTTAGATGAACTGTTACATATATTTGCACCATCTGAGAGTTATGAATATATTCCTAGTATCATTTATTCACATTCAGACTTTATACAACAACATTGTCATTTAAAAAGGCATCATTTTAAGAATTTTATAAAGTTCTAGTAAAACTTCACATGTGGTAGAAAATAATTTACCCCTCCTGTTATTATATTTTTAATTTTTTTCTTTTCTGGGAATTTATTTATATAATTCCTGAGTTATTGCATTGAATCTGCCATTTTCAGATTCATCATAAATCCTTACCTCATACTACCACTGTACAATAAAGTATGAGAGATGAGTGCCTACAATACATTGACATTTTAGGTTCGCACTTCTGGGATCCATTTCATAAAACATGTTGTAATAATAAATTTACAATTACAGTTTAAAAAGCTACTGATTTCTTTCATTATATTGACTTAAAGTAAACTTGTTATAGAAATTGTCAATTTTTCATTGTAGCAAGTCTTAAGGAATGGGATCCAGTCACTCATTTGTGTTATTGACGCATCAAGACATATACAGACGGTTACACTTCATAATTCCGAAGGTTCTTTATTCTGAAGGTTCGTAATTCCGAAACATGTAAATTGCCTATACCTCGATGTTCGTTAATCCAAAAACGTAAAAGGGTTCATTATTCCGAACATTTGTGGCGTTATTCCGAAGGTTTGATCATCCGAAAACAAAATAAGGTTCTATGTTCCAAAGATTCGTTTATCCAAAAACGAAATAAGGTTCTTTGTTCCGAAGGTTCATTAATCCGAAAACGAAATAAGGTTCTTTGTTCCGAAGGTTCATTAATCCGAAAACGAAATAAGGTTCGTTAATCATTTAGTTTTCGGACTAATGAACCTTCGGAATTACGAACCTCACTTTGTTTTCGGACTAACGAACCTTCGGAATTACGAACCTTCGGAAATACGAACCTTCGGAATAATGAATCTTTGGAATATCCGAACCTTTGGAATAACAAAGCTTCGAAATTAAGAATGTATGCGATACAGACTGTCCGGCAAACACACTCAATTCAGATCACTCAAAGAATGTTGTACAATTCTTGGAATGATTTGAAGACCTTTTCGAATGTTCTGAAATTATTTACCGATTTATACTATGACATGTTCAAATGAAATTTGATGAAATTGTCCTACAATTTTAATTGTGGCCACTCAAGCCTTTTTAAACAGTACTTTGACATTTCAGTTTGCATATCGCATAAACTTGATTTCAGTACGTGAAATTCCAGCTGATGTAAGTCTTAAGTACAGAATAACTTGCATGTTTTCCTGGTTTATTTTACTTCCTCATATATCGGAGCACACAAAACTTAAAGAGGTGGGCTTCAGACACAAATAAAAAATATATGACACATGTAAAAATGATAATTGCACCTTTGTTATAGTACACAGCTGGTGACATTAATCAAGTTAATTTTCTGAACAAAATACAGCCAATGTTTTAAATAAACATAAATAAGAATCTAACATAGGATATTTTGCCAGAGGGTCTACACAGACTAAAGATTGAAAAACTTCCTAGGGCCTAGAAAACCTTTGAACCTTTTGAATTTTCTAATTGGCCACATCATCATTATTTCATAGTTTGGAATGATACAATAAATTATGGATAGTAATAAAAGTCATATTAAGAGACACCCCTCCCACCTTCCCCATTATTTTCAAAGAGAAGTAGTGCTCTTGTGTGGAAAGAAGCAATCAAAGGTTAATGCCTCGATAAATGACACTACTTAAGCTTATGCAAGATTTGAACCAAGGACCTCATGATCAACATTGCAGGAACACAACCACTAGATAATCACGAAGATGTATACAGTACTGAGATGATTTGTTAATTTCATGATTATTATAGGTCAACCTCGTCAGGACTGCTTGAAGTTTCTGAATCACAAGCTTTCCCTGATTGGTCCAAGATTTCTTGATCTTTTTCGCTTTTTACGGACTGATCATCCTCTGAGCTGTCTTGACAATCTATGCTCTGGACGTCCAAAGAAGAATGTCCATGGCTAATCTCATTGGGACTAGGAACGGTATCTGAAACTAATAAGTTCCCTTGTTGGTTCAAGGTGTCTCCATCTGCTGAGTAGCCTTGATCTTCAATGCTTTGTTTATCCACTGATGAAGGTTCAAGGTTGGTTAATTTGAGATCATCCAAAGTATCTGATGCAGGTGAGTTCCGAAGGTGGTCCAAGTTATTATCTTGGTCCTGGTTAATGTGTTCATCAACTGAGTTGTCTTCTTCTTTGTTGTGGACATCCACCGAACAATGTCCAAGGTTTATCTCGTTAAGAACATTCACAGTATCTGACTTTGGAAGTGTTTCTTGGTGCATGTGGTTCAAGGTGTCTTTATCCTCACTCTGTTCACTGACAGAACTTTCTTGGATTTCTTTGCATTGTACATCAGCCAAAGTACACTCAATAGACTTAACAGAACATTCTATAGGATTTAAACTGGGGGAGTTTCCTTGATGGCCTTGATCCTCTTTGCAGTGGACATCCACAGAAGCCTGGTCCAATCTAATTTCCTCATCGAAACCTTCACTGTCACGGATGCTGCCCTCATCCAGATCATAGCCATATCCATTGTTTTCCAATCCTACGTCGCATCCACTGTCCTTACTGATCAACGACTTCTTGCTGATCCTCTTCATCTGATACTCTTTACCTTGGGTCTTGTCAATGTCCTGTGTGCCCTCTGGTTCTCCCCCATCCTTCTGTTGACAGATGCCTTTGGACTTTGCCCGACCCTTCTTCATGTACATGTCCCTTCGTCTTCTTCGCGCTGCTTGCCTCAGGTCTTCCTTCTGGCGTCTTAGATTGAAAGGGGACGGGGTGTAGTTGCCTTCCCTGAGGTAATCTCCGAAGTTTTCCCGGGATGTAGATCTCGTCGTCGTCGTGCTCGCATGTATGCGGTTTGCACGTGTTGCAGCAGTGGTGGCAACAGTAGCAGAAGCAACAGCAAGTTGCTGTGAAGCAGAATGTAAATAGACCCTGCAGGAATAAAAAAAAAATGTTTGGGAGATCGTTAATCCTTGAGGATTTTCGACTTAAATTAATCTATTTCATTAATCCAGGAGTACTGAATTTATCTACATAGTTATTATATGTCATTCTTGTTTAGTTGTTTTAGTGGCATTATAGAAAAGAAGGTCATAGTTTCGACGATCAAGATAAAAAGGCTATGTTATTGACTTTTCCATCCGTTTATTCACATTTGCATGCAAAATCTTGTGACAGAATTACCCACGTGATCAGTGGTCAGATCAGATGGGCAAATGCGATAATCAAAGAAATGCAAACAAAAGTGATTTCACAATAAGAGTTTCATAACAAAAGATGAGTATACTTTTGATAAACAATGAAGTATTTGAATGGACACAAATGCAGTTGAAGTCAAAACTTGGCATGCCAACACAATTCATTGGCTAAAATAGTAAATCCATACCTCTACAAAATATTTGTCATTATCATAACTTTTGCATTAAACGTAAGAATTTATCATTCTTTTGCCTGAAGTATATGTACATCTCAATTTTATTTTCTCCATTTCAAATTTTTATTTCAGCAATTTTTCATATCAAACCCTTGCCAAAATATATTTATCTCAATGCACATTTCTTCACCAACTCATGTTAACATTAAATTTTTGGATCATAATTGAAACCATATAGATCATTGACTAATAAGATGGTGAGACAAAGGAACAATTACTCAGCAAAAAATGAGCAAAAATTAGAGGAAATAGTAATTACTTTCTTCAACAAGACTTGCATATTTAAAGGGATGCTCCGGGCTGAAAATATATCTAAATAAATAGAGTGAAATTCACAGAGCAAAATGCGGAAAATTTCATTGAAATCGGATAACAAATGACGAAGTTATAAATTTTTATAGTTTAGCAATATTTTGTGAAAACAGTAAGTTATATGCACTTCGTCATGAATATTCACTTGGTAGGCTGATGATGTCACTTCCCCACTTTCCTTTTTCTTAAGTTATTACATGAAATCATAATAATTAGTTCCATTTTTTCATACATGTGTAAATGATGTGTCTCCATTATAATGAAATAAGTTTCAGCGATAAATAACTAATGCACTTAATCAGTTGCCAATCCAATTGTTTTAGTTCTTGGTAGAAAAAAATAATAAACCTGATTTTATAAAATTAAATACAAAAGAACAAGTGGGGATATGACATGATCATCAGCCCACCTAATGAATATTCATGAAGACATACGTAGAACGGTTTCACCGGAATTATGCATATCTTTAAACTTCAATAACTTCGTTATTTGTTATCCGATTTTTAACAAATTTGCAGCATTTTGTTTTGTGAATTTTTCTCTTTATATTGAGATATAAATATATCCAGCCTGGAGTATCCCTTTAATTCTGTCATTACCCCCCCCCCCAAAAAAAAAAAAATGTTTTGAGCAAAACTCATATTTCAAAAAAAAATCAATGATTATTGCATGCCAGTTGATGTTAAGCGCGGGATCATTTTTTGTTTATATACGATACGAAAATTGTAGTGGTAGCACAAATATTTCCGAAGATAGATTTTGTGAGCTTTGTTCAAGAGTGGACTCTTTCTTTCTTTTCTTTTATTATGGTTTATGAACAATTTTGATCCCAAAGAATGTTCCAGTATTTGTTCTATTCATGAAAATATACAGCACTGGCATACAGATGGATGGGAGCTCCCCCCCCCCCCCCCCCGAAGTTTCCATAGACCGTAAAACAAAAGAAAGGAATGCCGGATATATAAACTATAATGAGAGTTCGAGAAGGGGTTTTCCCCTTTGAAGTGGAGTCGCGGACATTATGCAATTACTATAACCGTTGATGCGCGTGAAAAACTATTGAACAATTCGAACTGAGGTTATTCATAGTTATTTATGTCACATTTAACATTTCATTAATAAATCAATCGCCCAAACGTGGAAACGTAATTATTACGTCATACTTTAAATAAAATACTTCAACAACGATTCGCGGTAATTGAGAGAGAGAGAGAGAGAGATAGACTGCAACAACCAAAAAGAAATGAAAGAGATAAAATGTTAGCAGAAAATTGGCTGATAACGAAAAAAAGAGCGTTTGCTGAAAATGAAGCCAAAAACTGGCGAGAGAGAGGGTAGAGGCCGGGGGTAGAGGGTTGAGAGAGAGCGAGATAATGGAAGAATGAGGAGGGAAAATTCCCATCCGTTCCTTTCCAAACAATAAAGAGTTTGTTTAACACATATTAATAGGTGGAATTAGACTGCATCTATGATTATGGTCTGAAATTACCAAACAGTGAATCATTCTTGCTGCTGTGACACGTACGGCACGCGTGATACGGGATGTAGATAAATCAACATAGCATTAGTCCAATTGCTGTTTAGTCCAGACATGCATGAGTGAATCTCAAACAGCGGATCTAAAATCAGTTGAGGGGAAAAGATTCCTCAATGGGAAATGGATTACACAATAATGAATAATCAATTACATTCGCTTCTCTTGCATTTCTGAAGACATGATTATTGTCAAACGCAGAGCGATTCTGTGAAGAATGACATTGGCATTCATGACTTGTGTTTGAATTTTCGATATTCATTTGTTTGTTCATCGCTTACTCAATATATTTATTAGGGGACTGGTCTAGCTTCATGCAAACTTTCATATTGCAAGTGGAAACGAATACAATTGTAAATTGATTCAAGATTTCTTTCTTCTCAATAATTTTTCACACGTTATACTATAACAACTTGGAAGGGAAGTTGTCCTTACAGCGTCGAATATGAATTTCAAATACCAATATCATAAATTAGTGCAGTGAATACTAATGGACCTATTCATGGTATTCGTATACTCGTCACAACCTGATATTTATTTATTTCTACTGAGTATAATCAGTCAATCGTAGCGTTCTGAGGCAATGACCTCAATAAATGTACAACTCGTAGTTATTGCATGATGAAGTCAAAGAATTATTGCCCTTGAATTTCGATCAAAGTATCAAACCAAGTAGTTCACGTAGAATAAAAGAAAATAAGGAGGTATAGCAATGTATAGTGAAACCATTGGACCAAACTGGAATGGAATGCAAGCTTTTTATGCGTATGTTAAAATACACGCTAAGAGAAATCATAGGAAAAAAATTAAGAGGCTGTAAGAGGAATTGCTTGAATAGATATAGGCCTACAGAGAAAGGGGTCAACTGGCACAAGAATGGGATCGAATAAAAGTGGAGAGAGAAGAATAAATGCAAACAGACAGTGAAAAGTCAATAAAGAGAAGACAAGAAGGAAAGTGGTCAACAACTCCGGTGAAGAAAGGAATATAGGCCTATATCGTGCGTACACTGTAAAAAACTGTGCATGGTGTTAAAACTGACACCAGTTGGTGTTAATAGAGGACCACATCGTGAGGTGTTAAAATTGCACCATTGAGATTGAACATAACACCAAAGAGTGCAATTGAACATAACACCAAAGAGTGCAATTGAACATAACACCAAAGAGTGCAAATAACAGCCAAAGGTGTTGTATAACATATATAGGTGTTAAACTAACACTGTCAATTTAACACCGGTGTAAATAACTGGTGTGGCCCTCTATGTACACCGGTTAACACCACAGTTTTTGCTTTTGCAAAGTCATGGGAATTGAAAAAAAAAATCATTATGGGGATAAATTTTCACATTATATTCTTGAGTTTGGGTCTCATCTATCATTATAAAAGTAAACAATTTGACATAATTTTTGTAATGCTCGCGGAAATCGGTATGCGCAGAAATGCTCGTTTTCACTGCTGACGCTATGTCAAGGAAAAACAGGCGAAAACAAACTGACCAAGCG
This sequence comes from Lytechinus variegatus, assembly GCF_018143015.1. Classification (NCBI taxonomy): domain Eukaryota; kingdom Metazoa; phylum Echinodermata; class Echinoidea; order Temnopleuroida; family Toxopneustidae; genus Lytechinus; species Lytechinus variegatus. The sequence continues at coordinate 27,079,130 of NC_054743.1, read as the reverse complement.
GAACACTTCTCACACATTTCTCTTGCATTGAATTTAATTTCAGCCTCTTGAAATAAAACAGATACATTTAAATATTTTGTAACTACTTTGCCACCAAAATTAACATTTTAACCCTAGGTAAGCACGACCTTAACCTTTTTGTGCCAGATGGATCTGAGGACATAGCTGAATGTAAACGAAGCATTTTTTCAGACATCTCCAGCATTTTCACTAAGTTTTATCACATAAAGTGTGTTTACATTTCACATTCGTTTAATACTTGTTTCTCTACACTTTTCGAAGAATGACAATGATTAACAAAAAGAATCACAGCTCTGTGTAAAGCAGATATCATTACGATGGCCTCATGTGCGTGGGAAGGGGGGAGGCGCAGTGGCACTCTGATTTTTTTTTATTAAGATAACAAGTTAACAAGGAAAAATATATCCTGAAATCAATCTTCCTATAGCTAACGTCTTCATGATAACGTATAGGCCTACTTTATCCATTTAACAATTTCCAAGTTCTGCTCAAATCATTTTTCACGAACTTTTCATAAGTAAGTGGTGCTCACTCAAGCGGAAAAAGTTTTTCGACAGTCGTATCTTCATTCGCTTAAAGAGATCTGTACCATTGTTTGAATGTGCATGGAAAAAGCTTCAAGATATTAAAAAAATATAATTTTACAGGATTATTTCTAAGTGTAAACTGTTTTTGATACGCACTGTACCGCATTTTGAATATAATTTTCTTTTACATATTCATGTTCTTCTTATACAAGTCATAAAAAATCCCATTATTCACGATATATTGACATGGTCACAAAATAAAAACAACCACAACATAAGTTATTATATAATATCTTTTAAGATTTTAGATGAATGTAGGCCTACCTAATTTGTATGCGCTTGAAGAGACAAAGAATTTTCAAACATTCCTGGGATTCGGTAAACGTTTAAAGTGCACTGTAAAAACTCCGGGTGTTGATTTACCACCGACCCGGAATCTATATCATGTCCACACCAGAGAAGTATTGAAACAACACCAGTTTGGAATCAACCGATAATGTTTTAATACAAATTGGTGTCCTATAAACACATATCTGGTGTTATAGACCAAAACCAAACTGGTGTTGTTTAACACTTCTCTAGTCTCTGGGTGTGGACATTAATCCGGGCAGGTGGTAACTCAACACTGGATCGAGTTTTTGTAGTGTAACAAAAAAGAAATGACATTGAACTTATTTCGATTGTCATTACTTACTTTTACGGCTGGGCTACGTTTATCGAGAGATTCTGGGGAGAATTTATGCCGAATCTTTGCCCACCATTGCACCGTTCCATGTTTGTCGTAAATCGCTCGCTTCGACGGATCGCCCAGAATGCCATAAGCCTTCTCAACCTGCTTCAACTATAACAATAATAATTTTTAAAAATTACAAAAGAGAAAGATAAATAATATCAAACTGATAATTCAGTTTAAAGGTCAAGTCCACATCAGGAAAATGTTGATTCGAATCCAAAGAGAAAAATCAGACAAGCACAATGCTGAAAATTTCATCAAAATCGGATGTAAAATAAGAAAGTTATGACATTTCAAAGTTTCGCTTATTTTTAACAAAATAGTTATATGAACGAGCCAGTTACATGCAAATGAGCGAGTTGATGATGTCAATCACTCACTATTTCTTTTGTTTTTTATTGTTTGAATTATACAATATTTCCATTTTTACGAATTTGATGATAAGGACCTCCTTGCCTGAAGCACAAACTGTTAAAATAATGGAATTCCACGTGTTCAGGGAGGAATGAAACTTCATTTCACATGACAATGACGAGAAAATAAAAATATTTCATATTTCATATAATGAAATACAAAATAAATGGTGAGTGAGTGATGTCATCAGTTCCCTCATTTGCATACCGACCGAGATGTGCATATAACTGTTTTGTGAAATGAAGCGAAACTTTAAAATGTCATAACTTTCTTATTTTACATCCAATTTTGATGAAACTTTCAGTGTTATGCTTGTTGAATTTTTCTCTTTTTATTCAAATCAAGTTTTTGTTTGGGTGGACTTGTCCTTTAATTTTCATAGGTTGCATTGAGCACAATCATAATACAATATTTGAGTTTCTGCCGATGTAGGATTATGTGGGCAACTGAAGAGTGGATAAATGTTTCCCATAAAAATGTAGTACGTAGGTCCATGGACATTGGCAGTGCCAGGGTATTTTAGTATGCGAGAGAGGGACAAAGAAGAAGGTGACAGACAACCTGTATAAAAAAAAAATCTCACTTGAATTAGAGGGGTAATATTATAGAGTTACAAGACATAAGTACCTCCCTTTTTTTTCCACCTTATTCTTCTTTTCCCCTCCCCCCCATTTCTTCTTTTATTTTTTTTAAATTTTGTTCACCTGCTTGAAAAATTATAGGTGGCACTTCTTTTTTCCACCCCCTCTCTCCCCCCCCCCCCCCTCTCTCTCCCCCTCTCTCTCTCTAGTAGTGCCCTACCGGGAGCTTGGGTACTTTGGTAACACGATAGGAGATGCTGATTATATCTCTATTAATTTGTATTTTCATATTAGTTTTGAAGATATGGGTAATATACGGACCTGGGAATGATTTTTGAAGAGAGGTTGCTGGTTTGGAACAGAAAGGGGAAAAAGGTTTTCATTCCAAAATGAAGGTGATTTTGGTCAAAACTTTTACATTTCAGCATACCAACATGATTTCCAGTGGTGCTTTGTATGTTATGCGCAGCACCCCACAAAAATCTTGAGGCCATTGCTTCAGTACATCAATATCTCATCAATATAAATGCATATTTGGCATTGATTACTTATCATCCAATTCTTTATTCATACAATTTTCCGCTTTTCCCCCCTCCCACCCCTCTCCTCTCCTAGTGTGTTTTATTTCAAATCTACCCGTACAGGTTGATGTGAATTAAAAGAAAAAAAATCCAAGTATCGAATATAAAGTAAGAACTTGAGCCACAACGTTCATAGCTTGCGACATTTCATCAAGTATTGCACAATACAGAAGAGCGAGTCAATGACATCACACAATTATTATTTTTTGTAGTTTATTACTTTCAATATGAAATATGTTCCAAAATATGTGAAATATGTCACCTTTTATTGTAAGCATGAAGTAATGAAGTAAGAGCTTTATTCATTAAAAAATATACGAAAATTTAGGATTAATTTCATATGATAATATACAAAAGAAAGTGTATGGAGTCATCGACTATCATTTTCAAACCAGGTAATGTGCTTAAACGTTATAACTTTCCGATTTTATATCCAATATTGATGAAGTTTACCCGTTTTACTTATCTCATTTTTCGCGTTATCAACTTTCTATAGGGATGGATATGAAACCAACATACTTGCGATATCCGGTGTTACATCATGTACATAGAGCCCATTGGTCAAGCTATTGCCATCAGTGTAGGAAATCGGGAGGTCATTTTTTATAATCCGCGTAGATTTTAATTATTTCTCTATTTAATTTTTTTTCGTAAGGCTTATATTTGCTTTATATTAAAAACATCGAGGTCCTCCTCTGTCCAATGGCATCATGGATTAAAATAAGAAAGTTGACAAATTTTCACTCTGCTTGACGTGTGGAATTGTGAGAAGGCGAAGCTCTAGAGAAAATGATTTGATATTTTGAAAGAGGTTGTTAATTCTTTTATAGATTCGGCATTATGTCGTTTGATTTGAATATGCCAATTACCCCCCCCCCAAAAAAAAAAAAATAGTAATAATAATAAAATAAAATGAAATGAAATATATAAATAAAATAAGTCCCTCAACCAACCGAGTAATAAAATAGCATGAACTCCAATAGGAAAAGGGAAATCCTATGCCTTAATGACGAATAGTACAAGTTAGCAGAAATCATGACTCATCACAGTACCCCCCCCCTCGGCCCGCCAACAAATACGCGAATACATCTCTTTGAACAATTAAGAGTTTTAATAGTTTTCGTCATGTGAGAAATAGACCTTCCAATATAACTTTCCCATCAAAGACACGTGGTAATTCTTTTATATTTTTCCAAAACAAGCTAAAGTGGGTTGGAAATTACAGAAACTGTCATCCGACTCAGATTGTTTCCGGTAATCCGGTTCGAACATTCTCATTTTCAAGTTTCCGGTTGACCGGTATCACAATCATCTGATCAGGATCTTTACATCGTTTTAAGGTCTGTCAATAATGTGGCCATGCAAGTATAAAGAAAGACTGAATTTCTTTATTTGATCGGTTTTAGTTAATGATATCATCCCAAATCCTGGTCCTGGATTCTGACTGAATTCAGATTCGGTGCACGGGGCGTCCACATCCCCCCTCCCCCTTCCCCTAAATTGTTCCCAAGTGATTACGAAGATCGAAGAGGGGTTAGGTGGCCTAAAAAAGGAAGAGTTAAAAAGAGTTTGCTATATCGCGAAACTATATAAAATATTATGACACACCTATATTTATACTTCATTTGGTTCCCCCTCTCTCCATATACATTGGCGCCATGCATCCCTGATTAAAACAATGAATCTTGGCTAAAGTTTATTGTGGTAAGCCTCTCTCTTCCCAGGCCCCTATATGCAAGGCGGAGTGTGGGGGGGGGCTATTCTGCGCTTATATAAAAGAGCAACCACGCCCCACCCCCCACAACGCATTTATATTTCAAAAAATCCGTTTGGGTGTTTTTGTAAATGTTATCCCTATACAAAATATAATCCAGTGAATTATTGCAGAGAGAAAGAATAAATACGAAAGAAAGAAAGAAAGAAAGAAAGAAAGGAAGGAGGGAAGGAAGGAAAGAAAGGAAGGAAGGAAGGAAGGAAGGAAGTGAAAGAAAAAAAGAAAGGAAGAAGGAAAGAATAAAAGAAAGAAGGAAAGAAAGAAATAAATAAATAAAGAAAGAGTAGATAGCGAATCAGAATAGTAATATGTTGAAGAAAGTACTTTTTTCATTTTCGGATAAAAAAAAATAATGTGTTAAACATAATACACGCCGATGAATCAATCTATATTTCCATTATTATTTCGTGATATTAAGAAGTTCGTTCGTCCTTCAAAGTAAAGAAAAATGAAAGAAAATAAATGTCGACTAGACACTCATACTGATGATTATTGCCGGAGGCATTTCTCTGTCTGAGAGGGTATACTATACTTCAGCGCCGTTGCATCTTGCCATTGTATTGCTTTCATTGAAATTAATGAAACGATTTTGGGGTCCGGAAATATCATTTTGGAGATATACAATAGCGCCAAGCAAAGGGGAATTCCACCTAAATGGCCAATGAACGTTCTATGATGTAGGAACTATTAAAAGACAGTTTGTAATAAATGATTACGCTTTGCAAATACTTCAGAAGTTAGACCCCCCCCCCACAAAAAAAAGAGAGATCATTTTTTTTAAGTGTATATTTATTCATTTAGCATTAATGTATGTATTTTCACGTCAAAAGGAGTTAGAGTTATTTGACATCACCTCTCCACCCCAGCCGAAAGGTGGTACAAATAGGCCGAGTTATTCGAAAACAGCTCTCGCCCTTTACCCCCCCCCCCCCCCCCCCCTCATTCCATCTCTCCTATAACTATCTGGTTAAAAAATGTCTTTGTTTAAACTTCTTAATCCCACGAAAGATTTCAAAAGAACGATCTATTTCACACAAAAAATGATATCTTTGCGTGATTAAAGGGGGTTTGTGATTAGAATTATAAAAAACGAATTCGTAGAAAACCAGAACATACCTTTCTTTTAGATCCTGTCTTTCCTTCATTTACATCCTGTTTGTATTTCTTGTGAAGCTGAGAGAAGAAAATAAAAGAAATTATTAAGTATATAAAAAATCTATTTTTGTAAGACATAAAACAATTATAAAGTCATTATCAGCAAGTAGGTCATAAAATTATATGTCCTCATAAAAATATAATTTTGTCCAACATCAATTTGTATGCCATTGTTGCTTTCTATTGCTATTCAGCACGGATGTCACTTATAATAATTTTATTAATGGAATAGTATTATCATATTCGGTTTGCCAAGTTCGTTTAATAATCATGATTGTTATTCATCAAACCTGAAGCAAGAAAATAAAGGAAACTCTTAAGTATATAAAACATAGAATTCTATTTTTGTAAGGCATAATACATTTATACAGACATTATCAGCAAGTAGGTCATAATTATGTCCTAATAAAAAGATAATTTTGTCCAACATTTGTATGTCATTTGTTGCTTTCTATCGCTATTCAGCACGGATGTCGCTTATAATTTATTAATGGAATAGTATTATCATATTCGGTTTGCCAAATTCGTTTAATACGACTGTCATTCATCAAACCTGAAGCATACCAAATAAAAATATCCTTAATTCATTAGTTAGTTTAGTTAACTATCACATTCAATTTCGATACATGATTTAAATAAATCAGCATTTTCGACCTGAATGTTTCTTTGTATATATTTCGTTGTATTCAGTTTGCCCTTTTTTTTGCATAACCGCAGTGGCGTAATGAGCCAAAAATAATATTGAAGGGGCCTGATATGCCGTATCGGGCAAAAATTATAAAACGCTGCGAGAAACGAAGTTAGCGAGCAAAAATTTTGACATTTTTAATACAATAATCCAAGTTTGTGACAGATTTTGATATATAATATTCATTCTTTCATTTTCTCTTCTATTTTTTTTCTTGGTCTGGCTTAAATGCTTGTACGCCTCTGTATAAGCGACTTGAGGTTTCTACCTCCATCACATTGTTAAATTTTTAAAATTGTATTAATGATTTTATCTTTGGAAATAAAAGTTGAATTGATATTGATTTATTTAGCTATTGGGCAATGCCTAGTGTGTTTGTGCTGTGACACACAGCCTTACACAAAATATCATGATTGAGTAGCCACGTACAATATTCACACCAGTTAATCTTTATTTTGTTTGAGAATAAAAGAAAAGAAAGAAAACAACCATATACCAGTGATGAATTTTTAATAAAGAAGAAGTCCAAATCAAATTACTCATTCATCGCAGTAAGTCAATAAAATCTTTTTTTTTTACAAAACCGAATACATTCCGGAAAAGATTTCCTTTCGGCCTATAATTCATTTCTGAAAAACCGCACGAATCCTTAATCTAAGCATTAATACTCCAATTGTTTCCTTTAGTGCGATTTTGTGGCTTCTTCTTATCCTCGTTCACTTTTCGCAAATCCTTCATGGGGACCTTTCTTAACGCATTCCGCCAGAAATAAAGGAAAATGCGCGGGGAGTTAATGAGATCATAATTTTTTTTTATTTGCGAGTAATCTCTTATCAGTGACGTAGTAAGTGAGAACGTGCACGTATCAGAGATTTATCACGATCAATGATCACGGCAGTGGAGAATAATGGAAAGCAAGGACATCGACAATATATTTTCTAGAATGAATTGAATTAAGGTAAATGCTTGAAACGGTTATTCTGGTTCGAAAATTTGAAGGGGTACTATACTCCAGACTGAAATTCATAATAAATTGGTACAATAATATTTAACACGGCGTGCAACACTTGAAAACAAATTAGACAATTTCAGTTTTCATACTTACTCATGCAACAAATAAGTTAAATGGTATTTTACTTATTAACTATCGAGTCGTTCTTGTATTCATATATTCTTGGATAGAAAACAAGACCAATGATTGTAATTTCGTGTCATTAAACACAAACAAAATTAATACGCTTTTTCTTAACCTCATATTGATCCCAGAGTATATCCTTAACCCGATACTAACTATTTTTCAGACTGTCATTCTCAGTGGCGGATCCAGGGGGGGGGGGGCACAGCCGGCCCGTGCCCCCTCCCCCTTTTGAGAGGCACAATTAAAGTTTGTAATTTAATATTTGCCGTTAAAGCAGAAGTGTGCCCCCTCCCCCTTGGAAGTGAAGACCTTTTTTTTGCTTGCTTGTCAATTTTTTCCTCGAGAAAATGTGCCCCCTTTCGAAAAATCCTGGATCGACCCCTGGTCTTTCTTAACCCTATTTGCTGAGCCTAGATTGGTGATCGCGTTCCACCCTGTAAACGCCTTAACCCTGGACTGTCGCAAAACTCTTGAATATGGATGACTTTATCAATTAACTGCATTAATTTTCATAGCCTGATTGACTAAAATATGACTGATGATAAGTAATACATGTGTGAATTATAACTTCCATATGTTTTCAGTATTTATCAATTCATTTTTTATCTTACTGATTTTTTAAAATCACCTTTGCCTTGCAAAATTCACTGCTTTTTACCAGGGCCACCGTACTATTTACCGTGGCCCACTTTGGTGAAGCCGAAGTGGGCTAATGAAATTGGTGGGGCTAATCGGACCCACCCCCCCCCCTTAACCCCATTTCAGTGTGAAAAAAAAAACTATATATTACATCTTATTGTATAAACCTCACGATGACACACACGGAAAATGAAATCATGTGAACTTTTAAAATGCAAAAACTTCATTTTTCAGCTGATTATGAGGAAGAAAGAAAATATTATTTTCAAACAAAACAAAGAGTCAAAATCGGTAGAGTGACTGACAGTGGAGGGTAAATGCAATCAAATATAAATTTTTAATCCAAATGAATTACTGATGTCAAAGTCAAGCAACTTACCAATATGTATGCCCTTGCTATGTCATCTTGGCTTGCCTTCTGTGTTACGCCTAGCGACACGTACAAAGATACACTAAAAATAAAATAGAAATGAATATAATTATATTCATGACATTTCGGGAATAGAAACAATTAGAGCCGATGAAATTCGATATCAGCGTTATTATGTGATAAACGTCCATTCTACATACATGATAAACATAATTGCGATTTTCTTCGCTATAGTTTTAAATGTGCTGCTTGCACTCTATCCCCCCCCCCCGGCATGGGGAATCTAGCAACAATCGATGTCAGATGGGGTATTTTGAGATTGTTGAAACTAGTGATTATATAATTATAAGTATGTAAACTTGGAATTATTATACACCACTATGATTCCCCATTCGGTTTGGTGTTGGTCGGCAAGAATTGACAAGAATACAAGCAACGGAGAGTGAGGCAGTCGATGTTATATCTTGCAATTCTTGCATATCAATAAAATTGAAAGTTCCTACGCATAAACTTTAGTGTTGTATTTCCCTTTTCATTCAGACATATACAATTTACGTTTCTGTGGTGCGCCCTCGCCATCCCCCCCCCCCCCCGTTTCCTCTCTAACCATTAAAGGGGAATTTCACCCTCACAAAATTGTAATTGTAATAGCAGAAAAAAAACTAACAAGTAAATTAATACAGTTAGAAAGATTATTGAAGGTTTGAGAGAGATTTGACATTTTATTAGAATTTCATTTTTTTAATTTGTGACGTCATATGGGGGCAGCTTAACGTGTATCGTGAACAAAAGGTTTGTTGTAAAACAAGAAAAAAAATAAATGAAATGTCATTTTCTAAAAAAAATGTATCAACAGGCAAATCATTTCACACCTGCTCTTGAAACGAGAATCATGAACCAATATATTGAAATTACATAATTAAAGAGCATGTGGGGCAGCTGCTCGTGTAATTTATGACTTAACAAATAACAAAAAAATCAAATACCTTTCTTAACTTTAATGGATTTTCCTCACGCGTAAATTCAACGATATTTTTCATTATTTTTTGTCTTGTTTTACAACAAACCTGTTTTCGCGTTGAACTCCCACTTTAATCAGGCCCCAATGCGGGTGAAATACTCTTATCTAATCCAAACGACTTTCACTTTTCAAATCGGAAATGCTGGTGAAGGAAGTTCTTTAGTGTGATCGATTTATTTAACCGGAACAGAAGCCCTAACAAACAATCAACTCCCACCCTGGATCCAATAATGATAATCATGGTAATAATTGAACCAAGATGAGCTTTACACATTTCAAGCCTTAGTCAAGGACAAGCTGTTTATCTGTGTATCAACAAGCATCTGTAAATGATTTTCATGCACTTCTTAACAATAAAATATTTTTTGCTGTTTGGAGTGTTTTCTGATGCATTATTTTGATGTACCAATTATAAAAACGATGCTTTTCATCCATGTGTAACATGCATAAAAACACTTGTTTGCAGAGGCGTCGATTATGGGGGGGGGGGGCAGGGGGGTCGATCGCCCCACCAATGAAAATATTGGGGCAAACAAACATATCGTTTCGCCCCCCCCCCCCCCCCCCCCCAATAATTCCGCATGTGCTAAAAAAAATAAGATTGTACTGTTACACAGAAATCAGCAAGCGAGATTGAGATATATACAACTCGTTCTTCGTCTAAAATCGTGCTCAAAATGTTCACTTTTCAGATTGGAATATCAAAAAATTTCAGCTCGCGCTTCGCGCTCGCATCATTTCTGTAACAAAACCCATTCTTTCCATGATTAAATAGGTGCATATGGTCCCGTTTTCAGTTCTAAACCTCAAAAGAACTCCCACTTCGATTTGCAATAATCTTTTGTTGGAGATATATATCTTGTTCTTTATTAAAAACGTCCATTAAACTCAATTTTTTTCAGATCGAAATATTAAAATTTTCAGCATATATATATATATATATATACATATAGATATGTACATATAGGCATATGTGTGTGTGTGTGAGTTAGTTTGTTTTGTCTGATCGAGCGCCTTTGGAAAATTTATTCATGATTTTGCCCCCCCAATCTGAAAAATGGATCGACGCCCCTGCATGTTTGCTGTTTGGAGTGTTTTCTGATACATTATTTGATGTACCCGTTAGTAAAACGATGCTTTTCATCCATGCGTACTTCTTAACAATAAAATATTTTTTGCTGTTTGGAGTGTTTTCCGATACATTATTTTGATGTACCTATTATAAAAACAATGCTTTTCATCCTTGTGTAACATGCATAAAAACACGTGTTTGCTGTTTGGAGTGTTTTCTGATACACTATTTTGATGTACCCGTTATTAAAACGATGCTTTTCATACATGCGTAACATGCATTTCTTAATAACGAAATTTACTGTCTTGTTTCTGATACATCATTTTATTTAACCGATAAGTTTTTTTTTTTTAATCTTTAACATGTTTATATGCATAGTTGTCATAGAACTACCTGATAAAACACACTCTGGTAAAAAAAAAAATTACAATAGCTCGTTAAAAATGTATAATGAAGAATGGCTAGAACCTCCTTATATAGAGGTAATTCAATGTCCCGTTACCATAAATGTTCATCCACCTTAACAAGCATGTTGAGCATGAGACCAACAAGTTGAAATGAAAACACAAGTTGAAATAAAATAACAGGTAGAAATGAAAACACAAGATGAAATTAAAACACAGGTAGAAATTAAACACAAGTTGAAATTAAAACACAGGTAGAAATGAAAACAAGTTGAAAGGAAAACGCAAGTTGAAATGAAAACACGAGTTGAAATGAGAATGTTTGAAAATTCCAACAATATCGGATGGATGTATCATTTTTTTAAGTTATGTATTTTGAAGTTTCAATTTATAGTTTCACAAAATTTATTTAATTTTGCTCTACGAACAAGTGTATATAAAAATAACGAAATAGATAGAAAATAAGAAAAAAATTGTATATTTACGTAAACAATTATTTGGAGCACGAAGTGGAATTCTCCCGATAATCAAGTGCACCCATGCATGCATGTATAACGACATGAAATGATTTCTTTATTAATACTTTATCAAACATGACGAAAATATACATAAAACTATGGAGAATTTTTCATTTGCTCTCTTACACAACGCTAAAAAAAACTTTAAAAGAATGGATTTTAAGAACTCGTTCTTTGTAATTCAGGAATAATGAATCCAAATTCTAATGTTAGGTTTACTTTGTAGTAATATAGTAGTAGTAGTATAGTAGTAGTATAGTAGTAGTAGTATAGTAGTAGTAGTAGTAGTAGTAGTAGTACGGTCAGTAAAAACGCTGTTTAAGATTTTATACAACGCTGTTACTATACACAAGTCATGTAGCATAGTGGTATATTTGCCTTACATCGTGCTATCTGTCTTTAATAATATCTCTTTCAATATTTCATATTCTTATGCCTTGCTATCTCTCTGCATTTCTCTTTATTTATATTCCTCTATGCTATTTCAATCTTCTCCTCCTGCTCACATGTAAGCTCACATGTAGTCTTATTGAGACATTACAATCTCTCCAACAAGTACCAGTATTAATCCATCATAGTCATCCCAACAAGTCTCCATTTTGTTTACAAATAACCCCCTTGGTTATGTTATTCTTTACAATAGGCTCCCCAATTTCTTGTAAGCCTTTGTGCACAAAGTGCCCTCTTTGTTCCCCTACACCAATTGCCCACACTATGAACAAAGTACTTTAAGACATAAATATTGGTTACTGGTACTGATGAAGCTTTACCTAGAACCTACTAATGAGCCTTGACTAGACAAATTGCTTGAAACATGCATCCCAGCCTTCCTTAAACTTGACCAATGAAAAGTGTAGTTTTATTTAAATCACGCACTCCAGCAGACATCCCTGTCCAATTAGAAATGAGTTTAGTGAATATGTAATAAGGTATAAAAGATGACCCAAAACTAGTTTTCCTCACTTGGACACCCCCATCTGGACCCCTCACTTGGCGACCCCCCCCCCCCCCCTCTTATTACCCCTCCTTGATGCCCCTCTTTTGGACCCCGGTCTGCACCTTCGCCCATCATTGTCATCATCATCATCAAATATTCTCTATACTTTAACTAACTACAGGTACTAATATATCTGGAGCGTAGAAGTTCGTCACACGGACAGAATATTATTTTGTGCAACATGAAGTGGACTGCAACAAAGAAAAGTACATTTCAAGTAATTCAGATGGTTGGCAACTGGAAACCTTCTTTCCTATTGTAATATCATAAGTTGAAGGGAAGAGAGAGAGGGGGGGAGAGCAACTTGTAAACCTTCTTGCAAGCAAAGAATAGAGTCTTGAAAATGAATAAACGGAGCAATCTAATTCAAGGTATATAGAGAGGGAAAATAAATGTCAGTCAAAACCAATACCTAAAGCATCATACGCTCAATCAACTCATTCATTAATTCACTGAACACTGATGGAATCAGATATCACACTGTAAAAACGCTTATTTTAAACAACGTTGTTTATTATATGAACCTTACAGTAGTTGTTTAAGAGTTTAAACAATCATGTTTAATTTATTGAAGATTAGATATTGAAAATAAAACTTTGTTGTTTAAAAATTTAAACATTTGTTCAAACTGTTTAAACAATTAAGGTTCATATAGTAAACAGCGTTGTATAAAAATTTTAAACAGCGTTTTTACTGTGTAGTAGTAGTAGAAGTAGTAGTAGTAATACATTCTAAAAAAGGATTGGTCAAAATGACCAATCTGTTGGTTAATATGTGTCCGACCGATAAAATTGGTCAAAAGCAACCAAATTATTGGTTCAAATCGACCAAAATTTTGGTTGATATGACCAATTTTATCGGTCGGACACATATTAACCAACAGATTGGTCATTTTGACCAATCCTTTTTAAGAGTGTAGTAGTAGTAGTAGTAGTAGTAGTAGTAGTAGTAGTAGTAGTAGTAGAAATAGTAGCAGTGGTATATATTAACCTTGTTGTGGTATAGTACCATCTTGGTCATGTTCGTAGTCTTAATAGGCCTATATATAAACTTGACACGAAATAAACTCAAAACGAAATATAAGTGGTAGTATATGCTTGGAGTTCAATATTATCATTGTACCATTGTAAAACAATAAAAAAAGAATACAGGTTTTCAAATCGAACAATTACCTTGCCTTTGACGATCGAGGTCGGAACATATCTGTCACTTCACACTAACTTGAAGACACCCACTGGTTTCTAAGTGCTATCACTCAATGATGTACAGCGGATATGAGTATCCCCCAGCGCCTGGTCGGACTCAATGAGCATTATCTATTGAATAAGTCTTTTTCACAAAAGGATGGACCTATTGTATTCGATTTCTTTTGGAAGGTACAAGCATGCAAGCGTGCGCGTTCATGAATCCTCTCGACATGCCCTATATCCCGATGAATGAGGTTATCGTGTCTGTCTGTCGATACGCAGTACGGGCGCTGGTGTACAAGGCCCATTTTCTTTGATGAAAAGTATATAGGGCCAACCAAATAGGCTATTTAAATCAATGATCCGTAACTTTGATTTCGTCCTGTTTTTTCGTGTTTATTGTTTTTATTCGGGCAGGACACCAGTTGACGCGTATACGACTGCAGGACCAAGGGGGAAGGTGGGGGGGGGGGGGTCAGGGGCGCACGTACCCCATTATCACTGGCGGATCCAGGGGGGCACAGCGGCCCGTGCCCCCCCTTGGGAAGCAAATTTAAAATGTGTAATGTAAAAAATGTCATGAAAATAGAGGTGTGCCTCCTCAGTTTGAAAGTGAAGATCTTTTTTTTTTGCTTGTCAAATTTTCCCTCCGGAAAAATCCCCCCTCCCCTTTTGGAAAATCCTGGATCCCCTGCCCTTTTTTTAACCTCGTCGAAAAAAAGAAAAAAGGTAGAGGTTTGGGTCATCAATCTACTCTATCCTGTCGTATGTGTTTTCTATGAGATAAAATGACGTCAGCTTATGACCCTTATTGCGATGCCCTTGCAAGACACCTGTAACTCATATCGCATAACCAACCCGACTAAATTGACAGAAATGGTGTACATGTATTTGTATCTATATTGCATGAATTGAATTTATATTACCAGTCCATATTTTGATATGTACACGTTTGTTTATTTTGTTTTTGTTTGTTTAAGCAATGTTTGCTCACTGTTAAGTGGATCTGTTCTTCGATTGTTGTTTGTTTGTTTTTATATGTTCCTTGATTCATTATGTTTCATTTTATTTCAATTTTGTAGGGGGGGGGGTCCTGCTTATATATTTGTTCAAAGTACAATCATGAATTAACATATACTATAGCCCACTTGTGTTTTATCGGCAATTTTACATTACAAATTTTAATTGCGGCTCTCAAGGGGGGGGGGGGGCACGAGCCAGTGATCATTTCATTTTCAGGATTAACGAACCTTATTTCATTTTCGGACTAACGAGCCTTCGGAATAACGAACCTTATTTTGTTTTCGGACGAACGAACCTTCGAAATAACGAACCCTATGTTGTTTTAGGATTAACGATCCTTCGGAATAACGAACATTTGAAGATATGGGGCCTACCCATGAAGAGGATACAAAAATGCGAGCATGAAGCGTGAGATGAACATTTTATTTAGATTTTCAACACTATCATGAATTTCCTTTATGCATGACTCTCTGCTTCATACATTGTCTGAGAAAGTTGGCATATCTACTTCTGTTTTACGCCGAAATTAGGTTTGAATGTTTCAGAACAAAAATCAAAAGAAAAAAAAATGATTCACAAAAATCTAACGACTCGTGGTAATAGGACAATGGCAAGTGAGGGTAGATGAGTATTTGACTTGCATGTTATCGCAGAGGACGCTATTCAATCTAATTGTCTTTTGTTTGATTGATTTATGAGTACAAAGCATTTTTGAAAATAATTATTCAATATATGAAAAATTTGAGCCCTATATGCTTTAATTAAAATCTTCCATACATTGTTCTGAATGCATTGCTTTTAAAAAAATAAGAAGGAAACGAAGAAGAAGAAGAAGAGAAGGAGGAGGAGGAAGTAGAAGAAGAGGAAGAGGCGGAGGAGAAGGAGGAGGATGTAAAAGAAGAAGAAGAAGAAAAAAAGGAGGAGGAGGAGATGATAAAGAAAAAGAAGGAGGAGGATGAGGAGGAGGAGAAAAATAAGAAGAAGGAAGAAGAGGAGGAGGAAGAAGAAGAAGAAGAGGAGGAGGAAGGAGGAGGAGGGGGAGGAGAAGGAGAAGAAGAAAAATCCCATACAGGAAATTGTACATTTTTAAAGGACAAGTCCATCCCAACAAAAACTTGATTTGAATAAAAAGAGAAAAATTCAACAAGCATAATTTCATCAAAATCGGATGTAAAATAAGAAAGTTATGGCATTTTAAAGTTTCGCTTCATTTCACCAAACAGTTATATGCACATCTCGGTCGGTATGCAAATGAGATACTGATGACATCACTTACTCACTTTTTCTTTTGTATTTTACTATAATATGAAATATTTTTGTTTTTTCGTCATTGTCATGTGAAAAATTCAACAAGCATAACACTGAAAATTTCATCAAAATCGGATGTAAAATAAGAAAGTTATGGCATTTTAAAGTTTCGCTTATTTTCAACAAAATATTTATATGAACGAGCCAGTTACATCCAAATGAGAGTGTTGATGACATCACTCACTCATTATTTCTTTTGTAATTTATTATATGAAATATGAAATATTTTTATTTTCTCGTCATTGTCATGTGAAATGAAGTTTCATTCCTCCCTGAACACGTGGAATTGCATTATTTTAACATTTTGTGCTTCAGGCAAGGAGGTTCTAATCGTCAAATTCGTAAAAATAAAAATATTGTATCAAACAATAAAAAAACAAAAGAAATAATGAGTGAGTGACATCATCGACTCTCTCATTTGGATGTAACTGGCTCGTTCATATAACTGTTTTGTTAAAAATAAGCGAAACTTTGAAATGTCATAACTTTCTTATTTTACATCCGATTTTGATGAAGTTTTCAGCATTGTGCTTGTCTGATTTCTCTCTATCTGTCTATTGATTCAAATCAACATTTTTCTGTGGTGGAGACTTGGCCTTTAAGTTATGAACACAACGCATATCTAATTATCATTGCGTTTGCAAAGTGATGAAAATATCTAATTTAGGCCGACTGTACTAAAAAGGAAACATTTGTATTACAAATGTTTCCTTTTTAGTACAGTCGGTCTATATTAGATATTTCATTTTGTAATAATATTAAAGGAATGTTTGTTGGAATTCATGAAAAGAACACATATCTCCCTAATCAAATAATGCGAAGCGCGTAGCGCGAGCTGAGAGTTTTTGATATTTGATCATTTTTAAATCACAAATGATGCGTATCTCGTTGAAACAAATTAACTTTTAAAACTCGACTCGCGAACAGAATATTTTTTCATCAAATCATATTCATTTCAAAATATCTTTCGAGCAATATAAAACACAACATTACATAAAAATATAATACAACAGTGTATGGATTAAACATACAGCATAATCAAAACCCTGTTACATCTACAGCAAAATTATATTCCTCCATCAACTATCAAATGAAAGAATTTATTATTTTTAACATAAATACAATGGTCAACAGAACTCGTAGTAGATATGAAGCATTTAATGAAAGTGTTTTTCTGGATTTGTTTTGGATGATATAACATTTGGCGAACTTGAGCTCCTATATTTCCTTATGTATATATACAATGTATATAATGTAATGAAATGAAATATATATATATATTATTTAAAGTACATCCATAATGAAACCTCGAGTACTTGGATAATCCCAAAATATATGCTCTATGAGTTCGGCAGAGTTATAAATCGAAATGTTCAGTATTTTAAGATACTTTTTTGTTTTGTTGATCCCAAGTACATTATAATTTGTGCATCATATTGAAAAAAGAATACTATGAGACCCATGTTTTTGTATTCTCTTGAGCAAATTACTATCTCACTCAAGCCAGTGCGAGCGCGAACTTATTTTTTTGTTTTCAATGACCTGGATTTGTTTTTCTTATTTGATCACCTCCCCTTATTTCATTCACTTTTCTTCCCTTTTCCCAGTATTTTTCCCCTTTTCCCCCCTTTCGCGTCCCCTATAAGGGGGGGGGGGGGGGGTCCAACTAATTGAGAGAAAATAAGATCGTCTTGCCTCGAATGGCCCACCCCTATTTTATGAAGAACAATTAAGTCAATAACATTAATGAATGTGCTTACAAAATTATTAGGCTCATAATGAGCCCGGGTGTCAAAAATTCAAAGGCATTTTTTTCTTCCTTTTTTTTTCATTTTCTCATCAAACAAAACGCTGAAAGTTCCATTGAAATCTGATAACATACTAACGAAGTATAATTGCAATATTTTGTGAAAATGGTAATGTCCCAAGTCCTATGGCTTTTGTTATTTTCATTCAATTTTTAAATCTGAAATCACAATTCTTTCCTGTTACGTGCGTATTATGCCTCCTTATTAACAAAATAACATGCAGCAATGATTATCTTACAAAGTCAGTTTTAATCGAACTTTTTATTCATTCCTGATGGATAAAATTTGAATGAATATAATATCATACTGTATAATGTACGAAACGGGGATAAGAGATATTTGAGTAAGCTTGCTCATTGCATATTAATGAAGATGCATAGTCTATGCATAGAACTTTTCACCGGAATAATGAAAATTGATGTCATAACTTTGCTGCTATTCCTTGTCCGATTTAATTTGATCAACTGCACTCTCCCGCATCTGATTTTACTTTATCTATTCAAATGGGTTCAAATCATATTTAATATGATTTGAGTTTTCAGCCGGGAGTAGCCTACAGGGGCCGCGGAACCGGGGGGCTGGGGGGGGGGGGCTTCAGCCCCCCCCCCCCATTTTTTTCCAAAACCTGTACAAAAACGCAAAAATTACCATACAATTTATTGTGATTTTTAGCATGTTCAGCCCCCCACTTTGAAAACCGTTCCGCGGCCCCTGTACCTATACTAGTGCCTCAAATATATTTGCATGATAAGGGACAGAAGGGTTTAAAAGTGTACCTTCTCTGCCTTTTATTTTCACCATCATGTTCCAACTGGGTCAGGTATATGATCCTGATGATCCGAAATCAGAGACCTTGTCATCTCATCTCCCTCATGATTAGATGTAGACAGGAGATCTAAGCTAGATCTTGTCATCTCTCTAACGGGATCGAGATCTCGTTATCTCAAGCTTTCCCTAAGAGATGTAGACATGACGAGAAGATTATATGAACATCTGGGTGGCACTTTTAAATTTCAATCCCGGGTTTCAATAAATGTACTTTTACTTCATAATCTCATAAAATTACTACTGAAAACAATGGTCAAGTTTTAAATTGCAGGTACGAGCCATTGTCGTAACCCCCAATTGAGCGATATTTCCGCGAGGGGGTACGAGTATTGAAGAATTTGATTGACAGATAACGTCACCACACCCATTGACTGCCATTTTGAATGAAGTGGCAATACAAATCCCGGCCCGATATATTTTTCGGCCAGCTTCCGCACAGCTGAATGAATTAACCGGCACAGCTTGTCAACGGTAAGTACCTGTTGCATCTGTTCTTAAGATTAAAATTATTTATCTTCGGAATAGTGGCGTTTCAATGGAAAAGGAAATGATATGAAAACTTCGTTATGTTTTTGTTGGACTGACATATTATAGCTGCCGCAAGCTAAAACACGTTTTCTAACTCGAGTACCGCCCACCTTTCGGGCGGGTTTAAGCAATGGTGGCCGATGCAATCGAGGCCAGCAGCGGTGCGGCGATACCGTATGCCTATGCACTCCACGCAAGCTTGCGGTTCTCGAGCTCGGGGACGAGAGTGTGTGTTCGTACGTAATTTGCGAAGCCATAGAATTTGAATTGGTTCCGCATATCCGTTCGTGAGAGCTCGATTGCAAGAATGAGATTGGATCAGCCTGCAGGTGGGTGTGTACATACATGTGTATGTTTGGATGAATCATACGGTATGGTATTCCTCATTTGACTCCACCTATTCCTAAACACTAAAACAAGGTTTTGTCAATTTGAGATCTGAAAGAATCAAACTCTCGGCAGATTGGATTTGCTAATTATTTAAAAACTCCTAGTATTTATAAGATGAAGTTACCTAATTGAAAGAGTTCATGCTTGATATTTGTTGAAATTGCACTTGTCTTTGCAGGAGGGAAGAAGATTTGATTGAGCTGCTTACAATTGGAATAAAACACCTTAATTGAGGAGGAGAGTGAAAGCAGAGATAGTCATACTTATTCACATAGTTGTCAGACAGAAGACACCAAAATGCCTCGTGGGGTGAGTATGATGATTTCAGCTGGTTAATTTTTTTTTTTTTACTCTTTTATGATAGAGCTGAGCAGTGTAGGAAATACATGCATGACATGAGAGCGACAGGCAATTTAACCCTCACGACAGCCCAAATCGCCCCTAAATTCCCCACCGAAATGCATGCTTTGGGGCGACTATTCTTTCTAGAGTCGCCCCAAGATCTGTTCCAAACAATAATTTAGATTGCTTTCCTACTACGTTTGATACATCGTGAGACAACTGGTTATTTCTTCTACTCAATCCTTCACCACGATGAACCTTTTCCTTCCACATCAATATTCAAGATTATTTAGAAAATCAGTTTTTGAACTGGCAATAATATTTGCTTTTACTGCACAATTACTTTTTACCCTTAAAAGTAACCCTTCAAATGAAAAAATAGCCCACAAAATTAGGGACCGAGATTTTCCTGTCCTAAAAATTGCCTTTTCCGTTTGAAAAAATCTGAAATTCTGCTTCAGATTGTCAGAAAATAGAAATTCTGTTTCCACATAGACTTTGTGCACAAGAAAAAGTGATAATTCCGTTTGCATAAAGTCAATAGAAATTACCGAGCGGTATAGCGATACAATACTCACGCTAGGCAAACACAGCAAAAAGACACGAGACAAGTATAGTGAGTGATTGTATTACCGACCGGCCTTGTATTACCGAACGCGCGCATCATGTGCATCAGAAAATAATCAAACACGCTCAAACCTTTACAACATCCTTTCAAAGGGCACTTGAATAGAAAAATGATCAAAAGCACAATTTCGAAGTCTTTATATCCTCAAAACAATAAAATATGGTCAAAATAGCTCATCAGTGACTTTGTTTTCCCAACTTTTCCATAGAAAACACACGTTCGGTAATACGATACCTTTTTCAAGTGACCAAAAATTTCACTTGCGAAGAGAGGTCCGATTGGAAGCTGATGTCGTAAAAATGAAAAACAATTTTGGCAAAATTTCTGCATATTTATATTTTGTAGGTATTTATGGTGAAAGTTTGGTGAATTTTATTGGAATATTGTGTTTGATATGATCAAATTCATGAAAAGTGTTCGGTAATACGATCCACTACCATACAAGTGAACGGAAAGTGGAATAGTCCAGATTAGAATAAAGTTACAAGGCAACATATGAATTCAGAAAAATTAATTCAAACCATAGAAAAATGCATCATCTGGAACTAAACCAGTATTTAGCATGACCCATCTGAATCTAGCCATGATCAAATTTATTGTGTAAGGACTGGTGTATGTAATCAAGCTAAGTATCAGTAAAGTAGTTTTTGTATAATTATACCATCAAGTAGATTAATGTTTTTACTCGTCAATGGATTTATTAAAGGTGTGATCTCCATGCTATGCAAAGTGAATAGTCCAGATTAGATGAAAGTTACAAGGTTATTGTGCACATTATGTCTTCATTTTTAAGAACGTAAAAGTCATCTTTCTTGTGAAGATATATTGCATAGTTTGCTTTTGGTACAATTATATAGCCTCTTCCATGCTTCTTTGTGGAGCAAGCCACCTCTTGAAGCTCTTTGGTAGTTCAATTACTTTACCTTGTAATTCCATCAGTCACACCAACATTTTTCTTGGTACATGTAATTCCAAAGCTAGGACAAGGATGTTTAAGGGATCTGTTTATAGAGAGTTAGAGACTTCAATGTTTTGAGCATCTCATTGCCGAATGACCTCTCTAATGACCTCTCTAATGAATGGATTAATTGTAGCCCTATAATTTCAAGCACAATAGTTCTAATTTCAGTGTGTACATGTACATGAATGATTTTTTTTCCAAATTCATAGAGACCTGAGATCTGCTCTGTGATTTCTCTCTTCAAAACTTGCCGTAAATCTTGACCTTTGCACTAATGCTGAAATCACAATTGTTATTGTTTGTTGTTTATTATAAATTGGCTATGCTGTTAATGATTTTAAATAATGAACCCTTTTTGAATACTTAATATGAATCATCTTGTTATAAGTCCTGTAAGTTACCATAATTGAAATATTTACAGTATGCTTCATATACATTGCTTACATTAGAAAAGGACACCTTGCACATGCACATTCATGCATCTTTGTATATTGCTCTTTAAAGCTTAATTAGAAGTTAAGTTAAATTACACTTTTGAATTACTAATTACATGTACCGGTAGTTACAATTAATCTAAACTATCATCATGATGAATTATGATGAAAGTCAACGATAGCTTGATGGATGGTGTGTGTAGTCCATCAGTGTGCTAATAGGAGACTTTGCTTCTGATCATCCTCCACCCTCACATGTTGCTAATTAACCACTACATGTAGTTTAGAGGGGGAAACAACATTACTTTTAAATTTTCTCTTTGATATGACTGTAATGCTCTCATACAAGATCATACATACTGATACTTATCAGCAGAGAAAATTAAAGGAATATATACCCAAAATTGTTGTGCAGATGTCACAACTCCACCTATTTACTGGCCCAATTCAAAACACATGGCCATCTTCCGGTTTATTATGTACATCATAGTCATTAAAGATTGCATCTGAACAGGGTTTTCTTTCTGCTTGAAAGTAAAAATGCCTACGTGTAGATAATACACTGTACAATTTACATTCTTAATAAACTTGACACCTACATGTACAGTAGTTTGCTCTGTCCCAGTACAAGCCTTATTTCAGGTTTGTTGTATACACCAGGGGCTGGTGTTTTTCTTTTAAGTCCACATTAAAAGCTAATTGATTTTGCTCGTTGGATTACATGTATGTCGTTTACATTCTATTTTCCATGACAGGTTGCAGTGCGTGTGACTACTATGGATGCAGAGCTGGAGTTTGCCATCCAGCCCAACACAACAGGCAAACAGCTCTTCGATCAAGTAAGAAACAGTTGAAAGGGTTAATTAACCCTCATCCTTTTCTGTAAAAAAAAACAAGACCAAATTCAAATGTAGATGCATTGTTACATGTATGAGAAACCTGGGAACTTGTTCCATCCCCACCATTCCAAGATTGTCGATATATTTGGCTTACTTGTAGGCCCCTCCCCCCAGTTTATTTTCCTTCAACTCTCAAATGCCAAGTGAAGCCCATCTCATAGACCAATAATGCAAGTGTTATTTAAAAAATCCTTTGATAGTAAACTTTTAGTGAATTCTGCACTCCCACCTCCCTTTCCAAATTTCACTGGGAGTAAAAAGCTGCTTTTTGCTATATGTACGGTAATACTCCCCTCATTTGTTAAACTAATAATTCCAGCACCCCATCTTCTGCACTTTTGAATGCAAGTTTTATAAGGGAGTGTCCCAAACTGAACTTTGTATGCAATGTTTGGGTGTATCCCATATAGATAGGTCAGTCGTGTACAATTACCTATGGTTGTGACTCATTAGATACTGTTGGCTGTGGGGGAGGTGGTGTGTTGATAGAAACAGATGAAAACATAACCTGTGCTCCCCTGCATAGTCTTTTTACTTAAAAAAATGTCAAAGTGAAATGCACTTAGCCATTCTGAGATTGTCTCTTTGGATTAATACTTTTATTCAAGATAGACTTTCAGATGTGTACAGTTAGACACTCAAACCTTTTAACATGGATCTTTTTATCTTTTATCTCGACAACTTTGTGATGTAATGGTACCTACAGCTACAGGTAGTACTTGGGTATATCTGTATCTATAAACATGCAGAGTAATAAAATTGAAATTTAATTTATTTCTGTACATATTATGTGATAGTACAAATGCATTTCGTAACATAAACTGTTGGAAAACAAATTTCATTAAACCCTGAAAACAATGTAATTTTGCAGCGGGGGGGGGGGGGGGGGGGGGGGGGGGAGATGACAGTACTCATGAAACTGTTTGTTTATATATTTGATTTTAGTAATGAATTGACCCCCCCCCCTCACAGAACATCCCATTCTTGACCATCTAGAAACTTGTTGAAAATCAAAAAGATTTTTTTTTAGAATCAAATACAAGGTACCGTATTGTACTATTGTTACAGAGATAAGTGAGATATCACATGTCATGTGTGAACTGGCACTTTTAGCAATTCCTTAACTCTTTGAAACATCTCCATTCCACCCCCTATCTTGCAGTACTTTTTTGGTTTATGTTTATATTGAAGTGTGTATGGTTAAAATATTTTTATTTGATGATTTTATTGATATTTCTTATCATGATAGGTTGTGAAAACAATAGGTCTGAGGGAGATCTGGTTCTTTGGTTTGCAGTACATTGATTCAAAAGGACTTGTAACATGGCTAAAACTCAACAAAAAGGTAGGCATCATGATGTCACTTTTTTTCCCCACAGAATTAATTTCGGGGATGATTATGACAATTGTTTTCATGTTATTTTCTTTAATTCAAGATTTACATATTACACCAGTGATACGTATTATTATTATTATATAAATGTTAATAAAGAACTATTACCTTTTATTAGCTTGTCTAATTGGAAGGTAGGGGAGAAAACTAATTATTATGATTGGTGAATTTTATTGTACAAATGTGAAAGATTGCAACGTCAGCGCCCAAAGGGTATAATGCAACTACCCTGCACTCATGCAGATGAATATGTGTTGAATATTTTCCGAGTCTTAATTGGAGACTCAAGCTATGCCCTGGGATGTCAATTACAAGACATTTTGTAGGAGACTGCAAAATTCTACTATTCTGCAATACTACAAATGTATTCACGATGATGAGGACGGCATGCAATATATGCTCTACTCTCATTTAATGTATGAAAGTTTGACCTTTAAACCCATGTTGTATTGCAGTATTTGCTATATACACAAAGATGCCCACAGTTTTCACACAGTTATTTTGTACTGTTTTAAAGTTCTGTAGTTTTCATGAAGAATACTCCCATTCTAAAAGAATACTCATTCCAAAAGTGCCCCTCAAAAGTAAAAAAAGTTCATCAGACACATTTTCTCAATATTGCATGAAAACATGAAAACGGTTTTACTATTTAAAAAAGTTTTTTTCCCCATCCTTCTATATGTAAATACTGTGATTTTCTTCTTGAGATTCGCATTCGTGAATATACAATGCATGTTCATGTATGTTAATTCTAAACTTGAGAACCCTCTCACTCTAAAAACGTTCTTCCTGTTATGAAAGGTAATGTGATACTTTTGGTCAATGGTTATAGAATTCAGCCATTTTCACCAAACAAAATGTAGCAATTTTCACTAGTAGTAGTAAAAATGTCTTCTAATCTTAAATTACAATTCCTATTGGTAGTATAAGCTCTGGTCAATCCAAGAATTTGGGTATACATTCACGATTTGTTTCTTGTATGAATTGGAGAACGATAATTGTGTTTTCTCTGGAATTGTCTATGCCCATGAATAAGTCTCAAGAAAAACATCTCCCTTGACACAAACAAAGTTCTGTACATGTGTTCTCGCTATAATTGTGAACTTGTTTGACCTGAAGAGCTTAGAAAAACAAGAGGATAAAAGTGATTTTCCAGTGGATTTTGATACATGGAAGTCTATTAAACTTCGCAATATAATTTTGATTTCAAGACTCCATCTCTAACAATATAAATTCAGTGATGTATTATTCATTTACATGTTTATTTATTTATTTGTTTATTTATTTATCTATTAAATTTATTTGATGTTTATAGTTCAAATATGGGTGTGGTAGTGTCTCTTGACTTTACATGTAGACTAATTATAGTACACATTTTGAAGCTACTGTATTAAGAACATTCAAGTGTTAGCACAAATGTTCAGAAGTTTCTTGTGAATTTATGGATAATGTAAATTACATGTAGATATCATCTCTAGGTTAGGTCTTATACCCTTTTTACACAGGATTTTCTTAGCCCCGGACTATCGCTAACCCCATACTGTCCTTAACCCCGTACTATTTTTTTTCCTTTTCACACATGCCAAATTTTTATTGCTAACCCCGGATAAGGAATGCTTGCTTTTCACACACGAAACACGCTAACCGCGGACTAGTAGTAGCTCATGAATATACATGTAGTACTTCACTCGAACCCTTTTTAAAATTTCCTTAAACCCATACTATTAAACTTAGCCCACTTTCGTTTTACACTAGCGATATTAACCCAGTACAATCGCTCTTAGCACCGCAATTGCTGGGATAACCCTGCTTTTTTGCAGGGCCAAATAATCCCTTACTAAAGGTGGGGTTAGCCCACTTTGCAAAAATGCTGTGTAAAAAGAAAGTGGGCTAAGCTTAACCCCGTACTATAGGTGGGGCTAAATGGCAATTTAGCCCCACCTATAGTACATGGTTAAGGAAATTTTAGCGTGTGTAAAAAGGGCATTAAAGTGGGTGCTTCGTATTTTAAGCTTGTTCATGAGTTAAAAATGACTGGTGACCCTGGAGTTAGCTAAACATGACTTCCCAATGCAAATGAATTTGCACCAAAGAATTTGTTCTAATCATGTGAAAAGTCATGCTTTTTACCTTTATGAACAACTACATGTACATGTACATGCAGGCACTAGGGTTCGGTTCTAGGAACTTGATAAGGAAGATCTGGTCCAGGCTTTTTATCAAAACTGTTACTCACATGCTATCAATATCATCATGTACATGTACATGTAGTATAAAGCTACTAGCTATTGATGTGTTGATATATGCAATTATGTGTGCATGTTTGATGGCTTATCAAACCTTATCCACGATCAGCTTCTTCTCTATTTACTGACTGGACTATAGCACAAAGGTTTCAAACCCCTCCCAAAGGGCTCATTTACATTGGGCAAAAGTTAACATTTAATACACTGGAAGCTGGTTTTGTAAAGGTTAGTTTGAATACTGCATTAAAGGTAAAGGTCACCTTCAACTGCAAGTGACTTTGAAAATATAGAGATAATTACATCAGAGTCAGATGTAAAATAAACTTTAAATTAACACTTAATTTCACTTTAATACAATGTACTCGTATATACTTGTGTATGTGTACACACATCTAGGCCAGTATAAAGCAGATCTATGAGTGAGTACATGGTATTAGTACACTCACTGTTTTGTATTTATGAATTTTTTTTATATAGATTTTGCGATAAGGAAGTATGTGATTGATTACATTACCTATATCTTTGTACAGCTATTGCAATTCTGTTTTCACCGAGAAATCATACCGGCCTTTTACTTGGTGTTTCGTAAATTGGTTCGTACATTATGAATGACTTTAAATAGTATGATTGGCGACCCTTTTTTATGCTACAATGTACATGTAATTGATGTAAATGTCCGAGAAATGATATATCCCTCTGGAAGGCCTAAAAAAATGTTATGTTGCCCCATCTGAGTGTGACCTACATGTACGGATCGCTCGACTGGCAATTTTTTTTTCCAGATCCAAAATATATTAAAGAATACAATGTTTTTGTAAGAAAATATCCGATTTGGGCAAAGAATTTGCTCAAATTTATATGACTTTAAAAGGCTCTGTTTATATGTATTTTGACTGCTTTAATGAGTTGTCTCATGCACAATTTCACTTTTGCAACACAGGAAGGTACAGTATACATGTATGTATTTAAAAATTTAAACAAATTGACCTAGTATTTACCCACCTTTCTTATATTGGGCTTATGAGGGCAGCATAGCAATTACCACCTCCATGTACGTGTAAGAACATGCTCCAGTTGTTCGTTCAGTTGTGTGTACCGGTAACTTGACAAAAACATTTTATTTTAATGAAACGCCCACCAACTGTATCAGTTGTATGACCAGCTGGCTCGATGTAAAAAAAAAGTAGCAATACAGTATGCTTTACAGTTATTTCATTATTCTCATCAGACCTCTTGATCTTTCATCTTGCAACTTAAACTTTTCAATAAAAATGTTACCTTCCAATAATTATTTTTATTCTGTGCAGTGTGAATGCCACTGATATCCTTTTGAACCCATTATTATGTGTACATGTTCATAAAGTGAGCTTTATATACTTGCAGATTTTACTATTCAATTTTGCATTCAGCGTAGAGAAAAGTCATTAACCTATTAAACCAGACCGGGCTTTTTTTTTTTTTGAGTTAAAACACCGGGTGAGGGGGTTAATCAGCCCCGCCTTGAGATCTTGGTCGCTTATTGCGCGAACGGTGTGAAAATTGGCATGATAAAAGTGTGGGATGTAATATACAAGTTGATTTTTTTCTCTGGCGCATCGTTTAAAAGAAAATGTTTATAGAAATAAGGCCATGTCACAAGTCGCCCACATGGAAAGTATCTTACATGTACATGTAGTTGCCCGCAGTAGCACACGCAAGTCTGATTTGCACTCAGAAATGCTTTGAACATGCTCCAAACTTTTTTGCGGGTGAATTGTGGGCAATTACCCACAACTCACCCACAAGTCTTGTATGGAACGATGTGACAGCCTTTATTATACATGTATGTACATATACCACAAAAAATGGCCTTTTCCGTTTCAGAAAATCTCAAATTCCGTTTCAGCATGTCAGAAAACGGAAATTCCGTTTCCCCATACACTTTGTACACACGGAAAAGTGACAATTCCGTTTACACATTGAATAGCAAAATCACAGCGCATACACTCGCACTGGCCAAAATTTGTATCTGCTACTGGACCAACAACACAATAAAATCCGTTCTAATCGGATCAATGCGAGTGCATTTAATAATTTTTCAATCATATTTAGCATGCATACATCCTCACCTTTCATATGATTAGCATTATTTTGCAGTGAAATTAAATTTTATCAATAATTTTGGGGTTTTTTTTGGACATCGTTAACATCAGACAACGGCTTTCGCCAATCCGCCATCTTGGATTTTAAGACCACGATATCGTGCTGTTACATCTTCAAACGTAGAGGGCAGCAACACACGACCGTGCAGTTGAGCGATATGAAGCGATTAGAAGCTCAACCCGGCCGGCCAGGTACGGGCACGGGGTACTATCGAGTGTGATGATGTCGAGAGCAGTCATGATTGTAGCGAAGTGAGATCGTGTTTTCTGGGGTTTTGTGGCCATTTAATACTCTCATTTTGTTGTTATTTTGGAGTAATTTCTGTTGCTATTCTGTGTATATTGAGGGAAAATACGTTTTCCGTGAATTTCCGTTTGAAATGCCACTTTCCGTTTCAAAAGGCCTTTTCCGTGAATTCCGTCCGCTTTCCGCGATCGCGGAAAATCACTGTCCCTATTCATAAAACGTGGAAATGAGAGTAACCAAGTATCACTGAACATCTTGTGCGCGTTATAGTAGTTTTCAAAGTCAGCACTGCTGCTATGTTGAATCGCGTGATGCAGGTGAGACGGCCAGAGGCATTCCACTTGTTTCATGTTGAGACCTACATGTGTCAATGTGGGTGTGTGCGTGTCGACATGTAAACATTTAAAATCCTTGTATGTCGACATCAATGTCGATATGAAGCCTATCGACAACAACACTAATGTACAGTACACATGTATAATGTGCAAACGATCACCTATCAGGTGTGCATATTTTCTGCCTAAACTGATAGATGGCCAATTTACATAATTAAGGTCATCCATGCTATGCAAAAAAAAAATTTCACCCTGATAATCTTTGACCTTTTTGCCATGTGTTCAGTATTGTTAAATTTGGACAAAAACACTTGACTCTGATTAGGTTCAAGAAGTAAATGATGGTGAATGTGCATGTAGTCAATGGCAGCATATAAACGGGCAGGCCTCCTTGTACTGTACTGTACCTTTTTGAATCAATTCTTTGCAAAGTTGCTATCATTTCATATCAAAGGGTGTTAACAGAGCAACTTAACATATTATGTACATGTACATGGACAGACTTAGGAAGTTCTAAGATCCACTTAAGGGGATTTTTTTTACTATTTACTCCCAAGAGTTATAAAAGACAGTTGTGACGAACTAGTTCACTGTAGGCCTTATATGCATTGATGTACATGTAGGTCTACATTTATCTTATTTACATGTATACATGTACATGTACCTTCACAACGCAAAGTTTTTCCCATTTACATGTAAAGAAGGTTATGGAACTAGCTTGTATTAAAGGTCATAATAACCACACCTTGATGTGGAGGTTACAAAGGTTATGTCATCAGCATTAATCTAATCTGATTTAGATTGCTTATCACTTTTGAATATTTCCACATCATAAAATCTTTATTACCAGCCAAGCTGGCATGTTCAGTGTGGTACATGTAGGCAGCATTTCATATTAAAGCTGCAAAAAGATGTTATCCAATTTTAAATGAAGTTAATTGTCTCTGAATTATCAATCATATCTATTGGGACCGATTAAAGTTGACTTACATGTAAAGAAATTGATCATGTTCATTTGAACAGTCCTCTGAATCTCTATGGAAAGCTGAAATTTATGAAGAATAGGTATTGGTCTTGATACATGTATCCTGAGTATTTGCTGCGGTTTCTACTTTTTTGATTGAAATTTGGGCAAAACTTTCAGATTTATAAGGGCAAGTCCATCCCAAACAAGCACAACAGTGACAGTGCTGAATACCTTATCTACAATAAATCAGATACGTTAAACAAGAGAGTTATGACATTGATAAATTTTTAAAGAACTAGTCATATGCAAATGAGAGAGTCAATGATGTCACTCTCTCACTATTTCTCATCATTTGACTTAATACATACAATTGTTCATTTTTTCAGATGAGACAATAAGTTGACTCTTCATGAAGGGAGGAATCAAACTTCATTCCACATCATAACTAAATTGTACATGTAGGAGAAAATTGGAATATTTCATATTTGATGTAATGACAATGAAGTACAGTGGGGGATCAATGCCATCAGGTTCCTCATTTCAAAATCAACCAGGATGTGCATTTTACTTTTTTGTTGTGAAATCATAAAGCAAAACTTTAAAATGAAATAACTTACATATTTTGTATCCAGTTTTGATGGATTTTTTTAGTAGTGTTATTGCTTGTTTGTTTAAATTATTTTTTTACTAAAATCGAAATAAAAAGTAATTTCAAAACTGCAAAGAACTACATAAACATGTGTACATATACATTACATGTAGGGGGCCTACAGTACAGTATGTACACTGTAGGTCTACGAGGGCTTTCATTTGTAATTATATGTACGTGTATACCAGTATTAGATTTCTATTTCACATGAAACCATTTAAAACCACAATCCACAAGTACTTTGAAGTGAGGGTACAAGATCAATTGAAACTACATCAACACGTTAAAGGAAAACCTTGCCAGTAATCTTTAATTGTAATTATTTCTGAATACAAATTGCAATGTATGTATGTAGATGTACAGTCTGTAATAGGCCTGCATCTGAGAGAGTATACTTTCCAGTGGGACCAGCATGGAGAAAATTGTTTGTCAGTCAAGATTTATGTAGGGGAAGGCAGGGTAAGTTGAGCATAGGGGCAAGTTGAGCCACCAGCCCCAGGCCAATAATGAATGAGTCAGACATTGTGGTGGTGTCATGTATTGATGACCCATAGCATAACCCCTAACCCCACCACATTGTTTCCAACTTTGAAACAAAAAGTAGTTTTTTAGAGGGAAAAATATGAATTTCAGCCAAAAAAGTAAAAAAGAGTGTGAAATAGATAAGTGCTTTATAAACACACACGTCTTTAAATATAATAAAGACATGATAACAACATTATTAGTCCAGGTATGGATCTTCATTCTTGTCATAGTCTTTTATATGATGGATGCATAATAAATGTGTGGATACAAAATTATCGCACTAAGTTCGGACTGGGGTAAGTTGAGCCAAACAGCATGGGGCAAGTTGAGCCATGGTAATTCCTATGGTAATGTATTTTATAAAAAAAATAAACAATAAAAATCGATTGAAATGCAGGCTGAAAGGAGCAAATTTACATAACTGCCTTTTTCCTTTTACAGGATGTTAGTATTTATAGAGAATTAGCAAGTGAAAAGACTAAAACAAAAAATTGACATGCTGGTTCTCCCCCCATACATTTTGTACATAGTTTTTGTGGCTCAACTTACCCCATATATGGGGCAAGTTGAGCCATTTGACATCGTTTTTTCAAAGGTCACGATGACTTTCAGTGTGGGGATAGAAAGTTATATATAGGTGGAAAATATTTCAGAAGAATGAAATTTCAAGGCAATTTACTCATTTCGACAAGATTTAAATCATATCAATTCTAACATGCAAAAAGCAAAAACTGTCACAACTTAATACCCCGCCTTCCCCTACTGTTCTTTTCATAATGGCTGCTTAATCCGTCTAGGGCCATTGATAAAAGTTAGCATTATGGGGTACCTTTGCCATCCAATGGTAACTTGCATGGAATCCTTGATTCTGATTGGTGGAAGACTGATGAGCATCGTTACCATGGTAGTTACCATTAGTTGGCAATAAATTACTTTTGCTACAAGGTGTGTACATGTATGTAATAGCCAATGAGTCTATCAAATTTTTCAACCTTAAACAAAAGTTAGAAAAAAATTTTCAAAGTGAATGCCATACATGTACTTCATATTATCAGCCAGACTTGTTCCATTCTCGTGAAAATGTATATATTTTTCATTTCAAATTCAAGGTTCTGTTGCTCCATCCTGTGGTTTAATACATGTATGTTATTGCTTGTGTGATTACAAGTATTCCAGATGGCATCATTTGTTATTCCTTTCGCACTATCTTGTATTCTTGGGACAAAGGATCCAGTCATAGGACCTTCGCCAGACTGGAATTCTTGTAATAAACCGGGGGAGCATTTCACCAAACTCAAGTCATTGATTTTCACTGAGACTTTTATAAGTTAAAAAATCCTTGTATCTGATTGGCTTAGAACAAATTCGTCAGTGAAACTCAGTCACTGTTCAATGCTACTTGAAAAAAAAAAACAGTAGTGTTCTTTTCTAGATTCCTGGGCCCTGTCTTACAAAGAGTTACGATTGATCTGATTAATAGTAACTCTATCATGGAAATCCATCAGCGTCATAAGTTTTTCTATAGGAGATTGGCATAATGTTCTTTGTTAATCAAAGAGAAGCAGAGTGAATTTTCAAGAAAACAATGATTGCATGAATATACATCATAGCTAGAAAATATTTTGAACAAGCATTCATAATAGATGTTGACGTTGCTGGCTGTCCATAGTTGCGATTGATCGGATCAATCGTAACTCTGTGTAAGACGGGGCCCTGAAGTGTAACTTCAGATGTGCCATTTAGCCATGTGTACTTCATACTCCAGCAGTGATCAAATAGAACAGTGAAATGAGAGATTACATGTAAATACTTGTAGGCAGTGGATATTATATCCAAAGAATTTGATGAATTTATATTTGACCTCAACAAAATATTCCCTAACAACCTTCTTTTTTTTTATTAATCGCTTATTGCTGATTTTGTTTCCTGTTCACTTTGATGCATGTATACAAGTATCCTTTGTTTTCCTTATTTGTTTTGTGGGCTTTTTGTGTACCGGTACATATTTTGGAAATTACATATTTTTTCATTGACAATGTATCAACATTTGCTGTTCAAAATGAATGGGGAATGCAGAGGTCAAAACTGTTCGGAATTGTGAGGAAAGAATCTGAATTTCTTTTCTTTTCAGAGCTCTTTTGTCTTGATGGATTTTCCAATTTAAAAAAAAAAGATTGCAGGAAATGGAATATTTCCCCTAGTTTTGAGCAAATTCTTCCATTAGTTTTCAATGAGAATAATGTCTTGGAGGAAGGATAAATTCAATGAAAATTTTGAAAATCACAATTTTATGAAATTTAATCATAATATTCCTATTTCATACATCAGAATGAAGCGCTTTGATACAGATACATGTATATTTCATTTAATCTTTGCTTCCCTGCGCAAAATGCATGCATTTTCTCCTCTCCCTGGGGAGCATTCAACTTTTTTTTTACTGGATTCTTTTAGTTTTTGCTACATTTCAATTTAATGCAATGGGGCAGATTATCTCACTGTGTTTTGAACACTTTGCAAAAAAAAAATTGCTGCTCGATTGGTATTCTACAGTATGAAATAAACAATGCTAAACCAGGAAGCTGTTTGAAATGAGCATGAATGTTATTTTGGTTCAATACACACATGAACAGTACAATACGACAGTGTACTTTTAAACATCTCACAGGATGTTGCCCCAGGCTGGGGAAGGTTTCGTAAGGCATCTTAATATCTATTTTGTCTCACATCCTTTGTCCCAAAACCAGGATTTCAGTAGCTTGTGGAGACATACATGTAGATCTAGATCATCAGGTAGACCACTGACTTGTTGCAAAGTTACAGTGGACATGGTGAATTTTAAAACCCTATGAATCAGTTTTGAATACCCAATTAAAAAAAATTAAATTAATGTTTAAAAAGTGGTGAATTTAAATTCATCTCAATTCAATTCACAGACAGATTCCATGGAGCTGATGATTCTGTTTAGAAGTGGGAGTAATAATGACCTCTGACCCCTGGCTTTAACCAGCCAGTGGGGTGCCTGCATTCTTCGCAAATTGGGCAGTCACTGCGATATTGAGCAGTGCATTATTGAACAATATCACACTGTGTAATATACAGAAATGGGGGGGCGGGCAAAGCTTGGTCAACCCTACAGTAGGTCTAAATGCAGTAGCAGACTTGCAGTGAGCAAATGACATTTATTTCAATATCAAGAGCCTTTGAAATCAAAGTTAATATTTATCATGTGATCAAAAATATACATACATTGTGAATTATTTATGTAAAAGCAAGGCAAATATTAGAATAATGAAAACTACATAGGAATATGAGATGTGCAACTTTCCATTATAATAAGGCTTACATGGCAAATATTAACTGTAACCATCAATATGAAGTCTGTGGAATGCTTAAAAAAACTTCAAGCATCCTTCTCAAATCAGTAGGCCAATAGAACAAGTGACAAATCACATTGCATCATTGTTATCGATTTTAGCAAAATTTCTTTTTTCGGATGATGCCAATCAATGTTCTAAAAAAATAAATGTAATTGGAATAATTTCATTAAAAACAGAAACGCTTTAACGTTCACGAAATACACTTGGCAGGAGCTGAGGGTGATCTAGCCTCAACAGTTCCTGAAAAAAAAAATCCCCGATATAACCATTTTATAAATGAGATCATTTTTGAAGACCGGGAGGGGGGGATGTACATGTATGTTACACAAGTCAGGAGAAAGTATGACTTCGTCTTTCCAGAGTTGCACTTCAATGAAGACGCATACACAATATTAAACGCACAATCTTATTATGCAGTATTGCGCGTTGACCAACTGGCATGGTGATGCCTTTTATACTGCACGCAACAAGGCATTTAAGAGTGACTATCTTTCTGACCCCCCCCCCCCCCAAGCAAGGAAAATATCCTCCAACTATATGTACAGATTAAAGAGAGGAAGCCTCTTTGACAACAGCATTCTAGCATTCCCATTGTGTTATCTACCAGTATGATGATAGTTGAGGTTCAGCAATCGATTGATGCTTGCGGGATTCTTAAAAAAAGACGCAACTGACTTTTGGTAAAGTGCCCATACCGTGTGGACCTACAATGGATGTGTTGCATCGAGTTCTACAGTTATAACATTTACATGTCAATACAGCAGGAGCAGGCTGCCATTTTATTGGCTGCTTTATAGTATTTTATGATCATGGAGCAAAGTCGTGTCTTCATGTTGACATGTCAACAACTTTATTGAAGGGGAGGATGGCTGTAGAATCTGGACAAGCGATAGAGGTGTCCATGTGCAGGGGACTTCACAACATCATAGAGAATACTGTGCGAAACTGCAAGGCACATAGATCTGCAAAAATAAAAATTGCAAACTAAGTTTAACCAGGGTTGTTTTTGTTGTTATTGTTTGCAAATATTATTATTATTATACCCCTCCAAACAAAGTTTGAAGGGGGAATTTAGGAATCAGCGGCCGGTCGGACCGTTGCAAATCTTGCGCATGGAACTACTTCCTCAGTTTTTAACCAATTCTCATGAAACTTGGAACACATTGGCTTTGGGGTGAAGATGTGCAAGACACACTTTTCGCATGTGTCGGAAATTGTGTTGCCATGGTAACGGTATATTTTGGCAAAAATAAGGTACAAATCTTGCAATTCAACCACTTCCTCACTTTTTAACAATTCTCATGAAATTTGGTTCACACATTGGTCTTGAGGTATAAAAGATGTACAGGACATATTTTTTCATGATATTTTTCTCACACATATACATGTTGGTCTTGGGGTAAAGATGGGCAAGATATTTCTTTTTTCATGTGTTGGAAACTGCTGCCATGGTAATGGCATAGGGCGAGGGTGCTTGTATTGATCATCTTCAGTGATACATGTAGTTCTAGTTATTATTACTATTATCATTAAATTATTATTTATTATTAAGAATGTACTGTATATAACATTTATTGAAAATTTATTATTACATGTAGGTCAAATTTTGTATGTGTTTGAACACAGACAGTATCTTTTTAGCTTAATTACATTGTATTGCACCATACAAATCATCAGTATTATTGTCTCAGTATACAGTAAACATGATTCTGATTATCAAAGAGTTTGAAAGAGTTTCCGCCTTTCACTTGATATCTACACGCAGGTTGACTCCCCTTGTAGAGTAAGCCCATTGAAGCATGTCATTATTTATTCACCATTCCTCAATACAATAGGTAGAAGGTTGTACATGCTCTTGGACTTTGAGCCTTGAGTGTAAGCCTGCGTAGTACAGTACTGCTTGTATATTCTACCATATACATGCATGATAATTGAGGACAATTCTAATTCTTGCGCTGTAACATTGCAAAGAGTTTATTGCCTCATATCATGTGTATAAAGATTCTCAGTATGAATACATTGAAAACGAGCAATGGATTTTGAAATTCTTTTCCAAGTCAAGTTTAGGGCTGAATGCACACTCTCTTTCTTGAGAGATGGTCATAAGTTCAAAACATTATCAAAGTAAAATGTACTGTCAATATGCTGTTCTTTCATCTTCTATACATGAAGATTCATGAGCTCCCACCTGTCTGCCCATCCATCTCTTTCTTTTTTTTCCTCACATTTATGAAAGGAAGTTTGATGGATCAACTTCAAACTTTTTAATAGTTCACATGTTCATGAATATAGGGATTATGATTTGTTTTGGGGTATCAAGCTTGTACTTGCAATAAAATCCAAGAACCGTTCAAAAGGCCAACTTCAAATTTGGCTATAAATGTATATGTGATAATGACCTGATAATTTGGGGATCATGAGACCTCATGATCCCAAAATTGAATCAGGTCATTTGACCTGTCAAATGTCACAAAGGACCTTACTCATTAGGCCTGCCATTTACATTTTGGACTATTTCTTTCTGGCATGAGCCAAAGAATTTTGTTAGGGATCATCGAACTTAAACTTGGGTCATACTGAATTATGCCATGTCCTTTATCTGATTATTTTGGAGTTAGCAAAGTCCCTCAAGAAGCTACTTCTTTTTTTTACTTCTCTTTCTTCTTTCTTCTTCCCTACTTTTTTTACTGTGCTGCTCCATAATCCTTCCTTATTCCTTTTTTAACCCTTTTTTTCTTTTGATTATCCACCTTCCTCTCCTTCTCTCCCCCCCCCTTTCTCTTCACCCCAAAGTTTTCTGATACTAAGTTTCTTTTTACTACTGGTAAATAACACTTTATAATGTGTTTTGTTCTCTCACTCACTAGGTGGTTGCACAAGACCTGAGGAAAGACAACCCCCTTCAGTTCAAATTCAGAGTCAAATTCTACCCAGAAGAAGTAACAGAGGAGCTCATTCAAGAGATTACACAGGTATAAATCTATAGACTATAGCTTCCACACACACACACATTATCACAGAAAAAAAATACAGGGGGCTCTTGGCAATTTAGCCCTCGAAATTATTATTAATTTTTTATTATTTTATCTTGTGTGAGTGAATATACAGTGTTTTGATATCCAGTCTGTGTAATCCAAATCTGAGGAGTTAATGAAAACTCATCAGCCTGAAGGAGGGTGCACAAGACAATGAACCAGCTGAGCATAGCTCAGTCGGTTAGAGCACATGTTTCGGATAAGATCGTAGATCTCAGCGTGAGGGGTTCGAGTCCCGCTCATGCTGAAACGCATCCAACAAAAAATCTGATGCTACCTATATAGCGTTGTGTGTTAGCGTGCCTCACTACTGTATTCAGTGCAGGTGTGAATGCAGTTAGAAAACACTCCGTCCATTGGAAAGGACGCAAATGTTGGTCCCGTTTATAGGAGAGTCACAACCTATGCATGTTATGACCAATACACTGTTCGTCAAAGAGTAGGGTGTTCACCCAGTGTATTGCGCCTGCCGGCCCCCGGTACTACAATACTGCAAGAATGTTCAGGATTGAAGGAGGCAGTCAGCGTTGCTTGAAGAACTTGAAGAAAAGTCTACTACATGTACATGTAATAAATGCCCAAATTGCAGTAATAGATAATCAATAGGTTTGTACACCATCCTAGTTTGAACCAGAGATTTTGTACAATTGAATGTCTAATTCAGCTTTATTTGGTGAGGGTGTATAGGGGTCTGTCAGTCACTCTGTCTGGCCATATATTCTGCAAATCTTGTAGGAAGCGCAACTCCCTCGATTTCGTCCCAGTGCTCATGTGTAGCTAGCACAGTATTTGCGAGTTGAGACATTCAACTCGCAGACAAATAAATTGAATATACAAAATACATTCAATACATTGCCATGGTAACAAAATGTGGAATAATAAATAAGGGATAATTCTTGCAGAGCAAACTACTTAGTTTTGGCCAGTGTTCTTGGGACCAGGTACATGTAGGAGTACATGAACACACATTGGTCATAGAGTGAAGAGTACAAGACATATCCTGTAAGTGTACGATCTAGGGTATCTTTGATATTTTTTTGTTTTTATCTGTTGAAATTGAATAGGCCTTTATGTCCGACTGTACATGTAATAATGTATTTTTTTCTTCAACTTTTCTGTCATCAGCGGTTGTTCTTCCTGCAAATCAAAGAAGGTATCTTGAGTGATGAGGTCTACTGCCCACCAGAAACCTCTGTGTTGCTTGCATCATACGCAGCACAGGCTAAATATGGACCTCATAGTGCTTCAACAAAGGCTAGGCTAACAGAGGACACCAACATCCTACCTAAAAGGTAAGGCAATTCATGTAACATGTCGAGTGCCATCTAAGAGAGTTATATCTTGCAAAGTTTTGCCAGTTTCTGGAAACCTGTTATTTCGTTTCAAGCTTGATCTCAAACAGTAATTCCGTTTTGTCATCGAAATTGTACACAGCGAAGACATAGATCCCGTTCACAAAATTTAAATAAAAAATTTCCACATGAACATTGATGAACCAAAACAGATTTTCTGTTTTCATTTACAGATTAACAGGTAACCACTGCCCTACATATTAATAACGGCATGCAAAGACCTGTTCCACCAAAAGAATGCATCATTATCATTACTCATTGATTTGGTATAATAGTTGTCAACGCTCATCTCTGATACTTTAATAATACTAATGTTGCCAATTTGATGAATGAAACAGAGTAGAAAGAGCTTCAAATAATTCTGTGCATTGTACGTTTGTCTTTCAGAGTGATAGAACAGCACAAGATGACGAAGGAGCAGTGGTACGAACGTGTCTCAAATTGGCACCAAGAGCATCTGTCATTATCAAAGTAAGTCCTTGTTCTTTCACCTACCTTATTATTAGATTTCAAACAACTTGACCATGAAGGCCTAGCTGTTTTCTACTCATGTACTATGTGTTCAGTATACAAATAGCG
This sequence comes from Lytechinus variegatus, assembly GCF_018143015.1. Classification (NCBI taxonomy): domain Eukaryota; kingdom Metazoa; phylum Echinodermata; class Echinoidea; order Temnopleuroida; family Toxopneustidae; genus Lytechinus; species Lytechinus variegatus. The sequence goes on along the minus strand of NC_054743.1, from coordinate 27,039,315 downwards.
AAAAGTACGAGATTTCTCATGAGGTGAAAGAAAGATGCTCTATTCAATGAGGCGTAGCTGAATAGATGAATAGAGCATCTCTTTCTTTCTCGTCAAAATCCAATATTGGATTTGATTAGCTCAAGTGAAGCCCTAATGGAATTACAGTATATTCATTATTATTCACATTGTGTGGAGTGGATTGTTTTTATGTATCAAGACTTAGCATCGCTACCATTTTTTTCTTCAATTTTTCTTTTGGACAGGGAGGATGCTATTACCGAGTATATGAAGATTGCACAGGATCTTGAGATGTATGGTGTCAATTACTTTGAAATCAGAAACAAGAAAGGTACTGATCTTTGGCTAGGAGTCGATGCGCTCGGATTGAATGTTTACGAGAAGGACGACAAGTATGTACACCCCTTCTTTAAGCACTTGCACACTATGCAGCATTGTACTTGTTCATTGTATAAGGGGGAAATGGTGAATAGAAATGCCTTGCTGATGGTGCCGTGGTAGGGAATTGAACCCAGGACTCGCATGTTTGGTATCAGGTGCCGTAGACCACTCGGCCAGGGCACCCCCATACATGATTAGCCTCCTGACTTTGAAACTTGGGTTGTGGGTTCAAATCGTAAACACGGTATGATTTCCTTCAGCAAGAAATTGATTTACATTGCGACGCACTCAACCCAGGGGAAGTAAATGGTACCTGGCAGGAATTTATTCCTTCAGAATGCTTGTGTGCTGTAAAAGGCTTGCTTGGTTAAAGCCAGGGTAATGATAACAGGGGTGTGAGAGTTCAGATTGTTATCTGATTTCAGAGTTTTTTTTTTTTCAGCTGAATTTCAGCTTATATTTGGCTTTCTTCTGTACAAAAAGTATGGGAGCTCTTTTTATTTAAGACTTTTTCAATACTCTTCAGCTTTTTTCAGATCTTTTTTATTTGTGACCACTCACACCCCTGTGATGATATTTTTTTAGATTTCAAGGAGGAAAACACATGAATATAGAATATATAAAAAAGATTTTATGTGATAAAACCATGCTGAGATTGGAGTTGAAAAAGATTGTTTTGCAAAAAAATATTAGATTGTCCTGAACTTACTAAACAAGTGTCGAAATATTCAGATTTAATTTGCATTATTAAAAATAAGATATTTGAATTTTCTTTGTGCATATGACATCATGTACATTGTAAAAGGTATTGTCAGAGATGTGCCAACTGCAAATTACCTACTCATGCAAGGGAATGTTGTCAGCCATTAAGTTGGCCTTGAGACAATGTCCGTGCATGAGGTCTATAAATTTCTAACTGAGTATGTACATGTTATTGCCACAGATTGACACCAAAGATTGGCTTCCCATGGAGTGAAATCAGAAACATCTCATTCAATGACAAGAAGTTTGTTATCAAGCCAATCGAGAAGAAAGCTCCGGTAAGTACATCAATTGACAGAAAGAACTTTATCTTCCAGATTATAGATTATGCCTTGGGTGTGTGTTTGCTTATTTTTGTGGCAGTCGACAGCGGAGATCATATTTCGGCCCATATAGGCCATTATTTTTATGGTTTAGCCATTTTCTCCTTAATTTTGTTCAAGCTCTTTGTTTTTTCTGCATTCAATCAAGTACTTTCATGGGTTGTTCGCCAATTTTGACAAGTTATGTATCATTTTAAAACTTAGGATGTGCCTTTTCAAACTCGCTAAAATCTCAGAATTCACTTTTGGCAACTTAATGTTGGTGATGGGATGGCTTGTCAATTTTAACTTTCCTGCATGGATCTTCCAAACCCCCATTTAGAAAGACATTTTACAAGATATTGTGTCATTGCAGATTCGTTGACTGTCGCGCCTGTTTCCTATGGCTTTTGACAGATTTCTATTCTGCATATAGTGATTCGCGGGTGCTTGTGCCTCTTTCACTATGTATTCTGTGAATGGGATCCCCAAGCACTCACGGACAATTAAAAGGGTCCACTAGTTAACATAAAGTTGATCATAGTAGCCTGCTTTGTTTTCTTTGTATATGAGGATCACATTTTTAAACTAGATCTACATGTACATTACGACACTTGGAGGATATGGGGACAAAGCCACATGGTTTGGATGGTTTGACTTTTTACATCCTGTCAAGAAAGTGCAGATACAATTGACATACCTGTCAATATTTCCCCTTTTTTTGTGACAGTTTATAAACAAAGTTACCCAAATAAAGAAAATATCGGGCAAAACACCCCTTGAAATGAATTATTTTTATCTAGAAGCCATCTGACATTAATCATTCAATGTCATTAATAAAGTTTGCTGTGAAAGAAAAATATTGCTCTTCATATTACGTTATTTCATTTATTTCTCGCCTGCATAGCAGAGCGAGACTTTAGGTGTCATCAGGTCTTATGATCAAGTCCAAAGGTCATTATGGGTCAATGAACTTTGACTATGTTGGGGTTTCAATATTGAAATCTTAACCAAGTTTAAGTTTTTGACATGTCATCTTAACTTTGGATGTATAAGGATGTCTTTCATGAATCCTTAAGATATGGGTAATCAACTGTCAGTGATCAACTGGATTGAGTTGCAGGTCACTTGATCAAGGTCAAAGGTCATATAGAGTCAATGAACTTTGACCATTTTGTGTTATCACTGTAAATAACTTAATGAAGGTTAAGATTTTGAATTTTCAGAGTAATTTTGAAAGTGTAGGTTCCTTATCCATAAAACTCAATATCTTGATGATCAATTGTCAGTAAAATGGATGTTCAGTATACTCAGCAATGGTCAACTCAAAGGTCATCTTGGGCTCAATAAACTGATATTAACTAAAGTTAATCATAATGTTACGATTATGAAATTTTTAAGTTTCTTAGTCAAGGTCAATCAACTTAGGGATTTATCATAAAATTGTATTTTTTCCTTTTTATGAAAAAGATAATGCATCTGTCATGTAATTGAAAGTCAGCCCTGCTACCCTATTGCATTGTGTGATGCAGGCAAGACTGCCAGAAGCATTCCACTTGTTATTTGTTTAAATCGTGTCTAATATTATAAAAATAAATACTAAAACACTATTTTCCATTATCTTAAAGATATAAAAGCATATGATAATCTCTCACAAGTGTTTGGAGATTGCCTTTCCCTCAACTATACTCTGTTTTATTTGACAGGACTTTGTTTTCTACGCTTCTCGGTTGCGAATCAACAAGAGAATCCTTGCCTTGTGTATGGGCAACCATGAACTTTACATGCGCAGACGTAAGCCAGATACCATAGAGGTGCAACAGATGAAGGCACAAGCAAAGGAAGAGAAGCAAGCCAAAAAATTGGAAAGGTAGACAACTCTCCTTGTGTTTTATTACTTATTTTCCATTATTGTAATGATGGCTATATAATTCAGTTAATGATATAAGATAAAGCAAGAATAGGTGTTACAGATATGTCTTCTTGTGTTTTGTCCCGTGTCCTGTTATATTTGGGAGACATGGTTTCGAAGTAAAAGAAGCATTCATCATCATCATACCATCAACACTATCATCACAAATATCACCATCACCACCTTCATAATCATGATCAGCATCACCACGACCACTATCATCATAATCACCATCATAATAATCATTATCAGCATCATCATTATCAGTGTCATCATAGTCGTCCTCATCATTGGCAGCATCAGCATCATCACAAGTTTTTATTTTAGGGCTGTACTAATCCATGGCTATCTATGTGATGTTATTTTACAGAGAGCAGCTAGCTATTGAGATGAAGAAGAGACAGGAAACTGAGGAGAAATACAAACGATTACAACAACAAATACGTGAGAAAGAATTAGCTGAGGAGAAGAACAGAGAAGGTTAGCTAAACGAAATTTATTCTGTTTCTAAATTCAAACAATGGATATGTTTTTGTTTGTTTGTTTTTTTTGTCTCATGTGCATAGTAGATATGCACGAATAGAAAGGTTTTGCATATTTAATGAGCTGGTGGCAGATCAAACACCTTTTATTAAATACAACAAATAAAAAAACACATTTAGGGTTAAATGTCACAATTTAAAGATATTAGCAATTAATTTCTTGTAACTTTTGTTATACAGTCTTGTATTTTACATCTGTCTCTATAAAAGATTTTAGGCAGTCACTGATGAAAGAAAACACCGTAATTACTTGGCCCTGATTATTTAATTCCTATTCACTTCATGACTGTTACGACTTTTGCATTTTATGTTTAAATCACAGATTTGAAACGTTGGGAAGAGGAATCAAGAGCAATGCAAGAGAAATTGAAGCAGCAGCAGATGGAATCAGAAGAATATCAAAGCAAGGTGGCTGCAATGGAAATGCAAATGAATGAGGCAACCCTTGAAAGGGAGATGACCGCTCAAGAGAAGGAAGAAATGAGAGCAAGAGTAGAGGCATTAGCAGAAGAGAAAGCACGCTTGGAACAAAGTCGAGAAGAGTCGTTAAAAGAATCGGCTGAATTTGCAGAGAAGGTAATCACTGTTCCTTGGCCTTATACAGGGGTGTGAGAATTCAGATTCTTATCTGATTTCAGATTTTTTTTGTTTTTCATTTTCAGCTTATTTTGGGCTTTCCTCTGTGCAAAGAATATGAGAGGTCTTTCTTTTTCAGACTTTTTCTACACTCTTCAGCTTTATTCATTTTTTTGTGTGTGACCACTCACACCCCTGCTTATATCAGTTACCCAGCTCAGCTCGGGGAGTCCAATTGCTCGGCTTAAACTGTATACCACCAGGGGAAGAAGGGGGGGGGGGATGAGTCCGAAGTTCCGTTTACTTTTGCACTTGAGTGTGAGACAAAAGATTGCTTTTACCACATGAACTGAAAATCACATTTTAGGCTGTCTGTGGTCCTTATGATGTTGCAGATATATTTGAGGCCAAAAGTTTATATACACACATGGAATTCAGCGAAATTTGTTCGCTTGCCAAACATTGAAAATTTACTATATCTTCAGAAATATATAGACTACCATGACAAATTTGGTATCAAATGAAAGGGTGTATGAAGCTCTTTAACATGACTGGGATGCCGTTGCGATTTAAGTATATTTTAGGTGGAATTTTTTGAAGAAAGAGAGTGATCTTTGTGCCAAATGTATTCTATTTGTTATATCTTCAAACATTGTTTCAAAGAAGTATATAAATGGAAAATCTATGATTTATATTACATTTTCTATCATGATGTGAACACTGAACAAAAAAGTGTAGTCTGAAATGTTTTTGTTGAGAATTAACTAGCACAAATATGAAAAGTTTTTGTCAAGTTTTTATTTTTAATTTGTCTAAAATATGAATATTTCTGGAGGAAATCACACCTAATCATTTTTCAGCTCCTGATGACAAAGCAATGTGATGAAGGGGCATGACATACTCATTTGTTTGATATCAAATTTGTCATGATAGCACAAATATTTCATAAGATTTGGTGAATTTTATGATGTTGGGCAAATGTCAACTTTTCATTGAACTTCTTGGGTGTATGTATACTTCTGGCCTCAATGGTATATATATTTAATGAGTATTTTCCAGGATAGAACGATATCATATTGAATAGGTCCAGAAAAATGCGCGAAATTTCATTCACATATGGCAAAAACAATGAGCAAGTGAATTTTCCATGAAGAAATGGACCCTTGTCTCCATGATTTTGGATGTCCGTTGATATTCAAAATATTTTGGGATTTTCCGCCGAGTTTATTGCCGTGATATATGTTTGTTTTGACAGTTGAGGTTGTCACAGGAGAGGGAAAGGGAGCTCCAAGAAGCACAGGAGGCAGCCGCTGCTCAGCATGCTGCTCAACTAGCTGCTCAACGAGAGGCTCAACAATTAATTCCTAAAGACGAAGGTGAAGAAGATGAACAAGATCACGAATTGGAAGTACAGCAGGATGACAACAATGATTTAGATGATAAAGAATCCTATCTTCCAGATAAGCATCTCATAGACAAATTACAGGTAATTTGCTAGTGAATCAGGGGTTACAAGCCCATCAGGGAATTAAAAAAAAAAATTCAGGGAAAAATAAGGGAATTTGATTTTTACAAATACCTTAAATCAGGGAAAATTGCTTCAAATGAGGAAAAAATCAGGGAATTTTGATCAGCTCAACAGTCGAAAGCAGGGTAGTCAGTTTGACTCTGTTATATTGTTGTACATATCAAAACAACATCCATTGAATGACTGGTTATGGTGGTACTAACTAGTTTTACATTATTCTTTTTTATACCGAAAATAATTCACTGCGGCAACTTAGAAAACATGCGAAACTGGGAATGGGTTTTAAACATTTATCAGGGAGTTTTTTTTCAATTCATCAGGGAATTTTGTTTTCTTGAAAAGCTGGAAACCCTGTGAATTCTACCAACAAACAATAAGAACAATTGATATCAACTCAATCTATACTCATTGCAATCCAAAATTGCCCCAGCTCTTGCCTGTTATTGATTTGGCCCTTTTTCAAAGTTTACTGTTCCCATTTATCACCTGAACATAAATGTTTGCCAAGAATTGCAAATATGAAATAAGCACTCTTGTGTGTTTTTGAATATTTGATAAATTTTTCTCAAACCTTCACCAATATTTTTACATTTTCTTCTGCTGTCTTTACATTAAAGTTTTTGTCTGGATTAAGTTCCCCTTTAACTTTAATACACAAGCAGTAGAAGCTTGTATATATTATTCTGTTAACTATTAGTAATAGTTTGTGAGTTTTCTGCCCAAATGTCATCATACCCATTACTTAAAAATCAACTCGATAAAATTCCTTCATGACAGAAACTTCAGTCGGAGTTGCAGGCCATGAAGGATGAAAGCAAGGGTGAAGATAGGTATGACAAGATACATCAGGAGAACATCAGAGCAGGGCGTGACAAATATCAGACGTTGAGAAACATCCGAAGCGGGAACACCCGGCAACGTATCGACACTTTCGAGAATATATAAGTAATCAAACATCTATGAAGTAAGTTAGTCATAAATCTGTTCATAATCATGTCTCCTGGGGGGCGTTTCATGAAAGGACTTGTCGGACGTTTTATCCGACAAGTCCCATTTTATCCGAGAGTTACCATAGGAACAGTGCCTCTCAGCCAATCAAAATCGTGGAAAGATGTCAGATCTGACAACTTTTCGGATGAAAATATTGATGAAACGCTCCCCTGGGGTGTATTTAGCAACAATCTACAAAAGTTAGTTGGAAGTTTTGTATGTTAACATGAGCAAGATGTTTTATGATGAGCTCAAACAACGAGCAGTAATTTCCTGAGTAATCTTCAACGACTGGGCTAATGTGATGCCTTAGAAGACCATGTGATCATAATGAAAATCGCTTTGCACATTACACATGGCATAATCCTCGTAACTCTAAGATCAAATATCTAAACAAATCTCAGTACAATTTTGTTATGGTACGTTTTAATCAAAGGTTCTCTCCAAAATTAAAGTACCTGACTTACATGTAGGTAGGTACAACAATAGATTATAAGCTCACCTGCCGTGGCTATTGCTGGTCCATTGTCGCAAAATCTCATACATTGTAATGACATGAAATGACAGTGCGGATCTTTCATGTGTGGATTTTTATGCCCGAGTCATTACGTTCGTTAAGAAAAACGTTCATACACTCCATTATTAAATTGGCACTTACAGTTAACCATTGGGGGTAACCCAAAAAATAAAAACTTTCTGAAAATTTCAAGAAACTTAACATAGTTTGAGAACTTTCAAGAAAATGTTGAGTATTTACCTCTTTCTTGACGCTGATAGATTATTTTACGATGTGACACTTAACACCATGATAGCCTACGCATGGGACTAATGTAGTCCCATACGTAAACTTTTTAGGGTTAACAGTTTATAGAAGAACAAATCTTTATGTATGCTTAATTGGATTGACCACAACTTGTGATTAGTTTTGAAAATCAATTGTGTGGTTGACCCTTGGCTTTGTAGTTTGGGACCAATCGCTAAATCCACTTTTTCTTTTTTTTTTTTTTTTATGCAGAGAGAACTCAGGATGTATCAGCAGCATTGGCATGGATGTAGCGTTGGTCCTGTAACACAAATCATACTGATCAATTACAATCCTGATATTTACAAGTGATTGCATTGAACATTGTTCGTAAAACAAACGCAAATATCAACTGTACTAGCAACCAGTAAATTTTATGTTTGTACAGTGCCCTGATAAATACGTTAATTTTGGAGGGGGGACACATGTTGTTAGTAAAGTTACATATGACCTTCAGACGAGTGGGATATAAAGTGCTAAAACTTGAACCGAATTTTTTTTTTTGATGTTTGAAGGAAACTAATCTATACTACTGAGCCTTTTTAGATCATGGCTTATACCACCATGATTATCTCAAGTCAACACACACTCCAAAAATATCCTATGGTTATTGTTTAAAAACCCAGCAAAGCATCAGCACATTAAATCAAAGTTATTATTATATCTATGGCTGTGACATTTTTGTTGAGCAGTGGCTTCAAAATGTAATTCATAGGATATTTGCATTATATGACTCCCTTTCAGTGAGAACGACTGGACCTCTGATCTATACAGTCAAAATGCTAGCTTTTGATCTTAAAAAAAAGTATGTCATCTCGCCTCGTCAATAAAACTAATGATAATGATAATGATGATTTATGTTTAAGCCTATCTTAACTGGGCTATTTTAACCAGTATGACCCCCCCCCTCTCTCAGATCTCGGCCGCTGATCACGCGATAGCCGTGCAAATTTGCACACGCGAAGAGCCGTATCGTAACTACAAGACTGTACGGTAAATTTTCAACAAATGTATTTTTCGTAATTATGCAAATAAGCCTATGAAATTTGCCCTAAGTTTGTTTTTTGGGGTATGTTTTTGCCTTTAACTAAATTTATATAGCTAGTAGAATGCTAATATTTGGTGGGAGTATCAATTATTACATTTCTGACAAAAATCTACCAAAAAATTGCAAAGATATAATTAATTTCTTTATGTATTTTATTGTACTTATAATTCTTATGTATTTTTTTTCAAACCTTTGTTTTTTCCTATGAACTTTGTCTGGGACCCTTTTGCGATCATAAATAGCCTAAAATAAATCCATTTAAACCAACAGAGTAAAAATAATCATACATTTATGATTTTTGGTTGAATAACACAATTTGCTTTACTTTGTACACAGAATCACAATTTTGACCAATTTCGGGTCTGACATGCACCTACAAAATGTTTTGTAATTTCAGAACCGCGTACCCGGGCATCGCAAACTTGGTCTAAAAAGATGCGCAAGACTTGAAAGTAAAAAGTCAGCGAGCCGCGTGGTAAAAAAAATTGCGCGACGGCGTAATGACAAAATTTGTCCCCCCGTTTAATAAGGGTTAAAGCAAAATAGTCCTTGTTATAAATCTTATAAAAAGACCATGTCTGTATATGTACTGTATGATTAGAAAGACTATATGAATGGCTGAAATTATTGAGCGGTAAAATTACTCGGTGCGTAACTAGCAAATGTGTCATGTATATTAATATCATAGTGTTAACCTTAAAAACCTAGTTTATTATATATTGATGTTACAGTTGGCTTAACATCCATTGATAATCATGATTATACGATACGTTGGTAAATTGCTTTGTCTGCACTTGTCACGCTTGGCATGGTAATGGGTGTCTGTAGCCGAGGTATTAGATTTAAACCAAAAATCCAGAGCTTGGTATTTTCATCGTAATTAGGGAAAAAAAGACATAATATCTTCAGCTTTCACTGGAGAGATGAGATGATTATAATTTGCTGACCCACAGAACTGTGAGAAGAGGTGGAAATAACTGTAATAGAGTTGCATGATGTGGAAGCAGCTAATCTCTCGGGCTCCTACATTGCTGGCCATAGGGAGAGGGAATGAAGACTCCATCTTGGATCACCCAATGGCATCAGAATTACCCTCGAGTGCCGATTGTATTAGATATTGCCTTGAAACAGATATTTATCATAAATTAGTGAGATTTCTTCAGAAAGGTGAGAAACGTTACTTTCCCTTAACATTCCACTTTAGTCGTGGTAAAGGGTCCTTCGTGATTGGTTGTGCGACAGTTTGCTTCAATGTGCTGCACACGCAGTCGCAACGGTTGCAATAGTCGTACCACTAGTCGTCGGAAGACCCAGTTGTGATTCTTTGTTTTGTAGACAGGTATGGAGGAAAGCTTGTTGGTTTATTTTCTGCTTTGATAAGTTGGTGAAAATAGAGTGTAACTTGTGTGAATATATATATAAAGGGCGTAGCATTTTAAATGGCTTTCATATAAAATGGTTGATAAGAACCAAGTGCCTTGGCCTTAAAAAAGCTTCTGTATAACATGCAGCTATGGGGCTAGTATTTTGAGTTTTGTACAAAGAACTGCATTCACCCTCAACTTACACATAATGTTGTATATAACATGTATTTAATGGCACACTCTTGTACAACAAATTTCATAAGAGCTAATGGAGATCATAATTGCTGATTGTAGTAGTGATGGTTCTGGTTTTAGTGTATGCTAATATATGGTGCTGTATTGAAGTTTGGGTCAATTTTAAAATCTCTTCAATCCTACTTGCATTTTTATTTTCATGCGTATAATCTTTGCTTTGTCTTGGATTATCCAACACCTATATGATACTTAATAGATTAATAGCTCAGCAGCAGCACCAAATTCATCTTTGAAGTTGACGTATTCTAGTAAGATCTCATCAGTCTTATGATTGAAACCATGCAATCATATGATGTGATTGTATTTTATGTTCTCAACAATTTTTTGTTGAAGTCATGTAATCGTGTTTTGAATGCAATTCATTGTTCCTGTCAGTCTTGCTGGTGCAACATCAAAGTTATCATCAATCTTGTGATTTTAATTAATGTGAACTTATATCATGATGTGATATGAAATCAGTGTAATGATCAATCATTTTATTATTCATGTGATCATGAATCATGTGATAAGTCATGTGACTATAAAGTCATGACAATCCAACAGAGTGTCAAGCAGATAGAAGGATGATTGCAATCAAGCATAATCCCTCTGAGAATTAAACAAAATCAAATGAAATACGACGGGTGTCATAAACTTAAATGTTTAGAGTAAAAATACATATTTCCAAATGAATGAGAACCATATTGAGTTTGTGAAGCCGGTGAAGATGTACTTAAATAACATGGGTTTACTTATTGATTTGATACATATACCTGTTGCCTGTATTCTTTAGAACACAACAATATATTGCGTTTTGTACAATCTTATACAAAGAGGTATTCAGAGCTTGATATTTTGTATTTAAATTGTTTAACAAGTAATGGCCATTTTTTTTAATGATTGAGTAAATATATTTGTTGTCGCTCTAGTTGCAAAAGCATATACTTTTTATATGAATGCTAGATTATTTTCCTTCAATTATGTGGCGTTAGATTGGCTAAGCTAATTTGTATATTTTAGGGTTGATGAAAAGAAATTTAATTTTTTTAGAGGTATACTGTATATGTATATGAATTAAATATCAAAATTAAGTAGGTGTATTATTAATAGACTGCACATTTACCATATTCATGCTATATTTTATGTCCAGCTTCAGTTATTTACAGAAAATATCACCATACATTTTCATGTAGTGTAAATTATTATTTTCTAGACAGTTTTGTCATTAATTTTAGGTTTATTTTGTTGTTTTTTTGTTTTTCACTTTAGTTTAAACAGAAAAAGAGCTGTATAGAGAAAAAAAGAGTAATGACAGTTCCCATATATTATACTTGTACATGGAAATCATTCACATAGAGATTATACTGTATCATATCTTTTATATCATTTGTGTTTATTAAACATCGATGGAGTAAGGAAAGGGAAGATAGGATTTTAAAGTGGATATTCAGCATCTATCCTGAAAGAATGTTTATTGCACTGTATACGCAAGGTGTGAGGTAAAATGCATATCATCGACTGTCATGTTGTATCAAAATCAACGAAAGTGATCAGGAGGATAATCAATGAAACAATCGCTTAGTATTCATACAACAAATAACTTTGGGTTATAGCTGTACAAACTATTAAGTTAATATACCCTGGTGGGTGTTTTCATAAAGTTGTTCGTAAGTTACGAATGAATCTATGCTCAACTGGAACCCTTTCTTGTGCTAAAGGGTCCCTAAGTAGGGAGGTATTGGTACCTTGGAACATATTTCAGTCGTGTGTGATGTCATGCATAAATGTACCATCAGCTTTATGAAACACCGACCAGTTTGTCGGTTCAGGAATTAAGTTCACTGGGTACTTAATAAAAAGTACTAATATATATATCACAGTACTGTAACATATCTAGTTAAAATGAACATTTTTTGAGAAAATCCATTCTTAATTTGCAAACATTACGTGATACAGTACATTTATCTCGTAGATTTTTTTGTTTATTTTTTTCATAAGTATATTTAACTATTGCTGATAAAGAAATAATTTGGAATTGAAAAAAAAAAAGTGAAATAAATATAATTATTGAGTTAAGCGACAGTACTTATGTAATTGTAGGCACTTCCACATGTAATGTGAATCGTTCATATTTAATTATAAAGTTTACAAAAAAAGAAATCATTTGTATGAATGATGTAGGTTGGATATAATATAGGAGTGATCGAGATGAAATGTAATCGTGTCAGATAATTGCATTGAAATAAATCACCTTTCAATGAGCTGGTCATCTGTGGTGTCTTTACTGTGTAAGCGTGCTTAATCCTAAAGAGGCTGACTGAGGAGGGGGGGGGGGGGATATTCAGCCTATGCCTACGTCGGCATATGCTGGCTAAAACGTTCTGGGTCCCTTTTCATAAGACATAATATATTTGCAATAACAGTTCAAAGCTCCTCCAATCTGATTGGCTGATAGTACATTTGTTGTTATTATAACAGGTCTTTATGAAATGGGGATCCTGGGGGCGTTTCATGAAAGGACTTGCCGGACGTTTTATCCGACAAGTCCCATTTTATCCGACAGTTACCATAGTAACAGTACCTCTCAGCCAATCAACATCAGAGAAAGACGTCAGATCTGACAACTTGTCGGATGAAAATGTTGATGAAACACTCCCCAGGTGTCACAATAAAGGAATAAAAATGTAAAAGGTGTACATTTTGTGTGTGTTGCGGGGAGCGAACTGACCCAACCCTGAATATGAAGAGCTCGTCAAAACATACTTTGGTGATAATAAATCATAGCTATTAGTGCAGAGAATGAATTAGCTTGAAATGAAGGGAAACTAAAATAATAGAGGATAAGTGCTTGTATTGCTGCAAGGTAACATGAATGTATGTAGTAATTTAAAGTTGGCCTGTATCACTAGACTATTCTACTCAGAATGTTGCATTATGGGTAAGGAAACTAGTCAGATTTGAATAGTTGAGGACTTTGGTGGTGATATTGCTAGTTCTTCAAAAGAAAGCCCATGGATTGGGTATGAACTGAGCAATGAATACACAGAGAATGACAGAGGGTGGGAGAGAAACGTGTGTAGAGGATGAATGAATATAGTATTTTATTATTTTTTTTTTGCTGTTTAGAATAAAGAGAAGATAAAGAGGTTAAAATAACGATTGATTTTACTTTATATTTCAATCAGTTACATCTCTGGGAGACATCGTCTCCACATACAAATTTATCGCAAAGACTGTCTTGGGCCTGGGCTGAATTGACCTCGAATATATAATTGTTTTAATGTTCATTTTTTTTACATGGGTAATCATTCCTTGGCTTCAGTGGCACAAAGCAGGTCATTCACCAATGCATATAAATAATAATAGCTGGATTTATAAAGTGCTTTTTGCCAGAGGATACAAAGCGCTGCTATCATTATGCATAATGATAATCTGCAATTTAAACAATAACATAAAACATTAAAAAGGACGATAATACGAATCTTCAGTGACTGAAATGTGACACTTTTATTGAAAAAAAAGAACGATGACGTTTGAATGTATAGAAAAGATAGTACATCACTTTTCTGTCAGATTTTAGTACAGTAATTTGAAACAAGCTTACAAACATCCCCCATGTAACGTGTCATGCGAACTGTATCAACAAATGAAATGTACGACCAAGTTGCCAATAAAGCACCATATATCAATATCATTGCGACGAGGCATTACGAGTAATTGGCTGTTAACTCGGGACCCGTTGCATAAATAGTTGTGATCAAATTGCAACTCTAACGCTACTTGACTTTCAGCCAATGAAACACACGTAATAGGGACCTGCGCGATTGATTCCTTGGTTGCGTTTAAACCACAACTGTTGATGCAACGGCCCCTGGAAAGCTCCAACCTCGTATGCCAAAAATAAAATAAATTAATAAATAAACAAAAACAACTCTCCAGATTGTCATTAAATATCTTAACAACTGATGACGGGGATTCGAACCCCACACAGTGGCGTAACGTGGGGGAGGTGGGCTTTTGTCGAAAGTTCGTGGCCGACCGGGACAGCATCGGAATATCTTGACTGTTAACAACGACATATGTGCAATTGTTCGTCCGGTGCAAATCTTCGGATCATCTGCTGTCCCAGCCCACCAACTTTCGACAAAAGCCTCTCAGCTCTTCAATGTGATTTTAATTGCATTTTCAAAGGAATCGATGCGTTTGTAGAGTTTCCCCGTACTATATGCGAAAACTACACCTAGTGGCGGATCTACGGAGTTAAGGATGCAGTACGTCGCAGCTCATCGTTTATGGGTCAAACCAATTGGTCAGACCCCCTCCTTTAATAGCAAAAAAACGAGACTCGCCCCTGCCGAATGATACTTTACAACCCAGAGACCTATCCACAGGACCACTCACATCAGAACGGGGCGGAAGGTGTCCACAAAGTTTAACCCATTAACCATGGTCAGGAAAGACTGGTAACCCATTTGGGGGCTAAATTAAATACCCCCTATAAAATCGTTTCACATGGGAGTGACTCTCCTGTATCCCTCAAATTTTGATTTACCTGGTATTTTGCCGCAGAGAACGTGCATGCATCGTTAAAAAATAACAATTTGGAGCTTTTCCATCGGAGCAATTTTCGCCGGAGCAAATGTCATGGAGCTGCAACCAGTGCACAGTACTAGCCCCAATGATTTTAACGAGGTTCCATGACATTTGCTCCGACGACAATTACTCTGAAGGAAAATCTGCACGCGGTAAGCCAACATAATACTTACCTCCATGCATACACTGTAAAAACTGCGGTGTTAAAACTGACACCAATTGGTGTTAATAGAGGACCACACCCTGAAGTGTTAAAATTACACCCTAGGGATTAAACACAACACCAAAGAGTGTAAATGTAACAACAAAGGTGTTGTAATAACACCTATAGGTGTAAAACTAACACCACCAATTTAACACCGGTGTAAAATAACTGGTGTGGTCCTCTATGTACACCGGTTAACACCACAGTTTTTGCTGTGTAATAAACCCTAATTCCTATCTTTACATTATTCTGAACCAAACACTCTATTACAATCCTAACTCTAACCCTATGTCCTCTGAGATATTAAGACCAGAGTAAATGTCTTGGGAGCAAATTGTGGATTTGGTACAAGGTAAATTCTTAAAAAGAACGATAATAACTTAGAAATAAAATACAAACTAAAATATATGATTCAAAGCACACGGTAATACAATTTAGTACAATTACAATCAATAATAATGCACATAATAATTACATGAGTATAAAAATTAAACAATACAATAATCATTTCAATATACTCTTAAAAAACAAGTAAGAGTGTCACGATTCACTGAAAAGAGTGAATTGCGAGAAAATTACGAGTGGATGTTTTGGATTGAGTGAAAATTTTTATCATTTTCATTAAAAGTTCACTCCAAATTTGTCCGTTCTTCATTCACTGCTCACAAAGAATTCCCACAGTTTTTCGAGTGTTTATAAGCATGCAGACATAGCTTCACAGTACTGATATAGAGACGTGCCCATGAATAAATAATTTATCACCGTCGTAAACTAATTTTCACAAACATGCAAGCTGGATCCACATCGAGCCATAGTGCACCTATATGACATGCATTTAAAAAACACACATTTTTTATTAAAAAGAATAAGGTACAGTAGAATGATTTTAAAGGTTTGCAGTTGTTAAATGCCAATGACCAATCAAAATCATGGTTGCTTACGCACTTTGTTAAAAAGGCAGACCAGGAACCAATCGGGGTAGTTGTTTCATAATGACTGGCAAATCAATCACATACGGGCCCCATATAATGATTTAAATTCTATTGGCGAGGTGAAGATGCGAATTATGACCCAATTAAAATCATTCGAATCAAACACTTCTATACAAATCAATTTAAAGGCCAAATTAACCCCAGAAAAAAATATTGACTTGAATCACTCGAGAAAAACCATAACAAGTATAACGTTGAAAATTTCAACAAAATGTGGTGTAATATAAGCTAGTTAAGATGTTTTAAAGTTTCGCTTATTTTTTAATATGCACAACTCAGCGATATGCAAATGAGAGTGTTGTTGATTTCCCTCACTATTTGTTTTGTTTTTATTGTTTGAATTATGCGATATTTCAATTTGTAAAGATTTGACAATAATGACCAAGTTGACTGAACTACAAAATGTAAAAACAATGTTTCACATAATAATGAGAAAATCAAAATATCTCATAAATCATACAAAAGATATAGTGAGTAAGTAGTGTACCCTAATTTACATACTGACCAGGATGAGCATGAAAAATGTTTTGTGAAATAAAGTGAAAATTCGAAATGGCATAACTTTCTTATTTTACATCCGATTGTAGTGAAATTTTCAGTGTTATACTTAATTGATTTTTCTTTTTATTCAGATCATTTTTCTGTTGGGATGGACTTGTCCTTTAAGTACTTTAACGAAGTACAAATTATGATATCTAGATCAGTCTTGAGAGGTAAATCTTGGTAACGTTCCATTTCATTATTTTATTCTGATATTTTCTTGTATGGATTTTAAATCTGCAGCTCCCGTGCATGACTTGCAAAGAGAGAAAAAAATGCTTTAAATCGCAAATACTACACAGTTCTTATAACAAACTAAAGTCTTTCATTTTATTCCTACGAATCAAAGTCACTCAGAGTGTTATATTCGATAGATCGCGCAATATTGATATTCACTATTATTATTACAATATTCACTATATCACATAAAAATAACAAATCTGTTGTTATCAATTGATCTAATATTAGACGGTAAATCTTATGCATTCTCTTAAAAAATATTATTTATGGCAAGAATTGTTGTGCTTTCAAGATGAATAAAAAGTACAAATGATTAAATAACTCAAGTTATTAATATTATAAAGGTTTATTATATTATAACACTATAATAATTTAACAGCACAATGAATTAGTGTTAAACGGAAAGAAATCCCTGTATGGAAAAACCTTGATTCCTCTAGGGGCGGCCCAACAAATTGGAAGGGAAGCGAGGATCGACCCCACCCTAAAATTTTCAAGTGATTAGAAAGGAAGCAAAATATAGACGAAGTGAAAAGAGTATGGAACTGTATATATCATTCAGATAAAATGAAAACATATCACATGCATCGCCTAACAGTTAAGAGTCCAACGGATTGCAAGAATAGGCCTACATGATTGAAGATGATCGTTTTGTTATTGGCACTTACACAATTTACATCAAACATAATGCTATGAAAATACTTTAACCAACTGAGAGAAATATAAAACAGCGCAAATATACAGATATTTTGCTATTTTTTGGAAGAATAGTGACAAATTTTATCTTATTCTACACTCTTAAAACAAATCAGTCATTGACGAAACCAGCAGTAGTCAGCTGGGTGTACTGCAACTGATATGTGTAGTCACATTTCTGACATATATTCTAGTCAGAAACAACTCTGTTCTAAGTAAAATACGACTAGAAAATAGTTAAATATGACTAGAATAACAGTTGCACACAGCTGATCCTATTAACTAGTCATTTTTGACTGATTTTTTTTAAGAGTGTATACAATCAAGTTCGTATACTTAAGTCAATCTCGAGTCAAGGCAATCAAACTTTTCGACCTAATTTCTTAAAGACAAGGAAGGGGGCCTGGGCAAATCCTTGATAAAGCAGCATCCGGGAAAGCACTAAAATCCGTCTCAAACATTCCCGTTGCAGAAAGAGTTATGATCAACGCAACTCCAAGTTTATCAAACGCAACTTGACTAGACTTTCAATGAAACGCGCATATTATAGGGATTTGCGATTGATTCTAAGAACTCTTTCTGGAACGGAT
The DNA here is from genome assembly GCF_018143015.1 of Lytechinus variegatus. Taxonomy (NCBI): domain Eukaryota; kingdom Metazoa; phylum Echinodermata; class Echinoidea; order Temnopleuroida; family Toxopneustidae; genus Lytechinus; species Lytechinus variegatus. The sequence continues at coordinate 27,021,018 of NC_054743.1, read as the reverse complement.
CCCAGCTCTCTGTCCATCTTTAATTATGATGCTTTCATCACATTAAGCTTTCATTCTATTTCACTTCCCCTCTACATCTTTGCCTTTACTCTGAAAGTCACACTATCATGGGACACCGTGTGTCTCTTTTGGGCCCTTGCCAAAGACCTTGTCCCTCCCTAAAAGATATGACACTTATGTCGACCAAACATTATTTTTCTTATTTGCGATTGCTTCATTGCAAACACAAAACATGCACGTGATTCATGCAGCGAAATGTGAAATGTTAATCATGAGCATTTTCCTATTTCACTTCTGAAAACAATTATGTTGAACTATCAATATTAACTTATTTATTTTTATCTGTTACAATATATTTCACTAGCAAGATTATCAAGTGAATTATCAATAATCATTTCAAGTGCATTATGAGAGATGAAAGCAGATTAGTTCGTTGTTTTGCCATCGTCGTTTAAATCTCCGTTTAGTTTCAGGTTATCTGGCTCATTCTCTTGAGAATTAACTTGTGTGCTGTCTTGACTGACGTTTGTATCGATTTCCTCTTTCTTTCTACTCTCCTCCTTCTCGTTCTCCTCACTTTCAGGTTCTTTCATATTGCTGGATTCATCTGTCTTTGACTCTTCTTTCTCATTTTCATCCTCTCCGACCTCATCTTTCTTTTCATCCTTCTCCTCCTTCTCTTCTTTCTTCTTCTCATCCTGTGTATTATCCCCAACCTCATTCTTTTCATCCTCTTCTTTCTTTGAATCAACACTATCATCGTGTCCATTTTCCTTCTCCTTTACGTCCAAGTCCTTATCTTTCCCCTTTACGTCATTGTTTTCTTTCGCCTCCACACTTTCCGTTCCGGGAGCTTTGTCGCCGTTCTCTTTGCTATTTTTAAGCGATTTATTCGACTTTGCAAAGAATCCTTCCATCTCATTAATAACAGACATATCCATCTTCATCTTCATGGAGGTATCTGGTTTAGGTTTAACTTCTGGTTTCTGAAGGTTGTCACTGTCAGTTTTCTCCATCTCGAGCAGTTCAGCTTCGCTTAGGTTCTGGAGCGTGGTCCTTAGGTTCTCAGCGGCCTGTTCGATGTTCATCTCGGAGTCGCGTCGGGACAGTGTCCGACTAGTCCCCGACGATTCCTCGCCACTGGAATCGCTGTCGCCTTGAAGCCGAGCCGATTTCAGAGCTTCGGCTTTCGCCGCAACGAGCTTCGCGTTCTGAGCAATCGCCGCAAGTTCCATGATGACCTTATCGTGGCCCGACTTGGTGGCGGATGGCATGGCGTGAAACGTGGGGCTTAACTTAACCTCTTCTATCGTTTCCTCTTCTTTGATTCCTTCTGTCTCTATCTGATGATCCTGTCCATCAGCTTTCTTGGACCCTGTGCGTTGTTCGATGTTCTTTGATTGTTCGGTTGATTCCTCTGTGGACTGACTCCTACTCAGGGCACGGGAGATCCGCGACCCAAGTCGACTAAAGAACGAAGCATTCTTCTCTTGTTTGGAAGTCTTTGACTCGCCTTTCTTTTGTTTCTTGAGCCTTTGGAGCGTCGAGACCTTCTCAGTCTTTGGCTTCGGGTCTTCCTCGATATCCACCAAGCATTCGTTGCTCTCGGCCCGTCGCTCGACGCTCTCTTGTGACGTAGGAGATTGCTCGATGACCTCATCGATGGAATCGCCATCGAGTTTGTGCACCTGTAAGAAATGACAACGGTAAGGAGATTGTTAAAATGTAAGAAATTGTTTCTTTCTCTGCATCATACTCTCGTGTTTTATCTTACAACCACTGGTAATGATAAATCGTTCCTCCATTTAAATAGTGAGGATCGACATTGTCTTTCTGTTCCTTTTCGTTCTCCTCCTTACAAAGAGTTGCAATTCTCCTTCTTCTCTTCCCCACCCGATACCTCGATTACATCTTTTTAATTTTCATCTTATTTCTCACCTTCCTATATGCAAGGCAGTTTTACCAGTTTACCTATAACCACTTCATCATCACCCACTATCATCTTCTTTTCTCGATCCCCATCACCATGACCATCTCTATATTATGATCATTCTTGTCAAAGATAATTTCATTTTCCCTTTACCGAAGCCTCTCTATTGCGTTTTCAATAGTTTCGTCATCACTATTGTGTTGCTGTCATCGTCGTCATTTTAGTCACCACCATTACTATCGTCATCATCATCACAGGACTTCCGCTAGACTGCTATCATCAGAATCATGTCACCTCCGTCATCTGTTTATATAGCCATCATCGTTGCAACACACAATTCATGAAGTGAAATTTAGTTGATTCGTATCGACCAATCAATCATCACAACCCAAACCGCCGCTACTATATAATAACAATCACCACCATCACCATAGTAGTAGTCATCAACACCACCACCACACCACATCCGTCATCAACAACATCGTCCTCCCCATCATCATCATCTCCATCATCATCATCACCACCATCACCATCATCACAACCACCACCATCACCATCATCATCATCACCACCATCACCATCATCATCACCACCAATACCATCACCACCATCACCATCATCATCACCACCATCACCATCATCACCACCAATACCATCACCACCATCACCACCATCATCATCATCACCACACCATCATCATCATCATCACCACCTCTACCATCACCACCACCATCACCACCATCATCATCATCATCATCACCATCATCATCATCACCATCATCATCACCACCACCATCATCACCACCACCACCATCATCACCATCATCATCACCACCACCACCATCACCATCATCATCATCACCACCATCATCATCACCATCATCATCGCCACCATCACCATCAACATCATCACCACCTTTATCATCACCATCATCATCATAACCTTCATCATCATCACCATCATCATCATCACCACCTTCACCATCATCACAACCATCACCATCATCATCATAACCATCATCATCACCACCATCACCACCACCTTCATCACCACCATCATCAACATCATCATCATCATCACCACCATCATCATCACCATCATCATCATCACCATCATAACCACCACCACCACCATCATCACCATCATCATCATCATCATCATCATCATCATCATTCCTACTCACCGTGCTATGTGCTGCTAATAATTCTGATGATGCCCCTACTCCGGAGTCCGCATCATCTCCAAAGCTACTGATCTCACCGGTCGGTGACGTGACCTAGGCAAACATGATCAGCATATAATTTAATAAGTATAGTGACGGTAATAATAACATGAATAATAACTTTTGACGATTATGACCATCATTGCCTTGCTGAAGAAGAAGAAGGAGAAGAAGAAGAAGAGGAATGAAAAGGAGGGGGAGTAAGAGAAAGAAGATGAGGAAGAAGGAGAAGATGAAGTAGAAAAAAAGAAGAGGAGGAGGAGGAGGAAGAAGAAGAAAAGATGAATGAAACAGAGAGAGAGAAGAAGAGGAGGAGGAGGAAGAAGAAGAAAGAGGTGAAGATGAAAAAAGAAGGAGGATGGGACGATCAAAACGGAAGATTGAAGAACAAACATGACGAAATAGAACGTGTGAAATATATATATATATAGGTTTTGGGGGTTCTACTCGGCGGGCGTGCTGTTAATTCTTTTTGTGGTTGTTTTTGTTGCTGCTGGCTATGTTATTTATTAATTACTAGGTTCATTGCTTCGTTTTGTCTCTCATAGCAACTGACATTTTCGATAATCCTACGTTAATCCGGAAACAAGACAAATCTTCCGTTACATACACTTCCCCAAAACACAGAGGAAACCCTGCCTGCTATTACTCGTACTTGATTCCGCTTAAAGGGACAAAATAGTACTGATTTTGTACACAAATATATTTACATTTTCTAAGACGAATTTATGCATTAACGCCATTTATAATCAGATGAAAAGTTGATTTTATAGATGAATAGTTTGATGAAATCTATCGTTTTTCATAGTTTTCTTGTGAAAATCTTTGCCCAGTTTAGGAATCATTCTTTGGAGAAAATTTTCAAGAGACGTAAACATTTCATTCACATCGTTTACCCTATTTTTACATTTTCAAGGGGGACCCACAATTTACAAGCAATGGTTTGAGTGGACCCCTTCATTTCCATATTTCTGTCCTTTGAAGTGTCAATTCGTCAATGTGTATGTATATGATATATTACTTTGTAGTATTTTTTATGTTCTTTTAAAGAAAATGAAAAATGAGGAATTGAATTGAATTTAGGAGTTGAACATTCGTTCAACTGGGGTATTCAATACTACATTTATCATTCTCAATGCGAGAACAAGACGGTAACAGTAAATCTAAACACAATGCACAGAATGAATAATTAAAATTATTTAAAGAATTATCAATATTTGATATAGTTTACCAATGCTCTTGATCGATGCCCCGGTGGTCTCCGACCTGGATTCTTTGGCCTGGTCTTTACAATATGTGTGAGGGCGCTCGACGAAACTACTACTTCATCAAACTGTAAATACCAATAATGAATACATTATAAGTAATTTTGATTTGGAGTCAAATAAATCGATCTGTAATGTAACTTTATAAGGTTACCCAAGATATCATGGCAGAGAAATCTCGTCAGAATGGGCATTTGTTTTATGCGGTTAAATAGGGGAAAATAATGTTACCCCCAATATCGCAAGCAAATTACTTTTATGATGAGCAAAAAACAACCAACAAGAGAAAACCATCTAAATTCTTTCGGGGACAAAGCAGGTACGCTAGTGCCGTTGGTTTCGATAACGCAAGTAAACATGGTAAATGATGAGAGTTGCATGCCATGCAAACTTGACGAAATATTCCCCAAGAGTTGACGGAGACGATTCCTACTCGGTATACTCGTGTAAGAAAAATTATAATAAACGCGTAATTTTGCATCGGGCGTCATAAACGCGCACTCCAATGCACTGAAAACTTTGCTCCATCGCTTCACTCACTCGCACATCAATAAACATTGGTCGTCAAACCAAACCAAATTGTAAAATATGTTTTAATCAAAAGAAGTGTATGTCACAGCTAAAGATCGATTAAGGTACTCATTTCATAATATACCTAAACTGCACAAGAAGATAGAGTTAGTAAGGCCTATACAGGCAATCTAACCCGATTCTGTCACTGATTTTTTGAGCAAAAATATCCCTGAAAACAGTATCCAATTACCCTGGTCCGAAATTGAGGCTTTAATATGATCTTTCGAATTTTACAAGGATTTTGAAACAAATCGTGCATACGCATTTTGAATTCATTTTGAATTGTAGCCGAGTTGTATACTCAGAATGAATTCACAATGAATAGCAATCGCCAATATAGGCCTATCAATAAAAATTAATGAGACATAGCTTTAGCCGGGCCAATATTAGGCAGGGGCAGGAAAGTAGAAGATGGCGACCCCAATATAATTTTTTTAAGTGGTTAAAATTAGGGTGAGGGTGGGAGGGTATAGGGTGAGAAAAGGAGCGGATTAGGGTATAGTATATATGCTAAACAGTACCTGCATATATTTTTTTATAAAGAAATAATAAAATCTTCCATTCGATCATTATGTCAATTACGATATTATTAATTGTCATGCGGTTTTCTTTTGACCTCATTTTATTTTTCATTTAAGCGATTTTACTCTGATGATCGAATGCCAAAAAGCTTCAGTTTGTCAGTGTACTATTTTTTAGATTTAAATTATCGTAGTCACTATACAAGAAAAGTTTGGGGCGTGCTTTATATAAGTATGTTTGCTTTTTTATCTTGAATTTGTTGTTTTGTTTTTAAAGGTTGAATTGAAATAGGACAAAAATAACAAAATAAGATATAACAAGACCTTGATGAAAAGGGGACATGAAATACAACAATATCAATTGATTAAATGGGTTCATATAGAAGTGAACGAACATAACCCTGAACAAATTAACGTATAATATACATCAATTAAAACTTCGGGTTTTAGGCTATAGTCTCTATATAGGGGATACTATGATTTTTATTTTGATTTTCTATTCAATGATTTTGATTTTTTTTTAGAATATCGTATTAGCGGGTAACAGATTCCCTACGTTGACACTGTTAAATTCATATCCTATGAAAAATACATTTTACACGAGTCTACCATGTCCACAAGGCTCATAATAATTATATTGCGAATTTTAAGAAATCCAGTAAGCAAAGCTTTACGTGAACAAACCCTAAATGATCCAATAATGAACACGACTGCTGTTGGCTTATCGATGAGTCAGAAGCGCGCACAGTTTCATGAAAAAGAATAAAATCGAGGTGAAAGCCATGACCTAGCGCAGGTATTAGGCGGAATAATGACCATGAACATGGAATATTTTTGAGTAGTGAATTCTTTGAAGTATTTTTTTTTCATGGGTTGTACATTAATCAAGAGGTACTACCCACCCTGCCCCTCCCCCTATCATGCCTATTCAACTTATTCTTAAAAGCTGCGATGCATACGCTAATCCGCTATACTCAATGGACAATTATTTTACAATCTATAATATCGGCCAATATAATGATTAATATCGTTGGAAATTGAAATAAACAAATGAAATTTAAATGACATGAAATTGAAAGTTTAATTTATGATGAAGGGTATACACTGATGCTTTTCCGGAGTATAATATTCAATTCCTATATTATACAGCATTTTTATGTAATTTTCAAAATTTCTGGGGCAATATAGGGGCAACGGTTCCAACGGGGGGGTCCAAATGTCCCTATGCCCCCCCCCCCGGTGCCGTAACTGATTAAACCTGATAAGCCAACCCTGTTTAACTATCATGAAAATAAATCAATGAATGAAATCTATTCATTTCATTATGTAATGAAATAACTAAAAATAATTAAACTTGTTCATTTCATAATGAAATGAACAATATTCATTCATTTATTTATTTCCATATATATTCACTTTTACGTCCGGGCTCTCGGGAAAATATCAACATCGGCAATCGGGCTCATGCAGGTATATGGGTAAATCAAGAAGCATTTGAAATAACAGACTTATGAGAAGATGAGACATGGGGTTTGGGCCATGAATTACGGTGAGAAACCAAGACAGATTAGAACAGAACCTTCAGGGTGAAGCGAAGTTATCGACCATGAATTAAATAAATCAATAACCGAGCTCTTGACCTATCGCCTGGCATGATTAGAAAATCTCCTTAAATAAATAGAGAAAAATCCTCTGTGAATTGCAATTTGAAGAAAAAAAACCCTTCGTGAATTATATTTGGATGAATTTTTTTTAAACAAATGTCTGTACAACCCTCGCTTGTCTGCCTTGTATTTGATTTTCTATTAGGAACGAGGTCTGGGGCATTTAATACTCGAATGATCACACTGACTCATAATTTCTTTCATATCGATTTGCGCCAAAATGTCTGAACTCACCGCTGATTGGCCGGTGATGGTTCCATTCATGACGTCATTAATGATGTGCACCCACCGGTCCCGATCCGCTGGATTAACACAGCCAAATATGATCTGAAAAAAAAGATGAAAGAGAGAAAAAATATGTGAATAAAAATAATTCAACATGGTTGCTCGAAGATCAATTCCATCTAACAAGAGGTCAATTTTAAAGAAACAGAAACACTGTAAAAAACTGTGGTGTTAAAACTGACACCAATTGGTGTTAATGGAGGACCACACCCTGAGGTGTTAAAATAACACCCTAGAGATTGAACATAACACCAAAGAGTGTAAATGTAACCATAGGTGTTGTAATAACACCTATAGGTGTAAAATTAACACCACCAATTTAACACCTGTGTAAAATAACTGATGTGGTCCTCTATGTACACCGGTTAACACCACAGTTTTTGCTGTATACAAACAAGCATCACATTGATATTTACACAAAACAATGATTAATGCACATTACGGGTGGAATGCAAATGAAAGAGTAAGTGATGACACACACTCATTATATCTTGCGTATAAATCATAGTATATTCAATTTTAATTCAGTATATTAAAAAATATATAGGACCTATGATAATTCTAATGAAAGCAATTTAAAAAGTAGGCTTCCCCTTTAAATCATGTATGAAAGAAAATTTCCCCCTCAACACAGATTATCTTCTTAAGAGCACTAGAGTTGTATATTATGCATTCTGTTTATTTATATTATTATCTTGCGGACTGAGCATATATTGAGATCTAAATCCGTTCTTATTCCTTCTTGATAATAATCATATACTTGATAAATAATTGTTATCTACAGGCATATATGAAAAGAGGAATTAACTTTGCAATAAACAGAATTACTTCCTCTTACAAAGACAAGTCGTTTGACGGACAGGAAACATTATGAGCATCAAATGTCATGAAAATGATGCAAGGGAAATCTGTGTGTACTTTATGCCTTAATTACAAAAAAATACAACCATAAAAAGAACATTAACCAAAGCGATACGTCAAGTGGAAATCACTCTAAATCATTATGTCCCATGCAGTCATATCAAAAATTGAAGTCTAAAATTTTAAAATAATGTCAGGCCGCTACACCTTAACACTTTCAATTAACTGTATGGGGGTTTCCCCATTGTAATGCTCGTATATTTGTCCCAAATTTAATCTTGTAATTCACTATAGTCTAGGATATTAAAGAGCGTGAACATACTAACCTATACATAATAATAACAACATGAATACATAAATATGGAATTACAATATAAAGTACTCGAATGATGACTATGATTACTTAGTTTTCTTCATACTATATAGTATTGGTGAAGAGAGTGAATGTCACTTAAAGGTCAAGTCCACCTCAGAAAAATGTTGATTTGAATCAATAGAGAAAAATCAGACAAGCACAATGCTGAAAATTTCATCAAAATCGGATGTAAAATAAGAAAGTTATGAAATTTCAAAGTTTCCCTTATTTTTAACAAAATAGTTATATGAACGAGCCTGTTACATCCAAATGAAAGAGTTGATGACGTCACTCACTCACTATTTCTTTTGTTTTTTATTGTTTGAATTATACAATATTTCAATATCTTACGAATTTGAGGATTAGGACCTCCTTGTCTGAAGTACAAAATGTTAAAATAATGGAATTCCATGTGTTCAGGGAGGAATGAAACTTCATTTCTCATGACAATGACTAGAAAATCAAAATATTTCACATTTCATATAATAAAATACAAAAGAAATAGTGAGTGAGTGATGTCATTAGTTCCCCCATTTGCATACCGACCGAGATGTGCATATCACTGTTTTGTGAAATGAAGTGAAACGTTAAAATGTCATAACTTTCTTATTTTACATCCGATTTTGATGAAATTTTCAGCATTGTGCTTGTCTGATTTTTCTCTATTGATTCAAATCAACATTTTTCTGAGGTGGACTTGACCTTTAAAGAGCGTGAATATCCTTATATTACTAACCTATACATAATAATAACAACATGAATATATAAATATGGAATTACAATATAAAGTACTCGAATGATGACTATGATTACTTAGTTTTCTTCATACTATATAGTATTGGTGAAGTGATTGAATGTCACTTAATATGACAATATAAGACATGTTGGTTTGTGTGGTGAATCTTTATTGTTCAAGGGGGATGATCTATTGTTTTATACCCACTTGACTAGTATGACGTCAGTCACGGATCGACACCAGTGAATTATAAGATACATTTATGGTAATGGTTAATTATAGGTATACTTTGATTAAATCAGCAATTGAGGAAATAAAATATCTCATTAGCATTTCCATAACTTCAATTTTTTATGCTTAGTTCCTACTGTGTACTATTATTATCAGTGTAATATTATATTCTGTTAATTTGTTTCTTGTAATGCATGGTGAAAAATAAAACAAACAAACGCCGGTGTGAATGTTGAAATAACATACGGTTTGAGTCCCATATAGTAGGTATACTTTTCTGCATGTCATGTCATCACAATCAATTCAAGATCAATCAACTATCACAAAGATAAGATAGTATTATCAAGCAATAAAGTCTCGACAGACATGTCAAAACACGCCTTAAAGCAAATACATTTTAAAGTAATCACAATCATTTATCAGATTATTACTTTTAAATCATATATAATTATGACACCATCCAATAAATGCATTTTATCCCTCTTATGATTGTATAAGAATTCATTTATACAGTCACAATGATACTCTACATGATATCATTATGTACATTGAATATACATCGAGAGCTTATAAGTCATTAACATGATTGACGTTTTCCTAAAGATGGAATGAAACGAAAGCGCTTGGCAAAAGCACATTTGACATGCTACAATGCTGTAATATAATAAAAGATGACGGGGCGGTCAACAAGCCGCTCGTCTATACGCATATCAGTCTGGGATCGCCAGGCACTCATCTCATTATTACTCCGTTACCATGACACAACATCCATTCAACATCTCATTGGTATACCCAGATACTAGCCGTGAGCAACAAAGAGGGTTGTCCAGATAGAGAGAGAGGGAGAGAGGGGGGAGAAGGGGCATGCATTTTAGCATACTATGTTTTAGAAGGTGATGTAGAGTGATACTATAGGTCGAGAAAGCAAGAGAAACGTTGAAGGAGGAATAGGAAGGTAAAGAAAGAGAGGGAGGGACAGAAAAGGGTAACATGAAATGAAAGAATGGATGAGAGGGGAGGACGAGGGGTATATCAAAATGTACGTAATTATCGTACGTTACAGACAGATCACGAGGTTTAACAACAAGAAAAGCAAGGCAATCTGACGGACCTGAATTTCTGATGGAAAGTGAAATAACCACAAAATTATAATCTATTCTTTTTCATAATAATAAAAAAAAGAGATGATTTAGGAAGAGACTGTTGATTTGCAGGCGCTACACTTAAAATAAAAATCTGAATTGGGATCCTTATCATGGTGGGTTTTTTTACTAGATGCTAATTAAAAAACGACTGTAGCATGAAGAGTCTATTCAAAATGGGTAGAATTATTATCAACAAATTGACTACATTTTCAGACGTGTGTTATGCAGTTTAACGGTTTACCATTTTAACCTATAGGCCTATAGAACCCGGTTAAATTGCCTCTTAGTAGAATTTGAAGAGTATTTTTTGCAATATCGAGGAAAGAATGAATGGGAAAGGTATGAAAAGTGAGAAAAGGGAGAGATGAAGAAGAGGAGAGGGGGATGGAGAGGAGAGAGAACAGGATAGAGAGGGAAGAAAGAACTGGAGAAAGGGAGAGGTGGGGTAAGAGGCCGTGAGAAAAGAGGAATAAAGAGCAAAAGGGGGAGAGGGAAAGGAGGAAGAGTAAGGGGAACAAAATGCGAAATGAGGGATGAAGAAAGACTATGAAAGAGAGAGAAAGAGATTGGGCAAGTACAATAATGATGATGATGGTGAAGTGCGTCAGGCGAATTCGCATCTCCTCTCCACAACAATGGATCGCATCGCCTGCGAAACACATTCACTAAACAGACTGACATCAACGTATCTGAATTTCTATTCACAAAACAAATCATTATTTCGCGCCTCCTTGCTAACAATGCAACCTAATTTGAAGTTTTAGGAGCCACGTTGCTTACCTGACGACTGGAGCCAGCATTTGGGGTCTTCTGAATGAGAAAGCTATTCCGTTTCTTGCTGGTCACATCTGCTTTGCATTCGACAACCTGCTTGAGTTGTATGAGGAGGCACTCCCCTCGCTTGCCCGTAGAATTGGCCGATACCTAGCATGATTCGAACAGGACGATGAGAGAGGAGGAGAAGAGAGATATGATCACTGAGGGCGTACGTAACGCACACATCCCATGACATATTATAAACAAAGGATGATTATCATAAGAACTGAGTAATATTCACGATGTCGAATGCATCGGGATTGATCAGGGATTCTTTTAAGTGAGTAGTTTTCCAAGGGAGCGTTTCATGAAAGGAATTGTCGAACATTTTTTTCGTTGTCAATCAAAATCCACGAAAGTCGGACAACTTGTCGGACAAAAATGTCGATGAAAAGCTCCCCAGAACTCCCTCCTAGCCCTAATTCCCTCCGTTCTTCTGCCCATTTTTCTTCCACTTTCCATTATTTTTCCCCTCGATCCGTCCCTTGATCCCATCATGCACTACACCCCTCCTCGATCCACCCTGCACCCCTCCCTCCCCCTGGCTCTCTCCTCTCTGATCTCAATGCACCCCCTCTAATCCCTTGATCCCCTAAACTACAATACGTTTTTGCTACCTCTCTTCCCTTCACTCCCCCACTCCCCTCCCCTCGCTACACCCCCTCTCCATATGCCATCCACTCAGCTATATCTCATTGTTCCACCCCTTCCACCTAGCATTCATTTTCTTCCTCCAATTCCATTAGTCATAAGATGGCGCTCTTCACCATGCAGGAGAATGGAGATTGATAACTGATAAAATGAATTTAGCACATGACCAGTGGCTGCAGCTTTCTCTAATGGAGGTATGTATGCAAATATTCCTCTTCAGATGACTATTGTACAAAGAGTTGCCCTCATACACGACTCCAAAGTATAAACGTATAAAGTGAATGTCAACTGATCACAAAGCGCCCATTTTGCAGACCTATGTTTTATTTTTGTTTTGATATATAAACTAGACATTACAATCATGATAGGCATAATTCTAGTTGCATTTAAGTATTTCGAACACTTTCTGCAACGGATTTCAGCTTTCTTGGCATATCAACAATAATCATTATTTTGGATTAATATTTTTGGATAAACTTCTCTGTCTCTAATCGTCACTTTCGAGAGTAAAAGATAGATGAATCACTGACCGCAAATTTCTGTATCATCTCCTTAACATTTTGTTTGCATTTTCTTGTAGAAAAGGAACTTATTTGCTTGTTCGAGGTAGCAATCATTCTTTATTTTGAAAATAACGGGATATTGTTATTTTTCCTAAACTGGGTAATGTTTTGTATTGTATACTGGTCTGCCTGATGAGGGGAATTAATTTCTTCTTTTTGTCAAAACCGTAGACAAATATTACAAATAAATACAAACCTTTTTGTCGTAGATGGCTAGCTGTTTGGTATCAGCTCGCACTTTGACGTATTTTGACTTCCATCTGGTGCAGAACATAATACGCGACTTGATACTGATAGCCCCTTCATGAACTACGATTGGTCCTCGTCTGTCAGGTGATCCCGTCTCGGTGTCATGTGACACCACGTCACTGTCAGGTGACATCATTTTGGATTGAGTGTAAAGCGAACGACGAACTCGAAATATGAGACTGGAAGTAAAAAAAAGGAAAATTAGAATTGCATAAGTTTAAGAGTATTAACGGATTCATAATTAAAGTAAAAACCACAAGATTAAGAATAACACCTGAAACCGCTTCAAGGTAAGCAATAAATTAAAGGGATGGTCCGGGCTGAAAATATTTATATATTTATACATAGAGTAGAATTCACTGAGCGAAATGCCGAAAATTTCATCAAAATCGGATAACAAATAATAAAGTTATTGAAGTTTAAAGTTTAGCAATATTTTTTGAAAACAGTCGTCATGAATATTCATTAGGTGGGCTGATGATGTCACATCTCCACTTTCCGTTTTCTTATGTTATTACATAAAATCACATTTTTAAAATTATTTCATACTTGTGTGAGTAATATGTCTACCTTATAATGAATTAAGTTGCAGCAATAAATATCTAATGTACTAAATCAGTTGTCAATCCAATTTTTCTAGTTCTTGGAGGAAAAAAATTGAATAAACCTAATTTCATCTAATAAAATATAAAAGAAAAAGTGACGATGTGACATCATCAGCCCACCTACTGAATATTCATGACGACTCTTTTCACAAAATATTGCTAAACTTTAAATTTTAACAACTTTGTTATTTGTTATCCGATTTTGATGAAATTTTCGGCATTTTGCTCAGTGAATTCTACTCTATTTATTAAGCTATACATACTTTCAGTCCGGACCACCCCTTTAAGATTATCGAAATTATCATAGGCCTACCCTACCCACATCTCCCGTATTATGCGTCTTCTGAAAATCTTAGGAGGAAAGAAAGAAAATGGACATGAAAAGTACAAAAACAAGAAGATGCAAATAATAACGCAAATTAGTATATTATTAAAATTATTATTTCTTCATTATTATAATTATTATTATTATTATCATCATCATCATTATCATCATCATCATCATCATCATTATTATTATTATTATCATCATTATCATTATTATTATCATTATTATTATCATTATTATTATTTTTTATCATTATTATCATTATTCTGGGTGTGCCGATAACTCAATTACATATATTATTTCCAGTAAAGTTCAAGAAACATGTTTAGGTTCAGATCAGTTTTCAGAATCGCAATTAATACTTTCAGTTCTATTTACTCTGACAACCTTAATGGGTTCTTCGAAAGAAATTAGTGTGTTGTAATTATAAGCAGAAATATGATACAAACAAAACTAAAACTACAACCTTTATACTCGACAATCAAATTGGAGACATAACTAATGAGTAATTAAGTATTAATAGAAAAGTGGAGAAATATGAAATGTCCTGGTACTGAAGTTTATGAATGCGGAAATTCTAGCTTCTCTGAACAGCTGATATCGTTTGAAATATCAAGGTAATCTATAGCAATATTGAATACTACGGGTAATCTACAGTCCCCGTTTTCTTTATCATCCTTTTTATAATAGTTCATACAAGCTTTGATTACTTTTCGGCACCCCCCCCCTATTCCTTATAAATACTAAAATCACCCGAGGACCATCTTGTATTGCGTTCCCCATTACTTGCAATGTATCTGGCTTTGTAAAGTTATATGTTTATCATATTTCGTAAAAATGTGAAAAGGAAAGTCAATAAAAATCAATCGATTGATGCTGTCTTTTTTTTTTTGGGGGGGGGGGGTAGGGGACCGTAGGGGGTGGGTAAACATGGTAAGGGTATGATTGTGTGTTGATTACATTTTCTGAGAAATATTGTGGAAGTTTCTGGAAAAATCTCGGTAAAAGAAATTTCTCATAGTTTTTAGGAAAACGTGATCTCATGTCATATTTCATCATTAAAATTAATTTCAATTCTATAGCTACCCTGATATTACAGATAATTACCACCTCTGCCTAACTCAAAGCACCCTAACACAAACACACACACATGCACAAACACAAAATCAGAAAAACAAAACAATATCGAAGAATTCTCTTTGACTTGCATTTAGTTAACTCAGTTAAGTCTGAACTTCATTAATAATGAAAGCGAAATATATATTTATCTTTGTCTGTGTTAAGCATTGCAAACAACTGACGGGTACAAATAAAGAATTAAACACTTTGTTTCAGTTTCATGACGATTGTACCTCATCCATTGTGGTGAAATAGGCCAAATACAGTTTCGCTATCAATGACAGCCCATTTCTTTATTTCATTCTTCCTTATATGATCATGAACATGGTAACATAAAAGAGGAGAAACTGTTCAATTGCACTTGCGCTTTAGTTGGCTGGGGGTTGCAATATCAGTTAAAAAAAATATCGAAATGTTTGTATCATTGTTAGGTGGTCCATTTCAGAGGCGATATTCGGTCAAATGGTTTTCTTGGATTCTTGTTGGCGAAAGAAAAAAAATCAATTGAACTACCGATTCGTTTAAGGGTAAAATGTTTATACGCGGGGGGGGGGGGGCTTCAGGATGACTAGATACAGAGGCGAGAAAGTGACATATTAAGCCAATTTCAATTGTTTTTTTGCAGCGAAAAATATATTCTTTTCACATGACACAGCAGTGCTCTTATCAGCGGACACAGGGGCGTATCCAGGTTATTCCAAAATGGGGACCATTTTTGTACTAGAAAAAGTTGTCAAGAAATAAACAGGGTTCTAACTCCGCATGCATGACATATTCCCCATAAAAAAAAGCATTTTTTGTGTTTGCTTTTCAAGGGGGGGGGGGGCACAGACCTGCATGGGCCCGTAACACAAAGCTTAGCAATGATCGTAGAACATTTTTCTACGATTGATTCCATTGACTCCAATGTACAATCAATCGTTAAAATCAAGCGTACGATTAATCGTTAACCTTTGTGTCACGAGCCCCAGATGTGCCCCAACATGAACCCCCCCCTAAATGGACAATATTTTTATCCTTTTTTAAAAAGTGTTTTCACTTGAAAAAAAAATATATGGACAGTCGCCCTTTAACGTATATATGCATATGAATAGAAAATAGGGGGGGGGGTAGTTCAATGTACCCTTCATACTTAGGCAGCATCCAAACATAAGACTATACAATCATGTATCTCCGATTGACGTGTATCGTTCAAATTCAATTATCAGATAGGGCATAATTGTACTGGAAAATACATCAAACTAGTATCAAGTGCCTATAGAGAGTGGAATGAAATCTTTTATATCGCTCTTGAAATATTTAACAAGCCCCTAACGAGCATTAAAGAAATGCTGGGCCTTTTTTGCCGAGAAATTCTATACCTGTAAACCATATGTACAAAAGCACAGAAAAATGGCATTTCACATAGCTGGTGCGGCTTTAAGGAATTTCGATGGGGAAAGTATACCCCCGACAGAATTTGGTGGCCTTTTAAATTATTGTAGTTATTCATTTATTATTAATTCATTTTATTTTTTGCTGCATGCATGTCAGAAAGTGTTTGCCCCTCTTGTCGAGGTTTGTAATTTGTTATACGCCACTGGGTTGTATACTACAATATTATTTTGTTTTAAAGTCCATGGTTTCATAAACAATAATTCATGATAATGCACGTAGAATGAAGGTTTATCTGTAAATGTCTGGAGAATACGGTTTTATTGCTTGGTTCTGGTTAAGGAAAATATTGCCTGCCCCCAACCCCCCCCCTAAAGCACAAACACTAAAAACAGAACAACACAAAAACAAATAAAAAAAAACCGCCCCTTACAATAAATTATCTTTCATTTATAGTCCAATTTCAAAATGAAAGAAACGTTAATATAATTTTTATATTAATGCCGAAAATCAAATAAATGCGGAATATTGTTGTCCAGACATGATTACGTGCAAGGAGAAAGATCTAACGCCATAGCTTTCGACAAGAAACACAGCCTATGCTCTCTATTCGACGACGATGCCTTGTTTGAGCGTTGAGAAACAGCACTGATTAATTAATGTCTGTTGAATCTATTAGGTATATCAGACACAGATGTCGCTCATTATAAACTCATAATGTCCTCTTGATACGCTCCGTGAACAGCTATATGCTTATTGCTCCATCTGCTTTCTACCCTTTCTTCGCCAGTAGCCCCATCGATCCCCCCACCCGCATGACCCTTGCATGAACACTGAATCATTTCGAGATTCAAGATTCAACATTTATTTGTTGAAAAGAAATGTTTAACAAAAACGAAACAAAATCTGCATCCGTGAGATAAAATGATGAAATTACAACAAATAATTTTAGAAATCACAATTAATGTTATGGTTGTGAGTAGGCCTAATAAGTATAAGCTGACACCTTTTCTTTCTTGCATGCATTAAAGTTATAATGAAATATAAAAAAAGGTGATATCTTATAGATTCATTTTCATTTTGTAACGAAATGTATGTTAACTATGAGTCTTTGAAATGAGCCTACATTTTATAGAGGGCGTGATATGGCGTATAGGGCAAAACTTATACAAAGGTGCGAGCGAGCGAAGCAAGCAAATATTTCGATATTTTTATTACCAAAATCCAGTTTTGAAATAGATATTTACATACAATTCAGAAAATAATATCATATTTCAGCCTTCTCTCTTTCCTTTTCTTTTTTTTCTCTTTTTTCTTGATCGTGAACATTTTGGAGGGGGAGGGCAAGCGGTCCCAAGACCCCATCTGTACTCAACTGTTGAAGGATAATGATTGTATTTTTTTATAGTGTATACTTGAAATATGCTGATGGATGGAAACACTACCAAGATAGTATACTGGTCATCCAGTGGAAGTAGGATTATTTTCATGATAAAATAATAATTCAACCTTCAAACGTGAAAAAAAATCTCAAGGCCACATCAGACTGAAAATGAAATTAAAACTTTAAATACATCTGAAGATTTATAATGAAAGTAATTTAACACTAATTATCTGGTAGATCATGCACATGACAAGGATAGCTTCGAAAATATTGCAACCATATCAATAAATGAATGTTTTAGTTTCTGTCATAACTGTCCTTGGAGACAGACATGTCCATTTAAGGGCACTCTGTTTCTCTCCCAGCACTGTGGCGAGAACAATGAGATAGACAGCTCAGTCTGCAGGCACCTTTGGTTTTCTTGTAGCGCTTAATGCAGAGTCTGAATGGTGAGACTAGATTTACCCATGGACTATGGCTTATGATTAAAGACACACATAATGTAGTTAGTCCTAGTCTCTACCCTAGACCTGGTATTGTTTTTTTGTTATAAATTTGAGTCTGTGCTTGCAGACTAGCTCACTACCACGTGACTGCCCTAGCTATAAATGAAACAAGCGTGATGTATTATCGTAACTGATTTTGAAGTAAACTTGTGTTACACCATTGATTTTGATTTATTTCGCTTTCATTTCACGGCATGAACACGAATGATAATAAAATAAAATAATGGTTTATGATAAATGAAAATTAAATCATTCAATCAAAATAGGCATATTCCTGCTCAGCTGAAGTCATTATTTTCATTAAAATTTTACAATTTTACTGATTATTGAAACCCATTGATGCCCATCGTTAATTGTTCAGGTTGCTTCATTTTGCTGCAGGTTGCTTTATTTTGACACATTATCTCTGTCATGAGTCGTGGTTCAAGTTATTTCGATCGAACTCGACCCCTTTTTTCTGAAGTTAATTGGGAGTTTTTGCTTCCACTCCACTCGACGGATTTAATTAATTCACGATATATGTGAAGCTAATCGCATGTGAAGTCACAAGTAAAAAAATAAACTTTTGAAAATAAATCTTTGATTGAATTTCCTCAAACCATCACCAATATTTTTTTCAGCTATTCTTACAATAACATTTGTGTCAGGGTGAACTTCCCCTTTAAATTCGCATAACTGTTTAGAAACAAGGAAGCAACAAACTTTCAGTCGAAGATTCTAGGTTTACAAAAATTTTCATACACTTAACGTATTAGTGTAGGGCCTGAAAACTATAGTGAGTCAATTGTGTCGTATTTCAGGGCCCTGGAAACAATATTCTAACAGGGGTGCTGATCTAAATTTTACAAGCAAAGAAAAAAAGGTTTTCACTACAAAATGACCGCTATTTTTGTCCCGAAAAAATTTGTTAAGAAAAAAAGGTTGACAAATATTTGGTCATTTTGCTTACATTTCTCAATTCTTTTTAATTGTTTCTACATGTATTTAATTTTAGCAATTAATCATGTGGAATTTCAAGTTTCACATTTCTTTTAAAAGTAAATTTCGATATATGGAGTGACTCCCCATGCAAACTTATATTATTAATGTGACCCAAACGAGAGATTTTACATGTTTTATGAAATTCGATATTTAACAACAGTTCATCACTACTATAATCATTGAAATTCATGAAATATTGCAAAACAATGAATGGTTTGACTATTATGTAGGCCTATATATATTGCTGTTTCATTTTCATATTTTCGGATTAATTTTGATGACCAATTTAACAATCCATTAGAGCTATCTCCTATACCTCTGAGAGGCTCTGCCTTCATGCGTGAATTATGAATAACTAGTTTAATTTCACAGTGCAGAACAGTGCCCCCCAAGAAAAACAGGGCTTAGTCCACTGACGGGGTTACTATGGGGAAACAAAACGAAGTAAATAAACAAATGAATGAATAAATGAATAAATAAATAAATAAATAAAATAAATAAAATACTTTTGTGTGTTTTTTCTGCAATCAAATTATTATTATTTCTCTAATGTTGCTGTTCAATTTTACGAAATAATTAAACTCAGCTCATTGATTTACTCTCACACACGGTGCAGGGGCGGCGGAAACGGGGGGGGGGGAGGGTTGTTCCTCACTTCAGCCCCCTCCATACCATCTTGTTGTACATTATTGCATGGTCAGCCCCCCCCCCACACCCACAATTTCAAAACAGGAGCCACGGAACGGTTTCCAAAGTGGGGGGGGGGCTGACCATGCAAAAAATCACAATCATATGGTCATTTTAACATTTTTATACACGGTGTTGGAAAAAAGTGGGGGCTGAACCCCCCCCCCCCGGTTCCGCGGCCCCTGCGATGTTGGCCTATTTTATGATAATTGAGGTTGTTGCTTCAGCTCATGTATTTTCACACACGGTGTATATGCCTAAATTCTTGTTTACATATTCCTTTTTTCCTAGCATATAGGTCCCTCCGTGAGGTCAAGAGTTCTCAAGTACTATACTTCAGTTTCAGCATGGCCTCCTATATTGATTAGCATCAACGAGAATGTTGAGCAGGGGGCCATCTAAGGAAGTTCAAAATACATGTATGCAGGACGATGTTTTTTCTTAAAGGTCAAGTCTACCCCGGGAATAATTTGATTTGAATAAAAAGAGAGAGGGAGAGACAAAAACGAATAAGTATATTACTGTAAAATTGTTCAAAATCAGACGTAAAATGTAAACAACTCAATATCGTTTTTTTTTTACAAAATAAAGTTCGAGAATGCACCGCACGGGCAGGATGCAAATTAGCAAGGGCACAATACTCGGTGATACGACATAATTCTGATTCTGAAAATTATTGATCCAGGCTTTTTAAAATCTGAGATATTGGGTTGCGGGTCAGTGGCGTACCTAGGATTTTTCACAGGGGGGGGGGCAAAAACGTCCGCCAAAAAAATTGACAAGCAAAAAAAAAAGGTCTTCAATCACAAAAAAAAATGTTTTTGTATCAGAAAAAAAGGTCTTCAATCACAAATAAAGGATTTCGTACCAGAAAAAAAATGACAAGCCAAAAAAAAATTGTCAGGGGGAGGGGGCAATAAAGGTCTTCAAACTCGTCAGGGGGGGGGGGCAATAAAGGTCTTTCAAGCTCGTCAGGGGGGGGGGGCAGGGATACGTCCTTTGCATGGTTGTGGCTCGTCAGGGGGCAGACTGCCCCCCCCCCCGTATATAGGTACGCTAGTGTTTGGGGTTAGGGTAAGTTAACGTTAAGGTTGTAATGCTTTAGGGTTGGGTTTAGTGTACGGTAGTATATTGAAGCCAGGATTAATTAGTTGTTTGAAATTAGTAAGTGAAATCCCGGTGTGAAATTGATAGCGAAGCAATAACCGAAGCAGATGTCATGGAATCCATAGTCACTATTCCTTCCTTTTTGTATTATATTACATGAAATATCAAACATTTTAATCTAATTAATGTATATTCCAGGATAAAAAAAAACTCTCGACTGGACCATAACAAATGATTGCCTTTTCACAATATCGTAGGAGTAGGGCAGCCATATTTTAAACATTGTCGGAGGAGAAAAATATATTTGACTTCACAAAAATAATCATACAACTTTACAATTGAGCATCTTTGTTCGAATAATTAGATAATATCGTTGGGCCAAACATGAACCGGATGCTATTCCAAAGTTACTATGTTCTCTCTTCTTCTTTCTTGTGCAGGGGTCCGTAGCAGAAAGAGTTGCGTTTAAATGCAAGTCAAAAAATCAATCGCAAGTCCCAAATGCGCGCTGCTGATTGGTTGGAAAATCAAGTTACGCGTGATTTTTAGAGTTGCGGTTGATTGCAACTCTTTCTGCAACGGGCCCCCTGGCTCGATAGCGACCAGCCAGACATGACATACTCCCATCTGTTTGGGTCTGGCCATGGTAAAGCGTTATAGACATCAAATCTAATTTACTACCAATCTGTCCCTCGACATTACAGCTATGCAATGAATGTCGTTCATGAGGGTTTAGTTTACTATTATCATAGGGTGTTCCGCAAAAAATATATGAAATGTAAATTTTCTGTTGAAAAAAAATATCTTGTTGTTTTTAGGAAAATGTTTGCATAACTTAGTAGGGGCCTATGACTTTCGCAATATGAAATTCATGGAATGTCATGATTTCAAATAAAGTAGATCTATGCAGTAGTGGTAGTTGTAGTAGTGGTGGTAGTAGTAGTAGTAGTAGTAGTGGTAGCAGTAGAAGTACGAGTAGTATAGTAGTAGCAGTAGTAGTAGTAATAGTAGTAGTAGTAGTAGTAACAGTAGTAGTAGTAGTAGTAGTAGTAGTAGTAGTAGTAGTAGTAGTAGTAGTAGTAGTAGTAGTAGTAACAGTAGTAGTAGTAGTAGTAGTAGTAGTAGTAGTAGTAGTAGCAGTAGTAGTAGTAGTAGTAGTAGTAGTAGTAGTAGTAGTAGTAGTAGTAGTAGTAACAGCAGCAGTATATGATGATGATAATGGTGATGATGATATGGTAACAATAATATTAGTAATAAACGATGTAGTTTCATCTATCAATATATTGAAGGTCACACAGGCCTAATTTTAATACTTTATTCAAATCTCTTTTTCAAATTAAATCACATAACTTGAACTAAGCTAATTGAAACATGACAACCAACACCATCGCCGCCACAGCCGCTGTCACCACCATCTCCCTCACCACCACCATCACCACCACCATCATCATCATAACCACCACCACAACCATTATCATCATCATCACTACTACCACCACCATTACCACCATCATCATCATCACCACCACCACAACCATTATCATCATCATCACTACTACCACCACCATGTCCATCATCACCTCCACTGCCATAACCACCACCAACATCATCATCACCACCACCATCACCACCACAACCATTGCCACCACCACCACAACCATTGCCACCATCACTACCACCATCACCACCAACACCACCACCATTACCATCATCATCACTACCACCACCACCATCACCACTACCATCATCATCATCATCACTACATCAGCACCATCATCATTATCATCCACATCATCATCCACCATCACCACCACCACAACTTTTTCCACCACCAACATCACCATCTCAATCACCACTATCATCATCATCACCATCATCACCATCACCAACACCACCATCACCAACACCACCACCACAACCATTGCCACCACCACTACCACCATCTCCATAACCACCACCATCAACACCACCATTACCATCATCATCATCTCTACCACCACCATCACCACCACAACCACCATTATCATTATCAGCAGCAGCTGCAACATCTTCATCATCATCACCACCACCATCACTACCAACACCATCACTACCATCATCATCATCGTCCTCATCGTTTTCTGCAAAGATGTGTATTGTGTTCTTTTTTTTTTTGAACACCTTGTAGAGACAGTACAATGAGGTCGGCTCAGATCACTCGCTTCGCATTTCGAACTATTATCCTACATACTGATAGCCTCCATAATATACCGCATACTGTACATACATAGTTTTTAGGTTGGAAGTTCTCATGCTCATCCTACGTTTTACTCCTTGGCTTGAATGCACTCAAAGTGATAAGGTTTCTTTCTCTATTAACATCATACTCTACTCAATGTCGCATATTTCTAATGGACGTGTAAGTTATGATCAATATTATCAAGCAATGTCTTTAAAAAGTACACAGGGAGTACCCATTCTTGTCAAGACTCTCCTAAATTTTCAGTCCCTATAATATCTTACGAATAACACAACCAAATCATGATCATAATTGAATATGATTTTACCCCCACACCCCCCAAAAATTAAATATTGTGATAAAATGTCAACTGTCAGATATTAGTATAACACCATGATCGACACTTTTACAGGTCTGTGTATTATGGATGTCTATTATGTTTATTAATGCTGAATTTTGTTATTTAGAGGAAGTGAAATATATTCAATATTATAATGTACGCAAAATCGAATATTCAATTTCAAGTATATTTTTCAAGTCAATTAAGAGCCATATTTCCTGCTTCCTTTTTACATTATTGAATAAAAAACACAATACCAGCATAAAATACCACATGCATATATCAACTCATTGGTAATTTAATTTGACCAATGCTGTTTGCGGGGGGGGGGGGGGGTGAAAAGAACGGTGTACGACAAGACAAGGATAGTCATGATAATATCCCTTTTAATAGAGCCTAGGTTAGCCCTAATATGGCTCCACAAGACAATCCAATAACCCACTACAGGTTCAAATCACTAAGTGCAATACTAGTAGATAATTTAGGGGGAAATACGTACTCCCTCTACCCCATCCCCCTCATTTCTTTCGAAGCTTGTTATTTCAGCAAACCGATTTTCCTCTCCTACTTGTCTTTACATTAAAACAGGGAAATTCCCTTGTTTTGTATGTTCTTATACATTCTTATTTTATACAGATTTAATCCCCCCTCCCGTCTTCAGCTAAAGCACGGATCGTAACAGACTCTCCCAAGAAGTAATAAAATCTCGCAGACCCGAGATAGGTACAGACTTATGGGAAAATATTGGAGAAGGGGGGGGGGAGGGGAGCCGGAGAGAGGAGGAAATGGAACAACTTTGCATGACTATGCAAAGGGACTGGGGGGGGGGTCTGAAAACATCGATATCATACCCGGTCGACTGTGAATTTATGAAATAGTTGGAGATGTCGCCGGCGTAGGCCTAATTGGGGTCCAAGACGACACAGATCCATTTTCTTCTCATATTGAACAAAAAAATAGGAGTGTGGTAGGAATCCACACCAAGTCACCAACCCAACTGACTCTGTTTTTTAATCATCTTTCTATCTACTTTTTCACACTTATTTTCTCTATACTTTTATACCATTCCCCCCATCTATATCTTCAAAGGTAATACATGGGCCGACGCCCCTGTCCCCTGCGACCCCGCCCCTGCAGGCATGATCATCGTGGGTTGATTTCACCACGATTACATCGAGCACTTTATGTACAAACATAAACAAATCAACAAAATGTTTACGACTGAAATATGAGCACAATATAGGCCTACACAGCAAAAACTGTGGTGTTAACCGGTGTACATAGAGGCATGGACGGAAATCCCAGGGGGGACAGGGGGGACGTGTCCCCCCTACTCAAAATAGTAGGGGGGGGCACAATATCAAATGTCCCCCCTACTATTTTGGGTCTTTGGTGATGCTAAGAAATACGTAACTCAAAATGGGAATAAAACGTGCGTTTTGGGACGAGATGACTTTTTTTTTTTGCTTGTCAAATATATTTTCGTCGAAATGACCTAAAATTTTAGGTAATAGCCTTTTTTTTTTGGCTTGTCAAATTTTCCAGACCCTTGTCCCCCCTACCTTTTGGGAGAGATTTCCGCCCCTGCATAGAGGGCCACACCAGTTATTTTACACCGGTGTTAAATTGGTGGTGTTAGTTTTACACCCATAGGTGTTATTACAACACCTTTGGTTGTTACATTTACACTCTTTGGTGTTATGTTCAATCTCTAGGGTGTAATTTTAACACCTCAGGGTGTGGTCCTCTATTAACACCAATTGTGTCAGTTTTAACACTACAGTTTTTACAGTGTACATTTTGCATACAAATACTGATGAATATCATTATGCAGTTGATAATAAGGATGGTGAAAAAATGTGGGATAAATTGAGAAAGGAAATATATTTCATGAACTTTATGTAAAATATAATCTTCTAAAACTATGCAAGGGATTGGTCATGACATTACTTACGATGGCATGCAGTATGGTTATCTAGTAAACATGACATCAAGAAGCTCATCTAATTAACTTACCCGAAATAGACGAAGATACGATAAAGAAATTGAGGCAAGAGTGAAAAGACGTCTACGATATAATGCTTTCCATTATCATCCACACTAACTGAGCAAAAGTCACGTATATCACTTGGGCAATTTGGTATTGGCGTTGGCTAGAGTTCCAGGATTATTGTAGGAAATTTATGACAACGTCTGTGCACTCACACATTGAAAGTAATACTGACAGTCAATGTTAACTTTGCTGATATTAATATCCGGATAAAGAAATAAGCAATATGATCACGCGTGCACCCTGGAATACCATTTGCAACATATCTCCCGCACGTACGTTGTGTTGTTTATTAGAAAGCGCTCAATGAGAGTTTGAATGTGAAGAGCGAAAGTACAGTCTGTGATGCTTTAGCAGACGATTATAATCTTGGTTATCTCAGGGTAAAAACTCAAGGAGCGCATCTTGTCTTTTTGACGTCTGTAGGCCTATTGTTGATTACCGCGTGCTGTCGTCCTTACCGATGTCGTCGAACACGCAATCATGGACTACTTCAACAACATCGTCGTCGTCATCACCAATACCTTATGATTCCTGCTAACATGATGTTGAGAAGAGAGAGTGCCAGAGAATGGGGAGCGGTATACACGACTGTTTATATTGGCTGTTGGTGTATCAGTAGAAATATGCGATCGGAATGTGTAGAGCGGATGAGCGGAGTGGCATGATGTTGATTTCAGATGGGAGAGAGGGAGAGAGATGGAGAGAGAGTGTGGGAGGAAGTGGGGGGGGGTCGGAGAAGGAGATGGAGGGGGATGGGTCCGCCCACTCGTTATTCGTGGAACATATACAACGTGGCTATAAATTATCAAAACTTTCATAGAAGTTTGTAATGGCAGCTAAGATACTTGGAAAGTTCCGAGGAAAATAGAGGAAGTGGAATAGAAGAAAGAATAACTTTGTTAAGTCTAAAGTCTTAAGCAAAATTTGAAACCTCTGCAGTTACCTATATTTGAAAATATTCTGTTGATTCATATTAACCCCCGAAGTATTAATGATAGTAGATTTTTTATGCTTTGTGTATTTTTATAATTCTATTTTGATACTGTTATGTTTAATGCTGTTTTTGTATGTAAAAGTTCTGTACAATTCAGCTCTTGCTGCGAACAGTAATAAAATACCATTATTATTATTATAGTCTAAGAAATAATGTAATAAATTACAGTAATGATGATAATGATGATGATAACAACAACAACAGTAATAATTATAGTAATTTTAATGATAATAATGATGATGATAATAATAATGATAATAATAATCACCAGGATTTCTAAAATTTATTAGACTATAAGTGATACTAGGCTAAACTTCAAATGCCTTAAACTTTCTCATTTTACATGATCTGAATTCGATGAAGCATTATGCTTGTCTGATCGTTCTCTGATTGTTTAAATCATTATGTTGCCTGGGGCCCGTTGCAGAAAGAGTTGCAATCAATCGCAACTCTAAAAATCATGCGCAACTTGATTTTCAACCAATCAACAGCGCGCATTTGGGACTTGCGTTTGATTTTTTAACTTGCGTTTAAACGCAACTCTTTCTGCAACGGGCCCCTGGTGACTTTGGCCTTTAATAAGGGCATGTTAGGGTTTATTCATAAGGTAATATCTCGAGCAGGAATTTCCCGGTTTTATTCTTCCCTGTTAACAGACTTAGAGATCATTATCATGATAACAGAAGCACAAACAATTTCTTTTTCAACTGTCTCTTTTGGAACATAAAAGAAATCCATGCTGTATGAAACAAATGAATGATTGAATATAGTCTATTACGAAGAACAAAATTGGTATTTATCTCCTTAACTCTCCTCTGTCATCCTTTCTCACAGTTATTGTCATTTCCTGATCAACGTAATACTCATCGTGATGTTATTTCATCATGTTTTTAGGGGCCCCGAACAACGGGGGGGGGGGGCTTCAGTTCAGCCCCTGTATTAATTGTGCTTCTGAATTGGACTTCACTATTTTTTCCAAGAATAAATTATACTGTGACAATATTCTGTAATCAGACTCCTTCGCATCCTATGCCACAATGTGTTTTTTTTAATGAGGATAAACGATAGAAAAGAAATGAGATGATGGTTTAAAGTAACATTTCAGTGGCATTGACGTTGATAAACCGCATACATGACTAGCATGACAAGGAAGTTTGGCCTCCTTCTTTAATATGGTTACCATGTTAAATATTTGATAAACAAAATGGAATTTTAAAAAATTGTTACAATATACTAATAAAAGTATTATGTATACCTACTGGTTACACGCAGTGAGAGTCTGAGCTCACATTTGAAAATGGCACTGTTTTCACTTCTAGCTCTTAAAGTTAAACATCAGTTTCAGTTTTCTTTCAGGATTTTTTTTAAACATTAAAGATAGCAATCGTGTAAACATTACAAGACCAATTTATATGTTTTAGCTTTTCAAATAGTAAGAATCCGTGCCAAAAAATTATACCTTGATTGATTCTAGGTAATTTTATACTCTCCAAATTGATTTATTGATTGATTTTATTTGTCAGGCAAAATATAACAAGTACATGAATAATGTGAAGTATAAAAAAGATACCTTGACAGGATAGCCCATAAAAGCCGAGAAGGCTTATTTCTGATGGGGTCATACATCATTTAAATCTAGACCACTAAATTATGATTGTAAAACTTAATGTATAAAAAAACAAATAAGTTAGTGTGATATCAAAACTTTCAAGCAATGATTACTTGAAAGTTTTGATATCACACTTATTTGTTTTTTATACATGAAGTTTCACAATCATTATGTTAATTTAGTGGTCTAGACTTAGCAATCAACAAAGATGATAAAAATAATTGTAAAACAAGTTGATTAAATAAAGATCATAACTCCGCAATTTAAAATAACAATAATGATAATATTCCGCTTTACATATACATCGGAACGAATATCGTGAATCATAAATCTTTATATATTATAGAAAAAACAAAGACGAATAAGTTTGACATCAAGCTTCACGCAATCAACAAAAGATGATGACAAAATCATAAAAACAAGTTGATTAAATAGATCATAACTACATAGTTCTATATAAGAATACACGATTCAAATTAACTTTCTGAAAATATGTTACTCCCTTTCTGCATTTCATTTCATTTTCATAATGTGTTATTTTCCCTGGGGGGGGGGGCCACTTCCATTCACGAGTGGATACCATGCGCGACCAAGGGGTCTCGAAAAGCACCCTAAACACGTAATTTCCATATTCTGAAAATGAACCCCTTAACAAGTATTGGCGTGTGAAACCCTACCCTTAACAAGTATTGGAAACAAAAACTATACTCTTGGCAAATATTCCCTGAAATGAACCCCTAAACAAGTACAGGAATGTTTTATTGTTACGGTTCCTTCGGTCGTCGGCTTTACCTTATTTGGTTTAGTACGACCCCACTTCTACACCTCGCGCAAATCGGACTCTAAACACGAAGTGTTGGGGCAAAAATGACATCCTTTATAAAACATTTTAATTTTGTTTTATCATCCCCGCAAATTAGACCCTAAACACGTAATTTTCCTAGCGAAATAGATACCCTTTTTTCATTATTTTTGTGTTTTGGGCACCCTTATCACGTTACGTACGTAACGTGCCCTATCGTGAAAAAGACATCCTTTTTACGTGTTTTTTTGGTCGCGCATGGTATCCACTCGTCAATGTAAGTGGCCCCTCCGGGGTTATTTTTAGGTGCTTTTCAGGGTTTAGGCAAAATAAGAAGATATCCATAATTCTGACAGTGGTTGCTTATTTGGTCGGTCTCTTGAATACCATTTATATTCTAATTTATAATTTGAAGTTATTCGAAAATTCTCTTTAAGTGATTATTTTTCAGTCGAATCATCCACGATGATGGTTCATAAAATTCATTCGTAGCTTTTTCCCCGGGCTTTTTCAATCAGCTTTAGGAATTATACAAGAAATAATATTCATTATAAATGCCACTCTTAGCCTTAGGTTCATCTGTTAGAATTATCACTCGTTATATATATATATGTATGTTTTTTCGTGATTTTCTTGATTTCTTTTGTTCCATTTTTATAAATATAATCGTTACTTTGATATAATTAAAATGAAAATGGCGAATGACTCCGAATGTGTGTCTACCTCAACGTCTCTTATTCTCAATGTTCCATTTATTTTCTTTCTCAGTGTTTCCATCACCACTTCCTCTCAATATATCTCTTAAAGTCTCTATACTGTAAACAAAAATGTTTAATTTGAAGTTAAGCCCGACAAAACCATTGTTTAAACTTTTAAAGAATTGTTTAAGTTTAAAAATAAGTTGTTTGAAAATATTTTAACAATTAATATTCGAAACATCCGTTGTTCTCTATCCCCAAAACTTTCTATTTTTCATAGTCTATTTGTTTAATAAATCTAACCACAATCAAATTTATCCTATCATTTTTTTTCATCTACTATCCTTTCCATCAATGAACGTTGAGGGCGTTAACACTCTGTTGCTTTCCAACTTTATCAGTCATTCCATCTCCACAGGACCTGTCTACATAGCCCTTCCTTTATTTTATGCTTTTATAATTGAAAGACTTACTGATCCATCCATCCATCCGCTCACTCACTCCCTCCCTCACACATTCATTCATTCATTCATTCAACTAGTAATTTCGTTTATTTGTTCATTTATTTAGCATTTTATGTTATTATTATGGGGGTGACATAACAAAAAATCAAAACAAAGTACAAAGATGTTACTTTTCACACATTTAATGTGATTGGTGAAAATATATCCAAATAAAATTCTTTCAAAAATCTTTGATTCAAGGGTCCACTAAAACTTTTACAGTAATGGATTCAATGATCTCACATATTAAATGATCCCATTCCCTTCACATGCAATGATTTGTTTCACATCATACAGAATGGTCAATTAATATTTCAACAAGTCTATACACATTTGATGCAATATAGGCATTTGATGCTGTATTGGCAATTTTTGTCTTCAATTACGTAAATGTCAACATCTACATACCTTCTTGTTTTCAATTTTACATTTACAGATACAATACACATTTCAAGAAATGGAGGACAACATAAAATACCTAGAAAATATAAAAGTGTATAGATTTCAAAGATGATTGTTTCCTGGGTTTTTTTTTTCTTTTTCTCTAAGCATGATTCGCAAGATTTATCAGTGGTAGCTGAACTAATCAAGAAGAAAATCCCAAAATAAGTCAACAGGACGACTTCCACAGGAGGGTAATTCCCCCCACATACCAATACCATTCCAACCTGAAAACACCCCCCCCTCCCAGAACATAGATTCCCGGGAGGGTGGATTCTCCAAAGGGCTTCTCCACGCCGAGCAAACCTTTCCCAAAGACATCTTCCCATAGTCCCAAGGCCAGGGGAAGTTGTCCACAAACCAAAAAAATCCATTATTCATTTTAAACTTTCTTTGACATATACTAGTAAAATCATATTTCAATGAAATTCGTTTCGCATATGATAGGTGAAACTTATCACAAGTCAACGCATCACAAATGAGTGAAATTTATGTACAGTCCCACGTATTCATGTATGCCTATCATGTGAGACCATAGTGAGAGCAATACAAGATTATGAACAGAGATGGCAACCCTTCTTGCATTGAAGACATTAAAAGTTCGCAATTGGGAACTCATAATCATGATAGATAATGTACTTAAAATTCTGTTTCATATATCTGCCTTTAATCAAGATCCAATAGAATCTTTAGTACAAATTCCAGCAAGTTAACCGATCATACAGTGCTTAGAGAAAATTGATATTAAAATCTTGTACTTTTCCAGTACAATCATGCTTTTTTGGTCCAGTGGACCAGACACAAGCTCATGCACAATAATATTATTTCAATTTCCACACTTTGATTGGCGAGATAGAGATATACTGAACAATACAGCAGAAGTGTCATTATATAATGATGAATAAAGCATGTAGAGCGACACTCTTGGACAGATTATACAATCTTGAGCGTAGGAGCTAGATAATCTGCCAAGCTTGGTCTTACAGGAGGGTCTTATCAAATGGTCTAACTGGTCATCGCATCTCTCAGTCTCCTCTCGACGTCAGC
Organism: Lytechinus variegatus; assembly: GCF_018143015.1. Lineage (NCBI taxonomy): Eukaryota > Metazoa > Echinodermata > Echinoidea > Temnopleuroida > Toxopneustidae > Lytechinus > Lytechinus variegatus. The sequence goes on along the minus strand of NC_054743.1, from coordinate 26,989,154 downwards.
CCAGTTTGCAATGTTGAAGATGGCTTTGACGTAATCGGGGCGGACGTTCTTGTACTGTAGGTAGTAGGCGTGTTCCCATACATCAATACCAAAGAGTGGGACCAATCCTGTCATAGATTGATATAAAGACAAGGAAGACTTATTCAAAGGTAGTACAACATATGACATAAAGACAAGTCTTGAAATCTTCAGGATGAACATTCTTATTATTGCAGGTAGTCTTCCTCTGAATAAAGAACAATTATGTGAATTTGGGTCAATATTTCACATTCATTGAAATTCTATGTCACAACATTTCAATGTCACAATATTTTAATGTCACAATTTTCAATGTCACAATTTTCAATGTCGCAATATTTCAATAGCATGGTCCCATCATGCAGTCACTGGGATAATAGGCACTTTATTGTTGTGGTTGTGGGATCTCAGCCATGGTGTGTTTTCCATCAGCAATAATTTTTTCCACATTGTGCTGCACTACACCCAGGCTGGGAAATGGAGGGAGGCAGGATAAATTCCAGTTATAATCCCAATCATAAAATAATCACTGTCGTCATTGTCATCATCATCATCACCATCATCATCGCCACCATCTTCATCTTCACCATCAACATCCTCATCAAGATCACCACCACCACCATCATCATTAACATCATCATCATCATCAACATCATCATCGTCATCATCCTCAACATCATCATCAACATCATCATCACCACCACCATCATCATCTTCATCATCATCTTCATCATCATCATCACAATCATCATCATGATCACCACCACCATCATCATCATCATTACTATGATAATATCATACCCGTGGTAGCTTGGAGAGGATCCTGGTTAGCACACGTGGCAATCTGAATACTTCCTGTACCTTTGTTGTAACCCAACCAGCCCCATCCAGATCCTTGGATGGCTACGGTAGCAGCAGTCAGCTTGGCTCTCATATCGTCATAGGATCCAAAGTCTTTCTTGATCGCACTCAACAACTCGCCTAGTAGAGAATACATAGGTGACAAGAACATGGAGATAGAGAGGAAGAGAAGGGTGACAGTGAAAAGTAGGGAGGGAGAAAGTGGAAGAGTGATTGACAGAGGAAGGGAAAAGCAAGACAAGAAATAGAGCAAAGGGAGGGAGGGGTAACAGAAAAGGAGAATAGGGAGAATGACAGGGAGAAGGGAGGGGGATAGGTGGAGATTATATGAGAGGAGAAAGATGTTATGTTTTTTTTTAATCAGATAATATCATTATTCAGATGATGAATATGAAGTAATCTAACAAGATCTGACATTTTTATTTATCAAGCAATGTAAAATGGGATGCCGAATTTTTTATTTAAGTGGAAATAGTGCTACAAAAATAAAAATTATCATTGTTATTACTTTGTTATTGTGGGGTCTTATCCTGGTGTGGGGTCAATGGACAATCTTGTGAGAGGGTCTTTTTCTTGGGTATGGTGGTAAATGATTCAAGGGTGTGGTCAATGGACCATCTCTGGAAGGGGTCTTGGGTGTGGTTTTTTTTTCTTGCGCTGGTTAATGGTTAAAGGATGTGGTCAATGGACTGTCTTGTGAGAGGGTCTTATTCTAGGGTGTGTGGTTAAGGGTTCTTTTTGTTAGGTGTAGTTCTAGGGTGTGGTGGTCGATGGACCGTCTTTTCAGCGGGTCCTATTATTCTAGAGTGTGGTTAATGGTTCCTTTACTACGGAGTGGTGGTAAATAGTTCCACAGTGTGGTCAATGGACCATCTTGTGAGAGGGTCTTATTCTAGGGTCTGGGTGTGGTTAATGGGTCTTTTTCTAGGGAGTGGTGGTTAATAGTTCCAGGGTGTTGGCAATGGACCATCTTGTGAGAGGGTCTTATTCTAGGGTCTAGGTTTGGTTAATGGGTCTTTTTCTAGGGAGTGGTGGTTAATAGTTCCAGGGTGTTGGCAATGGACCATCTTGTGAGAGGGTCTTATTCTAGGGTCTAGGTGTGGTTTATGGATCTTTTTCTATCGAGTGGTGGCAAATGGTTCCACGGTGTGGTCAATGGACCATCATGTGATAGGGTCTTATTCTAGGGTGTGTGGTTAAAGGTTCTTCTTAGGTGTGGTTAATTGTTCTTCTTCTAGGGAGTGGTGGTAAAGGGTTCCAGGGTGTGGTCAATGGACCGTCTTGTCACTCTTGGGTCTGGTTAATGGTTGATTTCTAGGGTGTGCTTCATGTACCTGTTGGTTCTCCACCACCGTCTGGCGAGAGGTTCTGCCAAAAGATGGTATGGTTGATGTGGCCTCCCCCGTTAAATCTCAGTGCTGACTGCAACGATATGATTCCGCTGATGTCACCTAGGAATATGTCAAGTATAATGTAAATATTAACAAGGAGTACAACTTCTACAAATGTTACATTGCCTACTGGAACTGTGTCATCACCATACAAAGCCTAGATGGGAATATCAGAATCGGTAGTCAACAGGTTAACAATTATTAACAATTATTCTGAACATTTAATTATTTTATCAATGAGAATATGAGATGATACTTTCTTCTCCAAATCTTTCCAGGGTCCCAAAACACCAAGGATTTGTATCAGTTAAATTTCATCAAAATCATTTTGCTTTTTAAAAGAGATATAAGTTTGATGAAATGCTTCATTGACTCATTCAGAAGCATTACCAAAGGTGAACAAACCTGATTTTACAGTGTAAAAAATATATTATAGTAATCCATTCAATTCAATATTTAAAATGAATTCATGTACGCATTACTTAGCCTGTACACTTGAATAATCATAATAAGAAGTAATTTTCAAACGGCTTCAATTAATGAAATCTATGCTAAGAACAGAGTATAGGCTGAAAATTTCTGCAAGGATATGTATGTGGACACGTGGAAAAAAACATGTCTACCATTCAGGCGCTGATCAAGCCGGTTAGATACAATAGCTATGGGAGGCCGTGTACAAGCAGGGTTGGCGGATTTAAATCACGTTGATTTAAATCGTGATTTAAATCGCGATTTAAATCACCATGATTTTTTTAAAAAATCATTGATTTAAATCACTTCCATTGAAACATGTACAAATCATGGACAAAGTATTTGTTCAATGCAGTTTTAATTCTTCAAGTCAACTGAAAAACTTTGAATTAACTTTATATCAATAAAAGATCAACAAAGTCTTCATATCTACTTAAAACAAATTAAAATCAAATTAATAAAATCAGGTAATTCCTTAAAAACTACAGATGTATGTTGTCAATAGGTACTCATTTTTTTGTAAATTATGTCGAGTTTTTCTTCTGAAATTTTACATTCTTTGTCAGTTATTATTAGTCAATTTCTTTCTTAACGTAAAGTTTTCACATAATCCAAAGACTTTTCAGAGAGCAGTTTGTAAAAAAATATATAATATATAAAAGTCGATGAGAAAAGGTTTGTTGGCAGTTTTCCAGTTTTGATCCTTCGCCTACACATAACTACTTCTGTCATGTAAAATAAAAAATGATACCTGCATGTAATCAACATATTTAACATGCCTCTTATTTCGTATTGTTACATTTATCATATATTTGATGTTTTGAATAACATAATTATAAAAATCACATTAACATAATGTAGTACAGTCATAATTTGACTGTTGAGAAAAGCTTTCTTTTATAAACCTTTTAAGTCACTGCAGCCCATTTTATGTTCAGTGCTACAAATAATGGAAGTTTTGTATCTGCATGTAATAATGGAAAGAGCTCTATAACAACAATTTGCAAAACTCAGAATAAACATTTAACACTGTATTTTAACGTTAAGATGCAAGTACTTCAGTTACAATCATTGGCAGTTGTAAGCTGTGTCTCATTTAAAATAAAATACTTCTTTTTGTAATACATATGTTGTAATTTAAGCAGTTTTGCAGTTTTTATCCTTTAAGTTAAAAGTAAGTAGATTTTTTTTCATACTTCATGGATCAAACAGATTTTTTTGTAGAGAATATGGGAATAAAAATTGTAGATTAATGTAAAAAAATCACAGTAACAGAATGTAGTATAGTCACCCTTTGACTAAGCTATCTCCTATATTGTTCTCCAAAAATGAGAGTTTTGCATCTATATCTGTAGCAAGCGAAGAGCTTTTTATCAAAAAGATCCTTAACATGTACAGTTGTAACTCTCTTTGACTATTGTAAAGCTGTGACTAATTGAAAAAAATCATTGATGAGAAATATTTCTCTTACAATATACATGAATACTAGTAATTGGCAAAGGGTTTGTTGGCAGTTTTGATAAGGGATTTTTTCTCTTGGATTTTTTTAAATATTTGAATGAAAAATCCCAGAGGGGAATTTTCTCTACTCACTGGGAATTCCCTATGGAATATTCCTTCATAGGCCTATGTATGATAGAATTAAGTTCAGATACATGATTCCTCAAATTTATTTTTGATTGTCCTTTTTTACTGGATTTTAATTACAAAATATGTGGTTAAGAACAATATTAGGGGTGAAATGTATAACATCAATATTGATGTCATTGTAAGAGTAAGGGGGGGGGGGATAATTACCCTTTTTTTCGAAGGAACTTTAAAAAAATAAAAAAAATAAAAAAAATCTGATTTAAATCAAATAAATCCGATTTTTTTGATTTTTTAAAAAAAATCAAAAAAATCGCCAACCCTGGAGGCAAGGTATTGTTCAAAAACAGTATGACCCCCGAAATGGTATCTAATTCAGCTGGATCCACGCCTGCTACCATTAACCATCAGTATGACATGCTTATTTTGCTAATTATTAACTGACTATTTTCAACACAAAGTGGGTTATCATTTTCATTGGATTCTGTTTAACTTAATTTTGTGATTGATACCATGGCTGGAATTTACGGTGAATACCTGCTTCAACTGCATGTTCCAACGTCTGCTCTGCAGTATTGAGGTTGGTCACATACGTATTATGATGTTTCTTATGGTGGAGCTCCATGATCTCAGAGCTGATGACTGGTGACAAGGCATTATAATCGTATGGAAGATCTGGCAATGTGTGAAGGGAACTCACTCCAGAAACCACTCTGGCTTGACTCCTTAGGAGTGCCCTTTATGAGAAAAAAATTATACAATTAAATCAAATTTAATTTATTATAGTAACGTACTGCAATACACAAACATCAAGTTGTATAAAAAGCAGTCTAGCAATTGATGAACAAATGAATAGAGGTAAATTATAATAGCATAACAATGTACAGTAATACACATTTCTGCTGAGACCCGGAGGATGTAAACCAAAGTAAGTCTCTTGTCCTCTGGCTCTAGCTCTAGTTAGACAAGTATCAATATTCTTAAATCTCTAAAACATAAAATTCAAATGAAAAAAAAAATCTAGTGCAATAAAAGAAAAAAATACTAACAATAACATAACAATTTTTAGAATAAAAAGCCTAACATTCAGGTGAAGACTACAAACAACTTAGTTTCTGTACATTCATTGTTCTGCTGAACTATGTCTATGTTGGCTTCACTGTCTAGACCAAAACTCACAAAAGCTTCAGCCTCTGTAGACAGTACATTGGTTGTTCCACTGAAGTAAGATGTCAGAAACTGAAAAATAAATCCCCAGAAACGAAGGTTATTCTTGTCTAACAGTAACAAGAAGTTAATTGTCTCAATTGCAATCTTGAAGATGATCTAATACAATCTCATTTTCTCAGTTATTTTCCATTTTCTTATTCTAGAATAGGCATTTTTATCACTTGTTCACTGCTACCACCCTGCCTGTGGGGAATCTAAATGTAGATAGACTTGTAGCTATGCAGTGTGCAACACACATTTTAAAAATTCATTAAAAATAAAATGCCACTTTTGTAACCTAAAACACTAGTTTTCATACAGTTTGCAATCTATTATTCATTAGTAGCATAGGGATCATTTATGTATTCATTGGAGTGCTACAAAAATGCAATTTTTTGCATATTTTTGTGTGGGCCCTCTAATGGTGAAAAATAAAAGTTCGAGAAAATTGTCATTTCTCAATCTCTATTTTTAATTTAGAAAAAATAATTAAAAGATTTAAATTCACTTAAAAACCAATATGTATGATGAATAGTTGTAATGGAAACTGACAGTGTCAAAAAATCAAGCATTTGTCCACCCGCCCAAACAAGAGAAAATAAGCCAACATTGTCAACCTTATTTCACCACAAAGGCAGACAGGGAAAAGTAACTAACAGAGAACAAGCCTAGGACTATCATATTCATAACCTTGTTCATTGACTGAGTGGTCTTTATCTTTTCTGGGTCATACATTAGTCTTAGAACTTGGAATAAGATTAAGAAGGTGTATGACTATGACGACAGATGAGTAGATGGTGACCAGACGTCCCGTATTTCCAGGATCGTCCCATATTTTGCTCCTTTTGTCACGACGAACCCTTCCCGGGAAGCCTATTTGTCCCGTATTTCAAAATATAGTGAATACATTTAAAAGTGACAAATTTTTATCAAACAACCAACAGATGACGAAGCGTAGACAATAAAATAAAAAATGTTAACTTTTGCAAGATCTGCAGTGATTTTCTTGCTAACCCAATACATTGCAAATGAACTGGCCTCCTGCGCGCCTGTGTGTAGCAGGCTACTAGCTAGCCATGTAGGATCAAAGCAGATTTCAATGGTGCAAACAATCTCACATGATAACAATTTTCCACCAAAATAATAAAATCTGCGGGGAAATTTTTATAATCATATTATGGATTCTCAGACAACTGATTTGGACTGAGATGTAATCGGAGGAACAAATTATTGAGTTTTCATAACTAGATCTAGTTGTTTCAGCTGCGAACTTGTACTGGGATGGGAGAGATGCCTGTGTATGATGCCCTATGTTTCATCTAATTGTTAAGTTTGACGATGTTTCAATTTAAAATTTCATTCATTTCTAAAACATTTTAGTTCTTTAAGATTTTAAGAATATAAAAACACACAAAATATCATTACGATTGTTGTTAGATGATATTATTTTTTTTTTGCTTGAAGTTTGAACTTTTTTCCCCATTTCTTTCTTTTCTATCCTTCGTTCTTCATCCTTCCTGCTTGCCCTTTTTTGTTCCATCTATCTTTATTTCCTGTTTTCCTGCCCTGATCCTTCCTGTGTTCATTTTTCTTTTTCCTACTTTCTCTTACTTTCCTTCTTTTTTAAATTTCCTTTTTTTTATTTCCTTCATTCTTTCTTTCCTTTAAAGGATACACACGAAGAAAATTCACGAAAGTGATGATTATAGACAAATTATATATGGATGGAAAGGTATTGTCTTTTTATACACAAATATATCACTAAAAAGTCTTATAGATGTCGTGGAAATGCAAGAAATGAAATTATTAGACACCCTTCTCAGCCCCCCAGACCGACAATCACGCAGCTGAAAACAGTCGAGAATAATGACGTCACACAATCGACAAGCTCATCAGCTCTCTGTGCATCATGCACTGAATCACCTTACTGACCTGTTCAATATCTTCCGAATTTACCATTTTCTTCATGTTATGCGACATTCAATTTCTGTTTTCGACAACTTCAGACCAAACGTGAATCAGAACTGTGTTCCTTTGCCCGTTTTTATTGAATTGTGGACTGTAAAGACCGATTTTGTCTACTGCATTCATCATTGTGTTGCTCCACTCCAGTCAGTGAGTGATCAGGGTACCGGTAGTCACTTAAGAACCAAGTTTGAAAGGATACTCGTAAAATTACGTCACTCTCGCCGATGAATATTCATTAGATCGTGGTCGTGCGTGTTCAATACAAACCGAGTGCATGCATGCAGAGAGTTTGTATTGAACACGCACGACCACGATCTAATGAATATTCATCGGCGAGAGTGACGTAATTTTACGAGTGTCCTTTCAAACTTGGTTCTTAAGTGACTACCGTGAGGGAGTCGCTGCCCAAAGTAGGCCTAGCCTAGAGAATCTAACTTGAAAATAAAAAGCAGCAATTAAGAAGTAAGATTTAATAAATACAGGACTGAACAGAATCTCACATGAAAATAAAAAGAGAAAAAAGAGCTGGTAGGAACGGGGAAGGAATATAATTGAAAAAAAAAAATCCCGAACCAAAAAAAATCAAAGAGTTTCGAACCAGGATCCCCGCACTCACAAAAAAACTATGTGCGTACAGATTTGTCCACAGAGAGTATCTTTATCGTTCATAATGATATATATACAAAGTGCGTTCGCTGCTGTTGCCTCGCAATGCTTCGGCAATCCAACTGCAATTCCAATCATTTCGCGATGGATATTGCCGTGTTTTTTGTGGTTCCTGAACTTGCTACGTAATTAAATTTCATAATTTTTATTCAGTCGTGAAGACGAATGTCTATGTTTTATATTGATAATAATATCAATGTGGTGCAAGCATGATTTCTAAGTGAAAATATGCTTTGTTTATTCACGTATATTTCTTGAAAACAAATAATTTTTTCTAAGCTAAATATCGGTTACCAAAATATGTTAAATGTGCATTTCATTTTACTGTTCAGAAAATTCAAACTTTTATCTATGTAATAAGACCAATCGTGAGGAATAAACAATTCTAAGAGCAAAAAACGCTGATTGGAAAGATCGTCTTCAATGGGCTGCTGTCAGCTCAGCTGCTCACTGCTCTTGGTGTGACGTCACTCAGCTGGAGCTCGCCAGAGGACGGACGAAGGCAGAAATATGCCATGAAAATAAGTCATTTTTGAGAGCTGATTTCTGCAAACTCTAATCACTATTTTAAAAAGTGAAGTTATATATCTGATTAGTAATACTTCCCCTTTATAATGATGACCACGAAAAGACATTATAAAATACTTTTGATTCTTCGGTTGTCTACTTTAACTTTTCTTTGCTTCCTTCTCCCTACCTCTCCTTTTTCTTTTAGTTCTCTCCTTCCATTGTTTCCTTTTTTCATTCTCTCCTTCATTCTTGGCCCTTTCTTTCATTCTTCATTTTTTCCCTTCTGATTCTTTCCCTTAATTCCTTCCTTCCTGTTTTTGTTCTTTCTTTGCTCCTTTCTTTCTTTCAAAGAATGAAGATATTTTTTCCCTTCATTCTTTCTTTCCTCCTCCATTTTCTTACTTTTTTTCCTTTCTCTCCTTTATTTTTTCTTTCAGTTTCACACATTTATTCATCTTCCTTTTCTTTCTTTCTATATTCATTTTAAAGAATGATGGAAACCTTTCCCTCTTCTATTCTTTCTTTCATCCTTCTTTTAATTTTTTCCTTACTTTACTTCACTTTCCCCTTCATTCTTTCTTTCTTCTCAATTAATCTCTTTTCTTTTGCGTTCACCCTCCCTTCCAATTCTTTATACTTTTTTCTTAAGTCCAACACTGTGCAGTGTAGCCTTCTTTATTTAGACCCGACTTGGTCTGCAGTGTGCGCGTGCTTTGTCGATTGTCCCATATTTCATTTTGTGAAATCTGGTCACCCTGGCCTGGATGAGTATGATCACGATGAGGCCTTTTTGTTTTGATAAATTGATGTTGACTGAAGTGAGGGACAACCTTTTCATTTTTGTGATTTTTTTAGAGTCTAGGCCTAGGCCTACTTAGGATCTAGGCCTAGCCCTTTATTGCATGCTCATTATTAGATTTGAATTTAAAATAGAGATCTAAAAAGACGGTGTAGACTGTGCACCGGTACTCACCTTCCTACTAAAGCAGATGCAGCAAGCATTTTTACTACAGCCTCACGTCAAATTGTCAATCCAGCTCCGATCAGCAACTTTCCAGTTGATGCTTACAGTTACACCCGGTGCTTAATTCACAGGGCCAAGGAGCCGTTATCTGCTAGCGCAACCTGGTCAAATATCTGGGCCAGCGCACAGGCCAGGGCCTAGGCAAGTACCGTACAAGTGTTCGGGAATAGATGTTCGCGGATGCCCGCGAACGAGGTCAGCAAATATGTTATGGTGTCGCGTATAAGGCAAATATAAGATCGAGTATGGGGGGGGGGGGGTAGTGGTATGTGCAGCCCGTTGTAGAAGGGCGGATCAAGCTTTCGCCATTAAGGGGGTGGGTGATATTTTCATTCGCATTTTCCCCTGATCGGCCGTTGAAATTGATTGTTTGTTGCATTTCTTAGGGGGTGGTTCTTACTAACAAGGCCTACAATGTTAGGCTGAAAGAACGATCAGCATTTAGATGCTAAAGAGTATACCAATTCTTGGCTTTATCTTACAAACAAGGTATTTCATATCGCCTAGCTAAAAAATAATTCGAACACGAAGTGTCATCATGAAGTCATAATTATTTTATGTGTGAATGATGTGTCTCCCTTGTAAATTACAGCCATGAATATATATATATATATATATATATATGCAGTTATTATTCCAATTTGGTTCTTGAAGGAAAAATTTGAATTTATTCATAAAGACATGCCTAGAATTGTTTCACCGCATAACGCAAATCTTTAAAATGCCATAACTTTGTCATTCTTCACCGATTTTGATGAAATTTCCCTTTTTTTGTCCGAGTTTTCTTAATCTGTTCAAATTATACTATTTTCAGCTTGGAGTACCCCTTTAATGCAAGCAAGACAGTGCGAGCGGATTATATTTTTTTAGTATATACTCAGGACCTGAAAATCAAGACATTTCAAGGACTGTTTGTGTTAATTCATGACTAATAAAAATATCCGATCAACCTCGTCGCGCGATTTATTATTTTTTTTATACATGTTTATGCATTCAGCACATATTTAAAAAAAATCCTGAACATGCAGGATGTGTATCTTGCCATAACAAAGTAATATACGAATAATATCAAACTAAAATCGCGAACAGAATAATAATTTGACTTGAAAATGGAAAGTTCATGTCCCACGTTATCCTCTGTAGTAAATTATCCCACTCAACAGCCAATGGGAGCTTAAAGTTCGAGCGAAATTTCAGTTAATTGTTAGTGAGTATAAGTTTTTTATATTTTTCGATTCCCCTACCCTTATTTCACTCACTTTTCTTTCTCCAATTCTCTTTCTTCTTATTTTTCCACTAGTTTTCTTTCCCCTTTTCGCTCCGCCGATAAATAAGAGGCATTTTCATTCTTCCTGTCCAATCCCCAAACACAGGCAGTACTCCAGGCTGAAGATCAAGCCACCGGTCCTCTATTAGCAGCAAAAAAAAAGGAGACAAAAAGTTAGGAGAACATAATTATGAGACAAAATTAAAGGGGAGGGAAATAATTTAAAAATTAGAAAAATAAATCAGTTCGCGCTCCGCGCGTTCCCATTGCCTGTCTATGATCACTGCACAAAATATGCAATATACACATCACTGCATCACTTCAGCTTGCGTTTCACTTATTCTTTGTTTTTTTACTATGAGATATGCATTAAGATCTTACCCCAATTCTTACTAAAAGTCTTAAATATACAGATCATATTAAAAAAAATCAGCTCGCGCATATATTTTATGTTTACACAAAGCTAAATATCACATAGGGGCCTATACACATTTCATAAGGACCATCGACCCCTCCCCGCGAATAAACCCAAAACTGTTAGCTCTTTGATCATGTTGGGAAAAGTTTGCTGATTTTTTTTCGCCCCGCGCCCCCATTACAATATTGGATGTTTGTTGGGGTTTTTTCTCAGTCACCCTATCCTTTTTAATCTTTCTCTCGAGCCTCGCCAATGGTCCTTGACTCCTTAACTAATCATACAGATCATATATATAAGATCATAATACAGATCCATATAGAGATGTAAAATTACTAGGCCTATATAGTTTGATATAATTCGATGAATCGTGTTTGCCAATGTGTTTTGCAGTCAATGCAGTGCCCCTCTATGCAACACGTACAGTGCGTCATGCGCGCGTCGCGATTATCGAGCGAGCATCAGCGTTCCGATTGAGATTTCGTTTCGCACAACAGTTCCTGGTCCTCCTCTCATGCATGTCATGCCACTCCTCTCTCTCTCTCTCTCCTTTCCTTCTTTCTTCACCAAGCCCCAAGTTTGATAAGTTCGAGAAAAAATAAGGAAATCATCGATCATCAGAGATAAATATTACAATGCAGTGGCGGATCCAGAGGGGGGCGCCCCGGGCGCGCGCCCCCCTATTTTCGCCGGATTTTTTTTTTTTTTGATGGTTACATTTACTGGATTGGTACGATGTAGTCAATTTCAAGGGCTAGATATAGTCAAAACTATATTTTAACTTACGCTCATGGCCTTTGTGTTCGCACAAATGCACCTCTGTCATACTGTATTGCAATATGTAAATTCCGGAATTCCAGGGCGCGCAAGTCGATTGGTTGGAAAGTTGCACCACTTGTAATCGGGAGTTGCAGTGCAGTGACCAGTGTGAAGATGTTGGATTGGATATCATTTTTTCCCGAAATTTTGTGTTTTTTGTAACATGCGTTTGTCCGTCTTTATGGCAAATACATGTAAATTGTAAGTAACAGATCGCGAGAGAAAGTGTCAACGATGCGAATGATAATGTCTATCCCCGAGATTATTCTTAATTCACTCAAAGATGAAGCCCTATATCGGGCGCCACGTGCGCAGCATTATCATTCTGCCTTGGTCATGTACGTTTTCACTGAAATGTATAGGTCAGACATATTTGTATTTAATGTAAACTAACTTTTACACTTTCTGGTAGATTCAGAGGCATATTATCCAGGGCGCCCCAACTAAGTTTCGCCGAAGCAATCATTCCAACGAATTATCAAGGAGCAAAATTGTATATTCTCAATCACCAGTCGACCCCACTCCGCGTTTGCTGTGTATAGGCAGCTATATGTCAGCGTAAGGAGCGAAGATTTTATGTGACGGGGGGGGGGGGGGGATAAAAATACTTTCGTGCTGGGGAAAAACGTCCCGAGGACACATTGTGTATTGTTAAAAAGTAGAAATTGTGACATTAACCCCCCCCCCCTTACCCCATTTTTAATGTTTGATAATCTATAGGTTTGCTGATTACAATATATCTTTAAAAAAAATTTCCAGCAAAATTGAAAACGTAAACAATAAAAATGATGAGAATCCCCTTAAGAAGCATTATATTACTTTGAGGTTGTGCAGAATGACTGGATTATTGAAGATGATTTGAAAATAATACGAGGGAAAAGGTTGATTACCAGAGGATGATGTCGTTATTTTTCTGTAGTTTGTAACAATTTACTGTGCATTTTGGGGAAAAAAGAACAAAATTTTATATGCATGTTGCCATACGACTAAACAATTCTCGTTTGAAACACACAATGTAAATACACATATGACAATAAACAGAATGGATTATTCGGAACTTATCGATTACAAGTCTCAGTTTCGTATCATTTAAATTTGACGTTTCAATCACACGATGCAAGCAAGTGAAGAGCCTTTGCCAAATGTATGTTTTGAATGACCGTTATACGGTGTGTGACTGGAAACCAGCTCCAAAATGAGTCAGTATGTGTCTTTTATTCATGAAGTTACAGTGATTTAAGTGTGCATTTTTCTTCTTAAGGTGCTCTCAAAATACGACTTTTGGACATGATTTTTTGAAAAAGTCCTTGCCGTGGGAGGGGGGTATCCCCCTTTCACACCCTCCCCCCCCCCGCTCGGTCGCTTCGCTCCCTCGCCGCTGGCGCCCCCCCCCTATTTCAAAATCGTGGATCCGCCCCTGCAATGTGCTGTCAAAATAATGGTGCAGGAAAAGATCGTTATGTTGATCAATGATCAGAGATGGAATTTCCGGCAATTTCTCACCAACGATTATACAACCTTAATTGGGTGAAGATCACGGGGGGGGGGGGAGCTATCCCCCGAGTAGTTAAGGTTATAATAATAATAATAATACAATGCGTATATCAAAAAAAAAAAAACGGGACAGATTTGAAAAGTCTATAAAATGTTTGTTTCAAATTATGATCTCGATATTTTGGTGTCATTATAGGTGCCCTGAAGTCTTATCCTTCAAATGCCATAAAAATAATTTAGTTTCGTTCATGCTTGAGTGAACAAGGAATGTTTTTGTCTGGGGTTAAAAAGGAAGCTTGCGCCAAAATGGCATAAAATGATAAATATGATGGTCGGACTTCTTGCTAATCAGCAGACTTCCTCGTAACCTTTTCATGATCTTTGCCATAATTTTCGAATTGTGCGGTCAAAATTCATTTCCAAATCTACATATTTGCTTGAATATTTCTGTTGTTATTCCTTTTTAATATGTTCTCTTTTAGCTTTGAATATTCCTTCTTTAGGCAAGAACATTTTTTTAACCGAAGTGGGAGAGCGTGTTTTTTTCCCCAAAATCCTTTCATTGTGTGCTACGAAGGTTATGGTGCCTTTGAACAGTGGTATACTGATGGGTGGGGGCTCGGGATGCCCCCCCCCACAAATAAAAAAATCATGACCAAGCAAAAAAGTGGAAAGGAAAATAAAAGAAAACATTGAAAGTGAAATATGATATCATTTTCTGAATATCATGTCAAAATCACAAAATTTGGTATTTTTATTAAAAAAAGTTGATTTTTTTGCTTCCAACCAGATACCCATTCACCTCACCCGGGTTGAGTGCAGCATGACAGTGCATTTGCTGAAGGAAATTACGCCTTGGCTGGTATTCGAACCCACGACCATCTGTTTCAAAGTCTGAAGACTAGTCAGGTTGAGGATGACCAGTAGCTGTGCTACCCCCCCCCCCATAAGTTATGGTCGATCATATTTTGATGAATGATCATAATTATATGACAAAAATAGGGGAAGAATAATTATTATGATCATTGTCGGATACGCATTATGACCGTGATCATTTGTTTTTTAAACAGATGAATGGAGGAAAAATCAAAGGTGAGAAAGTAATGTTTATGTTTTATACATGACATTTTATTTATTTTATTCAAATTTTCCCCTCCCCGCAACCAAGTGCATGGGATATGTCCCATTTATTTTATTACCGCGTTTTCAATGTCACCACACTTTTATTAGCATTCTTCATCTCGGCTTAAATCATACATTAAAAATGAGAACTGAAAATTAAAAGAGTGTAAAAGGGAAATTCCACTGAACACCGACAAAAGTCATCAAAAGTGCTTATTTTCAGGTCAATTTTTCAAAAAAATTAAGCTCGCGCTTCGCGCTCACATCATTCATTATTTCAGTGAATATACGAATCTAATCATAAACCTCTGCAAATAATCCTGAAAGGTGAAGTTTACCCTGAATAAAAGTTTGCTGTAAAAATAGAAAAAATAATAATAAGTATATTGGTGCAGGTTTGAGGAAAATCCATTACAGATTTAAAAAGTTATTAGAATTTTAAGTTTTTTAATTTGTGACATCAAAAATGAGCAGCTGCCCCATATATGATATAAAATGTGTGAAATTCAAATTTTTAATGATTCGTGATGACTTATATTTGTTTTCTTTTTAGGAACAGGCGTGAAATGACAGTGAGGTACAGTAAAATTTTGTTTTTCAAATTTCTTAGAATTTAACATTTCACTGATTTTTTTTTACCATACGATATGTAGGAAAGCTGCTTGCATATGACGTCACAAGTCAAATATATAAACTTCTAATAACTTTTTTTTGACGGATTTTCTCAAACCTTCTGTAACATTTTTTTTTATTTTGCTGCTATCTTTGCAATACACTTCTTTGTCAGGGTGAACTTCCCCTTTAAAATGTCCCGTTTTCTTAGCTCGCGCTTCGCGCTTGCATTTCCGGTGATATGTTTCATGTTCACAATTATACACTGTCCCGTTTTCAGGTAAATATTTCCAAAAATAACTCACCATTTTCGTTCGCATTATTTATTTGGTGAAAGAAATCATATTCACAAACTATTTAAATTAGTCCTCACGGTTCAGTTCATAATTTCAAAACATAACCGTTCTACTCTCAATTTCCTTCAGACGGGCCTGAAGCTGAGGGAATTCCGGCCCTTTTGCCAGGACGTCAGTATTGTTGCTGTTTGAATTCAAATCAATATTGGTCAAGAATTTGTTATAAATTTTTGAGTATATACACCAGACATTCTTCTGACCATCAGTAGAAACGAGTGGCTCAGAAACCTGTATATAGGCCATGGGCGGCTACCCAGGAAGGGGGTACAGCGCCCTATATAAAAGGGTCGTCTCGTCACCGCCCCTAACTCGGGCAGGATGTTCATTAATACTTCACTACCCTTATGTCCCAAAATCACTCCCAAGTTTCATGAACTATAGTACTTTCTAGCACACGAAAGAAAGGGAAATTTATTTCTCATAGTAGGGCTGAAATCCAATACGAAATTCACCCTTGAATTAGTCTTTGTTCTACCTGTTTCATTATTTCTTTTTCTTGTTTCCTTTATTTTGTACTCTAGATATATACTTTTTGTAAATATTGTGATTTTCTTGATTTTTTCAAAATGAATAGGAATTCATTAAAAGGATACATATCTCATCAGCGTAATGCGAGCTTGAAGCGCGAGCTTATGTTTTTAAATCATGATGTATCCTCGCTTATAAGACGGAGGTATAAATCGCCTTCAGTGGAATTCCTTTTCTGCGTCTTTATTTCTTTGCCTTTTCTCTTCATTTTTGTTTTCCTATTCTTTATTTGCACCTCCTAGCTCTCCCCTTTTTTGCGTCCCCTGAAAGCGGCACCCGGGGCATGTGCCCCTAATTGACCCCCTTTAGACACGCCACAATGAGAAAGGAAAGGAAAGAAAAGCCTGAGATAAATAATACAATGAAATGAAATAAAATAGAATAAGATTGGAAAAAAAACACTAGAATAAAATTAAATAGAAAATACAATGAAATTAATCATGAAATAAAATGAAACATTAAAAATCAAATAAAGTAAAGAAGTAAGAGAATGAAATGAAATTATATTTTTAAGCCACCCCGGGAGCCATCCCCCCTACGGTTCACAACATACACGTGAATTTGTAAACGCAAGTCTCGGCAATATGGAGGCACGGCAGTTTGACCGTCTATCAGCGCGAGCTACGGGCGAGCTACATGCATACGGTATGCGCATTACATGTAGGTATGGGAAAAAAATCCCATAGAGATTGTACACGGACTATTTGTATATGAGTGCACATGGTGAACATCGTAATGCATGCAGACAGGGAAATTCGATATTTTATGGTTTCCTAAATTTGTAACTCTTGTTGGACTAACACAATCAGAAGAGGCACATCTGGGAGGGATTAATGTAAGTTAAAGACAAAGTCAATTCCTACTCAATAAACTTCATTCATGGGCAGTTTTCACTAAATTCAGGCCCGTTATAAAAAAAAAATAAAAAACAAGGCCAGGCCAGCTCCACTCATAACGTTAGCCCGGTTAGCGTTAGGCCCTATTCGATTGATTGACGCTATTTTAGTATTGAGCTGATGTTTTTCACAGCCAGACTTAGCCCGATCAAGGCATCAGCCATCAGTGTTGAAATTACTTTTTATTTTTAGGAAGCGATTTTGAGGCCATATGATTATGATTTTGAAAAAACAAATATTAAGAGCCATTTTATAATTTTACCAGAGCCATTTTTTTTCATGAATCAAGATTTGTTTTCAGTGGCAGTGTATGTTGACAATTCACAAAGTCATGATTGGGTTGCGCATCACAGTTTGTCCTGCTTCTTCGTTCTAGTTTACCATGTTTACAAATTAATTTAATGTTAAACAATGTTTATTTAGATCTAGGCCTAGGCATGCTAGGGCCAGCCCTAGATCTAAGTTACTAAGTTAGGCGTAGATAATTGCGAATTATTTTTTTCTTCATTTTATTATTTAATTTGTTTTTTATTTGCCACGTTCATGACGTTAATGTTTACATCAATACATCTAGTGATGTAGCCCGTCATGGAACGTTAAGACTAATGAGTAATGTTTATTGTTTGTATCTCGTTACCTGGACGTTGACTTAGTCTATACAAGTTTGTCCATCAAATTGAATAGGATGAAGTTTATCAAATTTGTATTTAGAGGAATCCTCCAAGATATCGAGAGTTTGAAACTCGATAGGCATTTTTCTGAAGCGCCGCGCCTTCAGTTACACGTCAGAAAGGACCTTGAATGCGATGATGCATGAAAGCAAAAACTGTAGCTTCGCTGGCCTGCCTGCCGTAAACAGTAGACTGGACGGGCGCAGACAGGATCGATTTTCATTTTAGGAGTTGTACTTGGGCAGTTACGAGAGCGGTTCCAAAGCACATGAGGGTGGAATCGCTCATCCCTCAGTCTATTTTCAACCCTGCAAAGCATATTTTACCAGAGGCCCATGGGTTCAATAATTCTCATATAGTATCATACATGTATTTTCAACTTTCAAGTAACGTTTTGATTGTTTAACTGGCCAGCTTTTAAAAAATTAAAGTTGTAAGTCTGACTTTGGTTGGTTGGTTTGTTGGACATGCATGTAACGTTAGACTTGGCAAGGCCTACTGATTTTCAAACTGAAGACTTCATGTTGAAGTCTGATTCTGAAGTAAAAAATGAACAAATTCAGTTGACTTTTTTTTTTACTAGATCAAAAGTAACTGTTAGTATTTTAACTCTGCCATGGTTTGCACTCTATCAACTCAAGTGTCATGTCATTGCTGCTGTCAAAGTGTAGGGCCTATGCTAACTTCGTTTAGACCCAACTTTAGATCTAGATCTGGATCTACAGTCAGTAGAGACTAGAGTGCTGGTCAGCTTCAGAAAAATAGGATCGTCCCAGTTTACAGGAATCGTCTCTGTTTTCAAAAGATTTCTCCACACAAGAAATCTAGGAAGGTTCATTCACCTTGTCAAGTGCCTACACCAATCAAGTGCGCTAGAATCTAGTCAATGTAAACATATCAGGTCATGAAAAATAGACGGTGAACTTGGGCAGTAATTGCCATCTATGTCCCGCAGGGGTAAGTGAAAAAAAAACTGTCCACATAAACAAGGACAATCCCAATTTATCAATACACCATTTGTCTTGGTTTATGAGGATATATATAACAATCAAGCCCGATCAAGATATGAATGGATAAATCGTTTTTCTGTTTTAGTCATGAAAAAGGAAAAAGCGGAATTCGACTCTGTGGTTGTGTTTTGAAAACGCAAAAAGCAAATTGCAACACGCTTTCCGCTCTGTGATTTTGTTTTGCACAATCACTCCGCAAACGTCAAGATTGATGTCAATCTCTTATTTGCTTTTCGTTCATCAATATTAAAGCACGCCATCTACATCAACAAATGTCGAAAGGCTGGTGCCGTATTTCATAATAAATATGTTAATAGAATTCAAGTAAACCACCATTATATCATATATACACTTGCAAGCCGTGGGTGCCAATAAGGGCTAACTCTGTTTTGAAGGCTTTTAATCAGACTTCAAATCTTGGTCTTGGATTTTTTTTCTGAATCTTGCCTAAATATTTAATAAAAAAATACTGATCTTGTAAAAATCATTGAAGTTGAGATTCAAGCCCCCGTCAGCAAAAGGGACAAACCTCACATGACATAATGTTTTTACCGTTATGCCGCACAAGTCAAGCTTATCGGGTGTTGAATATTATGCTTTATAATTCGGCCATGAATATTCATGAGGCATAGTCTGACCAAATTAAGCCTATTGAGTACTTCGTCAGGGGAAATGACGCCAATATAGTCTTAACCTTCTTAGCCTTTTTAGAGGAGATTACAATGTAGCCTACTTGAAAGGAAATGTCAATGTGTATGTTTAATTTACCAGAATTTGATATATTCACTTTCCTTGTAAAACATATGAATTTTGTAAAGGAATATATCACTGTAATATGTTTGTGTACAATGATGATTCTAGAAAGTGGGGCTTTCATTTTAGCTGTTAATTATTGAAATGGTTAATCATGTTTTTATGGTTCATTCACTTAGATCGAAATGTCCTTTTTTTGTTGAAAAATTAGGGGCTGATTGCACGTACATGTAAGGGTCTTTGCAAGAACTATCTTTCGTGTTGCCCATTTATTATGATGTGCCATGTGAAATACATTTTAAATAAAGGTCTGCAAACATTTTACATGTCCATAAGAGTATTAAACAGAATCTTTTATAAAATGTGATATATCTCATGCAATTATACAAAAATTGACTAAAAGCTAGCTAACAAATTTCAGAAACACCCTAACGGTTCTTGGTTTTTTTAAAGGTTTGAGTAATGCTTTACTGAAAATTATTTTCAGCTCAGCTAGAATCCTTTTCTCTTACTCGATCAATTTCATTTGTCGTAATTATTGCACAGTTGCTATTAATTGTAGATGATTTACATGTAGATATCTTGTTATTTGTTCATCTTTCAGAGACAGCAACATGACAGAAGAAAGTCCCAGAAAAAGGGTAAGAATCAAAACAAATCATTTTATTCTGACAAGATAATATTTGTATTTTTGTTTTTCAATAATGTATTTTATGTTGTTGTATTTAGGGGTCTGAGCTGGTTTCATTCTTCAAACATTCTACATGCATATGGAATTAATTTTAATTCATCTTCACACAAATTTGAGTCCGTGCATGTATTCAACACCTGTCATTATTTCAATTTGCTTTTTGATCAGCCATTGAAGCCGAAAAAAGGAACATGTCACATGTTAAAGGAAATGTGGTTCATTATTGTGACTTTTTTAAAACTTTGTGTTCAGTATGATCTGATCTACATGTGTAAAAAGAAATCTGCAAACTTGACATACATGTACAATACATGATGTTCATCTTATGGGTATTCTTGTGTGGTGTTCAAACCCACCATCACTACACGATCCGACTATGAGAATATTTGTTTAACAAAATGCATTTTAAATGTAATAGATTCAAGAAGTAAAATTATTTTATTTCAAGTTTAGCAAACTTGGCGTAATGATAGAAATACTGAAATCAAATTCCTGCTTTGCTGCAAATCTTTTGTTTGGAATAAAGTCCTAATCAGCTTCAGACCGCTGATGACATTTCATATTTGGAATTGAATATGGTTTAATTCCTACAGAAGCTCAAAATAGACTGGACTTTTGATTTATGGTGTTCATACCACTGTTTAGAACTTTGATCATTAATATTTTTAAATTTAGAAGTTCATACCAAAGGCTCTTACAATTTCTTTGATATTCAGAGGGTAATGGATTGTGTATTTGATCAAATTTGAATGAAAAGTTACATGTACATGTGCATTAGCTTAGTTTAATTAAGATCTTTTTCCCGTTTATTTTGTTATGAATGAATAAAAAGAGTGGGAAATTAATCTTGGCCATCTTATTATCGATTATGTGTTGGGAGGTAGTAAATTTTGTATTGATGTTCATGTATGATATTGTTTTCAGGCAAGGCTGTGTGAGGATGAGGTGGATAGTCTTTGTAAACCTGATCTGCAGGAACACATCAAAAAACAGGATGAATATATAGCAGAGCTGGAGGCAAGACTAGAGATGAGTGCTGCCAGTACTAGTAACAATGGTAAGAACATGTCATGGATTTATTTACTAATGATAGTTGGTGCCTGGACAAAGCTGTCAGGTTCCTCCAGGCAAGAGAAGTGCTACTGGCAGTTGAAAGGGATTGCAAGGAGATTGGTCTACTACTCATTGCCAAGAAGACAAAGGTAATAAAGGTGCCTGTAATATATTCATGGCACCACTATTACATGTACAACCATAGATGGTGCAGTACATGTACTTACATGAAAGATGAAGAGTGACTTCAGATATCTGGGTTTCTGGATTACATCGACGGACATCGGGATTAGACGTGCCCTCACATGGAATCCCTTGCATAGCATGAGGAAAGTCTGGAAGTTCAAATTTAAAGATGCCGTAAAAGAGCGACTTCTTGTTTCAACAATTGAGTCTGTGCTGCTGTATGGATCAGACACAGCCCAAAAAGAGAAAGCCCTGGATGGAATTTTATACACACGTGCATGTGTGCTTCCGATAGCTCTAAATGTGTCATGGAGTGATTACATACAAAATTTATATGGTGGTCTGCCAAACAGTGCTTGAGAGAAGGATGACGTTAGCAGGAAGGACACTGTGTGTGGCACATGCACAAAGGTTGCGCGAGACTTGAAAGTAAACAGAGAGCGACACGGTCAACTAATTTTGTGTAGCAGATTTGTCGCGAAAAATGTTGAGTCCCCTAGTATTATGGTTGAGCTTTTTAACATTCATTTGAATGGCCTTATAACTCAACCTTCCATATTGGTTGCATATTGTTCCTGTGTACAGTGCAATTACCTTTTTGGGAGACACAGATTTCTTTCTATTTGTTTTTGTTCCAAAGGCTGTAACTTTTCCATCAAATGTAAAGTTTCTTTTACGAATAAGCCATGAGCTTGGGGGCCTGCTATAGAAAAATTTACCTTTAAATGCATTTTAAAGAATCAAATGCAAGTTCTAAATGACCTTTTCTGATCGAATTTAAATCAGGTTGTATCAAGTTTTGCTTTGCGTGTGATTGCATTTTATTTTTCAATGGGGCCCCTGGAATGTGATTAATTCTTTGGAATATATATTTTCCTAGGAATATCTGATGATATTTCTAGGGGTGATCTATTTTTTTTTTTAATTTTGAAGGTGATGGAGAGGACAAGCTTCGTCATCTCAAGGCAGCTCGCCGTGAACAGCTTCTTGTTATGAGATTGACCACCAAGGAACAGGAACTACATGAACTAGCTGTAAGTATTCAGTACCCTACAACATGGTAATAATAATAGGCATTTATATAGCGCTATCTATCCAGAAATAATCTATTTGGTGGTGCACTATTATTATTACCCCAGCATTAGCTTGAGCTGCCTTCCAGCGCTCAGTGCATTCAAGGAATGTATCCTGCCGGTTACCCATTCACCTCACATGGGTTGAGTGCAGCACAATGTGGGTAAATTTATTGCTGAAGGAAAGAATGCCATGGTTGAGATTGAGAATTGAACCGATATTACTCTGATTGAAAGACGAGATCCGTAACGACTAGACCTATTGTTTAAATTAATTAATCATAACTCTGAGTCTATGGCAAATCCTTAAGAAAATATATAATTTGCTTGTTATAAAGTGTATACTAGTATGTTAAGGATCCATTACCCCCAGTACTGGTAGCAAAGTGATCAAAATCTACTAGATCAAAATCTACAAAGTTTACAGTGAAGAAAACTTTTTTTATTATTTAAATAATAATATGATAAAAAAAAATCCTTTTTTGTTTGTTTCTGACAGATCTATTACTGAAAATTGTAATTGTTGTTAGATCACTAAAGGTCAGATATATCATCAATCAGGGCTGTAGGTACTAGCATCAAATACTATCAGTTGCCGGGGGGGGCACTTGACCAAAAAAGTGGTAGGGGCGTGCCGCGGGCGAGACAAAAAACGGGGGCCTTGGAGCGGGCTTATTGTAAAAAGGAGGGTCCTCGGAACGGGCTTCGGAACGACAAATGTTTGTAAAAACGGGGGTCCTTGGAACGGATCGCCAGCGTGTGAGCTTGTATGCCTCCCTACGGAACGGTCATGCGTGCATGATGCAGCTAGCGTGGCCTCCGCCGGGGAGCTCTGCGGCCGCTTTTCACCAAAATTGCAGCTCATTCAACGCGATCGGAGCGGCGTAACGAAAAAACATGCGAAGATTTTTAACGGATTTCTCTCTTCTTTTTTCTCGATAAGAAAATGCTATGCCTTGGAGCGGCTTTCTGTGTTCTTTTTCTCAACAAGGCAAAAATGCTATGCCTTGGAATGGAAATTTGAGTGTAAAAATGGGGGTCCCCTCTGCGGCACATATCCACTATGCATTATATACTGAGTGCCCCCCCCCCGGGTCAGTTGACAGTTGGTCTGGGGTGCAGTTCTAGGGGGCTGTTTCATAAAGCTGTTTAAACTTAAGAACGACCAGCGATCCTTATGCGCTAAACCATCGCCAATGTATATACCATTTACCATAGGAAAGGATCACCAGTTCTTAAAGTCCCTCTTAACTTACGAACAGCTTTATGAAACACTCACCAGGAAGCTGTATGTAACGAAACGCTTGAGTTTACGAAAGACTGGTACATGCCCTTATGCTGTGATTTTCCCTAATATTTTAAGGAGGCACTTATTAAGTTCCTATAACCCTATTCAATATTTAACAAGTTCAACTTTTCATTTGGATACTTAGCAATCAGAATTTGGATCTACTATTAGTTCTTAATTGAAATTCAATTGATGTGAATTGGAATGATTGAAAATCTGTCTTTTCACCAAAGAACATGTTCCCATGTTCCCGTCATTCATCATTATAGGTCAAGTTAACCCCAATTATAAGTTGATTTTAATTAAACGAGAGAATTTTTTTTTTCTTAAGAATTTTTTACCGACACCATTTCATTCAGTAACAACATTAAATTAACTGATGTCCGTGAGAATTATTCCTTAGATGGACAAATATTTTTCATTTCTCATCTTAGTAATTCATAGCAAATGGCAGAGAATTGCCATAGGAGCAATCGTTAACAGAGCAATAATAAAGATTAACGGTGCGATCATTAACAGAGAAATTAATAAGATATTGATTTTAACCCTATTTATGCTGTTTTGTCTTTCATGAAATAGAATCAGCTTGCAGATAAGAATCAAAATGCGAGCACAGCACAGCTTCGAGCTGCCACTGTGGATCCTGCTCTTAATCTCTTGATTCAACGTCTGAAGAAAGAACTGGAGGACAAGACCACCAACCTTCAACAAGCTCATGAGGATATGGCTGCTTGGAAATTCACTCCTGACAGGTAAACAACTTGAATATTTGGCTGAGAAGGGCAAGTCCTTTGTAATACATATACTTGCATAGAAGTGATGGTGTCACAATTAACTCTTTGTTTGAATTTCAGCTTTTTGATACAATATCATATTTTTATTTTGGGGTAAAATGGGTGAAGTGGATGGAGCTTATACTGCAAAAATGTATCTGGAATATTATTTATTTCTCATCACCATCGTCACTTATTTATTTAAAGAGGAATGGAGAAAGTGCATGCATGTATGTTGTGTGCTGAAATGCCAGGATCCAATGATCGGGATGATGATCTTTCTGTAATGTGCTTTTATATAGAGACTTTGTTCCAATGTATTAAAGGTAAATGCTAGTTTTGGTAACGATATCAAAATGAGTTCGTACATAATCCAATGTAATGACCACCAAAGTGTCTGTATAAATAAAACGCATGTGCCAAAGGATTCTGGAAGAAATTGTGTAATTGCTGAGAAATCAAATAAGCACAGGATTCGGGTAGAGCGTCGGGCCCGACGCTCTAAGCAATAATTATACATTGTCCCACGTGCGCTTATCTGTGTTGGGGATCTTCGGTGTGAACATTTTTCAGCGTAGATTTCAAGATTTCAAGATTTCACAAAGTTCAGTTAATGTAACTGTACCAGATCTAGATCTTCGATGATATACTGACAATTAAGCCTTGTTTTACAGACTTTCTCATGAAATCAGTGTTTACTGCAACTACTGGAATTTCTCTATAAGTGGTATAGGAGCGCCTTGAGCACCTAACAAGGTGGATATGTGCACAATATAAATATCCTATATTATTATTATTGTTATATAAAAGCGGAATGTTATTATTATATATACTCGTTTATTCTCTTTACATTTCAGTCAAACTGGGAAGCGTTTGATGGCTCGTTGTCGTACACTGATCCAGGAGAACCAAGAGCTTGGTAAACAAGTATCTCAGGGAAAGGTAGCCCAAGTGGAAGCAGAACTAGCTCTGCAGAAAGAAATCAATGAAGAACTCAAGAACAGCCAGGATGGTAGGAAGGATGATTCCATCACATTTACTCTGCTCGGCTGTAAATTCCCCTTACTGTTCATATGACTAACTTCAGTCCTGGATGTAACAGGCCTTGAATACCCTTCTAGCAAAGGAGGGTTCCCTGCAAAAGCGGGGGTTCCGGCAAAAAGCTATAACCCAACCTTAATCTAACTTAAATCCCTATTCCACAGAGAGCAAGACCTCTGAAAAACTGCTCTAAGACCATGACACTGAGGTCTTTCACGATTCCTGATGGATCTTTCAATGGTCTTTGTGGTCCTCCTGAGTCCCAAAACATTGAAACGGTTCAAAACAGTCTTTCAAAAGTCTTTCAGGAAAGTAGTTTCTGGTTGTCTTCTCGCAGTCTTTCAGTGGTCTTTCGATGAACTTTCAAAGTTTTTAGTCTTTCCATGATCTTCCGACAGTCTCTCAAGATTTTTGTGGAGATCGCTGAAAGAGTCACGAGAGGTCATTGAAAGATCACCGAAAGACCAGAAAAAGTCCATGGAAAAAATTCTGAAAGATCAATTGTTGCATAAAAGATCTCTGAAAGACCATTGAAAGAAATTTATAGGACTAGTCTAAGTCCAGTTAGAAGTATCAATCAGTCTTTCAGAGTTCTTTGAGGAATCTTTCCGAGCCATTCCACAGAGATGACAAATTTCAATTTTTGGTCTTTCAAAGGTCTCCCCCCTCTGTGGAATGGGGGCCTTAAAACCCATTTGCTACCCTAACCCTAACCCTGCATCTTCGACAAAATAAAGCCTGGAGCAATTGTTGCAGGAGCAAATGTTGTGTCAACAAAATGAGAATAGGGACGTTCAGATTTTCACACTGAGACATAGGACTGCATAGAATGTGAAATGTTTGATTGATCAAATGCAAACTTAATAGTGATTAGACCTGAGACAAAGAGAGATTATGGCATATCCACTCTACCTATCTTGATCATACATGTATTGCGACTGTGCACTGTTGAAGAGATGTTTTTGCACATTATAAATGTCTTTATTAGTATTATTATCCTTTATAATGTTCTTTTTGTTAGACTGAATCAATAGTACTTCCAAAGCCAAATTGTATACATAGATTGTTAAGTCCATAGTTATTAGTATCAGTCTTTTCTAAATCACTTTAAAACATTATCTGGCACACTAAAAAAAAAAAACTTATACTGGAACTCGACTTGTTGAAACCTCTTTTACCAGCACACATTTGCTTTGTTTTGTGTCCTTTCTACAGAGATGTACGAGATGGTGATCCAACTGAACGACGAAGGGGAGGGCATGCAGAGTACCATCGTAGCACTTCAGCAAGAACTCAAAGAGAAAAAGCTGGAAATTGCCAGATTGACTTATGCTGCAGAGTCTGCCGGGATACTCCTGACCCCCGACTCAGTAGCCGACATGAAACATGAACCTCAGCTTGAAGACAATGAGGAGCAAAACATGCAGCCGGTTAGTCCAACAAATATGCAAGAAAGCACAGAGGGTAAGCATGTAGAACCTTGTAAAGAGCTTGTAGACTATGAAGAAGAAAAGAAGGAGGTGGAGGAGGTGATGATGGAGGAGAAGAAGGAAGAGGAGTCATTTGATAAGCAGATACCTGATGTGAGAACTACAGAATACATAGATGAAGAGACACCAATGGAGGTGATGTCCCCGCATGATCAAGGTCCGGTGGAAAATAAGAGTTTGTCTGTGGAACCTTGGTGCAACCCATCCCACTTCGTCGAGTCTCCTGCTAGCCCGGTTGAGGAGGACCGCCGTAGTGCAGCTGATGAACCTGTCATCGGTGATGCAGATTTCAGGACAGAGGCGCCGTCCCAGGAGACGTGCGAACCACCCAACCCTGCGGCGGAAGGCGAGGAAATCCCTAAATTCCAAGGAGGGAATTCTCCCGAAGCTCCAGACTCCAATGGTCAGTTGTTGATTGGAGATAGCCCTTCAGAACAGGAGCAAGTGGAAAGTACAGACTTCAGAGACCTTGTGAAGGAGGAAGAAGCGCAAGTCAGGACTCCAGTGGAGGAATCTTCTCAGGGAAGCTTACAGAGCGAGGATGCTCCCGAGATTGATGCTGTCAGTTCAAGGACGGGTGGCAGGTCAGGAACCCTGACCCCAGAATTCAGTACGAATGGCGATGACAGCCATTCTGAACCCCTTCTTTTCATACCCCAAAATAACGGGAAACAATCCGATCATGGGAGGTTGGGGGAGAGTGAGAATTGTGATTATGACGATGATAAAGAATCAAACACCTTGGGTAGAGATCATAGTACTTTCGGGGCTGCTATTGAGGGAGAGTTCAGCAGCAGTCTCGACGATGAATCCGACAAACAATCCGAAATTACCGACAAACAATCTGATATTTCTGATAAACAATCCGATGTCACTGATAAACAGTCAGACATCACCGATAAGCAGTCTGACGAAACGACTATTGATAATAATAACGGGCTGTCTAACCCAGGGGACGGAATAGATAGTAACTTGTCTAGTCCTCAAGAAGAACAAAATTGTGTGTCGGATGGGGAATTTGTAAGGACGACAGACAATGTGATAAACAAATCCATCAATTCAGTTTCATACAGTAACAGTCCAGATGAAAGGACTGATTTAGAACAGTGCGAAGAGATCCCTTCCGCTACAAACTCTAATCCCGAAGAGATTTCTGTCTGAGTCAACAATCGCACTAGTAAATCGAGCTTAACTTCACAAACTTCAGACAGTGTATCATAAAAATCTATGTTCCCTGTTCAGCCTCATGTTTTTTTTATGTTTAATGAAAGTAATTGTAACTTGTGATATCTTTGGTGCACTTACAGTATCTTCTTTTTCTATCCTTGTCAAGAAAATATAAAGTCATGTTTTCAGAGATGCCAACCCATGATCCTGTATTGAAATGTAAGCTGACAGATATTTATTCTGTAATTCTGCATTTGTGTCATTGCTAATGATGAATGTAAATTGCATGGTAAAATAAGATTTGTTTCACCTTAAGTTTGCATTTTACCCTTTTTTCAAGGGGAAGTGCTTAACATTTGTGACAAAGTGAACGCATTTTTTTTGTTGTGGTTGAATAGCGTCAGGTATAGAGCCCAAAAGTCTGTATACATGAGAAGAGTGAAAAGTCCTGATACATATTATGCCTATTTCTGTTGCATCAGTGTCCTTAATCCTTTGCTAAATGGTGTTTACAGGGAAAAATAAATCATTGAAATTATTCTTGCACATTGTCAAATTTCCAACTTGAAAACAAATTCTTTTTTGATATCCATTTATTTCAGACTTAAAAAAGAGGATAAAATGCAGTATTAGGAAATATTAAGTATATTACCATGTTGAAAAATGCAAATCGGGGAATAAAAATCAAAGAATTTGTCAAATAGACTTCAAATAACTTATTGTCACAAAAAAAAGTGTCCATTCAGTGTAGATGTATCAATCCATAATTAGTGTGCACATTGCACCACCACTAGATATATTCCCATGTTCATGTTCTTATGAACAATTATTTTTCCATTGTAACACAGATTCATTTTATATTTTGTGGAAAGTGTTATGAAAACAAAGGAAAGAATAGTACCATCATTATTTGGCTGAGACAATCGGGGCAATTTAAAAAAGAACTACATTTTCATCATTAAAAATATCTCCATTTTCGAAAAAAAAGTATTGTCTTTTCAAATATGAAGTTCATAAATGTCTCTATTCCTTGGTATGTCTCAGGTCGAGGAGAATATGTCCGGTCTAATTTTGATATTCTATGCACAATGTACTTTTCAAGTTATGCATAAGGTATGGTTCTATTCTAGGTATTTCAAAATCAATTTAATTTTGGAGATGTTTGTTTTGAATTTAAATTCAAACACACCATTTATTTTCAATAGCTCTCTCCCCTTCAATCTTTTGTCTGATGGCTCTGTTACACAAAAGGTTTGTCATCAATTGCTAGGTGGCCAATGGCCAATCAAGGTCACCGTTCCAAATGATGACCAGTAAAGATACCTTAACAGAAATGTTACAGATGGATGTGCAATCAATTGCAAACCCTTTTGTGACAGGGCCCTAGAACATTATGGCACCACCGGCAGAAAGAGACACACCCAGATTGATGTACTTGTGAAACTGGGACCAAGGAGGGGTCTTTACTCCTGAGGCATTTATTATTTTCATTTTTTGCTAGTTTTATATCTTGGATTTCGTTTTTTTTTTTATTACTTTTTTTTTTAATAATTGTTTTCTTGCCATTTTGTAACCTACTCAAGATTTGCAGGTTAGTCATTTCTTTACAGGATTACTCTTCAAGTTGTTGCAGAGTGGGTTTTTGATACCCAAAGTTGATGGCCATCTTGGATCTCTCCATAACACCTCTCAGAGACCAGGGACCCATTGCATAACAATTTTGCCATAGAAAACTCTGGCAAAAATATTGCCTGAGTTTTTCTTTCATGCAACAGGGCCCAGGTGGATGTTTCATCAAGCTGTTCAAATGTTATGAGGGATTTTGCTGATGACTAATGACTTTTATTGTGGTATATGATATACACCAGATTTCTACTGTGTTGAATTAGTTGCTAAGACGGGGTCATCAGTCATTTGTAAAGTCGTTTGTAACTTACGATTAGCTTTATGAAACAGTCGGCATGTAACGGAACTTTAATACAATATATAATTTGTCATGAAAGATAAAAAATATCATGGTCTTGACTAGGCAGCCAATAAAAATCAAGGTTTCTTTGGTATTGACCTTAATCGTAATTCTTTATGAAAAATAGGCCTCGGGCCTTTGGAGCAAAAATTGAAATTGGTGGGAAAATCATTTGCATATTTGGATAATTAATATTTTATGCCTTTTGCATATTTGGATAATTCATTTTTTATGCCATTTATCCATGAATTACAAGATGTACCTGAAGATATGCATCAATGAAAATAATAGTGATATTATGAATGATTATGATTACTTAAATATTTATGATAATGATAGCAGTAATTATAATACTAAATAGAATTAATTATAATAATCCTAATGAAAATTATCATTTATTTCTTCTGCACACTTTTGTCACTTTTGTGTGTACTTCTTTAAAGATAAATTAAGAGAAGAGATGCATTTTTTAATAGATATTTTAAAGATATCAACCTAGGTTGTATCAAAGAAATCAAGGAACTGCTTTAAAGTATGTTAGTACATTAATGGGGAAAGGTTGGCATCTCTGAAAATTCTTATCATATTTTCGTTCTGTTATGTCATGTATGTCAGCTTACATTACTTCCAGATCTCTCCAACCAAAATGCATATGTCAACTACGTTTCCTGTTTAAAAAGGTAGGGTCCATGGATGGAAAAACATTTGAGAGTCCCTTATAGATTCTCTTGCAATGGTACTGGAAAAGACCTGGGTCCCAAAGCACAAGGGTTTGCGATTGATCGTACGCTTGATTTTTACGATTGATTGTACATTGTAGTCAATGCAATCAGTCGTAGAAAAATGTTTTATGATCATTGCTAAGCTTTGTGTTACGGGCCCCTGGGTTTCATAATACAAAACTTAGCCATTGATCGCAGAACAGATTTCAACAAATGAACACAATATAAATTGAACAGCAATTGAACACAATATAAAATCAAATGTAAAAATTAAATCATACATACAGATGTTCTTGCTTAGTGTTTTGTTTGTGGTAGCAAGTGGTGATCAATCACCCCTCGTGATTAAGGAGCATTCAGACGTGATCTATCACAACTGGTGATTGATAACGATATCCATTGCAACTAGCGATAATGTCCAGGGGGGGGGGGATGTCTTGCCTAAAGCCCAGTGCACACAATGCGATGCTATTGCACTGAAATATGGTTGGAATAAGTTGCCAGTCGTGTCTTGGTGCAATCGCATTGCAGGCCAGCCTGCACATTGCAAGCGCTCTGCAACGCGCTGCATCTACATGGTGCCTATGCACTGATACAGGGCCGATTTGATGCATGGTTTTTTGCCATCTCTGAGTTGCCATTTGTCCCAGATTTGGGGGTACAACATGTTCATTTCAGATTTTTAGACTTAAATCAAATGTCAACTGAAATTTAAAATTTGAGGTCTAACCTTGACCAATGATCATTCAACTTCAGCTCTGAAGCAGTTAAACCAATTTAGGCCAGTCAAATAGTCATTTTCCAATTTACTATTTCGAGTTGCTTGAAGATCCAGTGCAACAACCTAATTACGTGACCGGGGATAGACTCGGCCAGAAGAACGACCATGATTTTGGCCAGTGGTTTGTTTATGTGTTCATTGTTGGCGTAGGAATTGGTCATGATGTCATTGTCTAGGACAAATCTGATTGGCTGAAATTACCAAAATTGCAAAAGAATCCCTGGAAGATTTGACATGTCAGATGTCTGAGATTAGGTCTGCTATTTTTCTGCAACATGTCGGATTGCAGTTGCAGAGCGTTGCAGGTTGGCGCACACAGGATTTTGTTGCAATCGGATCTTAGTGCTATTGCTTCACTTAATGTGCGCTGGGCTTTAATGGATGGATGAATGACATATATCTCAATAGACGTCTTGCTAAAAGACATTTAATACTTTGGGAGTTAAACCCTGGCCCTTATACTTTTAAAGTTTTGGGTCTCGTCTACAGCACCTTAATTGAGAGTTCATGTGTAATATTTGGTATAGTTGAACTGGATAAGTTATATGATTATAAAAGTGTAAGTGATTTGATAATATGTCAATTGTTTCCCGTGGAATGAAGGATCACATTGTTAACCCAAACTACACAGAGTCGTGCTTCTCTGATCCTTTGTCATTTTTTTTTACTTACGGACATTGTAATCCTGAACCTACCGAAATTGACCTTGTTATTTATCGTCAGAAATAAACATATTTTCCCGTTTGCAATGCATATCATTGTTGATTAAGTCAAAATTCATGAATTCAATTCATGAAAGCTTCTCTTGAAGAGCTAAAATCTTAGGCAGATGCAATTCCTTTGAAAATATTCTGAAATAAATCCAGCGTAGCAATCCAAAGATAAATTTTGAACCAATAATTGCAGTGTAGTACGGACATGATCTATGTACAGCCTACAGGTCATGTTTGATATTTGTTCAAAATGGAACAATATCTATGATGATGATTTCTCAATATTTCCCTGAGTAAGTAATACGACGGGTGTATGAAAGATACCATATGCAAGGTGTATTGTGGGTAGAATTGTAAAAGGGGCTTCGAATTGTTCACTTTTGTGAATCATCATTAAAGTTGCATTGAAGCAACAATGTCAAAAAAGTGACAACACTCTTGTGTATAGATGTACTCTAAAAAAAGTATTTTGGTTGTTTCATTCCAAGTCATTGGCTGTCTTGAATATTTTTTTAAAAGTATTATGTAAAAAAAAAACCTTATGATTGTCCCATGCCGATTTCAGAGTTGGAAGAAGTACTAATGTGCTTGTAGAATGTTGAAATGTTACTGAATTTCTGACAATGTGACCACTTAATGTGACCACCCGGCTTTAATAAAATCTACAATAATCCTCTATGCATGGTTCTCTCCTATGTGCCAAAATCGTGCCAATACTTGGGATTCAAAAATTGTTTAAAAAAAGAATTAACTTTTGGGAACCGTAAAATAAAGCTTAGTGATTGATTATGGAGCTGATTTTATGATTGATTGCTGTGAGTGATCATAATAATAATAATATAGGTTTATTTACCCAGGGAAGCCACTTCAGTTCTGAAAACTGTTCTCCCAGCAGGCCCTGCTATTATTACCCCGGCTTTAGCTGGGCTGCCTAGGCGATCAAAGCATTCAAGGAATTTCTTCCTACTGGGTAACCATTCATCTCACCTGGGTTGAGTGCAGCGCAGTGTGGATGAATTTCTTGCTGAAGGAAATTACGCAATGGTTGGGATTCAAACCCATGACCCTCTGTTTCAAAGTCAGAAGACTAATCCACTGGGACCTAATGCTCCACATCATAAAAGTCAGTCCCATGATCAAACACTGAGCTTTCTGTTACGGGCCTTGAAAAGGCAACTCTTCCCCTCCTACTGCAATAAATAATATATTTGTGACTCAATGCAGTATTCTGTAATTTCTGTAAGACCATTTTCATTTTGGACTGCTAAGAGTTACATCAAATCTGGTACGTCATGCACAATCTCATTCTCGAGTGAAGCTCTGATATCTGACCTCGTCATTGCATATGTACCTCAAATTCTGCCACATTGAATAAAGTGATATATCGTCACTGGCTGTTGAAACCTTTTATTTAAAAAAAGGGATTGAGGACCAACTTAAAAAAAGCTTCATTTTAGGAAAGTGGCATTGGTGGCAGACTCATATTTTGTGAAAAAAAGTCTCCTGATTCTTGTAGAGAACTCTTCCAAGGCAAAATAATGTTGCCAGTTATGTCATATACTCTTGTATCAAGCTTTTTGTGAGCTGTCCTGCAGAGACAATAGCTATTAGTTCATCAATTTTAAGAACTAAACTTATCTGCTTCAACTATACTGTATGTAGATGGAAAACCCAAGGAGATATCAGAGGTGATATCTCCTTGGAAAACCTAAATTAATTTTGAATGTCTTCTATATTCTGAGCTTGGTGGTCACATCATTTGCAATTTTTTTTTCTCGAACAATGATGAATCACTTCTGATTCAAATTGGCAACCGATGAATGCTGCTGCTAAATCATTTCTTCATAATAAACATAACTGCTAAATTCACAAGGGAGGTTTAGAGGTAGTTTTTACTGTGAAACCTGCCTACAGGACTAGATGAAAAGTAGGCTTAGTTCCTAACGCTTAACCGGTCAGGTAAAAATTACCTCAGTAGTGGCTTGGATGTTTAAAGCCGTTTAGTCTTGTCTCCAAGTTTCATGATGACATGCTACCTTTAAAGACATTGTTTAACATTCTAGAGATAATCCTGAACTATTGTTCATATGGATTGAACAAAAAAAAAATTTGAAAGAGAAAAAATATATAATACATGTAAACACTTTCAAGATATCAGTGTGACTGAAAAATCATTTAATTTCTCTGCCTGGAATGATAATTGTATATGGAATAAAATTGTAAATGTGTTTTATATATTTACTTTTTTGAAGCACCAATGATTTTCAGGTCCAAGTTTATTCACGGCTTCATGTTACCATGCAATTACAGGCACAGATAAGAATAATATTTTGACCTTCCAGCTCAAGACTTGTTGAAGCTAAATCAATCTTGAAACAATGCCATGATGATTAAACAGTGGGTACGCTTTCACCTGTGTAGGTGTGAATAAGTGAATACTGCCAAATGCACGATTGCATGAATGAACAAATTGTGTAAGATTCCTTGTGCACAAAAAAGCACAGGGCCCCAGTTGCATAAAAGTTACCATATGTCTGACTTTCATAAAATCCCTGATTTTGAATGGTTGTTCTTGATTTGATTGGATGGTTACCATGGAGGTTTCATAATACAGTGAAACCTGTGTGTAAAACAGTGTGTAATTAGCAGGTCTTTCGTGGACAGGTTCCTGTAATGCATGTTCCAATGGGGAAACACTGTTGGGGGAGGCAGTCAAAATTATTGCTGTACACATGTGTGACAACAAAAAATGCTTTTAAAAGGGTGTTTTTTCAGTTAAACATGCGGGCCGCACATGCACTCGTTAAGGGTATCAAAAACACTGATTTAAAAAAAGGGTGGTTTTGAAAGAATGTTCAATGGTCAATCGCGGGGTCAGACGTATTTAGGCTTTTCCGAAGCTTTTTTTTTGGGGGGGTCCGTATTCTGGTGACAACTTGTTTAGGGTCCAAAATAAAACGAAGCCCACAAAAAACTTGTTTAGGGGGTTATTTTGCACACAGAGAAAAACTTTTTTAGGGGGTTTTGGGAAATAATTTGGTCATGCATGTGTACAGCAATACATTTGACCGCCCCCCCCCCCCCCCGATACTGTTCAAAGGAAACAGAATGAGTGGTCTTTATACACAGATGGTTGTTAAGCAGGTGAGTGTTTTATGAAGCTGTTCATAACTTAAACGCAACTTTTCAAACGACTGGGGACCATTTCTTATGAACCAAGTCAACAGCTACGAAAATCTGGTTTATAGCATTTACCACAAAAAAAGGGTCACAACTCTGTAAATTAGCCCAACTGGGCATTGTGGTGTGCGCCTGTAATCCAAGCTACGTGGGGAAGTTACAAATTGATCCAGAGGTTCGAGCCCTGGTAACGTCTTTCAGATGGTGACGTTAAAGGTCGGTCCCAGACGTCAATAATCATATCTGATTGATACACGTCTGACAAAACTCAAATACACACACATACACTCTCATAACTTATGAACAGCTTTATAAAAACCCACCAGATCGGGTGACTGTTTCATAAAGCTGTTCGTAAGTTAAGAGCGACGTTAAGAACGACTGGTGATCCTTTCTTACGCGCTAAACCATCGTCAATTCAATATACCACTTACCGCAAGAAGGGATCACCAGTTGTTCTTAAAGTCGCTCTTAACTTACGAACAGCTTTATGAAACACCCACCTGATTGTAGTTTCTTTTATGCAATGGGCCCACGTGTACATTGTTATTAAACTTCCTTTATGAATTTGAGCCGGATTGAGTAGCTAATATTTGTTAAAATCTTAACCTGCGAAGGTCAAATAACTAGCACCGCATGATACACATGAATCCCATAGTCCTCAAATTTGATTGGATTTCTCTGGTGTGTTGATAGTTAATTGAAATGTTTCACATGTACTGGCCCAGTAGTGTTTATGAAGGCAGCATTTTGATGATTTGTTCAAGGAAGTATCCTTTCCTTCATGTTTGACGTACAAAATTGGCAGAATTATGATGATATAAAAATCTGAATGATTATTAAAAGAACGAAGAATCTTTGGGATCTGAGTGGGTTTTGTTTCGTTTCCTGTTTCTCTGTTAATTAATGTGTCATTCCATCAGGTTGGGGGGTGGGAGGTGTTTCACACAAAGATTAAATATGACTTAAAGTCATGCTTAGTGCTGACATGCACATGTGCAACACGCAATCTTATTGATTAATATGCAGTAACACATCCTCTAAGCATAATTTGAGCAACACGGTGAAGCCTTTTATACAGCCACAACAGAAAATTTAAGCTGATTTTAAAAATTCTCAAACTGAGACGATACATGTATATGGGTGTCTGTATTTATCCTCAAAAACCCTGAAACAGACCATGATTATATGGGATGAAAAACTCTTATTTAGATACAAGAAGCAATTTATTAGCTTGATTTTGAGAACTATCTAGTAGATGGGTTCAGCTTATGACCAGTTTTCTCCAATTCTAAAAGTCTGTTGGCTATATTGACTGCCTTCTGCTGTGTGTATCTCCTATACACACGCTATTATTAGCTGCACTGTACATTCAGTGTATACCTAGGTGAACACATCATGACCTACATAGTGTGTACAAGGCCTTGTACACACTATGTAGGTCATGCTGTGTTCATCAAGAGTTAATGTGTTGTGTTGCACAGATTCGCTCTATGCACATAGTCATTGAAACCACCTCCCAATTATTTTCAAACTTTGGTTTACATCTCCAGGTTTTAAAATTGATCCTGTAGATATAATACTTTGAAACTTTTGGGATGGTATTTTTACAATATAAGCCTAATTTTAAGCCCATTTTCAAGAACCAAAATGAGAATTTTTAAAATCAGAACAACGTGAAAAGATCACTTTAAGTCATACTTTGTGATACACCCCCAGGTGGGTATTTCATAAAGCTGTTTGTAAGTTACTAATGACTTTATAAGACACGACTGGTGACCCTTTCTTGTGCTAAATGATATAAAGCTGACTTGCATGCAGCACCTAAGAACATGTTCCTGTCGTGTTCAAGTTGTGTACAACTGTACTTCCAGCTTTATGGAACACCCAATTGTCTCATTTGTACCTTGCAAATATTTGCATCTACACCAAAGAAAAAAAATTGTCTCGCTAATAGCGTGAACTATTAAATCAAACGGAATATATTGTATTTTTGGTCCTGAGAATCTATTCCCCAAGTTATGTAAATGTTGCGTCTATGCAATGGTGGCAAGAACATTAATTTGAATTGCAACAAATTCATACATATTCAGTTATTACATTAAGAGACTTTAATTACATCAGACATTCCTCACATTGATACATCAATCCTAGCCACTTCCGAATTGATCTTCATTATGAGATGAAACAGATGATACCAACGTTACATGAACATGATTAGGTGCCCCAACCCGATGGGATCTCCCTATAGCGATTCGGTTGGATGTGAAAATCGAGGAAAGAAATTGCTATTCTCACTATACAGTGTGCGTATTATTTGTAGGAGTTCACCTTTAATAAAAGCTGAAAAAGGCTTAATTAAATATTGGTCCAAGTTTGGTGAAAATCCATCAAGAATAGATATTGATTTTAACTTTTTATCTGTCATGCGTTCTCAAGCAGCTGCCCTTTAATACAATGGGAGAATATAAATTTCATAAATATTCAATTTTATAACCGTTCCCAATGATTAAAAATGTAATTCTCACTGAAGCGGGTATGATATGTACAAGTATCTTGATGAAAAATGTAATGTGCGTGCAGGTAAAATTATTTTCAATTAAATTTCGGATTAGCTGAGAAAATTTATAGAATTTAGAACACATGACATATGGAGGAGCTGTTCACATGCACCATTGAAAATCAAAACTGAGAAAAAAACATAACTCGGATATTCTTGGATGGATTTTTGATTGCTCTGAATTCCCATCAGTAATGTGTCTTTTGGAGTGTCATCCAGGCTATTCATTGATTTTCAAGGCTTGACAATGGGAAGGGAGCAGGAACCATGTTCAGGTACTCATTTGAGCACGCTCCCAAATTGAGTGTTTTGTAATTCAGGTTTAATGAAACAATCATACAGAAAATTGAGATAATCTTTTGTGTAGAATATCTTTTATTGCACAGAAAATATATACAAATCAACAAGACGAACAAAACGACATATTCCTCAACATATACATATACAAGTCCCTTTTAACGTTCCACTTTACTTCCATACCAACGCGTGGCACATGATAAGTGGTGCCACAGGGGTGGGGGCTTTAATCAGTTTAAAAACTTATAAGTTAAATGCGAGGAAGGGGTGATGGAAAATTACTAATCTCTTTTTCTTTATTACGAGAGGACAAATGCCCCCCAAAATGTTTTGGTTATCAACCCCCTCTCCATGCCCTACCACCACCCCTGAGCACGACTAGTCACTTTAATAAAAAGCTAATTTCAGACTTGATGCAACAAAACTCGCTAACCATTTTCATGTTGCTAATACAAATTGTATGCTTTAAGTCTAACCAAACAACGGTCCACTGTTGTGTGAACGAAACCCATGACATCATGATGACTCGTGTTTTAAAAAAGGACTTGTGATGTAACTGTGACATCACTGTTGAATCACAAGTCTTGTTGAAATGTCACAAGTTTCTTTGCATAATTTTGGACAGATTAATTTGTGATATCTTGCTATAATCTCCACCATCTGTTCAAAAGAATGTGATTGTGGGACAGTTCTCTGCCCAGCATGAAAAAGTAGCGAGCCTCTGAACAATTTATACGTTTTAATATTGACGTACACAACAATTTTGCGGAGCTTTGTTGCCGAGTTTTGTTGCATCATGTCTGAAAGGGCCTTGTGATAAGCCCATTGGCGGCGGAAGCCAAAAATTTTAGGAGGGGACAACCAAAAAAAATTTTGACAAGCCCAAAAAAAAAAAAAGGTTCTCAACCCAAAAATTTTAGGGGGGATGTAGGTAAATAAATTGACAAGCAGGGGGGGACCGTCCCCCCTCCTCAAATTTAGGGGGGGACATGTCCCCCCCGCTTCCGCCGCCTATGCATAAGCCCTCATCAGGTGCAGAGAAATACTCTGATAGCACAATCATAAGGCTTCAGTACCTACTGTTTTCTTTGGTGCTTTAGACAAATTCTGTACCATCAATCTTTAAGATCTCATAGCAAATGATTCTAAAGATTTATAATTTGGTATATTTCTGATTCTGGAACAATTATATGAAATTCATTCTTTA
This sequence comes from Lytechinus variegatus, assembly GCF_018143015.1. Classification (NCBI taxonomy): domain Eukaryota; kingdom Metazoa; phylum Echinodermata; class Echinoidea; order Temnopleuroida; family Toxopneustidae; genus Lytechinus; species Lytechinus variegatus. The sequence goes on along the minus strand of NC_054743.1, from coordinate 26,949,318 downwards.
AACTTGTTACTGGCAATTTAATCATTTCTCATGTGCTTTACTTGGAACAAGTTTTGAACAGAATTAAATGTTAATTAAAAAAGAGGATTTTCTGAACTGAATTAGTTGGATGTTGTATTCAGAAATTGGCTTAGAAACTTTTAATGATGGCAGCAGCATATGGTTTACAGTTTATAATTTTGAAGGCTTGAATACTTTGAAGGTTTGATATTCCTCGAAAATTCATTCATTCGAAGATTTGTGAATCAAAAGGTATGTTATTCTGAAAAATGAATTGAGGTTCCATATTCTGAAGGTTGGTTAATCCAAAAACAAAACAAGGTTTATTCCGATTCGTCTGTTCATTCGAACATAAAGATTTGTAAAGTTCAGAAATTATCTTCATACTTAAAACTATTTATCATTGCATAATTAATGAGCTTTCATAATAACAAACCCTGTAAATTTTCAGATTAACAAACCTTTAGAAATATGCCACATATATTTGGATTAAAGGGGAATGAAACCTTTGGAACAAATAGGCTTGTATAGAAACAGAAAAATCAAAGAATAAGAATAAAGAAAGTTTGAGAAAAAATGGACAAATAATGAGAAAGTTATGAGCATTTGAATATTGCAATCACTAATGCTATGGAGATCCTCCCATTGGCAATGCGACAAGGATGTGTGATGTCACTGATGAACAACTTTCCCTTTGGTGGACTATAAAATACCCTCAAAATGTCTCTTTTTGCTTTTTCTTATGATGATACAAACTCTTTATCCATGATGTATTCTTAGAAAATATGTATTACATGCCCTCATGTAGAAAGAACACATGATCTATGGATAAATGTGATAAAAGAGGCAATTCAAGTGAAATATAAGTAATGGGAGAGTTGTTCACCAGTGACATCACACATCTTTGTCGCATTGCCAATTTGATATCTCCATAGCATTAGTGATCGCAATATTCAAATGCTCATAACTTTCTCATTATTTGTCCGATTTTTCTCAAACTTTTGTTGATCCGTTTCTTTGATTTTTTTGTTTTCACACAAGCTATCTTGTTCCAATGGTTTCATTCTCCTTTAACATTCATTTTTTTTTCATTTTCAGACTATCAGATATCTTGGCATATCAAATTTAGCAGGTTTCGGAATACCAGTAACAAATCTTAAATCTTTAAGTCCGTAACATGTAAAACACAATTACATTACGACTGCAATACACTTTACACCTGTTCATTAAATTTGGACATGTATATTTCTTTGAATAAATACTGTACATCGAAATTGTTAGAAAAAACTGTAGTTGAATCCACTTGAGTCAAATCTCTATGATCAATGAGATATTTTCAACTTGATTATTTGACTTGACAGTAATTGAGAAAGTCGACTAATGTTGATTTAAATGTAATGCTGATCCAATTATATATATATCATAAAGACCGAATATCTAATTGCTTCCCTCGCTAATAATGCATATATTCTCCTCTTCCTGGGGCGTGTTCTAGCATGTCGCCATGTCAGGTTCTCACATTGCTAGTTTTATGCTATCACGAATGCCAAAAGGACATTTGCCCAGTGAAAATGTGCAACTCAACCTGAAGGGCAGGGGTTTGCATCAAATTAATAAAGCCTAGAATTTCAGTAACGATATTATGTATAATTCATACAGCACTCAATAAATTGGATAATGTCTCTATTACTGCATGCACAGACATATCCCAGCAGGCACAGGGTTGTGGCTGACCTCACACCCAATGCTTGATTTCAAGTTCAGTGTTGACCTAACGAAGTATAAATTAAAAAAAGTTCAAGGGTGACCTTTTTCTGCTAAGAACAGCAATCTAAATTATTCTTCCGACGCCAAAACACTAATCTTGAAGTGACCCAATGGAGACAGCTCAAGACACACACTTCACCCCCTGGAGAGCATTCCCACAAGAACTACAAAGCTACAATTAGCACACTACATTGCCTTCTGCATCCTATCAGGTACCCATCAAACACCTGGGTGGAGAGCGGCTAAGTATAGACTGACCTATGATGCTAGTGCCATTAAAATACATGACCCTCTTGTTGCAACGGAAAAGTAAGAGCCCTTACAACCTTGCTTGATATTTCATCAACAAACGGCCCTGCAAGGCCTGGTTGGGGTTTCATAAAGCTGTTCATAAAGTTAATCACGATGCATGACTGAACATGTTCTTACATGCTTAGACCTGGGGCTTAGACAGCTAGTCAGCTGCATTGTGATATCATTTAGGACACGAAAGGGATACGAGTGGTGCGTATAGAGTCAAGCATAGAGTTGTGTAAAAAGTCATGCGTAGCGTTCGAATGGCTTTATGCAAAGGCCCCAGCACTATTACTTCATTATTTTTGAACTCATTTTGAATATTTACCGAATAGTATAGTGTAAGTATAGCAGGAATTATTTGTCCGACGTTGAACTGGCTTACTATTTTGCACCCGGGACTCTCGAAAAATAGTAATTTTGCCAGTATAAACAAGGAAAAATAATTCCCTCTATACTTTCGAAATAAAGGCCTGAAGCCAGTTTTATAAAGCTTTTCGTAAGTTACGAATGACTTTACGCACGACCGGTGATCCTTTCTGGTGCTATGTGATATCCCTATGTAACTGATGTAGTGCCTAGGAACAGGTTCCATTCGTGCGTAAGTTGTGCGCAACTTTTACGAACAGCTTTATTAAACACCACCCTGGTGTATTTGCTTTATATCCTACTTTCAATATTACAAAGTTAGAACAATATCTTGATAATCTAGTTCTTGTACTCGTAGTTCTTTGTTTTTTAATCTAAACCAAATACTAGTGTAGATAACGCACTGCGCTGACAGACATAGAGAAACCACAAGCTCAGCAGAATGCAGATTAGTGCCTGCACCATCCTTTCACAGGATTTGCCCAGTTGAGGCACCTCACTGACCGGTGTGTCCGAGAGATTACATGATCTGTGACGTCAATGATGGAATAGTGCACTATTCTATCATTGACATCACAAAATAGTAAAATTTTGTTGAGTGGGTGTTTTGTTTTGACCCATAGCTAGAACATCTTTAGACACATGATGCTATTGGAACCAATCACTACACAGGATTTAATTTATAGTACAGAAGATGTTGATCATCGTGGTAGCATAGAATCGGTAAAGGAAATAATTTATTTAGGATATAATTGATACTATCCATGTTTCAACAGGATATTGCTGTTGGTCCAGAGTATAAGTCTATTCAGAATAGTATCACTGCAATGGGCTTGGGTGAAGAAATATCCCACTACTATCTTAAAAAAAAACAATAGATTTCTGGCATGAATGAGTTGTACTGCTTGAATATCTACCTAAAGGATCAACTGTTTGAGACTTTAGCAAATCGTGATAATGCTACCTGTTTGCTCGAGCATCTCAGAACCCCTAAAACTTTAAAGCTTTGTACTCAGATTACATTTTATTCACATGGTATTTTTATCTCAACACCCCCCCCAAAAAAAAAATGTGAGGTGCTTTTAAGGGTTCGGAGATACCTTCTTTTTTTTAAAGCTGTACCCATTAATCTTAAATACAAGTCTTAATTTATTTATCCACAATTCTTCTGTGTGTTGTTCTTATTGTATAATAAATATTTTGTACCTGGTCTAAGAAATGGTGATTTGAATTGAGTTTTTATCTCCTTAATTCAAATTTCTTTCAAATGGTCCTCTTTCGATACGAGCACCCATGTCTGATCATATGTGATGCCCACAACAGAGCATCTTAAAGAGTCTTTACAGTTGAGGCACGTAGCCTTGTCTCAAGCTGTAATGATTTTCTAGTGGTAATCATGACGATGTAGATGGAAGGTCCGGTCTCTTTGTTTGTTGGATCTTTTGAGGAACAGGACGTCTTGAGATGGGATCATCGCACGGTTCAACAACGATGCTTGGTTTATTCCCTTCAGCCGGATGAAGCTCGTGGGTTTCACCTGTAAACATAAAATGATACAATAATTTTAATAACAAAGAGTCGGTTTGATCAAGATACACCTGTACTTAAAAAAAAAGCCAGACACACAGCCAAGGAATACACATTGCATATCTAATGAGAGCAGGTAAAAGGACCATGACCAGAGTTAAATGGGTTTTTCTTTTTTGGTGGGGGGGGGGGGGGCTTGGGGGCACTCAGTCAAGCCTATTATGTAATTCATGATCATCCTCGGGGGAAAATACTGCTTGTCTACACGTAGGGCTAAGATACAAATAAGTAAACTTTCTGACATAAATTCACAGCAAGGTCATGGTTGTAACTTTTTTTTCATGTTATTATAAAATTTCAACCAACCATCAAATTTTAGGGGGCATACATGTACATGTATGCCCCCTTCCTTTTTGTCTACATGTATGTGCCTTACAGACACACCAAGTCTTATCAGTTATGTGTGAAATTCCCAAATAATAGGTGATCCAGCTCATGCCCAAAATTTATTTCTAACATCTATGTCAGTCTATCCATCCATCCCTGATGAAGGAAGAATTGATGTATGTATATTGCTCAGTAAAGACTGATCAATAGCATTTGGGTCAAAACTGACTTCTAGATATCCTAGTTGCCAGATTAAGTGAGTAGGCCTAATCTGGGTATAATTACTTATCTTCCAAAAATAAAACTCCTAAATGTCCTATCTAGGTTTAACAGTGATCAGGTCACTGCTTAAAATGTCATTTCCACCAGGAAGTAGAGTAATCTACTTTATCTGTTCAAAAGTGACATGAGACAATGCAGCTGAAAATCAATGATTTCCTTCTTACTTTTTGATATATAGTAGAAAATGAAATAGAGGGAACTACTTGTAATGGCCTTGATATAAGAAAAGAAGATACAATCAGGTGCTGACTTTTGTTGTTTTTTTTTTAGATTCCCATTACAATAAGGCAATAGTAAGGTAAGAACATACAATGAGATTCCATTATACACATATCAAAGTGGAATCCAGCCTTGGCCATAAAATGTTACATTGGAAAGGAAAAAAATAAATAAAACAGAAAGATTAAAATTTGAAAGAATTTGGACAAGCAATAAGGAAGTTATAGCTGTTTAAAAATTGAGAATATGTAGATTTCAAATTGGCAACTGGGTAAGTAAATTTTGAAAAGAGGCAAGGACAACTTTCCCATAGGTCATGTACTTAAAGATCAGGTATTGCGGTTTTCTCCTATCTTAAGTACACATTTGGGTAGGATTTCCATTTAAACCTCATTGATCACAATGAACATTGACTACACATGATTGATTTACTTACTTCTTCATATTAATTTTTTTCCCTCCATTAAATCTTTGCCCACTGAATGTATTTCGGTGATATCAAAGACAATATTTATATATACCTGGTGCAAGGTTCGCTAGTGCAGCAAGAAGGTCATAGTCAATGACGGGTTCAGATTCTGGCACAGGTTCCCAGCCAACCGGCGGAGACGCAGGTGGTGATATTAAGAACTGTTTGACTGGCTGAGGAAGTTCTAGGCTTGGGTTGGTGTCTTTCAATATCTTGGTCTGTAAAAACATGGGAATAGCCATCATTTTAAGACAAAAGTAGCGCTTCAACGTAGTATGGATTTGTAATCTGAAACCGGCTAACCCATTTACATGAAAGCTGGTCTAACAAGTGCAAGATTTCAAAAACAATTTTTTTTATTAACTAAGTAAATATCTTTTACTGTAAAAATGTATGCAAGTTATTTGCATCTCTTAATATTTATTTTCAAGGTGTCATTTGTAGTAATATACCTGTTACCATCTTTATAATTTGTATTTCAAGTATCACTTTACCATGCTTTTATTCTGGATGTAAATAAAAGTCCATAGGCCTATGGGCCAGTCAATGGAAAAAATATAATAACAGTACTCTCATAACTCCCATGACAAGAATTATGCGTTCAATCTGAGTTTACCCCTAGGGCTCCACAGTCACACTACCCCTTTTTTCTAATGGTCCAACCTGATCAGGTCAGTCTTGTCAGACCAGTAGAAATACTCAGTTTTTCCATATTTTACTGGTCTGAATGTAGAATTGATTGGTCCCTAAAATAAAGAAAAACATAAAACAGACTTGAGTTTATTTTGCTGTCTTTTATTTTCTATGAGTGCCTCCAATTCAAAGGAGTCTGTTCAAATAAATTAAATAAAATAAATATAAAATAAATTGCTTATTTGTACCCCCCCCAAAAAAAAAAACCCACATACAAACAGTACACACACACACAACATCATGAGAGCCATTTTTTTTAAGACACCAGGTCCATTTTTATAGTTTACAAAATAGAAGAAAATATCACTGTACATATACTATATTTTTTTACTGGTCATGTCGGACCAGTAAATCTGGCTATTTCTGAAAAGTTACTGGCCCAACAGCAATTTTTACCAGTCTTGAACCTTCGGAACAGTGCCAGTGTCGCGCAATTGGTTTACCACAATGTGTTCATCCCTCAAGAAAACAAGCATAAAAAGCACATTTAGTAAATCTATTGAGAAAACAACACTCCCTCACCTGTGAAAAATAAAAATTGACAACGGAGCCGCTGATTTCTTTGGAATGCAATGCTATCCTGGCTCCTACTGCTTCCTCAGGTGAATTGTACGTTACTCTGATACGACGAAAGCTGGGAAGATAGTGGAACTCGACCCTCGTTCCATAGACAGAACACAATTCTTCGAAGGCGGCCTGGATTGAGGAGATTAAAATTGTCAGAATCAAATCAGTTCATGGCGACATGACTTTCCCTGATTTGCATACCAACCAGGATGTGCATACAGCTATTCAAAGACACTTAATATTAATGATGTAATAACTTTCTTTATTTCACAGCCAATTTTGGTGAAATTTCCGCATTAGGTCTAACTTTATACATGTTTTATTTTTCTCCTTTTTATTTAATTTTTTAATTTTTCAAATGAACTTTTTATCTTTGTGGACTGTACCTTTTAACAAGGCCTTATCAAATCAATTGCTTGTTGACGGTTCAAGTTCTTTGATGTGATATTACCAGGTCCCGGTAATCAGATTTATCAGAATATCAATATGTTATACTTAATCTCTGACAATGCAATTACAGTACCGTCATATATTCAATAACAAACTTAAGGACCCAGACCAGACCCAAAAGTGAAAGTGACAAATCATATACCAATCTAAAGCATATTAAGTATTTCACAAATAAATGCAAGCTTTATGCATTTTTACTGCTTATCAGCTGAGTATTTTGCTTAAGAATAGCTCCAACTCTCAGGCCTCGAAAATAGACTTTCTTGTATATAGTTTTCAGTTTTTCACCGGCCTCAAAAACGTGACGTCATGTTGTTTAAAAAGCATTTTTCTGCTTTTCAAAAAAAAAAAGTGCATTTAATTTTCTTCACTTCTGCCACATAGAGATATCATAATGTATTTCTATGCAAGCTTGAATTGATGACAACTATGGCTTTGGGCTACTTGTTTCCATATTTTATTTCCAGCCTATTTGGCGCAGCTGTCAAATTCTCCTATCTGCATAATTCAGTTTATGTGTAACAACTTTTCCTGACAGAGCAATTTAGGCCCAAATCAAGAGCCAAACAAAGTAATCACAAAAAATCTACTATTAGATTTGCAAGTTTCCATCCATTTGAGCACTAAATAATTGTCATTGCCATGCCATTTTTTTCTGCAAATAGAAAAAATTTGAATGCGGAATCTGAATTGGCTCTTGTTCGACCATATTTGGAGTATTGTAGTGTTGTTTGGAGCCCTAGATTCATCACTGATGACAGGATTGAATCTGTTCAACGTAGAGCAACAAGACTATTTCCAGGATTTAGCTCCTTATCTTTTAGTGAAAGACTAGTCAAACTGAATCTGTACTCCTTACATTACAACAGAGATTGAGGGGACATGATACAAGTATTTAAAATATTGCATGTTATAGACTGAGTCGATCCAGTATCCCTCTTCATGAGATCCCAGTACCAAGGAAAAAGAGGTCATCCCTTCAAATTGTTCACTACTCACTGTCCGTACAACACCCGCAGCAGATTTTTTAGTAAAAGAGTGATCCAATGTTGGAATAGTTTGCCTACAACACGAGTAATGTCTTCCAGCATCAACTCATTTAAACACAGATTTTATAAAATAGGTGTATTATTTCAAGCATCGACTGGCCACTATGCATCACATGACATCCATTTTTTTTTGGTGCACTGCACGGCAGTGCAAAAGGTGTGCAATGAAAATTGACATTGCACGCTCAAGCAAACCAGTGCGGTAGAAGTCCCGGGAAAAGTCCAACAAAACTGTACATGTACTGTAACTTTTCAAAAATTTGTTTCTGTGTTGCTATTTTATAAAACAAATAATGCACTTGCTCTGTCGTGCGTAAAAGTAAATGCAGAGAAAGCTTGGTTTCACCAGATGGTGCTCACTGGGCACTCGCCGCCAGCGGCTCGTGTACAGTGCGGCATCTATCTAAAGAAACCTCACGTGCTCTGCATTTCCACTAACGCACTCGGCTGCATGCATTATTCTTTTTGGTCAAGCAAACATTTTGAAATTGTCTGACATCCACGCCCGCATCATGATAGGGAGTCCTAAAGCCAAATTAAGAGGTGTTCGGAAAACAGCTGGATTTTCATATTTGTGAGTTTTGTGATATTTTCTTCTTGGTGTATGATCTTTAGAATGTTTGCCACAAATTGGTGAAAGATAATTTGTTCAAACATTTAAATTGGCAGTTTTTATCATTTGTAAACAAAGTGCATAGCTTTACACTTGTTAGACTTTTAAATATGCATCAAGTGTTTACGACTGAGAGATCAACGACCTACACTCCTGTACAGATGATATGAAAGCCCCCAAAAATGACTCATTTTTTCTGTGTACAAATATATGGAAAAAAGAAAAGCACCGAAAAGCCTCAAAATCCCTAGCGAAACCTGTTTATCAGTTATTGTTAATTAGAGTTTTTCTTAAGCAAAAATACATGTACGCTACTTGGCTGTAAAGGAGTGAATATGCTTATAAAAACATTGTCATGATTGTTGTGCTTTATCTTACTAATTCCTATCTGTCAATTTCACTTTCACACTCTTTTTTTTAGCTCCGGTCTGGGTCTTTTAAGAAAAATTAGCAGTTTCTTAACAAGCATGACAATTAAAGTTAAATTCATGTTATCTTTTTTTTAATGAACAGATCGAGTTTGATTAATGTAATTGAAAAGGCATTAGGGTCTATTAAAAAAAAAACTCAACTAGTCGATTACACAAGTATACTTCAGCTAAATCATTCTTCATGGTCAAAACATCACGGCAGCAAACACATTACCCTTTCTTTCTCATCTGTAAACACACATTCGCTGACATTGGTGGCGATGAGCGCGACCGGCAGTTCATTGTAGTCGAACTCCCCCGTAGACTGCCGGGAGGTGCGTTGCCTTTCACTGCTGCTGCCAGCGACACTCGATTCTCCGTTCACCTCCGGATCCATATCCATCTCAACTTGTTCTGGCTTTGCCTTTAAAGTTCTGAATTATCTGTCAAGTAATTAGACTGTAAGCTATTCCCCGAAATGAACATGTGGATGACATCCAACATTCGTCGACGAGACGGCAGTGTTACTGTTAATTGTCAACAATTAAAAATAGAGTCTGACTGATCCTCTCCGACAACATCATCAAAGGAATGACGTCACAAAGTTTCTGATTCTGACGTCAGGTTTAGTTTCTGTCCCTTTTTCTCTGCAAAAATATCTGGGATTGGGGATTGAACAAAGCATAGATCCATAATATCTATATGTATAGATCCCAGCAGATATCTTACATTTTCTTAATCTACAAGCCAAGGCAAAGAGCTGATGGGCTGGAATTTACTCTGGTTTGAATAAAAAAAATGTAAAAAATAGGGTCTATATGTGCAGACTAAAATAGGGTGGTGACGATGCGTAGACAGTGATGATGAAGAGTGATGCATGCGATGATGAAGATGAAAGTGATGGTGATGATGGTGATGATGATGATATGATGATGATGGTGATGATGATGATGGTGATGATGATGATGATGATGATGATGATGATATGATGATGGTGATGATGATGATGGTGATGGTGATGATGATGATGATGGTGGTGATGATGATGATATGATGATGATGATGGTGATGATGATGATGATGATGATGATGGTGATGATGATGATGGTGATGATGATGATGGTGATGATGGTGATGATGATGATATGATGATGATGGTGATGATGATGATGGTGATGATGATGATGATGGTGATGATGATGATATGATGATGGTGATGATGATATGATGATGATGATGGTGATGATGATATGATGATGATGATGGTGATGATGATGATATGATGATGGTGATGGTGATGATGGTGATGATGTTGATGGTGATGATGGTGGTGATGATGATGATGATGATGATGATGATGGTGATGATGATGATGGTGATGATGGTGATGATGATGATGATGGTGATGATGATGATATGATGATGATGATATGATGATGGTGATGATGATGGTGATGATGATGATATGATGATGGTGATGATGATGATGGTGATGATGATGATGGTGAAGATGATATGATGATGGTGATGATGATGATATGATGATGATGATGATGGTGATGATGATGATGGTGATGATGAAATGATGATGATGATGATGATATGATGATAATGATGATGATGGTGATGATGATGATGGTGATGATGATGATGATGATGATATGATTAAGGTGATGAAGATGATGATGATGGTGATGATGATGATGGTGGTGATGATTATGATGATGATGGTGATGATGATGATGATGAAGATGATGGTGATGATGATGATGGTGATGATGATGATGATATTATGATGATGATGATATGATGATGATGATGATGATGATGATGATGATGATGATGATGATGATGGTGATGATGATGATGGTGATGATGATGATAATATGATGATGATGATGGTGGTGGTGATGATGATGGTGATGATGATATGATGATGATGGTGATGATATGATGATGATGATGGTGATGATGATGATGGTGATGATGATGATATGATGATGATATGATGATGGTGATGATGATGATGGTGGTGATGATGATGGTGATGATGATGATATGATGATGATATGATGATGGTGATGATGATGATGGTGGTGATGATGATGGTGATGATGATGATATGATGATGATGATGATGATATGATGATGATGATGATGGTGATGATGATGATGATGATGAAAATCATCGATGATGGTTATATTACCAAGAACAGTGGTGATACCGGTGGTGCATGGGGGCATGTTTTGCGGAGGAAAAAAAAGAGAAAAGTGTAGTATTTTCCAAAATTCATCCTTCTTTTTCTTCATCATGTTCTGAGTTGACTTTGTATGGATGAGTTACTTTCACTCCTTGGCAATAAACATGCCAACAATAAAGTGATATTTTTTCAATAATAACCCTCTCACAGCACACTCACCCGTGACTCACTATAAATAACTGGTAGCTCTCTCTCCCATCTCTCTTTATTTAAATCCTCGGGGTGAAAATTACTACTTTTCTTTCTGGCACACTTCTCAAAGTGTTCTTCTCTAGTATGAACCCAGTAAGCTCAAGTTTTGAGAACGGAGTCAATGTGAGCTAGCTTCTATATCACTTTTAGGAGCAAACTTCGTACATTGTCTCTATTCCACGCCGGATTCCACGTCATCTCACATTATACAGCCATACAGCAAAAATGAAAAAAAAAGGCTTGATAGCTAAAGAATAGAAGAAGAAGAAGGAGAAGAAGAAGAAGGAGAAGAAGATCCTTCTTTCTTGTCTTTCAATTGTCTCGGAAGACAAACAGAATTGAGGCGTCGATCCTGGGGGAGGGGGGGGGGGGGGCGATTGCCCCACAAGATTAGGGTTGCAAGCATATCGTTTTGCCCCCCCCATTAATTCGTTAAAGCAAAAATAAAATAATAGTGTAGGGCCTAATGTTACACAGGAATCAGCAAATTAACCAAACAATATATTTTTTACATCTGTATAGAGATTATGACAGTACAAATTTAAGGTCCTATATAGGGGGCCGCAGGCGCTGGGAACGATTTTTTTTTTTACTGTTGATGTAAATTGAAAAGTAAAAAAAGGTTTCACTACAAAATGGAGGTCAAATTGCCCTCAAATTGGCGAGAGAGAATTGGAAAGCAGAAATAAAACAAAACCAAAATTAAAAAAATGTTTCACTATATAAAATGAAGGTTATTTTGGTTACATTTTTTCCACATCTTCCAGAATATCCGGGGTGCTGTTTATGGAATAATGGAGAATAATACACGGAGAACCCCCAACGAATTTTTTTGGGGTGTTTCGACCAAAGCTGCACCCCGCTGCATTCCCAAGGCCAATGTGGCCTGCATGCAAAGCGCATATGGGATTGATGGGGGGACCGGGGGCGGGGGGCGAAATTATTTTTCCCACCATATTTCTGGACCAAAATACGAACTCATTTGCATACAGCCAATCAGAGACGATTGTTTTTTCCCCCTCGATCTTTCGGTCGACATGATATGAATATTCATGACATGCGTCTTCGGAGTAAGAATACGCATGCTCGTGGACTTCATTTCCTCAGTTCTTCTCTTTTAGCTCGGGAATGAATAAGAGTACGCATGCGCATGAGTACAAGTAAAGATGCATTCAATATCAACCAGCACCAGATCGTCTCTCGCGCTATCAAACTAAAAAAGGAATCAAAATTGTATTGAGACAATACTGACACAGAAATAGTTATTTCTAATTTAGAGATTTGGGAGAGGGGGTAGCTCAAATGGTTTGTTGTTTGAGTGGTAGGTTTTTAGACAGTTCCTTATATAAAGTAATTAATGTCATGTGCATGCCATAACTAGTAAATTTCACCATGACCACTTTCCCTTTTTCTGACTGGATGCCTGTGAAGTCACACGTCCAGTGGGGTAAATGAGGCTAATACATAATTAAAATTATATGGTTACGTCTGTTGAAACTTTAAAATGCATGTAGTGTAGCATCCTTAAGGTCTAGTCCACCCCAGAAAATTGTTTATTGTATGATAGAGCAAAATCAAACAAGGAAAATGCTGAAAAATTTATCACTGAAAATTGGATGTAAACTTAAATAAGAGTTCTGACATTCCTAATTTTGATTATATTCAATAGAACAGTAATATGCACAACTAGGTGATATGCAAATGAGCGAGTTGATGATGTCCCTCACTATTTTGGGGTGTTTTTTTTAATTTGAATTATACAATTCATGTATTTTAATTTTTACAGATTTGACAAGGATTAACTTGACTTAATCATGATGGTCAGTCCACATATTCAGGATTACAATTTGCTTCACATGACAATGAAGAGAAAATTAGATTTTTCATATAATAAAATACAAAACAAATAGTGAGTGATTGACGTCATCAATCTGCTCATATGCATGTATACTGACCAGGATGCGCATATAAATGTTCTGCAAAATTAACCAAACCTTTTTTATTTTGCATGTGATTCCGATGATGAAATTTTTGTTATGCTTATTGGATTTTTCTCCTTTTATTGGGGTGGTCTTGCCCTTTGCCATCACAATTAGCACCATCATTACAATCAACACGACTACTGACATAAAAACCATCAAAATCAACATCAACATTAAAGTACATCACCACAATTATCATATCATAATTCCTCATCACTAGAAGAACCATCAACATCAATTTCATTAGCATTATCATCACTGCTACCATCATCATGAAAGAGAAAATGAGCATATAATTGTGCCATTCATGCATTTTAACTTTTGCATTTAATGTAAGCTACATTTGAAAAACAAAAAACTTTCATTGTATACACCTTGCCCTCTCATGTGGACGAATGAGCCAAAATCCACTAGTCTTTCACTCTTTAAACAATGTATAGCAATTTCCACAGAAATTACTCATCAAAACCTGCACATGAATATTACTATATACTTATCGCAAGACCACATATAATATTTCCATCATATAGACTGGTAGACAGAAATATTAGGGCATTTTAACTTTTGCATTTAATGTAAGCTACATTTGAAAAACAAAAAACTTTCATTGTATACACCTTGCCCTCTCATGTGGATGAATGAACCAAAATCCACTAGTCTTTCACTCTTTAAACATTGTATAGCAATTTCCACAGAAATTACTCATCAAAACCTGCACATGAATATTACTATATACTTATCGCAAGACCACATATAATATTTCCATCATATAGACTGGTAGACAGAAATATTAGGGCACTAGATATTACATGCAAAAGCAATTTCTCAACTGGGTATCAACAAACCTTTTTTGTTTTTGTCCATGAACTTAAAATATGAATCTACATCAACAAAAATGTTACTTCCCAAATTTCAGTTTAATTCCTCAACTTGATAACACATGATATTTAGTCAGAATCCCTTTTGAAAAAAATCAAACTTTGCAGGTCCTAAAATTGTCGACTTAATTATTATCAGTTATGTTGAGGCCAATGTCGGCCACAACCATTCAGTCATCAAGGGCGACAAGAGATGAGAGCGAAGGGACAGGCAGATAATGTGATGTGTAGTGTTTATTAATCATAAACAGAACAGAAGAAAAAACGGAAAACCCTGCATTGTACAGAAGAAAAAAGAAAAGATCATGATTATAAAATAACATAAATTGTTACAGGTTGTATCATCAGTTATCAGACTCCTGTACAAATAAGCAGTTTTATATAAGTAAATTGATATGGAATATCAATTGTAGTTTTTTAACCAAACATATACAATTATCATCATATTATAACATTATAAATTGTTGTAATACAGCATACATCATCATATAATATCACACATGTCAACTTCATTTTCAGGAAAAGAAAAACACCTGAAATTATGACATCAAAGTATTTCTGACTCCGATGGTTATATTTTAGAATTTGACGTAAATCACTAGATTAAATAACTCATCCTAGTATAATAATGTCCCAGGAATCTATGTCTCCTGGTCAGCTGTGCCCATGGTCAGCAGCCATGAGCACTCAACAGCCTCTATATCAGCGTCTATAAAAAGGAATAGATCCATTATCCACTATGTACTTCATCATACAAATCGTCACTTCAAAAAAGGAACAATTTCGCAAAACGAAACCGGGTGTGATACTTAAGACTAAGCATCAATCTAAATATTGTAAGCAAAGATCGCAAAGAGTATGCTTAGATATATAATTATACATTATATCATTTGGTGAATGATTTTAAACATGTCATATAGAAAAATGTAGTGATTAAAAATCATCACTGTCAATAAAATAAGCTGCATGAAATATAAGCAGTTTTTTTGTGGTTCATAATGAATATTGATGTGTGTTCAAAGATTCATAATAAACTGGATACATAACGACACACTCCAAAATGTAAAACTATGTTTTTTCTTACGCTACTTTGTCCAGCTAGAAATGAACAATTCCATGGAAATAAGAATATTTTTGTTAGTATATAGCAAGTAGTCTGGTCTGTTAGCGTAAAAAATGCCCTACTTGTGGACACGGTGGACAAAAGCACGATTTTTTCTCAAGACCTTTGTTTATGTATAAGAATTAAGAATGGGGTATGCTCCAAAAAATCTGGCTGCAGGAACAGTGAAAAAATGGGTGAAAATGTCAGAATTTATGAGTTCAGATTTGTCTGATATATAGACTAGCGCTAGTGCAAAACTCAATAGCAGTGCTTTATTTTGCATTGGATTAGTTCTTGAATTCAGACCCTTTTTGAACAGATCTTCTGTTTGTCCTCGCATCTCAATGCACCAAATATCTGAATGAAGATGCTAACCAAGCTGAACGAAGACAGTGGAGGGAGTTGAATGTTGGTGTGTATGTACATATTTTGGTCTTGGGGGAAAGATGTGCAAGACACATTTTTTGCATGTGTTGGAAATTGTGTTGCCATGGTAACAGTGTATCATTGCAAAAATAAGGTAAAAATCTTGCAGCTAGAACCACTTCCTCTGTTTTTAACCGATTCTCATGAAATTTGGCACACACATTGGTCTTGAGGTGAAGATGTCCAAGACACACTTTTGTGTGTCTTTCAGAAATCTTGTTGCCATGGTAACAACATATAGAAATGGTAACAACAAGACCGAAATATGTACATACACACCAGTACATCTATCCATAAATCATGTGTTCTGTCTACATGAGGGCATGTAATACATATTTCTAAAGAATATATCATGGATAAAGAGTTTGTATCATCATAAGAAAAAGCAAAAAGAGACATTTTTAGGGTATTTTATAGTCCATCAAAGGGAAAGTTGTTCACATGTGACATCACACATCCTTGTCGCATTGCCAATGGGAAGATCTCCATTGCATTATGATTGCAATATTCAAATGCCCAGTATAAACTTTCTCATTGTTTGTCAGATTTTTCTCAATTTTTTTTTGCTCTTATTCTTTGATTTTTCTTTTTTGACACAAGCCCACTTGTTCCAAAGGTTTCATTTCCCTTTAAGTACATTTCGAAACATGACCCTTTAAGAGTTGTTTTGCATGTTAGATGAAAAAGGGGGGCGTGGTCAAAACTTCATCACAATGACATGACAAACATGTACAGTATGTACTTGCCAATTCATTCTTTTAAGGACGTTCCACAGTTAAAATGAAGTCCATGTCATCTTCACCTAAATACCAATGACAAATTAAGAACATTGTTACACGCGCACTATGTTTAATACTGATTAGAAATCAATCAGTGCTGGTCTTTCATACTTGCGATTCATCGCAAACCTTTGTGTTATGAAGTCCAGGGCCCCATCTTACAAAGTTTCAATTGATCCAATCAGTCGTTAAGTCTATGGAAATCCAGCAGTGTCATGATTTTTTTTTCTAGAGGAGATTGGCACGATGTCCTATTTGTAAACGAGAAGCGCAGTGAATTTTCAAGAAAACTGTATGAATATGCTCCATAGTTATAAAATATTTTGAACAAGCATGCATAAAACATGTTGACGTTGCTGGCCGTCCATAGTTGCGATTGATCGGATCAATCCTAACTCTTTACAAGATGAGGCCCAGATCTGCAGTTATAAGGAGAAAAATCAGCTCACATTACATTGTCACCAGTTCAGCCATTGTGACATCAGTACGCAATGTGTAAAATATGTGCAGATCGTGATGCATACAATCATAACTGTGGAACGTCCTTAACAAGTAAAAACAAAAACATACTTGAAAGGAAAATATCACTAAGGGTAGTTATTTCAATAAAGTGCATATACAGTGCATATCCAAAAAAAGTAAACACTTTGAAAAAGCCCTGGGAATTAAAAAATATACAACATGTGGGTAATTTTTTCACATATAATCTTGGGTTTGGATTTCATCTATCCAATGAAAGTAAAAGTTTTGACAGAATGTTAGACTTGACTGAGCACTGTCCATTTTTGTAACACTCGCAGAATTCTGTTTCACAGAAATGCTAATTTTTATTACTCCTATATCCACATTTTATACACTATAAACTTTGAAAGGTCATGTGATCTGCAACTCGCACAAGATGTTCAGTGATACTTGGTTGCTCTTATGTTCAAGTTCCATGAATCATATCCATTAACTGTCAAAGTTATGATGGTAATTCAACAGATACCCCCACCTGGCCAAAATTCATTGACCTATGACGTTGGTCTTGTGACCTGAAATTCGCACAGGATGTTCAGTGATACTTGATTAATCTTACGTCCAAGATTTATGAACTAGACGAATAAACTTTCAACGTTATGATGGTAATTCAACAAATACCCCCAATTTTGTCAGTTTATTGACCTTAAATAATGTTTGATCTTGATCTTGTGACCTGAAATTTACACAGGATGTGTAGAAGTATTTGATCACTCATATATATATAAGTTTCATGAATCAGTTCTTTAAACTTTTAAAGTTATGATGGTAATTCAATAAATACCCCCAATTTGGCCAAAGTTCATTGACCCTAAATGACCTTTGACCTTGGTCATATGACTCAAAACTCAGGCAGGATGTTCAGCAATACTTGATTAACCTTATGTCCAAGGTTCATGAACTTGGTCCATATATTTTTCTAAGTTATGATGACATTTCAAAAACGTAACCTTAGGTTAAGATTTTGATTCCCCCAACATGTAAAGTTCATTGACCCTAAATGACCTTTGATTTGGTGTTGATGCCGCCGCCACCGTCCGAAAAGCGGCGCATATAGCCTCACTCTGCTTCGCAGGTAAACAAAAATGATTTGCGCAGAACTTTGAAATAGTTATGCGAATGAAAGTAGACTGTAATCATGAAGAACACATAGAAATTTGCTAGTAAATTGATTTGAAGATATATTTACCATTTTTTAACTTGTTTTTATACCAAAAGACTTTGAAGAGTGCATTGTGCCCCATCCCACTCCCCACATACCAAGGCCATCGTGATGATATTTGCTTTACACTGAGTTGTGATTTGCATGAAACAGCTTAGGCTTGATTTTCATTTTGTTAATCATTGTAAAGCTTGGGAAAAGTGTGGAGAAACAAGTATTAAATGAAATATGAAATGTGAACCAACTTAAATGATAAAAACTTAGTGAAAAAATGCTGGAGATGTCTGATATAAACTTTTGTTCAGATTCAGTAATGTCCTCAGATCCAGCTGGCACAAAAAGGGTAGTAAAGGTTATGCTTACTAAGTGTTGAAATTTCAATTTGGGTGGTAAGTGTTACAAAATGCTTGAATGAATCCCGTTTTATTTCAGTTGACTAAAAGTGCAAGGGAAATGTAAGAGAAATATTTTGCAGATAGAGTTTGATTTTGCCCTTTAACACAGCGTGAAAATAATCATTTATGCGCAGATTTCTGCGAGCTTTACAGAAATGGACAGTGCTCACTCAAGTCTAACATTCTGTCAAAACTTTTACTTTCATTGGATAGATGAGACCGAAACCCAAGATTTTATGTGAAAATATTATACAGTGCTTCCCAGAAAAAAACGAAACCGAGATTTAGCGATGATTTATCATAACTTGATCATTGATAAAATAGACAAATGACCTATACCAATGTAAAGCTTAGAATCTCCTCTTTCATCTGGTATTACTGAGATTATGAGTGAGCAAAAACAATTCGAATAAACGATGCCAAAAACTCATTTGACGGGGGGTATCTGAATTTCAAAAAGAAAATCACATGACTAAAAAGTTCGATATCTGCTCTTTTATTTGATACCTTAATCACAGAAAATAATCAAGAATTAAAAAAGTTATGATTCTTAGAAACAATGCTTGTATTTCCATAATTTCATTAAATAAACATGTTTTCACCAGATTCCCACAGAAGCTATCACACATTAACAAAAGGCTTAATGCATGGCTGATTGTCAACAAACCGGAGTGTCAATTGAGTTTGAACACTAGCCTGTAAAACCTCTTCATTTTATGAAATTATTGAAATTCAAGCCTTATTTTAAATAACCAGAACTTTGTTATTTCTTAAACATTTTCTGTAATTGAGGTATCAAATTAAAGAGCAGATATCTAACTTTATAAAAATGTGGTTTTCTTTTTAAAACCCAGATACGACCCGCCAAGAGACTTTTTGGTATCCCCTTTTCAAATTGTTTTGCTCATTATGCGTGAATGAGAAATAAGTTAAGTAATATCAGATAAAAGAGAAGATTCTAAGCTTTAAAAGGGAAGGTAATTTGTCTATTGTATTTGTGATTAAGTTATGATAAATCACCGATAAATCTTGGTTTCGTTTTTTTGTGGGACGCACTGTATATATGTTGTATAATTTTTAATTCCAACACCTTTTTCAAAGTGTAAACTTTTTTTTGGATACGCACTGTAGAGCTTTTCCATTACTTTGAAGAATGTGTTTTGCCAAGCGATTGATTATTTCTTACACATTCACTAATATTGTGTTGAGCTTTGCGTCTGCATGTAGGCACACGCTGGGAACTGAACGGCACAGCTTCCTTCCTACTTAAACAACAGTCCTTTGATGGTCTGCCAGCACCTATTCGGTGTCTGCCACCGGCAACCATCTTCCTCCTTGCCAATGCAGTCGGCTGGACACCTATCTTCTTCATACTAACAAGAGATTTTTTCTTCTTGCCCAGAGCACCTGCCACCCCAGAGTAACGGCCAAAGCAGTGAAGCGCGGAAGCTAACCCAGTATTCGTTCCAGAATTTAGTTCCAGAAGTTTCTTGGTGAATTTCTGTACTGGTCCTCCAAGGAATTCTTTGTCTCCTATGTAGCTTTGCTGTAAAGCAAGAAATGCCTTGTTTAGCTCATTGAGTATTGGGTCACTTCCGTTCTCCTTGGTGCTTGATTTTGATGTGCAACCACGTGTATCAAATTGGTTTTGAAGTGAGCGTTGCAAGTGTAAACTTGCTAGCCGTGGATTGGTAACAGCATCATGTCCATTGACTGAAATCTCAACATCTGTGCAGACAGCTCCTTTATTTCTGTTTACCCCATCGTTCGAGTCCATGTTGTCGTCATCAGCACCATCATTTTCATATGTTGCATTGCTTATGGACTCCATTATCAAGTTGGTTTCTGCTTGCTCTTCTCCACTTTGATGGTTCAAAGACAGAAACCATTCTTCTGGGGCATTTGCACAGCCTGTAGCCACCTCGTACAACAGTTTCCTCATTGATATATCATTGGCAGAAATGAAGTTCCAGCAGCATTGGATATTGAACTTCTTGACAACTAGGTACTGATGTTTACATGGGCCACCTGTAAAAACAGAGAGGAAGATCAAATCAAAATGTCAAAGTAGCCATATATAATATCAGATGATCGAGACTCATGCAGAGCTATATAGAGACCCATCAGAACATCTTTATGTGATTGAAAGGATGACTCTAATTCATGTAAAGTTTCCACCAGGGCTTTGGTTCCCTCCTGCAAAATACTGCCCCAACCCATTCCTTAATTAAGCTCGCGCATGTTTTTGTTACCAATTGCAGTGTACTCTCATTGTAAAGAACACTGATATAGGTCCCTTTATACAGTGCATATAAAAAACAAGTGAAATGCCTCTGGCAGTCTCACCTGCATCACGCGGTTCAATATAGCAGCAGTGCTGACTTTGAAAACTCGTTAAAGATGTTTAGTGATACTTGGTTACTCTTATGTCCAAGTTTCATGAACTAGATCCATAAATTTTAAGAGTTATGATGGTAATTAAAGTAATACCCCCAACATGGTCTAATTTCATTGACCCTAAAAGACCTTTGACCTTAATCATGTGACCTGAAACTCAGGCAGGATGTTAAATAATACTTGATTAACCTTATGGCCAACTTCCATGAACTAGGTCCAAATACTTTCTAAGTTATGCTGTCATTCCACAAGTGGAATGCCTCTGGCCGTCTCACCTGAATCACGCGATTCGACATAGCAGCAGTGCTGACTTTGAAACTATATAACTCGCACAAGATCTTCAGTGATACTTGGTTACTCTTAATACCACCTTTTACTAAACCAATACACTTACAGAGATGGTAATTCAACAAATACCCCCAATGTGGCCAAAGTTCATTGACCTCACATGAACTTCGACGTTGATCATGTGACCTGAAACTTGCACAGGATATTCAGTAATACTTGATTACTCTTATGTCCAAGTTTCAAAAGTCAGATCAATAAACTTGCAAAGTTATGATGGTAATTCAACAGATACCCCCATTATGTCCAAAGTTATTGACCCTTGACCTTGGTCATGTGACATGAAACTCCAATAGGATGTTCGGTAATACTTGATTAACCTTATGGCCAAGTTTTATAAACTAGGCCCATATACTTTCTAAGTTATGATGTCATTTCAAAAACTTAACCTCAGGTTAAGATTTGATGTTGACGCCGCTGCCGCCTATAGTCTCACTCTGCTATGCAGGTGAGACAAAAAACAATAAAAAAAAAGTAACAAACAAAGAAATACATAAGAAATTTGGAAAACAATAGAGTACATAAAATATGAATGTGATTTTGATTTTTTTTTTTAGTACAATTGATCAGATTCATATAAAGTGTCTGTGTACCAATATTTAGCATATTAGGGGCATTATTTAGTTAATTAAAGCAAAATTTTGATTCTACGCATTAATTAGCATAATCAATTGGCAATGAGATTTTTCACAGAATTTGATCCTGTAGTTTTGTAGATTATGCCATGGGTATTGCGCGTACCAAGTTTCGTAGCGACCGCGCGATCGACGAAAAGCCGTCTATTTAGGGTAAAAGCTCTCATTAAAGTAATAACTCAAATACATTGATGAACCCTTACCCCATTGGACTGGAGTCCATTGAGGCTATTTTGCCCCGCAACATATAATCCATCTAGATATATCGTGAAAAAAATCGACAGGGTGGTCACAAAGCCCCTAGCTCCCCCGATGGGATAAGGGTTAAGACATTTGCTGTCAAATCTTGGGCACGCAAACATTTTGGGGTTTACAGTGGTGACAAAAATGAAATTAAGTCTTACCTGTCATTCCTTTCCTGCAATCACACACACCGAGAGCAGTATCAACCATGTATGTTGTTGTATCATCCGTCTCACTAGGAACGAAGAATACACTCTGACTGTCCTCAAACCTCACGATTTTGTTGGGATCAATCTCAGATCCAGAGGCAATACTTGGCAGAAATCGAGACTGGAGCACCCTGTCAAGTCTGTTGTTGCAGACATCGATAAGCCGTCGTTCATAATACGTCTCCAGCCTTGTGACAATGAAGTCCACCAGCTGGATTACATTATAGGCCTTGGTCCTCTCAAGGATCTGATCCTTCATTATGCGCATGGCAGATTCTGCGAAGTTATTTGTGTTATTGTTACGAATGTTCAGGTCAGCTCGGTAACACACAGCCCAAGTCATCTTTCTGGCATAGATGTCCTCCAAATGCTTATGTACATTTGCATATTTCTCCAAGGTTTCATCATTCATGATTTCCTCATGCTTTGCCTCCAATGCTTCGACAGTGTCACAGTACACCATATCCTTCAACAAAGAAAACAGATGTGGCCTGTCTTCCTTCCTAACTGCATTCTTAGCTTCCCACAAGAAACGCCAATATGCTTGAAGTATGTGAAAGACACAAAGGAGTAGAGTGGCATTAGGGTAGACAGCATGAAGTGATTGCCGTTCCGACGTACTATCATCTGTCATGAAGAGCTCAGGCCCAGACTTCCCACGCCCAAAATATGCACTGTCATCCAATAATGAATTGTACAAATTCAGTGCCTCTGTCACTGTTTCTGTGCTTTCACTGGTTGTAATTAGTACTCCAAGTGGTAGTCCTCCACAAGAACTGTGGGTCAAGAGCAAAAAAACTCTACATCCTTGGCGGTCCATGTTCCCAGTGGCATCAACGAACACCAATTCGGCTGAATGTTTAATTAGCTTATGGACGCGTCTCATTAGTGGTGTAACTATGGCGATGGCAGCTTGTGATCCTTCTGGCCCAACAAGGGACAATTTTACACCATCCCCGAGCGAACCATCCTCGATTCTCCTTTCCAACTCTTTCAGGACGAATTCTCCCTTGGCTTCACCATACTCCTTTTTGAACGTCTGGTAATATAACCTGAAAGGAAAAAAAGAGACTACTGTATTTAATACATGTTGATAAAATGCAGAAACATAATTCACAGCAAGGATAACACAAAGTGTCCCCGGGGGGGGGGGGGGGGGGGGGGCACTTGACCGAAAAGTGACAGGTGTAATGATATTATGATGCCTGATTGTAAATAAACGTGATCCTGACTGCACTTATCTGGTATGATTCTATTATTACCGTCCTGAAGATATTATAGCGGGGGGTGTGCCGCGGGCGAGACAAAAAAACGGGAGACTTGGAGTGGGCTTGTTGTAAAAAGGAGGGTCCTCGGAACGGGCTTCGGAACTACAAATGTTTGTGAAAACGGGGGTCCTTGGAACGGATCGCCAGCGTGTAAGTGCGTATGCATCCTATGGAATGGGCATGCGTGTATAATGCAGCTAGCCCGGTGCCACAGCCGCCGGGTGCACTCATGTAGAGGCGATGGTCGGTCAGTGCTCTGCGACCGCTTTTCACTAAAATTGATTTGAATCGATAAAGAAAAATCAAACAAAGATAGCACCGCAAATTTCATCGAAATCGGATGTAAAATAAGAAAGTTATGACATTTTTAAGTTTCGCTTATTTTTCACAAAACAGATAAATGTGCAACTCTGTGATATGCAAATGAGAGAGTCGATGTCCATCACTCACTATTTCTTTTGTTTTTTATTGTTTGAATAATGCCATATTTCAATTTTTACAGATTTGATAAGGAGGACCGACTTAACCATAAACTGTTAAAATATTGGTAATTCCACATGTTCAAGGAGAAATTAAACTTTGTTTCACTTTACAAGGGGCAGCAAATTAGAATATTGCATATTTCATATAACAAAACACAAAAGAAATAGTGAGTGGGTGACGTCATCAGTCTGCCAATTTGCATACCGACGAGGATGTGCATATCACTGTTTCGTGAATTTAAGCGAAACTTTAAAATGTCATAACTTTCTTATTTTACATCCGATTTTGATGAAATTTACAGTGTTTTACTTGTTGGATTTTTCTCCTTTTTTCCAAATCAGCTATTTGTTGGAGTGAACTTGTCCTTTAAAAATAAATCAGCATTTACGAAGACTACACCTGACGGGACAAAATTCATCATTTGAGAGAGTAAAATGACCCTAATTCTTCCGCCAGTAAAAATATAGTTCCATAGTGGTGAAATATCTTTCCAATTTGGAAAAAGTAAGTTCAGCAGGTACCCTCCCTAGAATCAATGTTGGATTGTCAGTCATATTCATTCATTTTTGTCAATCAGCAATATCAAATTTAAACATTGAGCAATGGGTTGGCTCGAATGAATATCTTTGGCCTGCCAGTTGTGCTTAGGCCCGTGCAGCCACCGGGCTAGCTGCATTATACACGTATGCCCATTCCATAGGGATGCATACGCACTTACACGCTGGTGATCCGTTCCAAGGACCCCCGTTTTAACAAACATTTGTAGTTCTGAAGCCCCCATTTTTTGTCTCGCCCGTGGCACACCCTACCACTTTTTTGGTCAAGTGCTCTCCCCCCCCTGGATTACCTCGCAATTTTAGGCTGCTAGCTGCAGCCTTCCTCTGCGATGACCGAAGTGACCCGATGTGACATTTACTGCATTGTTTATACTTTTTTATATTGTGAATGCTTCTGTGGTAAAATACTTGGTTTAAATTTAAAGAAATATTTAGATTTTCCGTTCTTTATAACCAAACCTAGGTATCTTGCCAATACATGCAATAAGTCATCACCAATTAATAAAAAAAGACCATTCATTTCCAAACCATGGCTGTCATAATTATTATCTATGACCAAACAAACTTATTTCCTAGCCATGTGAACAAGTACAACAAATCTGAGTAGATAAATGGATAATCAGATCACGCTTTTGAACTCAACAGTCCATTCTATCTACTAACCTGTAAGTGTAATGCAAATCAGGTGTGATGGCTCTATCGGCACTGACGAAAATGTAGTTGTCATTGTGCTGGAGTTGAAGATCGTATTTATGCAGTGCCAGTGCTTTTGAAGGAGTGTAGCCCTTACTAAACAAATCCAGGAACTTTTCCTTAACGTCTTCACTCACATCCCTATGCTTCAAAGCATCTGCAGACCTCAATAAGTGGTTATGTGTGGACTTGAATTTCACAACCATCGGATGATCAGGCAAATGAGGATCAGATGACCTTATAAAGAGAGAGAGAGATACTTGATTACTTTTATGTCCAAGTTTCATGAATCCGATCCATACACTTTAAAGTTATGATGGTAATTCAACAGATACCCCCAACTTGGCCAAAGTTCATTGACCCTAAATGATCTTTGAACTTGGTCATGTGACTTGAAACTCATGCAAGATCTACAATGATACAGGATTACTCTTAGGTCTAATTTTTACACATTACCTTATGTCTCCATAAATTCAAATCCATATTAATGCATTAGCATATTAACTCATATTTCCCCTTGTTTCCTTTATTTGATCCTTTTTCGATACTTACTATTACAACAGAAATGAATTATGTTGAATTTTATCCAGGTCAAACAATGGACCTACTTGACTAGTAGTAAAATCAAATATGGTGCAAAAATTTTCAAACAAAAAAATCTTACCCTGTACTAAATGGATGCAAAATGAAATTACCTGCACATCCTTACTCTCCCGTCTGACCTTTCAAAGGTGCTGACTTTCACAACAATACTCAGGCCTGCTGGACAAGATGTGTTCTTTGACCCCCTGCGTTCATTAGCTGTTGCTGTTCTTGGTTTGGTATTATGTTGGCAGCGAAATTCAGTCTGAAATGAGTGTAAAATATGCATGAGCAAATTGTAATATTTTGACATTAGACATTTCGAAATTTGAATAGGGCTGAAAGAATTATACACCTGGAACATGTGCAAACTTGATTCTTGAAATTTACAAAGTATGACAAGTTGCAAGCAATTTCAACTTAGTCATTTAAAATAATTTAGTCACACAATTTGTAACCTCTGGACAGCCTTCTACAGACAAATATGACCTGCAAAAGTTTTTTTTTCTTTTGATTTGTGATCTAAATGATTGTTAGTAACACTTTAACTTGGTTACTAAAGTGGTAACCTCAGGCCAATTTTTAATCAGCATATTTCCATAATTATCTAAATTGCAATAAGCATGGGGTATTTGATCCATGAAAGTTAAAATTAATAAAGCTTTTTTCTGAGGTTATTCAAGTTGAGGAATAACATTCTGACACTATTTTCAACTTATCACCATGGTAACCTGTTCAATTCCATGGCTGCCCCGTATTTGAATATTTCATGGGCAGGTTATATTAAAGACCACCTGTCATTTAAGACAACATTTTCTCTCTCCCAGAGGTTTACAGATGGGTTTCAATGTATCACCATGACAGGACCAAAATCTTATTGAAACCAGTTGGATTTCCAACTGGTTTCAACTGGTTTCAACTGATTTCAATTGGTTTTAACTGGAATTTAACAATTTCCAGTTGAAACCAATTGGAAACAGTTGGGCAACTGGAAGTCCTAACTGGAACCAGTTGGGTAAATGGATATGACTTCTAACTGGAAATGATTTTTAACTGGTTTCCAACCAGTTGGGTAACTGAAAATCCTAACTGGAACCAGTTAGGCAACTGGAAATCCTAAGTGGAACCAGTTGGGTAACTGGAAATGACTTCCATCAACTGGAAATGATTTCTAACTGGAAATGATTTCTAACTGGAACCAATTGCGTAACTGGAAATTCTAACTGGAACCAATTGGGTAACTGGAAATCCTAAATGGAACCAGTTGGGTAACTGGAAATGACTTCCAACTGGAAATGATTTCTAACTGGAACAGTTGGGTAACTGCAAATCCTAAATGGAACCAATTGTGTAACTGGAGATGACTTCTAACTGGAAAGATGGGTAACTGAATTCTAATTGGAACCAGTTGGGTAACTGGAAATAAAACTGGAACCAGTTGGGTAACTGGAAATTGTAACTGGATCCAGTTGGGTAACTGGAAATGATTTCCAATTGCTTTCCAATTGGAAATTTTCCAGTTACCCAACTGGATCCAATTGAAACCAGTTAATTTGCATATTTCCTGCCAGTGTGCACAGATTAATGTTTTATGAGATTCATCATAATTTACAATGTATCTATTTAATTTTTTTTCAATTTGAAGTTCCACACTTTTTTCAGATAAGTGTTTCCAATACTTAGCAGTGAAACCGTGTTCATAAATGTTATAGATTATAATTAAAACAGATTCAAAGATAATTAGTACACCACTAACTGTTACAAATTACATCAAATAAAAATACATATATTTGCAGATCTCCAATATGAATATAAGTCTGTATTTTATCAATGCCCTTTACATTGGTATTAATAGACAAGTAACACTGCTTCTGTGTTGGCATAAGCAATAGTTAGTGCAAATGCTAATTAATTTCATTCCAACTGGAAGTTCCAATTGGATCCAGTTGGAAACCAATTGGTTTCAACTGACTCCAGTTGAAAACCAGTTGCCTCCAATTGGTTTCAACTGGAACCAATTGAAACCAGTTGCCTCCAATTGGATTCAACTGGTTTTAATAGGGAAATTGGAACAACTAGAACCAATTGAAAACCAATTGAAACCAATAGCCAACTGGTTCCAGTTGCCCAATTGGTTTTAACTGGAACCAGTTGGCAACTGGTTTTCAATTGGAACCAGTTGTTCCGATTTCCCTATTGAAACCAGTTGGCAAACTGGTTTCAATTGGTTTTGCTCTAATTAGTTTCAACTGGATTTTGGTCCTGGGAAATGTCACATGGCTACATTTATCCTGCATTTTAAAGCACTGTCATGAAATTTAGTTCTCCATCTATAGAAGAAAGCTTGAGGTTTTACAGGTAAACGGGAAGGACAACCGATAACACAATGTCTCCGGACTCACCTTCAGTGGCTGATGCAAATGCTTTAACCTAATCCAAGGGGGCCATTTTGCCCCCACCCCCATGTTGATTTTTTTTGGGGTGTTACATCTAGACTGAACAGAATTTCGCTCTTAAACTTCATGATTTTTTTCTCTAGAGTCTCGCATACTTTGATGTCTTCATTTTGTTGTACGTGCAGAGGTGATATACTGGTCGGTAATCACTTGACTCACAAAAAAAACTCACATTTTGTACAAGTTTTTGTGAAATTGATATCCAAAGTTTTGTTATTACAGAAGTTTATTTAAGAAATAAAACAATAACATACAAAAGAATAAGATCAAATACATTAGAAATAAGAAAATTTTGTGATTCTCATGCATATTCATAGTTTATGCAAATTAGTTATATTTCTCATTACAAAAGACACTTATATAATGAAATACATCATTTGAAAGTATTTCAACTAGAAGACATGAATTTTCAAGAGATTTGATGAAAGTCAAAATGTGCTTTTGTAAAGT
Organism: Lytechinus variegatus; assembly: GCF_018143015.1. Lineage (NCBI taxonomy): Eukaryota > Metazoa > Echinodermata > Echinoidea > Temnopleuroida > Toxopneustidae > Lytechinus > Lytechinus variegatus. Next base: position 26,920,205 of record NC_054743.1, on the reverse strand, counting down.
AGTATCAATTAATTAGTAAAAATCTTTTTATATTCAATTCTATGTGATGTTCTTTGTATGTGCCATTTTTTTGTCGATTGGTGCATTCATTGCCAAGATCTGAGGTGGGGGGGGGGGGGGGGGTATGATAGCCTTCTCCCATGGATTCAAGTCCTCCAAATAATATGAGATTAGGTAAAAGGACCCAAACCCTAATTATACACACCTTGTACAACACCTTTTCACCAGAGGAAGGACGAGTTCTTTCCACTCGAAAAGTGGCCAAAGACGACTTCTGCATGGATTCCAGCCATTTTTTAGCACCTTCTTCGGTCGAAACAGCCAACCTCAATGTGATGTTTACTCCATCCTCTCCTTCTTTTACACTACAAATATGATGTTTGTAGTTGTCAGGCAAGAATTCCTGCATTTCAACAAAAAGTGGAAGTTAGTAACCTTAAATCGCAGGGGGGGGGCAGGCGCATAGCCAGGGAGGCGGTCGCCCCCCCAAAAAAAAGGAAAAAAAGAGAGAAAAGGTAAAGCAAAGCGAGAAGGGTAGCTTTGTGGGTTTTTCTTTTTCTTTTTTATTTTTTCTCAAAAGAGAAACTCCTTTACTCTTATTTTTTTTTATATTCCGATCCGGAAAAAGAGGCAATTTCAGCTATATACAAGCACTTTGTAGGAAAATTGCGATATGGAAATGGATCAAAGAGTTGACATTTTTCACTATTATTTGAGTTTAGACTTAGGACCAGGACATCCTTAGGACATATGAACATGACTATCTTCCTATTCATCTTGCTAAGCACAAGAAAAAACAAAAGGGACAGTTTAATTAGGAGTGGGCTATAAATGGGTGATTTTTTGTTTTAATGTGGGAACAGTTTTTTTGTGTTCCTTTTACCTTATCTCAACATGAAATGACAATATTTTTTGTCTCGGGTCCGAGAAAAAAGTGTGCCGGGCCAAAATCCAAAATGGCCGCCAAAACCCCCCAAAATCACAGTTTTGGCCACAACTTCTTTATTTGGTGGTCTTTTTCTCTGGTTTTGGTGTCTATTCATATGTGTTTGGGGCTAGGCAATTTGTTTTTCCTATAATAAGTACTTTTAAACCATTATTTGTAGAGTTAAAAGGTAATTATACCTAAATTTTCCAATTTTTATAGCCTTTTTTCAGCCAAAAAGCAGGTTTTATCGTCCTGGTGTTCTTGGATTTTAGATGGTTCGAGGTCAACAATAGAAAGCACCTTCATAGAGCTATATCGCTTTTATTCCTCTTCTATGGGTTTTACGGATATTTGTGAAATATATCTTATTAAATGAAAAAATGTTTATTATCTGTAGGGGCTATACAGTATACAATGTACTGTTACTGTACATACTACACTGCATATATATCCATGCATTGACCACCATGACATATGACAAGGCCTGTATATAAACTATAGTGTCATACATTAGAAATAAGCTCCTAAGGTTTAAAATTAAATTATGAATTGTGAATTTGATTGCTTGTCAGCTGATATACATGATGAAACCAGCAACGTTAATTGAAAATATCACATATACATGTATATCATATATGTACATCACATATCTAGCCATATCTTCTTCATTTGGAGGCTTTTTTTTACTTGGTTGTGGTGTCTAACTGGCCTATATTTATGGGGTCAGGTAACTATCATGGTAATATTGATCAACAGCCAATCAGATCAGAACCAAGGATTCCATGCAAGTTACCATTAAGTTAACATAATGGTAAATTTTTATGCAACGGGGCCCAGAATAGCTACAGTGTAAATGCCATGATGTGGGGCTAATTACCTTTCTCCGCCCCCTGAATTAGAATATTTGACAAAACATGTCCTCAGTTTCTGAGACAAAACATATCTTCAATTTCTGAGGCATCTTATTCTAAACCTAAGAGCTCATTTCTACAAATGTACATGTATAACACTGTAGTTTACACAGGCCTTGTCATGGTGGCCAATGCATTTATGCAGTGCAGTATGTACAGTACATTGTATACTGTATAGCCCCTATGGATAATTAACATTTTTTTAAATTTAATAAGGTATATTTCACAAATATCCGTAAAACTCATAGTAGAGGAATAAAAGTGACATAGCTCTATGAAGGTGCTTCCTATTGTTGACCTCGTACCATCTAAAATCCAAGAATCCCAGGACAATAAAACCTGCTTTTTGGCTGAAAAAAGGCTATAAATATTGGGAAATTTAGGTATAATTACCTTTTAACTCTACAAATAATGGTTTAAAAGTACTAATTGTAGGAAAAACAAATTGCCTACCCCCAAACACATATGAATAGACACCAAAACCAAAGAAAAAGACCACCAAATAAAGAAGTTGTTGCCAAAATTGTGATTTTTCGGGGTTTTGGCGGCCATTTTGGATTTTGGCCCGGCACACTTTTTTCTCGGACCCGAGAGAAAAAATATTGTCATTTCATGTTGAGATACATTACAAGGAATAAAAAAAAACTGTTCCCATATTGAAATTACAAAAAAAGTATTTTTGACCCATGTATAGCCCACTCCTAGTTTAATCATTAAATTAATATCTTATTTATTAATGCCTAATGAGGGCGAGAAATCTGATGATATTGTGGCCTGAAAACTGGACATTTCAAGCACTTTTGTAATGATGAATAGACTGCATCAATTGAAAATTTTCTAACCATTAATGCGAGTGCAAATATTGATACATAATATAACTTGCCAATCAAAATGCTAGCGAGTAGCGCTATCTGATTTGTTTTGACAATCAGACTTGAAAAATGATATTTTTTCAAACAAAAATGGAATACACAAAAATAATAGGTACTTAATAAATCGAAATTTGCGAGCGCTCAGCGCGAGGAGAAAATGTCAATATTCAGACCATAAAGCTGTCATTTGTACAGAGCACTTTTTAAAAATCAGTTTGTAAATCACACAATGAAATAAAATGTGAAATGTATATTGACTTCCAAACCTGATATTTAAGCTCCATATTGAACAACTGTACTTGATTTGTATTACTTTATATTATTTGTATTATGTTTTGAATGGAAATGAAATAAAGAATTGACTTGAATTGAACAATCACCTAACAGGCAATGCGAGCGCGAATTTTATACATGTATAGTGACATCAAAGATTCTCTTTATTATCAAAGTATTCCCCTCATCTTATTTTATTCACTCTGGAAAATTTGACCAAAAAAAAAAGAAAAAAAAAAGGTTTTGACACCCAAAATATAGGTCATTTTGTCCAAAATACATGTTTATTTCGAACCTGAAAGATGTATTTTTCTCCAGCACAAAAGACCAAAAATAGTAGGGGGGACATTTGATATTGTGTCCCCCCTACTGACATGATGAGATTCGGGATCTTGTCATCTCATCATCTCTTCTAAAAGATGTCGACATGATGAGATCTGGGATCTCGTCATCTTATCTTTTGCTATCAAGATGTCGACTTCCCGAGATAATTATCTCAACATCTCGGTGGCACTTTTAAGCTTCCATAATATACCCTTCTTCTCCTCTGTTTTGCGAGTTAATTGTTTGTAATTAAAGATATTGTGACTTTGTGAACAGCCGATTTAAAAAATTCTCAAACAAAGATGAAACATGTGTACAAATGCATGTATTAGAACTACTAAACCCTGAAAATAACCATTATTGAGAATGAAAAGCTAAAACTTCAAGGCAAACCCCGATTTTGTAAATAGACGCCTTAATAGTACACATAAGTGCATGGGATGAAATTAAGATGGTGTTTCCGGTCACTTTATATTTCAATTTTTGAAGCACTAAATAATTATTTCGAACGCAATTTTTTCTGGGCTTCATTTTTGTAACATATCACAGACACAGGTGACAAGTGTGACCTTCTAGCTCAGATTTTTTTAAGTCAAAGCAATGTTAACTAATCACTTTAAATCTGACCTTTCAAAGGGAAGCATTCATTTTAAGTTAAACAATTATAATGATGAGACAATAAATATTGAGAAAATGATAACAATTATTATTACAATAATCATTATTATCATAAAATAATTATAACAATTATAATTATGATAGTAATTATAATTGTAATAATTATTGAGACAATATTATTAATGAGAGTTCAATAATATTCAACTATACATATAATTATTATCATAATTATGTTTATAGAAATAATTATAAATATAGGCCTTATATTTATTGAGACAATTATAACTATTACAATAATAATTTTTTATTATAAAATTATAATGATAACAAAGTAATTCCAATTGTAATAATTACTGAGATAGTAATATTAATAAGACATCAATAATAATTATTGTAAAAATTGTTATAATTATAATAATAATCATAATAATCATAATAAATATAATTAAAGGCCTTATAATTATTGAGACAGTAATAATTATTATTTCGATAATAATCATTAATAATAATAATCAACCCTATGAAATAATTATAATAATTATAATTTGATTGTAATTATGATTATAACAATTATTCAGATGATAATATTAATGAAGCAAAAAAAATTATTATAATAATAATTATGATTATCTTTATCTGTCTTTATTTCTTTTTTCTAAAAATTCTAAGATTATTATTTTAATTCTCTTTCTTTGATTTTGAATTATTCATTGAAAATTTAATTTCTAATATTCAAGCAAAAAAATCCATATCAAGTCATGTTTACCCTTATACTATATAAGGGGGGGGGGGGGGGTAATCGTCCAGTAGTTTCCCTTGAACCAAATTAATCATATGCCAATATGCCACAGCAATTTGAGTAAGTTTGAGATTTAAACAAAAAGCCCCATAAGGGGGGGGGGGGGGATAATCGTCCAGTAGTTGCCCTGGAACCATAGTAATCATATGCCAATATGCCACAGCGATTTGAGTAAGGTTAAGATTTGAATAAAAAGCTTGTACAATTCCCCATAAGAGGGGGGGGGGATCGTCCAGTAGTTGCCCTTGAACCTAAGTAATCATATGCCAATATGCCACATCAACTTGAGTAAGGTTAAGATTTTAATAAAAAGCTTGTACAATTCCAAATAAGGGGGGGGGGGGGCTGGTAATCATCCAGTAGTTACCCTTAAACCTAAATTTCAGTTTCAGTATGTGAATTTAAGGTTTATTCCATCGGGGTATGCCTATAAGCCAGTGTAAAAGTTTGGATTCAATCAGAGTAGTCTACACTTAACGTTAGAGTGTCTATCCTGGTTGAAGATTGTTCGATCTACGTCAGAATCAAATACAGAAAATGTTGTGGCCAAAGACAGCATTATCCTGGTTTCCTGCAGCAGCGTAACAGGGTCGGTAGCCAAGGGGGGGGGGGGGGGGCAAGAGCCAACAATATCCTGGTCATATCATGGTATTAAGTTTTTTTCTTCTTGCCCCTTTTAGCTTCTTGACTAATACCTTCAATTTCCCGCTCGCTATTGTTTGTCATATTTTAATTTGTTTTCCATCATGCTAATGCATTACATAGGCCTATTTCGGAATGATTTATTCTTTCTCAATTGTTTATTTTTACTGTCTGCGATAGGATATGGTTTGTACATGTCAAGATGAGATGAACATGATCTGTTCTTTTCTCCTCTTTTCCTCCTGGTTTCTCCTCTCTTTTCTGTCTCCTCTCTTTTCCATTCTTTCCATTTACTCCATTACACCTTCACAACTTCCATTTACATTTTTCTAGTTTCCTTGACCTTCGTCTTTCTTTTCGTTCACCTACCACTGCATTCTTCTTTTTCTCCACTGACTTTTTTCTTCTCTAAGATCACATAGTATACATAATAGGTTCGTGTATCCTTTTAAGAAAATATTACAATACTTTGTATGAGAACTTTATATGTAACTTGCATGTTTGTAAAATTGATCACAATTCGGCCTTTAATTGGCTGAGATAATCTTTTAATATAAATAATAAACCATTTTATCTATCTATCTATTATTTGTTCCTTTTCCTGCTTTCCTTCCTTTTCCATTAAAAAAAATCTTCTATTTTGTTCACTTTTCCCTTTCATTTCCCCTTTCCTTTCCCTCCTTTACTTTTCCCCTTCCCTTCCCCTTTCTTTCTCTGTCCCTTTTCTGTTGATCCCCGTTTTTTTATTCTCCCAGTGAAATCTGCCAGGGGGCGGGGCAGCTTGCCCTCAACCCCCCCCCCCCGTTACACCACTGGTTCCCTGCAGTCAGAGCTACCAAGTCTCACGCATATTAATGCGTGAGACTCAAGCATTTTGGACTCTTGTTCATCCCCTCAAATCTCTGTCTCACGCAATCACAGCCTATCCCCATAAACATTGTACACAATGTCTGTGATCTCACTCAGATTCACGGAGAATCTCACACATAGCTGGTCTTTGAACTTGGCATCTCTGTGCAGTTCATTTCGTCAGCCGCGGTGACTTCTTTCCTTTTCCATTGAGTTTGTCCACAACAAGCGCACAAACACACTGACACACACAAGAGAGGCGACTTATTTCAGGATAAGGCCAAAAAAATAATCCAAAACAGTAGGTAATATCATCAGTTTAGGCTCCTTTCTAGGGCTAGATTAGGCCTAACGAAATATACCTTTAGTACTACTAGACCACAGTTAGAAATTCTGTGGTAGGCCTACTCGCCCACAGTTAAATTAGCTAGGCCCTAGGCCTAATTGCTTAACTTTTTCTAAAAAAGGGTCCCTATAGGCCTAGAACAAAAGCTTGGTCTCTGACTCTGGTTGTTCCGCTGAACTCTCTGACTCTGTGGCATTGGCTCCACTCACCAAATACAGAGACCAAGTTAGATCGATCTGTACTATATACCGGGGTAGGCCTAGATCTAGTTCAGTAGTCTACAGAGACAGTATGATGGGGTGTCCAAACTTCGCGCACTTTTTAAAAATATTCATCAGGCTTAATTTTGTCCACAAATTATTCATAATTCATACAAAACCAATTCAAGAAATAGTTACCACATTTACGGCAAGATTGTAAACTATAAAATCATGGACGAAAATGTAAAGTAGGTCAAGGGGTTTCGCCGGTATCGCGATCTCAAAATTCTATTCCGTTTGGCGAATGCGGGGTGTGCTGGAAACCCGTTCAGAAAAAGTGTGACCCAACTTCGCGCACCAAAGCTTTTGTGGAGATTTAAACAAAGACTCAAGCTCAAAAAGTGAAATATTTATATCAGTTTTATGGCAAAATGCTATGGAATCGGTTAGTACCACATTTAACTCACATTTTTGATGATTTCTGTTTGTAAAATGGTGATATCGTGATGCTTGTTGCTTTCTTCAAAACGGGCGCTAATATTTGCCGATCTTTTGCCAATATTTTCATGAATACTGGACTAATCCTAAAGAAACTTTCAACGAAGGGTAATTTTAGGTCGCTTTTCACATTGATGATGTCAGATTTTAAGGATATTGGCTAGTTTTGGAGATAATGACCGTCCGCGAAGTTTGGACACGCACAAAGTTTGGACTCACTGCCATACAGGACTCAAACAATGCCAATGGCCATTCCGTATAATTAAGATTTAAGATAAAGGGCCCGTTGCAGAAAGAGTTGCAATCAAACGCAACTCTAAAAATCATGCGCAACTTAATTTTCAACCAATCAACAGCGCGCATTTGGGACTTGCGATTGATTTTTTGACTTGCGTTTAAACGCAACTCTTTCTGCAACGGACTGCAGATAAAACAGAAAAGGTGAATTGCGCGCGACAGCCAAAGTCACTGTCCCCTTTTAAGTTTTTCCCCCTGTTTTGGTCCATTTGCACTTTCAGTTTCAGGCCAAAAGTTAAAACAGAATAGTGTAGGCCTAGCCTATAGGCCTACTAGGCTTAGGCCCTTATAAGTTATAAGTTATAGGCCTAGGCCTAACACAGTGTTCTTTAAAAGACAAAAATTGATGAGCGGGGAGATTTTGCATTGCATTGTTCACAGCTAATTTCATGAATGGTGGCTGCACAATAGTGAGCAGTCTGAGTACGAGGAGAAATTAAAAAAAGACTAAAATATTTAAAAACTCCTCGAAACAATGGCTACCACCAGCTGTCGAGGACGGAGGAGGTCCCCCATAGGCCTACTTGATACAAGCAGCGGGAAAAAAGTTTCACACGCGATCGCGAGCGAGCGATTCGCAGTATACGGTAATGATTTACTACAATCGCACACGTTAGGCTAGTCTAGTAGTTGGGGTCTAGACTCTAGCTAACTTATAATCTTATCACAAATTTGAACTTACCTCTAACCAGCTCACTTGTTCGGGATCTGGCTCGGCCTCTGTCGAATGCGAGCAGGTGTAACACAACACAATTTTGGACATTTTTGTCCATAAAGAACTTCAGTCTTGATCTACAACTTCTAGCTAACTTTTTAGTCCGACGTCCATTCACAGACGATCGAGGAGCGCTAGCAGGCGCATGCGTACTCAACTCTTATTCCCAAGACGCAATAATCGTCTCTGATTGGCTGTATGCAAATGAGCTCGTATTTTGGTCCAGAAATATGGTGGGAAAAATAATTTCGCCCCGGCGGCCCGCGCCCCCCCCCCCCGGCCGCGCGGGCCGCCGGGGCGCACGTGACATCAGATATGGCTGACAAAAACAAAGCGGGTGTTTCGAACACACGAACAGAAGGAATCACTCTCAATAAACAAGCATTACAAGCAACCAAAGACGATAATGCATCTGTTCCTATTCCTGGAGGCATTAGTGAATCTATGGTGAGACATGTTGAGCAATATAATGAATTATCCTTGCTTTATCTGTGTTTTTCATACTCAATTTTATTCATTCGCCAGGACCTTCGAACACCCGGCCACGCGCACGAACAGAAAACACAACTATCAAAATCATCTTCCCGGAGCTTCGGGCGCGGCGGCGAGCCAGAGATGAAGCCACCGTAAAGTACATGCGAGGATGCGTATGGCAGTGTATCCTAATACATAGCAATACCGGACGGACACCAATATTTAATTGCTTTAAAAATGACAAATAGAGGAAATACAATTCAGGAAAAATTTGCACTTGCTTTTCCAAATAAGAATATTATGAAAATTATGAATATGATTTTGTATTAAATTTACCAATCGTTTTCATTGCATCGCACTTGCCGCAAGCCAACGTTACTCGTTAGTTCGTGACATATTGCCTCACGATTCCGGATGGGTAAATATATTTCTTGATTTTAAAGGACAATTCCACCCCAACAAAAACTTGATTTTGATAAAAAGAGAAAAATTCAACAAGCATAACACTGAAAATTTCATCAAAATCGGATGTAAAATAAGAAAGTTATGACATTTTAAAGTTTTGCTTATATTTAACAAAACAGTTATATGAACGAGCCAGTTACATCCAAATGAGAGAGTCGATGTCACTCACTATTTCTTTTGTATTTTATTGTTTGAAATATGAAATATTTTGATTTTTTTGTCATTGTCATGTGAAAAGAAGTTTCATTTCTTCCTAAACACGTGGAATTCCATTATTTTAACATTTTGTGCTTCAGGCAAGGAGGTCTTAATCATCAAATTCGTAAAAATTGAAATATTGTATAATTCAAATTTCAAACAATAAAAAATAAAAGAAATAGTGAGTGAGTGACATCATCGACTCTCATTTGGATGTAACTGGCTCGTTCATATAACTATTTTGTTAAAAATAAGCGAAACTTTGAAATGTCATAACTTTCTTATTTTACATCCGATTTTGATGAAATCTTCAGCATTGTGCTTGTCTGATTTTTCTCTATTGATTCAAATCAACATTTTTCTGAGGTGGACTTGACCTTTAATGATGTAACTCTGTAAGAAAGAATAGATCTAGACTAAAGATATGAGTAAATTCAAAGTTTTTTTTTTTTTTATAGAATCTGAGCAGATGATGGTAATAATAAATTTGTGTTTGCTTTCTAATTTTATTTTCTTTTTAACTGCATGTTCCATGGCACTATCCAATATTTTTCGTGACGCTTATCAAGTTCTATTGATGCCCTGCTGTCGATTTTTCACGCCTCAGTCACGGCTCTATAAATCATAGAAATCTCGTGCACGGGACCTTGAGAACTAGCCGTCAATGATCACCCACAATGCACCACACCTCAACATTCGATCGAAAGAGCGGACGAGATTGAAATTTGGCAAATCAGGGGCATATTTCCATTTGAAAATATATAAGGGCAAGTCCAAGAAAAGGTCACCCTAGAAGGCAAAATTTCATCTTTAATTTAAGAAGTTATCTTTGGTGGGGTAAGAAAGCCCAAATGTTGAATTTTAAAATTTCATTAAGAAAAATTTGATAATATGCATATTTATGCTAATTTGGGGCACCTAATTTGCATAATTGGTAAAATGGGCGTTACGTATGGGACAATTATAAAAACTCATAGAAAATGAAAAGAAAACTTGTGAGATTTAGTCATAGGTGGGACATGGACCCCCTAACATCTTATTAATTTTTGGGGAAAAAAGTGGTGTCATCTAATTAATTATGCAAATTAGGTCTTGTCCAACGATGGAATGTCCCATACGTAACATTTTGAGGACGTTTTTTTAAGTTATTTCTCATAATACAATACTTGTATTGTTGCATCTCTGGGAAGTTCTAATTTATAAAGTATGAAAATGTTATACCCAAAAAAGTTTCAAAAATAGAGTTCACCTTTTAATTAAAAGTTAATTAAAAAATTGTTACGTATGGGACAACATGTTACGTATGGGACATTTACACACAATGTCAATGGGGAGATTTGTGTACAAAGTGAATGGAGAAAAACAAATTTCAAGAGTGCTCTAAAAAGTGATTATTTACCTTTTCTTTAGTTTTTAAAGACTGATTTGTTATGAATACGATTTGTTATGAATACTCATTAATGAAAGCAATTGTAACAAAAAATTTGTGAAAATGGAAAAATATGAAAAAAAATAAAAACAATAGAAATACATAAGAAATTCATGAAACCATGAAAAAACAAGAAAAAAAATGTTGAAATGGCTAATTTCCTCTTCAGTCATATCAAATATGTCTCAATAGAACATTTTAAAAGACTGAAACTCTTTTGTTATTTCCATATTTTAAATTATTTCAATTTTTTGAATTATGGGGAAAATTGTGTACGTTCTCTATGGGGACAAAATGTCCCATACGTAACTGTCCCATACGTAACATGTCATTAATTTGTTTAATTAGAGTCTGTAATTAGAGGGATTTTGCTTATGACATGAAACTTGCCTTAGATATACTAGAGTATTGTGACTTTTATCACAGTAAGTTACAAGTTGTCAAATGAAATACTTTTAGAGAATTCTCAACTTGAAAAAAATGTTTCAAAAATTGTCTTTTTTCTGCGTCCCATACGTAACGGCCCATCTTTTCCCTCTAAAAGGTCAAGGTCAAGGTCAAATGTCACCATTTTTTGCATGATTATTCTTTTCCTAGATGTCTACCATCATGAGGGTATTCAATCTAATCAAAGTCATTTAACACTATTTTTCAGGTCATTAAAGCCTCTGAAACGTCCCATACGTAACGCGCGCGAATTCTTGGACTTGCCCATAAATTGTTGACGCAAAACTGATATTTCAAGCATTTTCTGTCATTTTAAGACATAAATTAGATAAAAGTTGGATTTTTTTTGCCTTGTTTTTGCAAATCTTGTTCTACATGTATGTTTTGCTCTGTGAAATTGAACTTCTGGAGTCTTACGGTAGGAAATTGTTTTCGTATGCAGTAATATGCGCGTCCAGAATCATGATAGTGTCCTGTAATACAATACGTGACTATACCTTATAGTGGGGTGGTGGATAAAACAAAGCATTATTTTTATAGCTGGAACTTTCTAACAGTGAAAAGGGCAACAGAATTCAATTACCTCCGAAGTCCGAGTCATACAGTAGATCTAGTCTAAAATGCAAAAAGCTGCCTTTTTTAGATCTAACATTAGATGATCTAAATAAAGTTTCACAGTCTCGGCCAGTCTCGGCTCTGACGACAGACTCTGGAGTCTGGACTGAGTCTGACTCGAGCTCTAAGTTACAATGCGTGCAAGAAATAAACGAAACCATAGTTCACTGTATATTCTTGGTATCGTGATCATAATTTCCTTTAAATGAAAAATGTACATGAGTAGAATAATATTCTTCTCTTCTTCAACTTGAGACTCTCTCCAATATGGGGAAACATCTCCCGATATCAGAGACCTGCTTTGAAAAAGGACAAAAGAAACAACACCAATAAAAATAACAATTTTTTCCATCCAAAATTTTGTCTCACTGAGGTCAGAAGTCCATTTGTTTTGTGTGTGTGGATGACAAAAAAAAATCCAAATCAAAACAAAAGTAGACAGTGAATTTTTTTTTTATGAGTAATCTGCTTTACATTTCCAGTTGCCACTAAGGTAATTGTTTTGCAACAAATGATGCACCACGCCGTACACCGGGGTACCATAGTACCCCGGGGTACGGCGTTGTGCAGCGCCATCTCGTGTTGTAATAGTGTACAGTTACATTGTTGTCATGGTGATCACGGTCGTACGATCGGTGCGCGTGCGACAATCATGACAATGAATGGGGACAATGATCACAACGCCTATTTCCTTTATTTTGATACAATCTAATGCCAATAATAGTAAACAAATTATGTTATACTTAAGAATTTAAGTATACTTTTCGACAGCTAACTTACATAAGATCAATAATGACAACTACAGCCTGGTATCATTATTGAACAGTGAAGATTAGAACAGAACATGAAAATTAGAATAAAGTTATCATTTGCATGCATTAATTGTTACATAAGATCACTAGAAAGAAAGAAAAAATCTGTACAAAACATCAAAATATACTTGTACACATTTTTTGGTAACCCAGGGTACAGCGCAAAAAAAAAAAATAATTCAGAAAATGGCGGATTATTATTTGGTACCCCAGGGTACCAAATACTGCATCAAATGTAAACAAAGGAAATTGGTTTCCCAAACTGGAGACTGTCTCTGAAATTGGATACCCAAATTCTGTACGAAAGTCTCTGATATTGGAGATAATCTCCCACATGGGAGACAGTCTCCCATATTGGCTGTGGGCTTCTACTGGTTAGAAGTTAGAACAATGGAAACTAACCAAGAGAGCTCCGGCCTGCTTCACGGGCCGGAGCCCAGAAGATAGCCATAGGCTGCCACAGGTAACATGGGTATCTTTAAGGTTGATGTACGAAAAACTCCCAAAATTAAAGAAAAAAAAAGAAACCGGCCGGCGACGGCGGTGTTGTCAACATTGAAATAGTTTTTGAAATGTCATCATAACTTCGGAAGTAAATTTACCTAGTTCATGAAACTTTGACATAAGGGTAATAAAGTATTAATAAACATCCTGCCTGAGTTTCAGGTCACATGATTAGGATCAAAGGTCACTTACTGTCAACAAACTTTAGGGTTATTTGAGGAATTGTCATCATAACTTTAAAATTTTATGGATCTAGTTCATGAAACTTAGAAGACATGAGCAATAACGTATCCCTGAATATCCCGTGCACGTTTCAGGTCACAAGACCAAGATCAAAGGTCATTTAAGGTCAAAGAACTTTGGCCATATTTCGGGTATTTGTTGAAATGGCATTATAAAGAAAGGAAATATGGATCTACTCAATAGTTCATGAAACAGACATAAGGGCACACATCGTAGGTCACATGATGATGGTCAAATGTCAGTTTTGGTCAATGGACATACTATTTTATTATCATAAGAGCGTTTTCTTTCGTGATTAATTATTCAATAACTGTTTTCAAAGTCAGCACTGCTACTCTATCGAATCGCGTAATGCAGGCGAGACTGCCAGAGGCGTTCCACTTGTTTGTTTTTTATTCTAGATCTGACTGAATATAAGCTAGACTCTTGTCTAATTGTTTTACTAACAATTAATACTTAATCAGTGCTTTAAAAGGCAAGGCCCCAACATATAATTGGGGATAAAATCTCATTTTTTTCTGGCACTCCCGACTCGTCTAGGATATGGTGACAAAGAGAGGGAAATGCAAAAGGAAAAAAAAAACACATGTTACTACACAAAATTATTGAATTAATGATAAACCAAGGAATCCCCTCTCAACATCAAACAAGGTGACTGCACTGCAGTTTATGTAGAACCAAGAGTGTATACATGTATGTTTATACTAATATCAATCTTAAATCCATAGATCCTCTCTTGTTTTTGTTTTAAGATGATGGACATCGATGACTCCAAGAGCGAGACAACGAGTCAGTCTCATGACAGCACCAACTCCAGGTCGGAAACCCCAACCAGTATGGTTACTACAGGCTCAGATCAGGCCCTCGTAGCCAAGAGATGGGCAAGGGGTAGATGGAAGTCAAAGAAATGCAAGTGGCAGTTCAAGTATAGTTGTCACGTTAAGGTATGTTCTCATGGTTGATATTCATTTGGTCTGCAAACAGTTGATCTGCATCTCAGATCTTTTGAATACCACTCAATCTAAGCCCATGACAGCATAGGAAAAACATGAGGGTGGGGGGCGATTTTGCCCTCATGACAGCCTAAAGTGCCCCTAAAATTCCCCAAAAATACATGCTTTGGGGTGACCATTCTTTCTAGAGGCACCCCAAGATGCATGTCAGTCACACACAATCATGAATATTATTCAAGATTATATAGAAAAATCAATATTCCAGTAATGGCAGAATAATAATTGGTTTTTTCTGCATTATTGCTTCTTTGTTACCCCTATAAAGTAGCCCTTTAGATGAAAGAAATACATGAAGCCCCAAAAATTCTGAAATTTCCCCTTGTGTGGAAAAAAAATAGCCCCATACAAATAAAAATTATCTCCTACCCTGGCATATGACCCATATTCTGAAGTTTAGTTTTAAGTTTATAGGTATTGGTCTGATTATTTGAGCTAAGATTATGCGAAGCCAAAAATGTCAATATCAAGAGCCTTATCTTTTCTGTAAAACTTTCATAATTGCAAGAATCAGCAAATTGTTGAATTTAATTTCAGGTCGCGAGGCAAAGGTGAACGATAATTATGGACTCAATGACCTGATATCAACTTTAGATAATGTAACAATTTTTAAAATTTGATTATAATGTTAAAATAAGTTTGTTTATTGTATAGATGAATACAATTTTTGGTTACTACACTTAAGTCAATGTCAAGGATCATTTCAGGTACAGGTAAATTAATTTGGATAAGAATTGATACTCTGTTTATTATTTTCAAAAAAGATTAATCAAATTGAATTCAACATGTGTAACATGGTATTTGGACATCACAACTTACATGTACATGAAATTAACTAGAAGCTTCTAAGGCAAGGCCAGTGTTTATCTAAGCTCGAACTTCAAATTTGATCATCAAATACATCATTTTGTTTCTTATTTTGAAAGTCAGCACTGCTGCAGCTATATTGAATCGCATAGCAAGATTTCTTTCTGAAGCATTCCTTGTTAATAAGTAATGATGGTTTCTGTTACAGGAGGACCACGGACAGCCAATATTTGGAGTAATCTTCAATCCGTATCGGAAGGAAAATGACCCAAATGTCTTCTGTTCAGTCGGTAGTAATCGTGTATCGATCTATGAGCTTCACGACGACGGAAAGATAAAACTGCTGCAGAGCTATGTGGATACAGACGTATCCTTTGAATTAAAGATTGTCAAGTGTCAGCTTTAATGGGGAATTTAACATAATGCAGGTGTTTGATAACAAAAATGGATATGAAAAGTAACATTCATATAGCACTTCATACTTTGGTTTCTAAGCGCTTAACATTGTAATTGTTAACCATATAGATCACATCCATGGAAAAGTTAGTATGTGCGTTGGTATGTTATATAAATTACGTAATATGCTCCCACTTAAAACCCTCTTTACTTTGTATAATGCCATTATCTTGCCCCATTTGGATTATTGTAGTCTTGTCTGGGGAGGGGCCAGCTCATGTCATTTAAACAGATTGATTGTACTTCAAAAGAAAGCAATTCGTCTATGTTCTAACACGCATTATCTTGCCCATACTCCACCTCTATTTAAAACGTTCAACACTGCCAATTTAACTGATACTATAAAAATAAAGGCAGCACTTTTTATGTTCCGATATATGAATGAATTATTACCGGCTATTTTCAATAATTATTTTCTTACGGTTGATAAAAAACATAGTGTTAATACAAGACAGAGAAACAATATATTTGTGCCATATTCACGCTTAAAACTACGACAGACGAACTCTATTAAACACAAAGGGGCTCAATTTCGGAACTGTCTTAACACACTACTTAAAAGAATGACCACCGTTACCTCATTTAAGGCTAAAATTAAACAGCATCTTCTTGCCACTTACAAGTGATTCCTTTAAATTGAACCAAAATTAAACAAACAGTCATATTATATATTTTGTTTTGTCTTTTTTGTCATGTATTGTAAATATTGTAACTTGTTTCATGTTTTATTTCAATTGCTATCTCCTATGTATTTTATTCCTACTATAAATTATTTGCTGTATTTGTATCACTGTAAATATTTGTCATGGATCCCCCTACTTTTCAAGCCTCTGGCTTTTCTAGGGTGTTTGATCCTCACATTTTACAATGTACATATCTACTCATTTGATTTTTTACCTAATAAATAAACTGAATTGAAACTGAATTGAATTGATATTACCCCGGTCATAGGAATCATTACTATTTCACACATTTAAGTGCACCATCTCCACTCCCTCGGGAGTATCCTGGCCAGGCAACCTTTTATCAGCACACACATGCCAATCTAATCACATTGACTTTCACATCCTACTTGGTACCCAATTAACAGATGAGTGGAGAGTGACAAACGTGGATAAGTGCCTTGCCAAAGGACATTAGCGCCAGGTGGGATTCAAACCCTCGACCCTTAGTTTAAGAGTCAAGTGACTACACCACAACACTTCTACCTTTTTACCAAGTGACAGGTTTTTTAATCATCCAGAGAAGAATAAAATTTTATGACCAATAGATGTCAGGGAATAATCTTTGTATACCAAATTTGATTAGAATTTGTGGTCATTTAAGCTTTCAACTATGTTCTGAAAAGTCCTAAATTTGCTATACAAAAGAAGTTTTGCATCACAGATTTTACTTTCCAGAACAGAAAGGCGTTAAGTGTAGCTGTCTTTAAAACTGTGGAACAAATAGCGATGAGATACCAGGAAAATCTGTTCCCTGGATGTCATTTTGCCTGAGTCACTATTATTTTGATAAACCCTTTTAATCTGCTTTTTGTAGATAAGCATTTATGATTGACAACTGGAAAATTCACAAATATGTAGTCATACATGTATATGTAGGGCAAGATGATGACTTCCTTTTGTTGTGATAGTTGAACTTTGCAAGGAATATCCATAATAGATGTGCATTTCATGGATGTAAAGATAAATTTTAATTTGCAGTATATTTTTTGCACAGTATTCTAACCACCATACAGTCAAACAATTCAAATTATCGCAAAAAAAGGTTATGCTACATGTATCATCAGTTGAAGTATTACATTTTTATTTGTTATGTTGGAAATCCTTAAACCAAGATTCTGCAAAAGACATGATATCAAAACATCTAAATTTTAAGTAAATGATAAAAAGATGGGAAAAAATGATTAAATTCAACTCCAGTGTGTTACATAATTAATCTTGAGAAAATTAGCATTTTCACAGTCTGTGTGTATCAGTGATATATTTCTTTAACTCTGAGATCATAGTCTGATGAAAACTTCTACACTTGTGCATGGACGTACGAAGAGAGAACGGGTCTCCTTCTCTTAGCTGTGGCAGGCTCCAGAGGCGTCATCAGAATCATCAGCCCTATAACTCTACAGTGTATCAAGGTAAATTCTCTCATTGTGCTTGTTTGAGAATTAATGTTTGTCTTGCCTGGATAGCAGAAGCAAGACATACATACATAATCGAAGTTTTTGTATAGTGCATTGCACCTTACAAAGGTCTCAATGCGCATTAGGAAAAGAAGAAAAGTTGAGGGAAAACTGCTGGTAATGCTTTGATAATATTATTTTATAAATATGTTTTCAATGCAGATTTAAATCGCCAAATTGTTTCAACTTGCCTTATATTGTGTGGGATACTATTCCAGGGTTTCGGCGCTGTGTGCGCAAACCCCCGTTCGCCATAAAACTTTGTCTTAACAACAGGTACATTATATGAATCCTTATGAAGTGATCTGAGATTTCGAACAGGTTCATATTTTACAAGTAACTCAGACCGATAAGATGGAGCCATTTGTTGAAAACACTGAAATGAGAGTAGTAAGATCTTGAACTTAATACGTGACCTGACCGGCAAACAATGCAAGAATCTTAATACAGATACATGTACATGTAGGCAACATTATTTTGACACTGGCAGCAGCAGCAGTGTTGTTAGCATTAAAATCTTATTCAAGGCTAAGTTTGTAAAGTATCATAAATTTGAAAGTATACGGACCTATTTCTTGAAACTTAGATATACATTATAGTGTTAATCAATCTTCACCTATCATCTGGAATGAGTTTCAGGTCACATGGTTATATTAAAGGTCGTTTAGGGTCAATTAATTTATTAATTTATAAACCTAATGTGGTATCAACATAAAACAAAAATTATATGAGGTTAAGATTTTGAATTTCAAGAAAATTTTGAAAATGAGTTAAAATAAACACCTGTTCTGAAAAATCTTACATGTAATGCTTATCATGTATCAACAAGTAGAAAAATGGAATTTCAGATCAATTTGCCAAGGGGTCAATGAACTGGGATCAACTTAAAAAAAATATTTATGCATATTTCCCCATGATGTAATTTAACCTTTTAAGAGTCATGAGAAGGTTAGTGTACTATTTATCAATTGTTATAACATACAGTGATGTTACTCTTATTCCAGCATTTCATCGCCCATGGCAACGCAGTAAATGAATTGAAGACACACCCGCATGATTCTAACCTACTTCTCTCAGTCAGCAAAGGTAAGTATGGTATGACTTTGTAAAAGCAATAAAGAAGTACCTGAAAGTAAGAATCATACAACTCCCAAGAATGTTCTGTAATCTGATTGGTCCAAATCAGATCACTTGATATTCAGCAAATTGCACTTTGGCATCCAAATGCACTATCCTGCACTCTGACGTCATAAAAAATGTACTATCCTGCACTGTGAAGTCATATCAATTACACTATCCTCTAGAAATATTTTATAGAAATTAGATCAAATACAACATTCGGGCAACTCAGTAACATGGGGGGAGGGGAGGGGGTTGTATAAAACAAACAATGCACACATTCTTGTGCATAGAGGACCTAAATAATGAACTATGTGCTTGACTCGTCAAATGGATATACGGCACTTGGTCCTGCGGAACTCGGTGCAGTATATCCATTGGCTCTTCTCGCATATTGTTCATTATTTGGCCCTGCATGCACGCGCGTACGTGCATCATTTGTATACCAATCAAAGGTAGTGATGTGAATGGATGTGGCTAGGTGACCTACATGTAAGTCTGTGGTCTGCCTGATCTAGCAGGAGGTTCACTTGGTCTTCAAACATTTGGTCTACTTCTCAGATAGTCTAATACCACATGGACTAACCAATTGGTCTATCAATTTGGTCTGCACTACACTTAGTCTAATACCCACATAGTATAATTCTCTTTCAGATGCCCAAATGATCTCATTTCCACATCATCTACTAATTATTTTGACTTACATGTACATCAAATTAAAATTTGATTCATGAACAGTCTATAAACCACTTAGACTAGATATGGGAACTTTTTTAGTCACATTTTGGATGCACAGGTGTACCTCTTATCTGTATTAAACAGGTTGAAGCATTATGTAACAAACTTTTAATTGATTGCTCGTAGATCATTCGGTCAGATTGTGGAATCTGAAGACAGACACATTGGTCGCCATCTTTGGTGGGGTCGAAGGTCATCGAGATGAAGTTCTATCAGGGGTAAGTAATCAACAGAGTATAGTGTTATGTATTTGTAGTAGTTTGCCAGGGAAGCCTTTATAGACCAACCTTTGCACTTCGGGTGAAAACTGTGTAATTCTTCAATATAATTTTTTCCTTTAGAAATCTAATCATTATTTTCACTAAATTGGCAATGCAATGGCAAAACCATGAAATCACTACTTGAAAATTGCCATTTTTATATTATATTTGCTATTTACATTGATAAGTTAAGTGAATGACATCAATTTTGTTGCCAAGTTGAGGAGATAGGATATTATGTTAAACCTAAATGAGTCGTGTAGTTTAACCGAATTAATAAATGAGTTGTATAATTGAATTGTTTTATTTGCTTCTTTTGACAGGACTTTGACATCGATGGTCTGAGGATAGCATCGTGCGGTATGGACCATTCACTCAAAATATGGAATCTACAGAAGGCCAATATTCAACAAGCAATTCAGGAGTCACACGCATACACTGCATCTAAGACAAATAAGTGAGTAATTAGCTTTACAAGTCTACCGTAATGTTTTTTCATTGAGTTCATATACCCCCTTACAAAGTGTAATTAGAAAAAGATATTTGAAGCTTAGTACCTATTCTTGCAGCAAACTGATTTCACGAGAAAGTATATAAAATCAAGGTCAGTTCTCATTATGTCGTGGTAGATCTAGATCTGGTTTATTTAATGTAACTCTGTGAAATCATGAAATCTAAGCAAAAAACAACCACACTGAAAACAACCAACATACATTAGCTCATGTTGCCAGGGTAGGAAATGATTTTCATTTACAGGGCTACTTTTTAGGGCAACCAGCCATTATACAAATAGCGAATAGGCATGAGTGCGATGGTGCGAGATTTCGCATGAGGTGAAAGAAAGATGCTCTATTCAACTCGTTGAATAGAGCGTTTCTTTCACCGAATGTGAAATCTCGCACCATTGCACGAATAAGAATATTCGCTATTTGTGTTGTACAATGCCTCGGAATCTAGCGAAAATATGAAAAAACAAGAGTTTTTCCCTCCAGTAATCTATGAAAAGGGAGCAAAAATATTGAAAGCGCAAAGCAAAATCCCACAAGCGGACATGATCTTGGACAGCATTGCGCATTTGGCCAGCGGGCTGTACGCGCATTGTAGTATCTTTGCCTTATTCAATGAAATCGCATTGTGATGTCACCTCCTAAAGCCGTGCAATGGTACATTTTGGACGGTACATTTTGGATGGTACGTCCTGTGTGCAACGGTACAAATGTGTGACATTCAGCCTCCCATTTGATCGCGTACAACAAGCTAAGGAGGCGTTGTACAATATGCAGTAAACGCAAATATCATTATTCTTTCATAGTTAGAATATTGATATTGTTTGTGACAGATGTTGGGATGAATCTGGAAAGAATGGTTCCCTTTTTTGGGGGGGGTATGGGATGTCAGGGGGACAAAATCGCCGGTCGCCCTAATGTATTTCCTACGCTTAGGGGGACGGTGTGTTATTCCTTGGAAAAAAACCCAACATTTGACCGGAATGCTTGTTCTGTCACTAGCATTTGCACATTTGCTACCAGATTCATTTGACATATATGTTATCATGTACATGTAAAGACTTTGGTGGTCATTTTATTGGATTCTGTGTGAACTCGTTTTCTGATTATTATTACCACGATTGACATTTACCGTATGTTTAAAGATAAAGTCTCACACATTAGAACTAGGATTATTTTTAAGTGATCTTGCTACTTCCCAAAGTTCATTCATTTTCATGCTTTTCAAGGATGCTGTTCAAATTCACTTTCAGATTTTTACCACAAGTAGTATTTTTGTTGAAAGACATAATCTCACACTAGAATTGGGTTAAGTTTTAAATGTTCATACATCTTTTTTTTAATGCAAGTTATTTTATTTTCATGCTTTATCATTCATGGCATATCCTTAGATCTTTATATATAAAAAAACCCACCGAGAGCCTTTATATTAGCAGTGAACTTTATAATTGTAACAGATTTATATTTGGTTTGTCAAGTTCACAGATCTTAAAATGAAGCATTTTTATAATAATGATAATAATACAGGCCTGTAAAGCACACTTTCAATCTTGGATAGATGCTCAAGGTGATTCAAAGCAGAACAACAACAACAAAAAATTACAATATAATACATGTTTGAACAATAAGTCAATGTCTGTCAAAAAAGCAATCTAAGTACAGGTGGGTGTTCATAAAGCTGTTCGTAAGTTAAGAATGACTTTAAGAACGACTGGTGAACCTTTCTCACACTCTAAATAATCACCAATGAACATTAGTGGTCAACGTCATTTACCACAAGAAAGGATCACAGTCGTTCTTTAAAGTCACTCTTAACTTAGGATCAGCTTTATGAAACGGCCCCCAGGCATGTTTTAAGGTTGCCCCTGAAGGTTTAAATGTAATGCTCGGTTGTTTGTTTTTTCTTTACAGGCCATTCAAGTCTCTGTATGTAAACACACCTGACTTCACAACCCGTGACATCCATAGGAACTATGTTGATTGTGTGCGCTGGCTGGGTGACTTTGTGCTTTCCAAGGTAATAATTAAGATTTATTCAAACCATTGGAGAATGAGCCCGCATGTATATGCAGTTTGGAGTCAATTAGGCAATGTGTGCATTCCATAACAGCCCTGGTAACGCAAATATTGCTTTAATGACATATGCCAATTCATCCAATTACCAACTTGTCTACTATAATATGGTCTACCATCAGTTTGTCCACTATCCACATATTCTAATTTCCATTTAGTCCATATACCATTTGGTCTAATTGGACTAAGTGTTAATTGGGCTAAATGAATGAAAATAAAATGGACATTAGACCAACTGGTTATGAGACTAACTGATGATTAGATGAAATGTTGATTGGACCAAATGGTTATTGAAACAAATGGTTGTTAGACGAAATGTTGAATGATGGAATGAAGGTAGACCGTGTGATGAGTAGACGAGTTGGCGATTTACTACAACAGTTGCTCCTTTGCTAATTTCTCTGAAGATACAATGTGAGGATTAGGGTTGTGGTAGGGTTTTGGGGACAGGATTATGTGAGGATTAAAGTTAAGGTATGCTTTTGAGCACGGGGTTATGTTTAGCTTAGAGGTATTAAAAAGTAAGTATTTGCAGCAAATGATTATTTCATTAGAACGTCTTTAAAGTCAAGGTTGATTGTCACCATATTATCATACAGTATATCTACATAGATCTTGTGAAATCATGAAATCTTAGCTCAAAATCGATAATTCTGATGATCACTAACCAGGACAGAAAAGCATATGTGGGACAGTGTATTAATATTGCGTGGAAAAATACCAGACATTTGATGGAATTCCGTGCTTATTTTGCTAATTTCTCAGCAATTGCACATTTTCTTTCCGAGCCGCTTGGCACATACTTGGGTGGTAATTTTATTTGATTCTGTTCGAACTCATTTTATTTTGCATTCTTACTGCACACAAACTCTTTTCATCCCACATATAGTGAGCGCTCATTTGCACATGCCTCTTTCATCTTATGGAATGCACTTCCTAATTATATGAGAAATATACATGATTTAGAGAGGTTTAAGACTTCCCGAAAAAAATATCTGTTTAACTTGTAATGAATTCAGTGCCCAACACTCTTTACTTACTTTCCTTAGTTTCATCCAAGTGCAAAGGGACATGCGTTGCTATGTGTTATGCGCTATAAAAGAACTGAATAATATTATTATCCCCACAGTCTTGTGAGAATTGCATCGTTTGTTGGAAACCTGGCGGTATCCATGACCCCGTAGAGATTATCAAGCCTTCCATGTCAGAGGTCACCGTCTTGACCCAGTCCAATTACACTAATATCAAACATTTTATCTTGCACCCTTACTGTACATAACCTCTTTTCATCCCCACAGTCTTGTGAGAATTGCATCGTTTGTTGGAAACCTGGCGGTATCCATGACCCCGTAGAGATTATCAAGCCTTCCATGTCAGAGGTCACCGTCTTGACCCAGTCCAATTACACTAATATCAAACATTTTATCTTGCACCCTTACTGTACATAACCTCTTTTCATCCCCACAGTCTTGTGAGAATTGCATAGTTTGTTGGAAACCTGGCGGTATCATTGACCCCGTAGAGATTATCAAGCCTTCCATGTCAGAGGTCACCGTCTTGACCCAGTCCAATTAAACTAATATCAAACATTTTATCTTGCACCCTTATGGTACATAACCTCTTTTCATCCCCACAGTCTTGTGAGAATTGCATCGTTTGTTGGAAACCTGGCGGTATCCATGACCCGGTAGAGATCATCAAGCCTTCCATGTCAGAGGTCACGGTCTTGACCAGGTTCAACTACACACAATGTGACATTTGGTTTATGAGATTTAGCATGGATTACAGGCAAAAGGTAATATTCTGTTTGTGTCTGAGAGAGTGGGTGGGTAGGTAGGTGTGTGCGTAGTTTGAATTCAGCAGATATTATTGGTAAAACATGAGAAGAAAAGTGGTATTGTTTTGTTTAAAAGCATGAAATATTGCTTTATTCATAACACCTTTTAATTTTGTCATGTCTTTGAGTGCAATTATCGTTTATAGTCATGTCAATGAATGAATGCAATTTTGTGTTGCTTTTGTATATAAAAGCTGGTGGAGGAAACGTTTCTATGTATATGTCAATAATAATAAAGTAATAAATTGTTATGAATTAAAATGAATTATTAATATTTTTGTGTATTAAAATTTGTAATTTGTACTTCTGAAATATAAACCCCTCTCCCTGACTCAACCATAGGCATTTCTGTATTTATAAATAGATAACATTTTTCATCCAGTCCACAACGTTTTGATGGTCAAATCTAGAGCTCGTTTTTTGCATGGCAGCTTACATCAATTTATTGAGATTATAACTGTTTATATCTTGATGTTTTTTCTTCAGATCCTCGCCCTCGGCAATCAGGTGGGCAAGATATTTGTGTGGGATCTAGAGATGGACGATTGCATCAAACCAAAGTAAGAATAAAAATTCATATTTTAATAACTAATAGCAATTTTCTAAGGTCAAAGGTCATTTGACTTCAACAAAAGCTAGATGTTATTATCAAATAAATGTTGCCCCTCTCTCTTTTTCAAAATTATTCATTTTGTTCATTTTCAAATTCAGCACTGCTGCTATATTGACTTGCATTTTGTAAGCGAGACTACCCGAATCGTTCCACTCTCTTTTACAATATTTTTCTTTAATCGTTCAGGATTGATAGTAACTTTTCTTTGGTTTTTATGTTCTTATAGATGTGCCACATTTACCCACCCCAAGTGTATCTCAGCTATCCGTCAAACGGCCCTCAATCCTAGTGGTAATATTCTCCTTGCTGCGTGTGATGATGGCACTATCTGGAGATGGGATCGCACCAAATAAATTATCAAAACCTGTAGAACTCTGATCATACCAAGTCTGTCTCAGCAATCTGTCAAACAGCCCTCAATCCTAGTGGTAATATTCTTCTTGCGGCTTGTGATGATGGCACTGTCTGGAGATGGGATCGCACCAAATAAATTATCAAAACCTGTAGAACTCTGATCATACCAAGTCTGTCTCAGCAATCCGTCAAACAGCCCTCAATCCTAGTGGTAATATTCTTCTTGCGGCTTGTGATGATGGCACTATCTGGAGATGGGATCGCACCAAATAAATTATCAAAACCTGTAGAACTCTGATCATACCAAGTCTGTCTCAGCAATCCGTCAAACAGCCCTCAATCCTAGTGGTAATATTCTCCTTGCTGCGTGTGATGATGGCACCATCTGGAGATGGGATCGCACCAAATAAATCACCTGTAGAACTCTGATCATACCAAGTCTGTCTCAGCAATCCGTCAAACAGCCCTCAATCCTAGTGGTAATATTCTCCTTGCTGCGTGTGATGATGGCACCATCTGGAGATGGGATCGCACCAAATAAATCACCTGTAGAACTCTGATCATACCTAGTCCGTCTCACCTGTCAGATAAATGGCCCCCATCTGGGGATAATATTGCACCAAATAGATAATCAGTATGACTAAAACTATGATCATGACATTGACGAGCTTATCTCAGCTATCCATTAAACAGCCCTGAATCGCAGCGATAACATTCTCCTTGCTGCATGTGATGATCTGGAGGTAGGATCACACCAAATGAACACCCGAACTGTTAAGAACTTTGGTCATTCTGATTGTCTCGGCTATTCGTTAAACAACTCACATATCAGCAATAATAGAGTATACTCCTTGCCGCATGCAATGACGATATGGTCTCAAGGTGGGATCACACTAATACTAGTAATAAAGCATCTAGAACTCCAATCATCCGCAAACATGTCCCACACACTGTCAAATGTCCTAAGTGGTAATATACATCTTGGTATGTGTGATGACAATACCATCTCGAGATGAGATTATACTTAAACGATTTAAATGTCTAGAACTCTGGTCATCCCGTGTGTCTCGGCTATCCATCACATGGCCTGTTATCCGAACAGTAACATCTTTGATGCATGTGCTAGCGGTGTCTTCTTGAGAAGGGTTTACACCAAATAAACAATCAAAACCTGTCGAACTGTATGCATGTCGATCTATGACTGAGTGTCATAGATTCCATTAATAATGGATTAAATTTTGCTTAAGAAGTTGTCTTCAAGCACATAAAAGCTAGTTTTGGCCAGGTAGGTTTGGTACGAGAGAATTTCTGATTTTGTATGTAATCACATTCTCTGGTTATCAAATGGTTATCTCAATCTGAAAAATCATTTCACCACATTTCCCCAACAGCGCTGTATATAGCCAAAGGCATCATGATTGTACAGATCTATATGTACAATGTACCATGCATTGTGATTTTTTTCTTTAATTTGTAAAATAAAAGCACTCTTTGTAAGAAAATTAAGTTTAGAGTTTGTTCCTTCATGGTGTTTGTAATTTCATTGAAGTTTTGATAAAGATGTACATGTATGTCAGAAATTGTCCAGAAATGAGGACAGATTGCCAATTCATCTATTGCCAACTCGTCCACTCATCACATGGTCTACCTTCATTTAGTAGATGTAGCGACATTCCGTCCATCAACATTTTGTCTAACAACCATTTGGTTCAGTCATGACTGTCTAACCACCAGTTCGTCTATGACCATTTCATCCCATAACCAGTTGGTCTAATATCCATTTTCTTTTCATTCATTTTGCACAATTAACACTAGTTTAATTAGACCAAATGGTATATGGACTAAATGGCTACTGAACCAACTGGTTTATCAGACGAACTGGTGAGTGGACGAAATGGCAATTAGACCATATGGATAGTGGACGAACTGATGGTAGACCAAATGGTAGTAGACAAGTTGGTAATTGGACAAATTGGAATTAGACCAGTTGAAAATAAACCAAAATGAGATGGGGTTTTTAACCATGGGGCTGTTTCAAAGCTGTTCATAAGTTCGTCATGTCTTTACACATAACTAGTGAACCATTTCTTGTGCTTAATGCCCGGGGGGCCACTTCCATTCACGAGTGGATACCATGCGCGACCATGGGGTCTCAAAAAGCACCCTAAACACGTAGTTTCCATATTCTGAAAATGCACCCCTTAACAAGTATTGGCGTGTGAAACCCTACCCTTAACAAGTATTGGAAACAAAACGATGCTCTTGGCAAATATTCCCTGAAATGAACCCCTAAACAAGTACAGGAATGTTTTATTGTTACGGGTCCTTCGGTCGTCCGCTTTACCTTATTTAGTTTAGTACGACCCCACCTTCTACACCTCGCGCAAATCGGACTCTAAACACGAAGTGTTGGGGCAAAAAGGACATCCTTTATAAAACATTTTAATTTTGTTTTATCATCCGCGCAAATTCGACCCTAAACACGTAATTTTCCTAGCGAAATAGATACCCTTTTTTCATTATTTTTGTGTTTTTGACACCCTTATCACGTTACGTACGTAACGTGCCCTAACGTGAAAAAGACATCCTTTTTACGTGTTTTTTTGGTCGTGCATGGTATCCACTCGTCAATGTAAGTGGTCCCCCCGGGGCTTAATGAGATATCCTACATTTCCCTGTGTTAACAGATTAGTGGTAGTGCACTTCCTGTTCATATGATAATGATAATAATAATATTAGTGTCAATAATAATAGTGATAATAATGTAAATAATGATGATAATATCTTCCATTTATGTTGCAGTCACATTTCTCCTACGGTGGGCCGAAAATGGCCATTCATTCATTTTCATTCAAACGGCCACATACTAGCATATGTAGCTGGTACAAAAAAACGGCCGTTTTCGATTTGCCGTACAGCTGCCGTATGGGGAAATGTGACTGCGCTATAAGATACTTACAATTTGATTTTCAATCCATGAAGATCAGGTCCCCATCTTACAAAGAGTTACGATTGATCTAATCAACGTCAAATATATGGAAATCCATCAATTTCATAATTTTTCTTCAGAAAATTTGCACAAGGTACTTTTTTAACAAAGAGCCATACTGAATAGTCAAGAAAAAAGTGAAATTATGAATATACATCATATCTAGAAAATATTTTGAACAGACTTGCATTTTAGGTGTTGCTGGCTTTCCATAGTTGTGGTTGATTGGATCAATTGCAACGCTGTAGAACAGGCCCAGATTTCAACTGCAGCTGATGGAAATTAAAGTGATAGTGATCTGATATAGGGCCCAAGAGTCACCAGTCGTGTGTAAACACCACCCTGAAATCATGAATCATCGACCAAAGAAAATGTAGTTCCTATTGAACCAATCATTTCAATTAAATCAATTACAAACACTGAATACACACTGCTTCTGATATTTTTTCTTTGTTACAACACTTTAATTTTTGCCCTTTTTTTGCCCCTAAAAGCTTTACCCAGATCGCATGCACCCTTTCAGCCACCACATAAACAATTACTTTACATAGTTTGAGGTAAATAAATAGATCTCTAGTGAGAGGATACAATGATTGAAGGAGAATGAAACCATTGGAACAAGATAGCTTGTGTGAAAACAGAAAAATCAAAGAAACAGATCAACGAAAGTTTGAGAAAAATCGGACAAATAATGAGAAAGTTATGAGCATTTGAATATTGCGATCACTAATGCTATGGAGATAGCAAATTGGCAATGCGACAAAGATGTGTGATGTCACTTGTGAACAACTCTCCCCATTACTTTATTATATATTTCACTAGAATTGCCTCTTTTATCACATCTATCCAAAAATCATGTGTTCTGTCTACATGATGGCATGTAGTGCATACTTTTTAAGAATACATCATGGATAAAGAGTTTGTATCATAAGAAAAAGCAAAAAGAGACATTTTGAGGGTATTTTATAGTCCACCAAAGGGAAAGTTGTTCATCAGTGACATCACACATCCTTGTCGCATTGCCAATGTGAGGATCTCCATAGCATTAGTGATTGCAATATTCAAATGCTCATAACTTTCTCATTATTTGTCAGATTTTTCTCAAACTTTCTTTATTATTCTTTGATTTTTCTGTTTCTACACAAGCCTATTTGTTCCACAGGTTTCATTCCCCTTTAATGGGCTTCTTGTAAGACTAGGAATTTCTTTCATTAGCATGCTGAAACTGCATTTATATTTTGAGCCATTATTTCATCTCTCTCCCGTCCCTAACCCTCCTGTGTCTCTTCTTTTTTTTTTGGGGGGGGGTAGGGTTGCGATCATTCACTTTATTAACAATCCTTCACAGTTTATAACATCGCGCCTCGGAATAGAATATTTCTAGACGGGTGGCGCTATATATGCCTATTATTATTATACAAGTACAACCAAAAATTTATTATAGGACCAACACAAATTATTTTCTTTATTTTTCTCTTTAATTCCTGCCTAGTCACTAATGTATCCAGGAGAAATGAGCCCCAACAGGCACTGATCTCGTGCCCCTTTTCTCTTCCGATTTTGTGGCTGCTTCATATTGTTGAAGAGATAAAAATGATTTCTTGTAAACTTCTCCCCTTTCAATCGCTTCTAGGTAAAATTTGGGGTGCCCCCCCCCCTCTCCGAGATCCACCATTATGGTACTTTTCAGATACCATATGGGCTAAGCCCAATTTGGTCAACTGTCATCTTAGTCCAATTGCCATTTGGTCTACAGTACACTACCCTTAGTCTAATTCTCATCTCGTCTAATACTGAGATGAACTAAAGTTCCAAATCAAAATTTGATTTATTACCAGTTCTTCTTACCATCAACTATTGGCATTAGACTAAATGGATATTAGATGAAATGAATGGGCAAAACCAAGCCTCACTGGAAATAACACAATTGTGAATGGGCTTTATGGTAATTGGACCGAATAGTAATGCTGCAGTAATATTTCCCTCGAGTTGAAAACGGCAATTTTATTTATTTTTACCCAAACCAACTACATGTAGCTGGTACATAAATGTGAAATTGGCTGTATTCGACTCACCATATGGCCACTGTAAGGGAAAATTATATGCGTTTCACACTGTACTTTTTGTCCTAAATTGGTGGGGCTAAGGGGGGGTCTTAGCCCCACCAATTTCCCGGGGTTAAGCTCAGCCCACTTTGTTTTCACACTACGTTTTAGCAAAGTGGGCTAGCACGGTAAATAGTACGTTACTATCTGGCCCTGCAAAAAAGCAGGGTTAGCCGGCTTATTGTGGTGCTAGCACCACAATTGCGGTGCTAAGAGATGCAGTGTGAAAACGAAACAGGGCTAAGGAAAGTGGGGCTAAGCATTAACCAATCACAGAAGTCGAATTGCACGGTAATCACGCTCTGTATGGTAAAAT
This sequence comes from Lytechinus variegatus, assembly GCF_018143015.1. NCBI lineage: Eukaryota > Metazoa > Echinodermata > Echinoidea > Temnopleuroida > Toxopneustidae > Lytechinus > Lytechinus variegatus. The sequence continues at coordinate 26,889,384 of NC_054743.1, read as the reverse complement.
CATCAGTATACATGAGCTGAGGGATAATCCGGGGTTAAGGCATTAACCACGGTTGAGCAGATAGTATGGGGTTAAGAAAAACAGTGTGAATCTAAAAAAAGATAGTATGGGTTAAGAAAGACAGTGTGAATCGAAAAAAAGATAGTATGGGGTTAAGGATAGTATGGGGTTAAGGAAATGCAATGTGAAAAGCATATAAGTGGGCTAAAAGACATTGTACCACATGGCTGGTAGATGAATCACATGTAGATTAACTAGGATTAGACCAAATGCGATAAGACCAAAACAGAGAGTAAAAAATTAGACAAAGTGGGTGTAGACCAAGTGGCAATTTACCACCACTTGGAGTGCATAATGAAAACTACATCGTCTGAATAAATCACACACACAAAAAAATCACAATCTCCATACTTTTGTCATAAAGGAATTTATTTTCAAAAATGTCACTTTCATTATGCCTGTATTTTACTGAATTATATGAAATAAGATGTAATAGCAAAAGACATTTGATACTAGATTGTCTGTATTGTGTGGCACCAAATCATTACTGACAAATTTCAAGGGTTCTATACCTTAAAAATTATATGCAAGTTTTCAACAGTGTACATTTCAAAAGTTACATATTTTAACGAGATGTCTACTTTTGTCATAAAACGTTTGAAATCTTAACATTCTTTCATAACATACTTCTGAAAAAAAGTTCACTATTCTATCCTCGATTGTATCGAATCAAATCATTTGCTCCTGAAATTCTTGAAGATCTTTTTCTGTCTTTATAGTTGAAATAAATTAAGCCATTATTATACACAAGAATAGATTCATATCAGGGCCCAGTAGCACAAAGCATAGCGATTGATTGCAGAGTTGGGTTGCATGCTTGATTGCACATAATAATCAATGCAATCAATCATAAGTATAAACCCTACAATCAAGTGCTAATCTTTGTGTAACGGGGCCCTAATGTTACATGTATACATAATGTATGGACAGGTACAAGCGCAGTTAGCCTAAATGGGTATAAAATTAAATTTAAAACAAAGTATTAAAAAAAAATAAACAAAACTATGTGAACATTTTTCTTCTTGTTTTCATTGTCAGCATTCACTTTTGTCAGGTTTAAATTAATTGTTCAATAAAAATACATTGTATTTATATTCTTGGCCAAATTCGTTATTATACCCAGCCGCCATTAATTGCGCCAGACTAAGTGAATACTTAGTTTCTTGTTTTTATTCTCGGAATTCACTATTGTCAGGTTTATATTTGATGGAATAATGCTACAGCTGTCAATTCATAACTGAAAATATTATTAGCCACAAAAAGCAATATTCTGAATTGTGAGCCCATGCCATTGTGTCAGAGCAGTGTAGAGATTTCACCTGTTCTTTTTAGACCACAAGCACTTGACGGCAAAATCAAGGTTCTAATCTAAAAGGCTTTCTACATCCTCTATGTAGAAATTTTATACCTCCACTTCGCTCAATATTTTTTTTCAATATATGAGTTGAAATTGCCAATTTGAGGTTTGCTGGGTATAATTCGCCAAAATAGCAAAATTCTTCAAACTTATCTATTTATATTAACAATGGAATCATAAAATAACAAATTTACTCAATTCTTCAGGGGAGCTTTTCTTCAATATTTGTCATCTGACAGCTTTGATTGGCTAGGAGGCACTATTACTATGGTCAGATAAAACAGGACTTGATAGATAAAGTGTCAGACAAGTCCTTTCATGAAACGCTCCCCTGGAGCCCATAACTCAAAGCTTAGCAATGATCAAAGAACAAATTTTCACAAATGATTACATCGACTACAATGTACAATCAATCGTAAAATTCGAGCGTACGACCAAGTTTTATGCTGTGTTATGGAGCCCAGATCTGACAAGTTTGCTTGATTTTGATGAGCTAAGACGCACTGTTACTATGGAAACAGACTTGTCGGAAATAATCCCCGACAAATTTCTTTCATGAAATGCTACCCTGAAACTCAGCATGTGCTGGACTCCGCCCAAATTGTTGATCCAACAAGTTTTAACTCTTGAATGTGAGGTCATTTCAAGAGCAAGCAGTGGATTTTTTTTCTATTAAAAATAGACCTCTGGAATATTCGCATTACAAATTTTTAGAAAGCTGGAGGCAAAGATAACATCCTGAAAATGGCAGCACATTCCAAGCTTGAGAAATGATTTTCAAAGACATTAAATAGGCAAATACAGTATGTTTATTTTTATTATAACATTGTACATCTACCATTCATCTTCATTAAGTTATTCAGCACTGCACTATTTGGGGTTAATTTCTCATTATCACAGATAGTATAACAATTTCGGTGAGGCCAAACTTTTAAATGTGAAATCTACATTTTAACACGTCAAACTAAGTTTGCAGTCCCCAAAACGTGTGATTTACAGATAAACTGTACCTCTACATGCATGTGCAATTTGATAATTTCATATAACTCCAGACTAAATGACATACCTTACTCTAAACTGAAGAACATAAGAGAGAAAAGAAAACATACAGATGAAGTCATACATTACAACACCTTTTTCATTTTGGAAGAAAACTTCTCCATTTAAATATGCACCAACAAATGAATAATATAGCCTACTAAAATGTCATCTAATGCTTCAAGTGTGTATTGTATGTGTATTGAAGTTTCATTTACCAGCATCATACCAATAAAAGTTCTCTTCGCCTTAGGATAATATATAACCTTTTTTTTAATATTCACAAGTTTGCTTTGCATGTGATTGGCTCATGCGTGGCTAATATATATATATCTAGCCTTTTATTCATAAGTGAATATGTAATAGCATGCAGTTTACAAAAGGCAATACTTTCCCTTCTCCTGGCCCAGGTTCCTCCTCATTTTGTTTTAATGTAGGTTCTTGTTTCAACAGTAACTTGTGCAATGAAATTTATTCCAATCCAATCTAATTCACATGTCAATATCTACCGTAGTTAGGATTTAGCAAATCAAGGGTGCATATAGAAATACTCTGGTCTATCTCACTCATTATATGATAGTATGTACAGAAAAAAAATGGGGGGGGGGGGGAGGAAAAGACAATTTGCCCCTCAAACCCTCTATTTAAGCAAAAACGTTAGAGCGCTAATGAAAATGGAATAGAAATAAGCTCCCTTGTTGCATACACAAGTCACATGTAAAGTTCTTGCAATGCCCATAACGACAAACTATAAATAAACTGTGCAGAATCCGAAATAGCCCTCATAACAATATAAGTAACAAATGAACAAATAGTGATGCCAGAACCTTTTTTGGCAATAATCATTCCCATTAATTTCATGTTTCAAAAGAATTTTTTTTTCGTGGGGGTGGGGGGAATAAAGTATTTAATAGGAAATTCCATTCTGGGAATATTTCTTGTACCTTCTATTTAAAATGAGTTTGAAAGCATATTGTAATTTTTATGTTTTGCCTTTAATTGATAAGTCATGTAAAATATTTTTTTCTGAATAGGTGTTAATCCAAGGCCTTAATTTCACACTCTTCAAAACAAAACACTAGAGGAACTCATATTGAAAGAAGTTCAATCATATATATTAACTGCATTTCCACACAAATTCTAAGAAAACTCAGCAAATCTGATACCCAAATGACTCCTTGAGGTAAAATTTATTAAATACCATTAAAATCAAAATTGAAACATTTACAATATTTAGACTTAAGAAACAGCTTTAATGTAACAGAATTCTCAACATATAGATAGTGAAATATACAATATCGGTAATTCAACTTATTTCATCTCTTAGAACTGTGATTTAGACAAAACCGACTCCCCTAATTCCAAGATTAGCCCAAGCATGTAATCTTCATATACTCGTGTGCTAGCCAAACTGACGGCTTTAAATCAGTATGAACGTTCCACGCAAGCATTAACATTGGAAGGTTGTAGTAATGAGGAGTCTTAGACCTCTTCACACAGGGTGGAAAAAAGCGTGATTTTTATTTTAAAGAAAGATGAGGATATTAGATTGTTTGTTAAATTCCATTGCACAAGACTGAAAACAGAGGCACACTGCTTGGGGTCTTCACTCTGTCATCGGTCACTCTGCTATATCTGTAAGAGAATGAGAAGAAAAAAAAATATATATATATAACACTGAAAATCAAACTCACATTATCAGAAGCAAAATCATATCATTTTTATTGTTTAAAAAGAATAAGATACATTCATGACATCATCAATTTATCAAGATGTAAAGCAGGGCTCCACGCTAACCCTTTTTCTTCTGGTCCAAACTGTTCATGTCAGACTGGTCAGTAGATATCTATTTTTCCAATTTTTTACTGGTTCGAACGTAAGATTTACTGGTCCTCAAAAAGTAACGAAAAACATAAAAAAGACTTAGTTTATTTTGCTGTCTTTTACTGCTTTTATTGCCTCCCCGAAAAAAGATACAAACAAACGGTACACACACACACAACATAATTTATGAGAGACATTCTTTAAAGACGCCAGAGCCATTTATATAATTTACAAAACAGGAGAAATTTTTTTTGCTGGTCATGTTGGACCAGTAAATCTGGCTATTTCTGAATAGTTACTGGCCCGACAGCAATTTTTACCAGTCTAAAACCATTGGGACCAGTGCCAGTGTCGCGCGCTGTGTAACATGAACTAGGACAGCAGCAGCTATACATAATAGGAATCCCTAAATTTCAAGCAGCTGGCTTTTCTAGGGTGATGCTTAGAGTTTGTGATGTACTTATTTACAATTACAAATTGATTTCTAAATCTAATTTATTTTAACTTTTGGGGAATATGATTGGTTCAGCTTATTGTTACCTGGTGATACAAATGTTCCATGCAAGAGCAATATTTTTTAAATGTTTCATACCCCACGACATTCATGCAAGGTGTCCCTATTTTCATGAAAAATCTGTCTGTGAGTACTATTGTATAGGAAACTCGCCAGTGTCCCTATTTTCAACTTCTACCATCCATTTTCTCCTACTTTCTCTGGTTACAAGATAAGCAGATGTGTCACTGTTATGATAAGTTCAACAATGCAATAACGGGAAGATGATTCCATAGAATTAAGGTGAAAATAAATATTATACTTAATACTACACTAGATGATACTTACCGCTCCTATTTCGTCCCCTATGTCATCATCGAAGCCCTGATCGTCAAACGCCACCTCGTCATCCTCGTAGTCTTGGCCGAATGCGACTGATTCGTTGATCTTGGCATGTTCGGGCAGTTCTCCGTAAACTTTCAGGTTTCTTGCTTCATCAGCATTGTATCTGAGGATGACGTCTGCCTTCTCATCTTGGTATTCACGTAGGCCGATTAATATGATATCACCCTGGTTGATCCAAACCTGAAAGAATTCATAAAGATCTAGATGTCAATCACAAAATTGTCGAAGCAACATAAGCATTAGCTTTCATCTGAATGGAGTGTTGAAAAACCATTCTTTGATTGATGTATAGGTATAAACTGCTTTTTTATTCACTCTGTCTCATGTCCTCATGAACGGGACAATGCAGAGTTAAACTGTTGAAAACGATTACATCGTAAGTCATTTGGGGGTAACCGAACGATTACATCGTAAGTCATTTGGGGGTATCCATAAAGCATTTCTTGCTAATCCTACCCTACACGAGAATGCATTTTTTTGGCCAAATTGAATCTCCTTTGAATATTCTAAACTTCCTGTTAATACCATTTCATTTTGAAGGCCCTGTTATATTGTCCCGTGCAAGCCTTGTGGGGGAATTTCAGGCAACTATATTTGTCACCCTCAAGTCGCCTGCATGTCACCCGCATTGACAGTATCTCGTATTTCATACGCAGCTGCCCGCAGAAGAGCCCACAGGTCTGATTTGCACACAGAAAAGTTTTAAACATGCTCCAAACTTTGTTACGGGTGAATTGTAGGAAATCACCCGCAACTCACCCGCAAGGCTTGCACGGAACGATATGAAAAGGCATTTACTTTCACCAATCTACTGCTCAGATTTTTCATCTTCTTGCAATTAGGGTTAGAGCTACCTTAAACCACTACTCCCTCATTCCCATATCAAGGGCCCATTTCATTAAACTTTATAAAATAACAAATTTGCAATAACAGTTCAAAGCTACTGAAATCAATCGATCTGATTGGCTGATAGTAAAGTTTCAACAGAAATTATGCATTCGCTTTATAACAAATCTTTATGAAACAGAACCCATACGAACATGCCACTCACCTTTTTTCTTAATTTTCCTCTGATATGACATAACCTCTTTTTGCCATCGAAACACAGCGCATCTAACCTTCCATTCCCAAGCATCTTGAGAACCTGGGCATATTCTGTGTGAAGATATGGAGAATTATTTAAGTTCTTGAAGGTAAAAATTATAAGTGTACTGTATATGTGACAGGACTCGGACAATAAACGGGGACTATCACTCTTGTCTCAAAGAGAAATACCAGTTGTGGTAACAATCTAAAAATGATTTCAAACAGAATCCAATAAAATTACCACCCCATTGTTTGGATGTATAAATGAAAAATAGTGCAAAATTACTCTGGAAGAAATTAGCTCAGAAATTTGCAAAATAAGCATGGAATTCCATCAAATGTCTGTTATTTTTCAAAGCAATATTAATACACTCTCCCACATATACTTTTCTGTGTTAACTAGTGATCATCAGAATTTTCGGTTTTGAGCTAAGATTTCATGATTTCATAAAGATAAGTTTACATTAATGTACCTCTAGATATATGACAATATTGTGATAATTGACAGGCCTGATAATTAACCTTGATTTAAGAAGACTTTCTCATGAAATTATTGTTTGCTGCAACTACTTCATTTACCTTTAAAGCTAAATGCAAGTAATAGTGAATAATTTTGAAAATAATTTGGTTTACATGTAGGCCTATACAATATCAGGCATAAAAGGCAGAATGATTCACGACAATAATGCAGAAGACAATACCACAAGAAAAGAAGACAAGATCATTGGTCATATTAGGACAAAATTGTCAAGTTGAAAAAAAAAAAAGAATACATCAAGTGTCTCGTCTTGTAAACCTTGTTTGGACAAGAAGAGGGCGGGATTGTGTGTGCTTGTCTTTTCATCGTCATCAGGGTGGGCCGATGCTTCTTTTAAAAAAAGAAGATACAATGGCCACTACACTGATGCAGTATTGGAATGTTGGATGATACCCAAGTCTAATTCACATTCCCAGGCTGTACCAAAGATTTGGCCAGGCTTTCAACAGCACATTCTGGCATAGATCCACAGGAAATATGGCACAAAATGACTGCATTGGAGTGTAGAAGACCAGCCAGTTTTTATCTAAAAAAAAAATTGCTCATAACTTTGTTTCTTTTCCTTTCTTAAAAACAAGGGAATAAGGTCAATTTTGAGGATGATGACTGGGGCCCTGGGGGTGGGGATGCAGAATTTTTCCATGACAAGAACGTTGTTATCAACGTTCAGCACAATCCCCACCTTGATCTGCAATTGATACCGTGTTTACACAGTGACATGGCTCGGGGGTTCGACACGCGAGCCGTGCTCAACACGGCAATTTTATGCTGTGTAAACGCGATCAGTGTGATCCGCGAGCCGTGTCGAACACGGCTTTTTTGATCCGCCAAAATCGTAGGTTTCAACCCGCGAGCCGAGTCAGACTCGGCAATTTTTTCGTGTGTAAACAGAAAGCCGTGTCGAACTCTCTTGACCAGGTCACTGCGCGCGCTTTCACTTTTCGCATTGTTGTTGTTCGCACGGACAAGATTCGATTCCGGCGGTGAATTTCCCGGTTTAATTTGCGACGTCATAATTCTTCTTCCGTTCGAGATCCGCGAGCCGTGTTGAACTCGCCTTTTTATATGTACGTATAAACGCTATCTCTGATCCCTTCTTCGCAGTGTTCAACCCGGCTCGCGGATTCAACACCCGAGCCGAGTCAATGTGTAAACACGGTATTTGTAGACTAGAAATCTACACTAACCTTGACCTTCTTCTTTGAAGACCAATTCTCTTTTCTCTGACTCGTTCTCATTCTTTCCTCTCCTCCTGTTCTTTCCTCCCTTTCCTGTGGAAAAAAATATTTAGTGGCATAAGATATGTAAAATAGGATTCATCTCAACAAATATTAAAACCTTCACTTTGATTACTTATAACTGCTAAGAACTATAAAGTTAATCCTGTTACCCGATGGCTTGCTCTTCAATGGTTCAAGAAAACACTTGCTCATTTAAACGTATACATCTACAGAATACCGGGTACAGGCTATTATGAGTCAAGGTCTACATGATGAAATATAAGACATCCTCTTTATTTCCGTTTGCATTTCACTGAAGAGAAAGAAATCTAGAAAGTTCCTGGTATTATGTATTTCAAATGTAGCGTTATCATTAGAAGTTTTAAGTTGAACTACTTCTCAACAAAAAAGTCAAAATGTTGCTTGCAAAATCAATTCATAATTGATTTAAGACATTAAAGGTGAATGAAACCTTTGGAACAAGATAGCTTGTGTGAAAACAGAAAAATCAAAGAAACATATCGACAAAAGTCTGAGAAAAATCGGACAAATAGTGAGAAAGTTATGAGCATTTGAATATAGCGATCACTAATGCTATGGAGATCCTCCAATTGGCAATGCAACAAAGATGTGTGATGTCACTTGTGAACAACCCTCTCCATTACTTAAGTATATATTTCACTTAAATTGCCTGTTTTATCACATCTATCAGTTGATGTGTTCTTTCTATAGGAGGGCTTGTAGTACAGATTATTCAAGTACACATCATGGATAAAGAGTTTGTACCACCATAAGAAAAAGCAAAAAGATACATTTTGGGGGTATCAAAGGGAAAGTTGTTCATATGTGACACAGAGATGCCAAGTTCAAAAAAATGTTATGCGTGAGATTTTCATGACTCGACGACGACGTCTCTGTGCGCGGTCAGTACTTACACTGGTACGTTGCGAAAAGGCACGCGCGCATGAGAAATGGGCTTCAAAACAATGCGATGCACGCACGCGATTCATCGTATCATGTACTAGCTGTGCGCTGACTGCACTCTCGATTCGTCTCGCGTGCCGGGATAGACGCGAAGGCGGTCGGCCAGTCGTGTAATCTGGCGAATAATGCTACTTTTTTTCTTTTTTTTTCTGTCGGGTCCCGATGCGTGAAAAAAATGGGTGCCATGCGTGAGATCGTGAGATGGACCCTGAATGCGTGAGACTTGGTAGCTCTGGTGACATCACACATCCTTGTTGCATTGCCAATGGGAGGATCTCCATAGCATTAGTGATTGCAATATTCAAATGCTCATAACTTTCTCATTATTTGTCCGATTTTTCTAAAACTTTCTTTGTTCTTATTCTTTGATTTTTCTATTCCGTCACAAGCCTACGTGATCCAAAGGTTTCATTCCCCTTTAACAGCATTGAATCCTGGTTTAAGTCACCACTCCATTCACTGCTGTTTAATTTATTTTGTCAAAGGCGGCAACTTCTTTCTTTTTGTCTCGGCCTTTCAGGATAAGGCCTAGACAAAAAGCTTTGGTCTGTGTTATGTTGGTTGTTCTGCTGAATTCCATTGGCTCCACTCACCAAATTACAGAGACCGAAGTTCTAGCTCGATCTGTACAGGAACTCAATCAATCATTCAATGGCCATATGTTTATGTATTAAGTTTGGATAAAACAGGGAAGTGAGTTGGGAGACAGATGAAGTCACTGATTTTTCTTCTTAATTTTATTTTTCCGTTTTGGTGCATTTCAGACCAAAACAGAATAATAATCTTTATTTTGGTACAGTTCTTTTTTATTTTATAAAGTTTTATGAAATAAAGACAAAATTCGATGAGCTCTGTCGGGGGATTCAGCATTGTTAACCCCCTAACATAATTTTATTGTTGGCTGCATGCATATATACAGCGAGCCGTCTGCGTACGAGGAGAAATTTTAAAAAGTTTAATCATTAATGTTTTAAAAACTCCTCGAAACATACGGCTGCCAGCTGTCTAGATAAGGCCACATTAACTGATTAAGAATAAGAGAGAGGGCATGGCAAACTTAATATATGTCACGCATGTTGCCTTACTTAGTCCCATTCATGTTTGTCAGCATTCATCGTCATACACTGACTGCACTGAAAACAGTTACACACATGCAACACCACTCAACAGTCACTCACAGATGTCTGTTTTGCCGCGTATCTTTGCGACGTTTCGTCGATAAATTGTGAAGAAATTCTCAATGAATGAACTGTATTGCTGCTTTTCAAAACTCACCTTTATTCTTCGGCATGATTGGTGATCCGGTAAAACTTTAAATGATAAATCTACCACAGGAAACTCAAAAATAATGTACGCAATTCTCGGAAGAGTGAATGACCGATTGTTACTAACGTTAGTTTACGTACCGTATGCATGCAAAGTATTAATTGCACATATAACACACGTGCATATATCATGATCGCGCGAAGAGCGAGAGAGGTACATGAAGAGCGGACGTTATCTTGCGCACAACATCCTTGGTTCCGAAAATAGCAGACTATGTAATGCATTCGAACGTACATAATCGCAAAATAAAATAAGCAATATAGTCCCATATAGTATAGTATATTATAGTATAGTATAGTGTAGTATAGTATAGTTTATTCAAACCAAAATCAAACACATTCATAGTAATGGTATAAACAGGGTGACCAGATTTCACAAAATGAAATACGGGACAATCGACAAAAAAAGATCAACAAAGAAGGCTACAGTGTTACACCCAGTGGCGTACCTTGAGTCGATCACGGCATTGGGGGGCACCAGCAAAAATTTTGATTCACCTAGTGAGCGCGCGAAGCGCGCTCAGTTGCTAGGTATACTGACCTATAGAGACATTTTAAGGACAGTGTCATTAAACGAATATGTATGTTACTGATCACATAATGCGAGCGCGAAGCGCGAGCTGAAATTTTTGTATATATTGACCCCAAACGGACACTTTAAGGACTATATTGTAGGAATCTATTAAGAGTATACATATCTCACCATAATAATCTAATGCGAGTACCAAGCGCTTGCTGATTTTTTTTAGAATTATATGCATCCAAACACATAAAGCACCTGTAGTCATTGTAATCATGATTAACATGCACTTCTCACTAATCAAATATTGGGAGCGCGCGCGAGTTAAAAATTAGGAAATTCACACCTGAAGAGGGGCATTCTAAGGCTTGTTTGTAGGAATTCACGTAGTCCATGCGTATTTCACTAACCAAATGATGCGAGCGCAAGCTGAATTTTTTTATATTCAGATCAGAAAAAGGGACATTTTAGGGACTGGTTTTAGGAATTCATGAAGAGCGGACATATCTCACTAATCCACTAATGCGAACGTAAGCGCGGACGTGAAATGTTTGATATTAAGTTTTAGTACAACAGGATTATATATCTCGTTAAACAGACAATGCGAGCATCAGGAACAATGAAGACATAGGCCCTGAGCAAATTATGTTTCATAAAGTTATGATATCTTTTTTTATTTTTATGTAATATAACATAATAATATAATATAACATAATTAACAATAATTTTTCCTTCCCACTACGTTTCTCTCACTTTCTCCCTCTTTTTCTCTCCCCCCCCCCTTTTTTTTGGGCCAGCCGATTGGGGGTCACGTGCCCCCCCCATGCCCCCCGTAGTTACGCCACTGGTTACACCTGTGAAAAATTATAAAGTGAACGAAAGAATGAAGGAGAGAAAGAAAAGACGAAAGAAAAGAGATGAATTGAGAAGAAAGAAAGAAAAAATTAAGGGGAAAATGAAGGAAAAATGAAAAAAGAATAAAAGAAAGTTAGAATAAAAGAAAGAATAAAAGAGCGAAAAATGTTACCGTCATTCTTTGAATTGAATACAGAAAGAAAGAAAAAGAAAGGAATGGCAGAAGAATACAATGTGTGAAAGACAACAAAAAGGAGAGAAAGAAAAAAAAGTAAGAAAATGAGGAGGAAAGAAAGAATGAAGGAAAGAAAAATGTTTCCTTCATTCTTTGAAAGAAAGAAGCAAACAGAGAAAGAAGGGAGGAGGGAAGGAAGGAATTAAGAGAGGGAGGGAGATAAAGAATAAGGGAAAGAATTAGAAGGAAAAGTAAAATGAAGAATGAAAGAAAGGAGGAAAGAGAGGGAGAAAGAATTTAAGTGAGGAGGGAATGAAAACATAATGGAAGAGAAAGAATTTAAAGAAAGAGGAGAGGAAGGGAGGGGGGAGAAAAAAAAGTTTTAAGAAAGAAAGAATATAAAAAGGGAAATTTGATAAAGAAGACGGGTAAGAAAAAGGGGGAAAGAAAGAAAAATGAACAGAGAGAGAAAGGATCAGGAAAGACAAATAAGAAATAAAGATAGATGGAACAAAAACGGGCAAGCAGGAAGGATAGAAGGATGAAGAAAGAAGGATAGAAAAGAAAGAAAGAGGAAAAAAGTTCAAACTTCAAGCAAAAAAATCCAATCATCTAACAAAAATCATGATATTTGGTGTTTTTCAAATATAATTTTAGAATTAAAAATAATGTTTTAGAAATGAATAAAATTTCAAAGTGATTTTTTTTTACTTAAAAATTAGATGAAACATCGCGGCATCATACACAACAAGACTCAAAACGAAAGCTGAAACAACTAGATCTAGTTATGAAAACTCAATAACTTAATTGTTCCTCCGAGATTACATCTCCAAATCAGTAATCTGAGAACCCATAATATAGTCATACAAATTTCCCGCCGATTTTGTGATTATTTTGGCATGTTTGGTGGAGAGAATCTGCTCAGATCCTACATGCCTAGCTAGTAGCCTGCCACACAATGGCAGGAGGCCAGTTAGTTTACGATGTATTGGGTTAGCAAGAAAATCACCGTAGAACTTGCAAATCGATTTTATTGTTGTCTCTGCTTCGTCATCTGTTGGTTATTTTGATGAAAATTCGTCACTTTTAAATATATTTTGTTCAATATTCTGAAATACGGGACAAATAGGCGTCCCGGGAAGGGTTTGTCGGGACGCCGGGACAAAGAAGCAAAATACGGGACAATCCCGGGAAATACGGGACGTCTGGTCACCCTGGGTATAAAGCAAGACATCAAATATTTGATTAGGTTTGGGACCCCATTGAAGCACAGCTTGTTAACAGCTAGGGCCCCTGTAGCGATGAATAACATATCTACAATAAGTATAACTAACGTACAATGATGAACAATGTTGTAAGTAACTACAGACAACCCCCCCCCCTTCAGCTATACACACATACACGCACACACACACCCACACATCACACCCCCACACACACACACACTCACACGCACGCATGGACATATCATTCATGACATTCATGGCTAACTCCTCTTGACTCATGTACATGTAGTACCTGATTGCAATCTGTCAAAAAGGCGTTTTTTACATAACATTTTAAATCGAGATAGAGTCGAGCTTTTAATTATATCATTGGGTAAACTATTCCATTCTTTAACACAGACTATTTTAAATTATTTCAAAGCAGTTTGGGTTCGAGCATATGGCTGATGGACGTTTCTTGACGAGTATGATAATGATGGATTGAAGAATTTTCCACAAACACATCAGACAAAAATGTATACTGGCATGATCGACATTTAAACATGAATATTACACAACTAAGAGAAACCATCTCATTGAAAGGCAAAATTTGCAGTTGCAAAAATAAAGGAGTACTTGGTGACCTGTAATCTGAGTATGTTATATATCTAACAACTTTTTTTTGAAGAACTTGCAGTTTATGTATATGGGTCCTAAAAGTGTGCCCCCAAGCAATATTGCAGTACATGAGATGAGGCATGACAATAGGATTGTATAGAGTAACTAGGGTCTGCTGGGGGAGGAAAAACCGAAGTTTGGATATTACTCCAACTCTCCGAGACACAAGGTGATTTTTCCATGATAAAAATTCATCAACCGTAACACCGAGGAACTGCACATGTTGACTGCAGCTTATCTGTTGACCACCAACAACTAAATGATTAACACCATCAGGGATAACCTTTCCTCTAGCCCTGAATAATACATATTGTGTTTTACCAGTATTTAATAACAATTTGTTACAGCAAAACCATGCAAAAAGTTTACTTATTTCAGTATTAACTGTTTGCATTAGAGTGTGAATATTCTTATGAGAATATAATAAACAAGTATCTTCAGCAAAAAGAGAATATGTAAATAATTGAGACGAATTTATGGTGTCATTAATGTAGATCAAAAATAACAATGGGCCAAGAACAGATCCCTGTGGTACACCATATTTTACATTACCTGATTGTGACTTAGTACCATTAACAGTAACAAATTGTAATCTATTTTCCAGGTAACTTTTAAACCAATTTAAGGCTGTACCTCGCACGCCATAATGTACAAGTTTTTTCAAGAGAATTTTGTGGTCAATTGTGTCAAAAGCTTTTGACAAGTCTAAAAATATACCAAGGCAATACTTCCCACCATCAATTGCACTGACTATTGTATTGATTAAATTTAAAACACCCATACTGGTGGAGCAATTTTTACGGAATCCAAATTGCTGAGGGATAATAGTTTTATTAATAAGCAAAAATTCATTCAACCTTTTGTAAACTATTTTCTCTAGAATCTTTGAGAATATTGGCAACAATGCAATTGGCCTATAATTCTCAATGCATTTGCGATCATTCTTTTTGAAAACTGGGACCACTTTTGCTATATTTTTAACTTGTTAGGAACCACCCCTTGAAACATTGATTTATTAAATATGTCACAAAGTGGATCTGCAATAACATGAATACAATCTTTTATAATTCTAGGAGAAATATCATCTGAGCCTGAGGACTTAGATGGTTTGAAAGCTGAGACTATGTTAACAATTTCATGTGCAGATGTTGGTCTAAAAATAAGGAGGATGGATTGTCCTGGGGTGACAAATGATTTTCAAATGATGTCTGGACAGGCGGAATTTCTTTGCTTATGTTTCTAGGCAAATTAATAAAATACTTATTAAAATATTCTGCTTTATCCAAGTTTGATTTTAGGTGTTGTTCCCCATGGTACATTTCATCTGGTATGGGATCACGTTTCCCCCTCCCAAGTAAACCGTTAATATGATACCAGGTCTTCCGAATGTCCCTCTGTGTATTTCTAAGGACATCATCATAATAACTTTTTTTACTCTTACGAACTAAATTCGTCAATCTGTTTTTATAGTCTACATATTTCCTTTTATTGACCTCATTTTTATGTCTAATATATGTGCAGTAGAGCTTATTTTTGTGATTAATAGATTTTAGGAGTCCTTGAGTGATCCAAGGTTTCTTGCATTTCTTTTTTCTACTCAACCGAACAAGAGGAAAATGAGATTCATACAATTTACTAAATATGCTTAAGAATTGATTGTAACTTTCATCCGCATTGTAACTTTCATCCGCATTATCAAGATTATAAAGTAAGGACCAATCAGTGACCAGAATTTCTTGTTTAAAATTTTCAACTCTTCCATTTGTAATCACACGTCGATATATTTCATCGTTCACTTTTTCCTTTGTAAGAGACTTGCCTTATGGCATAACATTGATTCGCTTGTTTTCCATGAAGAGGAATCCAAATTTCTTGGAATAATTTACAAACATTAAGCTAGTGTAAGTTAAGGGGCCGGGGCGGGCAAATATAGTGCCAAAAAGATTACATAAGAATAAAGGAAAAAGCTAGGACATGCATTTCTTCACAGATTGATAAACCATGACCAAACATATAAGTTATACTTAATTGCTAGGGCGTAGAATCGTGTTTTCAAGCACTTAGTCAGTGACGTAATGACCCCCCTCCCCGGCGTCGGGGTCGGCAGGTGCCCCGGCAATTATAACATCACTTTTACAGAACTTGGAGCTCCCCGGCTCCCAAAAAATAAATAATTAAAAAATAAAGCAAAGAAGGAAAGGGGGAAATAAAAAAAAAGTTTGAATCTGACGAACAGTCATGATAGTCACCACCACAAATGAAAATGAGGGGCATATTAATACTTGCCTCGGTGGCTATATTATATTCATGTATAATTAGATATAACAAGTCCAGATCTAGCTGACTGCATGTGAATATAGAGGAAATGATTGGGCTTGCCAAAACAATAATTGATTGTTTAGCTGTACAGAGTATTCAGTATTCATAGTCAATAAGATGGACTTATAAAATGAAAACAGTTGCCTAAAACAAAAGAAAAAGTTTTCACAGACTACTTGAATGATTCACTTGGTGATTTTGGTCCATTGAGGATGCAACAGTAAAGGTTCTATCTCCAGTCCATTTTCGTTTAGTTGAATATGTGGATCTTCGGAGAAGATCTAGTTCTTCTACCTGGGACATAAATTTCTAAGCAATAAGAAAAATATTTTGGGGCTAAATTATTAAGTGATTTGTATACCAATAGAATTAGCTTTCATTGAAAATGATTCGCTGTCTAAAAGGGATTCAGAGTAAATTATTATCATTATTATTTTTTTTCATTTTTCATTTATTTATTTGATTGTTTGAGGGGCACCCAAGTCCCCCATCTTTACGCAACTTGGGTAGGTGTTTGGCTCTGTCATTTATCCCTTATCTCCTGGTCCCCCACTCCCCCCACTGCTATTCCAAAAGAGACATGCAAAACAATTATCTACTTTTTTGGAAGAGGTGAAAAATTCCTGCCACAGAAGCTACTATTTAGCGGAGTAGCGCCATCTGAGTTTCAAGTTGTGCTATATCGTCCATATTGCATTGACAATAGCGTAAAACACCAATACCGGATCGCGGAATTGGTGTTGGCGATATAGGGGGACTCTTCCAATAACTGGTTTCTTCCTGGAAGCAATTGAAATCTCCCAAAATTTTCCTTGGACTTCACTCAAAGATGCCGCTGCACCAGCTAGCGGACCCCTGGCAAAAAGTGCCAGTAAAACAATTAGCAGAGGTAAATATAAATAGGCATTATCATTATCAGTTTTAAAAAGTAAATCGTGAATCGGGATGGCCTACCAATGTAACAATGTTGGAGGCTACTGGCTGGCTGCTTCCGTCGCGATATATGGCACCGGAACAGCTGAGGTGGCACCGTTGCACTACACGTTGACATTGCCATCTATTGTTTGCCTCATTATTTAGTGACAGATCTTTAAATTTGAGGATTGTGACCTAGAATTGCATGCTCCAGTAATCATGTCATGGTTATGGAATTAGACTAATTAACTTGCTTTTGCCTCCAGAATCATTAAATAAAATTTGACGGGAAATTGAGAAACGTTACACTGACTTATTTACAGTAATCTTGTTGATACCTCTATAACCAAAAATCTGTATTTCATCCAGGATTAAGCCTAGGCCAATGCCCTGTGACTCTGTTTATATAAAGGCCTAAACTCGACTACTGAATTTATAGTTCATACTCAACTTCTTACATTTCCCCAAGAAAATTGTGCATTTTGCTCAATCTTTTTGAGATTTGGCACATGTGTACAAAAAGACAATAGAAACAAATTCACCAACAAGAAACATAATTTTTTTCCCTCAAGAATTTTGTCTCACTGAGGTCAGAAGCCCAATTGTTTTGTATGTGGATGATAACAAAAATCTTATAAAAACAAAAGGTGAATAAAAAAAAAATGAATAAAAGTAGACGGTGAAAAGGGGTAATTTTTCTTGAGGAATCTGCTTATCACATTTCCATTTACCGTCATGGTAGTCCTTTTGCCACAAATGTAAACAATGGAAATTTCAGTCTCGAAATTGGATACCCAAATTCTTTACAAATATCTCTGATATTGGAGATAATCTGCATGGGAGACAGTGTCCCAAATTGGCTGTGCGCCTCTACTGATAAGGAACGATAGGCCTACTTGTATGACTAAAACTTCATTTAAAATGCCAGATATCATGGACATAGCCTCCCCCCCTTTATATTAAAGCCATCAGAGTCAAATTAGAGAGACTTTTAAGAGTACAAGACCCAAATTGGTTAAGGAACGTTGGCAAATAATTGTAATCTGTAAAATCCTGAATGTTACTTTATGACTGCATTATTTTATAGAAGCTCATGATGTCACTGTTTTTTCTTCGCAGGGGAAAAGTCATGAAGAAATGTTGGATGACAGCAATAGCCATGGGCCTGTAAGTACTCTAATTTTTTTAGGTAGTAGTATGTTTTTTTTTGTATAAGTGTAGATATCAATTTTCTCCTCAAACACAGTTGTTCCTGATATTTAATTCCATTCAAGACTTATATCAACAAATAAATCAAGATATGTACAAAAATAAATCTGGAATAAACAGAGAACAAATAACATTTGTCATTAGCCTTGTCTCTTCTGTTTACAATTCAGGAACAAATTGGACCTTATTTTTGACTTCTGTTTTGAATTTGTGGTTTATAGATATACAATATATACTAATGATGGATGAACATGAGTTCATTATGGAATCTATCTTCAGGCTCTGTTCAATCCATTGCACTCGGCCTAACGGCTTCATGCAATGGGTTGAACTGAGCTTTCAACAAGAGTGGATACAGTAGGTCGCATAATGGACAAATGAAGACTTGCATCATTTTGTTTATATTAAAACAACTCTTCTCGATCATGTTATTTGGCAAAATAGAAGGGAGAAAAAGCAGGTGGAATTTCAAAATATTTGCCTTTGTCCAGCAACTCACTTTCTCTGATCATAACATGATTATTTTCCCCATGTATGAAATTGTTTTCATTCTTTTGTGGCGCGCACAGTCAGGATTGTTGATGCGTTTACTTTGATGCGAACAGACACACACATATTGTACACAGTACTGCACACACATTCTCAGTGGTACACACTGAGGGAGAGAGCTGAATCATGAAATGGAAAAATAAAGATACACGGTTGCCGTACAATGGAAAATAAAATTTGCATGCAGTACAAAATGGATCAAATATTGAATGGCTTTCAACCAATCAAATTACAGGAATCTTTGTATTAATTATATAAATGTAAAATGATTTGAATTATATTCAGTTTATCAGCTCTGGCCGCACAGAAACACGTTGTTAGCGCTAGCAGAGCACTAACAGTAGGCCCAGTCACATCTTTCAAATCGTGAGGTCAAACGAACCAAGATGTAGATAGCGTGTTGTGACATGAGGCATCGCTGCGACATTACCAAGTTGTAACTGAGGTCTCTGTTATCGCTAACAACGTTTCTGTGGAGCCAGTACAGCTTATTATGATACTCAAACAGTTGAATAGTTGGGCAGAGATACATGTAGCTACAATACTTTTTTCTGTAACAATCGAAAAGTAATGCTGTAAAGTAATAGAGTATAAAATGCTTGTTTATTTTTTAATATGCTTGGCTTTCATTATTTTAGCACAAAACCATGGCCTAGTTGGAACCATAGTTCAGAAAAGGGGCTATAGTACTTTTTTTTTGTTTTGGTCATTTGTGTTCTTTTTCCTTCTCTCCTTGTTCTTGTTGACATAAATTTGCCTTGGCATGTTTTTCTTCAACTTCATCTGTTGCTTACGTTTGTTCTGAACCATACTTAGTCACTCTCCTTAATAGTGTAATGTGACTTGATTATTTACCTTTTATCATTTGATGTCACAAAGTCTTTTTGTCTGTTGTTCAATGAGGTTGTTGTGTGCAATAGGTTTGGTTGTGGCAGATATTGATGAAGATTAAAAAAAAAACTAATTTATATTTGTAAGCAATTAAGATGGGTAATTTCAATTCAATCCCCTCAAAAAATATATAAAAGAAGAGTAGAGTGCTAAAAATATTCTTCAGAGACAGCCATTTGATTCTGGCTTGCGAGCACTTATTTACATGTATGACATTCTCCATTCTAGCAATGTGCAGCCACAGTCTATATCTAGACAAAGAAGGAGGGAAAGAGGTAGAAGGAGGAGGGAATGACAGGGAGGGATGAAAATATTTTTCTTCATCCACTTGTAGTGTGATACCAATATATCCCCAAGTGGTCTGACAACAATGCATTGTGCACCGATAATCTGTACACTGGTACTGGTCAAAATCCATGTGTCTCGAACTATGTTGTACTGGTGGTCTGGGAACCAATATGCGTGGTAAATGAAGTTTGATGCTAAAATGCACTAAATCTGGTACCAATGTTCCCTGTGAGTATAATACCAGTGTGCACTGGTGTCTGGTCCCAGTATGCTCTGGTAGTATGCTTTATGTGTTCTGGTAGTGGTAATCTGATACCAATATGCTCTGGTAGTCTGGTACCACTACCAATGTGCTCTGGTAGTGTGGTACCAATGTGTTCTGGTATTCTGGTACCACAACCAATGTGCTCTGGTAGTCTGGTACCATCAATGTGCTCTGGTAGTCTGGTACCACTACCAATGCGCCCTGCGAGTCTGGTACCAATGTGTTCTGGTATTCTGGTACCACTATCAATGTGCTCTGGTAATCTGGTACCACTATCAATATGCTCTGGTAGTCTGGTACCACTACCAATGTGCCCTGGTAGTCTGGTACCAATGTGTTCTGGTATTCTGGTACCACTATCAATGTGCTCTGGTAATCTGGTACCACTATCAATGTGCTCTGGTAATCTGGTACCACTATCAATGTGCTCTGGTAGTCTGGTACCACTACCAATGTGCTCTGGTAGTCTGGTACCAATTTGTTCTGGTAGTCTGGTACCACTATCAATGTGCTCTGGTAGTCTGGTACCAATTTGTTCTGGTAGTCTGGTACCACTATCAATGTGCTCTGGTAGTGTGGTACCACTATCAATATGCTCTGGTAGTCTGGTACCACTATCAATGTGCTCTGGTAATCTGGTACCACTATCAATATGCTCTGGTAGTCTGGTACCACTACCAATGTGCTCTGGTAGTCTGGTACCAATTTGTTCTGGTAGTCTGGTACCACTATCAATGTGCTCTGGTAGTGTGGTACCACTACCAATGCACCCTGGGAGTCTGGTACCAATGTGTGCGGGTATTCTGGTACCACTACCAATGTGTTCTGGTATTCTGGCACCACTACCAATGTGCGCACTGGTAGTCTGGTACCACTATCAATGTGCTCTGGTAGTCTGGTACCAGTACCAATGTGTTCTGGTAGTCTGGTACCACTATCAATGTGCTCTGGTAGTCTGGTACCACTACCAATGCACTCTGGTAGTCTGGTACCAATGTGTTCTGGTATTCTGGTACCACTATCAATGTGCTCTGGTCGTCTGGTTCCACTACCAATGTGCGCACTGGTAGTCTGGTACCACTATCAATGTGCTCTGGTAGTCTGGTACCAGTACCAGTGTGTTCTGGTAGTCTGGTACCACTATCAATGTGCTCTGGTAGTCTGGTACCACTACCAATGCACTCTGGTAGTCTGGTACCACTACCAATGCACTCTGGTAGTCTGGTACCAATGTGTTCTGGTATTCTGGTCGTCTACCTATGTGCTCTGGTAGTCTGGTACCAATGTGTTCTGGTTTTCTGATACCACTACCAATGTGCTGTGATATTCTAGTACTAATGCATTCTGGTCGTCTACCAATGTGCTCTGGTAGTCTGGCGCCAATTCGTCCTTGTACATGTAGTCTGGTACCAATATGCTTTGGTAATCTGGTGTCAATGTGCTCTGGTAATATGGTACCAGTTTGCACTGGTCTGGTAGCAAGTACATGTATGGTACCAATGTGCTCTGGTAGTCTGGTACCAATGTGTTCTGGTTTTCTGGTACCACTACCAATGTGTTCTGATAGTCTGGTACCAATGTATTCTGGTCATCTACCAATGTGCTCTGGTAGTCTGGCGCCAATTCGTCCTTGTAGTCGGTACCAATATGCTTTGGTAATCTGGTGTTGATGTGCTCTGGTAATCTGGTACCAGTTTGCACTGGTAATCTGGTACCAGTTTGCACTGGTCTGGTAGCAAGTACACCAATGTGCTCTGGTAATCTGGTACCAATGTGTTCTGGTCGTCTGGTATCAGTGTGCTCTGGTAATCTACGTGCATGCAATGCATTGAATCATATTTTTATAGTGACATGACTGACGTCACCTTTTCCTGAACTGTGCAGTGGTACGAATGTTTGACATTCAGCCTCTCATTTGCTTGCGTACAACAAGCTTAGTAGGCAATGTACAATAGTTTGCCAATTTCAGGATTTGGTAATTATTTTGCCTTTATTATATTAATGAAAACCCAAAATCAAATGCCAATATATACTTGGACTTCAATACTTGTGGGTACATTTTTACTTGAATTCCTTTATGTAATTTGTTGATTTTTAGAGCCCTGCATCAATTTTTTTTGCTTTTTTTTTTTTTTGGGGGGGGAGGAAAAACCACTAAATGTCACTTTGCTCCCTCTTTCAAATGACTGCAGCTCTTATTCTTTGAAGAACTGCTACTAGAATAAGGGATGACTACAAAAAAATCAGTCATACATGTTCTTTAAACATGTACAGATTTCCCTGGTCATACTGGAGGCGGGCTATATGTTTTACATTTAGGTGGGTCTTATTCTTTCAAATACCCCGGTGATCAAAGTTCAGCACATGACAATAAGATAACATTCCAAATGACTAGACAAATGCCACCAATACAGCAAAGGTAAAGTACCAAACCAACTGAATAAATTGTTTTCAAAATTATTCAGATTGAGTTTTCTCCTGATAATGAGCCATGTAATGTTACTTGTCTCATTGTCTGTGAATACATGTACAGTATGTTGGTTCCTACAAGTACATGTATAGTTTCTAGATGAACATGTATGTAAAGGCACTATAAATGATGTGATTTTACAATCTACATGTGTATATGCAAAGATGAATAGGAAGGGTGCAGAATGCAGATGTATTTAGATCAGATTAAATTGTGAAATTGGGTTCTGAATTGGAATTTTCGTAATAGTTCCCTATTTTGTTGTTTGAAACTACTGGTATGTTCTATAATCTATAGATTACTTCATTTCCTGCTTATTTTGCATTTAATGTACATGTACAAGAGCAAAGTCTGTATCTGTGATTTTTTGTCATAAATTATAGAACCAAAAGTCCATCATGTAATTGAACTGCAATTAACTTTGCCAATGTTGTCGGAAATGTTGTGAAGTCTTTCAGGGAAAGCATCAATCATATCTGTTTAGGGCTATCTTTCATACTTCTTTTTTAATTGCCATTTATTATTTAAACTGTTTATAGCCCAATGGTATTTGTAATAAAGTACTCTATCCAGGATATATTTGGAGGGAGAAGTATTAACATATAGATTACCTCTGTAATGTGGCATTTTCTTGATTCTTGACTTCATAAGTTTTGGACATAGTGACTTTATTTCACAATGCCATCTTTTTCCAAAGATGGAGGACAAACAACCTGACAGATAACGCAAATATTTTCATCTACCAAAAGTGTATCTGTAGAGCTGCATTTTGAAGTAAACTCATCATTGTATGCCTACATGTACATGTAGCTATGTAGTATGCCTAGCGATTAAGTCTTGAACTCTTTTTAGAATGCTCCCCAGGGAGTGAAGAAAGTGCATGCATTGTGTGCGGGCATGCCAGGATCTGATGACCGGAGTAACAATAATTGCAAAGTAGAGTGCTTGAAACAAACAGTGTTACAAAGCACTATGTTATGTTGCATTAATTTTCTATAGTCTGAATAGGGTTGTAGCAAGTAGACAAGTCTCACGCCGACGCAGGAAGTAAGTGAAATACAATGGTAGGATATACCGGAAGATAAACCATAGACAAGAGCAAAAACAGGAAGATCAGGAAGAAGAGGTTTTTTTTAAAGCCTATCTTCGGTTTTAGTAAACCTGAATATTATTCATTTTCAAGTTTGAATTTCCTTGTCAGGTTTAAAATGAAAGATATAAGAATATTTTAAGTCCATGAAGGAATATTAAAAAAAGTGATACATCACATACATGTATGGATGGGTAAAGTCTGCAAAATCATGTCACAAGTAATTTCAGTTTTCCCTGTTTTTTTTAAAGAACAATGAGCTTCTGATAACATTGACAAGAATCTTAAGACAAATTGTGTGACAAGTGTGTGACCATTCCTGTACACAACAAGATTGAAGTGTTGATCTGTGCTTGTACAATGTTTGGTTAATTATTCTAAGAATATTCGTAATTTACTAATAGTATCAGGGTAAAAAAATTGCACTGGGGCTTTGAGTGATTTTGTCCCCGAAATGCTCCAAAAAGCCATGGAAATAAAAAAGGACCCTGGAAAATACCCTTTCTCCTTTCTCTGCCATGTTAAGGCTTATCCAAAGTCACTGATTTAGGCAGTTGATTTGAAAAGTAGCTTCAGAAAAAAATGGCCACTTTTAGTGTGATAGGAAGTTAGGAACAGACAATATACCAGATAAACATACTATAGGCCTACATGAAAATAATTTACAGATACACAGTAAATTTACAATTCATTTTTATTTTATTCCATTTACATGTACATACATGTACACCAAATGTTGGAAGTATCAAATATACTTGAGGAAACACAATAGTTCTCAGCACTGGATTGTGGCTCATATTTATTTGATATTAGAGAGGATATTTTAATAGATATTGGTGTATATTTCAATTATTATGCCTACATCAAAAATGATATTTTCTTTCAAGAGTACATGTACATGCTAGGAATTTTTTCTTCTGAACTTGAATGTCTCCCATATTTATTTATGATGACAGAGAATGAAGTCTGGGGGAAAAATAAAAAATAGCGAGAAAATAAATCATAATTATGAAATAAACGTACAGAAATAAGAAAAAATGCAACAACAAAAACGGGAAGAAAAAGCATTTGAAATACTGTATTTAGTAGAAGCTTTTATATTCACGGATTTCGCAAATTGCTGATTGGATGGGAATTTATCAATTTGACACATTTAGTATTAAATGGTACCAATGTTCCCAACAGCAAAGCTTTGCTATTGTAAACATCCTAGAATGGAGATAAGCACCTACAGTACATGTATATAATAAATGTACAAAAATTAAGGTAGAAAAAGTATGGTTAGTTATTCAAGGAGCTAGAATTTCACTTGTTTATTTTTAAAACAAAATCAGAGCCTGAATTATTCCCTTACATATATTTATTCACTCGCTGCAACATTGCAATATAGTTTCCATGAAATAATTTGATTTTATTGTCATCTGATTGACTCTATACATGTACACACGTACGGTTACATTGGCAGCTATTTGCATACTCATTAATATTCAAAAGTCACATGACCAAAGGTTTTGAAGATGTAAGATTTTGTTCACAAAATTCAACATTTTTCCACTGAAACCAACTTAAATGAACCAATCAATGAACAAAATACAACTCCTAAAGATTACTTTTACAGATCAAACTGTGACATGATGAATTTTAAGATCTAAAGGTAAAAAAAGTGAAATTTAAGCCATTTTATTCACCCTTTGTATTATTATTTACAGGGACATATTTATGTAGAAAAGACGCGTCACCATGAGAGTTTTGAGGAGCATATTTTTGCACATGTTTTGCACTATTTTAGCTTCTCTGAAATGCTGTGGAAGTGTTTGGTACATCTTCTGATCGCGAATTCAACAACCCGCAAAAATGTCTGAACCCGCGAAAATGTCGGGACCCCCACGACTTGCAAACAATTCTTTTTGCAAAAATAACAGCTGATACAGTAACAGAGCAACCCATGGCATAGCATTTTAGGGAAAAATGTAAACCCATGCAAAACTCATTGATCCATTTTGGGGTCAAGGAAGGGAATAATACTTTATACTCCATTATTAAATGAAATTGCCTTTAGGAGCATGATGTTGGATCATTCATTACTACAAGGCTATCCTATGACACATGTCCTGTTGACCCAGGTAATGAATACAGGTATAGTTGGAATTTTTGAGTTCCCATTTTAAAGGGAAAGGTGAAAGTAAAGCCTTAAAAACATGTTTATATGCAGTATGGCCAGTATCTGAGGTTAAAAAAATGGGTCAGCTGGTCAGGGTCCCCCCCTCCATCGTTATGGATGATGTTTACTGTACCAATCACCAGTGAAAACAAAAGTAGGCAAAACAATTGAAATTAAGATTGGTCTGTACATTTTTTTACTTTTAGTTTTTATTGTCTCACCTGCGAAGCAAAGTGAGACTATAGGCGCCGCTTTTCCGACGGCGGCGGCGGCGGCGTCAACATCAAATCTTAACCTGAGGTTAAGTTTTTGAAATGACATCATAACTTAGAAAGTATATGGACCTAGTTAATAAAACTTGGCCATAAGGTTAATCAAGTATTACTGAACATCCTATTAGAGTTTCATGTCACATGACCAAGGTCAAAGGTCATTTAGGGTCAATGAACTTTGGACGAATTGGGGATATCTGTTGAATTCCCATCATAACTTTGAAAGTTTATGGATCTGATTCATGAAACTTGGACATAATAGTAATCAAGCATCACTGAACATTTTGTGCAAGTTTCAGGTCACATGATCAAGGTCAAAGGTCATTTGGGGTCAATGAACTTTTGCCGAATTGGGGATATCTGTTGAATTCCCATCATAACTTTGAAAGTTTATGGATCTGATTCATGAAACTTGGACATAATAGTAATCAAGCATCACTGAACATTTTGTGCAAGTTTCAGGTCTCATGATTAAGGTCAAAGGTCATTTAGGGTCAATGAACTTTGGCCGAATCGGGGGTATCTGTTGAATTACCATCATAACTTTGAAAGTTTATGGATCTGATTCATGAAACTTGGACATAATAGTAATCAAGCATCACTGAACGTTTTGTGCAAGTTTCAGGTCTCATGATTAAGGTCAAAGGTCATTTAGGGTCAATGAACTTTGGCCGAATCGGGGGTATCTGTTGAATTACCATCATAACTTTGAAAGTTTATTGGTCTAGTTCGTTAAACTTGGACATTAGAGTAACCAAGTATCACTGAACATCCTGTGCGTGTTTCAGGTCACATGTCCAAGGTCAAAGGTCAATGAACTTTAGCCGAATTGGGTGTATCTGTTGAATTACCATCATAACTTTGAAAGTTTATGGATCTGATTCATGAAACTTGTACATAAGAGTAATCAAGTATCACTGAACATCCTGTTCCAGTTTCAGGTCACATGATCAAGGTCAAAGGTCATGTAAGGTCAATGAACTTTGGCCATGTTGGGGTTTTTTGTTGAATAACCATCATATCTCTGTAAGTTTATTGGTCTAGTTCATAAAAAGTGGACATAAGAGTAACCATGTATCACTGAACATCTTGTGCGAGTTAGAGTAGTATTCAAAGTCAGCACTGCTGCTATATTGAACCGCGTGATGCAGGTGAGACGGCCAGAGGCATTCCACTTGTTTGTCTATAAACTTGCTATCGCCTAGAACTAGAAAGTCTAGAATGTGTTTTATCTCTCTGCATTTTAAGTCAAATTAATGTCTTTAGACTATGTAGATCAGAATGTTCAGGGTTCTTTGGTGAGGCTCTAATTTTTCATCTGTTTTTAATGATATTTCAACATGGTAATGTACTCACACCATTGGCTGATGTGTCATAGGCTGATGTGTCATAGGATCTAGCCTTGTTGATGTACAGTTCATTTGCCACACTCAATCCAGGTGAGGTAATCGGGTGCCAGACAGGAATTTATTCCTTGAAATGCTGCCCCTGATAAAGCTTATTGGCAGCCAGGCAAAGCCGGGATGATAGTTTTTGAATGCTCACCAAAAATATACTCCCATGTATCTGATAGACATGAGCATTGAATTATGTTATTGAACACACTTTTAATACTAGAATATACATGTATTGTCAGAGATGTCCAAACAAAAATGCACCCATCTCACTTCTCTGATAGAGATGCAAGCAAAGACATGGACATTTGTTTCTACATTTCATGTACTGTGCATGGAAACCAATTGAAGTACTGAATGGAAATGATGCACTCAAGTTGTAATATGTACCGGGGGGGAGGGGGGGGGCTACCTAGTATAAATGTATGGTACGTACATGTACATGTATGTGTCTCCGTTGAGACCCCCATTTTCAGCCTAAATTTGCATTCCAGAGAATCACCAATTTAGAAAGCCGCAGAAATTCCTATTTTTCCCTGTTCCAGAGACCCTCAAATTTGTGGTTTCTTGTTCCAGTGTGCGCCCATCATGAACTACTTAGCTGGTCGGGGAAGTGAGCTCGATCGGTGCAAAGTCATATGATGCGGTCATTGCATTTTTAGTAATCGATTGATTCAAGAGCCGTTCCGGATACCCCATTTTAAGACCAAGATTTAATAATATAGGGTATTTATATTGCGCACATATCCACCTTGTTAGGTGCTCAAGGCGCTCCGGCTAAGCTAGGCGTTCATAGCGCACACAGCTTTTTCAGGAATTACTTCCTACCGGTACCCATTTACCTCACCTGGGTTGAATGCAGCACATTGTGGATCAGTTTCTTGCTGAAGGAAATTACGCCATGGCTGGGATTCGAAATCATGACCCTCTGTTTCAAAGTCCGAAGACTTATCCACTGGGCCACAACGCTCCAGATTTAGTTCCAGAGCCCCCTATATTTTACTTTGGTGTGGCACATAAGTATCATGTTATAATTCTAGTAGCCCCCCCCCCCCCCCGGAATACGTAGTATCAAGTCATCAGATAAGTGTTCAGCATTTTTCTAGGCTCGAGGCCAATTTCCATTGGCATTGTCAAATGCACTGTAAACCATGCTTCAATCTGCCTCCTATTACTTAGGCAAACTGGCAAAGTGACTTTCATGTGTTCGGCCTTTACTGCAATATGGCTGAGTTTACATTAGCTTGAGCCAAGAGACGAGCTGATTTTCTGCCCTTGGATGCTTTGTTTGATCGTTCTTGAGTCCAAGATAGAATCTTATGGGGCATTGCAAAAAACTTAAATGTTAAAGTTTGGAAATCTTGTTTTGGGTCCCCTAATCATCAATCATATGTCTTGCAATCAACTGCAAATTTGCAATTTATTGCCGATCTTCTTCTTACAACAAGGAGTGTATACTACAGCTAAAATTGATACTTATGAATTATTTAGCAGTAATAGAAATTTGCAAATAAGCCAAATATTCTACACTCCCGAACTGAATCTTTCACAAATGAGTGAAACAAGGACTTTGTGGCTGGCCCGGAGTACATGTAGGTGCGTGCGAAAAGTAAGTAACCCTGTGCTCACATTTGTCACTCTGCATGAAGAGAGGGGAATTCCCAGTGTCTTGGGGGAATCCCCCTCCAATCTTGTATGAAAACTGAATGTTCACCAAGAAATTTCCTCCTGACAAAACCTGGAGGAGAGAACAACCTTTGGTGGGGAATTGATGGAGCACATCCGTTTACAGTAAATGTACATGTAGTCTGTTTGTCGTAAAACAGAGGACAATATGAAATCCAGGGGGCACTTCCATTGATGAGTGGATACCATGCGTGACCGAAAAAACACAAAAAATGATTCTTTTTTCAAGATAGGGCATGTTACCTACATGTATACAACGTAATAAGGGTTTCAAAAACACTAAAAAAAAGAAAACAGGGTATAGATATTTCTCTAGGAATACTATGTGTTTACGGTTCAATTTGCAAGGGTATAGAAAGACTAAAATACTTTTTGCCCCAACACAACGTGTTTAGGGTCCGATTTGAGCGAGGTTTGTGGGTTATATAGTACTAAACCCAATGAAAGTAAAGGTAAAGCTGACGTCAGTGATCACGCCCGTGACATAACAATTAAGTTATCGTTGTACTTGTTTAGGGGGGTCGATTCAGGGAATACTTTGTCAAGGGTAGCCTACCATTTTGTTTCCAATACTTGTTAAGGGAAGGGTTTCACACGCTAATACTTGTTAAGGGGTGCATTTTCAGAACATGGAAAAGCTTTTTGGAACCTCATGGTCACGCATGGTATCCACTCGTCAATGCGTCAATGGAAGTTCCCCCCCCCCGTATGAAATATTTTGATTTTATTGACATTACTAGTACTATGTTTCAATCAAAGTTTGATTTCTGCCTGCATACATGTATGTGGAATTTCCATGGTTTTATTGACTTGATGAAGAGTCCCCTTGTCAAATATATAAAAAAAGGGATAACTCAAACAGTGAAACACAAAAGAAATAGTGAGTGACATCATCAACTCTCTTAAATTTGCATATCACTATTTTGTGCATACCTGTATTAATTGTTTTAGGGGATCTAAGAATCTATTAATACTGCACATGTCATAACTTTTTCATTCTCTCTAATTTTGATCAATTTCAGTATATGCTAGATTGATTTTTCTCTTTTCATTCAAATCAATTTTTGCTGGTTGACCTTTGCAGTTCACTTCCTGAAACTAATTCATGGACTCCTAGGTTCCCCTGAGATATTTCTTGATTATTTGGCAGTGTTACATTTGCTTTACATTAAAAGGAAGAGGATCAGATAAAAAAAGATATATAATTTTTTGTAGGTTTACACTGTTTGTGCAAGATATGTGTTATCTTTTTCATTGAATATCCTGTTAATAGATGACATCGGAAAATATGAATGAGCTCTTACATTCAAAACTATTTTTCTCTACATTCATACAGGTATTGCAAAGAGGAAGGAAGCGTTTCTCAGTATTGCTATCATGACGAATTGAAAATGACCTTACTGTCATGTTCCAAGTTTGAAAAGTCTTTAAAAATATAGAGTGCATAATTCACTCATCAGAGGGAGTGAATAAGAATGAAATTAAGAGTGTTTTTCACTTGTTGTTGTAGTGAATTTCATCCTTTTTGAAGTGAAATTTGTCTGAAACATGTCACTACTAATTGAGTGATCCATGACATCTTTCCAAGGCAGGTGAAAATGGAGTGAAAATTCACTCTTTTTTAGAGAGAGTACAACAGTCCTTAATTTTCCAGTGGTGTCATGAATTGTCAATTAAAATGGGAAGCTGCATCATACATGTAAAGATGATAATAAGATAATACCAGTTCATTCACAAGGGCTTCAGACAGAGTAAGACTCGAAGAATAGTTAAATAGAAATACAAGAAGGGTCATTTGATAAAAAGCAATCTCACACACATAATCCATGAAAATCATTGGAAAACTGATTAAATTCTTCCTTGTACACAACTGAATCCTTGTTGACACAGAGTTTTAGTCAGGAGATATCTTTGAAAGATAGAACAAGAAATGTTGTTGAATGTCAGAGGGGAAATACCATCATACCCTACACTGACTCACTCCTTGGTTCAGTCGTAAATATTTCTAGTTTCCTGGAATTATGAATTACATCC
The DNA here is from genome assembly GCF_018143015.1 of Lytechinus variegatus. NCBI lineage: Eukaryota > Metazoa > Echinodermata > Echinoidea > Temnopleuroida > Toxopneustidae > Lytechinus > Lytechinus variegatus. Next base: position 26,858,078 of record NC_054743.1, on the reverse strand, counting down.
TACTCTCTCCTTACACTCTCTCCGGAATATTCTCAAGAGCAAATACTGCCAGAGCTGTACAACTTAACTCTATTGTGACATAGATGCATGTAAATGCCATTAGTGAGTTTATTATCAATGGTGGATGTACATGTACTTGAAAGTGGATAAGCCATGTATACAGTAAGTAAAAATATGTCTGTTTGGTGTGTGCAGTCTAGAGCTTTACATGGTTGTTGTTATTCACATATTGGAATGGCTGATATTATTTATAGGGACACGTTGTTGAAAAGGTGAAAACATTAATTGTTGGCTGTTAAATTCTATCTATGTTATTTTGAAAGAAAGGGGTCCAGCATGCAGTGTGCACTTTGGACGCCCTCACATTCATGAACCACAGAAATGTTTAAAATGTTGAGGTCAATCATTTGTATGTAGGCCTACTATGTAGTCCCATACATGAACCGCCACTTCGGTGTGTAGTGCATTCGACTCTCTCATCAAATAAAGATTTACCGACTTTTATGCTTCAAAATCTTTCAGCTGTATAAAAATGTGTCATATTTACGTTATGATAAAAATCAATCCTCTTGAATTATGCAATCTCTCAATCGCAACTATTATATAAATAAAAAGTCCACATTTGAATTATACACCTGTATGCAAGTTTCTTTAAAATGCCCATCTAACATAACAAACTTAATACAGAAGCGTATTTGCCACTGAAATATTTTTCAATGGCTATTTCTTAGAAAAAATTATAAAGTCGTAGATGGTGCCTTCTCTGCAATCTTTGTTTTTAAGGCTCGTTAGATTATAACCCGCATAGCGGGCAGGAGCTCCCTGGGTTAGTTAAATTAGTGACTGGGTATCAGAAAGCTATCTATTTTATTCTGAAATTTTGAGCCCATTCTGTGCTTGGGAAATAGATTTTATATAAAAAAAACCACTTAAGACATTTTATTTTGGTCAGGAACCAGTAAATATGTAACTTTCTATTGGCTGTTTTTCACATTTTCACATCTGTAATTGCTGAATTTAGGGTGTACTGTATTTCTTTTATTGAAAAAGTTTACTTTTTTTGGGGGGGGGGGTACAAGCTATTATGTGGTTCACCATTCTACCATATTTTCTTCAATATTATTTGTGACAAATCATGGAGTGACTCTAGGAGAGATGGTGGTCCCAAACCATTCTATGTACAGATTTTAGGGGCGATTTTAGCTGTTTTGAGGATAAAATTGCCCATCTCCTTCATGTTTTTCATACCTGCTGATGTGCATTTATTTATTTTTTTTTTCATAGGAGGATCAGGAGATGAGGGAGATAGAACTCACGAGCATGGCCGCTGAAGGCTTGGAGAAAGCTGATCCAAGCTGCTTTGAATTACTCAAGGTATTAGGTCAAGGATCATTCGGAAAGGTAAGTAAAAATGACAATAATTTGGTTTCGCTTTATTCTGTATTACAACAAAATACAGGTCAGCAATGATTACAAAGTATATTACATTGCAGTAACAACACTTGGAAATAAATGTGATATAAAACATCAAAATCTAGCCATCATTTTTTTATGCAGTGTGAAACTGAGCAGACCACCATTATGATTTTCTTCATTATGATAATGAAGTCAATCATAGAGGGTTCACGACCAGTTGTTGACTTTGATGCATGCATTTCAATGGACGACTCCTAAAGCATGGCGGTGCTTTTTAATGTTTTGATCCTTTGATTTTTCAGTGTGTGTACAAGTATGCTCATTGTGATGAGTAGTACCACGAAGTGCATTTTTTAAACAATATAAAAAAAAATGGTGTTCACTGATGCTGGGTCAAACCTCATTCAGGTATCTTTTAATTAATATAAGATTCAGTATCATTAATTAGATTAATCAAATCAGTAAAGTTTGCATTTCCCTTTTATTTTTCATACTCACATAATGTATATTCTGTTGGTTGACCGTTTTTTAATTCAAAGTATCAAACAAAATAGACCATAGGCATTTAAATAATTAATTTGCACCCTGGCATATATTTGCGGATTAGCGAAAGTGGATGGCCCAAGTCCTTATGATTATAATGGTGCATCCGGAAATAAAAAAAAGAAGTGACTTTCACTGATGTGATGCTCTCCTCCTCCAAGTTTCTAATTTTGTCGAGAAATCCAATCCTCCTTCTTGCCAAGATGGAGGAAGTGGTTGAATAAAGTACATTACCCCATAAAAAATGTGGACGGATGATCAATGGACAGAAGAGAGTGCATCTCCTTCAAATGGAATTTAGCATACGTAGGAATTGAGAATACATGTATTTCCCCGCATCGACTGTATTAGGAAAGTCAGACTGCCTTGCCTTGAATACGTGGCTGCAATAGTTATATATATGAAATTCTTTGAAAATTAAGACAGGAATATCCTAATCATTTGACAATAAAGCATTGAATAAAAAAAATTAAGTGGCATTTATTGTAGGATGGGGGATCGGGTGTCTGGACACTGTATATTTTTGAAGCCTTCTTTTTTACTTTTTTGTCTTTGGATTACACTAAAAATATGAATTCAATAGTTGTAATCATCTTCTATTTTCTTCTCTATAATATTTCCTAAGATTTTGTACTAAGAATTGATGAAACTTCTATTTTTCCAAGTGGCTTTCTAAAATTGATCATCCGGACACAACAACTGGGTATATGGGTATTTTCAAATCCATATATAAGAATCTGTTTGGCTTTTTTGTTTCTTTATATTTTCATCCATTATATATCAATGTGCATGAATTGAACAAAATTGAGAATTTCTTTAGACAAACAAGAGTAATCAGTCATTTTAACTTTTTATCTTTGAAAATGTGACTGAAGTTGAATGCACAATTTAGTATTATCAACCAGTTCCTGATCAATTGCCCCTATGAAAAAAAAATATAGCTCCTTAAAAATGGTTATTTCCTACCCTGGTGCCATAGACATTTCACGTTTCCTACAAAAAAATTGCGATACTGTATCTGCATTGTGTGTGGCAGAAACTGGATACAATTATACATGCACTTGTAAAATGAAAAATTACATGTAGAGCTGAGATTAGTTCTGATTTTCATCATTTGATATTCTGGGTGGATCGACCTCCCAATCACAGTCATATGAATAATTCAGCCAGGGAATGGACTTGTCATATTTCATCATCATCCCCTCTGCCCATTTTGTCTCATTCCGTTCATTCATCTTTCCTTTTTAAAAGAGGAGTTCATCCTGATGACAACTTGACTTTAAGAAGAGGTCCTTCCCCAATAACTATAATTTTGAAAAAGAAAAAACAAAGCTGAATAGATTAGTTTTAAAAAGGTGACAAGATAAAATAAGGTGCATGTATTGATGCATGAATAAATAGTAATGATAATAATTATAACTGAACGAAAAAATATTGATAATAGTTGGATGAAAATGTACCAAAACTTCACAAAGAATAAACAAAGTGGTGGATTTAAAATATTTAATTTTGTAATGCCAGATAGCTTCCTCACTTTGTCATGTGATATGAATTCCATAAAATGTTTCTTTTAATAGAAAATTGAATATGATGTGACCTGGTAAAATGCATGAACAGGACCAAAGTGTGATTGGTCTCTGCAACACATGACCAAGGTCAAAGGTCATTTTGGGTCAATGATTTTTTGGTCAAGTTGGGGGTATTTGTTCAAGTATCCCTGAACATCATGTGTGAGTTTCAGGTCACATGACCATAGTCAAAGGTCATTTAAAGATAAATTCCAGTATTGGTAACGATCTCAAAATGACGTTTTACAGAATCTAATATAATGACCACCCAAGTGTCTGTTTGTATGAATAAAAAATATGTTCCAAAGGATTCTGGAAGAAATTGTGTAATTGCTGAGAAATAAGCAAAATAAGCGCGGATCCGGTCACTTCCGTCGGGTCTTTATTCCAGTAATAATAATACACTGTCCCACGTGTGCCTATCTGTGTTAGTGATCTTTAGTGTGAACAATTTTCAGTGTAGATTTCAAGATTTCACAAAGTCCAGTTTATGTAACTGTACCAGATCTAGATCCTCGATGATATTCTGACAATTAAGCCTGGTTTAACAGACTTTCTCATGAAATCAGTGTTTACTGCAACTACTGGAATTTCTCTTTAAGTTCAATAAACTTTGGTAATGTTGAGTATTTGTGGGATTGGCATCATAACTTAAAAAGTTTATGGATCTAGTTCATGAAACATAGACACAAGGATAATCAAGTATGAATACATGTAATTGTTTTGCACACCTTGTAGGTCACACGATCATGGTCAAAGGCCATTTTGGGTCAAGAGTGTTTTCTTTTGTGAATAATTATTCAAGAGCTGTTTTCAAAGTCAGCAGTGCTGCTATCTAATCGTGTAGTGCAGGCGAGACTGCCAGAGGCATTCTGCTTGTTTAAATAACAGGACACACTAAGATGAAGATGCATTCTCAAATATTTCATGTATCTTGGCAAATTTAATTAAGTCATACAATGCACAGTATTGAAATATTGAGATGCACATGCTCCTCATCTCAGTCACATTCCATCCTCAAGCGAAAATCCCCCTTTTGATAAAGTTAAGTTTCTCAGCCCCATTCACCTGCATGCCTTATAACCTTTTCCACCCTGAAGGAGGGTTCATTTTTCAAGTGTTCCTCTTGCCTATGTTCATTAAATGATGAAGAATGGTTTCTGGAATCTCTGAGCAACACTGAGCTGGTAGAGAACCCCCCTTTCATTAAGTTTCTTCTTATCCCCACCCCCTGCATGCCTTACAGCCTTCTTCACCCTAGGAAGGGTTTACCCTTCAAAAATTCCTCCAACCAGTGTTCATTATTCCCAAGATCTCCAGGAGTGGGCATGGATCTCTGAACAACACTGGGCTGGTGGAGAACCCCCCTTTTTGTTAAATTTTCTCTTCTCCACCCCATCCTCCTACATGCCTTTAACAGCGTTATTCACCCTATAAAGAGGGGTGATCCTTTACAGCGTTTCTTCCAATGTTCATGTAGCTCAGTTTCTTGAATCTCAAGATCTTTTAGGAAGGTTCTTTTAATAGGGCCTGGATCTCAGAGCAAACTTGGATTGGTGGGGAACCCCCTTTTCACTAAATTTTCTCTTCTCTGCCCTATCCTCCTGCATGCCATACAGCCTTCTTCACCCTATTAGGGTTCACCCTTCAAAAGGTCCTCCTACCTGTGTTCATTAAAAGTGATCCAAGATCTCCAGGATCCCGTAAAACAAAGCTTAGCAATGATCATAGAACAAATTTTCACGATTGATTGCATTGACTACAATGTACAATCAATCGTAAAAATCAAGCTTGTGATCAATCTTTATGCTTTGGGTTACGGAGCCAAGGAGGGGGCATGGATCTCTGATACCCTGGGCTGGTGGAAAACCCCCCTTTATCTCTTCTCCACCCCCATCCCCCTACATGCCTTACAGCCTTCTTCACCCCAAGGAGGGTTCACCCTTCAAGCGTTCCTCCTACCAATGTTCATTTAAATACCCTGTCAGACGACATCAATTGATGACAAGTGCTGCAGCCAGAAATTCTCCCTCATTATTGATCCCACTACTTTCATGTGCCTGCTGGGTTATATCGGCTAGTCATATAGACATGTACATATGTACGCTCACATCCATCTATGATGAGCTATCTTCCTGTGTCTCTCTGTTTGTGCTTATTTTGAACATACAGTGTATAGGCCTACTTGTTCATGAAGGGCTATACACCTACATGTACATACATCAATTTTTTTTTATACATATCTTGTTCAGCAACAAAACATAAGATGCAACATCCTGTAATGACTGAGCAGAGATTTCAAGCAGCATTTGACATCAAATGTTGATATTGTTTGGAAGAAATGAAAGAAACAAAAAGTTTGCAGTTGGAATAACTTTTAAAAAAAATCTTTAAAACTTCATGGTTGATATCACAATACATTTGTTGCTATAATTCTGTCAGTGAAAAAAAAGATACAATCACTCATAATCGAATGAATTGATAGTGAGCAGAGATATAATGCAGCCTTGAATAAAAAATGATATTGTTTCGAGAGAGTCAAACAAGCAAAAAGTTTTGGAAATTTAAATTGTAGCTCTGTATTACACAAGTTTCTGAACTTCAATTCATTTTTTTTCAATCTGCACAGGTGTTCTTGGTGAGAAAAACAACAGGTCAAGATAAAGGAACAAAATATGCCATGAAGGTCTTGAAGAAGGCTACACTTAAAGGTAAGGTCATGCCCACTTATTTTGTACTTGTCCTAGAAAGGTCAAAATAACATTCTCTTGAGCTATGTACATGTACTCTTTATGTTTGCTACAGCATATATGCAAAACAGTTCAATTTCTACAAATATTCATTAAAGGACAAGCAGGGACTCAGTTTTATAATTATGAGGGGAGCAATAAATAGCTCTCCTAGATCTTTTAAGGAGAGCAGTAGAGGAGCACTGCAAAAAGCTCTTCTTCAACATAAAAGGGGAACTTTTTGTCCAATTAACAAAACAGATGGAGGAAATGTATGTACTATAAAGTTACAATCAACAACCAAAGGAAGTATTTGTAATCATTTTACAATGTTTTGTAAATCTTAGATTGTGTGTTATCAAAACCTGTTTGAGCTAGGTTTTGACTTCAAATGGCTTAAAGTTAAGTCACTAACAATTTTTTTTTCAGGGGCTCTATTTTAAATTTTGCTGTCAAATTTCAGGGGCTCTTTTTAAATGCTACTTTTTTGTATTTTGAGGAATACCTGTTCACTTATTAATGAATTATTACTTTTTGTTCAATATTGTATGATTTTTAAAGTTATTTTTCATGCTTAGAATCTTGGATGTGGGTGTGTGTGGGTGGATGTGGGTGTGTGTGGGTGAGTGTGTGACTGTGAGTTGGACTTGGATATACCTGTTCACTTATTAATGAATTATTACTTTTTGTTCAATATTGTATGATTTTTAAAGTTATTTTTCATGCTTAGAATCTTGGATGTGGGTGTGTGTGGGTGAGTGCGTGTGTGTGTGTGACTGTGAGTTGGACTTGGATATACCTATTCACTTATTAATGAATTATTACTTTTTGTTCAATATTGTATGATTTTTAAAGTTATTTTTCATGCTTAGAATCTTGGATGTGGGTGTGTGTGGGTGAGTGCGTGTGTGTGTGTGACTGTGAGTTGGACTTGGATATACCTGTTCACTTATTAATGAATTATTACTTTTTGTTCAATATTGTATGATTTTTAAAGTTATTTTTCATGCTTAGAATCTTGGATGTGGGTGTGTGTGGGTGGATGTGGGTGTGTGTGGGTGAGTGCGTGTGTGTGTGACTGTGAGTTGGACTTGGATATAAATGAATTCAATATCTAATTTCTACTCCATCTATTCCAGTACAATACCCTGTACTCAGCCATGTACATGTAATAAAGGCCCACATACCCTAACTTTTCCTGAAGTTCTTTGAAAACGCAGATCTCCATGAAAATTTCATTTCTCTATTGGGGAGTCTAAATTCGGTGAAAATGTATTCATTAAGAACTTAAATATACATGACAATGAAGAAATCATCAAACTTTATTGGCAGTTTTGAATAATATTCATGAAATGTAAACTCTGTCTGAAACAGAAAATCACCATCATTGAGGCCTTTACTGAGTGAATTGTCCCCCAGAGCTCTGGCAGAGACAGAGCTCTAACTGCCTAGCTAGTAAAAGCGCCAATGCGTGAGCCTACCGCCAGCCTTGTAAAATAGATGGAGCTTTGTTTGATGATTTATTGTTTGATATAATACCTCATCCCCTAGAAAAAGAAAATAAATGATTTTTTAGTTATAATTAATAAATAAGGTAACTTATTTTGGAAGTTAATAAGCCGTTTTGAAAAGCAAAGCCGAATGACAACTCACCAATGCTAGGTTACAAGTCTCAGGGATTTATTTCCTGTGTAATTCGAATTATTTAATCACAGAATCGTGATATCTGTAGGGGAAACATGTGCATTCGAAATTGCACATGGTGGTAGTCATAATGGACCCCTATACATGCAACTGTTTCCCGACCGTTGCATTGATTTTTTTTTCCGTACTTGGTACCATGTGTATGGAAATACGTGGTACAGAAAAAATAACGCAACGTCGGAATTTGAAACTGCGCTACTCGCTATTTTTAAGGATTATTCATGACTTTGAGTGTTGGATTTTGGATGATTTTTAAATGGTAAGCGGAGCTCGAGCATATTGAGTTGTTATTCACTCGGCAATAAGCATGATTTTGGGTGATTTCGAGGGCGACTTTAGGCATTTCCGCGCAGGTCAACGATCGCGAGGCGCGCTATTAATCGCGCTACCAAAAATGGATTAAGGCGCGCATGTAGCGCGCGATCGCTCTCGCGCGCCTTAAAATCGAATCCCTGGACAAGTCCACCCCCAAAAAAGTTGATTCAAACAAAAAAAGCAAAAATCCTACAAGCATAACACTAAAAAAGTTCATTGAAATCGGATGTAAAATAAGAAAGTTATGACATTCTAAAGTTTTGCCTAATTTCACAAAACAATTATATTCACATCCTTGTCATTATGCAAATGAGGAGACTGATGACATCACTCACTATTTCTTTTGTATTTTTTTATGAAATGTGAAATATTCTACTTTTTTACCTGTTGTCCTGTGAAACAATATATTCCTCCCTGAACATGTGGAATTAGCATTGTTCAATACTATATGGTTCAATCATGTTGGTCCTTATTGTCAAATCTGTAAAAAATGAAATATTGTATAATTAAAACAAACAAAAGAAATAGTGAGTGATGGACATCATCAACTGTGTCATTTGCATGTCACTGAGTTGTGCATATCACTGTTTTGTAGAAAATAAGCTAAAACATTAAAATGTAATGTTTAACTAATTTTACATCTGATTTTGATGAAACTTTCAGCATGCTGCTTGTTTGATTTTAGTCTGTTTATTCAAATCAACATTTTTCTGGGATGGACTTGACCTTTAAATATTTAAAAGAAGATTATACAAATATTAAAAGCCTGTACAGGTGGTCTGTCACACTGGATCAGTTTTTTTTTTTCTGGATGAGGTTTATATCGAATTACGATTTTTCAGAATTCAAACAGCATTCTGTAGTCCCAAGAAATTTGAGTTTATAGTAGGTAGATAATTACAGATGAGATGTGTTTTTAGTAACTGTATTCCTACATACATATTGCATTACGGATAACCTTCTCCTTCTTCTATCACTGATGCTGATTGTGTGCTGATTTATCCATCCCGGAACCCTTCATCCGATGATGACTGCCTGATGAAATCTAAAAATAACTCAAGATTGTTAATGACAAACTAGCACCCTTGAGAAAAATTCTATCATCTGCTTTTAATGCATATTGAATCATTAAATATGATCATAAAGTCCACTAAGGCTGTCTATAAAACATTACATTAGCTGCATGTATGTTCACACGAGAAACCTGAATTTCAATTAACTTTGAGAATTTAGTCTTCAACAGTAGCTTGGTCTTAACTTGGAGTTAAGATTTGTGAGGACACACTCGGGTGTCCTCACAATAACCTCAACAGATCTAGGTTTAAGACTCAAAATTCTCAGGGGTGGGTGGTCTCCATATCTCATGTTGTGTATGTGAACACGATTCCCAAGAATAACTGAGCTTTTGTGAAATTTAAACATCGCGTCATGCAGCACGCAACCTGTTGTGGTACATGTAGCTCACCGGGTAGTTGGGCACCCATTGCTGGGACGGCTTCCATCGCATGTAATTTTGCCGCACAGTAGGCCTATATACTATGTGTGTGCTACCTATAGCTGGTACTTCCGGTCATTGAGCCTCTCACTATTCTTGAGGATATTATAAGCTCTCTGTGTGAACCTGACTCTTGAATTAGCCATCAGGGTATAAATTCATTTGAATCCTCGCGAATCAACCATGATGGTTGCGTGTGAACATGACTATTATTTTAATTGTCACTTTAACTTGCATTACATCAATGCTTTTTTAATTAGATTGACAACTATCCATTTTTTTAGCAGCCTTATTCCTACAGTAGCTTTATGAATTAAAACAACTGATGAAGCCACCCGTTATATTATAACAAGACTGAAAAAGAGAAATATACCCCAGAATTCAAATTTAGGGACAGTGATTTTCCGTTTCAAAAAATTGCCTTTTCCGTTTCAGAAAATCTTAAATTCCGTTTCAGCATGTCAGAAAACGGAAATTCCGTTTCCCCATAGACTTTGTGTACAAGGAGAAGTGACAATTCCGTTTACCCATCCAGTAGCAATAACACAAGTTAACGCTCGCGCTGGTCAAAATTGTATCTGTCACTGTACCAACAACGCAGTAGAATCCGCTCTAATCGGATCTATGCGGGCACAAAAAATATTTTGACACATATATTTAACATGAATACATCCTCACCTTTCACATTTTTAGCATTATTTCACTGTTGAATGAACTTTTATAGATAATTTCGGGGGGTTTTGGACATCGTTTCGAGCAGTCAACGATTTCATTCTATCCGCCATTTTGGATTTCGAGATTGTGATGAACATTTTCAAACGTTGAGGGCAGCAAAACACGACCTGCATGTGAATGATTTCGATAAGGCCGATCTACCGTACCCTGCCAGAACGACCAGGAAGGATCGGGGCGAGGCTACAATCGGGTGTGAAGAGCAGTCACGATGCCTTGATTTTGTTGTGAAGTGAGATCGTGTTTTGTGAGGTTTTGAGGCCATTTAATATTCGTATTTTGTTGAGATTTTGGAGTAATTTATGTTGCTGTTCTGTTTATTCTGAGGAAAATATGTTTTCTGTGATTTTCTGTTTGAAATGCCACTTTCCGTTTCAAAAGGCCATTTCCGTGAATTCCATCCGTTTTCAGCAATCGCGGAAAATCACTTTCCCTACAAATTTTAGAAAAAAAAACAAAAACGAAGAGTGTACTTTCTTTCCTATTGAAAAATGTTATGAATTTTAAATAATTTTTTATATTGTTAAATGCGAATGGTCTTGTAAATTTTCGTAATAATTTTTTCTGAAATTTGCATCTGAGACCAACTGGGGATTAGGATGATTCATAAAACACTAGACCTGTGAATATGTTACACTGATCAATAACGGTACACAAGGTAGTTTAGAAGAATGATGATCGAGATCACTGACTGTTGCTATAGAGAACCTCCTTTTGAAATGCACATTTTATCCGCGTCTCAAATTAACAGACTTAATTTTACGAATGAGTAAAGATCACTTTCACTCGACTGTGGTTGAAATACAAACGGCTTCGAAACCACATTATCGAGGTAAAATGGTAACAATTGAATCAGCCGTATTGCTACACTTCGTGATAAAAATTGCATTCTCATATTTTATTCAAACTGACTTTTATCCCAGTCTAATGCCTTCACATCTAATCCTTACAGCTCAAGTCCCAGGACCGATGGGTGCATAATTACAGACTTTTTTGCACTAGAATATTATCAGAAGCTGTAAATGGCTCAATTGAATAAATTTTGCTTTGCATATTTTTGACACGTGATACAAGTACACAATGATCATCCATTGGTGTAATATTAGAAAGCATCAGTGAAAAAAAAAAAATCATACATGTAGTCTGATATGGTTGCGGAATGAGAGGAAAAAGGAAGGTACTTGTCTATATTTGAAATGTTTCAATTCCTGGCCAAGACAGAAATTAAACTGATGATGATGATCACCATGGTGATGATGATGGACGATGGATGATGATGGTGATGATGATGGTGATGGCGATGATGATGGTGATGGTGATGATGATGATGATGATGATGATGGATGATGATGGTGGTGATGGTGATGATGATGGATGATGATGATGATGGTGATGATGGTGATGATGATGATGGTGATGGTGATGATGATGATGGATGATGATGGTGATGATGATGGTGATGGCGATGATGATGGTGATGGTGATGATGATGATGATGATGGCAATGATGATGGTGATGGTGATGATGATGATGATGATGATAATGATGATGGATGATGATGATGATGATGATGATGATGGTGATGATGATGATTTTGATGATGATGATGATGATGATGGTGATAGTATTGATGATGATGGTGATGTTGATTATGAAGGTGATGATTATGGTGATGGTGATGATGATGATGATAATGATCATGGCGATAATGACGATGATGATAATGACCATGGTGATGATGATGACAAGGAGGAGGATGATATGATGTTGATGTTACTGATATTAGCCTTAATTTGTTTTTTTTTTAAATAATTTTAGGGCATGGTGACATTTTATCAGGGATTCAGAGTTTAAATTGTTGATTATGTGAGACTGTTTGCAGCAAAAATATGCATTTTTTTTTCTCTTTTCATGTTGACAGTACGTGATCGTGTGCGAACGAAGATGGAGAGAAACATCTTGGTTGATGTCAACCATCCCTTTATAGTTCAGCTCCACTATGGTAAGTCAAAGCAGTTTGGATTACCTCAATAGGAATTTCACCCTGACATCTCACCTTTTTTTTCTCGAAAAGTTTAACAAAAATATAGAAAAATATTGGTGAAAGTTTAAAGAATATCCATCAGTGATTTCAGAATATTATTAGTGTTTTCTGTTTTTGATTTGTGACGTCATATATGACCAGCTGCCCCATATGTTATGTAATATAAAATGGATTAATTTTGATATTATAACGGTTCATGCTTTACCAAGATGACTACAGGATGACGACAGATGGTAGTTGAGAGCTCTTTACCTACATGCAAGACCAAAGATGCTAATCAAATTACATCAAAGTTATTCTTATTACTCTTGTCTTTTGGTCTTTACCTACTAAAGTTCAGCTTTAGATGATTTTAGAAGTAATGATAAATGATCAGCTTTAGTTTAAAGCACTGCTTTACTAGTGAGACCTATGTAGATAATTAGATATGATATATGCAAAAGGATGAAAGGAGAATAGTACAAAAATATTCTCTAACCAGACTAGAATCTTAATGACATGGGGTCATTTACACAACAAGAAATTATTTCCGCTTTTTTGTACTTATATGTGACATTATAATTAAGAAGTACTGTGAAATTATCCATGCACATGTACGAGTCCCCAAACCCTCTCTATTTATTCACTTTGAAAGCTGACTTGAATACACTAATGGGCTTTCACAACTTTCAGGATAGTAGGAGAGAAAGCGAGTTTCCTTCCCTGTTGAAAAATTTGAATTTTTCATGAAAGGTCTGGGTTTAAAGATAAATTCCAGTATTGGTAACAATCTCAAAATGACTTTTTACAAAATCTAATATAATGACCACCCAAGTGTCTGTTTGTATGAATAAAAAATATTTGCCAAAGGATTCTGGAAGAAATTGTGTAATTGCTGAGAAATAACAAAATAATTGCAGATTCAGTCACTTCCGTCAGGTTTTTATTCCAGCAATATTCACTGTCCCACGTGTACCTATCTGTGTTGGTGATCCTCAGTGTGAACATTTTTCAGCATAGATTTCAAGATTTCACAAAGTTCAGTTTATGTAATTTCACCAGATCTATGTAGATCCTTAATGATATACTGACAATTAAGCCTGGTTTTACAGACTGTCTCATGAAATCATGTTTACTGTAACTACTGGCATTTCTCTTTAATAGGGCCCAGAAAAATTTGTTCCCCTCTGTGTATGTTTGCTTTGAGGGCTTCTATAGGTTTTTTTGTAGCAAGATTTAGAATTCTGGATTGTTATCTGATTATCTTGTCTAAAAGATACCGTACTCTTGCCCTTTCAGTTGGATGATTTTCACAACAGCACTGTAAGAAAAATATTGGCATTGTACCCGTAACACCACAGATTCAGATCTGGGATGAAATGAGTTATGATCAGTGATGCATGCAGTGCAGTAGAGAGCAGTTGTTTTCTGATTATCTTTTTTTTATTTTATTTATTTTATTAATGGTTTGTTTTTTCTTGAATCCACTTATTTGTTGCTACATGTAGGAAACCATACCCATGAGCAAAATGCAGTGTACACACTAAAAAACTTCAATTTCATGTTAATTTTTTCAAAACTTTATCTTTATCTTTTTACTCATTTATTATTCTTTTGTTTGATTTTGAATCGACTTTTTATTTATTCATTCTATGTTCATGTACTCATTAATAATTCATTTTGTTTATTGGATTATTTTTCTTACATTCATTTATTTCATTTTTATAACTATTACTTTTGTTGGGGATGGTTTGCTAGTCAGAAGATCTTTATAATATTTTGTTCTTCTTGTGTAAATTATGTACTGCTCAAATCTGATGATCAACAAGTATTCCTACATGTATCTAAAGTCAAATACAACAAACATTCAAATACAAACTTCTACACATACTGTACATGCAGGCCTATTAATATTGTTTCGGTTTCGCCCTACAACAAATTTCAGCGTGTCTCTGCAGTTGTCTGAACCTCAAGGAGTTTGTGATTTGATGAGATGAATGGGACAATGTCCTGAGGCATGGCTTGTAATCGATGGGACATATGAGAGTAGCAGGTTAATGTCACCGCGAGTGTACCTTACACATACACACTCATATACACTCCAGATCTAAACGATACCGCCGCTGTACCTGAATTGTAATTGACCATCAGTACAATCTATCCATCCAGGCAGCCAAACTGCTGGATTTTAAGTGGATACAATCACATGATAAAACAAAAATCCTGGATATTTTGAGAGGACGGCTGTTAATCTTTAGATTACTGGAGCTTCTTACATAGCTATGTCTAAGGAAAATCGCTATGTATTTATTTTCCTTCCAAAATGAATGAAATATTTGACAGTATTGATATTGCACTTGGAGCGAGATCTTATTATATTGCAAAAGGTTTTAATAAATAACATTTCAACTCCGCTCCGAAGGTATATTTTTCCATTGGGAGAATATTTTTCCTCAGTGCTGCGCGCTTCGGGCAAAATATAATCCCTTAGGAAAAAATATGACTCCGTCAGGGAGAGAAAATGTGATATTCAAACTCTAGGTCTGATACCCCTTTCATAAACCCCATTAAAATGAATTAGGCGGCTAATAGCAGCATAATTTGGTCGTAAAATTGGAGGAGGACAAGAGTTATCCGCATTACTCTGATGCTGCTATTATCCGCATAATAGCAGCATCGGGACAAGATTTTGAGTTTATGAACGCATTTCCAAATAATGCGGATAATTGCCATGGTGCGGTCACAAGGTCACCCTTTTCCAACACAACCGCATCGGAGGGGGCATGTCCAGTTGTCATGGCGATTATCCGCCTTTTTCAGGACGGGCGCTCGTAAAAATAATGCGGCTTATTTTTGGAGTTTATGAACGCAATTTTTATTGAATTATCCGCATTACTCTTAGGCGGCTAATTGGAGGATAGGTTTATGAAAAGGGTATGAAAATGTACGATCCCAAATCGGAGGAAAATGTTTCCAGGCATCTGTTTGACCTGAACAGGTAAACTTAGGTCATACTACAATGAGCTAATTGCAGAGCTGTCATCCTAAATTGAAGATCTAAATGAGCTTCGCAGATGTGCCAAGGAGGATAGGCAATCAATCTATCGGTAATGTGCCTTCTTTCAAGACAGGCTCACATTAAAAGACATTTGCTAGCATTACAAAGGTGGCCGGTCTTTATATATTTGAAAATATCCTGAACTTTGATGTGCATTGTATTCAGAATAGTTCATATGAATTACAACCAAAAAACATATACATGTAGGAGAAAAAGTTGTCCAGACACTAACAAGATTGACTGAAAAATCATAATTTGGATTATCTTCTTGCGATATTGATATAAAGCAGGGCTCGACATTAGCAGTGGACCAGGGCAACCAAAAATGAGAGTCAGGCCACCAAAATTATGTAGAAGCTCACATTACATGTAGGTGGCCCGGTTGGGCTACCAAAGTTTTGATAAATTGTAATATATTCTATTGTTTTAGGGCCACCAAATTTGCTTTGCAGGCCACCAAAATATGAAATTTATGATTTGGTGGAATGATCAGGCAACCAAGAAAAAAGTAAAGGGTGGAGCCTTGATGAAAGACAAAAATTTGTGATGGTGATTCTGGTAACTTAATTTTCCACCTTTTTTAAACAATGATGTTTGGGGGCATTTTTTTGTTCAGGGCTTCATTTTAACAACATATCGAAGACTCATGAGAAGTAAGACCTTGCAGCTCCGATTATTTGAAAGTCAAATGATCAATAATTAATGTCTTTGAAGGCAGATTCAATTATGAATATCAAAGAGAGCACTGGCATGAAAACGATTAGAAATGTAAATCATCATCTGATATTCCTCTTGTCATTTTTCATTGTTCTTGCATTTGAAAGGAAATGCGTGAACATGTATTACATCAAATACTGAAAAAAGGTTCATCTGATTTGGGTTGTTACTCGATATTGCTCTTTCTTTCCAAAAAGAGAAGATATTGTCGCTGATTAGTGATTCGGTAGGCGTCTATAAATGGAACATTGCTTTGAATTCAAACTGGAGGCGGAATGAACCGGAATAGGGTCGGGATGAAATTTATTCGGCCATTCCTATAAATATAGATCTGAATGAATTCTGAGGGTATCCTTCGAGAGCATTTCATGAAGAGATTTCTGTTTCTGTTGAGATAACTCCCACAGGAACTCAGCGAAGCAGCTTTCTGCTGCATCAATGCCAAACCGGTATAACCATTACTACATGTAGCATTTTACGTCTAGGTTTGATAATCATTCATAGTGGCTGACCATGATACACCGCAGAAAGTGCTCTCAGGCCATTTTGGTTGAAGTGGAGATAATGGCAGAACTGGGATTTGAATTGACAACCTTTCAATCGTGAGTCCAATGCTCTTAACCACACGACCCATTGAGAATTGTTATAAGTTATTGAAGATTCTCCCATCTGACTAGCTGAAAGCAAATTACTCAGTGAAAATCTCTGAACAGTCTCTTCATGAAATGCTCCCCTTATGATAAAGCTTCATTCCAGCTTTCTAATTTTATAAAGATTCCTTGCGATTCTGAATAAAAATGACTTTCTCACAGGACCTTCAGTTTTACTGTAATTGTTTTTATTTTTAGAACTTTTTAGGCTTTAAATTTCACTTTTTGAAGTGCAAGGCCACTTTTCCATACAACTTGTGGAAAAGGGAGAAAAAAAAACGCACCAAAAAATTATCTAATGCCTACATGTATGATATGTATGATATGGGCATTAAGGCCATTTAATCCATTGTCGCGGCCAGTTTATTTCAGATTGGTCAATGCCAGTTTGTCCAATTCCCAACTCGTCTACTATCATTTGGTCTACCATCAGTTCGTCCACTATCCATATGTTCTTATTGCTCTTTTGTCCACTCACATTTTCATCTACATGTAATAGCCACTTGGTCCAATAGCCATGTGGTCCATATACCATTTGGTCTAATTAGACTAAGTGTTCAATAATTGAAAATGAATTAAAAGAAAAAGGGTAGTAGACCCACTGGTTATAGACGAAATGGTCATAGATGAACTGATGATTAGATGAAGTGATTATTGGACCAAATGATTGTTAGACGAAATGTTGATGGATGGAATGACTGATGAACGGATGAGTTTGCAATAGATGAATCGGCAGTTTACCGTAGCAGCCTTTAGTGGCACTGGATAATTTTTTTTTAGAAATGAATATTGTGATAGAAATAAATCACACTTCAAACATAATTGATGACATGTAGGCCCCTACATGTGGTCCCTATTATGTTGAAATAATCTTCAATTAGATCTGATCTAAAATGAATATTTTGCCCTAAACCCCATCGCCCCCTCAGCCTAATTTTAAAAGTAGCGATGTCCTCAGCGAGGCCTCTTCTACTATTTCTCTCTTCCCCAAAGATGCTGCGATCATTTAAATTCATGCACCTAATAAACTTGGCTCATATTGGAGGTGCCTCATATTCTTCCTTGGCGGTGTGCTAAAAAGTGAGTCAGGATACGTGAATAATGAATGAATATAACCCCTCCTGGCTTGCCGGTCGTCATCACCACCGTTCCACCGTGTGTGTGCCCCTGCATTATGTCCTCACAATTACATAGTATCCTTCGTTTTCTTAGCCTAGGTTCAAGGCTGAATTGTGTCACCACATGATCATCATTTACTGATATAGTTTCTTTCCAAGTTTTTGCAGCTTCTTTCAAATAAACAGCAAAAATGTATAAAGGAGAAAGCATCGTCACAAGGTGTGTCTGATTGAGATCTTTTTTACTGATTTGCATTGTGTATGTCTTGGACTGACATGTCATTAGGGATTTTAAGAACCGGCATAAACCTCTGCTGGTCTCCAAAACATGATTTTGAGCTAAAAAATAATCAGGTTCAAGTTTTTGATGTTTTTTTTCAGATGCTCATATCATTGCACTTTGAAAGAAACCAGAGCAATGCCATATATGTACATTCTATCCTTTATATACACCGTTCTCACTACATTCCTAAAACCAGTTTTCGTGGAAACTACATGTAGTTTAACGTGTAGTGAGAACGGTCAAAGCGGTCTTGGAAGAGATCTTCCAAACTAGTTCGGAAAACCACCTCGCGATGTAGTTTTCAAGATCGCTTTGCCTGGGTAAACGGGTTTAGCGCAGGTGAGGACACAACCGTTCTTCGAAAAGTGTTCTTCGCACATTTTGAGCGAATTTCGCGCGAAACGTGTCACCCCACTGAGAGCGTTTCCATAGCAACAAGATCGCTTTACGTGAAATGATTTTAAAAACCACTTTCTTGTGATCAAGTGAGAATGCTAGCAAAGCGATCTTCCAAACTGGTTTCCTGAATCGGTTTCCAGTAAACTAGTTTTAGAAAGTGTAATGAGAACGACCTCATAGTGTGCAAATATTTTTTGCAGTTCTGATTCATTTTTTTTCAGTATTTGAAATGGAAACGCATTTCAGAAATGTTTATGAAAAGTATAGAATTTAGATATACTAGACAGTTTTTAGGCATTCAAAATTTATTTATATGTATCTGTGAATGTGATAGGAAAAGAAAATGGCTGCGTAATATTTGATGGTGAAAGGAGTGTTAGTACAGAAGGGTTTGGTCTGATATATCAGGCCCTGACTACTTCCCATTTTATATGATTGAGCAAAATAATGTAAGGCTTTTAAATATTCAGGCTTTTTATGGCCCAGTGACTAAAACTGACTGGCTTCCTCATTTTTAACAGATCTCATTTGACTACTGGCTGGCCATTCATTCATTAACATGTCCACATTATTAAATATAAAGCTGCTGTGTGCGGTGCTTTATTGCTTCATATTTGAACAAGCCTTCGGAGTGAGGAGATATCACGCCCGAGTGTTATTAGCTGTGTCTGGACCGAGACGGTCCTGTGTAGAAATTAGGATCAGAATATATGAAGGGGGGGAGGCTGGCTGGCAGAGAGTCAAATCCAGGTTTTATGTACACTAGTAACATATGATAGCATTATCAGATAGCATGCAGTGGGGGGGGGGTCAATTACCAGTGAAAGAGTAGGGGGCTAAAGGGGGGGGGTGTACATGTACATGGGTCAAAGCTAAAACCATCACTGTTGATGATAAACTAATTAGGAAAAAGTGTGAGAATGTTGAAAGGGGTGGGTGGTGGGGGCTTTATTGAGTATGATTATATTTTTAAAATGTACCTTTTGAGACAAATTCAAGGACTTTCCCCCTTTTTTAACATTACATACATAGTTAAAATATCTTGGAAACCAAAAATGACCCATAGGCTGTGCAGATTGTACGCTCTCAAGCTCTATGATTAGTGTGCTTACCATTCATCCAATTCTTTCTGTTAAAAATCCTGTTTGTTTTTTGAATAAAAATAAGAAAAATGAGTGGAGCTTTGGCCATGTTCTAAAGTTAAGGACAGTTCTTTATGTTTGTGAATCAAAACTGAAAATCCATTTTTTTTCATGTGTAAATTAATTGAATTTACCTTCTTAATAAAACAAATTTCATGCCCTTGCAAAAAGGAATTTCCAATTAGATCAAGTTTGAAACGGAATTACTAATTTCAGTAACAGAAAATATGCATTTTTTTTAAACCAAAAATCACTATTCCCATGAAAGTATTCAGCGCAATTGGACAGTATATTGTGTGGATCATGTGCACTTCCGGAAACAATGAGCACACCGATTAGTTTTGAAAATCCAGACCTTCCTGTTTGTATTGCCTGGACGGTCTCATCCATCAAGCCTTTACAGATTCATACATGTGTGCATATGAATCACAATTTTCTTGTTAAAAAGTCTAATGACATAAATCTAGGTAATGAATTACATTGCCTCCATTCTATATTGACTGCCTTGGGTCATTCATATCTTGTGGAAATAGTCAATAAAAGTTTTAAAGTTGTGTCCAGTGTGAAATAATGAACTATACATTAGAAACTGGTTCGGCTAATATATTTCAAAATAGCTTTAATCTATTTTTATTTTCTATAAATAGAGCAAAGAGGGAATGCATTCACTGATAAATGCTGCAAGACAATGCTTGAAACCACTTAAGTGTTGGTAATTGACTAAAAAGATCTTTCACTCTTAATTACTACATTATATTATTTATCATGTACTGTTATTTTCTATGATATGAAAATGAAATTGAAAAATGTTTTTATTGGATTTTACAATTTCACTTTTTTTTGGATCAGCAGTATGAATGAAGTGACAGCAGTGGACACATTACAGTATTCCATATTTGGACACCAATTGCTCTGTTTTAACTGTTTATGACTAACCTACAATATTTATATAGTCTTTAAATATCCCAATATGAATAATTGGATTGTCTTTCTTTTATCTGTCTCTTTGCCTCTTTTTCCTTTGTCCGTTTATCTGTTTTCACTGCTGTCTCTATATACTTTGCATGTGACTCTTTAACATGTGACTTGAATAATGTATGCATGGGGGCTGCTGAATAAATTTGAATGGGGGGGGGGGGGAGTTTTCAACATGCATAAATCAAAATTTTGATGGCCACTTTCATATTTTTGTATATGTTTCCTTTTTTTTGGGGGGGGGGTGAAGGGGCTGAATACACATAAATCATATTTGATGTTCATTTCAATGTTTTTATACATGTAAATGGTTGCTGAAAATAGTGGGGGGCTAGGGGATGAAGCCGCCCCCAGTTCTGTGGTGCCGAATGCAAACCTTGAATGGGATTGTTTCTCTGAATTTAAGTTTCTTTTTGTATTTGTATCTTTTCTTCTCACCCTACTCTCTCTCTCTCTCTCTCCCTCGCCCTCTCTTGTCTATCTTTGGCTCTGTCATGTGAAGATATCAGAAGGTGCCTACTAATTGAGTTGGATTGGAGAAGACATCTTCTCTATCTATGAAAGCTCCCAAGAGCATTCCTTGTCAAGTTGATTCTATTGTACCTTTATAAGGGGGTCCTCTTACACCTGCCATACTTCTAAAAGTATTACATCAAAATAAAATGCCATCAGTATGGAAGCCAAGTCTGGTGAGGATCCAGGATTTTTCAAGGGGAGGGGTGTGGATTTTTGTCCTGAAAAAAAAATATCAAGCCCCTCTCCCCAAATTCTTTACTCCTTATTAATGGTGATTTATGTCAGTAAAAAATTTATCAAGTAAAAAAAAGGGTCCTCATTTGTATATACACGACATATTCCCCTAACAAATATTTGTTATGGCTCGAAAGGGGGGGGTGGTATGTTCCCCGACCTGGATCCACTAATGAGCCAAGTGACTGAGTACATAATGACCCTGAAACAGATACCTGCTAATAAGTTCGTACTTTTCAAAATCTTGATAACACCGCGGTCTTGTGTCCTTTGGCAAGGCGTTAATCCACACTTTGCCACTCTCGACCCAGGTGCTAAATGGGTACCCGGTAGGATGTGAAAGTCATTGTAGCTTGTCCAGTAGTGTGTGCGCCTCACCGGCGACTGACTGGAATACTCCCCAGGGAGTGGAGGATGTGCACACATTGTGTGCGGAAATGACTGATTGAATCCGATGACCGGGGTAATAATATATCTGTGAAGCGCTTAGACACGTCGTTCCGATGTATTAAGCGCTATATAAAAGCGGATTATTATTATTATTCGTACATGTATATGGCTGCATGCATAAATGTTTTTCTTGAAGGGGCAAGACGTATTTTGTAAACAATTTTTTATAACTCAAAAGTGAGGGAGCAAAGCAACCGAGCTTGTGTTGGGCACTTCTGCATTTCCTGAGATGAAATTGAAGGATTTTTTGCCCACTTAATGTGAATTTTGTAAAAGATTTCAGTTAAATATTTAAGTTTTTAGAATTTCCATGGGGGGGGGGCAACTGTCCAACTGTCTCCAATGCTGTGTACAGCCGTGGGTTTATAACTTTATTTGATTTTGATAGGCCTGTATGAATACACAAAATCATCAGAAATTTTAAGGTGTGAACAAGTTCTTGTAACGTATGGATATTTTCTAGGTCTGGCAGGTACTACGTCATGTACACGTATTACAATAGGAAGGGTGATATTATTTGGATGAGAATGGCATCCCGATTCAATGATCAAGCATCAGTGTGGTCTAGTGCCAATGAAAAAAAAATGTTTAATAGATCGCGGTCCACCTGTACTGCCACAGGATGTTGATGTGAAAACCGGTGGACAATGTTGTGATGGATAATTCCTCCAGAATCATGTTTTTAAAGTTTTTAACCTGGAGAAAAAAAATCATACCGGTTTATCATGATTGAAAATGCTAGTCTCATGGTTATTTTAAACAGAATTCTGCTCAAAACAACATGTCCCACATCGCCATAAACTATTAATCTTAGTGTGCACATGTTTGATCTTTCTCTGTTTATTCAAATCAACAAGAAATCAATGCTGACATGATCTGTTCAGTTTCAATCAGGGTTTGCGCCTGAAGACTAGCTGTGTCTGGTGTAAAAATAATGAAAAAAAATGGCACAACACCCAGATGTCAATACTGAACTTCAATCACTCATCATTGTAGTCAAATTTCCTATCAGTTGATAGTCTACGAATGTCAATGAGTGATGATGTATCATATACTGCTCGAAATACCGTTTCAGGAAATAAATCAATTCAAGTACCCTTATAGTAAAAGTATTTTTTTAAGGCAACATATGTGGGTATATTGCTTGTGTGCATATTTAACAATAATGTGTCAGATACATGTAACTTAAAAAATGACTGTATTTATGAAGTACCTACATGTGGTCTTTGTACTTTTTAGAAATTGTGGTGTACTTTTGTCAATTATATGTTTTCACAGGATGAATTTGTACATTCCGTAGCTCTATGTATGCACTTTATTTAAAAAGAAAAATCGTTATCTTTTCAAAAGATAACGATTTTTCTTTTTAAATAAAGTGCATACATAGAGCTACGGAATGTACAAATTCATCCTGTGAAAACATATAATTGACAAAAGTACACCACAATTTCTAAAAAGTACAAAGACCACATGTAGGTACTTCATAAATACAGTCATTTTTTAAGTTACTCTTTTGACTCTTTATAAAAGTGTTTTGAAATCATGAACTGAAAATGTGTGGTCAATTATTGGTTGGCTATAGTGCTAGATATATGGTTGAAGTTTAAAGTCATTCGAGTGGTGTGTGGAATTTTTTTTAACGGAGTAATTACCGCTGGAGCAATTGTCATAGAACCGGTCAAGTAGGAATCAACTATCAAGAGCTGTTAATGTTATAGAACAGGTTCATCAAATTTATTTGATGACATGAGAAAACACATTTTTTTACAAAGATGCAATTTAAAATATAGGGGAGTATATAGGAGTAATTACAGCTGGAGCAATTGTCATAGAACCGGTCAAGTAGGAATCAACTATCAAGAGCTGTTAATGTTATAGAACAGGTTCATCAAATTTATTTGATGACATGAGAAAACACATTTTTTTACAAAGATGCAATTTAAAATATAGGGGCAATGTAAAAACAAAAAACAAAAAAACTTGCAATTTTCAAATGGATGATTATGAAAAAAAATGAAAATCCCTATTTTATTTTAGAAATACAAATCTGAAATAGATATACTAAGAAAATTAATTTTGCCCAATTTATCGTGGGCCCGGCAGCCACTGTGCAGCTCCAGATTGTCATAGCTCTATCATTTATATTGTTGAAAGTCAAACAGGGTAGCAGTAGCTCCCAATTTTTGACGTCTTTTGGTCTGACGCGGCCAGGACTTGAACTCCTGACCTCGAGGTTGCGAGATGGACACTGTACCAACTGAGCCAACGCACCTGTAATGATATCGATATCAGAAGGCATTCTGTTTCACACATGTTTATTCACCCAAGAGACATGATATGGACAAGAGCCTGATGATTCATAAAAAATGCTGATAAATTACAAATCCATTATTTTTTTGCGTATGGGCAATTCCGTAAAATAACCTTTTCATACGTCCATATTTCTCAATTCTTGCTTCACTTCATAAACCGACCAAGTCATGGTCCCTTGACAGCATTACAGACTGTCAAAAGAACAAGAATTCACAGACAGATTTTTTTTTTTTGAAGATCCCACATATAGGGGGTCAGACAAACATATTTTATGGAATTGCCCATATAAAACAAAAGTTTGAATACGTGCACTCATGTAGGTATGCAATCTAGATGATATTGTCATTGGTAGTATGTAGTTGAGATTGGTATAATTTTGTATAAAGATTTGATATGATTTTTTCTGCATTTCATATTTGGGTAAGAAAGATGAATTTCCATTAACCTTTTTGTTTGTTTCTTTTATTATTACAGCATTCCAGACTGAGGGTAAATTGTATCTCATTCTTGATTTCTTGAAAGGAGGAGACTTATTCACAAGGCTTTCAAAAGAAGTAAGTTATTCAGCAATTTCGCAAAGAATGTCATTCTGTCAGTGCTGACATCTTTCTTGAAATGCTACTCAGTCTAGAATAATAGTAGCACGATATTGTCTTTTTGCATGTAATAATTTCTTTGGAAGTGGAATTGGTTCATGCTGTTTATAAATAAATCAAACAGTCTGGTGATTATCACTATAACTTGTCATAAGAGACCTCCCACAGGGATTGGGTAGTTGTCTTTGAGGGAGGGGTCCTCCTGGAAAGATGTCCAGGGGGGGGGTGGATGCCATCTGGTGGAGTTGTTAGTTGGGAATCATATCCATGTAGATCTATTTCGTACACAATATAGATTGCTTGAATATGTTCTGCATGTAGCTTGTTCCAATTAAAACCTGTCAACTTCATGTTTTTACATGAAGTTTTTACGCAGTGCGCGTAACAGCTGCACTGCTAAAGCCAGGGTAATTATGCTGCATATACTGTAGAGCGCTTAGAGACTTCTGACAAAGTAAGTGTTAAGCGCTATATAAGCAAGTATAATTATTAATTAGTATTAAATTCTTGACTCCGTTATTGTTTAGGTGATGTTTACAGAGGAAGACGTGAAGTTCTATTTGGCCGAGTTAGCATTAGCTCTAGACCACCTACACTCGCTGGGTATCATCTACAGAGATCTCAAACCAGAAAAGTAAGTACATGTAGTTAGTAAAGCGATAGCTGCAAGTGTGGCGTAACCAACTTGCTTTTTGCAATTGGCAATCAGGAAGATGAAATTTATATTGCTTTTTACCATCATGTGTTCTGTCAATCAAGAGCATTTAGATAGGCAGAAGAGCAAGAGGAGGAAGGGAAATAAGAGGAGGTGGAGGAAGAGGAGAAAATGAAAGGATGAAGAGAAAATAAAGAGAGGGAGATGAGGAGGAAGAAAATGGGAAGAAGTGGAGGAGGAAGAGGAGGAGAGAGAAGTGGAGGAGAGAGGAAGGGGAGGAAGAAGAGGTGGAAGGAGAGGATGAAGAGGATGAGAGAAAGAGAAGGATGAAGGAGGAGGAAGATGAAGAAGAGGAGGGGATGATGAGGAAGAGAAAGGAGAGGGGGAGGAAGAGGAGGGATGGAAGGGGATGAAAAGGGGGAAGAAGAAGAAAACACAGAGATGGAGGAGCAGGTGAACAATAACAGGTGAGAGAGTTAAGATTTTCAGCTGATTTCAGATTTTTTTTCAGCTTATTTTGGGCTTTCCTCTGTACAAACAGCATGGGAGCTTTTTTCTCTTTCCGACTTTTTCAACACTTCAGCTTTTATCAGACCTAGCTATTTGTGACCACTCCCACGCCAACAATAAGAAGAGTATGAAGGGGAGGAAAGATAATGATTAAAAGAGGAGTTGGATTATAAAGGTAAAGGGAAAAGCAGGAAGAAGGAGTAGAAAGCGTAAAAGAAGAAATGTAGGAGTAACAAAAACATTCTGAAGAAAAATTGATGATAAATTAAACCATGTCATCTTTTGTTCCTTGTGTCTTCTTTCAGCATTCTCCTTGATGATTCTGGTCACATCAAGCTGACAGACTTTGGTCTCAGCAAGGAATCAGTTGATGGCAAGACCTACTCATTCTGTGGTACCGTGGAATACATGGCACCGGAAGTAGTTAATAGGAGGGGTCACACGACGGCAGCTGACTGGTGGTCTTTTGGTGTTCTAATGGTCAGTAAGATCTACTACCTAAGATAAATAGTCTTGTCTCGGGGCAATTCCATAAAAATCAAACTTTTTGTACAGCCAACCCCTATATCTCTCCTTGCTTACCTCCAGTCACAAATTGTCCAAGTCATGATATTTTGAGATCAATGTAATCATTCAAAATGAACTAAAAAACATAGAGAATCAATACAGGAAGCCCCCACATATAGGGATCAGACATACATATTTTATGGAATTGCCCGAAGTGTAAAGAATGTGCGCTTGATCTGCATAATTTAACAAACAATATTATAAAATAGTTGGGCTATCCCTCTCTTAGATTGGACTTTATTGGAAGAGCACTTTATCAAAGCCTTGTGGAAACTCCAAGACAATTTTGCTGCCCAAGATCATCAAAACGACATTAAAAATGGACCCTAACGTTAGAATACACCTCGGGTCATATCTAAATGCTGTTCCACAAAACTTTCCCTTATTTATCCAAGTTCTAGTACAAGTTTGAGTCCCTCAGGTTTCACCCACCTTATATATAGCAAAACTCTTTAAGGTTTAACCCCTCACGGGTGCCAAAGCAAAATAAATTACCGTAATTATAAATGAAAACCCTTCTTTGAGCACTAATTTATGAACTGAGTTTGCCATTTGATATGGTAGTGTTGATTGAAGCTATGAAGATACAATCTTCAACAGTACAAATTTTTTTTAAAGAAAGTGACAATGAAACCTTGAAGCTGATAACAGACCCTTTTCAATACCTTTTGTCTAGCTTTGAATACTTTTAGGGGGTTGGAAGCAGAGGGCAGTTATAATTTATGTAGTTCGCTATCAGTACATAGAGACTACCAGATTAAGTGTAGAAACTTTAAATTCCTGTACGCATTCTGTAGATAGTATAGCCAGCCTCTTCAAGCAATTTAATGAATCTTGTCTGTTCTTTGTTTTTTATACAGTATGAAATGTTGACAGGAGCCCTACCATTTCAAGGACAACATAGAAAAGAAACAATGGCACTTATTCTCAAGTAAGTTTAAGCTCTGTATATTCACCAAGTACATTTAGCTTTGATTCATTGGTATAGCCATTCTTTGTAATTCATTCATTAAAAACTGCCTCAAATTAATAGCCTGTCTTTAGCTCTGGTAAATTTACTATTAATATCCTACAATTGTTGTCTTAATTTTATTATTTCAGAGCCAAGCTTGGGATGCCTCAGTTCCTTAGCCCAGAAGCTCAGAGTCTTCTCCGGATGTTGTTCAAGAGGAACCCTCAGAACAGACTTGGAGCTGGTCCTAACGGTGTCAACGATATCAAGAAACACGACTTCTTCTCAAACATTGACTGGGAGGTAAGTTAGCAGGAAAAATTGCATGATGATCAGTGACTTGTCATTCAGACGTTATCACCACTCACAATGGATAGCGCTATCAATCTTCAGTGGTGATCAGTAACATGTCATTCAGACCTTATCACCACTCACGATGGATAGCGCTATCAATCATCATTGGTGATAAGTAACATGTCATTCAGACAGTATCACCACTCAATGGATAGCGCATCACTAGTAGTAATCAGTAATATTTTGTTCATGTAATTTCACCACTCGCAATGGGTAACATGTATTTTGTTCTTCATCAGCCGCATTGTGAGGTATATTTATATAATATTGACTAGCCTTGAGGGGAACATCAAATATATTGCCAGCAAAAGAATCATATTGGCCCGAGTCTTTAGACGAGGGCAATATGGGTCATTTAAGGGCAATATATTTGATGTTCCCCGAAAGAAGAGCTAGTCAATATTTTATTATCATCCAAATCAGATATCTAGAGCAAAAATCATGATAATGGTGATATTTCTTTTAAAAATAGAGTTCTATTGTGTTATATTTGTGTCATGTTAATATCAGGGTCTAGGCTCTGCACTTCACCATTATGACGTAATTGCAAGCGCTCGGATCCAGTGATGTCTTTATTATGACAAATATTGTTGGCGCGCAGATCCTTATGAAGCTTATCTCTTTATACGCATCCTTATATGCCCGGATGAGAGACCAGGGAAAATACAAAGGTATATTTTGCATCGTCTCTGCATGCAAAGTAAATACGCGCATTGAGACCGAGGAAAATACAAACAGTATACCTATCCCTTCCTGATATTCAGAGAATGTAGGGCAATAGGGTTTTGTAAATGACCAGCTCAGATGTCTGATACGGGTGATAATGTGTCATAGTGCACAATAGGAATTTTCCATGATGAAATAGGAAAAGTCACAATTCAAGTAATAGCCGACTGTCTAATCAATCCAAGCTCCATCAAGTGTAAGCAGTGGTGGATAATACTGTCATTCAGACATTATTCCAACTTGTTATCCATAACACTTGTGTGGTGATGAAATATTACAATCAAGGAACACTCGCAACAAAGAAGCATTATTATGTATGATCTATCACTGGTAAGTAATGGCGATCTCTACGATAATATCGGAAGAGGGTTATGACTGAGGGATTTTCCATTGTCTGCTTTTTTATTTTTATGTTCATTGTGACTTGATTATCTGTCATAACTCTGATTGGCTTCTACTTACTGCTTGTACCCTTTGACCTTTTGTTGCCATAGAAACTGAAAAGGCGAGATCAGATGCCGCCGTTCAGACCTGTGATACCTACCAGTGATATAGTACATTATTTTGATACAGAGTTCACATCGCGTACACCTCGAGGTAAGATACCACTTATTTACTGTGTTTGCACGCTGCATTGGCTCGCGGTGCAGAATCGAGAGCGGATGTAGAATCAGATTTTTTTTATGCGTGTGAACACGATTCACTTGCATCGGCGCTCGGTGCAGACACGGCAATTTTGCCTTGCTAAAATAGTAGGATCAGAACCACGAGCGGTGCAGACACAGCAATATTTCTAAGTGTAAACACGAAGCCAAGTCTGCACCGGCAATTAGCAGATTGCTCACCTGTTCACTTATTGTGACGTCAATGCGCATGGCGTAAATATGCGCAGAAAGAATCCATAGATTTGTGTTTTTGCCCCACGAGCTGTGACAAAGCAATGCAAGATAACCTGAGAGCCCATTCTGCATCGGCTCTCGGTTCTGCACTGTGAGACGATGCATCGTGTAAACACAGTAATAGTCTTCGTTACTTTACTAAAAATGCACTCAAACCTGTCTGATGAGACCACCCAAGGGAAACAGAAAAAATGGCTTTCATGGACAGGCTCTTCAAATGGGAGACAATTTTGGTGGCCACTAAAGACAGTTTTTTTCTGTAGACTGGTGGCTGCTTAAGACAAGTTTGACTATGGTAAAGTGTTGTTTTATGTGGATGTGTATTTGGGAAAAAACATTACGAAGTCCAAATGTCATTTTATGCTTGCTGAACCAGTTTGCTGGTTTGCAAGCATGATAAAGAAACTAAATATGCATTATACCAATACTGACTTTATATGGCAGATTTTACTTCTTTAGATCCAAGGATTTAGTTTGTCAGGACTATCGGGGGGGGGGAAGGAAGGTTCTTGTCTATATTTGAATTGTGTTAATTCCTGGCCAAGACAGAAATTAAACTTATCTGATTTAACCCCATGGAACAACAGTGGTATTTTAATACCGCTGATATGGGCCATCCTCCATATTTTATATGAATTATTAAATTTGAAGATGTATATATATATATATATATATATATATATATATATATATATATTATTCTTTTTATATGGAAATAAATATGCATGTATTTAAATAAAGCTGATTTTGACTTTGTGTTTCTCTGTCTAGACTCACCCGCAGTACCTCCCAGTGCCGGAGCGCATCAGTTGTTCCGAGGATTCAGCTACATTGATCCAACTTTATTAGAAGAGGCACAGAAGGAAGCCGCTTCTAATAACTCCCATGCACAGTCACCCAAAGAACAGGTATGAGTGTCTTGTTTCAGTGTATCTACAGCAACCATAGTAATCGTGGAGACATGTGTATCATGGAGAGATATGTATCGGGCCATTTTCAGTTGGTCTACTGCCAATTCGTCCAATTGCACTCTCGTCTATTGTCTTAAGGCCACCGCACACCTTACGACCCGACCGGTCGCCAACTGGCTTGCAACTGGGTGAGGGGAGATGTGACGTCACAGCGCTTGTCAGCTTCAGAGTCGCAGACCGGTCAGAGACAAGTCGCAAGGAAAATCGGAAGGATTTGACATATCGAATCCTTATGACTGGATTGCAAGCTCAATCAAACTTCCAGCCAATCAGACAGCAGAGTTAAATAACGTGTATTATGATAAACAACGCGCATACGCAGTAGTAAGAGCAATTTCTCAGATGCTATGCCAAAAAGCGCATGCGTGAGTCGCAGATCGGATCGCAAGGTGTGCGGTGTCGAGGCTTATGACTGCCTTGCGATTCATCTCCCCTCACTCAGTCGCAAGCCAGTCGGCGACTGTTCGGGTCGTAAGGTGTGCGGTGGCCTTTATGGGTCTACCATCAGTTCATCCGCTATCCACAAGGTCTAATTGCCATTTCATCCTCTCGCCATTTCGTCTAATAACCAGTTGGTTTGAAAGCCATTCAGTCACTATACCATTTGGTCCAATTGGAAAAAGTGTTATTTGGGCGAAATGAATGAAAATGAAATGGGTATTAGACCAACTGGTTATTAGACGAAATGGTAATAGACGAATTGGTGATTAGACAAAGTGATGATTGAACCAAATGGTTGTTAGACATAATGTTGATCGACGGAATGGCATAAGACTAAATGAAGGTAGACCATGTGGTGAGTGGACGAGTTGGCAATTTACCTGAATCAGGACCCATTTAATGACTTAAATATAATTGTCATTATTGTAACTACTATGGAATCCTTTATTGTGATTGGTTGCTGAGCCCTGTATGAAATTGGACCCGAGAAAGGGGGGGGGGAGCTATCTGTATTTCTAAAAAAAACACTGCTACTTTTGTGATTTTAGCAATGAGAATCATGCATATTTTACTGTGGTATGGGTGTAAACTTTTCAGTCTTTCCCCTTTTTTTCAGATCGCAATCAAGCATGCTCGTATTTCCTCTATCCTCGATGAGTATGACTTACAAGAGGTAAGTGATTCTTAAATTTAATGAGAAACTTATGAAATGAGTTAACATTAGTATTATTGCATGTAATGGTCAAATACAGTTGGCATTCCATAGATGCCTTGTATGACACTCTGCTACTAAAGATTGACTTAGATCAATATATCAGTTATTTCCTTTATTTCCTGTCTTGTTTTGTACTTCTATGATTATCTAAAGTTGTGGTTTAACTATGGATAGCCAATTGTGATACTGACCTCTCAACAGCAGAGGTTAATTTCGTCAGTACATGTACCGGTAGGCTTGGATTCTGAACTTGGGTTTAAATTAAACCCTGGTTTAAAGTTGTGGCTTAACGATGGAAAGCTAATTGGGGCACAATTCCTAACAGTACACATCCAATTTATTATTAACTCATTCAACACACTTGAATTGTCCATAACTGTCTGGGAATGATATCTGAAGTATTTTGAAGTATTTCCTTCATTATCAAAGCAAAAGAAAATAAAATAGAAACATAAGAAATATACAATATAAACAGACTATTTGGCTCTCCATAATTTTAGCAGAGAGTTAAACCATGGTCTAATTTAAACATGACTTCAAAATACAGGCCTTGGGTGTCCAATTCATTCATGACTGTCTAGGAATAAACCGAAAGGGCTTT
Source organism: Lytechinus variegatus (assembly GCF_018143015.1). Classification (NCBI taxonomy): domain Eukaryota; kingdom Metazoa; phylum Echinodermata; class Echinoidea; order Temnopleuroida; family Toxopneustidae; genus Lytechinus; species Lytechinus variegatus. The sequence goes on along the minus strand of NC_054743.1, from coordinate 26,825,710 downwards.
CCCCCCACCATTATAACATGTGGAAAAAATTAAGTTCAGAAATATACCAATTTGACCAAATGTTGACATTTTCATCTTCCCATAATTTTGGCACAGAGTTGCCTAAGTTGAACTGTACTTCAGAATATGGACCATATTATCTTTTCTTGCAGGATATTGGTCTAGGTTCCTACTCTGTGTGTAAGAGGTGTACGCACAAAGCCACTGGACAGGACTATGCAGTAAAGATCATTGAAAAGAATGCCAAGGACATCAGGGAGGAGATTGAAATCTTACTTAGATACGGTCACCATAGCAACATTATTACATTGAGAGATGTAAGTTGTTTCTAGCTTTGCATTGAGGACCGGAAAAATATTAAATGGAAGAAGGATATTTTTAGCTGGACAGTTTGCAGACATTGAAAGTGAGAGGCTTAAATGATCAGTGAGAGATGTCAGGGTTTGACAATTGTAGAATGGCATGATCTCTATAAAAGTCAAGAGAGAAGGAGAGAGAATAGAGACACAGAGAGAAGTGGATGAGGCGACAATAAAGGTCATATGTTCATTGATTACATATAGCAAAACTGGTACTTGTGTTTCCTACCAGATTTAATCATCTTTATTTCAGGTATTTGATGAGATGCTGTTGATATAATAAGTCACTAATGTTGACTTGTGCGATGTAATGAAAATCTCAATATGAAATTGTCTGAGAACACAACTCTTCATGCTCCTGCTGTTTGATAGTCAAACAACCTCTAGTAGTCTTTAGTAATAAGTGCATTTATTAAAAGATGTTTCTTTGTCCATTTCTTAGGTATTCGATGATGGTAAAAATGTGTACATGGTAATGGAGTTAATGCGAGGTGGAGAACTCTTAGACAGGTTGCTCAAGCAGAAGTTTCTATCAGAGCGGGAAGCATGTGAGATCATGTTAACGGTCACAAAGACGGTTGATTTCCTTCATCAACAAAGGGTAAGTTTCATTATAACCCTAACCCTGTGCTATGGCTCAAGCATTATTGCTTATATTTACATTTTAAAAAATCTTATTATTATACTTTGTACTCACAATATTTTACCTACGTTTGAATTCTGTTATATCTGCTGTATTATGATATTGTCTC